>NC_140921.1:16824299-18230089 GCF_045865225.1 Trachurus japonicus | reverse complement strand
CAAACCTTCTGCGTTGGACTCCCCTCGGACCCCCAGATGATATATCCGAGTTTGGAGAAATTTTAATTTTTGGTCAAAAAAAAAAAACGTAAGCCGCGCGCCTGTCGTCTTTTTAAAATCGCCTGTTTGGTTTTTGGTCATTTTCTCCAAAACCACCGGCCCGATTTCAACCAAACCTTCTGCGTTGGACTCCCCTCGGACCCCCAGATGATATATCCGAGTTTGGAGAAATTTGAAGAAATTTAATTTTTGGTCAAAAAAAAAAAAACGTAAGCCGCGCGCCTGTCGTCTTTTTAAAATCGCCTGTTTGGTTTTTGGTCATTTTCTCCAAAACCACCGGTCCGATTTCAACCAAACCTTCTGCGTTGGACTCCCCTCGGACCCCCAGATGATATATCCGAGTTTGGAGAAATTTTAATTTTTGGTCAAAAAAAAAAAAAACGTAAGCCGCGCGCCTGTCGTCTTTTTAAAATCGCCTGTTTGGTTTTTGGTCATTTTCTCCAAAACCACTGGCCCGATTTCAACCAAACCTTCTGCGTTGGACTCCCCTCGGACCCCCAGATGATATATCCGACTTTGGAGAAATTTTAATTTTTGGTCAAAAAAAAAAAAACGTAAGCCGCGCGCCTGTCGTCTTTTTAAAATGGCCTGTTTGGTTTTTGGTCATTTTCTCCAAAACCACCGGCCCGATTTCAACCAAACCTTCTGCGTTGGACTCCCCTCGGACCCCCAGATGATATATCCGAGTTTGGAGAAATTTGAAGAAATTTTAATTTTTGGTCAAAAAAAAACAAAAACACGTAAGCCGCGCGCCTGTCGTCTTTTTAAGATCGCCTGTTTGGTTTTTGGTCATTTTCTCCAAAACCACCGGCCCGATTTCAACCAAACCTTCTGCGTTGGACTCCCCTCGGACCCCCAGATGATATATCCGAGTTTGGAGAAATTTTAATTTTTGGTCAAAAAAAAAAACATAAGCCGCGCGCCTGTCGTCTTTTTAAAATCGCCTGTTTGGTTTTTGGTCATTTTCTCCAAAACCACCGGCCCGATTTCAACCAAACCTTCTGCGTTGGACTCCCCTCGGACCCCCAGATGATATATCCGAGTTTGGAGAAATTTTAATTTTTGGTCAAAAAAAAAAAAACGTAAGCCGCGCGCCTGTCGTCTTTTTAAAATCGCCTGTTTGGTTTTTGGTCATTTTCTCCAAAACCACCGGCCCGATTTCAACCAAACCTTCTGCGTTGGACTCCCCTCGGACCCCCAGATGATATATCCGAGTTTGGAGAAATTTGAAGAAATTTTAATTTTTGGTCAAAAAAAAAAAAAACGTAAGCCGCGCGCCTGTCGTCTTTTTAAGATCGCCTGTTTGGTTTTTGGTCATTTTCTCCAAAACCACCGGCCCGATTTCAACCAAACCTTCTGCGTTGGACTCCCCTCGGACCCCCAGATGATATATCCGACTTTGGAGAAATTTGAAGAAATTTTAATTTTTGGTCAAAAAAAAAAAAAACGTAAGCCGCGCGCCTGTCGTCTTTTTAAAATCGCCTGTTTGGTTTTTGGTCATTTTCTCCAAAACCACCGGCCCGATTTCAACCAAACCTTCTGCGTTGGACTCCCCTCGGATCCCCAGATGATATATCCGAGTTTGGAGAAATTTCCGAGTTTGGAGAAATTTTAATTTTTGGTCAAAAAAAAAAAAACGTAAGCCGCGCGCCTGTCGTCTTTTTAAAATCGCCTGTTTGGTTTTTGGTCATTTTCTCCAAAACCACCGCCCCGATTTCAACCAAACCTTCTGCGTTGGACTCCCCTCGGACCCCCAGATGATATATCCGAGTTTGGAGAAATTTGAAGAAATTTTAATTTTTGGTCAAAAAAAAAAAAAACGTAAGCCGCGCGCCTGTCGTCTTTTTAAAATCGCCTGTTTGGTTTTTGGTCATTTTCTCCAAAACCACCGGCCCGATTTCAACCAAACCTTCTGCGTTGGACTCCCCTCGGACCCCCAGATGATATATCCGAGTTTGGAGAAATTTTAATTTTTGGTCAAAAAAAAAAAAACATAAGCCGCGCGCCTGTCGTCTTTTTAAAATCGCCTGTTTGGTTTTTGGTCATTTTCTCCAAAACCACCGGCCCGATTTCAACCAAACCTTCTGCGTTGGACTCCCCTCGGACCCCCAGATGATATATCCGAGTTTGGAGAAATTTTAATTTTTGGTCAAAAAAAAAAAAAACCTAAGCCGCGCGCCTGTCGTCTTTTTAAAATCGCCTGTTTGGTTTTTGGTCATTTTCTCCAAAACCACCGGCCCGATTTCAACCAAACCTTCTGCGTTGGACTCCCCTCGGACCCCCAGATGATATATCCGAGTTTGGAGAAATTTGAAGAAATTTTAATTTTTGGTCAAAAAAAAAAAAAACGTAAGCCGCGCGCCTGTCGTCTTTTTAAAATCGCCTGTTTGGTTTTTGGTCATTTTCTCCAAAACCACCGGCCCGATTTCAACCAAACCTTCTGCGTTGGACTCCCCTCGGACCCCCAGATGATATATCCGAGTTTGGAGAAATTTTAATTTTTGGTCAAAAAAAAAAAACGTAAGCCGCGTGCCTGTCGTCTTTTTAAAATGGCCCGTTTGGTTTTTGGTCATTTTCTCCAAAACCACCGGCCCGATTTCAACCAAACCTTCTGCGTTGGACTCCCCTCGGACCCCCAGATGATATATCCGAGTTTGGAGAAATTTGAAGAAATTTTAATTTTTGGTCAAAAAAAAAAAAAAAAACGTAAGCCGCGCGCCTGTCGTCTTTTTAAAATCGCCTGTTTGGTTTTTGGTCATTTTCTCCAAAACCACCGGCCCGATTTCAACCAAACCTTCTGCGTTGGACTCCCCTCGGACTCCCAGATGATATATCCGAGTTTGGAGAAATTTTAATTTTTGGTCAAAAAAAAAAAAACATAAGCCGCGCGCCTGTCGTCTTTTTAAAATCGCCTGTTTGGTTTTTGGTCATTTTCTCCAAAACCACCGGCCCGATTTCAACCAAACCTTCTGCGTTGGACTCCCCTCGGACCCCCAGATGATATATCCGAGTTTGGAGAAATTTGAAGAAATTTTAATTTTTGGTCAAAAAAAAAAAAAAACGTAAGCCACGCGCCTGTCATCTTTTTAAAATTGCCTGTTTGGTTTTTGGTCATTTTCTCCAAAACCACCGGCCCGATTTCAACCAAACCTTCTGCGTTGGACTCCCCTCGGACACCCAGATGATATCTCCGAGTTTGGAGAAATTTGAAGAAATTTAAATTTTTGGTCAAAAAAAAAAAAACGTAAGCCGCGCGCCTGTCGTCTTTTTAAGATGTTTTTAAACACAGCCCCACACACACACACGATAAACCAGACTGACAGAGGATGTCCACGCACAAACACAGGCATCACACTCACACAGACAGACACACACAGACACTTACACACAGTCACACATGCACACATACACAAACAAACAAACACACAAACACAGCACTGTTCCACACAGTAAAATGTAAGCAGTTAGTTGAGTCGCCATGGTAACTTCTGAGGGCAGGCTGCCAATCAATCAGATCATTAGGGAGAGAGGAGTTCTGTGGCTTTCTGCACATGTACACGCAGACAGAGAGACCGTCAGACACACACACACACACACACAGGTTTTCAGCTCACATTCATCAACCTCTCAATTATTTTATACTTTTGATGTAAACATGTCCAACAATTTATATTTTTCTCATGAATTTAAGTTCAGACGTTTAGTCTTTCCAACTCTATTAATAGTAGTACAATTACAGGTGGAGCCTGGGACATAGGACGCAGCTTTTAACATCTATCTATCTATCTATAAACCCTTTGTCTCTTTTTTTCTCTCTTTTTCTTTCTTTCTTTTACTCCTTCATTTGTATTTTACATAACTTCTTTCTATCTTTCCCTCCCTATCGATCCATCCATCTACCTCTTTCTATCTATCATCCCCCTCTCTCTTTTTCTTCTTTCTTTCTTTCTTTCACCCCATTTCTTTTTACTTCTTTGTTTCTTTCTGTTTTTCTTTCTACTCCTTTTCTCTTTCTATGTTTCTACCCCATTTCTTTCTTTCTTTCTACTGCTCTCTGTATATCTCTCTCTTTCATTTATCCACCCCAATATCTTTCCTTCTTTCTTACTACTCCTCTGTCTCTTTCATTCATTCTCTATTCTCTTTATGTTCTATTATTCTGTTTTTCTTACCTTTTTCTTTCTCTATCTACCCTTCTCTCTGTGTCTTCTTTCTTTCTTTCCTTCTGTCCTTTTCTTCTTTCTTTCTTTCTTTCTTTCTTTCTTTCTTTCTTCAGCTCATTCAGCATTGTTTCAACAATTTCTTCAGCTCATTCAGCATTGCTTTCAGCATTCACACCATTTCCATTCTTGGAAATGTTTTTTCTAGTTTAAATTATTATCTAAGTCTCTTTGCATTTTTGACCAGAATTTTAGCCAGAAGACAAGTGTGGCTACAAAACTGGAGAAAATAATTTGTCTAGAGTTTAATTTGCAGAAAAAGTTAAATATTTTAAAAAGTATAAATAGTTAAAAAGAGAAAAGTAATGCCGATAAAGTTCAAAAAAAGCTGCACATTTTGATATATGAATTGTTGAAATAGCACAAAGTATGAAGGACTAGAAGAAGACCGTAAAAAGGCGGAAGAAAATGGCCGAACAGAAGAACAATGAGAACAATAGCCCCATACTTAGTTATTATCAATTATCTTATCTATCTGATCTATCTAACCCTAACCTTGACATGTCAAACACTGACATCTGCTGGAAGACTGAATTTTGACAGGTGTGTGTGTGCGTGTAGTCAGTTTCAGTCAGTGGGCGGGTGTGATGAGGAGGTTTCGAGGGTTGGAAACAGGCTGAAATCTGTCATCACCCTTTAATCTCTTCTCTCTTTATCTGACAACCACTTTCTTTACATTCACCTCTAAACTGAAAAAACAATTTCTCTAGTTCTCTTTGCTGCACACGTGTCAAATATTTGTCTCACTCCACCAAGACATTTGCTCAAACAACAGCATTTAGACTAAAATATTTCATTAGTCAAAGTGCATCTCCACTGTTGTGTCTGTTTATTAGAGCTGTAAGCTTCTGCAGATCTACTGGTAGCATGTGTCTGGGTCAGTGCATTTGTGAAAATAATGTGCCACAATAAGTAATAAGTAAAAAGTGACAATGTAAATGTATTCAAATAAAGCAAGTTATAAAGATTTATTAACTTAACAGGTACAAAATACAGATAAATAACACAATATCATGGTAATTCAGTTTCCATATGATATGATAATATTGGACTGGAGAATGCAAGTAATGGAGGTGGTGGTGGTGGAGAGATGAACCATTTTGTCCCAAAACTTTTTTGGCTTTATTTTTTGGTTTTGTTTTAGTTTTTTTTATAGACAAATATCAGCTTGGGCAGAACAAGCAGAGATTGTCTGTTTCAAAAAAAGGAAATATTATTTTACAGGTACTTCACAGTCCAGTGATATGTCAGTCAATGCTTGTGGCTTGTAAAAACCTATCAATAGCTCATAGTCAAGTATGACTAGTTGTTAGTAAAACCCAGAGGAGAACAACTCATCCATGACACACAGCTGTTTCACAGCTGAAAAATGTAGACCATCATCAACCACGAGCAATCCCACAGCAAGTTTTTGAGGTATTTGAGGTTGACATGACCCCAGCTCTTCAGTTGTACAGAGTCACAACACAAGGATCCTTTAAGCCTACCAGATTAAGTAACCAGAGGAGGTTGAAGACAGTCGAGTGTAGGCTACAAAGGACACCTAGGTAGGATCTGTCATACAGGTATCAAGTCCTTTTTAACTGGGAAGATGTCCCACGTCAGCCCATCACCAAATGGGAGATGTCCCGAGGGGAGGAGAACACGAGTCACCCAGTGACTACAGACAAAAGATAACAAAATGAAGATAAATGGGAGTGATAAAGCACATATGTCTATGCTGGTCATACATGATGCAATCAATTAGATAAACACACCTTCTCTTCTCCACACCAAGGAAGATTTTCCAGTTATTCAACTTGCCATAGTTGAAGGGGTTTCTATAAACCTGGCAGAGCAGTTAGAGAAAAAGAAGGGGGAAGAGGTTATTAAAAATGTATATGGGTAAGTGGTGACTCACCACTTACCAATTATTACAGGTTTGTGAGAAAACCGCTCAATTTATTGCAACCTTAATTACTTTAAGATTTAATCTCACCTTTCCCCATTTTGCCATTCGCTTCATTTCTTTGATGTTAATGTGTCTTTCTATGCTTGTCTCTCCTCTAGATATGAGAACTCCATGCCAAATGGTCAGTGCCCCGAGTGCTACTCCCACTGTGCTGCAAGAAGACAAGACAATACACTTTATTTGATCTGCTGCCAAGGTAATAAAAGACAAGACGTCAACGTGTCCATGTCTTACTTCTACGTAACATCCAGACACTATGTGATTTATAGGAGTTGGTATGAAAGTGTTCAATATACTTTACAGTTTTGTACTAACAGGAAGTGATAAAAGTCCTATCAAACAAATTGCAAACTTGATTTTATTCCCTACATGGCAAAGGACAACATGAAATGCATGTTTTACCTGGTGAGCACCCACATGTAGATGATGCTCTTATTTATCATCTTATCCTTAAAGGTGTACGGTGTTGGAGGAGTCTGATATGTTGAAAATAAAAAGAGCAAATATTACAGAACTAATAAATAAAAGATAAGACCAATGATGCTATTCTCTGAGTATTTTGAGTCTGTACCTGGCCGGGGGGCAGAAGCCCTATAAGAACTGCCATCCCTGTTACCGGTACCCCCGGCTTGTCCACATCCAAATGCTTCAAGCGCTAATGCAGCGGCCCACAAGAAACCCGAGCGTTAAAGACAGAGACAAGCCAGTGTCAGTAAGGAACAGTTTACCCCCTCAGAGAAGGACACCAGACATACAGGAAACGTAACAGATGAAATCTGACAAGCATCAGAAGGGGGAAAAACACCAAGCAGGCCTAATCAACCGCAGTCCAACAGTGTGGTGTATGTGTGTGCGTGAGTGTCTCACCTCAAGAGCATTGTATGCATCGAGGAACAGGTTTCTGCCACTGATGCTGCAGTAAACACAGCCCAAGGTCATGAAGAGACAGAAGGAGAAGAAGTAACGGTGGTTAAAGTGGCCCACACAGTTATTCAACCACGCTGGGATGCCGCCATTAAGGTAAACCACAATTCATTAGTGACGTTATATGGTTTCTGGTATTACAAACATAATGTTGGCGCAAAGGATACGACAATGATGGTCCATTTTCAGAATGCACCTGCAAGGGAACAAGATAATATTTAGTCTTATCACATAGCTAAAGTACAACATATGTATGTGATTCTGGCTCAACTGGTCTGGTCCTAGCAACTCCATTATTCCACTAAGCAGCTGAAAGCGTCTTTTTATCAAAAAAAAAGTGGTCCAAATTAGACAGGTAGCAACATGACATGATAGTCTAGTTTAGTTATTTCTAACCTAAGGTACTGCAAGTGGGCCATCAAATGCATTTAAAAATAGTACTCTTTTTGTGAAATATAACAAATAAAAATGTAATTATATATATGTATATTATTTTTAAAAGATCCACCGCTCTAGGGTAAACCACTCACCACTTAAAGAAACATCAGATTAACAATGACACTGACTGACTCACCTGTTACAGATGCCACAGTGGTGTGTTCTTGCTGGTTTAGCCATTATGCATTTTTTGCAGACTGACACAAAGGGAGTGTCATTTTTTTCCTGTTTTAAATAAGACATTTTTGTAGCGTTACTAACAGCCAGTTTAATTCAAGCCTAGATTAGTTTTGTTATTTGTGCACAACAGACAAATGGAGTTGACGTCTTACCGTGGGGGTGAACCCAGGGGAGGTCTTGGTGGCTTTGTAGTAATGAAAAACGATCATGACGAGGTTCCAGTGTCCATAACACACGTGCCAAGCGATCCAAGGTGGGGAGTAAGTGTTGAGGACCAGAGGCAGTAGGACCAAATAGGCTATCAACAAGATGGAGCTGGTCAGGATCACCACCAGGCAAACAAACACCTTCCAGACAAAGACATCGGAGAGAGAGTTTCATTCAGAGAAACACTTAAAAACTCCTTGTGATTAATCTAATGAGGACACAGACGAATCACACACTCACAGTGCCAAACCAGCGAGTGATGTAGTCCACAGTCCAAAACACCGGTTCAAAGATGGAGTCAAAAACCACATCCGAGTCAGTGAGGGAGTTAAAGTAAAGTGAGTGCACTAGCAGTCTCATGTAAGCCCATATTTCCCTCATCCACTGTGGGAGCTTGTTCCTTCCCCTCCTGGTACATGACCGTGACCGCACACCACGCAGCAGGTGGAGAACAGGGCCGGGACACCACCTCATCCTGCATCTGTGACATGTACGCACCTGCAAGGAAAACAAACAATGGACTCACTTAGCTGGATGCCAAGTTTACTCAGGCATGCTACTCAAAAATCCAGTCCTGTCTGTACTTGATGCATAGCAAAAAATTATTACAGATGAGGCATATAAAGTTATTCACACTAACAAGACCCAATGCTAACAATTATCACAATTTCAATTCACTCAAACCCAGTGTAGCTCCCTGTACAAGATATTTAGTTTATAATTACTTCAGACACAGAAAGGCAGCTCATCCACATAAACAGTTGTGAATAGACACAGTTTAGCATGTTAGCTTGAAAAACAGTTTTCCACTGAGTAATCCTTTCTGCTATAAAAGATTTTGCCAGTGTTTGACATCGAACTTACCTTATGCTGTATTTGAGAGCCCTTTATATAACTCTTAGAAGAAAGTCTGTGCCAGCTGACACTTGAACCTCGTCAGGTACAGAAGCCAGAGCGTTAGCTCGTGTGTTAACTTGACATACAGAGGAGTGTCAATGAAAATGGCTTGGCACAGGTTTATATTCAGTCTGGCCTGACACGACAGTCTTGCTTTGCTGCATTCCAGACACGGTAGCGTCTGTGTGGACACAGCAGCTTCCTGAGATTTTAGGGACAGCGGTCAGGAGTGGAGCTGACTGTGACAGGAGCTCCATTCAGCTTCATGAGGCATTTATATGATATTCACAGTGCAAGATTCTCAGCTACATCTGTCACCAAAGGCCAAAAAGAATAAAAAATGTGCATAAAACACAGGGCTGTGAATAATAGTCACACTGAATCTCGTCGCTCCGAAAATCCCTTTTGTTAGGATGTCACCCTACTGTTTTTCCTACTCAAACGCGCGACGCTGTTTGCTGCAGGCAGCTCATCCTCTGATAAATAATAAACATTTCAGATTTACACTAGGAAATACTCACTGTTCTATAAATGCAAGAACACTGCCGAAGCCGGGCCTTGCGTCGACATTTTCAAAACGGAGGCAAAAAAACGGGATTATTGCCACATATTGGCGATGAACAGCAGGAGCTGGGATCTTCTGTATGACAGTTTTTAGATCCGAATCCTGATCCGGAAATAGTGCGCATGCGCCTCAGGGGGCGGCGCAAGGCATCATGGAACTCGGAGTCCGGAAGTAATCAATGTTGTCATGGTTTCTCCATATTTACAGTAGACTACATCAATGTGTTCAAGTTTAAGGAGTTACACAAGTGTCTAACACCTTTATCTCGTTTTAACAGACGACTTTGTTTCATTAACAGAAACGTAACAAGGTAGCGGCGTTGGAGCTCGTAATTGTGGGAGTTGTAGTCTTTTTTTTACACACAGCTGCTCTGCTAAGCTACGCTAGCACGCTGTGCTTGCCATGTGGAGCCTGTGGTGGTGAACGGGGGGGACTTCAACTCTATAAACTCCAACTAACCGTGTGTAGTGTTAATGGTCATCATGTCATTTTGTTTTAACTTCGACGTCCCAGCACAAACACTAAACCCGGACGACGTGGATGGAAACGGGCTGCAAAACGTAAAGAAAGACGATCCTGCTAAACCTGTGAGTAACCATAGTTCACAAATTGTGCATTTTAGGTTAAGTTACATAGAGCATGCACATGCAGTGCTGTGTGTTACTGTATTAGGTGGGGACTGTGCAAGGAAGGCCCCTTGGTTCAGCGCCATAGGCGTAGATCTGCCTTTTTATTCCAGCTATAGCGTTATTATTACAGGAACAACATCACTTTCCTGTGTATTACAGTGCAGGAGATCCGAGGACAACGAGTAAGCTCAATGACAACGAAATATACAGCGAAAGTAATTAGATTACACATAAATGATTGAATGTGAAAGTTATTGACTTTTGAAATTGTGCATTAGTGTCAATTTAAGAGGTTTTGAATCATTTCTTTACATCAGATTATAAAAATGAAATACAATATAAGAATACAGATGATGAGTAAAGAAAAAGCAGTATAGTGATCTGGTCAACTGATGTGAGACTTAATGCAGTTTCTGCACCCAAAACACCCAAAGATAAATCATAAACTCATTATTAAGTAATCTTTCATTTTATATCATGTGTTATAATATGATAAATAACATAACTTTTAAGCAATTGTATTTTCCAGACTAGAGTTAAGAATGAATCAAAGTTTTCAACAAAAGTAGTTAGTCCAAATATAGGTATGAATTTTAAGTCATCAATTTCATTAGAAGCAGGAAAAGTCAAAACATTTTGGGTTGCCTGTTGAATGGAGCACAGAGGAAAACTGGCGAGCTACACCCTCTCACAAACACACACACCCACACTCTGTTCAAATATACACAGAATTTCACCAAGAAATTTCCACTGTGCTAGTAATTCAATCAATCAAAAGTGAAAAGTCCTCTTCTAATTGGCCTTTTCAGCCTGTAGGTTGGTGGTCTATTTTGCCGAGGAGCATTGACGTCACAGAGCAGTGCCATGTCAATAAAGAGTCATTGCGGAAATCAGTCAATGCTGATTGTACACTACTGTATGAGTTGTTATTGTTGTACCTGACCGCAAAGTTCAGAAGCATGAGACACACTTGTCAGGCCTTTTTACCTATAGTGTTGTGCTGCATGGTGTGACAATATGGCTGATTTGTAACAGCCTTACCTGTAAGTTGATCAACCAGTCATTAGTATATTACAGAGGTAACAGATTATGAAGTAACTAATTACTAGTAAGTTATTAAAGTAAATTGGTATTGGAAAGTTCTACATGAAGTGATAGCTTTCATTTTCTATTTAAATTGTTTAAGTAAAATATAAAGTTGATCTTGTTTGCATACAGCACACAATACAGGGTATTAATGATACTCACATTTTCAAGTTAACCAAAAGGCACCCTGATAATTTGAATAGGAATAGAGTATTACTTATTTATAACTTAAAGCAGATATCAGTGGAATGTTTTTGTTAATATAAGTCCTAAATAGTCCTATTTTCCGTCAGCAATCACTTACATGAAGTATTTCAGCCTAAACACGAGTCTCTCCGTCACTCTGCTCTGCTGTAACCCGAGGAGAAAATTTTCCTTGTGGGATACAAGTGTTATCCAATGAGGGGAGAGAACGGCATGAAGGGCTGTGTGTGCAGCCAAGGGATGCGCGTGAATGTGGTGACGTAGCACGAGGACCAATTGATGCCTGACAAGGGCGGGGGCTGCTAACTCATGGTGCGTTCAAGGAAACTCGTACTTTGTGTTTTTCCTTCCTGTGAAGTCATACCAGTTCGATCTGGTACGAGTTCACGGGTCGGAAGTTACGAGTGGCCGTTATAGGGAACTTTCACAGACAACAGGACGGTAAAAACACGAGCTACGGGTTACCTGGAACGCTACCAAGTCGTAGTTGTGACTTGAAGCTGTAACTTACGGTTTCAAAAGCCTGCCTTGAACACAGCATTAGCCGAAACGGCCGTGCCGCTGTTATCTGCTTTAACAATCAAATGTGCCTCAAGCTCCTTCATTGCATAGTCATACATTCTCCCAGCTGAGGGAAAACATTTGCTCCCTAACCATGCGCTCTGCTTTGTATTTTTCAGACACGGGATGATACCAATCCAGCAGAGCCAGTGAAGGAAGCCAAAGAGCACTTTCCGCCATCTGACCCACAGTTCCTCCTCACAGATGCCGTCTCTGAAACGGTTACCATCGGAACTCTTCCCCCTCTCCACTTCCTCAACGAGACGGTTTTTGAGAGGACGGCCTCGGAGAGAGAGGACAATGAGGAAATTCTCTCTCGCACCACAGAGCAGAGGTCTGATCTCATCCCTGGCGTGTACGAGGGAGGGCTGAAGGTGTGGGAGTGCACTTACGACCTTCTGGAGCTCATTGAGAAAGACGGAGAGACCTTTGGGGGAAAGGCAGTTTTAGATTTAGGCTGTGGTGCGGGGCTGTTGGGGATATTAGCTCTGAAGAGAGGAGCCAGACACATCCACTTTCAAGATTACAACAGTACAGTTATTGAACAGCTCACAGTGCCCAATGTAATACTAAACTGCCAAGAGGATGATGATATAGAAAGTGAGGATGACAAGGAAAGGAGGAGCAAGGGAAAAATAGAAGAGGAGGATGGTTGTAAAAAGAAGTTGGAAGAGATAAAAGATGGCAGCCCATCTCCAAAGAAGGTAGCCGTAGACCTATCCCAGCATCCGTTGCTTACTAAGTGTCGTTTTTTCTCTGGCGACTGGAGCACATTTCCTGCTTTGGTTCAGAAGGCGGGTCAACAAACCAAATATGACCTCATCCTGACATCAGAGACTATCTACAACACGGCTTACTACCCTGCCCTGCATGACACCCTCCACAAACTGCTGGCACCGGATGGACTGGTCTACCTCGCCACCAAGTCCCACTACTTCGGTGTCGGCGGTGGACTGCACCTGTTTGAAACGTTTGTGAAGCAGAGGGGAACTTTCTCCGTGGATCACCGGTGGGATGGGGATGAAGGACTTCAGAGACATGTCGTAGTCCTACATTTTAAAACACCAAAGGACACTTGAATAAGTTCTGTCCTGCTCTGTATTTGATAGGGATTTTATTTCACGAAAATAAATATGATCTAGATTTGTTTCAGTCCTGTGTATGAAACTGGGATTGGCTCACACCCTCCCCCAATGATCCTCAAAGGATAAGCAGCAAAGCTAATGGATGGATGGATATATGAAACTTGTATAATGTACATTAAGGAAACAGTGGCAAAACAAAGAATAGTTGTAATAAAAGATGCTGTCTCATCTCTTATGTGCTCTTTGGTCATCTACACCTGCTCTCACTTCCTATAGAGTAATTTGAATATGTCTGCCAGTAACTGAAGTGCAGTTGAAAGCGGCTGTTACAGGTCTTTAGATGCATGGTGAGCGAAGAAAGGAAATGGGCTCAGTGACCTTTGCGAATGATTTCCCCAGTGTTCAAACAGCAGCATGAAAGCCAGGCTTGTTTCTGAAGTCCGGTGCAAAATGTCAATTGCAACTTATCCCACCAGCCCAAGGATGTAGTTTGAAAGTGGATTCTAGAGTCACTGCACATCAATGATGGGACTCTATGGGGTCTCTGTATCATTTATTCTAGTAATGGTTCCCCCTGTTCGGTTTTTTGGTTTGCACCTTAAATAAATTCAGTCCCTAAGACAAAGTGTTGCAAAAGCAAAACCCATGACACACTATGAGTATATACATCCTGGAAATGCTTGCAAAAAATGCATCCAAATACCAGAAGGGAACTATTAGGTCATTCTTCCCAACACCATTAGGAATCCCCCTCTTTTTTAGCCAAGTCAATGACAACCATCGAATTAATCTGAGAGGGCTTTTTTCATGAGGAAGTATGCATCAAGTTCAGGCAAGTTTCTGGTGTATGAGGTGACTAGGTGAAGAGAATGAGGAAATCATAGGATTTTTACTTGGTGACTGAGCTGTGAGTCTCGGTCTGCTGTTCTAAAACTGGGTTTTTTTTACGCCGCTGCTGATCCGGTCCTGTCACGTCCGTCTGAGTGATGTCAGTGTCACATCCTGGTCATGCTTGACCGTGACCAGAGCAAACAAAGTTATTTTAGGACGACAGTGTTTTTGATAAGAAACTGCTATCAAACCTCACCTGAATAATGACTCAAGCTACACAAATATTCAAATGAATCGACCTCATCCTGAACATGTCCATGACGCAAGTAGTGTGCACTGCTTTGCTGATAAACAATATTTAGCAGAGATAAAAACTGTTTTTTAGGAAACACGGTGTCACCAGCTCAAACATGACTCTGCATTTTAACAACCCACAGCGTGGGGACAGATTTTCCAATCACATGTTGTGTAAATATACTGTTGTGTCAAATGTCTTTTCACTGTTACGCACATAAACAGACACCTAACACAGTTTCTGTTTGCATACGCCTGGCCAGCAAACTTCCAGTGTGCCCGCTTCGTCATGGTCTCTCATCTCGACAGCTGTTCGTGGCCTGTGGGGGAATTCCTGGTTCCTCGAGTCGACGCAGCCTTTCCCCTGCTTACTTTATGGGAACAGGGGGCAGGGCCAGTCAGATGGTTTTCCTCAGAAACTATTATGTGTTGATTCACTGTGAGGGGGCGTGCTGTTCACTCCCACTGTTTCCTTCTTACTGGGAAGTGACACTCAGGCTTACCGTACAGAGGGAGTGTATGAAAAACAGATAGAGAGGAGGGAGGGAGGCTGATGGGTGATGTGAAAGGTGGTGGTATTTAAGGTCCTTTTTCTCTGAATGTCAGACAGTATGTAGTATCGTTCCTTTGGACCGGGAGGACGTGGGAAAGCGAGCAGAACAGGCAGGTGAACAGGGGATGGATGGCTTTACTGTAACTTCATTCAGACTGGAAAGACTTGCTGCTGATTCACCGCTAAAACATCATTTTGTTGAGATTGGACTGCTTGAAGTGTGTCCAAAGCTCGACTGACACAGGACTGCGCCGGGAGGCCTTTATGAGGACATACATATATTTTAGATATATCCAGGATCTGGAAGGAAAATCTTCAGTGAATGAGTGGGGTAAGGTATAGAGGTAGAAAGGTTTGTGTCAAATTGGTCAAATCATTTATTTACAGTTGTCAGATATAACTATAGAAGACTGTGAGCTAGAAACCTTCAACAGTGTAGCATTTTTTGAAGACAGTTATAAAGAAACACCAACTTCCACATTTATGAGTAACAGCAGCTCAAAAGTGTTTATGTCATACTGTCATACCATGTTTGCCAATCATGTGTTTGTATGAGAGCTGTTTCTCTGAGTGCAGGCTGTAAAACACTGGGTTAGTGTCCTCACGGGGGATTTTTTTTTTGTGTCTGTATCAGGCTGTAGAACTGGTTGTTTCCCAATCCAACTGCCAGAAAGATAGGAGTTTCCTGAATGTGTTCAGGTGTGGCCTTCCTCAGATCATTGTGCTCTACTGTGTGTATCCTAAAAGAATGTGCACCCAATCTGAATAACCCACTGTGACTGAGATAACATTGAGTAATTATCACACACTACTGTCACTGTCAATATTAACTCCAGGCACTGAAAGGAGTTTTTTGTGGATGACGGAAGAGATCCAGTAATTCAGGGAGCAACAGTTAATATCAAACCTACTTTGAGAGGTTTCAAGACACACAACTGGCCATTTGTACGTCAGCAATCACACTGTCCCAAATTTCTTCTCATGGGAGTGTACTGCTATAACTGATGAGTCATTTCGTGCCGTGACCGAAGAGCACTATCACCACCATCTGATTCAAGTGCTTGCATCAGCCCAGTGGACAGACTTTCATTTTAGTGGTTGTGAAGCACTTCCAGGAATACTTAGGTTGAGAGGATGGTTGGATTCCTCAGACGACCCTGAAACTCTCCGTAGGCCCTGTGAAACCACAGAACTGCATCCATTCAATCATGACTGCAATTTGTTTACTAAGTTGGTTTTATTTCACTGACAAGAAAATACTATTATATCTGTAGCCAATTTATGAAAAAAAAAATACATGTTTGAAATTATATATTACACTTTTGTATCATGCAAAATCCAGCTATTATCAATAGCTATTCAAGTACCGCCCTCAGTGGCACTGCAATGACCCCTTGCACAATCTTCCAGTGAAAGAAGTTGGGCTGGTGATATCATCTCGTCGTCGCCCCGCTTTTCTTAAGAAATAGGTAAGATCATCATGGGTGACCTAACCTCAATGTGCCGCTCAACATGTTCTCACGTATCTTTCTTTTACTTTTCTTTTGAATTTCTACTTTTTTTAATGTCATTGACGGTTGCTTTCTTTTGGTTTTCTTCAATGAATACATTGGCAGTAAGTTTTTAAAAAAAAAGAGTGTGAGTCAAAGGATCAAGAGGCTGCTGAGGAGAACATTTTAATAAGTGCCCTACTATGAGAACTGAATTCCATAGATGGTGGCATCTTCAGGTGTCATCTATGGGCTCAGTTCTTTTGGCATGGTACTGGTTTGTCAGCCTTACGGAGCAGCTCTAGAGAATGGGTTTCGAGTACATTACATTTTGTTTTTATGTTGTCTTTAAGTGTGTATTGAGTTATTTCAGTATAATAAAGAGATTTCTTCACTTAACTTGATCAAAGTCAATGTAAAGTGTGTTGTATGCTGTTAATAAAGTTAATCAAAGTCAATCATTTTTCTTTGTAATTTATTAACTCTCTTTAACATTTTGTTTGAGTTTCAAAATGTTGCGACATTTAGGTGCGGGAATTCACAATAATACACTGACTGCCATGCTACACACATGTGGACTTTTATAACTTCAGTTCTTATCTAGTTCACTGAAATCTGCAGTCATGGTGATGGCAGTTTGCTAGATTATCTATAAATAACATGATCCGATACAAAAGCTGACGTCCTTTTCAGTTACAACATCAACGATAAAACTAATATGTATGAAGAACCAGACAAAATTTCCAGCTGGAACTATTCAGCAACATCTTATATGGATGTTAAGTAGAGGAAGACACAATCATAGATAGTTACAGTCGATCTTAAGTAGTTATTTTAAGGTGCCTGTGATCTGGGATAAACTACACACTCTACACAAGGCCTACCTGACAATCCCTGTCAGTGCTGTAGCCGGACTGGACCCTTTCTATTCTCCCGCCAAGAAAGTTTGCCCTCAGTCCAAACCCTGTTCTGGGGCTGTAGCCACAGTGGTCAGGGTGGAAATTAAACCACAGAAACCAAAGATGCCAAATTTGCACACATCTACCACATGAGTCGAGCTGCAGCAAAGGAGAACGGACGTAATGGTTTTATCCTTCACTGTCATGGTTTTAGCAAAGATTTATTCTGCGGCATTGTTTATGTAAAGGAAGCCAGAATTGTTGTTCAGTACAACTGAGTCATAAAATGCTCTGTTGTAGCATGTAACAGTGTCATATGTATGAGGAAATAAAGGCATTAAGAGGAAATGTGTGTAGAATGGCCAACACCCTGATGCCTTCCAGGCAGATCTAAATTAAAAAACCTGTTGGCTGATTAAAAAAAGAAAGAAAGAAAGAAAAGAACTATGCTCCATTGTTGTTGCCCTATACTTCACATTCAGCATTATGGAGGAGATAGCAATACCATAATTAGCTTTTATGGAGGAGGTAATAAAAAAGACTCACAAGAGTCCCTTTATTCTTTTTTCCATCTTCCACTTATGTAGATAAGCATTTTCATTTTTCTGAAATAGATACATTTCATTGAAGTGACAGGCATTCGTTCCTCGTTATCACTCACGTGGGATACAATGAAGTCACTGTCATGTGGCCCAAAGATTACAGTGTCCAAACAGCAGAAAAATAAGTGGGATGACTTTAAATCCTGATCATGTTTAATGAATATACCCAGCAGATAGGTACTACTCTATATAAATAAGTCTACTGTGGCATGTTTATTTAAAACGTACACTGCATAGTACACTCATTCACAGCATGGTCATTTGACATATTGACGTCTTGGCTTGACATCTCCAAGTTATTTATATTTCTCGGTCAGATTTGACTGAACTCTTTGATTGTATGAAATAACAGTCACTTTAAGCACTCACACACACACACTACACTTGCTTTGATTTAATGCATTTACAAAAAAATAACCTTCTGGACCACATGTTTATGAAACCACAAACAAAAAAGAATTCAAAACAATTTCTTGAGCCAAATTGGAATATAACACAACAATATGTAGTGGAACATAAATGAGTAGCCTAGCTAATTACTCAAGAACTTTATCCTTAAATAGCTCCAGTTTTGAGGTTTTTTGAGTAGCCTATTACATGCACACAACCATTTTGTTCTATTTTATAGGCTAGTCACTGCAGTAGAGAAGGAAATAACTTCTCGACTTCTTCTTTGGTGATGATTATGTTTATTGGATCAGATCATAAAATGAACATCTGGAGGTAGTTAAATTTGGTCCCGCTCCCAACTCTACAAACTACATCAAAATTATGCCTGCACAATGACCAGCCTGATTATACAATGTATATAGGCAAAATAATCTCAATAGTCGCCTACTTTAGCAAATGTTGCTGTCTTACGGCTACTGAGGTAAAAAATTTTAATACGGGACACAAATTAAATATTTATACATTTTCGAACTGCTTCTTTTGTGAATAATCTGAATAATAATTTAGCTCTGCTTTTAGGATCAGTTTGACCATCTTTCCATCATTTGGCCTCTGAAAAACTTTGAAGTCCCGACCCTAAAATCACAGCGTCCTACCGTTTGATTGACAGTGCATCGACCAATGAAAATCATCTACAAATCCACACAAACACAAACCACGTCTGTCATTGGTTATTCGCGCTGTCCATCAATGACGTCAGCGTCGTCATCTAGCCAATGGTTGATCCGTATTTTTTTTGGGAGAGGACGAGCAGCAACAGGCTGGGCTCCTGCTGAGTGTTAGCACAACGAAAACCGAGTTAAATCTGTATATCAATAGGCAGCGTTGCCATTGTAAAGCCTATATGGTTTAGCTGTGTCTCTTTTTTGTTGAACTGTCTGTAAGTGAAGGAGGAAGTTAACCGCCTTCACGTTGTTTTCTTTAAAAGCAGAATAAGCAGGTTTGTTCGCGGCCGTGGCATGGAAGAGGTACGGCCTACCAGTGGTGCTGCAGCCCACGGGCTGGTGCCGCTGTTTCCCCCCGGACTGCAGGCTATCTACGGGGAATGCCGGCGACTGTACCCCGAGCAAGCCAACCCGCTTCAAGTAACAGCCATTGTTAAATACTGGTAAGCAGCTCGCTTTGTCGTTGTTGGTCAAAAAAAAAACAAAAAAAAACCTCTGTTGGTGCTGAGTTTGTGGGATTTGGGTTAGACGTTAAGTTAAGTTAGCTTAGCTACCAAGCTAACGTTTCAGCCAAATAAAACCAAGGAAGCAAAGTTATGAACTCCCCCTGTTTTGTGGTGTTTGAGGATCCAGTGCCAGGCTATTGTGGCTTAAATTAAACAAACATAAACAAAGACAAACACACATTATTTTGAGTTTATCCCATTGCTTGGATTAAAAAAGTTGTAATGAAAAGTAACTGCAGTCCCTTGACAGAAAAAACAACAACGTTTGATGTGGCTGGTGGTGGTTTTCATTGTGTTGTATCCCTCTCTCAGGTTGGGGGGACCAGACCCGTTAGATTATATCAGTATGTACAGGAATATGGGCTGTCCAGCTCAGGACATCCAGGAGCACTGGCACTATGTCAGCTTTGGACTGAGTGACCTGTATGGCGACAATAGAGTTCATGAGTAAGTACCTAATGTTACAACTTTACTTCCAGTTGCAGTACAGGAGTTGCTGCAAGTTAAACACACATTTGATGTCATAGATGAAGAGCTGCATTTATCCCTGTTTTTATATATTCCATTACTGTACCTTTACTACACCCAATCACCCTCTATTGTTGTTATTATCATGGAGCATACTGTTGATTTTGTGTGTGTGTGTGTGTGTCAGGTTCACAGGGGCAGATGGACCTAGTGGGTTTGGCTTTGAGCTCACCTTTAGACTTAAAAGAGAAATGGGGGAGACGGCACCACCAACCTGGCCAGCTGAACTCATGCAGGGCTTGGCTCGCTACGTATTCCAGTCAGGTAAGAGCCCAACATTACGCAGACATAAAACGGTGGTATCTAAGCTTTGCATCTTTGCAAGCAACACATGTAAACACCAGCAGATAAATGCAAGCTAGTATTGCCACACTATATTATTAAATAGATAGAAATTAGTTTGGAAAACTTTCTATTTAACTATTGTATTCAGTTTTTACAGAATGATAATGAAGTGGCCCATGCTTTCACTTTTCACTTTTGCCATGCAAGGAGAGCTGGTTAGATTTATTATATATACAATGCTGAAAGGTTAATTGTTTTCCTTCTCAGTTTAGTTTTATTTAGCTTTTAGCTCTTAATCAGACTGAACAAGCAGTTTTGAGACATTTATCATCATTAATGTTATTTAAGACATTTTAACAAAGTGTTTTAGTTAAATCAGTCAATAAAAACACTGACCAATTAAGAGGTTGTTAGAAACAGCAGCTGTTCATCCTTCATCTTTCACTTGGAAATTCTTGTCAAAGAGTAAAGATCTGTCATTTTCATTCAGTCACCTTTTGTTAATAGACTAGTAAATGATTGATCTAGATTAACTCTCCTTTGGCTGCAGTTGTCGTGCCTTCTTGATCTCTTGGCGATGTGAGGAATGTGTTCTTTGTGAAGGTAGCCTGTAATTCCTCTGATACATGTAAACACACATGAATAGAGAGGTCTGCTGTCAGCGAGGGTCTTAAGTTTCGTTTACATCATCTGTGTTTGTTGGAGCTCTGGGTATTGACAGGAAGTCTAATTTCCCATTTCTTTCCCTTTACCGTTTTAATAGGGTTGTTTTTATGGATGGCAAACAAAAGCACTATTGTAGTTTGTGACAGAAATTGCTTATACTGTTCTGTGAGGTTCTTTAAACTCCTTCAGTTGTGTGTATATAATGTAGACAAGTGTGGTTGAGCGTGGATGGGGGTATTTAAAAGTTACGCAGAAAAGAGAAGAAGGTTATTCTCCCCAGGCTCTCCTCTCCTTTCCACACACCCCTTCTCTGCTCTCCAGCTGGGGTCAATTTGCGCGTGGGTGGGCTGGGCCCCTGAGCTAAATGAATGCTGATTCCTGGCCATCATCCCACTCACTTTTCTCCTGCAGCAAAATCTGGACTGAGTGGATGTTACCTCCCAAGCAGATAGTTTTTACTTCTTTTTTTTTTCTCGACATTCGGGTTTTAATGATCCTCTCCCTCTCTTTCTTTCATTCTCTGCTGATCTGTGCCCCCCCTCTACTGTCACTGTCCCTGAGCACTTCAGTGTCTAATAGTGAATAGTGTGGATCATGTGTTTCTTACATCTGGTTGAAGGGACGGGCGTAAATGCATAAGTGTGTATTTTAGACAACTTATATCAACACATTTTTAAAATTAATGTCTTCCCTTGTTCCCTCCTTTTCAGAAAACACATTCTGTAGTGGTGACCACGTATCGTGGCACAATCCTCTAGACAACAGTGAATCTCGTATCCAGCATATGTTGCTTACTGAGGATCCACAGATGACACCAGTTGCAACGCCGTTCGGTGCTGTCAGCTTTCTCCAGGTGAGCTCAAATATGTGATATTCACACAGTGTAAATAACTTGACACACACACACATACATACACTTTTGGGATCTTAATTCATACTGAATCGAATCAGACAACTAGCAACTGTAATGGATTTTTATTGGAGGATAAGATAAAACATGGATCAGCGTTGCAGGATATGAAGAATAAGACCCTGACCCTGCATTTTATAATAATAATGCAGTGCACAGTTGCATATTGCATCATAAGAAGTGTTTTATAATATAATAAAACAAATGATCTTTACAGCCCAGCAGTGTTGTACACTCATCTATCCCTTAAGTTAAAGAAAAGTAAGTTCCCTCAGCGTTTGTGTGCGTGTGTGTGTCTCTGAGTGTGTGTGGGTGATCAGTCCTTTTGCAACAAGGACACTGGCACATCAACAGTACTCCTCATATCGTGGTGTTTATGTTCCCTTCTTATCATGTGACATCAGCTGAATTGTGAAATGAATATATTACTCTACAACTGACTAAACCCATTGTAGCATTTAGTTAATATTTCATCGCGGCACCAAACAATAGTAGAAATGTTGAAGCACCCGTGTCGATTTAGTTTTTGTTGTTGCTAATTAAAACGAAGGCAGCGATAACACAAGGAAGGAGTCAGAAACATTATGCAGTAATGTGATTGTGAACCACTCTTCTAAGCTCTGTATTGTCTCCTATAGATTGTGGGTGTATGTACAGAGGAGCTGCAGGCCGCCCAGCAGTGGAACGGCCAAGGCATCCTGGAGCTGATGCGGGGAGTTAAAGTGTGAGTAGACTTTTGTATGAGCTCATGGTTTGACTTTGACATTGTGATGCCATGTTTTAGATTTGTTCGCCCTGCAATTTGTCATAGGTTTCATTTTGTTGCTATGAAACTTTGGTTTGTAAGCGATTGTTCATTAGTCAAACCTAGTTAGGCTACATCTCTGTTTCACAGCTGTGGATTTGTCAGTACAAGAACTAAATGAAATTCTAGTGAGTGATGAGAGCCTCGGCATTTAGATGTGCAGTTAATACAACTTAACGTGACACATGCTTCAAGACGTAATCTGTTTTGTGTTAGTGTGTTTGTGTGTGAACTGAAGTAAAAACAGAAATCCCCACTCCGCTGCCGTCGACAGAGCAGCAGAGTGGAAAGAGGTTGCTCCTTGTCCATTTATTAACTTTGCTGTGTTTAACGTGAGGTTAATGCAGACCTGGACTAATGTTTGATAATCGTCCTGTGTACAGAGCTGGTGGCCCATGGCTAATCACAGACATGAGGAGAGGGGAGACCATTTTTGACATCGATCCACACCTACAAGTAAGGCTTTATTCATTTCTCTCGCTTGTGTTGGTCCTGAGCAGTACAGATCATCAGCCGGTCTTGAATCTGAACCTCTTTGTCACCTTGGTAGTTCCTCAGTCTCAAGTTCATCAGGTGTGGCTATTTGGCGTTCTTCTGCCGACACCGCTCCAATCATCATGATTACTTTCAGTTTTCACGTAGTCTGACTCTCTTGTTGCTTTTCATTGTATTTTCTTGAGAATCCAACTCATGAGTCAGGTATTTGGATAATTTTTCCAAAGAATTGATCCTCCTTTCTTGAGAATCACAATCCACGCCTTGATTTTGTTGCTGGATTAGTTGGAGAGCGTCCATCTGAAATTCAACCAAGAGTCAAGGCACACTGCTGCCCCTCTGCCTGCGGTACTGCACCCCACCTCCCACCCACACACAATATTTAACAGTGACCATTTTTTCAATTCAAATTACTGAACTTCAATCATCAGATTCCACTTTCTGTTAACAGCACAGTCAGTGTTTCTCTGTGTTTCGCTGGATGTCATTTAAAGTGACTACGAGGACTTTCTGAATTATTTTCACACTAATTCTTGGAGCAACATTTGCCAAGAATGTTCTCATTAATCAAGAACGAAAGTCGGAGGTTCAAAGACGATGTCCACGCTCCTTCTTCTCTTTTTCATGGTCGATTTGATTGTTTGTGTTTTTTAGAACTCAGATCAGATCGAACCTCATAAAGACACTTGTCACACCAGCTCAGTGTGTGTGTTGTGTGTGTATGTGTGTGTGTGTCTTTAAGTTACAGTAAGTTGGCAACAGGTTTTTTCCATCTTGACTTGTACTTTAGTGGCCTCTGTTGGCACACAAAACTTTATGCAGTGTCCTCTCACGCGAGCTAGTGTTAATGATTGCGTATATTTCTTGCTCATCTAAGCAGGAGAGAGTGGACCAGGGTATCGAGACAGAGGGCTCCAACCTGAGCGGGGTCAGCGCCAAGTGTGTGTGGGATGATCTGAGCCGACCGCCAGAGGACGAGGAGGACAGTCGATCCATCTGCATAGGATCACAGCCACGCAGGCTCTCAGACAAAGGTAAACCAGGTCCCAAAGGAGAGAAAAGAGTAGATCCTCTAATGACCGAGCATTTTCCAAGAACTCTTGACCAATCCGTCCATATGCTGTCAGCGGTGCATGGTGGGATATTTCCATGCTGATCTTAGCGTGTGTGTTGACAGACACGGAGCAGATCAGGGAGACGCTGAGAAAAGGACTGGAGTTCAACAGCAAAGCAGCACTACCACCCATCAGCAGCCAGAGACAGAGCCATGAGAGACCTCAGTGAGTGTCCAACCCCCACTACACACACACACACACACACTCTCTCTCTCTAATGGCTTCGGCTCAGTACACGGGATACATCAGGATGACTCTTCCTGCATGCGCAGTGACTCATGACACATTTGACATCTGAACTTTTATCACCATTGTTTCTTAGCTACCAGCACAACACGGTGGTTTGTCACTATCCTGTTGCTGTTTTTTCTGCCGAAGTCATTGCTTCTTCCACAGAATCAGGTAACGGTTTAAGAAAGGAGTTGTGAAATCTGTGCCTGTGAACTCCCAATGTACAGACACAGGGCAAGGGGATGTTGTTTCCACACTGGCCGTTTCTCACAAGACAGCCATCTTCTGATTGCTGATTGAACCATTTCACACTTCCTCACTCACATTTTCCTTCCACCTTTCTCTGGTCTTTGTTGTCTGTTTCTCAGGAGTCGAAAAGACAGCCTGGAGAGTGAGAGTTCAGCCGCCATTGTTCCACACGAGTTGGTCCGAACACGTCAGCTGGAGAGCGTCCATCTGAAATTCAACCAAGAGTCAGGCACACTGCTGCCCCTCTGCCTGCGGTACTGCACTCCACCTCCCACCCACACACAATATTTACACTGTTGGAATTTTATCTGTCTGTAAAACAGACAGATTAAAAAGAAAAAAATAGTCCAAACTTTTGTGTTAAATGGGTGTGGCAGAATGTCTTGATATAACACCAGAGTAAAAACACAAATGAAACCAGTTTCTCAGATGTCCACAAGGGGTTACTACAAGTTCGCATTAAACTCTAATTTGTGTCCTTATCGCCTTCAAACTGTTAAAAAATACTCCAATGTTTGGCACTATTTTAAGTAAATTAAATGTTTGAAGTGAACTTACACATTACCCTGAATCAAATGACTATTATTAATTTATTGTTGGTCACTTTTACCCAGAAGAAGTGGCAAGGTCTCTCTGTATTTGCTTGGGATGTTTTGTGTAAATAGGTTTACTGTTTTCACATCGTTTCTCACCCATAGCCAAATGAAGTCAGCAAAGTTTACTTCAGCACAGTGATGCCATAACTGAATCACTGAGGAGTCTACATACTAGTGCATACACAGTGACAGACCTAACAAAATGATAATGATTCACTGCATTAAATCTAGGATTTCATTAGGCTTCACAGTCATGTGGAAAGTTTAAATTGTTTTAGAAAATGTTTTTGCAGACAATTACTGTATGGGAACTGAATGGCTTTTAAAAGTGTTAAAGCAGGAGACAAGGATGAATCCACTGTGTTAATCTCCACCGGCCTGATTATGCGCATGACTATGTCAAATATAGCCTATAAACTATATTTTTAAAGGTTGTGAAAAAAGGCGAGAATTTCGCACTGAGCAACAGACCCAACTACACCCACATGAACATATACATCCCATTTAAGATATAATATTATGAACAACATTTGCCTTAGTGATTGTGGTGGATAGTTTATACTGCACAACCATTTAATGTGTGACTTTTTGTAAATGAAGATTACTCATCAAATACTTACCTGTTCAAGGAAATGTGTCCAAGTTAAATAAAGACACAATAGGTTTAGTATTTGTTTATAATATTATGCAAACATTACATTGTCTGTAATTCCTTAAACACTCCCCAAAATCACATACAAATATTTTTGAAGAAGCCTGATGGTAATTGTCAAAAGGAGAAATGATAAGACACTGTCTACACTTGTAATGACCGTTGCAGTTTATGCTGTTCTGTTCTCAATCTTTTTCAGGGGCCGGTTGCTGCATGGGAGACATTTTACTTACAAAAGTATCAATGGAGACACAGCCATTACGTTTGTGTCTACAGGAGTTGAAGGAGCTTTTGCTACTGAGGAGCATCCATATGCAGCCCACGGCCCCTGGCTCCAGGTATACACCCACAGACGTGCAGAGAAACTAGTTGTCCATGTTATGCTTTCACATTTAATATATTGTTGGGATTTCCTGTCCCGCTGGTATAGATATTGTTGACTGAGGAGTTCGTGGAACAGATGCTTGGGGATTTACAGGAACTCAACACTCGAGAGGAGGTGAGTTAGAAAAAACAGCAATGTTTTTTTGACTTTTATTTTCAGTTTTATTTTCTTCACCATACCTCCCTGTCTAACCTTGTGTCTCCTTTCATTTTGTCTAGACAAAGTTACCAAAAGAGTACAGTTGGCCAGAGAAGAAGCTGAAGATCTCTGTTCTACCAGACTCTGTGTTTGATAATCCACTCCAGTGAGACAGAGACACTTAATCACTAGAAATATACCAACAATGCCTGCAAACACACACTTCCAGAGTGGATCCATGAACAGGAAGCCTCCTAGGACATGCAGCGACCCTGAGCTGTCAGGGTGCACAGATATGTTCCTCCCACAGCGGGCGGCCAGAGACTGTTTCATCCCTGAAGATGATCTGAAGACTTTTGACTGTTACTGCATTCTCAGACTTGCCCCACTGTTTACAACGTTTCTCTGAGACTTGAATGCTTTTGAAAATGTCAAGCCAGCCTGTCCAGATGGTTGACCTGTTAGAACAATCATTATAGGTGACACACCAGCTGTAGGGCAAAACAGGATGTTGTCATTGCTCCAGTTAGGCCTGCCAGGTCCAAAATATACGTCACAAATGCTGTTGAGCAAGTAACTGAGGTGCAGTTCTCAACACCAGTTTTATTCTATTTATTCCAGTGGCCTTAGAAAGGGCAGAAAAGTCCATTCTATCAGTATTGTTTTCAATTGAGCTAATGTGTAATGTATTTACAAATGCTGGACATTTTTCTCTTGTGTGTTTGTGGTCATACCAAAGTTTTCACTGTCTGCGTCTCAAATGTGTCATGATTCTGTAAGAATGACGTGACAGGCTGAACCATTAAGTAGCCTACTATTCATTGCCTGTTTGTCTTGGACAACCAAACAAGCAAATGCTGCAGGTGTGACAACCTCTCCCCCTGTGCCAAGAACATGACTCCTGTATTGAGTAATCTTTTCTGAACATTTCTCCTTTCAGATTCGTCATGCTTTAGAGTTACGAGATGAAATCCATCAAGTCTGTTGTTAATTAATAAGCGAAGACTAGAAAACTGTGTTTGGCGTCCTCTGTCGTGCGTCGTCTTCTGTGGCCACAGGAATATACAATCTTTTTTTTTTTTAAATCAGTAGAACCTGCCCTAAAAACAAGTTGGAGTAAAATTACTCAATGCCCTGTGTTGAAAAGGACCACATGTTCTGTCGACTCTTTGCCTTCAGCTCCTGGATTGTTAAGAAACATCACTTTGATTCAAGGCCGCTGCTGCATTCACTGCCTTTTTCTGGTGCCATCATTGCATTCCATGTTAACACCAAATCAAAGAAAAGACTACTTTTACTACATTGTGTCCTCTTACAAAAAAAATGTACTCGTATACAATCTTATTTTTGTTTTGTTTTTGTTTGTTTTTTATCCAGAGTGACAAATGTAAAGTTTAGACATGGTTTCTATGGTATTTTGTAATTACTATCTTATTGACTGAACTGGCTGATTGTAATCCCAAGTGCATTAAAGAGTGTAGATATTTACACAAATAAAGCTGGAACACTAATGCAGAACTACAGAGCAAGTTGTTTTTAAGACACGTTTATGTGAAAAGAGAACAGTAAGATCCGAGTAATGACG
Organism: Trachurus japonicus; assembly: GCF_045865225.1. NCBI lineage: Eukaryota > Metazoa > Chordata > Actinopteri > Carangiformes > Carangidae > Trachurus > Trachurus japonicus. The sequence continues at coordinate 18,202,152 of NC_140921.1, read as the reverse complement.
AACCGTTTATAAAGGGATGACTACAAGTAATGGGCTATAAATCATGACTATATATATTTTAACAACCAAAAGATTGCAAACCTTGGATGGACATGACTCTATACCTACATTCAGTGTTGGTGACCAGTTATTAAATCAATAAGCTGTTCATCAATAGATAGGTAGGTCCACAGACCTTTCTTAGAAGTGGTAAGGCCATGTGCTGAAAGGTGCTCCAGTGTTGTCATCATGTTTTATACTGTACACACATAATACATACAGTCAAGGCCGTTGTATAGGGGAGAAAGGTGATGATAATTCTAGGGGCCCAGCGCCGAGTAGGGCCCACAAAAAGCCCCAGTAGTCTAATCTTTGTATGACTGAATTATTCTGCATAAGATCCTGACTAAGACTCATAGTAATGCTGCATTAGCATCAAAACAAAGTAGGCTAAATACAAAATGATAAGTAGCCTAGTCTAAGAAAAAAATTGGAAAAGTCAGGGGCCCACTTTAGTATTCTTTCAGGGGGCCCATAATTCCTAGCAACGGCCCTGCATACAGTAGGTACCTATAAAGTTAGCCTATATATAAACTTGCTTTAACAACAAGAGCTCAGACGGTAGCCGACACAGTACACTGCACTGAGGCCAGTAGGGGGGTAGCCTACATTGTTTTTTACCCTGGGTTCCTCTTACAGGTTACTCTGGTCATGTTGGAGATTAAAGTTTATCTTATAGCTAGTGACTGATTTATAAACCACTGTAAATAATTTAACCACTTAGAAATATTTGTCACCCATAAATAAAGCCATAGTTATAGACCTGCTATTACTCATGCTTTTATCTAGGAAGAAGACAACCTTTTTCCCGTGAGTGTGAGTCAGTGCCCCTCTCTCTCTATACACACACACACCCGTCTCCTGGTCATCCACAGTCTCTCCGGTAGAGTTTGCTGTGGCCGTGTGTTTTGCCTGCACTCTCCCTCTCTCTCTCTCTCTCTCGGCTCCTCCTCCTCTCTCTCCTCTCTCCTCCTCCTCCTCCCCCCGGTCTGTGTATCAACTCTGTGACGGGTCACGTTATCGGAGGGGGGCAGGCAGTCGGTGTGTGGAAGCACTGAGCTCCCTCCCGACGAGTCACAAGCTGCCCTGCTGCACTACTTACGATCAAATATTAGTCAAAGAGTTGACGGGAAAGCGAAAGCAGGAGGAGCGGCAGCGGCAGCGGAGGCACCAACCAACCACCAACCAGCACCAGCACCAGCACCAGCCCGGGGACTGAATCAATAAAAAGCCCCAGCAGCGGTGAGCGCTATGCCGGACACAGCGCTGTGATCTACCCCGAGGAGCCGGATCTAATCGCGGGCTGGATGCGATAAGCTCAGACAGAGGCATTGTAGGTGCACCGAGCGGAGTCTGCTGCTGCCGACGACATGGGAAATAAATAGTTGGTAACGATGCTTTTACTTCCTTTAACAATACATCGATATCCCAGTAATAGAGTGCTATAGCCTAACGCTTTCATGACAGTAGGTAATTGTGTCCTCGGCTGGAAATGAAATGTCAGTGTGATGTTTTATCAGACAATCTTATTTCCAGTGTTATTCTGTAGCAAGTTGAAGCTTTCAGTCGACACAGCCTCTCTCTCTCTCTCTCTCTCTCTCTCTCTCTCTCTCTCTCTCTCTCTCTCTGTGTGTGTGTGTGTGTGTGTGTGTGTGTGTGTGTGTGTGTGTGTGTGTGTGTGTGAGTGTGAATTCCCCGGTTGAAAATGTACGAGACAGGTATGGGCTATATTGCCATTGTGAGGTGTTTCGTTATGACAGCAGCGTCACAGCGTGTTGTCTATGTTTGACATGCGGTTGGACTTCTTTTGTCACTTTGTTGCATATAGAGTTAGAGTTTAGCCCACATCTTTCTGTGCCATTTTTGGGACAGGATGTGAGTAAAAAGACTTTGTCAGGCTTGGATTTTTATTTTTATTTTATTTTATTTTATTTTATTTGTGTAAGTGTATTTCTTTTGTTTGATAATCATTTGTTTGATAAATGATGTGTATTTTAAAGTAAATCATTTTCATTTCTGCTCCTTTTCAGTCACAGCACATCAGTTTGGATCCAGGTGAAGTCATGGATGCAAGTTGGAAGAACTGCTTGGAAGAGGAGCTTCTGTGTCCCATTTGTCTGAATGTGTTCGACGAGCCCATCCAGCTGCCGTGCAAGCACAACTTCTGCAAGGGTTGCATCTCAGAGGCCTGGGCCAAAGACAATGCCGCGGTCCGCTGTCCCGAGTGCAACCACGACTACAGCCAGAAACCCACACTGGAGAAGAACTTCAAGCTCGCCAACATAGTCAAGCGGTTTAATGCATTGAACACTGAGAAAGTCCCTGCTGTGCTGCAGTGTGTCCTCTGTAGAAGAGGCCCCCAGCTGCCTGTGCGAAAGGTCTGCCTGCGCTGCAAGGAGCCCTGCTGCCAAACTCACATCCAGACGCACCTCCAGCAGCCCTGCGCGGCCCCGGGACACCTGTTAGTGGACGCCGAGGAGCTGAGCGCCTGGACCTGCCCCAGTCATGAGGAGTACAGGCTCCTCCACTGTGAGGAAGAGCAGGTGGCCCTGTGTCCGTTCTGCTGCATCTCTCACTGCACTAACCAAAGACACACAGTCTGCGATGTGGATACACAACGCATACAAATGCAGGTAGATAAATCACACCCACACATACTCTGCCCTACTCAGCAGTTCACTTTAAACTGTCAACAGAAATGCAGATGACAGTCAAAAAAAAAAAAGTGATGGATGCACTTACTTTCTTTCATGGATTTTTTTTTCTTTGAATCTTGTTTCCCTGCGTTCACAAAGCTTCTTTTATTTGCCTCTTCCTTTAATCTCATGTGATGTGAAAGGAGTGGACAGGTAAAAGTCAGCCCTTGTGGCACCCACTCCATACTGCTGCCACACCTTCACATTAAACACCCTGCGCCTCGGGGTGAGTTGCTGTGATGCAATCGGCATCCACCGGAAATGATGAACCCCCCGGTGCAGCGTGGGCGGATTGACATGCAGTTTGTTTAGCTGGTTGGTTTGCTATGATCAGCACTGGCGAGGGCGATGAATGAAATGACTGGTTCTGAAAGGGAAATGTGGTGATTTGTAGGACGATCACACGGCAGCAAGTTCAAAACTTTGCATTTCAAGCATTCAAATGAGTTGAAAAAGTGAGCCTAGTGAAAATTGCAAGGGGGAGAGAGAAGAGCATGGATTCTTCTTGTTTTGACCTAACTGACAAGAAGTGAATAATGGTCTTCCTTTGAAGGGTTGACCTCAGGATGCATGGAGGCATGCGTCTCGCTTAAGGCCGGCGTGTCACGGCTGTGCCCACCTCTGTATTTTCTTCATTTCTATACTTAATTTCAGTCGGCTCTCTCTTCACAAGTCTAATGTAAGTGGCAAGGTGTAAAAAAACAACCACCCACACTGCCTTATACATATTTCTATCTGCCAAGGGGCGGTAGTGAGAATCAGATTAGTTTTAGCATCTGCCGTGTTGCGGTCTTGTCGAAACATTTGATGATCGCGTTATTCCAGTTGGGAAAGTTAGACGCATTTCTTTCCAGTGTGTAGATCACAAAGTTCTAAATTGGTAGAAGTCTTTGGTGCAAACTGTTGCTCTGGTTCAGGGCTATTATTGGGACAAAAGATGTCTGTTCAGCCCTTTCCACAGCTGCTCTCTACACACACATGCACACACCCACCCGTTTTTCTGTTCTTTCACAACTGTATGTTTGCAGGGTAAATGGAGTTATCCCGGAGTCAGAGTCCCTCTCCATACTCCGTCCTTTAGACAGAGCACACTCTAATGTTGATAAATGTGGCAACAGCAAAAAAAAAAAGAGAAAGTTAGACGTCTTCATGGATACCGGGTCATTTGTTAAAGTAATTTGAGGCCAGAATGGCTTCTCATCATCACTTACTGAGAGTTTGTTCTCCTTGACAGGGCTGTGGTCTATTTTGGTAAAAGGATTTTAAATTCCCCTGGCAGCACTCTTCTTGCCTTTTGGATAAACAAAGAGGGAAAAACCAATGAAGCTATGTTCATATCTTTGGTTGTTTTGGCTCTCACAGGAGACTTTTACAGTCACCCGTTGCAGGTGTGCTTGTAAATATGGGACGTGAAAGGAAGGATAATATAATAGTAATGTCATCCCTGGGACAGGCGGAGGTGGAGCCCACCCACACAACCTCACCTTGGTTTTCACAGGCATCTCTGCCGGAAACCATCGCTCATAGAAGCTCTATCGTTTGCAGTTTCTTGTATCTGGGCTGGAGTGAGTCAGTCCCCCAGAATGCTGAGGGCAGTCCATTGACATCAGACGTAGGGAATAGTTCTCAGTTGATTGTGAAAGAGGTTCTCTGTTCATTGAGCCTGAGGCTCCTCATTTAAACATGAGCTTCCTGGCAACCCGCGGGTGTCTGGATGCCTAAATAGGACAGTAGGGAAAGTGATCATTGGTGGGTTTAATCTTGATAAAGGTAGGCTTTCACGCCGCTACAGAGAGATCAGCAACCAGACAGTTCCCTCCTGCCCCCGTATGCTATTTCAAGCACACAACAAGACGAAAAGGGAATTGGAGGAAATATGGCAAAATGAGGAAGACATGGTTGTTGAGCAGAAGCATCTAAGCAGAGAAAATCTGCTGCTATTATGTGAAGCCAACTCACATAAAGCAGCTCATGCAACGTTTACGATAGCAATAACCCAGAGTGTTCTCTCTTGTTGTACAACTGTCACACACAAGGTAAAGATACCACTGAGCTTTTATGCTGTGTTAAGACAGCGATTGTTAATAGAAGAGATAGTAGCCTATGTCTGAAAGGTTTTAAAGTGTTGCACATGAAACAAGAAACACAGCCAACTAACCAGGTACCACGTGAGTTTGCAGGGGAGAGTCAGTCGCTATGGGTATTATCAGATTGTTTGAAGAGGACTGTTTAGCTGAAAGTGCCTCTTGTGTAAGCAACGTGTGGTGTGGAGATGTAGCACAGGTGTGGGTTGTGAGACAAGATTAAGGATTACTGCTGATTTTCAGTGAGAAAGCTGCTAGTCTTGTGTGAGCACATGTGAACCTGAGACAGATTTCCATCATGTACGTGTCTCTAGAACACACAACCACCTATGCATAAACGTATACATTTAATGGCAGGTATACTTATCAAAACTAGTGTTGCAAGCTTCACAAACATGATGAATGCCTATGAAAACATTTGGTCTCTAACATACAAATGTATATTTACATACCTATATTGGCAGACTTTTTCTTCCTCTTCTTCAGTTGGTACATCCACAACCATCATGTGCATGCTTTAGGAAAACAATACAAGGCGTGGAAGTGCACATATTGCTCTAGATTAAAGTAGACGCAAATGTCACATGGCTCCTTTAAGTCCATGTGATCTGTAGTGATCCAGATGGTGAAAACCTTTACCACAGTTTTAAAACACCAAGAGTTTGTAACTGCTACTGTTTTCTTTGGATCTTTTTAGCAAACCTGTTCATAACCAAAAATGTGATAATTGAGGAGGATTTGTCCAAACTAAACATTTAAAAGAGGTAGGCTACTTTAAGGCTTGTTTAAGACAGATTTGTTGCCCCAGTGATCTTGATCATTTTATGCTGTTTGGCCTTCTTCAATAACTCAGATTAGTGCCTATCTCTTGTACTCTTGTAAGTAGGCTACAGGCCTTAGTATCACAAACAATAAAGCAAAATGTATTCTAGCTATCTTTAGTTGGATTCCCTTTAACACTGACAGTCAACACTGCTACAGCAATGCAGTGCAATTAAGGCATTTAATCACATTAATGGAAATGTAATGTTTTCCTCTAAGCACTTAAGCTGCACTGATCAATATTTTTATATTAACAATGGATCATTTCATTATGTTTAATGTGAGAGACTCGCAAGAGATGAACCTATGGAGAAATTTCAGCCGACTGCAGTGTTCTTCCGCTTTATGGAGGTTTTTAGCGTCTTTCAGCAAGGCTAATCAATTTGGTTTAATGGCCTTAAGGTAACTTTACTGACTTAGCCCACTCTCATCAGTGACATTTCCAGCCAGCTGGTATTGGAGAAAAGGATATGACCGCTGTACACTATCTGCCTATCACTGAATAGCAGCCTGTCAAGGTTAACGACAAGCTATTACAGTTAGCCTGTCAACAATGTTATCGCTAGCTTACCTAAGGATAGTTCAACGTTGGCAAATTGGCCTATTGCCATAATCCCTATAGACACAGGGGTAGGTTCATTACCTTTAATTGTAGGTGCATGTTGTTTTGAGATCTGCAAGCTGCTCAGCTTGGAAGTGAACGGTACAGGTCCCCTGTCCCTCAAAACTCATCAAATTAACAATCCAACAACTCCAAAATGCTCTCGTGGACAAGTTGGGACCTGCACATTCGCCACACTATGAAATAATTGTGTAACGTTACAACACATGAAGCAAATACTCTGAGCTACTTGCGCTTTTGAAATCACTCCGCCGAGCAGCCGTGGAATGTAGTTCCGGCTCTGCATTTGCCTCGAAAACAACTCAGTTTCGTAATGTTACATATTATTTCATAGCGTGGTGAATGTGCAGGTCACAACTTGTCCATGAGAGCATTTTGGCGTTGTTGGATTGCATATTTGATGAGTTTGATGAGGGACAGGGGGCCTATACCATTCACCTCCATTGTGTTTGCTGAGCAGCTCACGTCTCTGCCCCACGGATCTCAAAACAATTATGCACTGATAATTAAAGGTAATGAAGCTACCCCTGTGACTATAGGGATTATGGCAATAGGTGAATTTTCCAAAAATGTTGAACTATCCCTTTAAGTTGTCCACAACCTTCTTGCTCGCTAACATTTAAGTCAACAAGTTTCCTGCTATCTAATGTTACAGTTAGCTTGGCATCAACTGCCATAGTAGCTATCATTAGAGTAGATAATCTCCAACTTTCACCTTTACAAACATGGTAGCAAGATAGCTGTTTAGAGGCAAAACAGGAGTGAAATACAAACAGAACTAAAAGCAGAGTGAATATGTCATGTTGGTGTCTGCTTTGTAATTAGGTTATTTATTGTTAACACATTTATAAATAACATAAAAGGGGATGATAATTTGGCATTTATAGGATGTCCTTCCGCCCGTCCCCTGAAGTGGCACTAAAACTCAGTAATGCTGCTACCAGTTTGCAAGCTCCTCTTGTTTATAATGTGCTGTGCTCTCTCTCTCTTTTGTTTGTGCATCTAATGCCAATAGTCCAAAGTCCATGCAAAAATCCAAGTAAGTCTTAAATTATGAAACCACTCAACTGGAGGAGACAAAAATATTCCTGCTGTTCCCCAAGTGACAAAATGATCAGCAGCCTTCCTCACTGAAAAGGACAGTTTTAAAATATGTGAACAAACAAGGAAAAGGGTGCAGCATAATGCGTTGGCCAGCGTTTTATGTTAATCATAGTCTTTCTTATTGTTTTGCTTTAGAAACTGGATGGACTTTTGGAAGACTTCACTGTGGTATAGTGCTGTGGCCAGTTGTTCTACATAAGACTCCATGAGTGTTGTAAGCAGCTGAAGAGGCCTGTTGCTGCGATACCACAATGTAGATACCCTGAAACTGGCTCACTAGAGACCGCAGGAATGTCCTCATTCTCTCTATCTCTCTTGTGTGCTTCAAACTTTCTCTCTGTTGGTTTCACTCTCTTCTTTTTTGTATGTCTTTTTCAGTTTCTCTCTGTCTGTGTTCTTGTGCAAGCAGAGCAGCACAGCACTTTGCCTTTCCCTACCGTTCCCCTTTTTTCTCCCATGCACACTCATGCGGAGGGAGAGAGAGCCGACCCCGGCGTTGTGCACACAGACATGACAATCTGTCACTGACACGGAGGCCAATGCAAACAATGGGAGCAATGCATGTGGCAGAAAAGAGAAGGCAGAGAAGGGGTAGTGCGACACCCCCGCTTTTTGCTCCCTCCTGCTCTCTCACATGAGCTTTCACATATAAATACATACACACAGCTTTGTTTCCATGACAGCAGGTTTTCTCTTACTTGGCCAGGGTGCCTCTCCCCATTCAGAAATAGTTCATTAAAAAACCTACCTGCCCTCCGCTGTTCCTAGTTTGCTGTCAGACTGTGACTTCAGATTGATTTGCATCTCCTGCTGTAAATGGAGAAGAATTACATTTACCGGTGCTTTTACTGGCCCTCGGCTCTCTTTGCACTCAGATTCAGCCCACAGAGGAAGCCGGCTGTTCCCAACAATGCACTTCATTTGGTGTAGCAGGGGCCCTGATAAACTTAGAAGCAATCAGAGATGGATTTGTGCAATTGTGTTTGCCTTTGCTGGTGCTCTCCTAATGGATAAATGCATGTGTGTCGCTGGCAGCTGTCGTTTCCTCCGTATAATCAGGATTGTGGAGGAGGTTGTCTTAGTGACTCATGAATAGCAGCCAGGTTGCCGAGGTCCCGGCAGAGGCTGGAGTTTTTACGAAACTTCCAGTGTGTGTGTGTGTGTGTGTTTTCTATTTTCAGTGCATCTTGTTCATCTGTCTAATCCATCTCTTGTATGTCATCTCCCCACAGGCCATGCTAATGAGGCAGCAAGACAGACTGGAGGGTCGTGTTCAGAACATCGATGAGCAGCTCACCAAGCTGGAGTCAGACAAGACACTGATGAAGGTCCAGTACAACACACACACACACACTGTGTAGACTCACAAGAGACACAATTTCTGAGCATTATCAGTATGAGTCCCTCGGTTCTTTGTCATCATGTAGGTTTGCGTTTGAATTGTGTCGACACTGTGCTGTTATGAAACCACTCTGCACCTTTGTTCGCTGTTGGAAAATGAAAAGAAAATATAATTTATTTCTAGCTTTGACTGGCTGGTGCACTAGAGCGGAAAATGCATTTTACAAATGACTTTGCTACTTCTGTTCTGAACAAGTGGATCCCACAAAATAAAGTCAGAATATATAATACACATAATTGAACACATGAAGCCATTACTGTGTATTGAAGTATACAGTGATTTCTTTTTTTTTTATCCCATGTCTTTACTTATTTTCTGTTATTATGATGGTTATACCAGGAAATGGCAGAAACTAATGAATGAAAAAAGATGCAAACTTGTTCATCAGCAATTTAATGTTGCACTTTTTAGACTAACAAGGACAGGGTGGTGAGGAAAAGTGATGAGGCTTCCTGAATGCAGTTTTGTGCACATGTTCATGCCTTTTCTCCAATGTGTCTGTCTCTCCACAGGACGCAGTGTCTGAACTGAAGGAGCGTGTGAGAGCCCAGTACCAGAGGATGCATACGCTGCTAGAAGCAAACCAGGCTGAGACCATGCAGGTGCTGGAAAGCACTTGCACCATGTACATGAGGAAAAACTCCCAGCAGGTTCTGCAGCTCAACGAGAGGCGGCAGGAAGCAGAGAAGCTTCTGAGCTCAGTACAAACGTTTTTCCAGAGAGCGGACAGCATTAACTTCATAAAGGTTAAACAAAACACACACGTCAAGACACACACGCCAGTTGTTTTACAGCATTTTGTATCAACTATTAAAAAGCAGATAGCGAGTCTGACAGACGTTTGTGTCTTATCTTATTCTGTCTTTTTCAGAATACGAAACCATACCAGCTGCTAATGGACAGGTAAGCATTGTTGTTTCTGCACTGTTTTTCTTTACATGCATGTACTTATCAAGTTATGTGATGTGACTGAGCAGGTACAACTCAAAAGCAGCAAGAAAGCAATTAGTGCTGGGTTGTTTGGTGAATTTGTTAGATATTGTGTTCATTTAATATTCCTGCACTATTTTCAAAGCTGTTAATTTATTTGAAACACATCAGTGATGCTTTCATGCACATGTTTTGGAGCACTGACCCTTATTCTGCTGTCACTTGGATTAAAACAGCAGTTAATCAAATGTTATCTTCCCAACCTCAGCTCATTTTTCATGTGCACGTTCAGTTCTTCATCTGTGTTTTAAAACCAACGATTTTTTCTTGCAAAAGATAAAGTGTATAAGAGATGTACCGTATATCTAAAGTATGCTTCTAGAAATATGAGTGCAGTTCTCAAGGTGCAGAATGCATCCAAAGAAAGGGTTCAAATCTCTGACTGAATCTGTTTTTTTTTTAGGTCAAACTCACACCTGAGTAGTGCCATCCCTCCACTCAGAGTGGGCCAGCTCAACTCTCACCATTTGCTATCTGAACTCTCAACAAGAGAGAAGAACCTGCGAAAAATGCTGGAAGGTAAGAGAAAAAAAAAATGCAATGAGTAACTAAGGATGAGGATTGTAGATGGGTAGAAGGATTAACTATTATCTGTACTGCTCCTTCTTTCCTCTCTCAGAGCCGCTCAATGAGGCGCCCATTCTGGAGATTGTGCAGTCTCACAGCAGCTCTGCCGGCTCCCAAATGGGGACGAGTTCAGGACTTCAGAAGAGGAAGTACAGCATGGCCTTCCTGGGCAGTAACACAGAAAACTCCACCTCCCAGGATCCCTCATTGCTGCTCTACAGCAGCAAAAAGCCCTTCCTGCCTGAGCAGAGTCATCGCCCTTCTCCCATGTACGCCTCTGAAGGCCTTTCCCAGAATCTACATGCTGGCCCCGGCCATAGTCGCCTCCTCGATGCTTCGACCCATCACATGGTGGGTCTAGGGTCCAGCTCCAGCCACCACTCAGGGACCATATTCACCCCCTCCCACTTCCCCAGTGGAGGTGCCTCACAACAAGCCATGTACGAAGGGAGGAAAGTATTGATGTGCACTCTGAATAACTGCTGCTGCTCCAGGGCCCCCGCTGCTCGTGCCCGGCCTCCGTACCCAACGTCAGACTCCTTCCCCTCTGTGACCTCTCAGGAGTTCCCCCCACACGCCCCGCTGTCTGCAAGCCAGCCGCTGCAGCATTTTCCCATCAGGGGACTGATGGAAGCCACGCAGACGGCCAGGCACCCTGACTTCTACGGGCTGTACGGCCAGTCTTCAACCAAGCATTATGGGACCAAGTAATAAACCAGAGTCAGTTTGTTCCTTTTTAATCAGAATTGGCATCAGCATTTCCATGTTTCCTTTTTTGTTACTTTCCATTTTGGTTCAGAGGTATGTTGTCAACTTTGCGTGTCCTACACGCCTTCATTATAATGTTATTTTGACATTTACTTGACCCTATTTTGGGAAACCATACCCGGTTAACTTCGGTAGCCCTGTTTACTCTCTGAATCACAGTGACAGCTGTACGGCTCTAATCTGAAAACATTTTGTATTTTTATTTATTCTCTGTTTCAATTCGACTGGAAGTGCTAATGTGAATATTGTAGTCTTAAATCCATTCAAAGCAGTAAACTGAGAATCAACATATCCTTCATCACAGGTCCTGACGTAGGACTCCAGAGACTTCAGTGCCTAAAAAGACTGTTAACGCGCTCTTAATGTACTTGCAAGTTCCTAGCTCTTGATTATTTCCTGTTTGCGGCTGAAAGCATGCAGGGAGCCTCTCCATGCACTCCAAAGTCCATGTGGCTTTCAAAACACACTGGACTACAACTGCTTGTCAGGTTTTTCATGATTTTTTATATAGGATTATGAATAAACCAAAACCAGTGGAAAATATTGAATAAACAAGCATATTAAATTACATCTGGTGTATTTTAAGCATTGATTTACAGACTTTTGGTCATACTTGAAACCAGCTGTGTTCTGTGACATGTAGTTTATTGTAGTTTGGGGTCTGTTTGTAGTGAGAAGCACATTGTGATGTGTTTGAGTTACGAGGTTTTGCAGTCTGACTCAGTGGGTTACAGTTGAAATGTCAGAGCTTCCTGTAGAAAGAAAAGAAAAGCCATTATTACAGCTCATCATCCCACCCTGCAGCTCACCCACAGTCTATTCATAGGTTAAGGTTAGTAGATGGAAAGAAAAAAAAAAGACACTGGGTGACCACATGTTTGAGATCGGCTGCACTCAGAGGAATCTCAGAACATGGTGGAGGAGGTTTGGACAATGATTTGTTAAAGAGCGGGCAACAGCAGGCCCATTATCTGCCAATTTAGGACAGTTCACTTCCTTGTCAACATCCTGGTCTCTGGCAGAGTCTCTGTCTCATCCCTCTTTGTCTCATTATTGGAGCTGGTTGTCAAGTTAGGTCAGAGAACAGGAATAACTGATGAGCAGCACCTCCCTTTCCCTCTCTCTCTCTCTCTCCCGGGGTATCATTTGCCAGGGCTGAATGCAGAGGAGGAGGAGGAGGAGGAGGGTCAGAGTGGCGGATAATATAAGCGCAGAGTTTTAATGAGGGCTGGGACAGTATAGTCATCTACTTATCTGTCACTCATACGCCTTTCATTGCTCCCCTCCCCCATTAGCAAGACGGTGAGATAGAGGGAGCGAGCCGAGGGGCGGAGAGGAGGGAGGAAGAATGGTTAGAGGTTTTTTTTTGGGGGGGGGGCAAAGCAAGTGAGGCACATCACTTATTTATGGGTTATAAAATGTTCTGCCCTACTGTTTCATTCTCCCTTTTCTCTCGTCCAGTTAGGTTTTCTTTTTTTTCTCTATAATTGAATTCAAGAGTGTGAATACTAAAATTTCTGATATTGTGTCCAATGAAGCCAGCACACTTCAGCAGCGGAGGAGGAGGAGCTGAGGTTTAGTTACAGTGTGGCATCAATTTGACATTTATTGTGTGTCTGTGTGTGTGTGTGTGTGTGTGTGTAAGCCTATTAGCATTCCCCTTGTGCGCTGTTCCTTCGCTGTGTGTTATTAATAAAACATACAATAGATATTCTGAGGGAGACCATACTATTAGTAATTAAAACCATATAAATAATTTCAATTACAGCTGCACATTAATGTCAATCGCACCATTTAAAACTGTAACAACTTCAAAATAAGGGGATTAAATGGTTAAAAAGTGTATTTCTTTAGTCTGAAAATAGTACAAATATTTATAATCAGCATCAGCATCACACTTCTAAAACGGTGTGTAGCTTTGTGTGTGTGTGTGTGTGTGGTGGTGGTGGGGTGGGGAGGTTGGTTTGTGCTACCTCATGTGCAGGCTTTGAGTGAGTCGAATCCTGTTTTGTGAGCAAATGTGTGCTCAGGTGTCAGCGCACAATCAGCCAGTTTGTATATGTTTCCTATATGTGCAGAAGTACGCTGATTCAGTGTGTGTGTGTGTGTGTGTGTGTGTGTGTGTGTGTGTGTGTGTGTGCTCATTGAGGTAGAGTATAGGGTGAAGGGTGATGCACTTGACAGCTGTGCTCTGTTGTGGCAGGTGTGTTGGAGCAGTGTATGTGTGAGTACAACACGCCCCAGCCTGCAGAAGGATGTGAGCCTGTTTTCAGTGTGTGTGTGTGTGTGTTCGTTCAATGCATGGGGAACTGTCAGCTGTTGTGCAGCTGTTGTTTGTGTGCTTTAGCAAGTGGTTAGCGGTACTATTGGACTTACAGTGGGCACTATCTCTCTCTTTCCATTTGTTTCACACACACTCTCTTGCCCAGTATTTATTACTACATATTCCCTAGAGTATATTTACATTTGATGATTTGATGACATGTTGATACTGTGACAGATGTTTGCATCCTGAAACGTCTGTAATAGCTCTGCAATGTTTGAATCCCAGCCACAGATCCACCGCTGCACAAGCTAAAAAAAAAAGGAAGTTTTGTCAACAATAACTTCCTGAAAAAGAACTTCACATTGAAACAGCTCAGATTTAACCATAGAAATAGACAATTTACAATTTTGCAGCAATCAAAGAGTCAATACAACAACCCTGAGTGGTGATATACAGCAGAGCAGGAGTATTTGAGGGTGGAGATTTCCTTCATAGCTTAATGGATATATTGACGCGGTGGCAGTGCATTTACACAACTTGCAGCTTGTGTAACTGTCCCATCATCAGCTCAGTGGTGGATGAGAGAGGTGGCTGACACGGCAGCACTGAGGTATTAAAGTATGTATAATAAATGAGTGAATATCAGTGTTTATAGTCTGGGCACACATACTGTGTTAGCAGGCCTCCCAATGACACTGACAGGAACATGAGCATATACAGCATAATGCATACAGAGCAGCTATCCATCAAGCATGCAGAATACTAACCTTCATCTGATAAGGCCTTTGAAATCGGTGCCAAAACTCCAATCCAGGATAACAGTGTGCACACACACACAGTCACGAGCACACAAACATCAAAGACAAAGATCCATGGCCAATGTTTATTGATCTCCAGGTCTATTTTCTGCTTGTGGAAATCATCGTAACATAAACCAGTCCTCCACTCCGTCGACTTCCAGCTGAAGGGAAACAACAGGCGACGTTAAATCTCAGCGAAATAAGGAAGGACATGTGAGTTGTGTCCAGGTGAGCTGCACCAGTGCAATCGTGTCTCTATGTGTAACCGTGGTGGACACGTCACATCAGTATTAAAGGGCATTTCAGAGTGTCTTGGTGGAGAACAGCTGTATCGGTTTTGGAGTGAGAATGCAAAGTGGTGTGCTTCAGTTGTTGCCACAGTAACACTGGGTGATGGAGTGACACATGCAAGTGATCCCTTCATTATATTATTATCAATTTGCAGATTTACAAATTTCCTCCACATAACTGTAGAGCAGTGGTTCACAACCTTTTTTGGCTCGTGACCCTATTTTGACATCACAAATTTCTGGCGACCCCGCGATCATGTGACTGCACGTCAATCAAGATGCGCCAGCTCAGATATTTTTATATGCTGCATTTGATCTGAATTTGATTTATATTCGATAAAGTTAAAGTATAGAATACAGTTGTTTAAGACTGTGTGTGGTGTTTTTAATTAGAATTTAAAAATATTTTCATCAGTAGATTTGTTTTTATTAGACATTTCAGGGGACCCCATTTGAATTCCAGGCGACCCCACGTGGGGTCCCGACCCCAAGGTTGAAAAACACTGCTGTAGAGGAAAAATCTTTAATGTTTAAAACCATAGTAGAAACTTTCTACATCAGTTTGTGTGACAGTTAGTTGCGCTTCCTCTGCTTCTGTAGTCTGTCACATCGACCACAGTGTTTGCATCGCCTTGGGCCAGATAAAAGTGACAGAAACTCAACACAAGGTCTCCATTTGCTCCATGGTGGGAGCATGATGATGCAGCGGTGGACACAGACAGATGTGGTCAAAATCTCCAGTCAACTGTCTTTCTCTATGGTTATTACACAGGCACCAGAAAATCCCCAGCTTTTCCTCTCTCGAGTTCAATATAAGAACATGATGTTTCTCTTTCTGTTGAAAGTAACTGTACTTTCCAAAATCATCTTCCCTACTAGGACACTTAGTTCCTTACTTGTAAATGAGCTGGATATATGAGCATGATAGAAACGCTAAATGCTGGAATTAACTAGTTAATTAACTATTAACTTGGACTAGTTGATTAGTAGGAATTAATTAATGAGACTGTTACTGTGTTCAAATCAAAGTGTTAGTAAATAGATATGATATAGAGGGAGAGCTAAAAGTGTTTATCATGAGTAGTTTAGATGTCCTCTTGCTGCTTGTTGTTACCATGACAGGCCACAATAGACCACATTATTTACAGACAGACCATAAATCTGCCACTTTTTTCTACCTTTATTGAATTTAACAATGAACCTAAGCCGCTCTGACACTGACATTCCCCAGTGGGGTCAGAGTGTATTTACACGCTGATTGAAACATTTCTATAAAGCAGAACTGAACTGGACTGTCCTACCACCCAGGACCAGGTCAGAGAACAGCTTCTCTGTTATTTAATGAGTGACTCAGCGTCATCCATATTGATGAGGAAGGACCAACCTCTGGCAATAGATGAAGCTGGATTCTTTTACACTTACCTGATTACACTCACAGTGCTGCCTGGTACTTCCCAATCACCAATCCATTGTATGAAGGAATGGAAAAAAAAAACCAGTCATCCATGCATGGTGTGCTCATCTTGAACACGCCCACAGATCGTCAGCTCTACATCCTTTCTTAAGAAACTGAATATGATGACTATTTTGTTTTATTCTTTATCATATGATCATGACATGGATTTGAATGATGCTGCACAAGCTGTTTTGAGATTCCTGTGGTTTTAGGGATGTAAGAATATCATGTCCTCACTGTCATGTGGACTGAAATATAGGAAGTTTAACTACAGAATGAGCATAACAGATTCATTTAAAGTGATTAAAAGGGAAAATGACAGAGAGAGCACAAATGTTGATGAAGTCTAAGACGAAGGTAATCAGAGAAAACTCTTTACCTTGTTTTCAGTAACGCTTCTTATCAAATGCTTCTGTGTTGCTGCTCATCCTACACTGCTCACTGCTGTAACCTCCACACGAAGGTGAGGACTTAATGCGCTGCACAGACACCGCGCCATAAAACCCTTACACCCAATAAAAGTGGTGTAAAGGTTCACAAAGCTCCCACTCGGCACACACCAGATAGATGTGCTTTATGAGTCAGAAAATAAGAAGCAGCAGCACCTGCTCCCACTGACATTAACTAGTTGTTGGATTGTTACGCGTTGATTTGCCGTCTGGCACGTGACTGTGAGGGCTTTCAGACTTTGGTGGTGTGTAATTCGATTAATATCTCTCCTGCTTTCCGGGAAAAAAAGCTTATCCCAGGCCATTACTCCTGTTGTTTCATCACCCTCCTCTCACACACACAGAGAGAGAGAGGGTGACTACGGCAACCATCTAGGACATTTTTGGGGTAAAAGTGGAAAATGATTTATTTAAGTTTCCTCTGTTGAAAGCACCTCCTCCTCCTCCTCCTCCTCCCTCATTCCTGTCTCCTTGTTAACAGAGAGCTGCCTTCCTGAGCATCACACAGGTGGTCATTTCTCACGTTACCATGGCAGCACCTGGCATGACTATAAGTAGTCAGTTGTGGTGCTTGATAATGTGGCTTTTTGAGCATTTTCTATCTCAACTTTTCCTGATTGCGCCCCACTGTGCAACAGTCAAGGTGCCAGATCCTGCAGAGACAGACAGGAGACGTATCGTATGAATCAGTGTTTATGGCTGAATGAGTGTGTTTGTCATCAGCAGGTTTCCTCACATTCCTCCATGCACCTCTACAACTGAGGATGATAGAAGTGCATGAGTGGGCAGAGGCTCTCTGGTTTAAGCAAGCAGATGTAGCCTACACCCTGTCATCTGCTGGGAAAGGTTGTGTTACTTCTCTTTTTTCTCATTCCTACCATTTCTTTCCAGACTCATCTTACGTGGTGTGGTGCCTGCCCATGGCCTGCCGTCTGCTTCCCACAGAAATGTGTGTAACGGCAGCTGACAGATGGACAAAACGTTTGTCATTACTTGGAGTTGACTGTTATCCTCCAGATAAAGCCTTTATTGTGCAATAAAGTGATAAGAAACGCTTACAAATGTGGAATATGTGTAATGAGTGTGAGATCTGCCGTTGAAATGTTCTGCCTCTGCGGCCGCACCACTTTGTGTCAGTTCGGCGCAGATGGGATTGTAATGCGTATCTAGATGTTGCGGACTGTAACCTGATACAACCACATCTGCCTTCATGAGGCTTCAACTGTCATCACGTCATTACTGGCACCCTTCATCCACCCCAATGAGTTATCCATTGTTGGCGGTTTACTGTCAGCAAGGGCAATAATTTTACACAGCAGCAGTGAACCTAAGGTCATGGTGCTCAAAATGGAAATTCACTTGTCTGTATCTCTCTCTGTGCAGTCCAGTACTTTTCTATTGTCCCACTGAATTCAGCCTTTCACCCTTAAAAAGCTCTGAAAACCTAATGAGCAACAGATTCCTAGAACACGTCACTTCCTGCCTGTAGTTTCCACTTTTGCACTTCAGATATTAGTTTTTGGGCAGTTTTTGTAAGTTTTGCCATTGCTACACAACTATAGTGTCAGCATTTCCTACACCGTCTTGGCAAAAGCATCTGTTGTGTTTACAAGACAAGAGGTTGTTTGTTAGATGTCCTCTGAGCAGCACTACCAGCAACTGGACGATGCTACTGAATCAAAGAATGATGAGTCAGTCCGACCAGGCCACAGCTTAGCATGAGTAAGCATGCTAACTTGAAGAGAAACAGAAGCAAAACTAGAAGGCTGTTTCCACTTTTGGGGAGGAAAAGAATTAATTTGGTGTTGAATTTGCAAAGTTTCCTCAAGTCTCATAAGTAAACTCAAAATCAATGTTAACATTAACAAACCTTACATGATGGTCCTTTAAACTTTATAAAAACATAGAATTCAGGATGCTTTATATGTATTCTCTCATCTTGTCATGGAAGTTTATATTAATGTGAATTTTCACAGGCTTACAAGAGCTGTAGTCGTAAATTGGTTTAATAAATTGACTTTGGCTCAGTGATGGCTTCCTGTAGCCTTTCAGTGAACCTTTTTTTTTTTTTACTTTTTACTTTTTTCCCTTCTTGACCTTTGCCTTGTTAAATGGATGTAATATTTAAGAAGTTAAATTAGGTGTCTGAAGCTTCGGTGTTATCTCTCACCTCAGCAAATTAAGTCAATTTAAATGAAAACCTTTCCGCTAAAGGACCTTATTGTTATATCGACTGTTAATGCAATCGGCTAAAAGAGATTTTTTTTTTTTAATTCTGTTTTATAAATTCATAAAGTGAAATAAAATGAACACAAACTGATGCGTACAAAATCTTCACATTTATGACATCTTACATAGCAAAACAGTTTTTTTTTAATGTTACAAACTGGAACAACTGGAAATGGAGATACTCTTGTGAAACATTTCATAATCTGCATGTATGTATGTTAATCATCGATTGCACCATTCATCTGAAATCACAATTCATGTGCAAACCCTTTCCTGTCTGACAAGTACACACAGGCACGCGTGCACACACACACACACACACTAACATTTTTGTCTGTTGCAGGAACAGCTTCTTAAAACATTACCAGAATCCACTGGTGGCAAAAGACACATTTTCCACCACTGATGCACTTGATCGGCATCAGTGGTGCTGACTGTATAACACACAGTATAAAAGACTTGGTAGCATTCAATAGCAAAAACAGTTCTTCTACAAGTGAATGTCTTAAGCGCAGTTAAAGACACTGCTCAGACCGAGAGGAGAGGCGAGAGCATCGGATCCCCTCGTGATGTTCCTTCCTCCCACAGCATGTTTAGCTGCCACCACACTAAGCATTCACGTGGCTGTGTGGAAGAAGTCGTATCTCCGAAAAATGTGTCCGTCTGGTACAAAAATCTGTGGTGTTTCTCACAACGTGTCATCATTCCGAAATCCCCATCAGCGAACCTCCGCGCCTACTGCCTCTGCTTCTTCTTTGCCGGTTTAATAGGAGTGATCTCTTCCTCCTCCTCATCGTCCTCATCGTCGTCTTCGTCATCCTCATCGGACAGATCGGAGTCTTCGACCTCCGAGGCTGCACGAGAACAGGAGGCAATGTTGAATCACTGTCTTAATCTAAATACTGGTGTTATATTTAATCACAAGGCCAGTGAGGTCGCTTTATTTCATCTGACCTCATGCACAGCTTGTGAAATGCGGCTGCACGCGCTCATTACGACCAGATGTAGAATCAGAAGAATCACTGAGCGTTCCCCGCTGCACTGATAAATGCTTATTTCACCGGCTTCTGAAATACGCTATGGTCGACTTTAACTTTTAGAGAAGGTCTTAGATTTAATTTGGAATAGAAATTTAACATTTTACTGCTCAAAGATACATTTCACTTTTCATGTCAATTTCAAAAGAAAGTGAATAAAGGAGCAAAGTATTTCAGAACTTCAAGAATCCTTGCAACACATCACATTCACTGCTTAGCCACTGCATCCATTTCTGAGGGATCAAAGCATTGATTAATCTGCCAATGATCTTCTTGATTCATTGATTGATTGATAAAAAATACACAATTTTCTCAAAAGCCAAGCTGATATAGGAGATTCAGTTAGACACACACAGACACCAGCAACTGTTCACAATTAAGAGACTGTATTTTTGTGTTTTAAAAAATTCTGTGAATTTATTAATTATTAAAGCAGAAGTAAGTGATATATTTGTGTTAATATAAGTCTTAAATAGTTATATCTTCTGACAGCAATCACTTACATAGAGTGTTTGGACTGAAACACGGGTCTCTCAGTCCCTCTGCTCTGCTCTGAGCCGAGGAGAAAACATTTATCGTATCCTACAGTTTTTATCCAATGAGGAGAGAGAATGGCATGCAGGGCTGTGTGTGCAGCCAAGGGACGCCGTGAATGTGGTGACGTAGGGACGAGGACTGTTATGGTGCGTTCAAGGCAACTCGTAACTCATGTTTTTCCGACCTGTGAAGTGGTACCAGTTCGATCTGGTACGAGTTCACGGGTCGGAAGTTACGAGTGGCCGTTATAGTGACTTTCACCGGTAAAACAGGTCGGAAAAACACGAGTGGGTTGCCTGAAACGCTACAAAGTCGTAAGTCGTGACTTGAAGCTGTAATTTACGGTTTCAAAAGCCTGCCTCGAACGCAGCATTAGCCAAAACGACCGGATCGCTTACTTCTGCTTTAATACTTGAAAGTAGGGGGCAAACACAATCTAATTATTTTTTTGGAGATTACATAAATTGTTTTACTGGTGTCACTGTCATAACAAGAATTCCATAGTTATTCCTTTATGTTTTTTAACAGCCTGCTCTCTCACCTCACTTGTAATATTTCTATATTTTGATATTAGTCACATTAAACGGATGTTGTCAGTGGTCCATCAGTAGTTTAACAAAGTACTGTTAGGGTTAAAAAGGAGTTTCTTACCAATGAGGTGGAGCCCGCTGATGGTAACTGGTCCTGAACCAGCCTTGAGCCGGATGGTCACTGGGGCTTTCAGCTCAAACTCCCCAAGACTCACCTGAGGAGGTAAAGAGATATCAAACTTTAGCTTCTGCTGTGCGGGAGGTTACATCAGACCGCCTGGAGAGATTATAGATGACAGTACCATGGGCAGACAGTTGATGTGAAGGTTGGCGATGGGCACTGAAATGGTCTTTCCTTGGTGGTTCATGGCCGTGACCTCCACCACGTTACTCTCCTCCTTGGCACCTTCTCCCAGACAGATCTGCAATCAGATTAATTCAGAAGTTATCTATTAAAGCAGAACATTACAGTGTAATCTAAACAGATGGATACTCAATAATCAATTTCGATTTCAGCAACTGTGATGTAGCAAGGGCTTTTTGCAGCCCTGATAATGTGATGACGCCGATTCTCCTCCGCAACTGTACATACTGTTCTGAGTTCAAGGAAGTGCTCCAGGTCCTCCTCTTCATCTCCTTGGAAAGTGTAGAAAGGGACTTTGGAGGAGAGCTCGCAGCCTGCAGGAAAACACCACAACCAGTATTAAACATCATGTATTTTCTTTGCAATCATGTGAAGTCAGCGCGGGAAGTTAACACCTGAAAAAAGGTCGTTTTTTAAGCCTAAAATGTCTCCAGAGCAGATCTACATAAGTAACCCACGTGTGCGCCGACAGGTAAACTGATAAACTGGATTTAAATTGCTCTTACTGAACAGGAAGCTCTCCAACTTTGATTGACCAGCTAATCCCATATCCACGGGGTCGTCGTCGTGGAAAGACATTTTGTCGAAGAGCTAAATATATATATTTTTTGATTTGCTGTTAACACGTTACAACCAAATGAGCCCCTCGCGAAAAAATAACAAGCGCGTCGCAGACTAAGTACATAGACGCCTCGTCATCACTGTGCGCCTGTCGCTGACTCCTCGTGTGTTTTTTTTTTCTAACTGCATGGACTACAGGACAAAACATGAATTACAATACAAATGCCACATTTTAACTTGAGGATTACAAATATATATATGAAAATAAAAATTTATTTATAAAAAAGAAAAATCGAATGATGTAGTTGCTCCACATTTAGCAAATTTGCCCCAAGAACTTTAACCATCAAGAAATAAATCTCAGAGGCAGGTTTACATGGATTTTTCCACTCAATACAAAAATGACAATACAATTAATCCACAAGAAACCAATCAGACAAGGACTTGATGTAGTGAAATAATTTGTCAAACCCCAAATAGGGATACTAAATCAGGATTTTTGTGAACTGTCTGTGCTTCACCTAGTGCATTGTGTAATATTTCTGTTACAGGCATAACCAAAAAACGTCTGTCAGAGCGAAGACATGATGACACAAAAGACAAAGCATACAAAGTAACTTATTATGATTTATTAGTTTTTTAATATTATGTATCTTACATACAAATTTTACATAGGTAAACGGACACTTATGACCCCCGTCCCCTTTAAACTCAGATAATCAAAATGTACAATAGGAGCCCTTTCTCTCAGTGACAGCCCATTTCTATCAAACCCGCTTGGCAGAGAAGAAAGTTGGAGAGTTGGAAAACTGCAAAGAAAATGAACCATTTAAAACAAGGGTGAAATTTCTGCTGTTGTTTCAGGAGACAAACAGCAGATCTGTTGGTGAGTTTCACACCTCGCTGGAAAACAGCCACGTGGGACGGCTGTACGGGACAGGGCATTGTAACAAGGCCACCATTTTGTCTTCCTTGAGGGAAAAACAAAATACTGGCAACAGTCTCAATAAAGATATACAAAATAATAACACTTTTATGATTGACAGCGTTAACAGACTGTCTACATACTACAGTATTTATGCTCAGAGGTGAGTGGCATGCTTCCTCCTCTGTGTAGCATAAGATGAGGTTATTCTAATGACTGCCACAGCAAATCCAATACACCTCATGCACATTATGAATGTACACAGTATCAAAACATCACATTGGCAGGCAGCTACTGAAGAGCAACTGATGATCCTCATGTAACCAACAGAACACTCCTATCTATAGTCAAAGTGCTTCTTTTTTTTTTAGATCACCTATATAGATTTACAAAAACAAATGGGAAACGCGTCTGAATATCAAACATTCAACGGACACATAGTAAAAGGCCTAGGAATTTTCTGCTTCACTCCCCCACGGATAAACAGTTCAACAACGTGGGAGTCGGTGCCACTTGAGTGACATGTGGTGACAGGATTTAACGGCCCTGGCGATCCATGGAGCTCAACTGAGAGGACATTCGTCTGAGAGCATGCAATGTTGAAAACAAAGTGGGGGGTGGGGGTGAATGACGGGTGTAAAGCCATTATACATGATGACCAACGACGTTTTAGTGCAGCACATCTGACACTGCAGGCAGCTCAGGTCACTTTACAAGTCGGATCTTCAATTAGCGATTTTGAAGAATTGCGCAGCTTTTTGACAGTGGGAGCTTAACGCCAGGATTTTCCATCACGTCACCTCATGCAATTTCAATGATTTTTTTTCTACAGCAGATTGGAATCTGGATTTTGGTCCCACTGGGTACTGCTTGATTTAGGGTCTCATTCTCTCAAAGAGGACCTGTATACAAATACACATATCATTTTAACTATTTAAACAAAAAATCATGAAAAACTAAGCTTACATTTCCGTGTATTTAGTGATGTGTCATTTCACGTAAGTCAACTTGACTGAGCTGGTCTGAGCTTTCTCTGACAGCGACGTCCCCACCAGTCAGCTTAGCTTCACTGAAGGATGTCTGTGCTGATGTTTGGGATCTGGCAGGGCAAAACTAAGACATGTGACCGTCAATGTCAGGCTGCGTCTCTGGAATTTAAGCAACAACAAGGCCAATGTCCAAATCTTAACTCTTCTATCTGACACGTGTTCGACAGCCTTTACGCAGAAGACACTGGGGGTCTGCAATGTGAACCTAAAATCCAAAGGCAATAAACCAAAAGGCAATTAGCTCAAAGGGGAAAATAAGCACAAAATCTGCTCGGTTACAAAAAAAGGAACAAAAGCAAAACAGAAACAGGCTGGGAACCATTTATGTAAACTCGTGGAAGCTTCTCTGTTGTCTACTACTACTACTACTACTTGAACAAAAACTCAGATGGCCTTGTGGTTAAGTCTCAACAGTCTCAAAGAGTACTTTGCTGGTCTGTGACGATCTTCTACCGCGGGTGTCACCAACACCCGAAAGCTACAGTTTTCCACCGTACACGTGTGCAGACTGAGCATTTCACATTACGCTTTGTTAGGAATACGCCACTTGAAAGGCCTCTTTCTCCGTATCTACTGAGTAGGAACTGGAAATACCACGATGTGATGATGAAAGGCAAACTCTCACATAGCACCTCACATCCTGTATAAAGGTGTCCTACTTATGTCGACAGCTGTGCTATTCACTACGTCAAAGCTGGGAAAGCAGGACGTGGGGGTAGTGAGACACTACCTGAGATACAGGCCGCCCTCATTTCACAGCTCTGCCTCTATTTCAGATACAGACACTTTGCGTTAGGGCATGCGGGCAAAATCCATGTAATGGCTACTGGATTAAATGAGTAAAAGGCTTATGGAGTTATCGCTTCCTGTTGCCTGGAGGTATATGAGTAGTGGGACCCCAGAAATCAGTGCTGGGGCGCCACTCTTCCATGTTGGCTCAAATCAACTGACTACACATCACTCCTCGGCCTTTTAGCTTCGGATCTGCTGAAACCAACAGAGCCAGTAGCGTCTACGGGCAGCACAGGGAATCTGTGTGTGCGACTGATGTGCTTCTGTACACAAATCCTAAAAAGAGGTCTCCCTGGGCCCAGATGATCATTCAGTATAAAATCATCATGGAAGTTTCTTTTCTCATGAAGGTAGCAAACATGTTTTAGCCCCGCCGACTTGCTCTCTCTGTCTTTCATTGAAGCAGCACGTTTCTTCATAAGCTGCGTCCCATGATAATGATGTCTTTGGGAAAGCCCTCCATTTTGGCCACTTCAAAGCATCCCAGTTTACTATAGAAGTCCAACATCCTCTTATCAGTCTCACGAACTTTGCAGAATGCACCATGGGACCCTGAGAAGTCAAAGACGAAAACTCAGTCAGTCTAAAATAAAATGCAACATGATTTATCTGTGTTGTTAGTGATGATGGCTGCTACCTACCATTGGCCTTTATAGAAGACAGGAGACATCCCATCATGCTTTTGGCCACACTGGGGTCAGTAACCTTGGCGTGAATGTCAACCTTGATGAGAGAGGGGAAGTTGGAGAGGAAAGAGTCTGGGAGACCCTCCTCCTCTTCATGGAAACTCAGCATCATCTTCTACAGGGACGACACACACAGATAGTGAAGTGAGATTCAGCAATAAGAGACGCAGTCAATACACTTGATATGGATTAAGAGAGACGTAAGAGAGACGGACTGAGACCCTACCTCGGCCTCTGTGAGGTCCTTCTGGTCGTCAGGCTTGTGGTATTTCTCTTGCATGAAGGGTAACCAGTTCACCTTGCATTTCTTAATGAAGGGCTTGACATCCACGGTGGCAAGAGCATAACCGCAGATCCCTTCATCGTCCTCGAGCACGAACCCATAGTCTGAGCTCAGAGTCAGCAGACCTCCCACTAACCTGTGAGCAAACAGTAAGGAGTTTGGCAGCCATATTGATTTGCACTTTAATCTGGGCTGACGACACTCAGACATTTTCATCTTCTTCTTTTTTTTTTTACCTGTCTCCTATGAGGTCGGGATCATCATCAGAGAAGGGAGCGTCCTCCATTCCTTCTGAGTACATTTCTTTACAGATTTTATAAACTGCAGTCTGCAAACAGAAGGACCAGTACACCTGTTATGGTAGTCCATTATGTCACACACCCAGAGTTAACACTGGATATAAAAGCTGAAGTATAACCCTGAAAAACACTGAAGCTGCCTTTACACTTTACAGTATACATGTTGATATACAGCACAGTTGAGGAGCATTAGCATTAGGTTGTGGGGCAAATCATTCCCAGCTTAAACTAGGCCATGTCTACTGGGAATACTCTCATGTGGTAAACACCATTTCTTCAACTATATATTAATACACATTATGTTATGGTGCTACTTAAGGACAGAATACATAAGTCTTGGTCAAATGAAAGCGCACAGAGTGCACAAACATCTTACCTCATCCTTGGGAAAGTATGGCCTTATGGAATAGATTTTGGAGGTTGGCATTGAGGGTGGAGGTTGGTAGAAAAGATCGTTTGCCCCATCTATTGGCAACAATCTCTGTGGGCATCAAAAGAAAAAGGTTCAGTTTCACTGAGAACAGGCGCTGTGCTGCTTTGGCTGAGTGCCTCACTGTGCATTTGCTACGATTGAGCCACTGTCAAACCAAAAGGAACTATAGCAGGAAGCAAAGAGCTTTGTGGTGACGGATATTTAACAAAAAAATATCATTAAGATAAAAACTGATGTTTCTTGTTGATCTGACAGTGGACAACAAGAGCAAACATCACATCTCTCTCATTTTTTTGTTAAAGGAGCATAGCACAACAAGCACATACATATCTGCTTTTCAAATATAATAAAACGAGGGTGGTATTTTGGTCTGACTAAGGTTTTACTGGCTGAAGGAGATGCTCCTTTCCCTTTTGTAAGACATCGCAATATTTCGCTGCGCAGGACCCTCCTGTTGAGAAAAATAATGATGCTGGCGCAGAGAGACAGAGAGAACTCCAGGAAAAAAACCAAAGAGGCAAATTAAATGTGAGCTAACTGAGTCATTCGATGGCACTTGGGTTGCCATTGAGAGTCTTGCTACTCTCCAAGGATGGAGGTGTTACTTTGAGCCTGGACAGCTGTGTTTGATCATGGAGTTTTCCCGTTGCAAACATGCTTGCGTACTCGCTGGCGCTGCGATGCTTTTGCGCGTGCGCTCGCAAAGGCCTGGCTTGGTAATTTGTGCGCTGTGCTTTTCCTGCAAAGAAATGAGATGTCATGAAAATAAAAACCTAGCCATGCTCGCTTGCGCTGCGTGCGCCAGGGAAAAGCAGCATCTCCTTGGGCAGTTGCTGAAAGAAACTGAAATTAATCAATGAGAAAATGTCACGGCCAAACACTGGCTGTAGACCTGTCTTGTCAGGATTGGGTTTCAGGTCACCCATTCCCCTCACACAGACTGATCAAGTATCCCAAAGTAATACAGGACACAAACTTCTTTGGTAAACAAGTGAAGGGGATGGAACTTAAATGTTACAAAGCCTGACCCACTCCAATCAGCTCACCTTCGACAGACCAAAGCCCTTCGTACCTACGCACACATTACCATTTTTGTCTTTGCTCACAACACTCTTTTTTTTCTCCATTTGATTGCTGTAAATTCAGTGCATTAGATACCTGGAACTCTCCTGCTAGACCTCCCCTAAAGGCCCAGGGCTCTTGGTCTCCTCTAAGGAACTGTGCTGAGGACTGACTACGACACCCTGTTAGGAGCAGAGCCAAGCGGACAGTGTTACCACAAGATGGGGCTCTCTGACACAGATGAAGGGGAATGGGGAGATGGGGAGGAAGGGGGTCATATGTATCTTCTTAGCATAGTCCATATGAATAAATTAATTTTAGTTTTAACCATTAAAACATAAAAAAAGGACCTAATTTGGAATAGATATATTATATTCAGAGGAAAGATCTTATGGTAAAAAAAATGGGGCTCAAGCAACTAAAGCTTACATCTTTGGAACATGGTATCAGGTCCAAGATATAAATTATTCAAAAAACACAGGACAAGATTGTGTCGACACAACAATGTCACACTGCTCCACATAACATGGTATGCAGGCATTTACAAATAAGTTGTGCTGTGCAGTGAAAGGCACACTTTTCGAGTGAACACAGTCAAGTGCAGTTCAGCCCCCTTTGTGTTTCAATCAGGGTAATGATCGTGGGAAAAGCCCGACAGACTCTGATGGATACTGTACTGACCTTCAGAACCAGAACCTGCGCTGCCTATGGCCTGTAAAAGTAAGCTTCAGCTGCCATCACCCCACTGATCTTAGCACCCCGTGTGAAGTCACATTCTCATCTTATCTGCCTCGTCACATGACTGGGGAGCATGAGTCATCAAACCAGGGAGACAGGAGGCTGAGAGGGAGAGGTAGCGTGAGCGTTCCCTGTGTTAAAGGGCCTCTCGGCTTTCTGCTAAAAGCCACAGCCAGACAAACCACAGATGAAACAGACAGCTGGGACAACGCATATAAAGGGGAGTACATATCTAAAGCACTCAGGGCCTTTAAGAGTTTGTGTGCGTTAATGCTGCTGCTGCTGCTGCTGCTAATGAAGTCTAACCCTGGTTGACGAGGAGCCCTGTCATGTGACCAGACAAATGCAGCGCGCGGGCAGGACACCTAACACTCACTTACATATGAACCTCGCCCTGACACCTAAAACAATTCCTCTGACGAGCTGAAAACACAGCATGCAGATGCACCCATGGGAAGGAACTCTGAACTTGCGCCCCCCCCAAATTAACCTCGACAAAATCAGACAAAGGAGTGATCTCCAAGCGGTTCACTCCCACCTGAGTTCTCTATTCAAACTGTATTGTCTTAACACAATCACAGTTCTGCTGAGGAGCCGACCATTGTGTGTCTGTGTCTGAGAGCACAATGATCGCAACTACACAGTTACAGAAATACATCCCTGAGAAGGATGAGGATGATGTGCCATGGTTAAAATTTCAAAGCCAAGTGTAAATTCCCTTGAGTAGGTGCATCAGGCTGGTCTGAGCCTTTTCTATAGGCCTACTGACAGAAACAAAAAAACATGTTAGAGAGAAGCTGCCAAAGAGAGAAATTTGGGAGTTAACACTTAGGATTCAGAGCTAAATCGCTGCCCAAAATGTGACTTCATCCGGAAGGCTGCTTCCTTTCCTCCAAATCAATCTTTTAACATTTAAAGATCTAGTTTAAGAAAAAAAAATTACATAAATCCGTTTCAAACATGAGCAAAAGAAACGACGCCTGCACTGCGCATACATCGGCCACTGTCGATCCAATAGCAGTAGAAACTTGTACTGTGGATTCTTCCATCTGTACATAGTGAAGGGAGAAAACAGTAGAAAATGGTTATTAGTAAGTGTTCTCAGTACAATAACCAGGGAGGCTGTGACTAAGTGCCGGCTGCACAGCTTCTATCAGGGGGAAAACATGGGGACTGAGGTAAAACCTGCCAATAGCAACAGCAGAAGTCAATAATTAGACATTTAACAACACTCCAGTTATTAAGTGGAATATTCGGAGATAACTTTTTATTCATTTACTCCACAGTGTCTCTGGAGTGTTTATGGTTTGCTGATGAGTCAGTGGTGTGGAGTTTTGATGTGGCTTTGCCAGTGCGGGTATGCTGCCTGCTGTGTACTGTGGGCTAAGAGTCCTCAGCTTTACCATATAGCCGGACAGGACAGAAACCTGTGAATGAAACTGGGTTACAGGGAGTAACCTACAGGCCATGCTGGTGCTTCAGACCATCCAAAACAACACTCCAAAAAAAGATTGGAGATGTTCTCACGAGGTTGAACGCATCACAACGCAGCCTCAGTTTGAAGGCTGCTCAGTGAGGCAACACCCTGCCGTGCTGAACCCACACGGGTCGAGTTACTTTACGCACCAGAATGGCCTTCCACAGTCAGTCAACTTGCTCTCCAAGCTCGCGTGCGCGCTAGGGCATGGAGGAGGAGGAAGGGGGGCGGGGGTGGTGGGGACGTCCCCCTGGCGCCCATCCCCACAGACAGAGAGATGGAAGCAAGTGTGTCTGTGTGGGAATGCAGCAGTGATGTTACTGGATACACAGCAAGCAGCAGTAACCCTGCTGGGATGTTTGCCACAGAGACCCAGTTTACATCTCACCAGGATGGAGCAGCTTGTTATGGAGTAAATAAGGACGATGTGCAAGCGGCATTCAGTCAAACAAAAAAAATAAAATAAATGAAAATAAAATAAAATTCACAATCATTGTGTGAAACAAGAGCAATTCATCTGGCCTGATCTGTGCTATGGTATTAGCTGCTACTCTGATTCTCACCCTGTTTACAGCTGATGGCCAAGGTCTCTAAGAGCCATGTTTCTCTAGGTGTTTGATCAGTAATGCTAGCATCTGTTAAGCAGACTGTGCAAGATATGTGTAGGCCTACAATAACTTTGCCTCACTATGCTACATAGCAGTGGATGGTGACATAATCCATGCAGCTAACCAATCAATCAACCTTTCCTTTATGTAATCAGATTTGTTTTATTTTTATATATAGTTAATGTGTCTGTGAAAATGACAAAAGTCAGGATTACCAGACTTGATCAGACTACTGCTACGCTACTGCGCTCTAAGAGAAAGCGGCCTGTGGTTCCCCTCATACATACCTAGCCACTGGACAAAAGACTTGACCATAGAAATGATGCTCTTGATGTCCCAGATGTATGGGTAGAGGTCGTAGAGGATGGTGCGGTTGGCTGAGTTGGACAGTCGCGTGAACATGTGGATGACGGAGCAGCACATCTCCTCAAACTTCTCCGCCCTTGATTGCCATTCTGCCACCTGAGCCAACAGTGATTGGAAATAACACAACAAAACACAAGTGTTACCAATATTTCAGAAAAATAGTTCTGTTTCATATATGAGGTGGCAATTGGACTTGACATCATTCAATTTATTATGAAAATCAAAATGTTTCTGACTGTCACAAGCATGTGTGATTAATAAAGAACAGAACAGTGCTCTGTGGTGCAAGCGCACTCCGTCTCCCGTCATAACGACACCACCCAATGGGCAGTCTGGGTAGTACATATCCACCATTTTGTTTTCAGCAACCAACACTTTCACAAGCAAGTTCAGTAAATGATGAACTAGTTTTCCTCAGACAGACCTCGTTCTCTCTCCTCTAAATCAGTCCATGTGTTTATTTTGGTGCATTAACCCACCTTTTCGGTTTCCTTTCTCTTGCAGTTGACGCTGACGACGCTGCTGTTGGCCCGCAGCCAGTTGAACTCCTTTAACATCTGCACTGCCTTGGGTCCGTGTTCGTAAGGCAGGTAGAAGAGCTCTGCCAGGAGGCACAGGTCCTCGAGCGTGAGGGGCTCCGCTGTGAACAGAGGCTTCTCGTCGGGCCCAGGCACAAACACATCCTGAGGACACAGTATTATATTAGTATTAATGCAAATCTGAACTCACAGTTGTTTTTGTGTTTAGATTCAGGCGTAGAGGAAAAGAAAATCACTCACAAATGTTTGCGGCACCTGTTTGAGCTGATCGTCTGTCTGCATAGGTGCAATATCGCTCCCAGAGTCCTCCTGGAGAGACTCTTCAGGTGACTTTGACTCTGCCAGACTCTCTTTGTCCGTATCCATGGGCTTCAGGTCTTCGGCCATCTTGTCAGCTAAGATAGGAACGACGTGCTTCTCTTCCGGGTCCACTTCAGCTTCAGCCTCTGAAGCCTCATCCTGCTTCTCAACCACCATCTCCATGGGCTCCTCATCTGAATCCTTCTTCTCCACCTCCACCTGTATTGGTCAACAGAAATAGGAAATTAGGAATAGAAATGAGGCCAAGACCTTGATCAGAAAGCAGAAAAAGACCTGTGTGGTATAAATGACCAGTAGCAGCCATTATGTAGTCAGCTGTTTATTAATCCAAGGCCTAATAAGCAATTTTAATAGTAGAATTGACAATAAACTCAAACAGAGAAGCCCAATTCCTCTGAGAAGCATGCGGTACTTGATCTGGTCATTAAAATAGTACACTTTAGTATGAATAACAATGAACCTCACCTCCTCCACCTCCTCCTCCACCTCCTGAGGTGTTTTTGCCATGGGGAGTGCGAGTGGATCCAGGCAGAGAGGAGCCATAGCTGGAGACATGATGGGCTGCTGGAACACAGTCGTGACTGTTGTGGAGGAGCAGAGAGAGGGAGCAGCCATGGATGACACGTCTATGGCTGTGCCTTTGGCACCACTTTGAGGCACCTGTCGGCCTGATAGACAAGTACAGTTTCACCACATTGTGTTCTTCAGACCAACATAAAACTAAGATTTAAGGCTATCAATGTCAATATTATGAGCATAATTTGAGTTTTACTGCTTGGAATTACCAATAAAATAAAACCATTAGCATAGAGATACAACATAATAATGGGACTGCTCGTACTGTTATATTGATGAGGCACACCGAATTCCCCGAGCCATTCTGTGAGAGCCAGTTTTAGAGCAAGCTGTGGGCTGTAGAGCATATCTGTCTCCAGTTCTTCATCACTGCCCTCATTCTCTAACTTGATCTGGATGGACACTGTGCTGTCCTCACCGTCCGCTAATCAAACACAGAAAAACAAAACAAAAAAACAGCAATTATAAATGAGGGGTGCTGTGATATCACACTGCAGACCATCATTACATTGTATCATCATCCGGGTAACACTTACTCATAACCACATCCTTGCGCACACCGTTCATATTAGACTTGTACCAGGTGGCCAGAGTGTGGATCGCGACAAAGTTAGACTCAAACTCGCAGTTTGGGTTGGTGAGGACTCCTTTCAGTCTGGGGATGAGCTCTGTTGAGCGACCCTTGTATGGACCCAAGAAAAGTCTCTTCTGGTCATAATCATTGGCATGAATGTTGTCCCAGATCACTGGAGCTCTCTTCAGGATTTTTGACACCTCCTCAATTGATTCCACTGTAATGTCTTGGGACACTACCTTAGGGCCTGCAGAAAACATACACAAGTTAAGCATTCACGCTACTTCCTTAGCTTATATAACTGTACACTTGACAAAGTAATGATGTTAGGCAAACTGTTATCCTCACCTGTCCATAGCACATCAATGCTAGGTAGGAGCTTCTCTCCTACTGTGTGGAGGTAGGGGGAATGAGAGACACTTGGGTAGCAGAAAGTTCCACAGTACTCTGGATTTCAAGAGACAAAAATAAACAGATTATGAATTAATACCGTAAGTGAATCAAACAATTGTGTATGATGCGTAAATGAGTCAAAGAAAGAGCTGAGATACCTGTGGGGCAGAAGAGAAAGGTCTCGGGCTCTCCCAGGTACTGGTAGATTTCGTTGGTGATGGAAACCTGAGCGTGTGCAAATGAGCTGAAGACCTCTTTGTCCGCAGGGCACATGTTGTGGTCAATATCATCAAAAAGTAAGGCAAATGACTTGCAGCCAAAGTGAGAAACCTGAGGAGGAAAGAGAGGTAGGTTTTTGAAAATGAACAGAAAGCGGAAGACCCGCTGAATTTTTCTATCAGGAATTTTTATGCATTTTTCATGCTCCTGTCATATGAAAAGATGCAATACCTGATCAAGTTTCCTTTTGAGTGCAGACACCTCTTTCTGATTGGAGAAGGTGATGTCTAGTCCAGGGGAAATGGCATAGATGAACTCTATCCCATGCTCCTTAGCAGCACCAATTAAAGTCATGAGTTGCTCTAGGAAACAAAGAGAAAAATGAATGCATTTTAGTGCTTTTATAATGATTTTTTTTTTTTACATTTAAATATTGGAATATTCAGACAGTCATTAAACTTAGATAACCAGACATTGTTCACTTTCCTTGCCCCAGGAAAGCCGATCGCAAGATTTGCTCAGAATAATCACCTGCTTCTTCCACTGAGTACAGCTCTCTCCAGAACATTCTGTGTTTGTAGTCATCTTTGGGTGCATAAAGGTATGTATTCAGTCCCCATTTCTGCTGCCTGTGAAGCGCATTGTCATACAAATTCAGTGTAGTTACCAAAATCATCAACACGAGGTCACAAAATGTTATTATCGTGCCTGCTTTAATAATTCACACAGTCCTTCATACCTTCTGAACAGCTCTTTCCTCTGTTCCATTGTCCATGGTCGCCCGTAAAAGCCTGCATCAGTAAACAATACATTCAGTTTCCATGCAGTCTGCAGTTCTGATAATCAACTACATTTCCTGCTCATATTGACCTGTTACCTGCTACACTAATACAGGGTACAGTTTGCCCTTAGGGCAGGGAGGGGTTTAGTGCCACTAGACATAGATTTTTCCTTTGTCTTTGTTGTTTATACATTCTCCTGTATATACCAGTTTTTTTTAACAGAATTGTTAAGGAAATATGGAAAATGACCAATTTAAATGATATTTTACTGGAGGCTAAGAGTACAAATAATTCATCTTCATAGTCCAAACTACACTTGACCCAATTAATATGACGACACTAACATAGGCAAATAATTCTTGGTAATTAATTAAGGTGCAGCATGTCAATGTTTGGTATCTTTATGAGACACAACTGTCAACATGGGGTCCAGTGAAAGGGTTGGCTGCTGATCACCTGTTAATACCTGTAAACCCAATGGATTCTTTTCATCGATCTGCTCGTTAACGTCGTACGACAACACTGGACTGCAAACGTCCACAAACAAGCCTCATGATTCATTTCAAAGGCGTGCATCATACTATTTTCTTTGTGCAATCGCCCCATGTGTTACCCGACAATTTAATTTCCACATGTGCACGATATTATTTCCAATTTGTACCAATAATCACCTCCCTGAGGAAGGAGGCTTGCTGCAGCAACGTGATGGCCTACTAATGGCCGCATGCAGAGCACAAGCGGATCAAATGTCTTGATTTAAATGGTTTCTTTTTTCGTTTTATACAATCGATATTACCTTCCACGACTCCACTTATGAATTTCCTGTGGCCAGTGGGCTCGACTCCGATCCCGGGCTCCTCCACAGGGCCGGGGGCCTCGGCACAGGACTCTCCTCCAGAGACTGGGCTGGGGCTCGGCTCCACGTCCACCGGAGGCGCCTCTAGCGTCTTTTCTTTCTGTACCATTGTGTTTCAAGATTTCAGTCGGCGAAAGAAAACAAAGCCACAAAACCCAGGAAGAAGGGACACCGACTGGTTTTGGTAGAGGTGGCGAAGCAGCAGCAGACTGAACCAAGAGAAACCTGGAGGAAATAAATCGCGTCACTGTCTGTCTCTCGTTAGCTCGCCAGTCTCTCCAAAACTGTCCAAAATGTAGCCGCCGGTTCAACACGACGAAATCGAAATTTCCTATCTGGTGCTGTAGGACATCGTTTATGTTGATAAATACTTAAAGAAGATCAAGTCGTTCGCTCGTTTTTTTGTCCGATCATTTTCTTCTTCTTTATGGTAGATTTACCCTGGTTTTCAGTCGTTTCTTCCTGTTTACACCGAGTGCGCATGCTCCCGGGACCAGATTAAACCAGTCAAAACTAGATCTGCGTGACAAAACACTACAAAGATGTCACACGGCTGAAGAGATAGACGACTCGCATGCTCCGCGACGCTAAACATCAGCATAAAGTTAACGTTTTTAAAGGCGAAACAACGTTTTTGCAAGCATAGATGAGTCGCAAACGTATTATTTATTAATACAATTAAATGGCAAAAATAGCATTTGAAGAAAATACCTTATTTTGGATATAGTGTCAGAATTTTGCTTAAAAGTGTACTTCCCATTAATTGTTGGTTATCATTGAGAACAATATTATAGCCGTGAGTTATAAAGAAATGAAATCAATAATTATTTACAGAATTCCTCAACTTGCAACGACTAGACCCAGGTAATAACTCAGGAGACGTATTGTGTCAGTGGCTGTGTTGACTATCTCTACTGCTTTCTAAGATCTTGAGATTCCAGTCCATATTAGGTATGTAGCTGAGCTCCAGCAGCACATTCAAACAGAGGGGAGGTGCTACTCATCTGTTTTGACCTGAGCCTGTGTGTGTTGTGTCAGCAAAGTACACATGCTTTGTTCAAAACCCACCAGGTCATGTTCAATTATATTTTGATAGAAATTACCAAGCAATTATAACCAAACAGAATCCCCAAGAGCGGATGCATTATGTTACAGATCTCTTTCATATCAGACATTTTGACTTGTGATGATAGGAAAATCAGGCTCAGGTTACCAACATTAAAGGCAACTCTGTCCTTTTGCGATGGGCAAGCTGTGGCAATGTGTGGTCAGTCACCATTACACACTATGCACATCATAACAGGAAAAGTAGGCTACAGATACAGTACAAATGAGATGCGTACACTTCCCTGATGTGGAATCAAAATAAGTCATGCTTTAATGAAATGTTTTACACAATGGCAGCTGCTGGTCTTTCAAAGAGGGGAGGCTCATTTTCCGCCTAGGCCTACATCATAAGACCGCAGAAGCATATAAATAAATGGGAAAAATCTTAAGTTACAGTTTTTCTCGATTGCTAAGACACATTTCTCGAAAGCTTCTCTCCTTTTCTCTAAACTGTGAACACAAACCCCAATTTTCAAGCTACATTCACAAAACCTCAGACTCTTCTTGCAAAACCAAACTTTCACCTCAAAACAGTTCAATCTGTGCCCAAAACTGAACTGTGTTGTCAAATCGTGCCCCAAGTCAATCAAAATTAAAAACACTACTGAGCAGCCACTAAACACTACATAGAAAAATAGAAAACACAATGCTCAGCACATGAAGCTGTAGAAATAAATGTTTATCGTTCGCTGTAGGCTAAATGCATGTTGCAAAACAAAAAACCTGTGCATTTACACTGTAGCACTTCTCTCCTTCCCTCTCCACATCCATTTCATCCCCTTTTCCTTCCTTCTTCTTTTTTCTTCCCAGTTCATCCCTCCCTCATCCTTTCCTCCTTCACCCTGTCGTCTCTCATCTTCTCCTCTTGCAAAACCAGAAATCCTGTGCATTTTACACATAGCACTTGTACAGTACAAAGACAAACATAAATCTTGTGCATTTAGCACTTGTATACAGTAGGCCAAGTAAAAAATAAAGTACAAAAATATAGAAATGAGAAGTGCACAACTCAGCCACAGCATCATTTCTCTGTACTGGGTCAGGCCACAGGACTTCATCCTCAACTGGCTTATATATGTTCCCTCACATCATTAGCCACAAGTGTTATTAATTTTGAGTTGTTGTGTTCAACCGGTGAAACTTGTGCTTTACTTGTGTTTGACTTTTGCCACCTGTGCTCAGCATTATGCAACACAGGTGCATCACAATGAAAATGTGTTGGTGAGTTGTGTCTAAACAGGTGAAAAGTGCTGATGGTTTTGCCAAAAGAGTGACGGATTCAATCAGTGGGTTCAGGCAACTGAGAATTTGGTTCAGACAACAGGGTTTAGTGTTTTAGCAATTGAGAAAAACTGTAACAGTCGCCTCTGGTGTCACATGTACCTTTCCTGCTATGATCAACCAAAATGTTAGAGGCTATAACAGAATCCTGCAATCAAAGCAGCAAACCTGAACATACTTGTGTGCTTTTGTGACAAAACATTTTGTGTAAAGTATCGTTACAAACATCTTCCCTTAATGTTCTTATGTTGCCAAACAGTGACAAATGCAAAGACACAGGTGAATAATGAAACAAACACATTTCAGTTTCTCTTTTTTAATTTAGGTTTGCAGTACATTTACATGTATGACAACCTCTCCCGAGAATTAGGGAGCAGCATTCCACTTATTTATCCCCCTTTTTAAAAATGATTCTCTCTCTCTCTCGCTCTCTCCATACAATTCAAATTGATTTTACATTTAAATAAACTTTTTAAAAAATTATCTTATTTCACTTATTTCTTTTTTTTTTTAAACTTCTTTTCCTACTTTCATTACAAATCTTCACTTCAATAGAAGGTGTTAGCTTGCAGAAAAACAAAACAAACACAAAAAAAACTAATGCAACAACTAAAATGTAAAGACAGTGTTGCAGGTGGGAGCCGGTTGTTGGCTCTGAGGTAAATGTGAGCTGCCTCCTGCTGCAGGCCTCTTGTTACCTCTTCTGATTCTGCTGGGCCTGCTTCAGTAAAGTGTCGAAGTCTAGTGCTTGATACTTGCCCTTCCCAGGCACTGGCTCATACTCTCTACTCGAATCTGAAAAGAGAGGAGCAAAAAGTCAGTGTTGCATACAAAGGGACAGGGACAGCAACAACGCACTGGGGTTTAATCATTTCAGATTGACTAATGGGCGTAGCCCGGATTTTATGTCATGAGTTGAGTAACCACAGCACAACCCTTTCCATATTTCTAATTAGTTGCCAAGTTAAAGCAGAAGTAAGTGGTCCGGTCGTTTTCGCTAATGCTGCGTTCCAGGCAGGCTTTTGAAATCGTAAATTACAGCTTCAAGTCACAACTTACGACTTTGTAGCGTTTCAGGCAACCCACTCGTGTTTTTCCGACCTGTTTTACCGGTGAAAGTCACTATAACGGCCACTCGTAACTTCCGACCGGTGAACTCGTACCAGATCGAACTGGTATGACTTCATGGTCGGAAAAATACGAGTTTCCTTGAACGCACCATAACAGTCCTCGTCGCTACGTCGCCACATTCACGGCGTCCCTTGGCTGCACACACAGCCCTGCATGCCGTTCTCTCTCCTCATTGGATAAAAACTGTAGGATACGATAAATGTTTTCTCCTTGGCTCAGAGCAGAGCAGAGTGACTGACAGACCCGTGTTTCAGTCCAAACACTCTATGTAAGTGATTGCTGTCGGAAGATATAACTATTTAAGACTTATATTAACTAGGGCTGTCAGAGTTAACGAGTTAATCGCGATTAGATTAATTAAAAAAATTAACGCGATTAAATTTTTTAATCGCGGTTAATCGCGGCCCATTTTGTCCTCTGTGGAGGACTGGAGTGTGGGACCTCCAGTCCAGTAGGTGGCGGTAAGGCACCTTCAAGTTGGTTGCTACACAAATATACACAGTCTAACATATATCCACAGCTCTATCCATTGATTTTTTGACGGCTTTGTTGTCAACAAATGCACATGGCCAGGCAGAGGTGTAGCAAAGTAAAGGGCAATTTCCACTGGATGCAATTCGTTTCAATTCTGTGTGAGTTTCATGCATCATGTGTTATGATTAGGTACTAGGCCTGCTAGGTCTGGTCTAAAAGTTGTTTGTCTAGAGATTATAACACTTTGGAGGGTTGAAAGTCCAAAGCGCCATATATAATATTTTTAATAGAGATTAATCGCGAGTTAACTATGGGGAAAATGCGATTAATCGCGATTAAAAAAATTAATCGTTTGACAGCCCTAATATTAACACAAATATATCACTTACTTCTGCTTTAAAACAAAACTGGAGATCATCTTTCCATGGGAGCATTGCCCACCAACAAGTGAGTTTCATGACTGCACAGTTGTGATGCTAGTAAGGACCCCCTCTGTAGCAATCGTGTCAACTACTCAATATCTCCAGGATCACATCTTGATGTGAGCTGTGAGTGACATTCATGATTGCCAGCCATAAACACTGGCGGGCGACAGGTCTTGTTATCATAGTGTCACAAGCGAATGCAGTTGTTGAGTTCAAATACGGGTGTGGTCCGATAACTGAATGTTTGTAATGTAGTAATAAATATTGAGTACTCAGTAAATTACGTTGAGTCCAAAAAAGGGCTCTAACTTGATGAACTATGATGAGTCAGGAAGATCAGAATCAGCATTTAAAGAAACTGTGAACTATGTGTTTAGTGTCAAATATACATTCCCTTAATCAGGACACTATGCAATGTGTTTGCCTTCTTCCTGCTGGTGCGACCATCATTTCCAACAGTGGCTACGTGATCTGCCAAGTTGAGGAGATATTGGCAGCACTTCACAAAGTAAAATGGCTCTCAGCTTGTGGTGAACACACTGTATCAGGATGAACTGCCATCAATATCTTCCATCTTCCGCAAACCACATCGATACCATTTGAATAGATAAACAGCGCTCTGGGTGGGAGCTACAGGAGCTTTTGTTGCGTCCGTCAATTTTAAAGCTGCACCCACCTAAGTCAGCATAGCCCATCTGGCAGAACTGTCTCCTTCCACCGAAACACAGATCGAATGGAAGCTCGTCAGGCTTGCGCAGCTTGCCTCCATTTTCAATGGCCGTGAATGCATCCTTGGTGCTGTAGTAGGTCACAAAGCCGTAGTTGTCCCTGTGACGGACAAAATATCAGCCAGCGTTAGTTTCACGGTTTAATAAGTCTCGAAGGACTCGACAGATCGAGTGCAGTTTTGAGCTGTGGCTTGCTTTTAAAAGAGCCACCTGGGGATGTTGCCAGGACGCTCCAGTTATGAACAAGCCTCACTTTGCTTTAGCACTGTAGCTTGGCCTAAGAGGTCACGGACAAGACCAAAAAGGTTCAAAGACAGCGCAGTCTGCGGCCTTGTTGCAATTCAAACAGTAATCCCCGATTACAAAAGCAAACAAGGAGGAGAAATGCGGACTTACCCGTGGTCTCTAAAGTGCAGGGTGCATTCTTCGATCTCGCCAAAGTAAGAAAAGCGCTCTTTGAGTTCTTTTTGGGTCATCGTACCCCGAATTCGACCCACGTAAACAACTCGGCGCTCCTCCTGAGAGACAAATTAATCGGGTGAATGAATGTTACAATACTATTATTTGCTTACTCAAACTGCACTTGTAAATTCAAAGTAAGAATAACTTACAATGGCTTTTTCCTTGCGTCTCTTCACCTCTTGCGCATTTGGCTTTGGACTTTGACTGTAGCCAGATCTGTATGAGGGGCTGAAGGTAAGATGAAGCAATTAGATTTTTTTCTGACTGCACATCAAAGTAACGCACAGATTAAACGGTTGTATTGATGACCACCCGGATGACTATGATTCATAGACTGTACCTGTACACGCTACTGCTTCTACTCCACTGTCCTCGTCTCTGAGGGGATTGAGATCGTGACCTGGAGCGACTCCAGGAGCCAGAGCGAGAGGAGGAATACGAGTACCTCCTCCTCCTGGGAGGGGAGCGGGACACAGAGGGAGAGGAC
Organism: Trachurus japonicus; assembly: GCF_045865225.1. Lineage (NCBI taxonomy): Eukaryota > Metazoa > Chordata > Actinopteri > Carangiformes > Carangidae > Trachurus > Trachurus japonicus. Next base: position 18,161,466 of record NC_140921.1, on the reverse strand, counting down.
CGAGACGAGGAACGCGAGGAGGAGCTGGAACTGCTCTCAGAGTGACGGGAACGATATCTAGAAAAGAAAAAAGGGATATCAGTGAGGAACATGGAAAAAAGAATCCATACTTCCTGGATTTGACTATTAAGACAGTTCGCCGTCTACATGTTCTGACTGGGGGCCGTACCTTTTCTTAGATGGAGAGCATGATCTTGACCGAGATCTAGAGGAATGCGAGTCTGCCTCTGAACTGCTGGACAGAGAGCTGCTGGGAGAGCGCCGGTATCTCCTCTTTCTGGACCGGCCTCCTGTCCTTTCTTTGGGGCTAGATCTGGGGCTGGGTGTGCGAGAGGCAGCGCGTTGGTGGTAGGCCCTCTCAAAAGGCCCTCTCCTGTGGCTCTCCTCTTTAACAACAGTGGAATCGGTCTCGTCTCGAGCGGGAGAGGCATCAGGAGAAGCGTCGGGAGTTTCGAGAACAGAGCTTCTCTGCATTGCATCTGTCCTGTGGTCCAGAGGCTCTTTTGTTGGACAATCGTGTGTTTTGGTTTTGACTGCAGGGTTTGTGGTGGACAGGACAGCTGTCGGGACCTGTGTGGCGTTGGTAGCCACTTGCGTGATTGGTTTAATGGTGATAAAAGACTGCTGTTTGACATTCCAGCGCTTGCCTGGCTCTCCGGTGGAAGTGCCTTTGTTGGGGAGGCAGTAGTCGTGGTCCATGCACGCCAAGTCAGGGTCTACAGGGGCAGCAGCGGGAGTGGGCTTACTGCGGGTCTTCACTGAGGGTAGTGGGCGAGCCTCTATCTGGATAACCTTGGAGGGGCTGGACTTACAGGCCTCGGTTGCCTTGCTTTTCCCCAGCAGGGCCACGGGGGCCAAAGGCTTCCACATCTGGTGTGGAGGGGTGGTCGGAGGAGTCAGAGCTGGAGGAGAGGGAAGGAGAGTTCACCACAGTTATACCCAACATTCAAGGACACGTGGCCATCTGTGTTGCGAGGTAGCAAACCTATGATAACAATGTGCTATTGTTGACCATTTTTAATGACTGAGCTGTTTAACTGCTGAACGCAACGAGAGCACGGGAGCCATAAAAGGGCAGAATAAAAAAAAAAAAAAGGAAGCACTTGAGTTGCCCTTTTGTAACGATAAAATCTATCTACACAAAGTCACCTTTACTGTATGTGTTGTTTTAATGACTTCACTCATTCTGAAGCCAAAGACAACATGTTGAATTACCTGCAGTACTCGAGAGGTCGTTAGCTCTCACACGGTCCACAACCGTTTTCTCTGGAGCCGACTCAAAACTGCAAAACAAGCACAGTGTGTGTGTTAGTCTCACCACTAAAACAGTGTATCCTTCACCTCAGCTTGTCCAGTTTGTGTTTGGCGTGCAACCAAGTCTGGACCGAAACTCAGACTTGAGGCGGCCATCAGACATCAGCAGGGTTTACGGTAGGTCTTGGCAAAAGTAGAACATCCATCACCTCCACACACAAACACACACACACACACATAGAGCAAACGGGTTTCACGTGACATGGGCTCTTGGTGAGAAACCACTGCTCCATCACTCACACCGAGCAGCGTAGGGGCTGTAGGGTAACTCACCTCGAGTTTCCTACAGCTGCTGCTCTACCAGAGACCTCCGGCACACACTGCTCCTCTTTGGCTGAAGAGAGAAGGGACAGGGAAATAAGCGCATCAGCTCAGGGACCAACAGGATGAGATAAAGGAACACCACAAAAACGACTAAAGGATTGTGTGGATGAAACTGTCGGTGTACGTGTAGTGAATAATGCAGTCATGCTGGGTAATATTTGTTCAGTTTATTTTTGCACAGAATGTCACCAAATGGCCAGCAGCTACATTAGCGCCAAAGCACACAGTACAGTGGTTCGATAACGCGTCCACTAACACGAGTAATGGCAGACACGGCCCGAGCACTTGTTAGAGTTGGGGCTTGTACATCCGCTCAAACAAAGACAGCAGGGTGAGAGTTAAATGGATTTGCGGACAGGGCAAAATTCCAGCAGCTGAGCAGGCAAGAGCACAAAGCAGCTTCTCTGCCCCCCCACGGCACCCGACTCTTAAAGGGGAATGTTTCAGTGGGGGGCGAAAAAAAATCCTGCCATTATGAACAGTGTTTGGGTGTAAAAACACCTTCCCATCAGATCAGATAAGTGTCAAGTTAATATGAGCTGCCTGATGATATCTTTGTTCCATATCACTGAAAGATATAAGAGGTGGTCGTCCAACTTCACTGATGACCCCACCCATAAATATACATACAACAACACTGTATTTGTTGTGATCAGTGAAACTTGATACTAACCAAGTCCAAGTCCCCTACTCACTAACATGCACCACTGCTGACCGGAGATAATATTTTAAGAAACTTCCTGCGATTACGAAACAAGGAAAACTGACACTCTGACTACATTTAGCTTGATAGTAAAACTAAGTGACCTGTTAAACTACTGGCCTGCCATTGCACCATTATCCAAAAAAACAAATAAACCCTGGGGGGTCTAACATGGAGTTAACCAAGCAATCGGCGATTTTTCTCATACAATATCAATAAAGTAAAATAAGACATTCGTTTACCTTGGGTTTCCTCAAACTGCTCCAGCAAGCTGGTTAAATCAGCAGCTTCAATTCCTGCAAAAAAAGATCAAAACATTATCCTGATGTGTTTACAGTATGGCACGGTGCAGAAACACTACAAGAACACACACATATAAATAAGACAGACCACAAGGATAAAGGCTCAATGCGGTGATGGACTGGACAGGTGTAAGACGATTAGAGAATAGTCTAGACGTTACACGGGGGTGCAAGTGTTTCGATTTTTTGCCGTGACACTGCATATTATTTCACTGCACTAACAGTACAATAATTTATTTCTGATATGGAGTTCCTGCACATCAGCAAATACTGGAGCAGACTGAGCGCAGGCTTTATCCAGAGCAGCACAGAGGAGACACTGACAAGGCAATTTTCTAAACAGGCGCATTATAGATAAATAACAGTTGCTGGTGGATATCATAATTGTTTAAATGTGTATAACATGGCTACAACTAAAAACAGAAGCTAGTTTCTATCAACCTTTCATGCATAAAATCACATTGAGTGATCTTTGAGCTCACCTATCTCACTGGTGAAGGCCTCAATCAGCTCCTGCGTGGCGCTCTTTGCCTTCTGGGCCTTGGCCGTTGTAGTGCAGTTTGTTTTAGGTTCAAGCACGACAGGTTGAGCCTTCAGACTCTGGGAGTCTGAGGGCTGAGCAGCAGGATGGGGACACTGCTGGGTACCGCTGGCTGTGGGCTTGGAGGCCTTGTTGTCAGCTGTGATGACGCTCTTTAATAATGTGGCAGCAGCAGTGACCTGGGGCACCTTTTGGAAAACGACAGTGGTCTTCTGGGGGGCACTGGGGGCAGACACGGTGGTAGCAGCAGCGGTGGGTTTGATTGACTCTGTAGTGGTTTTGGGAACGGGATTAATGAGCTCCACGGACTTTAGAGATGCAGGCTGAGGTGGGGACTTTACGTCAGCTCCACTAGCCTTTCCTCCTGAGAGCGGAGGAGAGCATTTCCCATCTGCAGTGGCATGTTTTAGAGCCGCTGGAGACCCAGAGCTCTGAGGCACACAAGGCACTGCAGGTGGAGCTTTGGGAGTTTCAGGCGTCTGCTGGGCTTTAGGAACAGGAGCGGCAGCGGCAGCCGGATGAACTTTACTGGAGGAAGCGGCCACCATGTAGGCCGGTGGCACCAGCAGCGCCTCGGGGGTGGGAGGTGCAGCCGGCCCCCTTGGCTGCCAGGCGGGCTTGACCTCCTCCACCTCCTTCTTGGCCGCCTGCGGGCTGGGCCGTCGGGAGTCCTTGGGGCTGGGGTCGGGCAGGCAGGGGATGGGGGGCAGCTCTTTGGGGAGCTCGGGCAGGCTGGGCCACTTGGTGCTGTTGTCGTCTTGCTTCTCCACCGGCGTCGGCTTCTTCTGCTGCCGGAGCCGCCGGTACTCGGCCAGGCTGAGCGATTTGGGTTTGGGCTCTGGGGCCGCGACGGCCACGGGAGGGGGGGCCTCGCAAACAGGCGGCGTCGTCGGAGGTGTGACGGGACTCGGAGCAGCTGCGGGGCTCTCTGAAGATGGCGGGGCAGGAGCAGCAGAGGGAGCCGCTGCTGCTGCTGCTGATGAGTCTTCCAGCTTGGCGGGGGCTGGGTCCAGCTGTTTAGGAGCTTCATCAGGCTGTCGAGGGCTCACTGCTGCGGGCGAACCGCTGCACCGACTCTTCTCGGGGCTTTCCTTTAACTGCCTGGGTGACGCACATGTGGCAACTTTCACATTAATGTTGGGCAATAGTGTTGTAGTGGTGATTTGTGTTTCAGTTTGGCATGGATTCAGTTTCTGAGGTTGCACGGAGGAGGAAGCTGGAGTTGAGGCAACGGGAACCTTTGGGACTTTGTGGCGTTTCTTTTCTTTGACCGACCTCTTCTCCGGCTGTGTGGGAGCCTCCTGTACCGTCTTCCTTACTGTACCGCTTCTAAGGACCCGTCCCTCTACGGGTTCAGGTTGGATCTGTTCTTTGTATTTCTTTTTCTTTTTCCTCGAGGAGGAGCTTTTGTCTTTTACGTCTTCCTTCTTTTGTTTTACGATGGTCTCGTCTTTCGCATCTGGGCGCGGGTCTGCTGTTGCGGGGGCCATCGCCGTCACTGGAGCCTCGCTGACGCTCACGTCTTCATCGTCTACATCTACGATAATATGCTCAGAGCTGTCAGAGGCCGCCTCTTCTGCTTCGTCTGCAAGTCTCTGCTCTTTTTCTGGAGACTGCTCTTGAAGCGGCAGAGAGACGGGGAGGTCCATGTTTGGGATGGCCAGGATGGGTTCTCCGTTCTCCCCCTGGTCCACCACTTCAAGTAAGATGCCGCCTTCGGGCAACATCTGTTCGCCGTCGTCGTTCTCTACACAAATGGCCATACAGTATGGGTGCATATGCCTGACCAAGTCCCCGAGGCTGACTGAAACACCGTCCTCGCCCTCCTGCTCAAAGGTGACGGAGAGCGGGAGGCCTGGACCTTCCCAGTCCAACAGGTCGCTGTCCAGAGATGAATTGTACCTCACTGGGCTCAGAGTGAGAGAGCCGTCATCTTCTTCCTCCCCATCACTCCTCTGGAGAGAGTCCGCCAAGACCCTGGGGAGGCTCTGGGCGTAGACAAAGAAACAAACATGCAGTCAGGCTCTGAAATCTGTCAGCTCTTCTAGTTGATGTACACATTAATTATGCACGAAGCTACCTTTCCAGTTGATGTAGGTCTTGCGCCGCATAGCAAGTCTTTCTCGGGAGGGGAACGAGACAGACACATCAATCTCCGCAGCTGGAGAGCCAAAGATAAAGAAAACCAGCAGGGCATTGAGACGTCATCCAGAAATGTTATATCTACAAACATGTGAAACAATGAACAGGAGGTGTATTTTGAATCAGAGGTCAGCAGGTTGCTCTTCCACCTCCTTTCACTCTCATTCTGAAAGGCCAGATGGGGGGGGGGGGGTGAATCTGAGAGACACTTTGAGAGTTATGTATGACAGCTGGCCACTAACCGGAGAGGGTTCCCTGCCCTTCTGACCTGACAGCAGGTCTGAGTCAGGCAGTGTGTCAAACGGGGACAGGTTCTCATCATCTACATTGTCAAGGATCTCAGTCAGGGCCGTGAGCAGCGTGGCTTCGCTCTCCTCATCCAGTCCTTTAGTCTGAAAACAAACAGACAAGTTAGATCACGCTGTCACTGCAGAGCGTGTAAACAAACAACTGCACAAGGCTTATACATGATAGTAAGGCTCCTCTTATATTTCAGTTCATGTTTATGAAATGAGTCTTGCCTCTATTGTTGGTGTGTCCTCAAACATAGACAGGATGGAGGGGTCTAAGCAGCTTTGAAGGGCTTCCAGAGCTTCTCCAGAGCTCAGCGTAGAAGTCTAGAGAAGAAACAACACTTATAGATTATAGTTGGCAAAACTAAAAACATGATTCAGGTAAAAATTATCAACTAGCCGCCAACCAAAATGCATAATTGTAGCAACTGCTGTTTAATACCTTTTTTTTTTTTTTTTTTAATACACAGATCAGCCGACTTAAAACTGTTACCTCTTCAGTCATGTAAATATTTCAAACTATTTGACCGAACTTTGAGCAAATATTTAAGTACAACTTGTTATTTTGTTTTGCACAATATAAAGTGTGATGTCTTAAATGCATGTTGTGCTTTCCGCAACACAGGTAAGCAGGAGCATGGTCCTGAAGCCGACTCCATGTTTTACTCAAAAACGTGCTCCAGGAGTAAAACTTCCTTGTAGTATCATATATGAACCACTGGGCGGCTTTTCCATTACATTTTTTTCTCCTTTAAAAAGCCAGTGCAGCTGTCTTTGACTTACTTCTTCTAGGACCCCTGGTAATGAGAGTCTCGCCCCACATATCTCTAGGTCTAAAGGCACATGTGTTGTAAACAAAATCAGTGTTGTGTATCCCTTTAGGCAAAGAGTAGGCCTACTTCCTGTTTCACAAAAGCTGTATCACTTGATTTAAATAACCTGCTAAAAGAAAATAAGTCAAGTGTGTGTTTAACAAGCACATCGAGCATACTAGCTTATTCATTTGGTTGTTGGAGCTGAAGATGGGTCTAAACTCAGGCGTTTGAAAAGGAGAATCAGAAGAGGAAACCCCAGAGGCCAAAGAGAGCACATGCTTTTCCAACTTGAAAAACACCAGAGGCATTTTCCTATGATTAGAAACATACAAAAACATCGACTGCACAGTGCACATGCATGACTCCAATTTAATTTACACTTCATTATCAAGTTATAAGTTAATAGACAACTTCAAAAAAAAAAAAAGAATCTGTCAAAAAATGACTAAATGTTACAGAAAATAATGGAGAATTTTGAATAGCTACATTTTAAATAAAGTTTTATCAAATAACTCTAAACTTTCATTGATAAATGTAGCTCTAAAAGGCTGGCTTGAGCAAAACAGATTTGAGCTAGGTGAATAACACCAAGTCCAGCACACAGATCCGTCTATAGGAGAAAACATAAGTGATAACAGTTTGCACTTTCATCTAAAAACGCACCCGTTTTACTCAGTGTCCCACGTGTTGCAGACATGTTTGATTCTGGCCTCACCCCGTCCAGAGGGGAGCTCGACTGCCCACGTGTTGCACTACAACAAACCCCAGGCTGGGCCTCATCAACACAACTGTCCCACGTTTTTTAACAATCACAGGAGGCAAAGACCGCATCTCAGTCCGCGTTAATACACCGAAATGTTGGGAAAAGTCGCAGGTAGTGAGTTACAAACTTTATGAATCAGGGTGTGTGTGTGTGTGTGTGCAGAGATTAAACTGACCCGACTCCGTCTGCGCATGTGTGAGTAACTCCAACATGTGATTCACCACGACTGAACCACATGTGGGTAATACACACACAGGTTTTTTGAATGAAAACTTGGCACGTGCCAGCAGCAGCAGCCTGAGACTTTTTAATCAGACAAATGTATCCAACTTGCGGTGACTATAAATTGTATAATAAGTAGATATATAGTAAATGCATCACCACTGAGCTGATGACACACTGCAGCGTGCTGGCACGAAGCCTATAAAATTACAGCAAGGCTTTAAAAAAAAAGCAATAAATACACTCTTAATTATCCTCAAGCTTTAATAAATCAAACAGAAAATAAGGACACATCCAGCCTGCAACGATGACACAGCCTGAGGACTAGCATCCTGCAGTGTTTGTTACCACGTGTGTATGATTCAGTGGATGGACAGGACACACAGTACTTTGACACATACACCCACTAAAATACGTCTCACCGATATCTCTGATACAAATGGAAAACATGCCAGGTCGACCACCAGTAAAAATACACAACTGTCACTGCATTTTTCTCAATGAATGTTTATATTTTTACGGGACAAACCCTGCGTCGCTGTGTAGCCGGCCGGCCAAGCTACACTGACTCATTTGCTAGCATTAACATAAAGCGAAAGAAAATTTACAAGCTAATCACAATGAAGCGTTGCGTTTAAATGTACATACAAATAAAGACAGGGTTAACCTGTCCGTGAACGCCACAAAACACTAAGTGCTTAATGGATAAGTTTTTTTTTTTTACTAGAGATACTACGGTTGCATCCACGTGTCACTTTTCCATGCGCAGTGTACACACACACACACACGGCACACTCTGCCCATCTTTTGTTAAAACCACGCACACCCAACTACTAACAGCGGATTCACAAGTCAGGAAATAAAACACAGCACACGTCCTTTACCTCGTCTAGTGTGTCCATGGGGAAAAACTCCATATTGCACGCAGTTAAAGTCTCCTCGCCTGCTCCCCACCGCGCCGCCATCTTGCGAGTATACTCCCTGCCCCGGCTGCTTTCTGAGTGAAAAGTGATGAACCGACCGCGTCAGGCAACAAGCACGCCGGTGTTGGGGGGAGACACGTGGTCCCCACATTCCCGGCAAAATGACGCAAAGTGACGCAGTGGCGGGTCAAGGGTTACGTACGTGGCCACGTCGTTTTGTAGTTCCATTAAAAGTGAGCGTGAGAGTCCGACACTGCCTTGTTGTGGCCGGGCTGTATTTATGACCTCTGCTGCAAAATGAAGACAAAAGACGACAAGAGCACACTCAGTAAAGTACAGTAAAGTAGACTTTTATTTATTGATTTAATTTGAACCCAAATTAGTCACAGTAAGTGTCAACAGTGGCTGACACGACAGGCACAACAGTAAACACAAGGTAGGTGACAGTGACGAGATAGCTACAAGACAACCATCAAATTATTAAACCACAGAAAATTAATCAGCAACAGTTATTTTTACTGACTAGCTCGACAAAATAAGACACGTGAACATATCATCTTGAATATGAGAACCTATGGTGGGCATTTTATTGCATTTAATTGCTTTTACTGACATTTTACCAACGAATTTCCTTCTTTACGAAAAGAGGTGCTTGCAGACAGTTCTAATACCAAGCAGTCCTCATATGATAATGAGGTAGTAATATAATAGTTTTATCATAGTGTTTTAAAGTGGTTTAAGTGTGGATTATATGCATCATTTAATATTGTTTGAATGACATTGTAAAATTAACTGCAGGATTAAGGTTGTTTTGTAAGAACAGCCCATTTGCCTGTTTGTCATGATACATTAAATAAGAAATATAGAAACAACTAATGCAAAGCAACACACTGGATTCAAATACTCACTTTTCTTGCAGACTATTTTGGGTGCAGTTATTTGTATGTTGACTTTTAGCTCTGTGGTCAGTTTTGAGTCTGTTGATTGGGATGTATTTCTAAAATGACACACTGTTTGTTTCCAATGTTTTGTCTTTTGTAGTTACACACGTGGAGCAGCAGACTTACCTTACCTAAGAATTACCTTACAAGGTAATGTAACCCAAGACAACAACACAGGGCACTGCTCACAAACCCTCCGTATCTGGTAACATTAGACAAATCACACAGTATGCAAAACATGCAGTTCTCTCCACAACAACAACAACCACAACAACAATGATTTACAAACATTCAATGTTAGGGCTCAGTTCTTGTCTTTGTGATAGTGGATAGCATGCTTTAATGCTTTACTGACCTAAATGAAACAATTTAATTGTTAGGAGCTGTTTTTCTTTTCAGGGAAAAGATTCCTCATATAATTCATCATTTGATGGGTGATATGATATCACATATATGATGTGATACAATGAATGGACAATTGTTAACTGGTCAACATTTAAACAGAATAATGACCTAAGATGTGAAACATGGGTAATATTTGACAAATTAATTAAAAAACAACTATTGTTTATTGTGTAAATATAACCTCCTCTTTGTGTCACTTAATCATGGGCAGTGTGTGAAACTATTCTATACTCATATAGGCTATATCTACCTGCCTTTATAGACTGACATGCATCCCAACTTTTCTTGTCAAGACTCTTTATCATCTTAAAAGTTTTCAGAAAAGGTTAATTGTCAGTTTCTGTGCTGTTGTCTGGTTCTTCTCTCACTGTGCTCCCACAGGTTTAGTCTAATTGCCTTCACTTTCAATGGCCGTGAAACAAGGAAGCAAGGAGGGCTCTCCAGGACTGGAGGACTCTCATGTGGTCCTTTGGATGAGAAAAACACAATTTCTGTGGAGACAGTTTCCCCTTTGGACTGAGGTGTGCTTTGTGCTATAATGAAAACACACACATCTGTTCTGACAGATTTGTTAACATAAAAAAAAAAAATCTGCTCATGCTGTTTGGTCACACAGTGGCAGTCATGGACCTTGAAACATGTTTTTGGTTTCAGCTTGAACTCTCTTGTCTGAAGATACTTCCAAATATTGTGCTAATATCATATGGTAAATTTGAATTGTACATTGCAACACTGAAAGGTGTAGATGAAAGTAGGTTATAGTTTCTTATTAAAACTAGATCCATGTAAATTAAATAAAGTAAAAGGCACCTTTATGCAATTCATACACAAGATGCTCTCATGCTAATGCCACCAGTAGCTAATAGTGGCTAATGTTTTGGTAACTTAGCAGATAATGATAGACTTATTATTATCTGACATTAGAACCTTTTGACTGCTTTAGACTTCTTTAATATCGTGCCAATGCAAATGTCCTACTTTTATTTTTTTACTTTCCTTTTTTTTCCCGGAAAATTAATGGCAGCCTCGGTTTCTCAGAGGATGACTGGACAAAGATCAAGCAGGCTTTTCACATCCATCACATTGAACCGAGGTTACAGTCACAGAAGAGGACCCTGAGTTTCTGGAAAAGGCTTGTAAGTTGAGATTTCATATTTTTTTCCCCATGTCTCACACTATCTATCTTCAGGTTCAGTTCATGTTCAAGTTCATAAAGCATCACACTAACCTTTAGTTTAGAGTGAGTCACAATTAAACGAGCACAAGGGAATACCACTATGAAAACATTTATTGGTCTCTGAGGACTAAATAAACATCACACTGAGAGGAGAAGGAGTTTTCCCTCAGAGCTGGAGAGGAAAATTGTATAAAGAGCTGTGTGCTGGATGTCTGAGTGTAACACATGAACTAAAGGTATGAGGAGTGAACACAAAGGCAGGCTCTGAGACACAGAGGTGGGGAGTAAATTGGGTCAAATACAAAAGTGGGGGGTGATGCGTTCCTCATTAGGACCGGTTCTGCATGGCACAGAAAAGCCATAGGCAATTCCCATCGTCCCACAGGCAGAAATGGATTAGAGGTGAGGCCACACACACTCACACACACGCACTGTGGTCTGCCATTGTGGCGTACCACTGTCTGTTTGTCATTTTACTCTCTCCTTGTGTGAAGAATAACACGGTTGTTTGTAAAGTTTTAAGAATCCTTCTTCTACGTTTCCCCGACAGCTGTGGCGGAGCTCGTCAGTAAACTCGTGCACGCGCTGTAATGAATTTGAGAGAGCGAGCGTCCTTATTGACAAGCAGTCTCAAAACAACAGACACCAGCAGCACTGCGGTGTAGTTTCGTGTCTGCTTGCTGTGTCTTCTCTGGCGTCGATCCAGGAATCCCTAAGGCGACAATTACGAGTCTCACTGATCAAGTTGTGTCCCTTTGCTGCTTTTTCTTTTGAAGAACAAGACCATTATAATTACGTGCCACAGCATATGAGGCTGTAATGTTGGTTCGGTAGCGGGTTTGATTCCCAGCTCTTCTTGTTTACACGTTGAAGTACCCTTGACCTTTAACCCGTAAGTGGTCCTGAGGCATGTGGATCAGTGGATGTGGGAACCAAACACACGCCTTTAATAAGCTGCAGTGGCGCCACAACAACAACAACAACAAGCGTAATCTTTGCGTTCACAGTTTTGTTTGCTTTGCTTATTTCCTCAGCTCCACTCAGACATAATTTGAGTTTTCTATGAATCGCTGCTCTCGTGTTTGATTATCTCTGCGTGAGTTGTCTACATTTAAACGCAAAGTTACTTTACATTCTCTCCTCTGCTCTTCTTTTTTGTGTGTGTGTGTGTGTTTACAGTAGCATTAATACTGTACGTGCTTCCTCCGCGTCTGTTTCCCACGTGTGTCTGAGACACAACAGGCCCACAATCAGTCTGCCTCTCATTACCTGTCATGCCCTGAAGAATCCACCGCTGCTCACATTTCCTCCACAGCCCACCCCTCCCACCCACCCCCCCACCTCGTTTCTGAGAAAAACAGAGAAAGAGAGAGGAACGCTACTGTGCCCCAACACACTCCCTAACTGCTACCTACCGCTGCTCTGCCGTTGCCATGGATACAGTGCCCTCTCTCCCCCTCTCCTCTCCTCTCCTCTCTTCTCTCTCGGTGGGCATGGAGGGATGGGGCTAGAGAGGAGAGGAGAGGAGAGGAGAGGAGGGAAGAGGAGAAGTGTCTCTGGCTGCTGCCTCTGCGTCATATTCATACCAGTGCAGCTGAGAGCTGCCCCCCCATCCTCCTCCTCCTCCTCCTCCTCCTCCTCCCCCTTTCCCCTCCTTCTCCTCCTCCTCCTTCTCCTCCTCCATCCTTCCTTCCTTCCCTCCTTCCTTCCTTCTCATCATCCAATTTGCACACTGCTAGATCCCCCCCCCCTCCATTTGTGTCTCCTATCTGCATCTGCTCATCACTCTCTCTCTCTTCTCTCTCTCCCTCTCTCTCTGCCCAGCTTGGTTTCCTCTTCTGCGTGGCTGACCCAGGCAGACTTTTTCGAGCGAGCGTGGGCGCAGAAGAAAGAGGAAGACAAAAGGTAAGCGGTGAGATGGAGGTGGTTGTTTAAGAGTGTGGAGAGGAGAGAAAAAGGGGAAAGGAGGAGGAAGAGGAGGAGGAGGAGGAGAAGAGGGAGGGAGGGTGGTGGGGGGGTCGCAAAACAGCTGCAAAGACAAAAGACTGAGAGGTAAGTGCTGATGGCATGACCTCACCTGAGATACCAAGGATGACACTGTGAAGCCTTTTTTTGGGGGGGTGGGGGGAAAAACAGGGTTGTCAGTGCATGTGAAGCAAGTGCTGAGCAGACGAGTGGCTCAGTCAGTCAGTGCGTCTGTGCAGCACTTTGCTGACTGTCACACAGTGTTATGGAAGTGCTGCCGCTGAGTGTTCCCACAGCGGAGGCGAGGAGGTGAACAGAGGGGGAACTTCATTTATTCTCAGAGAGCTTCTTTGAGCGATGTGTGGATGTGTTGACAGAGCGGGAATCTCTGTTATCTGCTGCAAGAGTACGGAGAGTGAGAGGGAAGAGAGGAAAGAGAGGAAAGAGAGAGAGAGAGAGAGCATACCTGACAGCGCAGTCAGTGGTGAAGTGCTCAGCTTCAAAGCCTGATCGCTCCTGGAAACAGAAGCCATTTCCCAAATCACATCACATTCACGCACCCCTCCTGTTTCTTCTCTGCCGCTTTTATCTCCTCTTCTTCTTCTTCTTTCTTTCTCTCTCTCTCTCCTTGTTGGGGTTGCCACTCTCTGTTTCTCATTTCTGCCTTTGTTCAGACTTGTCCATTTTACAGTAGCAGAATCTTCTGTAAATGTCAAACCAGCAGATCGTGACCTACAATGCGTACAAAGGACCGACTGGTGATAGAATAGCAGCAAGGGGGAAGAGATGGACCTTGTTGAAACAGACAGAGACAAAAAAAAGTGTGTGTGCGTGAGTGTATGTGTGTGAAGGGGAAATGAAAAGAGGGAGAGGGGGGGGGGACAAGTCAGGGGAAAAAGAAGAGGCCCGCAGGGTTGTTCATTGTGTCTCGGTCCTGAGAACAGTGTCTGACACCGTTTATGACATTTAAATGTGATGCCTCTACCAGAGCGCTGGTGTGTGGGGAATGTGCCCCGTCAGCTCTCGTTCCAGTGGAGACAGTTGTTTGTCTTTTGTTAGTATATTGGTTGTGAGTGACAGAAAACAGAGATCTGAGGTTTGTTAAAGTGGGCTTCAACTCACTCGGGAGGAGGAGATACAGTTATGTGTCTATGCCAGACCACTGGTTCTCACCCTTTCTGTGTTTGATGTTGCCTCACGGCCCCGTCACATGAACCACAGCACCACATCATGGAGCGTCCATCATAACAAACATCTGTCGTGTGGAAAATATCTTTGGTTATACTGATATTCACCCACATATTGAACGTATTTTATTCATGTGAAAGTGGTTACATTTATTTTTTTGTACAGTTTAATAGTTTTCATTCATATGACCAACACATTGACATAAGATGAATATAATTTTACCTTTTTGTCTAACTTCTAGCTTTGTAATTTACTATTATACTATTTTAAACTATTGCTCTGTAAGTTTTAGCTTTATAATTCAACTATTCATGACTTTTAATCGATTTCAATGATTTATTCACTACTTTGAGATTTTCAGATTTCTTATAGTGAACCACTTCAACATTTATATATACATTTACATTTATTTGAGATGTGAAACATTTCTACATTCTTTTTAGCAATCAACTTTAACCAGTTATTCACTACTGGTAAAAAAAAAAGCTCTAAATTGCATCATGTGCTATTCAACTTTTAAATATACTTTTTGATGAATTGTAGTTTCTATCTCGTCACACTTGTTGTGTTACTCTATAGTCGACTACACTCTGTGCATCTTTGTATTTCTGGCTGTCAGTTATCGCTGGGATTGTAAAACATTTTCCATTTTTCTCATCCTCTTGTATTCAGTCACAATAACGCAGCGATACGGTTCAGTCTGTCATCTGTCTGACAGGATCATGAGCAACAAAGACATCCAGCTCATGGGAGTCAGTTATGTGCTCGTGTGTTGGTGTAGTCAAGTGTGAGATTATGAGATTATTGGCTGGGAGAACAGGCGCGCTCGAGCCAAGAGAAGTTATGGGACGAAGGAGAAGGAAAAACCACAGATGTGGACGAGGAAAGGAAATGAAACAGAATCACATCAGGCGACATCAAGCTGCAGAAAGGTCAAGGTAATATCAACAGGGTGAGGAGATTAAATTGATAGAGGGAAGTAAGATTAAAAAGCAAGAAAAGAGTAGAAAAGAGAGAGAAGAGGAACGAGGCTGCTGGGCAAACAGTCTGTAGTCAGAGACTGTTTACATGCAGCTCCTGTTGTGAGCGTGTGCACGTTTGTGCGTGCGTGCGCGCTGTTCTGCCTCCCATGGGTCTCCAGTGTCCCTGCGCTCCAGGTGGGCTTTGCATTTTTAATCGATACTGTCTGTAGTGATTAACACCAGTCTTCTCTCTGCAGCAGAAAAACAGAGGGAAGGGGTGAGAGAGGGAGACGGAAAGAGAGATGGAAATCTGTCATACACGAGGCAGGGTGTGTGAGTGAGTGAGTGTGTGTGTGCGTGCGTATGTGAGTGTGTTTGTTTGGCAGTAATGACCCTCCGCCTCTGGGCACCTACTGAGTATGTTTATCTCCCACAGCAGCAACGGGCAAAAATAGACGATGCATCACTGCCACATACACACACCTTGTACATTTTCTCTTTTTCCTCTCCTTTGCTCTAATTGCCTCCCTCTTGCATTCTCCCTTTCACAACCCCCCCACCACCCCCCGACACACACACACACACACACACACACACCTTTGCCTCCATATTACTTACTCCAGTCTCACATACCGTTAAGGCTCTTTCTTCCTATTTCACTCCTCTCTCATTTTCCCTCCCACTTGTGTTGCAATATGCCTATTAATGATGCAGCTAGAGCACCACTGCCAACTTCCTGCCTCTGACAGAGAGAGAGGAGTGTAGTTGTGGTGTACATGTCCTGCTTTGTACCACTCCCTCTTATCTCTCCACCCCCCTGTCTGTGTTGTTTTCCTCAGAGTTGGCCCATGCGAGCATCGTGTGGACTGAGTGCAGCTGTTTCGTTCAGAGCAGAGCCCAACATGTGAGAAGATGTCTGTTGGAGGTTGTGCTTGTCCCGGTAAGTGCCTACTCTCTCCCGCTCTCTCTCTCTCTCTCTCTCCGTCTCCCCCTTCTCCCTCTTTCCTCTTTTCCTTCTCCGTCTCTGTGCTCAGTGGTGCTGTCAGAAAGATGACTTATGTAAAAGTGCTGCAAAGCCGCCTAGGGCCAGCGTCAAGCTGTGTGAGTCTGTGTGTGCATGCATGTGTGTGATGGTGAAGCCATGCTACACTTTCAACACATGTCCTGAAACAAGGTTATAGACTGAGGCTACCACACTTCAGGATTAAGTTGTTCAGCAGACCCTCTCAGTCACGCTAGCTTGCTGTGCAGCAGATCAATGGCTCTTTGAGTTTTGCCACGTACGGAGACACTGAGATATCAATAAGCACTTCACTTGCTTGACTCTTTTCCCTCTTTTCTTCAACTTTATCTGCGGCTACATGTCTGCTTCTCGATTATCTGTGCTCATATATGTCTAGAAGAGTCACCGCTCGCTGTCACTGGAACTGCTTTTTCATATTTGTCCGAGGACTGAATGAGGCAAACGTTTGATTTACTCACAGCAAAATGGTTTAAGGCTCTCTTTTGATGAGTTCAAACCAGTGATGAGGGCACTTAGGAAGATTTAACTGAGAGTTGAATTTTCTCCGAGTTAAGCCGCTGTGTAGATAATAGTCAGCTCTTTGTCATTGTGACTTTGCATTTTGCATTCCTGCATATTTTCTTTTTTTTTCACACAGTCGTTGTGCTTAGCTTGGCTTTTCCTGGAATCAAGATTCTTGATCTCTTGAGCCTTAAATAAAGGCTGCATAAAGTATGATTTACTGCCGCCATAAATGGCTTCTCATTGGTTCACTCTGCTAGAGGAAGGAAATCTAGTGTCATCTAGAGTCTGTCTGCACATGTCAGTCTTTGGCAACGCAGAAATGTTTTGGCAGTTTTTATCAAGTAGATCTTGTAGCCCTGTTCTCTCCCATTGAGCGTTTGGTCCTTTGTGACTTTGTAGCAATTTCTCTTTAACGGTACCCCGGTGAGAGCAGGCGGGCTGCAGAGACAGTCGCCTTGCACACGGTGAAAAGCCTCACACTGCCAGGGGACGGGCTCTGTGCAGCACAAGGGAGCCAGTAACAGACAGAAATTGAATCGTAGCATCTGCTCGGGGGGGATCTCAGAGAGAGCAGATTGAATTAGGGTGTCAGTATCATTTTAATGGGGCTGCTCTGATTCATTGGTAGTCAGCTATCAGATGGAATAATACGAGAGAGGCCTCTGCTTGATGTTCTCCTCTCAGATCATTCCCAACTCTCTCCTGTAGTTTTTCCAGTATCTCCGGCTCCGTCGCTCCCTCTGTTGTTGTCAAGACTTCGCCGAGGAGCAGAAACTTTTAATGGCATCCACATGTTTTCGAAAGATGCACCCAAAAAAACGAGGTCCACCGCCGTGTGCGCGCATTCAAACACACACAAAGGTTTACACGTGCAGGCATGCGTGCAAGTAACACGCCATCCACGTACGCCATAGCTAGCAGCACACACACCTTCACCAGGATCCTGCTAGGGCAAGTTTAGGCTCGAGGATTTCTCAGATAACCACCGAGCCACATTGATCAACACTGGTTTTTGCTGTTTCTTTCTCCCTGTCTGTGCGTGCGCTGCAAATCATTATATTTGAGAGCTGGTTTGTTTACATTCTTGCATGATGGTGGATGGAAGATCTTCCTCATCCTTTTTTTTTGTGTGTGTTTGTTTCTGCTACGGAAAAACAAATCGCCTCTCGTTCTAAGATCACGTTCTCCTTTCACCTGGTCCTGGTCATCTTTGTTTTGTTACCGCGCCAGAAAATGATTGAATAAAGAGCTATGATCCGACTGTATTTGCATGTCTGCCTGCCTTGCATGTGGGAGAATGTGAGCCATAATAAGGAACAGACTTCTCCTGTCTGTCTGGTTCATTGACAACCCTGTGACATCCTGCTGTTGTTGTGACTTTGCTGTGAATCAGCCTTTTTAAGGCTTTGTTCCCCGCATGAAGGAGATCCATCCTAACACAGTGGAGCCAATCACATCCTTTGTTCAGACTAAATGGTAAAAATAGATTGCCTGTGAGCTGAAGATACCCCCCCCCCCCTCCATTTTCACATGTACCCACTCAACCATGCACTCCCCTACGCTCACCACTCTCTCTCCGTCTCTCACCCATCTCGTTCTAACCCCTCCCTCCCGTTTCTGCCTTCCTCATCTCACTCTCCCCCCTTCTTCCTCTTTCACCCTCTCTGTCGCTCCCTCATCCGCCGCCGCTCACTGCCTTTTGCAGTAACAGTGCTGTTACCTCATGCAGAAAGTCACATGGCTCCTGATTGGAGAAAAGTGGCTTAAAGCAGAGCCAAAATGGCAGCCAAACAGCCAGGGCTTTTTTTTTTCTCCTTTTTTGATTACCGTTACACAACAACATGACTGCCTCAGCTTTATCTCACTGCACTGAAAGCCTGGGCCTCTCTTTCTTTCTTTCTTTCCCTCCTCGATTCTTCACTTCTTCCCTTCTCCTCGTCCCCTCCTCTCTCCACACTAGTGAGTCCCTCAGATCTTGTTTGCTAGATCAAAATGGCTGTGTGTGCAGAGGCAGAGAGAAAGAAGGAATGCGTGGGAGACAGAGATGCTGGGGAGTCAGAGAGATGAGGGTGGTGTGTGTGTGTGTGTGTGTGTGTGTGTGTGTGGTGGTGGTGGTGGGGTGTTCGCAGAGTGGAGACGAGCTGTAGTGATGTCACATCTGCTGCAGGCCGACAGGATGGCAGAGGAAAGCTGGCATGTGCCACACAGAGGGGGGAGGATGGGGGGAAAAAGAGAGAGGGGGGGAAATCAGGTTTTTCTATGAAAGCACACCTTTATTTGTGAGAGACGTGCAAGTTGCAGAGTCTTTAAACATGAAAGCAGGTCTGATGCTGCGGTAAAACATGACAGTTACAGTGCTCAGATCGAAACAGAGCTGTGTTAAAAACAAAAGGTGCAAGGACAGCCGCAGAGTTGTTGTATCGCCGTGCCACCTGTGTGTGTGGCTTGAAGTCTATTTAAGGCTTGGGGATTGTTCTGCGAATTCAAACCACAGAAGACTCTATAAATGTATCTTGAACTGACCAGCGTGTTTGGGCTACTGGTAGGTGTCAAAGATTAACTGTGCGAACAGACCACGAATGGCAAACCACCAGGTTTGACAAAGAATATGCAAATAAAGGCAGCTGTTGCCCTAAAACATAATTCATATTGTGCTGCCACTGATTTTTGGACGGTAAGGTCAGAGCATCGGGATGGGAATAGATGATGTTGGAAGGCGGATGTGCAGTTTGTGGAGTTGGTTCATTTGTTTGGAGGTGACTCGTTGGGTTTGTGGAATTTGTGATTGAGACACGACATTAAAATAAGCATCATTTAAATAGGACGTCTTGTTGTGAGTTAGATAAAGTGTCCATATTCTGGTAAACTCAAACACTGTGTCATCGCTGTTCCATTATTCATTATCCGTGGAGCGGCTCCAAGATTAGTCTCTAAATAACATCATGACTACAGTCTGTCTGTCTGTTGTTTAGTTTTAAGAGGAGACGTAAAAGCTGAGTTGTGCCGTATGATAAGGATACAAGTGTAAATTTTATTTTATGGTGGGTTTACACAGATACATTACAGAGGTTTTGCTGAGACATTTTTTTGCAGGACACATCATTTCATTCCCTGGATGTTAGCACAGCAAAAGAAGCAGTAAAAATGACAGTTTTATTAATGGGGTTCACCGCCCAAACCCACTGTTTAAACGAACCCAGATCCTATCTCTCCTATCTACAATCTACAATCCTCTATAGCGAATACCTCGGGGATTAGCTAATTCTGTCTGGATTCAAATCGCTGACATCTGTCATTGCAAATGTCCACAACATCAACCGTCACTCTGACATTCACACAACTATATCTGTCTTTTGTTATCCTGCAGTTTATCTCGAGCACATGCTGTTTAACTTCCTCCTGTCAAGCCGCAGTTGCATCCTCTGGGTGCAGCCTGCGTTAGTTCTGTCAGCCGCTGTGTTGCTATCACTACCAGTCAGGTGTCACAACACTTTTCCCTGACAGGTTTGTGCTTCCACTGTGGAGTGTAGAAAAGAAAAGCAACAACACGCTGTTCACCAGCACTCTCTGTTATAAGTCTGCAAACACATACAATATATCTGAAGTTTCTTTTCATTTTTTTGGTTGATTTAAAAAAATAAAATTCAAATGGTAAAAGCTGACTAACTCCACCGGCATTTGAGTAATGGACCAAATAATTAAAAATCAGACCCCTTTTCTATTTTTCTGATATAGAGACCACATTATTAATTTAAATGACAATGCATGAAAGGCATTTCAGAGGAACGCTATGCAACGCTGCATAAAATAGCACTTGTAAAGTGGTCGTCAGAGCTCGAGATCTATTAATACAAGCGGGTACATCAGATCTTGTGTAGTACAAGACCAGTTTTCCGGTGACTAAAATAGGACTTAGCTCTCGTGTCTATGGCTGCCTTATTCTGATTCTGCTTTTAGTGTTATCACTGCCTGCCAGCCCTGCTTCCCAGGTACTCCGTGCATGTGTGAACAAAATGTGACTCTTAGTGAATACAAATGAAATAGGATTCAGTTCTCGAAAGAGAAACCCTCCCGTGGTGAAGTATCCCACATCATGTGCCATATAATGCACACTTCATTTTGAGCCATCTTTATTAGTTTCATGTGATAATGCTAATGCAAGGCAGACCTTTTTCACATATCTCCGCCTTAATAAATAAGCACTAATATAGATTTAAAAGTTATTGATTGCTGTAATCATGGAGAAGGCAGATAACGATCTAACATTGTGATAAAAACAATAAATTTTATACACTTTAATTAAAAAAAAATGTTATAGTAGCTGTGAATAGAGTATGAATGAACTCCTGGAAGCTCTTTCTGTTGAATTCCTCTGTTCTGCTCTGAGACATGAGGAAGATGTTTGCAGCGTTTGCCAGCAGAGGGAGATGCTGTTCTATCATGTCTTCTTGTGTCACTCCATCAGCACTGAGCAGACAGCAGACTGAGGAATCACCGTTTTCAACAAGACAGCCTAGATCTGAGCTCGTGTCGAGACAAAACGCTCTCTTTTACTCCCCCTGTAACTCTTTAATAATTGATTTTCTGTCGTAACCAAACAGGCAGACGTCTTGATTGGAGCAAGATTTTGAGTTGCTTCTCTTTCCATAATTTGACAGAATGATAGGAAAAATGAAAAACACAAGATGAAAATGGAGTTGGAGTATGTTAATGTACTCACAAATGTACTCTACCTGTGTTATTACAATATGAAATTCCAGGTCCAAGCAGTTACACGATGCGGCTCACTATTCACACTGGATATGTTTGTGGTGTTGTTGCCTCCTCCAGTCAGAGTGGTGGACACGAGCTGATGCTTGACGCTCTGTGCCTGACGTGGGGTTTGTGCAGTGAGACTGACTGTGGTGTTGGTCAGATGTGTTTACTCTCTCAATGCATCGCTTTACTTCTCTCATCTGCACTCCTGGCTTATTCTGCAAGCTGACTGTGGTGGCTCAAGTGAAAGCCTCAACAAATTGAGGTTTAAATGCACTTTGAGACCACTTCAAATATATTTGCTTGTAAACATTAGAGTGGTTATTGATTAAAAGTGAGGCCGCAGATTATACCCTTACATAATCTCGGGCTACGGCAGGCTCAAGACTGTGGTCTAAAGGATTTGAGTCATCAGCCACGGCAATCACTTTTCATAAGGCTTTACAAAGTTGGCTTGAATTAAACAGCATATTAAAGTACCAAGTCAGTATCAAAGATGTACTGAACAATGTAAACAGAGCGACCGAGTCACATTTGATGGATGTAATAAAGGGTCAGACAGGTCTGATGCTTTTCTTCTCATTTTGTGATTGTTAATGTCATAACACCCTCTACTGGGATGGTCTGTGCTAGTTCACAAAGTTCCAGCAGCCCAGGCAAAATTATTTAACTACCCCGTTATTCCTCGTCACTGATTATTATGACTGAATTAGGTTGCAATGCCCTGGCCATAAAAATGCTTTATAAATGCTCCAGGTTGGAAAAATACTCTTATATCCTGCAGATTTCACTGGATGTAACCATGACAGTTTTTGTCCAAGACAACGTAAGATAAATGTTTGTTTGTTTTTTTATCCTGGAGAAAGTTTTGCGTGTATACAGATTCAGTTCATTCATTCACAACTCTTTTGTCTGATTGCAGAGTTTGAGAAATATAAGGCTAAAATTCCACACCAACGTGCATGGACAGTGAGCCAGTCCTATGAATGGGTCTAAGTAGATATTTAACGTCATCTGGTAAAAGCTTTGAAAGGACATCATGTTAAGATTTATGGCAATCCACCCCCCTAACAGACATGGGTGGGGCCCAACTTTATTAAACACGATGACATTTTAAAGACTGTATTTAAAGCAGGTTATAAATCAGTATGTGATAGTTTGAGTCCATGGGCATCATGTCTGTCTAAGACTTGCTTCAATAAAAAAAAAACCTAATAAACTTCACTGAGCTGCCAGATGATGCTTTATCATAAACTCTGTCTGTTAAAAAAAAAAAGAAAAACACCATGCACCTGAATTATAATGAAAATGTCCAAAAAATATCTAATATATCAAGTGTGGCTCCATTTAATAGAGTGATGTAGAGATAAAAGCATGAGGCTGATGGTTCAGACACCACACAGCTTCAATGAGGAGCTGCAAAGAGCTGATAAACACAGAGTGTGATGCTGTCAGACTGTAAAATGACAGTTGTTCATCCAATAGGGATGTTGTAATGGCTGTCCCTCACAGTTGGAGACCCACCTTGTATGACTCTGGGTCTGTGTTGTTGTTGTTGTTGTTGTTGTTTTGTTTTTTAATATTCGTATTGTTTCATATGGACCTAACTCATCATCACCATCATCATTATCATCATCATAGATCCTAGGGAGAACAAACTGGGGGCCCCTGTTTGTCCCGGTCTGTGAGTCGGGATGGGCGGAGGAGCCCGGAGGAGGCGGGGCCTTTGTTTGTTCGTGTCTCGGCTGGCAGGAACAAAGGGTCCGGTAGTAGTAGTAGATAGGTAGCGCCGTCCTCCACACAAATGACATTTAAAACATCCAGTCCGGGGTTGAAAATTGACTGGAACCGAGGGAACTAGCGGTTGCGTTTCACTTGCCGTCGCTTGCCGCCTTGTTCGGGATCGGAGGACTGCGTTATTAGCGGCCGGCGCTGGAGCTCCCCCCTCCCCTCCCCTCATCCTCATCCAGCCGCTCCGGCTAGCACCGAGGCTAGCTGGCTAGAAACACCGAGCGGAGGTGTTGAGCAACACCGCGTTTCGGTGCACCTTTCTCTGCAGGTAACTCCGACGCACAGCCGCTCTGCTACAACAACAACACCACTGGTTCACATTTAACCGCTGGAAACTGTTGCCAAACAACCGCGGTGGTTACGGTAGTTTAGCAACTAGGTTGGTAGCTTAGCAATGGCAGCATCCGTTCTACGCAAGCGACGACCGAGTTGCGGCCCAGGGGCTCAGTTTACGCCCGGTCCTGCACAGTAAAGTAAACACTGGCTTAGTTTTAAATGTCCGCGGTGCAAGTCCGTGGGTTCCGACACAAACAAGACGCCAGGAAAGCAGCAGAGCAAGTATGTTGAGAGGCTTTGCACATTGCTGTGGATGTGTTCCTGGCGGAGGGCCAGCCTTTGGATGCAGCTCTATTGTTCGCTATGAACAGTTTGGGCGGACTAAAGTGCACCGGCTTAATTTATTTTTTTTTAAGTTAACCTGAATATGATGATCATGCATCATCATAAGCTCTCATCTGCTTCTACACGGGTTCAGGGTTGCTCTCAGGTTGTAGTCAGGCTCATCCATGTGTATTTATCATGTAGCCTATGCATTTAACTAAGGATGCCTGTATTCATGAAGACGTTATGTTTGTTCCGTGAAATCAGTATTACACACATGCTCCTGTCCTGTTTGACTGGGACCTGTAATTTGCAGATATTGCGTGGATGGCTTTAATTCGCCTGCCCTGGCTTTTAAATTGGTGTGTGTGTGTGTGTTGGTGGTGTTTATTAGAGGTGAGAATAATGTGCATGTCAGCAGTTTTGCACATTGATTCAGAATATTGCAGGTGTTATATATTAGAGGGGATGCGGTGCATCCTCTTTGTTTGACAGAAAACAAAGTGATTACGAAGAAGTTTTATTGTGAAGGACATAGGAATCAATCAGTCCTTGCAGTGGAATTTGTTTTGCAGTGTTCATCAGCGTCACTCTGAACAAAGACTTATCAGTTGAGGTTGAATGCTGTCTGGGGCTAATGGCTGGTGGTGTTATGGGGGGGTGGGTCTATAGGTCAGAGGTAATGCATGGAGAGCCATTGAGCAGGTTCGCCCCCCATGCTAATGAGGAGGAGAACATGACCTGCCATGACTCTCTGGGGTGTACTGAAGTAAAGGAAGAAAAGGGCGAAAGGAGGAGTTGTAATTGTTGAAGAAGCTGAGGGGAGTTCACACAAGCTTACTTAACCCCATCTCATGCCCATCTGTGTACATCTTCATTTAAACCACCAGCATTTGTGGAGTTGTCTGTCTGTGTGAGGCACATGTCAGTTCACCAAAAGTGACGTGAAAAGATAAAAAAAAAAGTGGCGAGTGCACCACTTAGGTTTGATCCCTCCATAAAATTGACCCCTTTCGGGACGGCCCGTTTCTCCCCCTGTCTGTTTTGATTTGCTGCAATCACCATTTCATGTGTCAAGCTGACAGTGACTGACTGCTTTGCATAAATTGAGACCGAGTCGAATTAACAAATTAACATTTTTGCTGCCTTCAGGTTCCTGTTGGGAACGCCAGATTTACAAGCAAAGCATGTGTGAACACCATTACCGAGTGGGCACACAGAGGATTTTCTATGATCCAATATTTGTTTACACTATAATGAATGTATCGCTATCGCATATGTCAAATTCCTCTATCTAGATTGCATCAATGTCTGTATCTGTGCTTAGATACAGGGATAAGGGAAACTGGTTGTGATGGCCCCAGTCTGGGTCAAATTTCTGGGAGTTGTTTTTCTCACCGTCTGCTTGCCTGGGTATTAAATATCTTTGGTTCGACCTCATTACATGCATTCGCTGTCTGTGTGAGGTCTCATTGAGCACAGATGCAGAATAGATGTTTTTTTTTTTTGGGGAGCCCCTGAATTGTTTGAGCGTGAATTCCTTATCTGGGCAGACAAGGGTTAACAACAGCCTGGGTAGCCAGTGTGGGGGGATGGGTAGAGGAGGTAACTAGAGGGGGAGAAACACACACAGTACAGAGGAGCATGGTTAAGATCACATGGGGCTGGATGCGGAGAAGAGAGTTTCCCTGTAAATGGTACTGATGGTACAAGAACACAAAGAACATGCCGGACCATCTCCTCCACTAGTACCCACCCATTTCACTGATTGTTTTCTCAGATTTTCCGCAGGCTAATAAATATTGCTGCCCCCCCCCCCCCACCCTCCCTCCTCTTCATGATGATTTGTTTTCTTGTCCATTTACCAGATTGAAGATACATTAGATAATGAAAGCAGCAGGAAATTGTTTTGGCAGCGTGCTTTTATTTGAGTAAATCTCGACAAAATCATCCCACATTAGATTACTTAGATGATGCTGTGATTTGAATGAGCTAAATCTAAATCTCCTCTAAATCTCTGCTCTTTTTCCCCCCCCTCCTCCTCCTCTGCCCTGTGGTTGTGTGCAGGCTGTTCGTCAAAGTCATTCAAGCTGTACTCTCCTAAGGAGCCCCCCAACGGCGGCAGCTTTCCCCCCTTCCACCCAGGCGCTATGCTGGACAGAGATGTGGGGTAGGTCTGGGTTTTACTGTCAGGACATGAGATGCTCTGTGAAAAGGAAAATGGGTCTAAAACTAGGACACATTTTGCATTAATTCATTCATTAAAAGATGTAATTTATTAAATCTCTGAAGTGTCCTTTTTACGTCTAATATCGTAATTTGTTGTCTTGACCTAGATATTTACACAGAAGAATACAACACGACTGTTCTTCTTGATTTTTGCTTTATTGATGTTTTGTGATTAATATATTTCAAAGCATATTTTCCAAATGAGGCTGTTTTTATCAGCACAGAGTTGACGGAGCAGAATGGCTTTAAATGTGTGTCCTAAAATGGCAAAAGAAATAGAGAGGAAGCTACATTCATCTTAATTAAAAGTGACAGAATCATCATCTTTTACTGGGCTTAAAGTAAATATATTTTTGTTTATTGCAAATGCTGGACATTTGCATCTCTACATCCCTGAAGCGCCATGTTAGTCCTCTAAGATTAGTAACTGGCTCTAAACACTGAATTTCTGTGCAGATCTGAAATGAAGCCTTAGAAGTCATGCCATATATAACATTTGCACACATGTCTGATGTTACTCTGGTTTGTTGCTGATTTTATTTCCCCCCTCCCTCCCTCCTAGGCCTACACCCATGTACCCCCCCTCATACATGGAGCCTGGAATGGGGTGAGTACACTGATGCTTTAATAGCGAGCTTATATTTGTGGTTTGCCCTGGATTAGAAGTCGTTCATAAAACATTTACACTGGGTATAATATCTCTATTCATGTTGGAAAATTGTAGGCATTAAGTTAACCTGCAATCAACTTTATTTTGAGCCGCCTCTTGGCTCATGTCGCGTGTTTGCGTGTTGGTGTGGAAAAGTCACCGGAGCAGTGAGTGAATGCTGTTTTCTGTTTCAGGAGACCCACACCGTACGGGAACCAGACAGACTACAGGATATATGAGCTGAACAAAAGGCTACAGAATTGGACAGAGGTGAGAGTCACGCCATACAGAGACGGAAACAGACAAAATTCACAGCAATCGTCGTTTTCATTTTCAGCTTTGTGGTGATTACAATCTGCGATTCGTGCTTCGTTCTGTGAACTCCTTGCTGTTGACATGTTGTCAAACCCCGCCCCTTCCCAGATGCTGTTTTTGTGTTGCAAACCATGCTAGGGATTTTGTGGGAAAATTAAGACAGAGAACTCACTGACTTAATTTTCATTCAGACTAATAGGATTATCTGATCAACCGGGCTCAAACGTAATTGGAGTGCCAATTGAGCGTGCAACTGAGTGGCCGTTCCCTTCTTTTCTGTGGCTGTCAGTCTGCACAGCACAACAAACACATGTAGTATAACCTGTAGAGAGACGAGAGGGGCGTTGACTACAGTTATGTTATTATATTTGAATATTTGAATGTAAGTCGCGCTTAACTAAACCAATAAAACATACACCTCATGGAAATGTTCATGGCCACTTGTGTTGTGTGGATGACCATAAAAGCAAGTGGTTAGAGTAGAAGTGGGACATTGTAGGAAATATGAATTTCTGCTGCTTGTTGAGTCATTGATAAATTTAAAAAACAATTTTCTTTAATTAAGGTATCTTAGCTTCTGTATCAATCCCAACAGCCGTTGTTTTTGATTATTGAAACTCATCCCTGCCAGCATTAATTCTGACATTTATTTAAGCTAAACTGAACCAGAAATGTCATCATGCTTAAGGGAGAGCATGTAGGATCTACTCTGTCTTATATTGGATTTGATTGATGTGTTTTGTTTTTGTGTGATGATTATTAATTTAAGATGATCAACTCAATGTGTCATTTTCACAGCGTTTTACTACACAGATTTAATGGAGTGGAAAAATTGAGGGTAATCATTCTTCCTCTGCTTTCAGGACTGTGACAATCTCTGGTGGGATGCCTTCACCACAGAGTTTTTTGAGGATGACGCCATGCTCACCATCACTTTCTGTCTGGAGGATGGACCCAAGCGATACAGTAAGATCTTTTAAAAAGATCATTAGTTCTGGGTTGCAGGTATTTTCAGACTCTTATTTTAAATATCAGCACAGTTCTTGCGTTGTTTTACTGTTAACTATTAAAATGTAATTGAGATCTCTATGGTAAGATGACTGTTAGTAGCATAATGCTGTGTCCTTTCTACTTGATTCCCATTTAAAGCAAGAGCCAAATTGTCTGCTACTGTAACCTCCCACATTCCCTCTGTGATTGATTTGTATTCGTTTTTGATTGATAGATTGATTTGACGTTTTTTTGTCTGCAGCCATCGGCAGGACGTTGATTCCACGTTACTTTCGAAGTATTTTCGAAGGAGGGGCGACTGAGCTGTTCTACGTTTTGAAGCATCCAAAGGAGTCCTTCCACAGTAACTTTGTGTCTCTCGACTGTGACCAGTGCACCATGGTGACCCAGAACGGCAAACCTATGTTCACACAGGTACGGTTAATGTCAAACCAGATGAGTTGTTGTTTGCTCCTCGTCTGTGGCATTTCTGACCCCCTGACCGCTCTCTCTTCCACGGATAAGGTTTGTGTGGAGGGCCGTCTGTACCTCGAGTTCATGTTCGACGACATGATGAGGATCAAGACGTGGCACTTCAGCATCAGACAACACAGAGAGGTCCTACCAAGGAGCATCTTGGCTATGCATGTGAGTGCAACACACACACACACACACACACACACACACACATACACACTGCAATGCACATCCCGTACATGTGATGATATATCTCTTCTGTTAACTCAATCACACAGGATCCCCAGATGCTCGATCAGCTGGCTAAAAATATCACCAGATGTGGGCTGTCCAACTCCACGCTCAACTACCTCCGTGTAAGCAAATCTCCTTGTCATAATGTTCATGGTCATCTCAGCTATACATTAAACATACAACACTACTTCATGCCATTCTCTGTGTCTTCTCTGTGTCTTCCCTAAAGCTATGTGTGATATTGGAGCCCATGCAAGAGTTGATGTCCAGGCATAAGACCTACAGCCTGAGCCCCAGAGACTGCCTGAAGACCTGCCTCTTCCAGAAGTGGCAAAGAATGGTAGCCCCTCCAGGTAACCATCTCACACCATCTGCAGTTGCTTAAGGAAAAAGTTTAAATCATTTAAAATAATCCTGACTGTTCAATCTCTCCTCTCCTCCTGCACTCGAAGCCGAGCCAGCCAGACAAGCCCCGAACAAACGGCGGAAAAGGAAGGTGTCCGGCGGAAGCACGGTGAGCTCCGGCGGAGGCAGCAACAACAACAGCAACAGCAAAAAGAAGAGTCCAGCCAACAGCTTTTCACTCTCCAGCCAGGTACCTGTAAGCATTACTTCTGCTCGACCTCTGTCTGCACCTCCAAGTTCAGCTGAGCAAGGCGTGGGAGGATGAGATGGAGGGCGGTGGGTGGTCTAAAAGGATAGGCAGTCAGTCAGTTATCTGTGGGTGCAGGGGGTGGGAGTGTGTCTAGTGCAGTGGGTATAGCAGCAGGTCGGGGTAGAGATGGTTTAGGGAGGCCTCTGGAGGTTGGGTTTGGATTCAGGTGGTGGTGGGGTGGGGGTTATTTGTGTATTTCTACTGAGGATAATTAGATTTAGTTAGCATATCCCCTCATGTGAACCAGTGATGGGCAGTCCCTGGTCCTCTGGGGCCACAGGTTTATGGGTTTATATACAAGTGACCTCCATCTCTTCAGTAATGGGCTAGAGTTACCTTGCTCTGATTTGCAGTGGGACAGTCAGTTAGTTTTCTCTCTAAATCCGCTGTATCAAACTTGGGTTGTAGAGTTACCACTAAGTCTTATCAGAGCACACGACTCACACAGCACTGCTGTCTTTGCTTACTTGGTTGCTTGATTGAGCGAACGAGACCCGAGGTGGAATGAAACCCGCCCCCCGCCCCCCCACTCCCGTGATGCAGCACTCAAGGATCAGGGATGCCCACTGCTGGCCAGTAGGGAGGGCCCCTCGACCCTGGTTCTTTCAGGGCCACATGGACAACTGAAGTGTCAGAGCTAATGCCCTGACTACACTAATGAGAGAAGGATTTTTTTTAAAAACGTAGGTCCTTTGGGCCCTGAAACGTACCTTGACGTATCGATTTTGATGCATTTCATTAGTCAAAAAGAATTAGTAAAGCTGGAGTTGGACTCAGTTTGGTCGCATCTTAGACCGTAGTGAAATAAAAACGCCTCAGCTACAACCCGTCCGTGCAGCCAGTCATTCCGCGCACACCCCCCCTGTATTATGGGGATAATATGTACCGGCCCTTGCTGTCCCCTTTAGGACGTGATGATGGTGGGAGAGCCCACTCTGATGGGAGGGGAGTTTGGTGACGAGGACGAGCGTCTGATCACGCGGCTGGAGAACACGCAGTTCGATGGGGCGAATGGCCTGGAGGATGAGGACAGTTTCAACAGCTCGCCTGCGCTGGGGGCACACTCGCCCTGGAACAACAAAGCCCCCTCCAGTCAGGAGAGCAAGAACGACAACTCGCAGTCGTCCCAGTAGAGTGCCGAGGTCCCAGTCAGACCCCCCTTTTTTTCATTGCTTAAAAGCCTACTGGGACCCACCTGAGCCGACATGCTAGCGAGAGGACTCAGGGAGGGAGGGTGGCCTCGAGCACTTGTGTTCAGTCAAAGTTTTTTCTTTTTGTTTTTGTTCCGTTATGCTCTTCTAAAGACAAACAGAGAGTGATCAGGGGAAGGGATGCTCGCTGATGAACTGATAGAGCTCTTTTGCTGTGACACAAAAGGACAGGGTCAGCAGGATCCCACTCTCGTTCCCTCACATTGTCGCACATGAACAGTGGTGCTCAGCCTTGGCCCTCGCCCGCCTGGCTCCAGTCAGTCCGTCTTAGGTTGCGTGGTGAGGCTGTCGGGGTGGCGGTGTGTGTACAAGTGTGTGTTTAAATCCCCCCCATCATCAGCTCACCACGGGCGTTTGGGGCCAAAAGTTTGTGGCGTGTCCTGATGTCCGAGTGCTCGCCATGGCGACCATGTCAGTGGGTTCTTGTTCCAACCTCGGGTCTCTCAGGCGTGCGTTTTCCTTGACGACGCACCTCGTTGTTTCTGTTGTGCTCATGTCACAGGGAAGAAATGCTTAACGTATTTTTTTGCAGGCTGCAGAAAACTGTGTGCACTCTTAGTATCAAAATTCAACGTTCGGTCTTTTAAAAACTCAATTATTTGTTTTTGTAGGACCTGGTTGGAACAAAAACCTGTACAGTGCCGGAGCTTGAGGACCGGAGTTGAGAACCACTACGCTAAATCTTAAATGCACACACACACACACACACACACACACACACACATACACATACATACAGACACACACACACACCAACACCTACATGTACATGTAAATATACACAAACATTGATATGCAGACACCAAGACCAGTGCACACACATAGCACACACACCAACACGCACACATACATACATAGACACACACACACACACACACACACACACACACACACACACACACACACCTTGACCCTCACCTACACCTACAACATAAAGCATTGAGGTACTGGAGAGAGGTGGTACGCAGCATGTCTGGACCAGAGCACCAGACGCTACAGAAGTGTGTTTTCATTTTCTATGTTTTAGACTTGTTTTGAGTTTCCTTTTTTTTTGTTTTTTATTTTTGTAAACAATTTCTAAAAAGTAAACAGACAAGCAAACAAACAAAAACACCCCAGAATATTCTTTGCACTGTTTTCCACTCTTAACTCCAATCTATTTTTCTTATGAATTGACGTTGTATTTTCTTTTTTCTTTTCTATTATTGCTAATGTAAGAACTGTAAAACATCTGAAACCTGCAGTATATTAATGTATAGGTATTGCTGTTAGATCATTCTTATTGTGATGGTAATAACTTTCATGTAAGTCTATGCTCGATATAATGTCATCCATCTGTCAGACATCACACTGTCATCAGGTCCATCGGCTTCAGTGATAGAAAACAGGCTGGGGAGAACAAGGCTAGTGTTTTAATTCTATACTACATCTTGTCCAAAGCAGCACACTGGAAACCAGTTTAGCCACTAAATTACCATCCAGCGCCTGGTTTGGATCTGTTGTCTTGTCATTGCAGAACTGTTTGCGTTGTCTTGAAATCTCTATCTGGGTTTGGGAGGGGGAAGGGTTCCTCACTTCAGAGAATAGAAAACTTCTCAAATTTGCTACTCAAAATATTTTAAAAAAACAAGTTTTGACAGGATTGTAAAATAAGAAAAAAAAAAGACTTTTGTATTAACTTAAGTTTCCCAGAAATGTTTTTAATCACAATTAAGAAAGCTGCAGACCAAGGAGCTACATGTAAAGATTCTTTAGATATTGATTACACTGCGCTGTTTTATGTTTTATGAAGAATCATTTTGTTGGCTTTACTCCTCATGTTTGTGTCTGTGCTTGTATATTTTTAGCTAGTAATTTCTGTAAAAGTTATTCTATGTATTCCTCCCTAGAACTATGAGAAACTCAATCTAATGTAAAGAGATGAAAAGCCTCTTAAAAGTTTTTTTTAAACGTGATTTTTAATGGTACAATCACTGAGAAAAGAATTTTGCCCTCATTTTAGCAAACTGTATTTATTTTTCTATGTACTGACATTCTGTTTAGGTCCCACCCACCTGTACAATACTCATGATAATATATGGAGGAGTTTGTGGGGCTGCTGAGTCAGTTAATGCTAATAGAGGTCATTCCATTACTTTTGTTCTTTGACATGCGGCTCCCAGGTCGTTCGGGCCTGTTTATTACAATGGTTCAGTATGTTCACAGTGAAGAGATATTTAATAGCCATTCTCTGCTGTTGTAGGTTTCTGGTCTATCTGAGAAAATGTCAGATGCACTGAAAACCAATAAATAACCACATTTAGAGAAAACGTTAACCTCCAAGTTGTCCTTTATTTATCATTTTTCCATTTTATTTCTGTGAACTCGCTCGATTTCTATGGTGAGTCATCCTCCTGAAGAGGCAGGGACTGTGCCACAAAGGTACAGGCTTTAGTGTGATTTGATCAAATGTACCTGTCAGACGTACAATTTTCATGGTTTGCTTTTAGATTTGATGTTTTTCAGATATAATTAAAGTGGAAAACAACCAAAAAAGACGTCATCTGGCATATTATGGCTGAACTAAGTTGACTATCCTGACTCACTGTATCTGACCTTAAGCGGCTGTGTCAGGGTTTCCTATTTACATACATATAATGAGATGAAAAATGTTGCCCTACTCAAACAGATCCCTGCTGACGGATAGTGGATGGTAATTTGCCCTCTCTCCCAGCAGGGGTCTCTGAGAGCGCCGTTACAGACTGAGCAGCCTGTCAGAAATTCCTCCATCTTTATATCTGGCAGAAATATTGTCCGTAAATCCACACTGAGCTGCAGGCTGTTGTGTTCAAATCCTTATTCATTGTCTCTAGCATCCCTAGTCTACTTTAGTGGTTTATCGTTTCAGCAGGCTGACACAGAATTTAATCTAGGGGCAACTCAACAACACTGTTTCCTAAGTTGACGTGATTTAGGGGAACACAAGGGTTTGTGAGACAGATGAAACGGCAGTGCACCCATAGTTGGATCTTGTAGCACCTCATCCCTGGGGTGATTTTATATCTATATTTTTTTCCAGGTTTCTGTCATTGATAATTCATGTATAAAGATGAATTTTCACTGAAAAACTTTGTCGTCTTTATTGGACTCAACTGTGATTATTCTTCCAAGCAGAATACATTTTGACATTTTGTTTGTTTGATTAACTCAAATCTGGAGTGAAAGAAATACACACCAAAAATAATAAAACTACTGAATTATTTCTCCAGCAATCATGGGAAATGTGTTACTCAATATGCTCTGCTAAATCTGACCTCGTGGATTTTTAAAATCCCCAGCTCTTACAGAGCAATCATGGTCCGTCCAAAATAAGTATTTTTTTTTTCTTGGCATGCTGAATGGACACAAGAGCTGTCCCCTGGTGCAGTTTATTGAATTTCCTTATTGGAACAAAGTTTGAAGAGGAATGTGATCGAAAACCCTGCAGCCCTTATTTCTGAGTTAATAAACAAGAAATCGTCAAGGATGCGTTTCTCAGTGTGACCCATTTCTATCTGCCAGAGATGTTTTTTTTTTATGAACAAGTTCTATCTTGGCAGGACAGAACTAATTTAGAGGACGACAGCCATGTTGTGTAGCGAGGAGCAAGAACAGATAACTGAGGACAGAAATGTTTACAATAGCTGTGTGTGTAATAGATACTACAGCCATGGATAGAGACAGGCAGATAAAGCAGGTCGATGGGCGTGTGTTGTCTGTACGATCTCACTTATTGCTTAACAATAGTGGCCATTTTGAGACACAGGAACAGACTGAGGAGACTGTCAGTGATTCAGGTTTATTCAGTGTACATGTGCCCTAAAAAAAATACATTTTCCAAAACAGGAATCTGATGTGCCTTCAGGTGTTTGAGCATGTGAGCTCATTCTTGACTGTGGCGAAATCACCCTAACTTCAGTTACACTCACTTGCTCACTTTGTTTTTAAAATATCACTATCTTTCACAGTCATGATGGAAAAACCCAATTTCAAAGTAAAACTACGCAGGTCACCATTACTAAAACATTAAGTAATAGATCCTGCTTTCTACAAAAGCCTGAGAAGAAGCCAGTCAGTTTAAACACAAAGACGACTGATTAAACGATGAGAAATGCCATCCAGCTGCCATGTCCTGCTCCACCTTCAAACTGCGCAAACAAATATTTATGCTTCATAAGTGACTCAGTTTTCACTTTCCTCATTTCTTTTCTGCAGTGTGTGTGTGTGTGTTTCATTCCCTTCCTGCCAACCTGGCAGCCTCTGTAAGTTCTAAATAAATAAATCCTTTATCATTTTAGTGACGTTTGACAGGCCTGTACTTCTGTTAATTGTACAGTTGCTGTTAACGCCAACTGCACCGAAGTTGGCAAGAGACCAATTCACAATATGGTGGGAAGTCAGTGAGGGATTATGTCCTTATTGCAGTTAAGGGTTTAGGAAGGAAAAACAACTGGAGGGATTTATAGAAAGAGGAAAAATATAAAGATAATACACTTATTGTCACCAGGGGGGTTTAAAGGACTTGATCTCTTAGTGCCATTGTTTCAGGAGCACACAGTCATTAGGAACGACAGCAATACAAGGCCTTGACAGTCTTCATGTGCCAAAGCTACTTGGTAAGAGCTCTCTAGGTAGCAGATTAAAGGCTCAGTCTGTAATTGATGACTCTGGTTTGAGGTGAACCAGGGATCAGTGGTCGGCAAGCGACTGTGAACCCGATAAGGAAGAGGACAGAGAAGATAAGTGCGCAACTCCCTCCACATCATGTGCTCCTGCAAAGTTTAGTGGGAGAAATCAGATTTACGACTACGGTATTAACTTAGTTTTTGTGCAAATGCATTTTCTACCCTGCAGCTGTGGAGGCCTGAGGGGAGCTCTGCAGGTTGTGGACCTGCAGGTCTCAAACAGACAACGGTCATGATGAGACAGCGATTTAACAACACTATCTTCACCTTGTTCCGGCTGGTGGATCTATTTTAATACTACAGAGCATTACTGTTTACTTCTTGTCTTGGCCTTTTCAGCTACAGAGTTGTCTCTTACAGTGATAAAACAAGTGTGAAAACAAAATCTCTCAGCTGTTCTGTAATGTCAGTTGGAGTATTTATGGGGATTTTTTGGCAACATTTTTGAATATGTTCTCAAAACTCCCTCACCCAAGTGTCTCCTTCCTTTCCTGGCTATTTTACCCTTGGGGTTGTATCCTTTACTTGTTTAGACTGAAGGTCAGATGACGACCGATGTGCTTGGAATAAATTTGATATGCCAACTTTTATCAGGGATGATAGACAAAAGTTTTATTGATGATCATTTCCTGATTCCTTCCCAAACCTTAACTGGTATTAGCATAACCGTTGTTGTTGACATAGCCTATTTTTCCCTCTTGGCACACTCCAGGAAACAAAGTGGGGAAAAAGGTAACCTTGCCAGTTATTTGTTTTCTTCCCACTACTTTCCCCTCCTTCCTTTGCTTGTTTCTCTCTTTAAGACCCTCCCTCTCTCCCTCTCTCCCTCCTCCAGCCCCTGTCCTCCCCTCCCTCTCCTCACAGAGCCAGTCTTCTCCATACAAGCGCACAGTCGGCTTCAACTTGAGCGCAGCTGCAGAGCAGATCCGGTTTCTATACTAGGGCTGGACACACACCTCTTACTAATTCACTGGAGATCAAAGCAACTGTCCTTCATTGTCCGGCTGAAGAAGGTGAGTTGAGTTGTTTCCCTCTACATTTCTATTTCCTCTTTATCTGCCTTCTTTCCACCTTCACCTCCTCTCTCACAGACTTACCTGGACTTGTGCTTTGACCAGCAGAAACTGCTCTGATGGCTTGTTTCTATTTATGTACAGTAAATATCCTCATGCTGCTGTGTGGTTAAGCTTAATAAGGGTCATGGTGTTATCTAATGATAGGTTGTTTGGGAAAAGAAAAGGGCATAAACTGGTTATTTTAAGTCTATGAGATGTGAATGTGTTCAGTTAGTGTGGGACTAAAGTTATTTACTTTAGAAACACCCATTAAAAACAGTAGTGATGCAGGTATGTGAGGTTGTCTCTTCTCTGTGTTTACACAACAGTGCAAACACCCAGAAGAGAGCGTCACAGGTTCTATTCAGCTTTGATGTGTCTTATAATGCTCTCTAAGGCTTTTTCCTGTAACTTTTAAATGTCACCACTTCCCATATTTCACGAAGAAAGTCTCTCGATATAGTTTGAAGCGGGTGTTTAAAGGGCACCGCTTATTCTCAAAAACTAAACAGGCGTTGGCTTAACATTTAGATTCCCCTTTTCGCAGAATGCCATTGTTGGTGTTGGTTCTGCTAAATTGTAGCTTTTTTTTTTTTTTTCAACATTGCCATTTTCTAAGGAACAGTGCTGTGACCTCCCCCAGTGTGACTCAATCTGTGGGTTGCTGTGGTTTTCTTCTTCAGTCTGTAATTCTCCTGCCTTGAAAGATTGTCTCATTGTCTTCCGTTTCTTTTTTTCTTCTCTTTTGTCTTGCTTCCAGATGCTTCACAACAGAGCCTGTGCCGTGAAGTGATCGTCCTATAAACCTGCTTCTTCTGGGCCCCACTTCCCTTTACCTGTAAACATGGGCTTATGTGAGAGTATGAGGGGCAGTGCTGGAGGCCTCGGGACCCTCGTGGTGGGAGTGATGATGCTGCTGGGTCTCTGCCTGGCCCAGTCTGTGCCTCCAAAGACTGTCTGTACAGCAACTGTGGCCCTGCAGAACCTCCCCCAGCCCGAGTACCAGGACATTGGAGACAACACCGGCCAGGGCTTCATGGCAGCTTTTGTACAATCCTTCCTACGTACAGTCCAGCCCAACGCATTTCCAAAAGGTCAGTGTCATCATCACAAATAAAACACCTTGAATCTCTCCTGCCATGTTCAGATACAGCGCTCGCTCTGCCCAGTCCACAACACTTTGTTCAGGCTCCAGCTCACAGAGTAACTTGGTGCAATTTAAATTACATTGAAATCTTCTGGCTTTTGAGCCCTGTGCTGGGCAACATTTCCATACAGGGGGCAAAGGTAAAGTAATCAGTCATGACTTTTACTCCTACTCTGCCCTATTAAAGCCCAGACAAAAGGATGGCAGGGTTGGTAAATCAATAAGTTAATGGAAATTCTTCTATTTCCCCTAGTCAATCTTTAACCTTTATGTCCTGCTCTGATGTTTTTAGCCCAGTGCTTCCTGTTACTCACGTGAATCACACCTGTGGGCTGTTGTCTGGCCCTTGTTATAAAGCTGTAATTGCTCCCTAAACCCTTTCTGACACAAAACATGCTCGTAAACCACAGTCCAGGTCAATGTCAGTGATAGTAGTCATCATGCTGGATATTGTGGGTTGAATGTTGTGTGATTGTTAAGTTAATGATGCCTTCCCAGATCTCCATGTTTATTGTGTCAACAGTTGTTTGAATTGATTCTGTCACCCTATGATAAGCAAAAATTGCCGCACCAATTGTGCTTATTGGTGCCATAAATGTTGATAGGCCACCAATAAATGGCAGAGCGTTTACAGGATACACGACAAATGGACCAATTACTCAACTGTTTTCAACCTGAAAGGCCAAAATGATTTTTAAATGTACTTTTTGCATTTTAGCGACTTGTTTTGTTTTTGTGAAGAATTTCTAACTGGTTAAACCGAGGCTGAACTGAGTGGATATTTCCTCTGTGTTTTTTTGTTAGTTTAAAGCTCACAGGTCCGTCCTCAATTCTGACAACTAGCCAGGATTAAATAGGAACATCCATTTTCAGACTGATGAGCATGTAAATACATATTAAAAAAGATATTGATGATGATCCTTCAATAATGAGCAAATATCAGCAAGCAATTCATAGTTTCACGTAGTGTTTTCTTAGAGATCCCACACTATAACTTAATAATAGGCCTAATAGTAAAAGCTTTTTAAAACAAATGTCACAGCATATGGGGAAATGAAAAGCGCTGAGGTGCCATGCAAATTTCCTTAATGTTTCACCTCATGCTGCCATCTGATGTGACCGGCAGCTGGTGGGAACCGCACAAATATCTCACGTGAACAGCACCTGAACTCATTTACCTGGCCCTTGTGTTTTCTAAAGAATATCTCCAACAACAGGGTTCAGTGGGACCATAGACTGCTGGCTTTGTATCTCTATGTGTTTTTGTGTGTGTGTTTAAATCTAATCTCTCCGGAGAGCCATTTGGGTCTCCTAGTAACCACAAGATGGAAGGGTCAGATTTCCATTTTTACAAAGCGAGAGATTATAATGTTTGTATGGGGAGAAGGATACATGGTCCTGTTGGCTGGGATTTTTACAAGTGGATGAGTAGGACAGAAACCAAGAGTGAAGGATAGTAATCATTTCTAAAAAATTGAAGATTTTCAAAATGCACCGTCACAATAAACCTTATTTTTTATCTCTCCTACTTCTTTCTAGAGCTGATCTTGAGAATAGTCAATAATGTGGAGCGAGTGCTGTCGGATCGAGAACTCATCAAAGACGTAAGTGAATGCACATCACTTCATACATACATACACACACATACATACATGGGAACCACGGACACACCCTCCACCAGAGGCCCTGGAGGCGGTAATGTGAGAATGTTTAATGTTAAAGCATCTTTGTGTGTGTGTAAACCCAGTCGACTGAAGTAACTGAGGCTCTTTCATTCACTCTGATTGTGGACTGTCACCAGAGTAAAGTAAAACTACTGTCTCACTGGTTTGGTGACGTGACAGAGGCCTGCCACAGTTCTTTTATGTCACAATTTGTGCCATTTTAGATGTAATACATGCCATGTGTGTGTGTTTTCTGTGTTCAGGCCCTGGTGTATGAAGTGGGTTTCCTGGTATGTGCAGCAATCGGCATCGTGTACATCATTCTCATGCCCATCGTCGGCTTCTTCTTGGCGTGCTGTCGCTGCTGTGGCAACTGCGGTGGGAAGATGTACCAGAAGCAGACGTCCTCCATTCACTGTCGCAGAAGAGCTCTCTACTGGAGTGCGTTCGTCACCACGGTCATTATCCTGTGAGTGTGTGTGTGCGTTTGTGAACAGCCCTTAATGATGTGTTATCTGAAATTAGCAGTGAAAAACAGACAGCTTGAATGTGTGCGCCTCACTCCACGGCACACATTTAATTGAACTGGTGTATGTGTGTGTGTTTACAGTGCTGGGAACATCTGCATGTTCAAAAGTAATGAAGACCTCAGAGTGAGTGTGGAAAAGGGTCCGACGCATCTTAACACAACGATAGGCAACATCAACACCTTCCTCACATCTGTGCCACAGGTAAGAGAAAACCTCCAGTCCATTGAATAACATAGAGTTGGTATGGAAATACACAGAGGTCAAAGGTCAGGGGCCTCAGCATTTATCAACTCCGGATGACTAATTAGCCTTCTTTTGATCTTCGCTCTTAAACCTTTCCAACGTATAGAAATTGTAACTAATCTTGTAAGAGTCTGTTTGGTATTAGCCACGTCATTCCTTGCAGCCCCTTCATCAATCTGCTGTGACTCGACAGCGTTTGTGTGATATACAAACAAATGCCCAGTCATGATTAGCGCAGTTCTCTGTTCTCTGAGTCAATACACTTATCTCAAGACACAACACACAAATGGAAAATGGAGAAGGAGGACAGGGGAGGGTTCTGTATGTTGTTCGTTTGTAAAAGCTGCTAAGATTAATTCATGTAATCATTCTCAGGAACTTCAACCCATATCTTATGTGCACACTTTGAAATTGTTTGTTTTTCCTCTGCCTATCTGCAGCAACTTGATTATGTGGTAAAGGAGAGTTACAATACCACACAAGAGGTCAGCAGAAACTTGGATGGTAAGAACAGGGAACTAACTATCCACCAATAGAGGAACCAGTTTCGTAACTGTTGTGTTGCGATGTCCTTATCACTTAACCACCTGTCTTTTTGTCTGTTTGAATTAGACATCGGACAGCAGCTGGGAACACAGATCCAGGAGCAGTTTCAGCCATTTTTGGTCCCTGCGCTTCACCCAGTTAGACGCCTGAACCAAGGTATGATCAGGGTGCATGCTGGGTCGTGTTTCAGCCCGAGCATGTAAATGCCTGTGTGAATATCTGACATGAGATCAGTGATCACACAGGTGAGGTCCTGTTCAAAAGTGCACCGTAAAAGTCCCACGACATTAAACGTCTTAGCCTGACACTGAAACGTTTGATGATGTTTTTTTTGTGACCATCTGTTTCTATTATTCGTTGTGTAGCAAAGACAAAAGAAGAAAAGATGCGTATAGAAACATACAAGTACAGAAATAGAAATAATTGTCCCTGCCCACAGACCATTGATTCTGCTCAAACCAAGGGGCCGGGAACCTCAACCTCTCTTTGGCACAGTTATTTACATGTCTTCCTGGAAGATAAAAGAGCCCAGTCAAATATGCCTTTATTAATTACTTACGTATCATCCCCTCCAGCTTGTTTTTATAAAAAGAATTTCCCTCCGGAGATCAATAAAGTTATTCTGATTCTGATTCTGATAATATGTGCACTCTCTGTGTCAGGGAAGTATTTTGTTCATGCACAACATGAACAAAATACACCAGTATAATAACATCCCATTTTTGCCTGCAGTGATTCCGCCTTTTCTGTGATGACAAATTAAGCTACATCCAGTACCAACATGTTGACATTTTCAATGCTTTACTAAGATATTGCAAAACAATTTTTCCCTTTAGTTCTCCCTCTCATCAAGCTCACTTTGTGTTTAGAAGCTCCATTTTCAAGCTGCTTTTTATTTCAAAGCCATGTAGCATCAAAAGAGAGATAAATGTCTTAAGATGATTATTATTATCACTGTGCATACACTGACTGGGTATTTGTGTGTTTTTCCCATTTCTACACGTAGAGACTAGAAACGCCAGTGTTCAACTTGACAGAGTGAACTCATCTTTGGTGGAGCTGCAGTCCAGCGCAGACGACCTCCAGGACAACCTCGCCGCTGTTAGAAATCGCATCAGTGGCACTTTGTCCGACCCAAACTGTCGAGAGTGTGAAGCTGCGAAGCCACAGCTGGAGGCTCTTAATGTGGACACCTCCATCAATGTAAGTAATAGTTTGTGCGTCACCCAGTGTGTGTAGTGTGGGATGTTTTCTTCCTGAATGGATAAAAATGAACAACACAGGCAAATTGCATGAGGATTGGCAAAACATCCACTCCTGTCAGATTAAAAAACAAAACAAAACAAACAGAAATCAGGTTTTAGGGAGGAACTCATCTACGTACGCACTGGATTTGACAAGACATAAGCATGAATCAACAGGAGGAGTCAGTTATGGAGTCAAACTGTCTCTGACGCAGGCTGAGATGATGATAATACTCTTCCTTTTGGGCTTTGTCTGAACAGCTGATTTATCCTCCTCCCATCTGTCCCTATTCCTCCTACACTACTCACAGCGTGACACATACAGACTTCCTCTCCTCTCCTCTCCTCTCCTCTCTCCTTTTACAAAACATTATCATCATCATCATCATCATGACATCTAGATTAGGGCATTATTTGGAATCCATGTATAATCGTGGCTTTTTGTCTCTTGGGTATCATCAATAAAAAAATAAAAAAACTCACCGTGCTTGTTTTGCTGAAGATCTGCTGCCTCCTACTGTTATTTAAAGGTATTACATGTGATTGGTTCACAGATTCCCAGCCTGAAGGAGTTTCGGTCTGCGGTGGATGAAGTCATCAAAATTAACCTTACATCGAAAATTGAGGAGGTCAGTGACTTTCCCCCTCTGAAAGCATAAAGAAAAAAATCTTTCTTTATTTAACGTATCAGAATAAGTGGATAGATTTGGGGGAGGAGTGTGTAGAATTTTTCAACCAAAGATAATGGGATTCATTGTGACCAATGGATTTTTAACAAAATAAAAGTGCACTGAATGCGTGTAAAGGGGATGAATCCCTTTTTTTGGTCAAATGTAGACATATTCACTCCATTTCATTACTATTTATGAAAAATAATACACATCTTGTTTTCAATTCAGGTGGAGAATTACGTCAACAGTATCCCCCAGAGGGTGGTTAATGACACCAGGGATGTAGTACAAAGTGAGTGGAGCACACGTGTTAGGCCTTTATATTACCTCCCATTCAAATCTTAACATCTTAAATTACATTTTTTAATGGTGAATTTTAAGATCTGTGTGTTTGTGTATTTTTTCTTAGAAAGCAAGCAGCAGCTGAGTAACATAGAAACACAGCTGTCAGAGGTTACCAGTCAGCTCCCTGCTCTGTCCAACATCACGGGGACTCTGGACACAGCGAGCGAGGAAATCAGCAAGGTCACTCCAGAGATCAAGAGAGCCGAGCATATAAGGTGAAACCCTCGAATGACTGCACATGATAAGTTGAACAATTTGAACCCACAGGTCACTCATCGTGTGTGTTTCTCTCCAGATGGGCGGTGTGTGTTGCCCTGTGCTGTGTGGTGCTCCTGGTGGTGGTGTGTAACGTCCTGGGTCTCCTCCTGGGCCCCATGGGTTTGAAACCCAAAGCAGACCCCACGCATCGTTCCTGCACGTCGGACTGTGGCGGCACCTTCCTCATGATGTAAGCACTGGATTGTTGTGATGTTGTTTTCATTTTTTAGCTCTCATCCAAACAGAAAATGTCAAAGTCTTGTACCTGT
The DNA here is from genome assembly GCF_045865225.1 of Trachurus japonicus. Lineage (NCBI taxonomy): Eukaryota > Metazoa > Chordata > Actinopteri > Carangiformes > Carangidae > Trachurus > Trachurus japonicus. The sequence goes on along the minus strand of NC_140921.1, from coordinate 18,118,377 downwards.
TTTGTGACCTCTGACCTCTGACCTCTGACCTGTGGATGCGACTGCAGGGGCGCAGGGTTCAGCTTCCTTTTCTCGTGGCTGTTCATGATCGCGGTGCTGCTGCTGTTCCTGCTGGGTGGGAACGTTTACACTCTGGTCTGCCGCCCCTGGAGCAATGGGAAGTTGCTGGAGGTACATACATACGCATACACCTGCACACACACACATGCACAATGACTGAGTGAAAACTTTGTGTTAATATTTTCTCCTCTTCTCTCCACAGTTCATTGAAACTCCTGGTTTAATTCCAGGGTTAGATGAGGCCGTAGGATCTACTAACATCAATTTGACTAATATCTATAGGTACGTAATGCTGGTTCACCTCTCATACATGAACAAATGTGAACGTGCATGTGGATCCAAAGCCAGTGGGGGATGTGGAATAACTTAATGTCCCTTGATGTTGATGTTTACAGAGACTGTGAGAAAAACCAGCCTCTGTGGACGACACTGCACTTAAATGAGTCCATAGATCTCGGAGAATTCCTCAATGTATCTAAGGTGAGTTTCCCTGACGTCTTTACAATAGAGGACTTTAATGTGCGTATGTATAGCGTAATATAGCAACACTAATAACGTTTGCTTTCTCTCTGGCTCCCCAGTACACAGAGGAGATTCGGCAGCAGTTTGAGAACACAGACATCACTCTGTCTTCCATCACTCTCCTCAGCCCTGAAGTTGAAGAGCAACTCCGCAGCTTCTCCTCCAAGGCTCAGAGTTTTGACTCCACTGCCGCCACGCAGCAGGTGAGCGTGACCCTTGTATTGTTTTTTTTATTTACTTTTTATTCTTTTAGTAACATACACATTATAATATACAACATAACATAATATAACATGACTCTCTCATGTCTCTTTCAGATGAACAACATTTCCAGGATAAATCTGAATACAACAGCAGATAAACTTGATGAATTAGCTGATCTTCAAGTGAGTGACAAGATATAATCATGCATTAAATGTGATTCCTTACAAGTCCTCATGTGCTCAACTACATTTATTTTTTTTGTCTATCTTCTAACCAACTGTTTTCTTGTTTCTAGAGCGCAGATAGCGTTAAAAACGATCTCCGAAAACAGGCCAGTGACCTGAGGGAGATCCAGACCAGCATAGAAATAACCATCATCCCACAAGTGGTGAGTCGTCTTCCTTATCTCGGCTGACATCTCCCCCCCTGTCATCCTTTTTTTCCATGTCGGCCATTTCTCTGAATTTTAAACACACACATGCTTTTTACCCCCAGGAAAACCTGAACTCCACTATCAAGGGTCTTCAATCCCAGACTGAAAAAATCAATGTGAGTACACCGACCAGCCCTTTGAACTGCAGAGAGTAGAGATCACAGCTCTCTCCCCTCTCCTCTTGCTACTGTGTCTCACTTTCTCTCTCTCTATCCCCCTCTCTCCCAGGGAACAGTGGGGGAGGTGCTGAGCAACGTGGGAGCAGCACAAGACTTCCTGAACACAAATACGGCACAGATCGTCAAGAACGTGAGTTGAGCCAAGAGTCACATGAGTGAGAAGAAAAAGTTGCTCCATGTGGTCTGTTAATGCCTGTGGTGGGTCAGTCATTTAGCCAGAGGGGGCGGGGGGAGGAGATGTAGCTGCTTGGAGCTGAAACAGTGTGGTTGTTGGGTTCACCATCCACAGACAGGGCATGAGTAGCATTTACTGTCCAGTAGTAAATCGTTAATTTCAATCGTCAGTCATCTTCTATTGAAAGGATTAGGTTGGTTTTGTTGTACATTTTTCATGATGAAGATCCCAAACTAACCATGTGCTGGTCCATCTTTCATTGATTCGCCCGTGCTCAGCCTCAGGCATTTTCATTTCTACTGAAGATGGGAAATCTTTAAAAACATCTCAAAAATATGTAATATTATTTAGAAAAACTTATATTTCTTAAAACAAAGGGGCACTGTTGTGAAGTGCATTTGTTGGGGACTATTTTAAGCTGCGGAGTAACACAACCCTGCATATTTACAGCACTAGGAAGACTCAAAGTAATATGCAATAGCTTTAGGTGTTTATAGACAATAAGAACAATATCAAAAATATTCCAGACTTATCCTTCAATAATCTTATTGCATTACGCAAAGAATTGAGTATGACATGCATTAAACAAAATAAACTTTCCTTTCCTTGTCAAATCATAATGCCATTGTAGTTATTTACAGATCACTTAAGAGGAATTACCCAGAATTCCACACACACTGCTGACATGTCAAGGCGCTCCACTGATTCCTCATGACTTCCCACTGTAAAGCACAGAGAAAATGTGTGGAATTTACTCTCTCTCTCTCTCTCTCTGTGCCACAGGAGAGCAGAAAGTTTTTGGACTGTCAGCTCGGTTACTTCATTTCTTACGCTGAGTGGGCCAACCTCATGGTAAAGTCTCTTCAAATCTTTGCCCAAGTCTTTGTTCAATAAAATACACACTCTCTCTCTCTCTCTGTGTGTGTGTGTGCGTACACATGAGTTCACCTTTTTCCCACTGTGTGTATTTCCCCCTCAGATCACACAGCAGCTGGGCCGCTGTCGGCCGGTGGCGGGAGCTTTGAATTCGGTGGAGACCATCGTCTGCTCACGCGTGGTGGAGTCTCTGGTGAGGACCAGATGTTGTTAGCGATACACGACTGGAGAATGAGAACATGGAAATCTTCAAACTGTTATGAATCGCTTTCCTGTTTATCAACTCTGTGCTGCTGTTTGCTCCCCCCCTCTCTCTCTGTAGAATGCTTTCTGGTTCAGTCTGGGCTGGTGCTTGATCTTCTTCATCCCCAGCATCATCTTGTCCATCAAATTAGCCAAATACTACAGGAAAATGAAGGAGTCTGATGTGTTTGTGTAAGTCACACACACACACAAATGACACAAACATGCATCTACTGGAGCTATTTACATGTTTTACAGGAATCACATGACTGATTCATTCGACTGTGCTGACCTGCATCTGACCGTTGTTAATGTCTCTGTTTCCAGCGACCACATAATTATGAACCACATCCCTCGGGCCCACATGAAAATCACCTGAGGGGGCGGCGGCATTTGTGCGACACAGCTTTAGGAGACCACAGACAGGACTGTGGCATCCCTTGACTAAATCAAAGCACATGGTGCACTCCTCCACACATGTGGCACATTGTCGCTCTGGAGAAAAATCTCAGTCTGATTCTGAACCTTACCGTCCTTTTTTTTTTTACATTCTAGTTTTCACCACACAGTGGACAAGCACAGCCACTCACAGAGCGACTACTGTGGTCACACTCACACACACAACAGATTTCACACACCACACTCTCTGAATTGACCTCAGGGGGACGCAGGGCACAAGGGAATCTTCAGGGACCGCTCATTTTTGAATGTGATTCATCGTTTTACATAAATATCTAATTTTGTACGTATTTAAAGTCAGTGAACTGAGGCTGCTGCTGGATGCACACTTTAAACTGTAAAAGAGATTTTTGTTGAGAGTTGACCACATTTATACATAAGTAGTCCTGTGCTTTCAGAGAACACGGCCGTGTGTTACCGTGCCAACAGGCATCTGTGATGTGCAACCTTGGCAACACTTCTCTCTAGATACCTTTTACACTTGCCATTATGCTGGAAATTTCATATGTGAATCATGAAATGAATACAGTTTGTGGCAGTCACTCAAACTGACAGACACCACATAATTTCTATTCAATGCTACATAATGAAACTAAAGATTTTTTTAAACCATTTTTTTTTTGATTGTGTCTTTGTAAACTCTGATTTTGACTGCTGAGATTCATGTTTTGATTGTGATGAATGTTTTTTTTCTACATTGCACTCCATACATGTAGTAGATTGTGTTTTACATCTCTGTTACACAGCACTTTATGTTGTTCATACATTTCTGTCAGCTGTTGTGAAAACTACTGAGTAAAAGATATTGCTGACCATCGGATGAGTCTGCTGTGCATTTTTCTACCTTTTAGCCGTAACATGAGAGGAATCTCAGATATCACCGTGTCTATTTTCCACACAAAGCATGAAAACTCTTTTCACAGTGCACATTTGCGGTAAAGCATAACACTACCTTCAACTTAAGATACAGTCCTGTAGTTCATGTTCAGTTGACATTGTCATTTCATATAATTATGATTCGAGTGCTCTGACGTCATGGTGGATCAGTTACTGTAGTTTCCCATGCAGCTTACTTCCACTGTTTGCAGTTTAAAGCTACTGCCCTACATGTCAATTCGTACTTGAACAGATTACACAGACACACTTCTTTTATAACGTTTTGAATCACTGTGACGGACAGAGATGGTGTGTCTGTGATCATAATTAATGTCATGCATCTCGGCCACTGCAACAGTTCATTCAAACAGATCAAGAACTCAGCTCGGAGCTCATGTGACTCTGTGTGGATGAAATTAACATATGAAAAAGAGGAAAACTGTGTCAACGGTTGTTTTACTTTGTTTAAAGATTTCACAATAACATGAACCCCGAGGCTTTGTGAGGTGTAAAAGGTGTTATCGTCTTCAAAGGTTGTTGCTTGTTGTAGCTTATCTGAAGGTCATTTTGTCCCATTAACTGTAAGTGACGACAATCATGCCGTTAACCCTGTACTCAGGCTCCGTAGGATCCAGTCAACTGTTCAGGGACAAACGGAGGACAGAGCGGCAGGCAGGGCCAACCCCCCATCTGTGCAGATGTATTATTGTTTACATGATGCCTATATCCATAATTAGCACAAGTGAATCGATGGCGTAGCTGTGCCAGTGCAACACGAAAGCCTTGTAATATGAGAGAGGCTGGACAAAGAGAAACTTAATCTGAAGGAAAGAAAAATGTTAGACACAAAGAGCAGGAAAAAGAAAGAGGGAGGGAGCAGAGGGATGGTAGATATCAGGTTATGACTGTTTCTGCAGCTCTCTGCTGTTTTGTTGCCCTTTGGGAAAACTGGAAAGCCAAGACGTGATACCTTCTACTTTCCAGCTTTACTCTCATTCCATTCACGCACACACACACACACACACACACACACACACATGGACTCAGTGTCCTGGTTGTTATCAGTTAGTTAGTGGAGAGGCAGCTTCTGATTCAAGAGCTTAATAGGTAATGGCTGAACATTCCTCTTATAGGCTCTGACCAAGGAAACATGAGTACATTTACACACTCAAATCCCTCCACTAGATCACACACATACACACCCACACACACCAGAGTGCAGCTGTAAGTGGATTTGTCCATGTAATGGTGAAACTCAGAAATAGGGGCAGTGGATCATATGAATGAATAATTGTGTGCAAGCCCACTGTTCCTCTGTTACCTAAACCTGAAAGAGTTCACTGGCCTCGACATTTTAGTTGTTTTGAGAATGAATAGTGTGTGTTGTTGTCATGCAGTGTTGTCAATGGATGTTGGTGTGCTGACGTAGCTGAACCAACCAGATCTACAGAGATCTGTGGGAACAGGGACTTGGCAGGTAGGCGGCAATGACTGACACGTGCTTGCTCGGTGATGCCATTAAAAGGAGGTGGCTGACCTATCAGTTTATTGTTAGGAGATGATTGATGCATGTGCTGCCACAGGAACAAGAAAAGAAAGTGCGCAACCAAAAAGTCAGTCTAAAAAACAGAGGTTTTATGTCCAGTTTAATAGCATACAGCATCAGTTCATAAATAATTGTATACATTTTCTTTTTTTCTTTTCTTTTTTTAAATACATGATCATGAAAAGTCATAATGTGAAACTTTGTCATACACATCAAAGAGGGACTCCTCTTTATAAACAGCAAACAGGCACAGTTTCAGTTTAAGGCAAATTAATATTTAACATTTGAATCATCATCATCATCATCAACACTGGGCTGTGTGGCAGGGGAAGGCAGGGAGTTCCCACTCGCTCTCAGATAGGATGTCACACATCTGGTTCTCGGGGCAACCCGTGGCACTGACCTGAAATCAGTGGCGTGGATACTGTCATGCTTGTACATAGTTTGGAACCACACTATTAATACACCAGCTGGTCCGGATTGATAAATCAACAGGACAAGAGCTGTTTCCTCATATGGAGAACTGACTACAAAAACAAAACAAACTACAATACAGAGAGTAGATCTTCACTCTGTGGCTGAAGCCGAGATGACGCAGCGGAAATGTGGCACTACCCTGTAAATGAAGAGCAGCACTGTGAAAGGCACTCTGATTGTTCTGCAGCATTTTGGAGCCTGATTGTCACTAAACACTAGAGTATCTGTCAGCGTCTCACCCATGTGGAGCCCACATGGTGATCCTTTCGCTAAGTCTTCCAAAGACTGTAAAATAAACAACACTTTTTGTTCTGGAGGGCTCCGTGTTTGAAAAAAACAAAACACTTTGTGTCACTAAAACGAAGGAAAGAACCAACAAAAGGCAGCAGGCACTTAAATACACAATTGCAATACTTGATCAGAAGACATTCAGTTGAACAGATGCACGGTACAAACAAATACTGACTGGAGTGATCTAAAAGTGCAATCAGTTTTCAGAGCATGGAGAAAAAAACTAAACATCAGGAGCAAGACAGAGGGCCTAACATCTCTAATAACATTACCCTCACTGGGTCCATGGAAGGAGGACATACACGGCCTTATGCAAGCAGCAGCAGGGCGCCTGTGTTAGTCGCAACGTGCCCAACCCACACTTGAATCCTAACAGAATTACCCCCCGAAATTGAATTTAAAGTGGAACTGTGAGTCAGTTTCACTGGCTGGAAAATGTCCTGCGAGTCGGACTGTGAGAGAGCAGAGGGGACAAGATGGAGTCTGGAGAGAAAAATGGACGACAGGAATGAGGAAAGAAAAAAAAAAAGACTGTTTGGTGGTGGTGTTGGGTGGGGGGGGTTCTGTTCACAGATGATTGAGCCCATCGAAACCGGGGTTAATATTTAAGCATTTCTAAACATGTTAAATACAATACCAGACGTTGGTAAGGGGACCTTGGACCCCCACCTCCCTCCTCTCCTCAACCATACCTCACTTAAAACAAACATTCAAACACAAAGGCCAGCTTGTCTGGATAAAACTCAGCAGATTACCCGCTGCAGGAATGCACTTTGACATCAACAAGTGAAATGCAGCTATACTTAGCTACAATTAGCAGACATCAGCTACTTGAGACGGACAATACTCTACACACAGGTACACACACACACAAAAAAAAAACTGGGAATTAGTGGCTTTCTTTGTTCGTCTGAGCAGTACAACACTGAACACAATATATTATTATTATTATTACTCAATAATGACATTCTGATAAAGGCTAAGCTTATTCAATGCAAGACTATGCAATACCTCTCTCATTCACGTGCAGTTAAGGCTTAAGAGATAAATAACATTGCAGATACGGTATATACATCAGACTGTAAAATCACCTGCAGTATTTACACTGGTAAGATCTTCAGTAGTCATTTTCTTTCTCTTCCAGATGTCATACTTCATTTGAAATTACCACTCTGTTTAAAAACACTATCAAAGAACTGCATTACACTGATGACACCTGTGACATATGGAAGTTATTATGTTTTAAACTGATTGTCAGCACAATATTTTTTTTTTTTTCTCAGTTGTAAGTGTGCTTAGTTTAGTTTCTATGTGAATCAGAATGGGTTAGCAGCAGGTAGTGCCACCCTGGCCCTTTGAACAGGTGTGTGTGTGGACAACTGCTGGTCGGGTGTGTCTGTGTGAAGAGCCTGTGGGGAGTCTGTGCTGAGCTGCTCTGTGGGCTGGCGGGGAGGGGCCGGAGGGGGGAACACCGGGGACTGGAGGATGTCGGCGTAGCGCTGGCTGGGCTTGGTCTCCCGCTGAAGGACTTTTCTGAGCAGAGGTTTCAACAGGCCGATGGTCAACTGGCTGCTGCTGCGGGGGTCTGCGAAGGGAGCGGGGGGTAAGGAGGTGGGACCGGACATGGAGAAGGAGGAGGAGGAGGAGGAGGGGGAGGAGGAGGGGGCGTTGGGAGAGGGGAGGCTTTTCAGCACCAGGTTGAGTATGGAGGTGACGGTGAGGTCCTCGGGGCACAGGGTCCACAACAGGTCCAAGTATGGGTCCAGGTCTCTGTGGTGGGCCACCTCGCACAGCAACGTGGTGAAGATCTCCTTGTTGAGGAGGGGGCTCTGCTTGCAGAACTTCTGCGCCACCTGGGTGACCCGCTCCCACTCCTGCTTGGCCATGAGGACCTTCATGGCCTGCAGGATGGCGTTCGGCCGCCCGCTGACCAGCAGCAGCTCGACCTCCAGGTCCTGGTGTTGGTCCCGGTCCAGGCTCAGGCCGGACAAGACGCGCAGCGCTCGTTTGTACAGCGGCACGTTGTTCTCCCCGCCCTCGCCGCCCCGCCCGCCGCCGGAGAAGCTCCAGGAGGAGGAGGCCAGGCCGAGGCCGAGGCCCAGGCCGGCCGAGCCCTGCTGCTGCTGGGCCAGCTCCAGGAACCGCGGCAACCAGCCGGGCTGGAAGTGGAAAACCGAGTGGCAGAGGAGCTCGAACACCGGCAGGGCGGGGCTGGGGGATTTGGCGTTGCAGTTGGCGAAGTGGTCGCCGTTGAGGCTGCGGTGGCATTTCGGCCCCCCGTTTGCGAACCGGACGGCGGCGGCGGCCGGGCTGCTGCATGCGGAAGTGGGGCCGAGGACAGTTTTCCACACGTCTGGGGGCGCCCTGCTGGACAGGGAGTCCTCGCCGTTGTAGTGTAGCTGCAGGGCGGCCTGCGCTGCTCTCCACGCCTGGCAGGGGAAGATGCTGAAGATGGAGTTGAGGTAAAGCAGATTCTCTCTGTCCAGCTCAGAGGACGACAGCAGTCTGGCTACTTCTTTCTCCACCAGACTCTCACACACCTCGTCCACCTCCTTAACGCTCCCCCTCACCAGACTCCCCTTCACCTCCTCCAGAGAGACCAGAGCCTTCAGCTCGGCCTCCAGGGAGCCCATTAGCTTGTCCTGCCCCGCCACGCATCCGCCGTCTCCATTCTGGGTCAGCTCTGCTCCCTTCTGCTTGGCCCCTGCGCTGAAGTAGTTCCTGAGGATGGAGGCTAAAGAGATGGGAGCCTGGAACCGGCCTCCTTTCTTCAGCGCCTCCACAGTGAGCTGCGTGCTGCTCAGGCTCCTCTGCTGGTAGTATTTACACGCCTCCTCGAAGACGGCCTCTACCAGGAGGGCTCCGGGATGAACGCCCTCCACTGCACTGAAACCAGAAGGCTTCGTTTTAGCGTTACAGTCTCTATTGTCTGTCTCCTTGTTCAGCACCACTGCAAAAAGTCCAGTTTCTGAGAGCAGGTGAGGCGTGCGTCTTTCAGCTTGGTTTGCATACAACACCCCCTCTCTCTCCAGCACAATCTTTTCCAGCTCCCGGCCGCAGTTCACGTCGATGATGTGCAGGTTTTGGCCCACCAGCAGCCCCAGGGTGTCCTGGTACGTGCAGAGGCTAGTGTGAGTACCGTATTTTACCAAGCAGTTGTCCGCCTGTTTGAATACCTGTCGCAACGTCCCGTCTTTCTGCAGGAGGCAGAGCCAGCCGGTGCTGAGCAGCAGCAGCAGGCCTCCACAGCCCGTAGGGGAGTAGTTGTAGATCTCAGGCGGCTCGAGAGTCGATAAATATCCTAAAGAGTCTGTCACCAACCTCTTAAAGTCAGACTCTTTGGCGGAAAGCTTTTTCAAGGGAGTGTTTTTACACGTGGTGCTGATCCTGAAGGAGTCGTGGCGAGGGGACCAGGAGAGGAAGAATTTGGAAATGCTCAGCAGCGGCTTTACTTTTAAGTCGGGGAGAAGATGCACGTATTCCCCCGAGCTGACCACAGTGAATTTAGGATTGTTGTGAAGGGCGATTTTCACTCCCCCCAAGCTGACAGCCCCCTCCTCCACCTCAAAGTCACGTCTGCAGACACAGTATCTCAGCTTGTTCCTTGTGGAGCTGAGGGCAGGGGAGCTCTCTGAGGCAGGCCTCTCCTCACACCAGATGATAAGATTGGAGCAAACACACACAGATACCACTCTGGCCCGGGGACTGTTGCACAAGTCCGATGTTTGCAGGAGATGCCAGCCAGCTCTGCACATCTGGAATTTCCAAAACTCGGCTTTTCCATTCTCATACACCACTGCCACAGCTGTCGAGTCTCTGTTACTGTTGCTGCTGCTGCTGCTATTGTTGTTATTATTATGGTCCAAATATAAAATATCCACAATGGGCACGGTTCGAGCTAATAGTAAATCCAGCCTCTTCTGGTTCTGGACCGGCTGGGCTCTTTCATACTTGTCAAAAGTCACAAGACCGGCTTTAGGCTTACGGAGGATGACATGGATGTGACGACCATCTGGGCTGAGGCGGACGTCTGTCAGACTGTTATTGGTCAGCTGAAGGATCTCTGTTACCTCTTTACTGCCGGTGTAGTCCCCGAAATCTGACAGTTTCTCCATCCGCGCCATTTTTTTTTGTTATTAACTTGCACACACACACACATACACAGCGTATCCACTAGCCTGCTAGCCTGTTGTGCGGCACACAAATCTGTCCTCCGGAGGAGCAGCTAACTGAGCAGCATCTCGTCAGGGTCCGGACAGCGGCTTCATCCCGTTGTTACAGCCCGTGAGGAGGGGTACATCCACCGACAGCCTCCGTCCTCGGCGAGCCCATGTCTGTAGACGACAACGGAACTGAACCGGTAGCTGACATTAACCGCTGTGTACGTTTTTTGTTCTTTTAAAGCTCGTTTAAGTGCGAGAAACGGGACTGTAGTCAATCCGATGCTATGCGAGCACTGCCCTGACATCACGGGATTGTGAATTTCCGGATACCGAGCGTGTTTAGCATAGGGGGCGGGGCGACGTCACGACGGCGTCAAAGATCGTCTCTACAGGCACCAGACAAGAGCAACTGCACCGAAGGAGGCATTATTTGGTTTCACAAACTATAAGAGAGAGTTAGACAACGGACTTTTTATTTTCCAAACTCATCATACTGCTGCTGGCCAAGTTTTATATGATCCAAAAGTGTAAAGTGTTAAAAAGGAGATCAAATCCTACAATAAAACAATAACCCTTGCAACACAAAAGCTGTGAAAACGTTAAATGTGTGCTCCAAAATCAAGGTGTTCCTATCATCTTAATAAACTTTTTTCTTTGTTTTAATTTGCACCATTTTCGTTGTATATTTGCACTATACATCTGTGTATAATATTATTTTCCCATTGATGTTGTCCATAGACTGGGTGATGTCCCATTAAAGATTTTTTTGGAACAAATAAAGTTTATTTAAAAAAAGAAAGAAAAAAAAGAGCAACTGCACCTGCACGACGGTCTTCATGGCAACGGCTGCAGCCGGTAGGTCCAAGTTAACCATCTTAACATCTTTGCGCCTAGGAAATCACATGCGGTCTATGGGAAATCATAAGAAAACGATATTATTGCAACTACTGTGACATTTATCTTATCGACGATGATAACTCTCACGTTATCATTTCTGGTCGCGGTAACTTACGTGCTTGCTAGTAGCTGTTGTCGTTAGCATCCGTAACGTTAGCTCTGGAAACTTCTGCTCGTTCAAATTTGGGCAAAGCTTTTTGCACCAGTAGGTTTTATCTGTGTCTGGACCGCCCAGAGTATGTGGTTATGAAATGTAACGTATCATTCAGTTCATTTGTTTGGGGTCTTAAACACTTTGCTGTATCAAATAGGCTACCAGTTAATGATTCACCATCCATACAATCAGGTACTATGTCCTCATCAGTTTACAAACATGATCTTGTGCAAGATACTGAGCTGCATCTGCTTAGGTTCAGTAGCTGCCCTCGACCTCTGACCTTTTAACAGACAGTGCAAACAAAAAGAGCATTTCCCTTCAGAAATCAATATAAAAAAATAATTAAAAAAAACCATTAAAGTATTGTTGTGACACATTCAACATGTTTCAAAAGAAAAATAGCAGAGTCCATTCAGTACTGGCACTTTTTAGTTGAGAAGAGTTTGAAAGACACAGTTGGTGAGAGAAATACCTTTATGAACACAAAAGAGGAACTGTGCTAAATTCCTTGTCTGCTTTGTCAGCACACTTTAAAAGATGTTTAAAAAGAAAAAAAAGTATCTACAACTGATTTTACTGTTTTTTTTAAAAGAATCAATCCACTGGCAAGAAATGAAACTGTGAAAAGTATGCTTGCTAGAGAAACAGTTCCAGTATGTCCTTGTTCATTTTGGCAAGAGGCTGTGAAAAGAGTGACATGCTCGATAATAACCTCAGCCGGGCTAATACCAACCTGAGAAACTGACTCACTTTAATCAGCTTCTGGAGTCTGGAGTAGGTGCCATCCTGCTTCACACAACAGATGTGTGTGCGGGAGGGTATGAGAAGAGATGTAGGTAGATCAGTCTGCAGAGGACAGCCTGGTGGGCGTCTGGGCCAACTAACATCACGCAGAGATTAAAAAAAAAAAAGACAAAGACAAAGAAAAGAGCATTTATTATAGTGGGAATAAAAAGCTTAGTGGTGACTCAGGGTAACAGATATCTGCCTGCTGTGAGGATCACATTCATTAGCTACTTCAAGAAACTTTCATGGGAACTTCCAGCTTTTAGCCCACACTGTATCACTGACATTTAAAACCTCAGATTCAGACAAAATATTGGTTGGCAACAGCACACACCACTTAGAAAAATGTACATGGATTTATTTGATATTTACTCTTGGCACTGTGTTGTTGCTAATTCAAACAAATCTGCGTAGGTGCCAATTATATTTCCTTTCCTTCATAGAGAGAACAACCAGAACTAAACGTTCTGTGTTTTACTTTCTTGTCTCTCACACAGCTATTTTTCGTCATCTGTTATACATAGCCATGAATGAAAGCTTTTAAGCTTGCTGCTTTGATTGAAAAAAAAACACCAGTGAAGAAGTGTTTGATAGTATTAAACGAATTAGCAAACAAGCTTGTGATACCAATAACCTAATTAAATCACGATGACAGCTCTGTTTTCATTGTCTCACAAGGATTAGCTAGTTGATGTGTCTTGGTTGCATGTTTCCCCTTTCTATTTTGACAAATTTGACTTTACGCTTTCCCTAATGTGATCTGCTGAATTTAGATCACTGGATCTAGAAGATTTTGCAGGCTGTGCCATCTACACTTTGTATCCAGGAGGAGGCAGTATTGAGCTTAACTGACTGCGTTGTGGGTGGTTTTGACAGCTCAATAATGTACAAAATAAAAATGAATGAAAATATCAAGTGCTGACTGGGGTAAAGTTAAATATGGATGATGTTTTTCTTCATAATTTCCCCCCTTCTCCCTTTTAAGCTGAATGCACATATGGATTGAAACTAAAACGCTACTAACTAACAACACTCGCTGTGTTTTTCAATGAATATCACATGGCCACGCAGATGCAGCATCACAAGGCTGCTGTCTCCTCTCACCCACAGATAACTAAACATGTCCATTAAAACTCATGACTTTTATTGTGTGTGTTTTACCTCACACTGCCTCTGGACTGTTCATATCGAGCAGGAAAATCCAGTCACCCTGTGCTGGTGCGTCTAACGCAGTGTTTCTCAACCTTAGGGTCGGGACCCCATGTGGGGTCACCTGGAATTCAAATGGGTTCCCCTGAAATGTCCAGTAGCTAATTGATACAAAGAACTTACTGATAAAAATATTGTTTTAACTTATTATTATTTTTAAAATTATGATCAAAAACACCACACACAATCTTAAAGCCCCAGTATGTAGGAATTACCCCCATCTAGCGGTGCGGTTGCATATGAACGTATTCTTGATGTTGCGTTCACGTGAAATCGGGCAGACGTCAGACAGACAACAGACGCTGCATGTAACAGGATAAACAAGTGGTCCGCCAGCACGAGGCAAAACAATACAGGCCTGATAAATGTTGTCATGGTGATGTCCTATTGTTTACCTGACCCACGTTTTACCGTCTTTCTCTCGTCGAGTAAAATGACATCTGGTTGGTTTGCCGACGGCGTCTGACTGCACCTGAATGCAACACTAGTGCCTCCGTCCTTCCTCACACTACACAGTGGTGACAGTTTTAACAGGCGCTACCTGGAAAACTTTCTCCCCGAGCCGACAGCTCTGGTGAGTTTCCGTGGTTACCTACGGTCACGCTGCCACTGAACATAAAAAATGGCGATGCAACATGGCCGCCTCGGTTTGGTGCGTCCCCCCTTGTATATTTGTAACGACTTGTAACAACTCATTCTCAGGTACGAGAAAGCTTTCATTTGTATGCAGATGTGATTCGACTTAAGTGAAATACGTATTTATGAAAGCAATATTTGATTTTTGCTAATAAAAAGCCAAATAAGTTACATGCTGGGGCTTTAAACAACTGTTTTCTATAGCTACTTTAACTTTCTCGAATATAAATTGAGCATCTTGATTGATGGCTGCGATCACATGGGGTCGCCAGAAATTTGTGATGTCAAAATGGGGTCATGGGCCAAAAAAGGTTGGGGAACCACTGGTCTAACGAGAGCTGAGGCACACTGAGTAGTTTTTCCACCCACTTTTAGGACTCGCATTAAAGAAAAGAAAAATTGTCATCAAACCTGCATCTTGAGCACGATTCCAACTTCCCATGCTGTTTCTGTGCTTCTAGGAAGTTCTTTCAAACTTTCTTTGACCTAATCAGGTGAACAACATGAATAGGTTTCCTTGAGCTCTCTCTTTTAGACCTGCAGTTTTTCTTACCTGTAGCTTTCATTTATATAGACTCTGTATTATGGTGCCAGAAAGTACTTTAATGGAGGCAGGTGTGTGTGCGCCCATGCATTTATGTCCTATTATGTCTTTTTGTCATTACAGATAAAGGATATGGATGCAGTGTGTTATTCGAACAGTAGATCTGAGCCTCGCTGACTCCAGACAGCCATACCTTGGACAGAAAACACCTTCTATTAGTGAGTGTGTTTAGTCTGGTGTGCCTGTAGACAGGAAGATAAAGTGCTTGTCTGGAGACTAGAGGGGGTTGAAGGCAGGGGAGATTTCCTTTTTGAGATGTATGGTGTTGAAAAAGAAAACCAGTGGCTGCGAAATCCCTCCTGCTTGGGGGTAAAGAAGATAGGTAGGCTGTCAACTCTGTGGCCCCTCAGGATAGAATCATTTTAATTTCAGCACAATTTAAAAGAAAGAAATGCACGGGCGTTAAAAGAGCAAGGAGAGGTGTTTCTCAGTCTGTTTGGAGTCGGAGAGAGAGAGATGCTGCTTCTCTGTTATCTGTGTGTCAAATGAAAGTTGCAGCTGCCTGTCAGCCTCCTGTCTCCTGCGAGAACAGGCAGATATTACTGTCAGTTAGCTCTCGCTGTCGTAAAGCTGTCATGTATATAGCCTCTCTCTCACCATATCTCCCTTTGCTCCCCCGAGTCACTCCACCGGAGCATTTTGTCTGGGGCGTCGTCGGTCGTTCCTTGACTGCCCACACTCTGAGAGCTGAAGTCATCCATCATTTTTTTATACTCATATCAGAGGAAGCTGAGAATAAAAGGGTCAAACCTGAAGTGGAGGAATGGCGGAAAGATGGAGATGAATAATAAAATTGCCTGACATCTTTATTTCATTTAAATACTATCATCGTGTTCCATCTAAAAATTGGAAATTGGATTTTTTAAAATCCTCTTGTGATCTCTTTGAGTGGCATCGGAGCAACAGATAGGAGTATTTACCAAGAAACTACTGACAAATAAAGGATTTTTGGAGCACTTCTGATAAAATATTAACAGAATTAACAGACTGGGACAATGTGAAAATGTAATAATCATGGTAATCTTTAGAAATCTATATGAGAAATATTCAATCTAGACTTTTTAATGGGCCAGAGTGCCTCAGAGGCTTGAAAGTTAAATCTTTCTCTCTCTCTCTCCAGAGCTTCATTTCCAAAACTGATGGAGTTCTGTAAGTGGTAAATAATTTCCAGCCAGATTATATTCTGATATCCAGGCGCATATCTCAGAAGCGTCTCCCTCTATCAATATTGAGTGCATAATGAATTTGTACCATCACGTTGAGTGGCAATTCCTGATTGACTGTCTGTCCCGGAGAACAGAGGGGAGAGCCGACGCAGAGAGAAGGGGAAGCTTAACGGTTCATTAGGAAGACAAACAGACTTGCAGATAAATGAGCTGTGACTGACTATATCTTCTGCCGAGATGACTGAACAATAACAAGCTGGGTGAGATGACAGCCATTTTGGAAATGTTATCAGCCATGATTTTGGCATAATGATGCAGAAAGTTGACAGGGGAAAACTTAAGAAAAAAAAAGAAAAGAAAGATCTAATGAGAATATCCCAGAATTAGCTAAAAAACTTTGAATGTTTCTCCCATGAACCCAAATGAGAGGTCACACAGCAGTGCTGAAATGTCTGCGACACTGACATTGCTCATAACAGATACCCCGCCTCATTGGCTGATTAGATAACAGGCCATTTACAATTTGGAGTCCCTCCGCATTTAGCACTAGAGCTCTTATCTCAATGATCCATACGCCGACTCTGAGCATAAATAGCATTAGATCTCACATCACTCTATTAATCGGATTCATGGCCCTTGGCTCACAGGGATGTTGCTGATGTTGTGGGAGCCCCTCGCCTCTCTTGCTTGTCTCCAATCCTCGCATCTGTTCCTCTGTATTGTCTTCATTGTAGACACACACACATACACTGAACTGCAGTACTGTGTGCAACCACAGATTGGCAGTATGCGCACTGGCTTTGACGCTTCAGCTGGGGTTGGTCATGTGAGGATAAAAGAAGGTCGTGCCATCCCTGGTCTCGTGCGCGGCTTCCTGACTGAATTGTTTAAGCGTATCCAGAGGGTTTAGAGTGGAGTACATACGTTCTGCCATTAAATCTTCTCTCTTTCTGTGATTGTGACAAGGGAGCTTAACCAGCCAATAACACGGCTCCGTTTCCTCTGTGTTTTATAGCTATGGAAACAGGTGTGAGTCACCGTGCTCGCTGCAGCTTTGAGTGTACAAAGTCTCATTGAAGCAAAAGATCAAAGAACAGGATTCACCCTCAGCGTTTCGAGATTTCCTGTTCACTGTTCACCTCACTGCCTCTTCATTAATCAGTCTGGAATTGTATCAAGGTTTTCCCTCCACCTCTGGTATTTATGCTTTCTCTTTCTCCGTCAGCCTCAGCCTCTGTCTGTCTCTCCTTCCTCTTCCATCTCTCTGTCCCAGGATCAGGTGTAATTGCTGTTGAGATAAGCCCTCCGATGCAATTTCTCCTTTTTGTCTCGGAAAACATCCGCCTCGCCTCGGCAACATGGAACAGTCAGAGCTGGATCAGTGTAGCCTTTGATCACGCTGAGCATCCTCTCCCCATCCTTGGCCTAATTTAACTGGTTTCTGTATCCACCCAAACCTTGATGCTGTCACTTGAAAGGCCTCCACCTTGGCTTCACTTTGAGGGGAACCTGACAGCATCTTGGCACCATCATACCTTCCAAACACGGGGTGGGGTGTGTTGCTCTACATGTGTGTTTCTTTTGGCATGTGTGCCGCATGTTGCCATTGGTTTCTCCTTATAAGTTCTGTCCCACTTGCATGATAAGCGGAGCAGTCAAACCTTGCGATGGTGTGCCTGCCTGCGCTGTGGCTGATGAGGGCCTCACACGATGAGCTGTGAAATGATAATGTCTTGCTGCGTCATTAGAGCTCGGTGGCATTTGAAATCGTCTGTGTGTGCTTTCAGAAATTGCCTTTATGCGCCTGTAATCTTCTATAGGTGATAATGATAGCTCAAACACACACAGGCAGCCACTGTCTCCTCTCTCTTTCGCTCACTCTCTTGTTAATTTGAATGGTATATTCTGCTCCAAGATACCTGCATATGGCACTTTTTTCCCCCCCTTTTTTTGCCTGATATAGCAAGTAAACATTATCCTGGAGTGGAGACAGCTTATTGTCAACATCAACAGCTCGCTCCCGTCAGCTCAGACTGAACATGTAAATGAAGCCGACACTAATGCAGGTGGTTACCTGGTTAAACCCTCAGTGCTTTCTGCATTTTGTTACACTTCAAGGAGGATTAACTTAAGGATGCCTGTTTCAAACAACCTGGGGTTTATTTACATAGTGCTCCTTTCAGCATTAATCACAACACTCCTTTGGCTGTGCATCCAAGCATCTTAAAAAAAAGGTGCATCACACTTCATTCAAACCAAAAGTTTGAGACTGGAAGACCGGCAGTGTGAGAATGTGGTGAGGAGGCAGTCCGGTTGGTTATCATGTCGCCAGGGGGGTTTCTGTTGTCTTTCAGGCCACTTTCGTCTGACCGCTAAAAACATCTGGTGTCCACTTCGTTTCAGATTTTGGCTCAGAGAGGGGCACTCACTTGGCCAATGTTGGCTCCGGGAAGAGCTGCAGTAGAGCTGGTGTGGCTGTGTGTTTTTGTTGAACTCACTTAACCCCATTTTATCTCCTCAGGAGAGACACACGAGAGACAAAAAACTAATTTGTCCACAACTTTTATTCCTTTTTGTCTTGTAATTTGATGTTCTTGTTTCCTGTCAGTTGGGTTATAGGCCAGGTGCAGGTGGGTCTCAAGGTCTAACAGTGTTTTTTTTTGCCTTGGTGCTACAACAGTTCTGCTCCTCAGAGGACAATTTAAAAATGAACAACAGGGATTAAATGACGAAATCCACTTACTCTATCAAAGCAGCGGTTGCACATGTGATGCATGTTTCTTACAAAGCTGACCTTGTTAAATTCGCCCTTTCTTTCTCATCTTTTAATGGCATTCTCTGCCATTTCAGCTCAAGATCATGCTGAAAGCTCTGCTGCACGGACCTTCGCATTTTGGATCCCCATTTATTGACAGAAAGCATTTTCCTCTTGAGAATAGGAGCAAAAATGGAAATCGCTGTCATGCTGTAGCTCCGAAGAAAAGCCCATCAAGGCTCCCTCGGACACACCGACATCCACTCACCCTTAGCATCCGTATTGAGATGGCTCCAATACAAAACCATAAAATATTCACACCATATTAGATGAAGCTAAATCAGTATTTTCCAGTGATAGGAGACCTGTCATCTTGCATTATCCTCCCTGCAGGCCTGTGCATGCCTCTTCCCTTTATTTGACCTTAGCTCCCCCACCCCACGCGTGGACGGTGGGGTGAATACGAATATGTATGGCTACACCTTGCACATTGCAGCCCCATTGAGTCATTCGCTGTGTGGCTGCTTCTCACAAGGAAATGGCTTTGACACTGTTGGCCTTTGCTTGATAAATTAGGTCCCTGGGTAGGCATCCAACATTACACTGCACATTCATTATTAGCTAACCATGGGCCATACGGCAGGGAAAGTGCCGTATCACCGCACATTAGCTGGGTATTATCAGAAGCATTATGAGTCGTAAACTTCCCGTAACGCTTTTGAGAAAAGCTTTTCATCCGTCAACAGCAACAAAAAAAATAACTGTTGATATGCAGCTCACATTATTTAACACGCAGGCCAACATCGGCCTTCGTCATTTACAATCTGCGAAAACTGGAGACGTTGGGGAGTGAGTTCGCCAGAAATCGGCACGTCTCCTAATTGGAAGAAGGTGGAGCTCAGGGGACAGAGGAGATTGGTGGAGAGTTTCACAGTGGGTGTAATGATTTCCTGTGGGTAGCAGACAAAAAGCCAGGAGCAGGCCTGATCAGGTAGGGATCTGAGGAGGAAAGGGGGAGGATCAGCGGATGAAGAAAAGCAGCTATCTTGAGACTCATTTATGTAGCAGCTCTGCTCCGAGAGAAAGCCGCGGCACAGACTGCTGGACCTGGATCAATGTCCGGCTTCTTCCCCCCACTGCCTCTCTCTGTCAGCGTGTTTGTGTGCCTTTTTAGTTATTCTTATGAACTTTTAGCCTGTGGAGCATCGGTTGAGCAAAGGCTGTCTGACCCTCTGTCTCTCCAGGAATCTTTTTGCATCCTTGATGTTTTGCTTTGTGATTTTATTCTTCCTCATTTTCCAGAGTGTGCAATGCGCAAACCCTGCCTCCCTCGAGTGGGGAGGTGTATTGAACGCCAATACGGTTTTTAGTGCCGACTGAAAACAGAGTTTCTTAATTAAAGATCCACTTGGAATCTAATGGAGTTTTTGCACGGCAGACAATTGGTTAGTCATTGCAGCAAGAGCGCAGGTGTAACTAATTAAATCCTGT
This sequence comes from Trachurus japonicus, assembly GCF_045865225.1. Lineage (NCBI taxonomy): Eukaryota > Metazoa > Chordata > Actinopteri > Carangiformes > Carangidae > Trachurus > Trachurus japonicus. The sequence goes on along the minus strand of NC_140921.1, from coordinate 18,098,172 downwards.
CCCATTAATTAACCGTCCATACTCAAACTTTACACATTTAGAATATGATGCATCTATTTCACATCATATCAGCGAGCCAAAACTAGCCCGTAATCAAAATTATGATAGGTATGGCCAAGTGCAACGTCCAAATCACAGGAGATGTTTTTTTATTCATTTATAAAGGTCAAATGTGTCATGACGTTGTGCATTGTAGCACCAAAAGTGTTGCGTTGCTACATTGACGCTCTGGCCACAAATCATATTCTCAAGACGTAAAGGGACGTTTTAGTTTGGTACAAGATGCAACAAAGATCATATCATCAATATTTAATTTTTTAGTGAAATTGCATATCACCCTTGCAGTATCTGCCCATATGATTGCATTATGATGTTTTTTGCATATTGTGCAGCCCCGGCCAAAACATTCACAAAACTTTGTCAATTAAATTTCAAATGTTTTCATGTGGTAATATGCAGGCAGCTTGTAATGTGGTTCCTTGCTTGGTCTCATTTTGTAAAATTATATTTAAAACATTTTTGATATCATCTGGGATCTTTTTTTTTTTGAAGAAGAAGAAGCAGTGAAGGAATTTAAGTCCTGCAGATTTCCAGTGAAATGTAGATCACAGCCACGTCAGATCTTTATTTTCCATGAATTTTGCTAACTGGTTATTTTTTCTCTTTTTTTTAGACAATTTTTGATCAGGCAAAACTCTTTTACTGCTTTTTTGGATCAACATTTAACATTTTAGGAGTTAAGTTTCTGTTAAAAAGTTCTTGTAGAAGAACATACCCATTAACTCAAGAGACTGAATTTATTATCACTTTGTTATAATTCACATTATATTCAACTGCAAATACATAATAGAATTTTGCCTGGAGGGTTTTATTCTGATTCAGGTATTCCCACCCCTGTCCCATCCGTTTCCTGCTCTGTGATCTCTTGCTCTGTCTATGAGACAATTGTTTTCAGCCTGGTGTAGCAGAATCCCATCTCTTCTTCATGTGTCTTTCTCATTTACCCCTTCTCTATCCCCTCTCTCTCTTATTTTCTCTTCCCTCTCTCCTCCGTCTGCCCACACTGCTTTTGTTGTGCCCATTAGTCCTCGACATACAATCGATACCCGGGGGCCTACAGCTCCGCCACCATAAAAGCAGTGAGGGAAACGAGAAAGGGCTTGAGAAAATGGAAGTGTGAGACAAGGAGTTGAGACTTGTTGTGGTGTCTCTTAATGTAGCTGTTGTTTATGAAGCCCTCTTTTTCTCCTAACTGTCCTTCACTGTCATTACTGCTGTAGATCAGATTCAAACTTAGCGATAAAAGTGTGCTAAATGCCTAACTTTTGATTTCAGCTGCATCTCTGCTTTACTTCCTTAACTATAACGCCTCTGTCAGTAGCTTGATGCATCATATCAAAACTATTGCTTTAAAAAACAGGAACATATTGACCGGTGGGATGCAGCATTTGCGGATTTATCATCGTAGCTCCTGTTATATGTCAACAAGGGTTTTGAGAGGGAGGAGAGCTGGTGTCAGAGGTGTAAATTAGACCGTAGATCAGGGAAGCCGGCAGACACTGATGCTGCAGGCCTGATGAATGGATAATGGTGCCTCTGTTCCAAAGAGCCCTTGGCATATGGCAAATAAACCAGTATGCACACGTGGAGGGGCCAGCAGATAGACAGGTGTGTGCACGTGCACACACACATACACACGCTGACACGCACACAATTTCAGTTCGGTGCCAAAAAGCTGCAGACAGCAGCGACTCAAAGTGAATACAAAACATGGGGCTAAGATGGAGAAGTCGTCTGGGCAACAGGAAACTTTCTTTGAACTACACAACTTAAAGGTTTACCATATAGGCTATGTCACATTAAAATCAGTCTCTTAAGAACTAAACATGTCACTTATGTCCAATTGCATAATAGAAATACAGTCTACATGTCAGGATGTGGAGCAGACCGCGCATCCTCTGGTATTAATGTCAGGTTTACTGTTTCATTCTACAAATAAGGAGACATTCAATGGTCCACCCTCACTAGCATTCGATTGGACACTGGACCCATTGGACTCTTCATAATTTTTTTTAAATTAATTTTTGTGTGTAAATATTTGCATTTTAGCTCAATAGCTTCCAGGTCATGTGATCAATTGACTCAAAATCAGTTTGGGATCATAGTACTACACTGGCTGCATGAGATACACCTCTTGTTTTTACATCACATAAGTTTTCACACGTTTTTATGAAAATGCGTTGTAACATGCGTTACTTAGATTGTAACGGGTAAAATATTACCGAAATGTTATTTGTAATGCGATAAATTACAGCAAATAGCCTAGTAATACATTACTGTAATTGCGTTACTTTCGTAAAGCGTTATTCCCAACACTGTGCACAACACAGCAAAAGTAGCTCATTTAGCTTAGGCTATGTGGTGTGAGTGTGACCACTTGACACATGTGTCAAAGTATAATATTTCATGGAACAGTGTGTAAGACAGAAGGACTTGTGATAGACAATTTGTAGTGGGTTGTTTGTGACCAACCACTGGAAAGGAGCAATGGACCCTTTCAGGGACTGTTTAACACAGTTATTGACAAATCATTTAAGTGATATGGTGATTAGAACAATGGAGAAGACAACATTGATTACTGTTAATATACTTGCCAATATCTTTCTTGCTCAGGAATTGTAAAAGCCTCACAACCCCTCTGCTTTCTGAAAAACGAGAGTTAGGGTAAACAGAGGAAAGTGGGTGTGAGACCATGGATGGCAGTAGGTGTTGGACAGATTTGAGATTACTGTTTTTACCTCCTCTACACTTGATATCCATCATTTTATAAATCTCCATTGAGCTGCAACTCTGACTCAGCCAACATCTTAGATAACTCAGAGATGGCTAGAGAGACAACATGCAGCAGTGAGTGGCTTCTAAAAACAGCCACGATATTACATCAATCTGAGACTTTAATCTTTAATCTAACAGCCACATTCATCATACTGGCGTAATTACACACCCCTTATGAGAAAGGTCTTCACTTAATTGAAATTAGTTGGATTATTATTATTTTTTTTAATACCATCATTATCCAGAGAGTCTCTTTTCACGCTGTGCTGTACTTGATTTGGTCGTATGATGATAAAGTCTTTTTAATAATCCACCAAATACGGCGGTAATAAATAATGTCACTTCCTCTGGTGATTGATGATGTTTATATCCAAGAGCGATGACAACAACAGACGCTGTGATTAAGCAGGCCCCCGTTACACACAAACACACACGCAAGCATAGATCTTAGACACACAGATGCGCTCGCACACAAACACTGACAACTTTCAGCGACGGCTTGCTGTCTTTTTTTTGTCACATATCTGACAGATGATCAGCCTGTAACATGCCACTGGGGATAAAGGCAGAAATGAAATGTATTAAGATCTTAACATAGCAATCACAAATGTCTCAAGAAATCATGGCTGTTTGTAGCTACTCTGTCTGTCGAATAACTATCTCTTGCTTATTCATTTGAGGTAGAGGGAGGTTCATGACATTTACCATAACTAATGCAAACTCTTGCTGGTTAAATCTGTTGTAAAAGCATCTGTGCTAAAAACTTGCTGTTGTGCAGGGAAACTGACAAAAATACTTTTTCCTGATCTAAATGATTAATGCAACAGCTAACAACCCGGTGAGCAGCTGACGTGTGGGTATAGAAAAGTAGCACACGAACCAGACTTTCAGACAAGGTTGAACTTCTCCCAGTCACAGCGCAGCCGCTAATGTGATTATGTTTTGTACATGCATACTCAATGAGTATTCTGACGCTTGAGCTTATTAGGGTGAGAGGTTTCACACTGATTGACAGTCTGTCTCAGCTCAATACAAAGCTTATGCTACAGCGTCTCATGCTGATATGACTAAGGCGCAGACGCTCTATCAAGGTGTTCAGCCTGTGTTTCTTCTACAGCAATTCATGACTCAGCAAATCTATAGCTGTGCCGTGGAGATAATGTGGTGGCTTTGAGGGGATTTACACAAGTAGGTGTTGCTGCCTCCCCTGACGCCGTGGCAGGGTTTTCAATGCGATGTTTGACTGCACCAATGCCACCATTGGCAGAGTAATGGTAAATATGGGTTGCGGTCTAATACCTCGGATTTAGCTGTTGAATCTGGGACTGAAGGATTTGATTGCCCACTAAGCTAATATCTGGGGAGATACCAAGTTATCGCCAGATTGATTTCAAATGCTGTGTGACTAATTTGAAGAGGGGTTTTCCAAAACTCGCTCTTTGGTCCCTTGTCATCGTCAGCCAACTGAATTTTATCCCCTTAGTAATTATAGCTTCATAACAAAAGCAGCTCTTACCACGTTTATTGTATTTTACAGTGCCGATTTAAAAAAAAAAAAAGAAATTCAATAAAAGTCCTGATGCAATTGCAAATTAAAGTACTGAATATTTATGACAGTGCTATCTGACAATCTATTACTTCCTCTTCCATCGAGCTGACGAAACTGAATCCACACAATGATGCAATTACAAAAGTACAAACAGCAACATTTGCCTCATATTGGATATTTATTTGAATTCCTTTGAGATCAGTGGCATGAGTGACAGTCCATCATAGTACTGTGCAGCTATTTGTCACCAGATGTACACAGTCTCAGTCAGCTGACATTGATGATAACTGCTCAGCTGTTCATATTATACACCATATACGTACATCAAAACATATGTTGACAAGCAGTGATTTGATAAGATTTAGTCTGAGAGCTTTGCAAAAAATCCTAATGGGTCGTCATTTGGATAACTTGGCATGTGTGGGTGTTTTCAATTCAATTTAGGTTCATTTATAAAGCACCTTTTCATTTTGCAGGGGCTCTCTTAAAGTGCTGTACTGAGATCACGCACATATCGAAGATATGAGGCAAGCGGATCGGAGCCTCCAGAGAAGTTCAACAGGAAGTGTGTCAACCACCAGGGGCAGCAGAGACACGGCTGCTGTCAGAAATGCAGCAGAAGAGGAGCAGTGACCGTGGCGTAAGGGGATCCATCACATCGCCTGTCACCTGATGAGGTAATACTGAACTCGCTGTATGTTCACATGCTGTTAAATGCAGATAGGCTCCAGCCTTTGTCTCACAACAGTGGTGCACTTCCATGTTAGTGTTGGTAATAACCTATAAAGAGTGTGTAGTGAGAGATGTAATGAAAATCTTAAAATTTTAGCACAGGATCACAGCTTTAATGATGTGGAGGCTGAAGTCATTCACCAAGTTTTAGTGGCTTGATGAAGCAAGTTATGAATCAGTTTATTCAAACTTTTGGGTGGAGCTGTGTTTAATGGTCAAAAGCCACGGCAATTACAGCACTTTAAGATTGAGTAGCCTTAATGAGTGATAATGATAATGATATATTTCGCTGACTGAACTCAAAGGAAGGATGAACATTTATGGAATAGCCACCAGTGTCACATTGGATTCAATACGCTTCAATTACCCTTTGATTTTCAACAGCTGTAGCTGGAGTGTGTGTGTTTATTTCATGTGATTTAACATTATTGTATAACACTTTGGTCGTCACGGTAAGGCCACACAAGGCAAACAGTGTTATTGAAGCTAAAAATAGAAATCACTTTAATCAATACTGAAGCGGAAATGATATACAGTATATCTCCTTATATCTGGTCTCAGAACAGCTTTCTCGCCCTTAATGCCTGTTTGCATCCATCATGTAATTTACTGCCCACTTGTGGTAGGCTATAGTCTCTGTAAACTAGACTGGCTACCAGTTGTTGTACCTATAGTTTCTGTTATTTTAGCATAATCCTGGGACCTTTGACATCATTAAAGTGAGCTAGTCCCAATTGGCTCTACTGTTTCGTGATCAGTTATTATACCGCAGCAACGCAACCTATCACTGATGTATCATCTCTGTGCAGCATCTGCAGTATATGACAGCTTCTTTCAAGTATGGCCCAGTGGCTGTGCTGAGAGAGTTAGCCAGCAGTACTGAAGCCGTGAGTGTGTCAACACTGAGGAAGGAAAATGCAGGAATCTGCCTCGTCACTGGAGTGTGTCATTGACAGTAAACGAACGGTGAATATTTTGGATAGAGGTCAGTTTAGATATGCTTGCCTATTTGTAAAAGTCACTGCACATCATAATGTTACTGGGAATTTCACAGTAAAGCTTTATTATTGTTTATAAGGCCAGAGGTTATTCGCTTATTAGGAGAGTTTCAGGCAATGTCTGGCTGTTTTGGCCAATTAATGAACGTTGGTTTATGAGTTTTATTTTGTTCTCATGCCTTTTGTTATCACGTTATATTTAAAAACATACTAAAGCCTAATTTACTCTCTCCATTCTCCTGCCTGCAGTTTCCTTCCTCTGTCTCTGTCTTTGTCTCACGGCTGAGAGAAGTTTCATGTACAGACCCTCGACATGCTCAACCGAGCATTAACACTTCACTTTACATGTCACACATACGCCCACCCATCTACACACACACAGATATACACACTCCCTCAAACATACGTGCACGCACACACACAAAACACTGACTTTCCATCCATCTGACAAGCTGTCTGCTGCACTTCATCCCCAAAAACACCTGTCAAGTCCACCCCGTCTCTTTCTCTTCCTCTGTCTCCCTCCAGCTCTTCCTCTCTCTCTCTCCCCTCCTCCCTCTCTCCCATGCACTCACGCGCACACACTCACATAGTCACAGCGCACTAGTTCACTAAATGTAGCTGCTCAGACACAGCTCCACGCTTTAATGGTGGCAGGATGTTGGGATTCACTGAGCTAAGAGGACTCTTCCCCAATTATCCCTGAGGATACTAAAATAAGTGTGTGTGTGTGTGTGTGTGACTGTGACCATGTTCATGCTCATAGCTGACTTTCTGCCTCTCACTCGGAGATCATTAGAGAACCACTCAGTTCTAACAGATCCCTGTGGAGAGAGGCGGAGGCAGGAAAGAGAAGGAAGATGGATTAAAAAGAGGGAAATAAGCTTTTTATTCTGCAAAAAAAGAGAGAGAAAGAAAACAAGTTAGTTGGGTTTAATGGGCGATTGCAAACCTGCCGAGTAGCTCAGGGTTCTGGCCTGTTTGGGTGATAATGTGCTATCTGTGTGTGTGTCTGACGTCCTCTATAGACTGTCCAGCTTCACTGGAAAAGAAAACACACTCAGGCATTCTGTGTTATCTCTCAATCTGCAGCCCCTGCCACAGTTTAAGAGTAATCCTGGAGCAGTACATGCGTGTATCTGCCCGTCACAGTTGCTGTGATAAGAGGCCGATAAAGGGGAAAAGCCTGGGGGAGATGCCACATTAATACTGTCTGTGATTAGCGAGGGAGGGCTTCTCTGTTGTGTTTACTCCTGTGAGGTGGAGGCAGATGCTTCCAATAGAAAATGGTTTATATATGATATCTTCCATCTGCTGTATAGAAAGCGAAATCCTGGCAGAAACCAAGCTGTTCACAGCCAGACGCACATCTGCAGCCACGTCTCCCGCATCAGGGCCAAAAACTACGCTGACATACACAGAAAGAAAAAATTCTGCATTTACTTTTACATTTATTTATTTTTTATCCATTTTATTAGCTGTATCTGCCGTGCAGCACATGTACAACCCACACTTGACTGACATTTGTGAGGATGCTGCAACATAATGCACCACATGGCAGCTTTAAGGAAGCACAGCACAAGCATTACTAATGATATTAATGATGCTCTGGTACATGTTGTGCAAATGGCCTCTGCTCAGTCAGCCACATTAGGAGTGCTTCCATGCACCTGTTTTTATGTGTGTAAAAAAGAACCTGAATGTAAATTAAAGCTGGGAATCTGGAAAATAACTCAAGAAAAAAACAAAATGTTGTCTATGCGCGGCTGAGACTTGAGGCTACGGCAGTGCCTTCCCGGTGTCAGCAGCCGAAACGGTTCTTGATTTGGGTGGGCGTGATCCTATTTGTTCTTCTGATACAGCGCTCAGTGTGGATGTCCTGGAGGAAGGGATGCTCACCTCCAAGGATGCTCTCCGCTGACTTCATCATTTCTTAATGTGTTTCTAGTCCAGTAACTTACATTTCCCCCAAACCATGTGGTTACGCTACCTGTGCCGTGGCGACCTTTTAGTTACGCCGCCCTTTGAAGGAGCAGATTTCATGAAGTGGTTTTGCAGTTGAAAGGCCAAAGACAGTGTGAGGCCGAAGCCGTCTCCCTGTGCTCCGGTTGGTGACTGACAGGTGTCTTTCGTCTTTGTGCGGCCATGTGAGCACGGGTTTCCAATGTGTCTTTGTTTTTTAACGCCCCGACGTGGGCTTATGTAAAACATGCATTTATGTGCATGCGTGGGTGGTAAATGACTCTCTAAAAGCTGAAAATAAGTGGACTGATGGATTTGCACGTCCTGTTACGTCTTGTTCTCGGAACACCATGCTTCTCCACCGCTGAGAGGCAGGAGGTAGAAGTAGCACCGGTCGCCTCTGCTGCAGACCTCTCTTTCTCTCTCTCTCTCTCTCTCCCTCTCTTGTTTGCTTTGCATTCAGATTCATTCTCTCCAACCTCTGAGGAGCCGTTGGAGCCAGTGTGGGAGATAAAGTAATGATCATTATTGCTTCAGAGATAGCGTGGCCCTGTGCCCTGCTGTACATTGATAATGTCCCCTTGCATTCCAGTGTGCAATGATACACAAGGGTAAACTTGTGACCGCAGATGAATGCCCTCCTTCTTTTTCTCATTATGTTACATTCTTCCTCTCATGCACGTGGAGACACGCTCCCTAAAGTTCAGTTAAGACTTATTAAGGTTTATTTTTCTTCTTTGCTTGACACTAGTGTCTTCTTGGGTCAGACCCAGTACAGCAGGGAACCTCTCTCGATATAATGAGGAACCAGGACTCGACTCATCGGCACATCTGTTCCCACATGACATTAGACGCGCTCGGCATCAAGCTCATTTTATTATGCTGGAGGGGGCACGGGGGTCTTTGATGCAAATGGAGAACATACTTAACCAGATGGGGACAGGATCTGGAATGACAGGTACAGTGTTTCTTAATGTTCGGACATCATGAGTCTTCGTGCACCCAGCTTGGTGAAAATTACATTAGTGTCATTGTTTCACCTTGAAATCTTGTTTACTGTCCAAGTGTTTTTGCAGAAGGAGCCATTAGAGCAGCCATTAATTAGTGTCACTCTGAGTTAGCGTAGGTGGTACTCAGCCAGTCTTTGGCTCCCGTCCCAAAACAAGAGCACAAACACACACACACACACACACACACACATATAAACACAAAAGCTGTTGTGTTATGCACATGACCGTGAAAGCTTAAAAGATTTTTTAAAAAGTGTTTCATTCCTGGCGAACGTAATTAAATGACAATCAAATCAAAAATGTCTCTTTACAGTCCAACATTTTGTTTTCATTTATGTCTTTAACACATTTCCCTCACTGATCTCCCTCTCTGGAAACGTTTCCTGCCAAGAAGCGTCCACCTTTTGTCAACAAGCGAGGAGTGAGAGAGCCGCTCTGCCGCTGCTGCTTGGCCACAAAACCCAACAACAAACAAGGAAGAGTTTAACAAACCTTTGCTGCAGGACACACACGAACATCCTCCTCATAGTTTGAATGTTGAATTGAAGCGTCTAACCTCAACCGATGTAGATGGAGGTGGCAAATATTATTAGGCTGCAAAATGTGTTGAAAAATGTGGCTACTGAGGTGTTCACAGAGTTTTGGTGATTTATATCTCCCCTGATTACTGCAACTTTATAGGAATAAATTGATTTTGCAGCAGAATTTTCTTCCCTTTCTGGTCTGCTTGGGCCTTAACTCTAAAAACTACTGTGATAGAAAGGTTTATAAAGGTCAACACTCACTGGGAAGTGGAGTCAGTGATCAAATTTGTTATCAATTCGATGGGAATTCAACCATTTTACCAGTCTCACAAAATCAGGATTTGGTGTTAGCAATTAAAATGTCTGCCTGCAGGAGCAGAAGACAATATGCATATTAAACACAACCAAATGCCAAGGTCGGTTGTGCCAAGTATATATAAATATCCAGACAACTATAAATCAAGATTTGTCTTTAATTCACTTCCATCTCTCTCCCCCTGATCAGCTCTCTGTGCTGCTTTAGGTTTGGATTACTGCTCTGGAGCCGGGCTTCCTCCACTCTGGGGCTGTGATTAAAAAAAAAGAGAGAGAGCGAATGCCGGTAGTAACCTTGGAAAATAATTGGGTTATTTTTCAGTGTGTGCCAAAGAAAGTGAATTGTAATAATCTACTTCAACTCACAATTTCGCTCCATTATTTTCACTCACTTCACAGATTAATCAAAATACAACGGATGCGGCGACACTGATACACGCATTTTTTCTGACTCACAAATACACACAGTAAAGAGAGAATAATAAAGCTTTAGCAGACTAGCTGGAGGGGTGAAACGGTTCATATCCACACAAAGGCAGAGTATCTGTCAAATGAATGCGTGCGTTCAGCTTCAGTAAGGTGACAAAAAAGAAACTGGTCCTCCAGTCGGGCTTCAGGCATGTCCCGGAGGTTGTTTAAGCATGAAGCCTCCAGCTTGCTTACTGTTCTGAAAACCATGTTGTGCGTGTGTCTCAGGGCGCAGCCTTTGCCTCTCACTTGGCTGCAGTGGATGGGTGGGGTAGTGAAGCTGCCACCGTTGAGAGCCGGGCGAGCTCCTGGCTGCTATTAGAGTTCAGTGTTCCAGCGAGCAGGCATGGAGAATGGACACAGAATAATGTATGAAGGGCTCCTCAGCCGCAGGTTAGAGTGCTGAAGAATGTGGCAGACTGAGAGCGTTTGGGAGTGTGTGAGTAGGTTTTGGGATGGGCATAATAAATGCACACAGACTGGAGTTGAAATGGCAAAGACCTCATTTTTCAGAGGAGAGTGGGCGGTCCATTGTGGACTCAAGATTTCGGGTTCAAATGAAAGAAATTGCACTTCTGAATCTCGGATTGCGTCCGCACTCCTCCTGATTTCATTTGTTTAAATTCTGTTTCATTCATATTTTATTTCAATCTGATCAATTATTTATCTTTATGTCATCTTCGTGTCTTAGGAACTTTAAAAAAAAAAAGAAAGTAACTTGTGGGAAGTTGTCCACAATTAAATGAGTAGGTGTTGCAGCCTTTGAGGAAAGTATTAGTAGACATCTGCAGAGCTGGCCAGGTTGTCAAATTCATTTGTTGCATCCCAGTTCGCCCCCCCCTCGCCACCCACCACCACCACCACAGCGTGTGAGCAATATTCCCCAGTGCTCTCTAATATTCGTTAATCAGCTCCATTATTAAAATGTCTGGGGTAATTATGAATGTAATTTGCTGTAATTAAATCTCTGTGGATGTTTCATGTTCCATGATAAACACTATTGGGAGCAGACTGTGATGTCGTTTTATTAACAGACAGTAAAATCAGAGATTCAGAGATGAAAATAACACACACATATACACACTCTCACACACATGGACAAGTTTGAGTTTGATGTATTAAGAATAATAGGAGAACAGTTTAAGAAGTTCAGTGCAGAGAGGTAGCATGTGGCTTTGTGTAAATGAGTTTGATGAAGCAATGAAAATCAATTACTAGAGAATGATATGCAAACAAACACTGTTAGAATTTAGTCCACCAGGCCCAGTGTTTTCACAGGAGGAGATTATGGACACAGAGAAAGAAACCGTCTTCACTGATGAACGGCATCATTTGTGTACAACTCAAAATAAAAGCTTCTTAAGTTTGGATTTTCACGGAGAAAGCAATTACTGCACGATGTAGATTTTAATTAAACTGTAGAATTGTTTTTGACGGCCATAACTCAAATGATGACTGTGTTCAATCAATATTAGCAACATTAAACATTTATCTGCAAACAAGACAAGAAAGAAAATTACTATAATATTTAATGTGAACATAATCAAACATACCTACCTACTGTATACACAGTACACCCGCAGAGCCACTGAAGAGGTGAGAGCTGCCTCTCCCTGCCTGTCTATTTAGGGAATTCTTCGCCACAGATGAGCATTGAACCACCCACATCACCTAACAACGCATTTTCTTGAACATGGACTATGACCTTGACCGGAGCTTGTAAAGCACCCTCCTGTGACATTAAGCTTGTTTGCAGGATCTACAGCGGTCCACTCATGTGCTCCAGGTCCCTATTCTCTCAGCATTTCATCTAAAAATAAATACATCTTCTCTGCTTTCTCAAAACAGCAGCAGCAACAGACAAGTTCCTGGGAGTTTCCTCTAAGAAACTATTCACAGGGCAGCTCTTACAGTGAAGTATTTTTAGGGAACACCGAGGCAGCGCTCACCTCTTTAGAAATATCTGCTTGGTGATAGGTGGGTGCAGACATGGTAATTACAGCTGCCACTGTCAGTCTTCAGATGCGACATAATATGAAGACAACACACGGGGAAGAACGGTCACTTTTACCGTCAGCATTCGCCGGATTGATGTAATGATTTCAAAATTGATCTCACGCAGGCATATTGACAGATTGTGACAGTAATGGCTCAGCAAACGTTTTATGTCATGTTAGAAAATTGTTTTCTTTGTCACACCTCTCCTCCATCTCTTTGGGAAATCTCTCTTTTTTTGTTGCTGTAATGCCTTAAGGATTGCTTTTAGAAAGGCTTTTAAAAATAATGATTGAAAAGCACATTACTTTTAGAACTTGTTCCTAAGTTGGCCAATTAGGACCACCTTTTAGCTTCAGATGGCTCTGTGAATACGGGCCCCTGTTCATGATTATTTCATGTACTCTTATTTGGACTCATGAATTATGCAGGAGATGTCGTAAGTCTGAGAGTCTGGTGCTGTGAGCGACCTTTGTATGTTAGAGAGAGAGGGCGTGTGGGTTCATGTGAGTTTTTGTGACGAGTAGGCTATATTGTTATGTCTCCCCCCTGCTGAAATGAGTGAAAGAGGTAAAGAGGAAGGTTGGAGGGCAATTTGAAGACATTTGCAGTAAAAGGGATATTGCTATAGGAAGGAGAGAAGAGCAGTATTTAATACCCCAGAGCTTAAAGACTTTAAATTTCCGAACACAAACAAATGCACAAAAGGCCACGCACGTGTCTGCACAGGCAATAGATGTGTGCGTCTTTAATAATGTAACAGCTTGCCCCTCTTTCCTCTTTTGTGTTTCAGACATTAGGCAAACTTCCAGAGAGCGCACTCACAAGCTGTATTCTGTGGTACGCACGGATGAAGGGAGACGCACACAAACACACGCACACACCTGTCTCACTTCACAAATGCATATTTAATATCTGCAATGGCCTCACTAAACTTTTAATCAGTCGCACCAGCGATGTGATGGAGGGTGACCCAACCGGTTAACCAACCGTTTTAGATCTAAAATGGATAGCGATCGCGCACGTGCACCATCCCCTATCAAACTCATATCTGAAGTGGAAATTCCGATAAGAAGTAGGACAAAACCAGAAATCAATGCATTTCAGCTAGTAGCCTAGTGCTGATTACTGAAAATTACTGAGCTGTATTTTCTGCCTTTTTCTGTGCATTTATAAACAAAGGAAGAGCTTGACATTCATGAAACACACCTTCATCTAAACGTTGAGAGTTTAATGAGAAGATTCTGGAGTAAGTTCCATTATTGCTTCATAGCTAATTACCATAAAGTTAAAGCAGAAGTAAGCGATCCGGTCGTTTTGGCTATCTTCTTGTCAGCCGATGGAGTTAGCAGCCCCCGCCCTCGTCATGGATCTATTGGTCCTCATCCCTACGTCACCACATTCACGCGCATTCCTTGGCTGCACACACAGCCCTTAATGCCGCTCTCTCTCCTCATTGGATAAAGCTTGTAGGATACAAGGAAGTATACAAGAAGTTTTCTCCTCGGCTCAGAGCAGAGCAGAGTGACTGACAGACCCATGTTTCGGACCAAACACTCTATGTAAGTGTTTGCCGTCAGAAGATATAACTATTTAAGACTTATATTAACACAAATATTCTGCTTACTTCTGCTTTAACCAGGACTCAACTTCTTGTCTGGTGACACTTTGGAAGCTCGGCTGACGGCAGCTGACGCTTTGGTCGCTCAGGTCGCCAGGCTCTCGTTGAAAATAAAAGACTTCAGGCGTTTTTGAAGCTTTTGAAGCTTTTGTTAGTAGTTCTGTTTACCTGCAACTAGCGATACAATAGGCTATATTCTGTTTTCAAAAGTTATATTTAAAAAAAAAAAAAAATGTAAAAAATGTAACAGTTGTACCTTGAATTTCAAAGTTCCTGTAACATCCCACATGATTGTAAATGCTTTATGTGCAATTTGAACTGATGGATTACTCAAATGCAACACAAAACCACTGTTACTTTGTACTGATGAAATATACAGCAGTTTAAAGAATCGATACAGCATCACGTCATAAAGTATACTATGATATTTTATTGTATCAGTGTTTTCTCACACCTCTCCTTCTGACTGTTGCTGCTGAACCCAGTCGTTTTACACTTTGACTCCTGCAAGGTATGGGTGACTGAGAAGCTGTTTGAGGCACAGCTGACCAGTATTATGCTGTATGGGTGATCCATTTGGTTGTCTGCCTGCATGGATGTCTGTTTCCTGTCTGTTGATTAATACATGTAAGGGCTGTGGGAGGAAAGCCCGTGGGCGCTTATTGACTCATCACTCTTCAGGAATACATAGGGCTACGATTGCCTGCATGTACATCTATGCGTGTGCGTGTATGTACAGTATGTATGTATGTATGAGAGGCAGAGTTGAATCCTATCTGACATCTATGTTAATACCCATGTGCCTCGGGGGTAGCAAAGCGTATTACAACATGCACATACATTAGGGGTCCTGCCACGGCAGTTTATTTGCTTGTAATGTCTTGCATTCAGTCTTCTTGGCAGACCCAAGGCTACAGCGCGACCGGCAGTGATCATTTCTCTGTCGTCCGCACAGGCACACTCGGGTTTCGCATTATTACAGCACAGAACAACAGAAGCCAGAGTACTCCATCTTCTTTATTGCCGCTGCTGTATGAATTTCAAGTAACTTTATTTACACGATTTCATAATTTCACTCGAACTGAAGGTTTAAATGCTTCTTTGTTGGATCAGAAACTTTCAAGGGCTTCAAAACAGATTTAACCGCCACTCTGTCACAGTAAAACATTTGTTCTCTTCAATGCTGCAAGCCAACATCCTGGAAATAGTTAGATGCAGTTGTGGTGACTGGGAAATTGAGTGGAGTGATATAAATGTTGCAATATTTCATCCATTGCTCTCTTGTCTGAGGGTAAGTACACTACTACAGTCCTCTAAAACCTCCACTGATGATGCCGGTGTGATTGGATGGTGTGTGTTTATTTATGGTTGATGAGACTCTTTAATTACGTTTGTCAGAGATGTCCTCCTTCTGATGAAAGACGACTCAGGAGCAGCCTCCCTTGGCCCGTCTCCTTTTGGCCACAGCGAGGAGCAACAACAACTTGAAAACCAGGATGTGGGGGTGAGGAGGAGGATGGACTAGAGGGGGGGGAGTTCTGGTGTTTGGTGGTTTGGGATGCACCTCAGTAATTAAATGCTGCAGGAAAATTAATCCGCCGACTGCCCGAGAGGGAGGGAGAGAAAAAAAGAACTCCTACGAGAACTGTTGCAGTGGATCCGATTCCTCATTTTTCATCAACTTTGTTCTCTTGTTTTGTGAATTAACTTATTGCGTTCCTTAAATAGGAATTTAGAAATTACAAATTAAAAAGCTGCTTTTGACTACATTTAGATCCATGAGGTTAAAATTGCTGCAGTCTTATAGTGTTACAGGAGAAGTTTTGTTGTTGTTGTTGCTGTTGTTTTGGGAGAGCAACATACATGTAAATGAGTCATCCTGGCAGCTTTCCTCCTCAACATTATGTCAGCACATGTAGCGCAGCAATCGTCCTCATGGTAGGCGTTGATGGTTTTATGACACCTTGTGACGACAATCCCCCTCTTCCTCCTCCTCCTCCTCCTCCTCCTCTTCCTCGTCCTCCTCGTCCTCCTCCTCCTCTGCGGCCGGATGCGTATCGATCGTTCAGATCTTCCCTTGAAATTAAAATGCTACCAGGAACTCCTCCAGCGATCGATCATGTTCCACAAGAGCGCAGGACTGCTGTGGGTGGACAGATGGGGATTTAGAGTTTATGTTATTGGGCAAGTTCACAATTAAATGCACTCACAGTCACTGGCTCACTCACATGCTTACATGCACACACGCACACACACACACACACACGCATGATCAGTTTGATTAATGGATTTGCATTGATCTGTCTGGAGATAAATGTGATGATATCTCACAGTAGGAGGTGGTCAATTATTCCTACCGAACTGAGCTCCTCTCTCAGAGATGCTGGGTCATTATAACTGTGTGCAAGGCGACATTGACAGAGAGCCAAGACTGTAGGCTTTTTTTATTGCCTTGGCTGCTTAATTGGACTGTCCTTCAGTATTTCATCACATGTGTTTTTATCTCTTCACCTCTATGTTTCAAAGAGGAAAAAAATAGAACAAAAGCAAACTCAAAGCAAACAACAAGTAAATTCTTGTAAGCACAATTTTCACAGCTCTTACAGCATTCTTGTTGTTCTAAGAGGCAAAATCCCACTACTTTGTCCCCTGGCTATTAAACAATGGGCCTGCAATACTTTACCTGTATGAGTCCACCAAAACAAGCACAGTTTTGTGCTGTAGGAGGGGATTTGTGGGGGAGAGAAAAAGCAATCAGTGGTCAGACAGAGAGACGGGGGGGCGGGGTGCAGGAGGGACGAAGTGGGAAAAAAATGACCCCAAGGAGTCTGGGAGAAAGGCAGAGGGAAGTGATACAGATAGAAAGAAGATGTTTAATTTGGCACGGTGTTCCACAGAGACACTTAATCTCCTTCGATCCTTGTGGAAGGTGAAAGCAGGGGAGCAGAGGGGGTGAGGAGATGGCCTGGCCAGGTGGAGAATCCACAAATCTTCCACAAATGACCACTGAAAGCCTGGTGTGTGTTTGCTGCTGACTGACTGACAGACAGACAGACTGTCTATCCCTTTATCTGCACCTGTGTACTGTGGCTGTCACTCACACATACATCTTTTGATATTGTATAATATCGGAAATCTATATTATCCTCAAAACAAGAAAAGTAGCACAGGAACTAAGTTGAATTCCTACAGATTTGATGAGATTGACGACCGTCAACAGCCACACTGAAGGATATGGAGGAGGATCTGTTGAGCTGTAGTCATGACATTTGTCTTGCTGGCAATGTTTATGGCGATTAACATCCTGATCATTTGTGATTTGTGACTTTTTCCTTTCAGTGGCTGAGTTATCACTGGTTACATCACATCTGAGCAGGAGGAGATTGAGTTAACTTTAATATGTAAGAGTTAAGAGGGAGAAACAAGTACAACAACTACTACTTGACAATTCTTTGTTGTTTTTTCTTCCTATATGACTCAGGAAGCCCCTTGAGATTTCATTATGTAGCATGGAAAGAATAAAAAGCATGGAGTTCCTTAGCTCACAAAGACATCATGCTACATGTGACTGAGGTTAAAAGCCTTGTGTAATGACTTTGTATAGAGGGAAATGTGATTGGTGAGAAGAGACACAAAACAAGACATTAAAAGAAATGTGAGATGCTAAGTAAGTCGTACTGTTTAGGTAAATAGGAGTGGGTTTTTTAAAGGTTCAGACACAGTCAAGCAGAAGAAACAAAGAATTGGATCATACCATGAAATGAGGACGAGTGAAGTCATTATTGGTTGTCCATACTGTGGTTACCCTCTAATACAAACCAGAGGAGCAGGAGCTCCTTGTGGACTTGACCTTTGTCGCCATGGTAAAGATAAATACAGTTAAGCTGATGATTGATCATATTTGTGCCTGTGGTTCAGGCACAAAACAAGTTGGTAAGACCATTTAGTTAAAATAAGTAGACCTTTGTTTTCATGGTTACAATAATAACCAATACGCAGCTATGGTAGTGAAGTGATCATGGTCAAAGTAACCAAGCTTGGTTTCAAATGAGAAATAAACAACACTCTCCATGTGTAACGATTTGTTGATCCACCCGTCCATCCTCTCTGACCTCCCAGTGCTGACTTTTTCACTCATTATGCTACGTCAGCTGATTTTGTGATAACGTCTGCTGCTGAAGCTCATCTAACAATAAAATGTTACTATGGCTCATAATAAGCAGCTTGCACAGATTGACAGTAAAGCCCATTTTTTAGGAGGAGGATGGTCCCTTTGCTGCATTTTACTTTAATTATTTCCTTGTAATATTCATAAATGATCTGCTGACAACAGAGTGTCATAAAATAGTTCTGATATAAATGAAGAAATAAAGTGTTGAGGTCACCTTGACAGTGAACCAGCAATTTATGCTTGGGTAGAGTGGAGCAGTAAGATGGAAGAGGAGTAGAGCATAAGAATAAAAAACAAAACAAATAAAAAAACAACTAACACTAACTAAAAAAGATGCAAGCAGCAGGTCTAGAAATTGTGTCTTATCGCTGTCACGACATAAACATGGAGCCACATCTCAGCTAAAGTGCAATGACATAAAAATGCAGTGCAAATGAAGACATAATAACAAAGTTCATCATGGCTAAAGCAGACAGCATAGACCCTTATAGACCATATTCAACACATTGTGGACAGAACGAGGCTGAGACCCGGAGTGGCAAGGAAAAATAAGATTCTTTAATGGGGGTTTTTCCTTCTAGATGTGGAGGGGTAAACTTAAAGCAGAAGTAAGTGGTCCGGTCGTTTTCGCTAATGCTGCGTTCCAGGCAGGCTTTTGAAATCGTAAATTACAGCTTCAAGTCACAACTTACGACTTTGTAGCGTTTCAGGCAACCCACTCGTGTTTTTCCGACCTGTTTTACCGGTGAACTTCCGAACTTCCGACCGGTGAACTCGTACCAGATCGAACTGGTACGACTTCACGGTCGGAAAAATACGAGTTTCCTTGAACGCACCATAACAGTTCTCGTCCCTATGTCGCCACATTCACGGCGTTCCTTGGCTGCACACACAGCCCTGCATGCCGTTCTCTCTCCTCATTGGATAAAAACTGTAGGATACGATAAATGTTTTCTCTTCGGCTCAGAGCAGAGCAGAGTGACTGACAGACCCGTGTTTCGGTCCAAACACTCTATGTAAGTGATTGCTGTCGGAAGATATAACTATTTAAGACTTATATTAACACAAATATATCACTTACTTCTGCTTTAAAGGCCTGCTCAGGCAAACAAACAAAGGTTCATCCTGGTCCAGGGTAGTTTCTACTTTTCTCTAGACGTGCTCTCTTCCCTTTGCCTATGAGACACAGATATTACAGGTACAGGCAGACAAATCCAGCACAGGGGGAGAATAGTGGAGTGTCCATACTCACCGCCCGACAACTACGGTCCCGAGGGCAAAAGTGAGTAACACTTTATAATAAGCACACACTATTAAGCATTAGTTAAGCATTAATAAATACTGAATTCTTCATTTAACACACAAATACTCATTAGAATACAGTTAGTGCTTATCAATGATGAGTAAAACATTTTTAACCGTGTAAACTACACACTAATGCCTATTCATGTGTTATAATGATGAATTCAGTATTTCATGCTTAACTAATGCTTAATAGTATGTACTTATTATAAAGTGTTACCAAGTGAGCCGCTCTGAGGAGAGGCTCCTTGTTGCCCCAGGCCAGCTGCTCAGTCAGCCACAGGTGAAAACCATTGGTGTTGGTGCAGCACTGTACCTGCCCTGAATGAGCTGGCCCAGGGCTCTCGGTTGCTGTCCCGGGTGCTGAGCACCTGGCTGGACCTGTCGGGTGTGCAGAGACACTCCACAACATAGACAATACAGGAAAACAATACAATACTAAAAAAAAAATGTTAGTGGCTGGGGGTCTGGATGGTTTGAGTAAACAATGGCCTGCGGCTGTGTCTCATAGTGGATTTTCTAATTGGTGTAAACCACAGCAATTTAGTGTTTCACCTCCATAAAGTAAGGAAGCTCACAAGAGAGCAGCTGAAACTGGGTCAGACATCAGCAATATGAGATCCTGAATTCAGCTGAATTCAAGTTGACAAGTTGAATGTGTTTCATCAACAGTTTAGATATGCTATACTGGAGACGTACACTATATTGGACATGCAGTTCATACAGGTGGTGTGTGTGTGTGTGTGTGTGTGTTGTCTAATTACCTACCCAACATAACTACACAGGTGCCCTTGGGACCCCCTCTCTTTTCAGTAAAGCAGAGATGAACTAATTTACTCATACACATACGGACGCAACCTACACGTGAACACACACATCTGTGCCACACTTTGATGTGTATATGTGAGGTGTTGTAGCATCTGTCCCACATGGTTGTCAGCCACAGTCAGCTCCATATCCAGTGGACCATATGTGTCCACTTAGCATGGTTGAATGCTAAGTTTTTTTTTTCCCTGCTCTTTCATGTTACATAATAATTTTGTATTTTTATTTTCAGCAAACTGTTTTGAGACAAGATAATTATGCCATTTTTCATTATCTGTATTTTCGTCATACAGCATCTGTGGAGCTGGTGGGGATTCGGTGCCTTGCTTAAGGGTGCTTCAGCAGGGCAGGAGTGCCACTGACATGAAGCTTGATCTTGGGCATCACTTACCCCTGTGGGCGACCCTGATGGCCCGACATGAAATGTTCACCAGAGCTGGACGTCCCGCTGCACCTGCTGCCCGTCTCCTCCCTGCCAGAGGGTATCAGTGGGGGTTTATCCAGCTCGATGGAGGTGCAGATGGCCAACAGAACAAAACGCCTCATGTGCCTCTGTTTACACAACCACTGAGTCACACATTGTGATTCACAAATGACTGACTTCAACTACTTCTGTGCCAAAGAAAGCATTTTGGAGCAAAAAAAAAACCCCCAACAAAAAACGATACAGCATCTGCTCATCTCAAGGTCTGACTGCTTAAGTCCTTCACGGTCTAAAGAACAAACATTTTATATTTGCCCTTCCAGCCTGTGAGTGACCCTTGAATCAGCAGCCAGTCATTTCTTGCGACTGCTCAAAAGCAAATATTTATTCAATTTGGCTTGAGACGCATGTCAGCTCAGAGGAGCATTTTGGCTTCCCCTGGGTCATTGTTTTGGTTTAAATGCTGCATTTCTGGCTGTTTTAGTTCATGGTCACTTATCTCATTAACCCCTTTTCCAGCTGCAGCAGGAACTATGCCCAACCTGCTCAGCAACAAACAGCAGATGGACAAACCTTGCCACTAGCTGTTGAACACAGAGGAGCATTTATGTTGCTGCCAAAGAGACATAAATCTCCTTTGTAAGTTGATGGAGATCAAAACAGAGCAAAAAGGAGTGTGGGTGAATTTTGGGTTTATGTGTGTCCAGACACGAGAAACGTGACTCCTAATGCAAGCATGCTAATGCTGCATCTGCTGAATATGTAAAACCACTGTTTGGTAACACTTCCATCACCATGTTTACAACTTGTTCTGTAACTGACCTCTTGCAATTGACTGTGTAAAGAGGAAGCAGAGGATCCATGTCTCAGCAGAACTTAGGACTTCGACACAGACAACACATTTGAATTCCCTAATTAACCAATACTCATCACTGTTTCTTTTATCCTGACCGTTCCACAAAGGTCAACCGCCTTTGTAGTTGTAGTAAGCATGACGACAAAGGTCCTTAAACAAAATACTTATTTCAATCCAACCTGTGATTGTTCAGTAAACCTCACCAAGTTGTATTTATACCTACAGTAAACTCAAACTGACTGTTCCTTAAGCTTTTAATATGTCTTTATCATTGTAACCATGACAACAAAAGTGTGGTATGCTTGCTGCCGCTGGCTTTTTTTTGAGGTGTTCCTATGGGTTGCATCAGAGAGCAGCAACAAATATCCTACATTGTTGTTGAAGTTGGGGGAATTGTTATGATCAGCACATCTAGTTTCATGAATTTATATTAATGATTTAAAGGCTATATGCTTTTTGTGAGATGGCCCCTCCTCCCTTCGAACAATCACCGGCTATGAATACATTGTAGACTACTTGAATTATAAATGTGCAATGAACAGTAAGTGCTTAAACAGCAGGGAGATGTCTTTATTTCATCCAGTAAGGGATGTAAACACAATCAGAGCTTCTCCACTAGTGTACATGCTACATATATATCATCTGTGTTGACTTTATGACTATATCCTTTTATGGCGATGACTTCCATTAACTGTATTGGTGCAGAATGATCATAGACACTTTGGCTTGGAGATATCCTCACATGATGCTTTATTGATTGCAATTAAAAAGCAAATTAAGCCTTCGCTGTGGCAGGCAGATGGAGGGTTTGGTTCAATTAAAGCCTTCATCAGTTTCTGTGTCAACTCAGATCCCCATTAAAAAGTGGTATTAAAGGGGCTTTCAATTACAGCCACTCTTTATCGCCCTGAATTTGGCATTTAATAATGAACACACCTACACACACCTACACCCTCACACAAGCTGTTGCTGCACTCATCGACATCCTCTATGTGCTGCGGGGCTAAAGAATAACAAGGTTAAGTAATCCACCTGCGAAGAGCAACAATTTGCAGAGTTCGACTGAGGTCGGTCGGTGTGTGTTTGTTCATACACGCTTTACATGTAAATACAGGACATATTGAATTACAGTTAAGATTCAAAACAAAAGTGACAGCTTGAATCTAAATATACCAATAAAAAAATTGACTCATATGCAATAACACTTTCAGAACAAAATAGGGAGAGAAATGTCAGTGCCAGATAAACAAAAAGTATCCTCTCTCAGAAAGTGTTACGTTGCTATGACTACACACCTACAGCTCTTATTTATGAAAGTCATTTCATTTGCAAATGAAACCAACACCACCAAAGCTAATCTTGAGAGGGCAGACAACAGCCTCTGCTGAGCCTGTGGTTCGTGGCATGCATATTTTTGAAGTTTAAAAAAGTGAAGTGGGCTCTCCACCTTCTATCTCGTGGACTCCTGTGAACACTCGCTGCAGCTAGATTCATGTCAGAGAGTGCATGGGAGGACCTGCACGTGGGTGAGAGCTTGCCAGGTACACAAAGAGATTGCCTGTCCGTAGGTGGAGGTTAAATTCTGTGTTCAATGCGTGAAGAATCAGTAAGACGCGGTGACAGAGGTAGAGGGAGGGAGTGAAAATGAAGATGAAAGCAGTTCAGCATGTGGTCTATTAGCATTCGTGATCCAGGTGATTGTCTATTCTGCTGCACAGTATGAAACAGCCGTTTGGTCCATATAATGTCTCATTTGGTGTCTATGTCAAGATATCAAAGTTGATGTCTTAAGATGACAGAAAATAATGTCTTTACATGTCAATTTCATCTTAAGACGTTAATAATTGCAGCGTGTAAACGTACATTTTGAACTTCAGCGATTTAAATTTGAGTGATACCACTACATCATTTTCTGGGGGGAAAACCCACAGGGCCTTTTTTTAAAAATATATCGCAACTTATCAATAAATTGTCACTAGGAAATAATATTGTTGACATTAACATCTGCATGTTCTGGCCATTTGCGCCAATATTCAAAATTACCCAAGCGAATCGACTGTTCCACGAAATCACAGCAATGTATAATACACCTTCAGTCTGGGCTACAGGTACGTAGCCTAAACGTATACCCACCACCAAGAGCCTGCATGATCACAATGAAGGCATACACACAGCTGAACGTGGCCTCAGAGGCGTCAGTATATCCAATTGCATGGAAACTTTCCTGTGGAAACACCTGAAGATGTTCAAAATTGACACTGCACTTTTCTATGTACAAATTTAACATCTTGACACAGATGTCAAAATAGATATTTTGGACCAAACTGTGTTCCATGTACTGTTTTTAATAGCGGAAAACTGAAACAACAGCCACTAATATTTATGAGAAGGTCACCACCTTTCTTTTACAATAATGTTGCGGATGATGAACACAAGGGCAAAAAAAAGCAGCAATTAAAGAAGGAAATGGCTTATAAAGAGGTTTTAGATGAGGAACGAGAGAGCAGAGCGGGAAGGCAGATGGGTGAAGTAAAACTTCAACGAGATGAGAAGGGAAAAAAATGGACAGCAGGATGTCCTGAGGACAGAGGGTGGAGAAGGAGGTGTAAATCTGGCTTAATGGGCAGGAAGAGATCCTTGGGTGTCCATAACATACACACACACACACACACACACACACACACCTGCTGCCAACTCAGGAGGTAAAGTTAGACAACTGTGTCGATGCTGGCAGTGTGTCGCTGTAAAAGTTCACAAAGCTGGAGGGGAGTACGGTATCTGTGGGGGGGTGGGAGCTGCTTTGTGCAGAAAAAAAAAGACAAGGTGTATTTTATGGGATGGCAGATTAATGAGTCTAAATGGGAGAAGTGTGATCAAAGATAGCTGGTTGGTGTGTTACTGCTGACAGTGAGCGAATAAGAAATGTGTGCCGACTTTTATTTCACTTTGCTTCCAGCTGCAGCGGATTTACGGTCTTTGTTCTTTGGCTCTTAGATATACGAGCAGACAGGGTTATTTCTACCTGCTCTTCCTCTCCCAGTCCCCCCTGTGTTTCTGCTGTGTGCTCTCCCTGGTGCTTCATGTTTGTCCCTTGTATGTTTTTGTGTGTCTGCAGGATTTGACATTGTGGCTATTCCACCTGCGCATCTCTTCATGATCACCTCATCAACCTGTGTGCCAGATTGTCCATTTCCCCATATGGTATAAAGTTTTCTTCTTCTTGCTAATGCCTGTCAACCTGAGCCGGTCAGGTTCATTCTCCCTCCCCGTCGCTCAGCTCACTGATTTGTCTGCAAATACCGGCTCAGGAACCTGTTCACAAATCTATCCAGTCTCTCAAACATCGTTCTGTGTCTCACTCCCTGCCTCGTTCTCAACTATTGATTCTGGCCCAGTTTCCTATTCAGCTGTCTGTCCCGCTGTCCAGCCTAACCAGCCCAAACCCCAAACCAAACACACAAAAGATACGACTGGGACGTCTCTTGTGTCTGAATCTATACTGATTGGTCCAAAATCCTCAAAATCCTTCATTTCTTTCTCCATACCTCTGTGTCTCTAGGACTGGATTTAAAGCTGAAGAGGCTTCATGACAGTAGTTTAGAAATTTAGCAAATGCATAAAGTCATTAAAATGTCCCCAACAACTGCTCACGTGTGTGCGGGAGTGGAGTGCTGTTTATATGAAACCCATTATGCTGATGTGGCCTTTGTTTGGTGTAATCTTTCTGGATCAAAATCCCATTTGAGATGAGGACAGAATTTCAATCTGGGTAGACTGGCTAACTGAATGAAGACTGATGAGAATATTAATATTATTTAGTAAATTGATTGTTTGCTAGAAATGACTCTAGAAAAATGCAGATTTTTCAGATTGAGAAAGTGGATGGAAAGTGGAGTGTGAGGATTTAGGACAATAACACGAGAGAATATGGAGTGGGCACTGAAAGAAAACTGCACTGAGAAGATGTTTTTGTTTTGAGGGACTGAATCTTTTTTTTGCTGTGTAATTTTCCATAACACGTTCGGCTTGTCTTCACTTCCCATTGAAAGATTGATGGTTATGTAGCATCGAATGATATATCTTTACAAAATATCAACAATGGTTTTGTGACACATCTTGTCATGCTGTGACTTGTATTCTCCATCATTCTTGACCTTCACTCCCGACCTTTTTATTATTTGTAAATGCGCATGACTCTTTCTCTCTTTCTCCTCTTCTTCTCTTTGATTTGTCTTCTGCCAAAAAAATGAGTCACAGCCGGTGTTCTTCTCTGAAAGTCTGTTGTCATCAAGACTTCCTGCCCTGCTCTTTCTTTCTCTGCTGATACCTCGTTCTGTCTTTTTGCTCTTTCATCTTTTGTTTCGCTTTTCCCTCCATAACGCTGCAGCAGTGTGCGTCTTTTATTCCCCAATCTGAAGCTGTGCCTGTGATCAGTGTCATAGGATCTCATAGGATCATGCACATTGCACGCTGCAGACACAGAGACAGAAAAAGGAAACACTGACACAAGCATGCACTCAGCAGACTGTTCATCAGTGTTGGGGGAGCTGCTGCTTTGAAAGCTACCAATTATTTCAGCCTGAAAAAAGTTACCACAGCAAATAGGGAACTCTAGTTTGGCTGACTAAAGCTACTCTGGTGATGATGTCCTGATGAATGCATTGCCACAGCAGTCAGGGCTGGTCAACATTTAATTAAAGAATGGAAAGCAATGATACACCACAGATTCAATATCTTTTCCTGGCTTTTATGGACCAAAATTGTTTGTCACTACACAAAAGCATTGCAAGTGATAGTTGATGTGACTAATGTCATTTCATTATGTATGTGACAAAATGATGATACTCTTTAAAAAGTGTCGACTGAATTGAGACCAAAGAATTGTGAAGTGTATTGTGAATTGCAGTTTCTTCTTTTCTATTCTGCTCTATTCTATTTTATCTCTCACGCACACAGTCTCTGTCTTACTCAGTTACACACAAACAATCTGAACCAGGCAGGCAGCCCTTCCTCTTTTCTGAGGAATTGCTGTCATTCGCAGTCAAAAAGAAATGAGGAGAGAAAACATGACCTATTTCGAGTCTTGATTTCAAGGCATTTTTTTCCCTGCAAACCTTAATGGATATTTCATAAGGCAAAGGAAAAGGTGCTGTGAGTGTGAGTGTTGTGGGATGGATTGAGATGAGGGTGCATGCATGAGTTATAAACCAGTGTGGAGAGAGTACTAAAAAAAAAAGAGCCTGGAAAAATTTTCAAAAACAGTCAGAATGGTCAAAAACATATTAATATGAACTGTGTTTATAGGTGCAGTGTTTTGGTTTCTGCCTGTAATTTTAATTTAACCATAAGAACAACATGGAAAAATCTGCTTCCTCAGACATTCTTTATTGACCAAAGTACAAGACTGATAAAATATCCCATAGGAAATGTGCTGATGTATGTTGCAGAGGGTAAGGTCTAGACGGCTTCTTTTGGATCTGCTGCATGATGTGAAATTTCTTCTTTTTGTAAACTCACACTCAATTCAACTCACATTACTCTTGCATTCCTAAAATGTAAAAGTAATGTAATTTAAATTTAAATCCAACCAAATTATGTGGTATTTCAATGTCACAAAAGTTAATCAATGAGTATACTGCATTTGTGTAAGTGTTGACAGTGTTGGGACAATTTACAGTTGTGTTTTCTACTTTGCCTCGACTGCTATAGAGCTGAATCACTTAGTTGATTGATTTATTAGTCAACTGATGGAAAATTACCAGTTTTGATAATTAATTTATTAGAAAACTGTCAATAAATGAACAATGGCAACTTTAATTGTGAGCTTAGTTATGTATATTTGGGTTTCAGGCAGTTGGTCAGACAAAACATGCAATCTGAAAATGTCACCTTTTGCTCTGGGATGCACATTTTTCGCAACATAATCTCCAGATAAATTAATAATAAGGATAATTTATAGGTACAGGCCTGCTAGTTAAAAGCAGATGATTGAATTTCACTCTCATAAACATTAAAAAGCTGTAGGCGTCGTGTAACAGTGCAATCACTTCAAGTTACCTTGAAGCGCTACACATACACATACACACACGTCAAACAAAGTGTCATGCATATAAATATAAAGCAGAAATTTCTCCATTCCTTCCCTGAAAGACACTTGAGGCAGGCGCAGTGGCAGCAGCAGTGATGTGATCTTTGTGTTTATAGGTTCTCTTCAATACAACAGCCCTCATCTCCACCCAATCATTTTTTCCTTGGCCCTCTGGAAATCTGCTGTGCGTGGACAGACTGTGTATGAGTGACATTTCCAGGCCATTAACACCGACTGCCATTCCCATTCAGGAAATCCAGTGATGAATTTTATAGAAGTCAATCTAGTAACATGACATTTAAGCCTTCTGTTTAATTCAAGCTCGTGCAGCTCTGTCCTCATGTGAAAGAGACTCCTGTGGGAAACAATGCAACATGATGCTGGGCAGAGGCTGACGATGTTAATGTTTTGCTAAACAACGAAGAGGGAGAAGTGCTCTCAGTGTGCTTAGGTCCTTTCCAAGTCCTTTTATGTGTTTGGAGCTAGTTCTGCTGCCACAGCCTCATTACTATAATGAGAACAAGAACTGTGTGTGTGACCATGTCAATGAGAAACTCAATTAGACGTGTCACATCTGATTTGGAGATGTACATTTTATTGAACATTTTGGGTAAGAATATTAGGCTACTTAGTACCAGAAGCTTAAGTGCTTTCTGTGACACAAAGATGTTTATGACTTTACACTGTTGTATCAATTCAAGACGTGTATTTTTCTTATAATTTATTCATTTTCTAGGTAAAACCTTGATCTATTAGTTGAACAAGTGACAAAACTAGACATGTACAAGAGCAAAACTGGAGCTTTTATGACACTACACAGCTTTCAAAACATGAACAGTGTTGTACATTTAAGGTTTGAAGAGTCAGTGCATGTGAGACAGAAGAAAATAGACTCCAATTAGTATACTTTTGCATAGCCCACATAGCTGCAAAGATCTATGTGAAATTAATGATGTAATCTGCCCAGGCTGATCATGTGCTGCCCAGAATGCATGACCATGACCCACAAACACCCACAGACATGTCTGAACACATCTGAATTTATCTGCTCATTTGGATTCCCATGACTGAAGAATGAGACAGAAATATAAACCCTGTATTGGTTCAAATACTCCACAGACGATGGACCTCATCAAGATTTTACAAGCAAATTGGATAATATTCATCTATCCACCCTGAGAACTTTATACTGTGCCTCTCACTCATCTAAATATCTCATTCATCTAACACACACACTGATCGCTGTGAGGTGATGATGGGAGTTTAGATGTTGTAATGAGATAGAGTGACTAAAGCTGCATTTTTTTTTTGCAACACTTATTGCCTTGATATTATGGACCTTATTATAAAGTGATTGCATACCCAAAACTTGAGTGAGCTTTATGAACTTTCTAAAGTCAGAACCCGACTTGCAACTTGCCACACACCCACACACTCACACACTCACACTTACCATGATCAAGTATATATATAAGGCATCTAGGTAATATGTTGTCAGGTTCATTTATCCTGATGGTTTTGGAACACTGAGAACTGTCATACCAATGCTTCACAGTGACAGAAAGGAAAAAAATAAAGGCAGGGAAAGTGTGCACGTGCGTGTGTGTGTGTGTGTGTGTGTGTGTGTGCAGGGGGAAGCAGGTGTAGCAGAGAAAGGGGAGTGATGGGGTTTCCCTCTCTGTAGTCTGGCTGCAGACCTTTTAGAACAGCCCCAGGTTCGGTGCCTCGTTTGTCATGTGGACAGCTCTGCCCATGGCGTTGATACTCGTGGGTGAGTGTCTCTGTGTGTGTGTGTGTGTGTGTGTGTGTGTGTGTGTGTGTGTGTGTGTGTGTGTGTGTGTGTGAGGACGACTCTGAAGAGTGGTAATTTGCATATTCCAGCACCCAGTTGCAGCCTCCTGTGCTCTCGCAATCAGAGGTTTTTTTTGGATTTTGTTTGAATAATATAAGTTATGAAAGATGGGATTCATTCACAGCCAAAAATAGAAACAGCAGAATGAATCCCCTCAGGTGTGACTGTGTGTGCGTGCGTGTGTGTACTTGGATTATGATGGTGTTTGTGAAAAACCTATTACAGCTGATGGGCCAGAGTGATAGCCTGCTCGCAGCTTTAGTGCCTGATGAGTGTGTGTTTGTGTGTGTGTGTGTGTGCATTATGTGCATGGATCACGATCTTCAGTGATAGCCTGGGGTAATTAGAAAAATGCTATCACACCATTTGCCTACAAGATGCAATTTGTCAATGTTTCTCCTGTGATCAAAGTGCAAATCCCTTTGCATATAAATGTACACCATTAACATTAATAGGCCTGAATGTTTTCTGTCTAGTTCTATACCGACATACAATACTGTGTATGTGTGTGTGTGTGTGTGTGTGTGTGTGATCTATTATTATCTATCCCCTACCCCCACTTTAATGTTTAGTTTCACTGTCTCTGGGGCTAGTGTGTGTGTGTGTGTGTGTGTGTGTGTGAACATGTGTATAGTATGCCAACAGTCTCCTCAGAGTACAGTGTCAACAAAGACTATCTAGGGATCAGTCAGCAACCCAATGAAAAACACACCTGGGTGTTTTTCCCAGTCATAGCAAGAAGACTTGATGCATTTGTCTGGTATGACACAACCGTGTGTGCATCACTGTGTGTGTATGTGTGTGTGCCCCCTCACTGTTGTCCTCAAAAAGAAAAGAAATTTCATATTCTCTGTTGCTTACCTGCCTTTACATCGGCTCCCTCAAGACAGATGATTCTTCACAATCTCATCACTGTGTGTGTGTATTTGTGTGAGAGAGAGGGTGGAGGACAGAGCACAAGTACAGGAGTGACAGAGAACAAGACAGGGAGTGGAAGCAGCTGAATTCATTCACATACTTCATAAGATGACAAGTGCTGAGACAATGTAAGATTGCCACATGCATGGTCTCTATCTCCCTCTTGTCCTTCCTCTCTCACTCCGACTCTATATTTAGGTTACATGTTCTGTGTTTGTAGTTATGGTGATTCAAAGCATCAGCACAAACAACTGTAAAGTCTAAAATCCTTTTAAATCATAACCCAACAACAAAACCTACTGTTCTAACACTTTTACTAAAAATGTTTGATGACGGTTGAGGCCCAGAAACTGGTTTCATTATGGATCCTGTTCCAGCAAAAAACAAACAAACAAACAAAAAAACTGATGAGTTAAGGTCCAACAAGTCTTATTGAATCTTGAATTTCTCCTTCCTTTGCACAACAAAACGATGAGGTAAAGGTTTCTCATTTTTAGGTGATGAACTTGACTCTCATACAGCTGCTGGCAGCTGTAGAAAATTAATGTTAAGTCTGCAAGTAACTTTCCAAAAGGTCAGAATGGAATATGTAACACATGACCACAAGGTATTGTAAGAGAAAAGAAGAACAGTTCAACAACAAAAATGACTCAATAGGTCGATGGGTGGGTTGAGGCTTCGTCCAGAGTTAATAGAGACATGTCTGAACAAAGAGGTGCAGAGGTTAGACATCAGAGATTACTACTGTGAAGTTTTTTGTGAATGTAGATGAAACGACAGCGACCCTAAAGTCCTGAAAGGTGACCTTTTATGCACACAAGCTATTATCACCATCAATAATTTACTATAAACACACCGAATATATCACATTTATGAGTTCTGTCTGATGTTTTTTAAATATAAATTTGGGGCTTTTATGTTTTTAATTGAGATAGAGAGAGGGGGAATGACATGCAGCGAATGACCAGCGGTGGAACTGAACCGGGGCCGCTGCGGTGAGGACTATAGCCTCTGCATATGGGGCGCCTGCTCTACCCACTGAGCTGCCCCGCAAGATTGAATTTAATGTAGAATATATATGCCATAATTTGAGTGCACCATGAGACCTGTAATGTGTGCAGCTGCAGCACAGCAACTATCACATACAGTAACTTCACAGGAGTTGACTGATGGTTCTTCAGGGCAGGCACACATCACTCCAGGCAGTTTTTGAGGAGGAGGATTGATTATTAAAAACATGCACAGATTCTTTACATCATCAACAATCTGCTGTCTTGACAAGTTGAGTCTAAAGAATACAGACGTTTGCCTACATCCCATCTTGTCAGCACCAGCAACAAGACTCCCACATCCTAAACACTGTGATCTCTGTTATTGTTTGTCATGCACTTGTTCTTTCACCCGGGTTTCTTCCGCTCATTATAGTCTGTCATTTCCCAGTTTTTCTGCTGATGCTTTCCCACCTCCTCCACTTCCTGCTCAGTGCCGTCTTGGGTCTGTGGTTCGGCATTTTGACGTTTTTGCTCCTGCTGAGAGATTAATTAGCCATCTACCTCTGAGATTGGTGTAGGTGCCTCGTGGCAGCCTTCAGTTGCCTTGTCATCTCTCACTCTCTCTCTCTCACCCCCCTCCCCCTTTTTTTTCCTTTTTCATATTTCGTCTTATTTCCATCCCTCCAGTCTCTGGCTCGCTGCTCTATCTTTTATTCTCATGACGACAGACTCTAGTTCCTCATTTCAGCCTAAATCAAATTGGTTCTGCCTTTGCATTTAGAGAGGAAACTAAATCTGATGGATGTCGACTTGATGCACTTGAGGCCGGCTGTGTTATTGAACAGTTTATCTGTATTCAAACCATGAACTTGTCTGCAAGACTAACATGCTGCATGTACAAAGGATGAAGAGCAGAGAGGTCACCAGAGACAAACGCTTAAGCCTTTGTTGATAAAAGGATCAATCACCCTGTTAGAGGACGAGCCCAAGAAGGCTCAAAAAGATTTGCTGTGCTATTTCACACATTAAGAAAAATGTTTGAGCTCTAGTTTTGTGTCACATGAGCAAAGCAAAAGGGAGATTTTTTTTTAAATAGTTGTTTTTCTCTCCTTTTTTCCCCCTCAAATGGAATGTAGATGTCAGGCCCTTAGGTTGAAAGCACTTAGCACGCAAAAATACAGCTTTACATAATTTTATGCTCTTGGAAAAAACTAAGCTGCGGCAGTTCTCTGCTCTTTCTCCATAACTAACAGCACTCTATTTTAAACTTTCATGTGTTTCCAGAGTGTGTCCAAAGCAGTGTAAACGCTGTGGGAGGAGGTCTTGTCAGGCTACATTAAATAGGAGTTGTGGTAAGAGAGAAGCAGGCAATGCCGCCCCTTACTTCAGCTGATTAGTTGCACATTTTACGCTATATTTGGTTAACATCTCTTGGAGTTGTTTTTAGATCGTGTTCTAACCTTACACGATAACCATCTTAATTCAGCAAAAATTCCTATGAGGCGAACAGGTACTACCACACAACCACACAAGTTGGACCCTGTCAGTAGAAAAAGGATGTGAATAGAGGAAAAAAGCTGCATGAGAGGTTATTCTCCTACAGGAACCTTTTCCAACCCATCACCCACTTGAAAATCTAAACCCATAAGAAGACAGGGGCCTAATACAGTATGTGTTATAGAGCAGTTTTTATTTTAATAGTCAATCCCCGAAGACTTCCATTATAAAATGCCCAACTTAACAGTAGCTATAAGCTAATTTCCTCTTTCATGACAACTGTGTGGCGTGTGAAATTTTATATAACTCAGCATATAGTTGAGGGCATGCCACTTTGAGTGACAGGTGGGTAAGTGTACTGTATGCCTGTCAGAATCTGCCAATCGCCAAAGTCTCAGCTGTTGTACCTATTTGTCCTTATTTGGAATAACCAGAAAATGGGCGGAGTCAGGGCAAAATCACATCAGTGGAACGGCCCACCCTGGACTTCAGAACCGCTCTTGAGAAACCTGTGGATGATGTCATAGAGACCTCATCCAATTTAATTTATCATGTTGTCTATGGTCATTTTACCATCCATGTCTTTACTCTGTCCCCTTTCCTTCTTCCTGTTGCAGTTTTTACCATGGGTTGGACCAACAATTTCAATTTAAAACATCATTTATGTTTGTATCACTTTCTTTTACGATGAAATCTTTTGATCAAAATTATATGAATGGTGCAATACTAGATGACCCCTGGCTGCCACAGTTTGGGACCCACTATGCTACAGTATACCACAGCTAAAATCCTGCAGTTTATAAAACTGTACACACTTGCGTGTGTTTTTCTAAGCTTTTGAGTCATTTGCTTTGCATGAACTGCATGAAGAAGGCTGAAATATTGATGTTCCTCTACATTTGCTATGGCAGCAAGGTTTCTATTTTAACACATTACAGTCTGCAGCTACAACATTGTGCCATGCAGTCAAGCTCTCTTTTGACATAAACAGGTTTAAGGATGAAAACCTATAAAACTGCAGTGTCAATACACCCAAATCTTCTGTAATGTGTTTACTGATATAACAAATTATCAAGTAGCAGAGTCACCGACAGTCGGCAGCTGTTCTAAAGTAGATTCATTTTCTATTTTCTTCCATGTTGCCCCCATGTCAGACTTTAATGGGATTTATCATCAAAATCGATAAAATGGTCGGTGAAGATTTCACACAAAAGCAATGAAGAGCTACAACTGCTGACAAGAGTGGCAGAGCCCACAGGGTGATCTTTTTTATTACTGTAACACACCAAAACAATGCACATGATTGAGATTCACTGACGTCCCTGTTAACAACAGACCCTCTGTGTCTGTTTCTCTGTGATTCAGACAGATTTACGGTTGTAGCGCCCATGGCACAGCACAGAGGCTTTCCCACGAAGGCAGCATGTGGAGTCACTTCACCAGTTGTGTAATCTAATGATTGCTCCTGCGGTGCAAGTAATCTAAATCGGTGTGTGAGTGTGTTTGTGCGTGTGTGTGATAGTATTGACACATGGAACACTGCTGTACACTGTATTGAACAGAATTTGTGCACATTTTAAGAATGCATGAGGCCATTTATTTATGTTATTTATTAAATGATTCATTTGCTATTTTGTTTTGGATCATCACCCATCCCATAATATAACATCTAGCGCTTCAGGGCATCGTTTGTTTGCTGCAAAAAAAGTGCATGAAAGTTTTCAAATTCCCATAAATGTCTGCGCATCTGTTAAGATACATGGATGTTCGCCCTTGTGTGATAAATCCGAATGATAACCTTTCATTTTCAATCAAGCAGATCCCATTAGAGCAAAGTGCGATAAGTGTAGCTAAGCCCCAATGTGATTGCAGGGATTTGAGCTTTGGCAACAATAATTAGAGATGATTACTGTGTAGTCACACAAGCGACACCCTCTCATCCTTTACTTGGAGTCAGGAGACCACGGCTTGCTTCCTTTGCTGAATCCTCCCTCGAACACAATAAGATAAAGCTTCGCTGAGATTACTTTCATGTCCAATTTTCTTTCCCTGTAGATCATTGGCTGAGAATGTGTTTGCTGTTGCTCTCTTTGTTTTTGCACTGTATTTGCTCTGAGACACAAAGGGACAAAACATTTTTTTCGTTCCTCCTCATGCCCTTTTTTCTGTTCTTTTAAACAACATTTCTTGGCCCCTGGTCTGTCCTTTCCTTATTTCCTCCCCATTTTCGTGCATTTATCTCATCAAATTCCCATCAACTATTCTGTCGCTCAGCCTCTGCTTCAAGACCTGGAGAATCCACATTGTGTTTCTTTTACTTTCAGTTCACACATCAAATTTTAAAAAGAAGATAGTCACATCTCCCAGCTCCTTTTTTTGTAACCTTCTGGCAAAGACAACAAACAATGCAAAGGTCATAAATCAGTAACTGGAAGGTCTTACAGTATGAACTGTATATTGGATGGTATATGCATGGCTTAGAGAGAGAAGATTGAAATTGATTGTTAATGGTTAAGATCCTCATACCGTGGCTGCGTAGTGGTTATTGATTAGGCTCTGTATTGGCACCCCTGAAAGCTTTGACTAGGGGTGTCTTTTCATGTAAACTCTTTTATTATGTTTTATTATATTTCACTCGTACACTGTGTTGACATACATCCATGCCCAACCAAACACACATCAATGCAAGTACAGTTTGTGCACATGAACATAGAGGAACCACAGGAGATCACATGTATCACGTGCACAGAGAAAATCCTCGTCTTAAACCTGTGAGAGACCCTTGTGTAAGCAATCAATACAAACCTGTCGTTTACACACTTGCTCAGGGCACAATAGGGCAGACGGAGAGCACTGAAGTAAAGAATGGGAATCGGGGCCGAAAATGAAATAATCTGAATGGCCTTTTCATGATCACTGTATATCCGCAGAAACAACAAACTATTACACTGCTGTGGTGTTGCAAAGGGTTCTGATAAATTAGTCCCTTTTTTGCTGAGAAAGAAAGGCCAGAGGAAGTGAGTGTGCATTATTCACAGGCCAGTGAGCACATTTAGTGAGTAAATGCCATGTGTAAATGATTCTGCCAAGCACCCCCTGTACCTCAGCCATGCCATTTTAGATCTTGGAAGAGGGTGAGGGGGAATGTGCCCTTATTTCACTGCAGGCCGTCGGGAGCTGGCAGATTGGTCAGGTGACCGTATGAGTGACAACTTAGTGGGCTTGCCCAGAAGACTGCTGGACTGCCAGACAGCCTAGAGGAATGAGAGGTATTAGTCCTAATAGCTCAAGTGGATACACTGACCGAATGTTTGCTGCTGACATTTACTTGTATTTGGATGCCTGTAAACATTGCCAACACCACTCTGTGTGTATTTATGAAGAGAAATGGCAGATACAATTAACAGCTGATAACACGTGCACCACTGCTAGAAATGTTATTCTAGTTGTTGTAATCATCTGGTTGACAATGCAAATAGATAATATTAAATTTGTGTAACTGCACAGTCTGTGACATTTTACATTGGTGCATCGCAGGATGTCTTAATGAGACTGAACTGCTGTAGCCTACCTCAAGGACACAAATGTGTAAAAAGATTATGCTTAAACACATTGAGCTTAGGTCCTCATTAGGACATACTGCTGCCCCAAGCCCACTTTCAGCTCAGTTCACCAAAGCAAAAGTTATGGTAGAGAAAACAAAGAAAGTTATAGCAACAGACAGCCTTCTTAAACTAAAACCAGTAAGAGAAAAGAGGATTCCTTTTATAATACAGATCTGGACGGGCAGAGCTCCAGCCTTGATAAACCAAAGCCATCCCTCTCTCTGTATTTCACAGGCCAGTGACCAGCCACTGCTCTCATCTGTGAAAACAGCTGCCATCTATTCCCTCATTCCTCTCTTCCTCATCCACGACCCCATTCTCCCCGTATATAATAGTCCCCTCTCCTCAGCTCAGCATGTAGCTTCTCTCTCCTACAGCTCGTTTATCAAGAGGAGGGGGATGCCTCCACTTTGCAGGCATCCCAGGGGAGGAGAAGAGGGAGGGGGAGAGGGGATCTGTTGATGGCTTAAGGATGGAGGACTTCCACTTCAGGGTGGCTGTGGTTTAGCAGAATAAAGCAGCAAGGGACTGATAAGGGGTTTGTGTATCTTAATAATGATTTTGTCTCTGCAAGTGTTTCACAAAGATATATGAAAATAAATGTAGAATAATGAATCTCCAAATGGTGTATATAGAAAAATGTGTTATACATATTGGAGGTTGCTCACAATATCAGATAAATTGATTAGTTTGGTTAGACATTATGTTTATTAATTCAGTTCTTATGTGTATTTATTTATTTGTGTGTAGGCTATATTTATTCATTTATTTATTAATCATTTTGTTTTGTGCTTCTTTTTTATTGTGTCATGTTGATGGATTAGTTACCACATTGGCCTTCAGCTGATTAATGGATTTATTCCACTTGTGAGCCCCTTAATTGTTTTGCCAAGCACTTTGAACTACCAATCCCTGCAGGGCACACGGTGGCAACCGACCTATAGGAGAGTTGGAGAGGCGGGCCCTGTGCACTCAGGTAACAGGCCTCAGTCTGGTGAACAACACGAAGTGGCACAACACATTTTTTTTAATTTTTTTATTTAATTTTTTTTTTTTTAGCAAAGACTGTCTACTGTCAAATACTACACAACTTGCATACATTGGTCAGAAAATGATGTCTGATGAAGAAACCACTTTTTGTCTTCAGGGGCAAGGACAGAGATTAGATGGACACGAGTGGAAGATTGTTGGTTCAAATCCCGGCTAACCTGCCCTGAACATTGTCTGAGATGGGGGAGCCTATAAGCTGCTAAAGGTCTCCACCTTGACGGGGAACTACGTTTTCTCCTCGTGGATATGTAAGTAATTTTTCATTAGTGACTGACCACTCAGTTGCCTTTGCAGATACTAGAAACGTGGTGGTTTACTGCTTTACTAAAGAGCACAGGACAATGTTAGCGTGGGCTATCGGCTAATGACTGTGATTTTTAATTTTTTTTTGCTGGCTCTTGATATTGTTATTGAGTTGTGCTTCTTGCTGTGTGTTTATCTGTATATTTTAGGAGGTTTCTGGCAAAGCATTTGTTGTTGTGGGAGATGCAGGTGCTCTAGTGCGCAACTAGTGGCCGTGGTTTATCTCAGTGGATTAGAAAAATACATTTCTCAAATTTAATGCCAGCATCCTAAATGATTTGTTCTGAATATAGGCTACTCCTTGTGAAAGCTCTTAAAACTTAAACGTAATGCATAATGTTGGGCATGATTCCCGTGCAAATCATTGGTTTTCTGAGAACTCTGTTGGATGTTAAACACATAGGTGGGCTTGCTGCTCTAAGAAATTGTGTAGTTGTGAACAGTAAATTAGACTGAACAAAGATGTACAATGGAAACAAAAGTAAGAAGCTACAGAGTTGGAAGGAAATGAATTGACACCAAAACATACTGACTTACTGACTGTATGTTAACCTCTGATGTTTGCCTGTCCTGGAGAGCAAAAGTTGTTGGTTTGGTTTGACTACTTCTACATTATGGGACATACTGATGGTCCATATTCACCACACTCTCCTATTTTGCGTTTCCAGTCATGTTTCCTCTTTGTCCATTTTTTATCTGGAGCACATTTCTCTTTTCCTTTGTCACTGTAACATTTATCACAAAATTGAGCATAGATTTGAAAAGATCTACCTGGCTGCACAAAGAATAATGTTCGGTGCAAACTGTTGCCAAGTCTGTGTCTGAAACGGATAAAAAGCAAATTTTTCATCTCCCTCTGCTCTGCCATTTAAGCTTGTCTTGCATGAAATATATCAGAAAGTCATCCCTGCCTTTTTGGTGTTCTTTCATTCATTCATTAATAACCTCAAGTTCTGCCTCCTCATGCCCCCCGACACGCTCATTTTCCCTCAGCTCGTGCTCTCCAATTTTCCTCTCCACCCCTCAGGTTCCCGCTTTCTATCACTATTCTCTTTCATTTGCTCATTCTTATTCTCCTTTCCTCCCTCTCCTCTATCAGTATCAGACCCAGGGTCAGCACTAAAGGGAGCGCTGTCCGGTTTTAGATGAAACTAACTCAATTAGGAGGTCTTGCCTTCGTATTTGTACTGTAGCCCTGTCCTGTCTGTATAATTCTTTAATGCCCTCTTATTTCGTGCCTTAGCCTACTTGTTTAATTTGTTTAGTCTTAGTTTTAATACATTGTGGTACAAGGAAAAGGTCCCCTTTAAAAAATTAGCTGTGCAAATGAAAGTTTATTTGCCCCACAGGAATTTGAAGCGTTTCCAGTGAATAAATAAAAGCTCTTTTGCAGGAACCTCAGTTCAGCCTCTCTCCATGGACGTAAGATGTTCAGTTCTTGCAGTGAATGAAAAATGGCTGGAGCAGTTAACAGTCACTAAAGTTAATTTGAAAGCCACACCTTACTCTCTGTAACCGCTAATCGGCTCACTCTTTCCTAAAAAATGTCTTTTCTATTCGAGCGTTTTCCTGTCATTCAGTGAAATATTTTTAGACGGCAGCCAGAGTACTCCCGAGCCGACAGATTCACTGGAGCCACGGGACTAAATATAAATTGCAGCAAAGCATCGCTACTGCATCATTAGCTGAGCTATGATTAAATAGTACTCCTACCATTCACTGTTTACACACCAATAGATTTATACCTCTCATTAGTATGAAAACTTTAATTTGGCTAATGATAAGTGAGACTTACACAGCCCCAGAGTCTTATTACAAAAGTAATAGCTTGAGATACCTCAGAAAAGTGCTTAATTGACTATATTGTATTCCATTATGGCTTCAGGAGTGCTTGAGGAATTATTCAACACCACCACATATACACTTTTACAATATGGAGTGGTTGGCATGGTCAGGCCCTAATATATATATATATATATAATTCTTGAGCGAACCACTTCTGTTGCTTTTCATGGAGACAATTGAGTGCAATACCAGGATTGAATTTAAGCAGACAATGTCTGAAAATGTGTACCTTTTGAATGCGGTCATTCGGAACTGGTATAAAAACATTTTCTTTCCCTCAGGGCCATGAAAGCATACGCTCTGTGTTTTGGAGCAAATTAATTAAGTCATAACTGATATCTGATTGCAGCGAGTATTAAGCAAATTATGGATGCAGTAATTTGTCCATAGACGTGCATTGTAGCATACCAAAATGCATTTGTTAGTAGAGATTTATTTTACTACAGCCATAAAGATGTGTTTCAGTTAAGCATAAAAGCTTAAATGTTCATACATTACAGTGTATAAAGCCATATGAAAGTCATATGGTCAAGCCTGCCATAGACAATTTATTTTACAAGAATGATAGTTTAAGGTTTCAAATAAATGACTATTAGGTCTGATTCATGTGATTCATGCCCAGAAACATTGCACTTAAACAAAAACAAATTAAAGTTGTTGTTAACTGTAATCCAGGTTAAGATCTGTCTCTGACTTAATCTTGTATCTGTCAAACCAATAGGCTACATCCTGTTAGATGCAGATATTTCAGAGTCTTGGCTCGGCCCCATTGCTACAC
Source organism: Trachurus japonicus (assembly GCF_045865225.1). Taxonomy (NCBI): domain Eukaryota; kingdom Metazoa; phylum Chordata; class Actinopteri; order Carangiformes; family Carangidae; genus Trachurus; species Trachurus japonicus. Next base: position 18,057,657 of record NC_140921.1, on the reverse strand, counting down.
ACTGTTGGAGTTTGACCTTCAGCTTTACTGCAAGCAGGGAAGTAGCAGCACCCTGCCCTCAGTCACAGAGGCAGGATTAATCTACACACCTTCCTGACTGATTTCACACTAGATTAGAGAATTTCATCCAGTGCATCCCCTCCTCCACTTATCCCCACTGTGTTACCGAGGTGAAGAGTGAGGAACTTCAGCCACCCTGGGATTAGAAGGGCAGCCTTCATTACGTAATGGCGGCGACTGTGAGTGCCTGGGACTGCATGTGTGTGAAGATTTTGTAATTGCGTGTGCCTCAGGTTTACACAGGTCTGTGGACATTAAGTCAGTGTGTGTTAGCTTAGTGTTGTATTGTATATACTGTATGAGTGTAAGTGCGCAGGTGTGCCCCAGCAAATCTAATCCCCTGGAGAAAACTCTATGAAGGTCTGATTTATTTGTGGAGTAGATTCATCTTCTGGATGGCACATCTGCTTCTGTGCCGAGGGCACTGTGCAGGCTCTCCATTTGTTGGCCCTGTGCTATGCAAACAAAATGAGTATGCATGTGCCCGTGTGTTTAAGAGAAAAAAAAAAGAAAAAAAAAAGGCAAGCCTAAGTGTAATTGTGTGTTTATTGATACATAGCAACTGAGCCCGGCTTGCCTCAAACCTTTCAGTGTGGGTGAGATTGAACCTGACACATCAATATTTACTAAATATAGAACCAGCAAGCCATAATCCAACAAATGCTACACATAAACTCCGGCTTTAAACCCTCAGTATTAACAAATCATTTCTGAAGGGAAAAATGCTGTTTCCTCTTTCCTGATATTTCTGTTACACCACAGACATGTCTCCAATTTACAAACGATGATGATTGTCTTGTGAGTGTGTGGGAATGCCTGTGTGTTATGTGTCACTTGTTTGCGTGGGGGATCTTTTCTGACACGTTTCTTGTGCTGTCAAAGCATATTGTGTGTGAGTGATTACCTGTCATTGCAAGCCTTGAGCTCTGCTCACTCCCCAATCACTCCACTGCTGTTGCTTTTCCATCGTTCTCCCACTCTGTCTCTCCCTCTCACCCATGCCAGCCCTCGTTCTTTCCATTCGACTTCTCCCTCTCTCTGATTCTCATTTTCTTCTTTGCTTTGAGACTATGTATCTTGTGAGAAAGGAGATATAATACTTGTAGGGTTGGTGGTTTCTTTTATCTGTTTCTTTTATTATATTATCTATTTGTGATGTGTTACCTTACGTTTTCACGAAGGCCACAAAATTACCTTCTTGAATTTCTTGCCAGACCTGGCTGCAGCTTCCATTTGAAACAGCATAAGACGTGTAACAACCACGTCCAGAGATTGTTGTTGATGATGACAGATCAGCTGGCTGCTCTCTCCCTCTGTGTGGGCCGTGCAGATTACTGCCCTCAAACCAGTTTGTTGCTTTTATGTTTGTCTGGGGGCATCAGGGCCATGCAGCGCACAATGTGGGACTATGGTACTCTGTCCCATTACATTTTGAACTGTTCGCCTTTTATTTTTGTCTATATATTTCACCATGCTTTATGCTGTTTTCTTGGGTTTCCTTTATGATCCACTGACAGGCTGATCAAGTTTATAGTCTACCATGTACAGAATCCGGATAGTTTTAATTAAGGTGGATTTTTAATGAACCTCTTTTCTTTGGCTATATATTTGGCTTTAACATTGCCGTGTAAGTCTGTTTGTGTTGTGTCTGCATTATGAGAACAAACTGCCTCTGATTCACCTCTCCAATCAGACATAAATATCTGCAGCTAATGAGAGTGCAGTGGCATTGGTGTATTGATTGCAAGGACCACCTCCCGCCATAACACTATTCCTACAAATCTCTTTCTAATGGCTGCTTTGACTAATAATAAGTCTCAGTCTCATTACTGTGCATGTGTGCCAGTTTTTTCTAAAGCACAGTATCATTAATGTGATAGTCCGAATGGGAACGCTCATTTACCTTTGGCAAGAGCAGAACAGTCAAATTATGTGCAGGTCCGTGTGTGACTGTGCATGTGTTCCTTAATGCTTTTGAGGGTTTGACTGTGCCATCTGTTGGTTCAACTTCATGCCAGGTAATGAGAGAGCTATCTTCAACGATTGACACGTATCTGGGGTTTTTTTGTGACGCTGCCTTTGATACTCTGTGACATCGGCTTATTGTCCACTGTAGGTACTGAAAACTATCCCCATCTGTTTTGGAAAGGCTCAGGTTGGTGATTTGCTAAATGCAAAGTTATTAAGCGTGCTGGTGATGGGAGTCCGCGTGCCTCATGAAGAATGTAGCTGTGAGACTTGCAGTTCTTCTTAAGCTCCAGGCAGGAACATGGTCAGCTGTAAATAATAAAACAAATGATGGCTGGGTTCCCTTTACTGTAGTTGCTTCAGTTTCAGGATCCTGGTATTGTGCTGCTGGCTTATAGGGCACAAAACCACTGTTAATGTCATAACTGACACCTGTGCTTTTCTGTCATCTACCAAGACAAATCAAAAAGCCTGCTTATGTGTGGTGAAAGCAGCAACAATTTAAACCTGTGAATGTCTAGACAAAGTCATTAGTGTTCAAATTGCAGCAGTTTTTACTTTCTGGAGAATATGCAAGCTGCTGACTGTGAATTAATGAGTTTGTCAGTTAAAAGAGTTTTGTTGAACCCAACCCGTCAAATTCTCACTAATTGGCCTCATACTTTAAGTTGATTGATAGCCACTGCATGCTCCCTGCTGCTGTCGCTCCTAATGCACTATAATGTTTGATAAATGTGCTGTTACCTGTTTTACAGATTATGTACTGATTGACTTTGTTTTATTAGAAAGAAATTGAAGTTCTGTCACTGTTGAGATCATTGCTCGATTGACAGAAATGTACTCACCTGCAGCTCTTTCCATTTCCCATTTTTATATGTTCACAGCCAGGAATCAGCAACTGCTGAGCTCTGTCTAGGGTTTATTTACAGCATCGTTAATGGGTATATTCATATATTCTGTATATCTCCTGACACATTCCTACATGTGGCGCTGGCTTTTCCAGTGCTGGGTGTTATTGCACTACAATAGAATAATATCCATCGCGTCTTCCTGTGTTTTGATTGATACGAGACAGCTGGGGTCACCCCACACACCATACATCTGGACCAACCCTTGTGTGGCCATATGGCACCGAGGTGGTGGTTCGATGACAGAGATGGGGTGAGCTCCAGTGAAGCATCTCTGTTTGATGAAAGCTCTGCCCTGTGGGAGGAAACAGCAGGATGCCTGAGACAGCTTGGCTCTGGCACTGCTCCCTCTCAACAGGTACAGAGGAGTGTTGAGTCGAATGCTGATTATCTGGTTGGATTCTGTGTGAGGCTGGAAATGACAAAAGCAAATACTTGGCACAAATGAAATCCTCAGGGAATATGCTCAATCAATCAAAGGCCATTATTAAAATATTGATCTTGATGTAATATTTCTTTAATAGATGCCTTTGATGTTCACTCTTTGGAATACAATGGAACCTCTTGACCGAAAGAAGGACTTGTGAGTGCCAGTGGGATGTGAAAAATGTCTCTTCTCCTTTGCCAATTGTATCCCACACATCCCATGTGCATTCGTCATTATAAGCCAGGACCACACACACAAACACACACTGCCAGCCAGCATGTAAGGGCAGATGGAAGCCTTGGGGCAGAAGTTTGCGTGCGATTCAGACAATAGATGGGGAATCTATTTTCATTCCCTTGTGTTGATCAGGGACATGACTCGCATAAATTAAAGTGATGGCACCTCACTAGTTTATAATAGTATCGACCACACAGAGTAAAATGCCAGTCTTAAGTGGGACGATTGGCAGAGCTGGAGGCTTCATGGGCGGCAGAGCACGTTAGTTACAGTAAGTGCACACTCATGTTTGAATCAATAAACCACCAAGAAGTTTGTAGCTGTGGGAAGAATGATGGTTAAATGAAATGCACATAAAAATAAGACAGTAGGTACGGATATTTAATGTTAGAGTTTAAACAAAATGACAGTAGCTGGTGTCAGGAAATATGGTTTCATTTAGATTCTAAAATTGGATATTTGGGACGTAAGGTGGTTGTCTCTCTCATGGCATCCTGTCTTCATCAAGCCCAGGTTGGTGGTAAAGCCTCCGGGTAATGTACACTCAATAGAATAATCAGACAGCTCTCCTTGGACTCGCATTATGTGTGTATTATCCAGTAAATATGCTATGGACAATTGCCTGGGCTACACCTAATGATTTAAAGCCCAGAGGGGCTGTGTGTGTCAGTGTGTGTGATTGTACTTGCCTATGCAGTGCAGAGGGTTACCACCACTGTGCTACATTTGCACTGCATTAGGAGACCAGTGGTCTGTGGCGTGCTTCAGTGACTGACATAATGAGAAACTATGGTTGGTAGTTTATCCATGTCTCAGGTGCCGCTTCATGCACAGATGCTCCCGTGGGTGGAGGTAAAGCTTAGATAACCTCATACAATAGGCTGTGAAAAATGAAACGCACCGTGCATCCTCGAGTGTGGCCGTGTGTGTGTGTGTGTGTGTGGTCTTATCAGAGCAGCAAACGTCCTCTTGTGTTTACCAAGCGTGTGTTGGTGTTCTCAGTTAGGCGCTGCACCTATTGACACTGTGTCCTTATAGTTGGTCTCTGGACACCTCAGTCAGTGTTATTGTCTTGTCAACTCTGCTCACCCATGTTTTATCTGGGTGTCAGTAAACACATCCAACTGGGATTCCTGCTTCTTTGTAGTGCCTCATTAAGGGTTAAATATACTGTACATTCACTCACCAGCCAAGAGTTTTTCTTTTAATGTCTTTCTTCATATAAATGCAGGTAAATCTGCTATTAAAAGCTGATTACCCCTTGCCTGCTGCCAAATGAGGTTCCCCTTCTGTCTGGACTGAGCACCTGTAAGGAGCAATGTCATCACAACCACTTTACAGAGTGCACACACACACACACACGCACACACACGCACACGCACACGCACACGCACACGCACAGACACAGACACGGTGACGAGTGAGCTGATTCACCATCCACCATCAAAACTGGTAAAAAGGATCTGTCATATTTCATTGCCAGGTTGGTGCTCCTGTAAAAGTGCCAGAGCCTCCATGCTTTTATTGGTGACTGTGTTTTTAAAACTTATCTTGGGGCTGCAGCACATCGTTTCATCCTCAGGTGCAGCCACTGTGATTTCACCAGTTGAAAAATGGCACTGGTGTCATTGCGTTAGCCTTGTAACTTAAGATTGTTTTTATATTGATCAGATCTTTGATTAACAGAAAACCAAAAAAGGAAATCATTTCATATTTCATCCTGAAATGTCAAAATCAGTGTAAAATTTAAACCAGAATGGATAAAAAACCATTCAATAAACTAATAAAACATACAAAGCTTCATATTTTGAGAAAAAAATTACAAATATTTGAGTAAACGATTGAAACTATAGTTGATCATCAAAATAGTCAGGTCATGTTTCTACTGATATGCTTTTTCAGCCACAGCGTGACACAGACACATAAAGACAAGCTCAGCTGATCTGTCTTGTAGTCTTATCCGTCTCACTTCCTGTGCGCTGCCGTATTTAAAAAGATTCCATTTATGCTTTAAATGACGTCCTGACCTGTGTCCGACCTCTTTATCTACCATTCTTCTCCCGGCCTTGAAGCAGCGCCTCCACACACGCACGTCTCATCAGTGCTTATCGCTGATGATCCGACCACATCTCTCGCTTGAGCCGAGGAGACGTCTGCGTGTGTGCGTGTGCGTGTGTGTGTATGCGTGAGTGCTCCCTTAACTTGTCTTTACCTCCAAGACCCATCCATTCACTTCTCCTGGCTGATTGTACATTGTTTTGGTTCAGGTTTGAGCCACATCTCTCTGCAGCCACAGCAACACTCATTACTTTGAGCATTCAAAATGATTCTGAAGGGGGTTTGGTCTCACTGAGAAGGAAAGCTGTTGCCAAGATTAGCGGTAAGAGCTCTTCCTGACAACGAGGTGTGGTGAATAAAGCAGAGGCTAATCCTCCCTCCGTAGCTGTTGGCTAGATGGCCATTTATGGGTGGTTTGGCGGTTGTGTTCTGTTTCCATCTCCTCCGTTAATCCGCCGGCAACTGAAGTGGTTGATGAGACACTTCAGCACTTTCCACATATACACAAACAAACCAGCACATTCACCGGCACCCGAGCTCAGCCTGAGCATAACACACTGCGCACCGAAAATCTTTTGTTGTTTTTTGGCCCTCTGTGTTTATATATGTGGGGTACTAAATGTACACATGAGTGTGTGTGTATATTGAAGTAATATCCTCCAGTATGAGTCACAGGGTGGAAATTAAACCTTGGGATGATCCCTTCCTCAATAAGCAAACACTTCATTTTGACAGATCATTAACTACACATTATCTTTCATTAGGCGCCTCTGCATTATTTATTCAACACCCATAGGACACACACGCACATTCACAAATGGAGGCAAATTCACAGATAACCCCTCCACGTGCGCACACACACCTCTAAACCCACATCACACGTGAAACACCGCGTTGCTGGAATTTGACTGTCACAGAAAAAATATTGTGAATATTGTTGAAAACAGTCATCATGTCGCCTGCTGTGGCTCGACATAGCTAATACACACTCTAATCTAAATTCTGTAGCACCCATTCATCTCACCCGTTCCCCACTGGTATCATAGCACGCTGATCACACAGCCACTTTACAGATGGTCAGAGTGATTAGATTGACAATGAGTTTTATGAGAGAGAGGGAGCTGCCAGTGTTGTAAAGAGCATCCTGATAAAAAGAGGGATGCACTTAAGAGCATCACGAGAGAGGAAATCATCGCATCGTGTAGTGGTAATTCAGATGCCTGCTGCTCCCGCCTCTCTCAGTGGAGACAAGTGGAGAGGGACTGAGCTAAAACACCCCGTGATGCACGCCCCATCCACAACAGTATTAACCATACAACTTTTGTTGCAGCATGAAAACAACCCTCTGGTGACGTTAATGGGACACACACATTTCGGGGTAGAGGCTGCGACAGTTTCCGGCCCGCCAGACTCCATCCATCTGTCTGCACGGTACATCGGCACTTTCCCTGTTTGCTCTCTCCATCATACGCTGCATCTACCCACCAGTATAGCTGCTCTCCATCCATCTCTGTTAGCAGCCTTTTTTTTTTCTTTCCCTCCTGCGCCTATAAAACCCATGCGTCTGCTTTGGCCAAGCACACTCCAGTGATCTATCAGAGGGTGATTTTATGGGCTTTCTCCCCGTACTGATGGCTATTTAGCTGTCCTCACCCAGCACAGGACAATTTGTTATTGTAAGTGTTTGTCCAACTCATTTAGACTGTTTGCTCTGATGGTGCACCGATGAAATACGAGGAGTGTTTATGGAAAGTTATGACAATGTATTGTGTCGACAGATCAATGACACATCAGGGAAACGGGAAGTAATAATGAGATTGCTGTGAAAGGTTATTGAATAGATAGATGAAGGGTGTGATGAGATGTTGGGATAAATGGGATTTAACATGTCTCGAGAGTCACCTTTTAACCATCACGAAAAAAGGTCTCCAGGCACTAATTTCACCGCTGCCTGTTTCTTTCTTTCTTCCTCTTCTCTGTATTGTTGAGCATATTGGCTGTCACTAATACATGGGACACTCAAACTGCACTTTGGTGCTCTCACTGTTTCAGTACACAAGCTCAGATTGTATTACCATAAAAGCAGGGCACATACACACTGAGACGGCGCTAGAATAACATGAGCTGCTGTGTAACCTCTCACACGATGCCCATTAAACGTCAATGAAGAATCACTCTGAACATTGACTGTTACACCCCACAGGGAAACGTTGGTCGTTGATTATAAATTGAGCTTTATATGTTTACAATCTTCTGTATTAACTTTGATTTCATCGTCGTCCTCATGTGGGAGTGAGTTGAGAACAATACAATCAGGAATCCAATAGGTAAATCAATTTGAGGTTTGTGGTTTGCAGGATAAACAACAGGCTCTTGGACCAATAAATACCACTTTACATTACTCTGGAGGAGCACAGGAGGTGCATGTATACATGTTGTTTATACATGTGTTTTCACAGTGTGAAGCCTCTGTTCTCTCACTGTGCAGACCCATTTAAGCATTTTGATGCATCCTTTCTCCAAATATTACTTTTTATATACTCGACATTTCTTTGCTGTATTAGAGAAACACCATAGAGAAATACAACTGCTGGGATGTTCATGGTCACACAAACTCCTACCCTGGCAGATATCCCATCAGCAAGAAGAAATGTTATGTCTCTTAAAATGTGCTTTTCAACCTCAGGAAATATTTTTTAGAATAAAGAAAGGAAAGGCAGTGAATCTAATCCAAGCAGCAATTAGACTTCTTCCAAAATAAATTTGGCAAAAAAAACATTCAACAAGTTATAAATGACATTTTCAGGGGGAAAGGTGGGAATGTTTGATAAAGTGGCCATACTTCAAGAACCGTCAGTTTTATGTTACTATGAAAGCCCTCTATAAACTTACTGCCAGGACATAAAGAGACTCTTAAAATGACAGCCCACTAACTCGACTTGAGCCTCTGACTCTGTGAATCAATGAATGATGTAGAAACAGATGATTTGTGTAAACAGCAATTGCCTGTTGATTAATCATCATAGAGGGCACCTCCATGTAATACGCTCCGGTCTGAAAGAGTGTGGGTGTGCGAGTCTGTTCATCTACCTTTCTGCAGAAATGCCTTCACTGTCTGGACGGAGAGGACATGTCTGGGACACACTTCCACAAGGACACACATGGCAGGAATAAGGAAGATGGCAAAAAAGGACAAAAAAATTGAAAATGACGAGAGACGCATGTGAGTCAGAGGGAGAGAAAGCATGCACTTTACACTCATGAGTAATTCATATGGGTTTCTATTCTGCTTGGTTTTCTTTCCTCCAGGCCAGTAAACATAAAGACATGCCACATTATTCAGCTGCTCTCTATAGTGTGCCAGACCTAAAACAGAAAAGGGAGGTCGTAATTCTCGGACACTCACGCTATTACACATTCACGACCCACATGACAGATAAATTGTTGGCGTGACTGTGTATGTCTGATGTGTGTGCGGCTCAGAGGGTGTCATCCCTCAGGCAAAAGGTGACGTCGGCAGCAGCAGCCCAGCTGACATCTGTCAAAAACTATCACAGGTTTTAAATGCTCGCTGCAGACAGCGAACGTATCTCGGGGGTCAGGGGTTACGTTATCCCTCTTCCTGGGACTGCAGCGAGGGAGCAAAATGAAAAACAATTACAGTCAAGTGTGATCACAGGGGGAAAATATTTGACACGTGTGGTGAGGGATTCTATCCATGTTTTCTGAAGGTCACACACACTTGTCCTTTCCTGAACGGCGTCATCATATATCCCAGGCTTAGAGGGGGGGATGTGGAGGTTTCAGAAAGATGGAGATACAGAGACAAAAGATGTTATGGAGGGGCGAGGTAGGGTGGGTGTAGGATTAGGGTTACAATAGGCTTGATGAAAACAGAATGAACTGTATGAATTGTAGGTTATGATGGATGCAAACTGTTTAAAAGGAAGGGAGAGGTGCTGCAGCAACAGCAAAAATATATTTCCATTAAAGTTCAGTTGATGGTGTTTGGTTTAGAGCCAGACTGCAGCTGTGGTTGTGACTGTACAAGAGAGAATGAGGTTTATGGGTTCTTTTTTTATTGATCATCGTCAATTACGTCAGTAACACATTCACCCGTAGATTTCCATATAATATTTTCTAGACACAAGGAGACAAAATTTAGCAATGCATCGGCATGGTGATAACTACAACTCTCTGATTTCTGTCTACTGTTTGTTACACTGAACCAGCTTCGGTACCAAGCAATCTCATAACTGATGGCCCATTACCAATAGTATCGATATACATGTACACGTATGTACCGCCTGTGTTAATCCACTAAGCGCTTCAACTGTATGTAGAGTTTTCCAACGTAAAGACGGCATCTTTTTGGCAGCAGTGAGGCCCATTAGGAGGATGCGTTTATTCAAACATGTTAATTTTAATGAGCAGGCACACTGGGAGAACATGGCACAGTTTCAGTCAGTACATCAAGACGAGCAGAAACCTCACCCCAAAATTGCCTCACATCCTCGCAGTCCCAGTACGTATGTATGTGAGAACCAGGAAGTCCCTATGTGCACAAGGTGCAGTTTGGAAAATAACCGTTTGATGACATACTGTAGCGCTTCCTCTGAGTCATGTAAATGTATTCCTAAGGCGTAATACGATGTGCTCTGTAGGTGTGCTTTTGCGTAGGAATACAGCAGTTAGGTGGGTGAAAAAATGTAGCAACAGTGAAAAGGGGGTGTTTCAATGGGAAGACGAAAATCCTGAGTTTGTGTTGCTTTACAGAGGCAAGACAATCCCAGAAGGTCTGATTCCTTTTCATCATGCGATAGTTTTTTTTTTTTTGCAATCGCCAAAAAGACTGACTCCTTCATCTGTATGACATTAATAGTCTAAAATAAGAAAAGTTGAGCCAAAGTTGTATTTTTGGTTACTGATTTTTTCATTCTATATGAAAATTACGATGTTATCAAAAAAGTGTTTTTCTTTTTGAGATTTGTTTTCCTTATCTCACATGGAAGATTAGATAAGTTTCACTGAAGGACCAAAGTATCAAAAAGAACTGTAAACACTAAAACTTGCGAAACTGGAATAGTTTCTGCATTATGAGCATGTTTTTATTTTTCAAATTTGAAAAATTGGAGATACTTAATGTGCACATGAAAGTGTGCAGTGTGCAGATTTATCCTTACTGAAAGATAAATGTACTGGGGAGTTGGTAGTTCATTGTGTTTTTTGTGATGGTATGTGTTTGTCACCCGGCACCATGTGTGACTGAGTGTCTGTGTGCCTGTGTCTCACTGGACACCATCCGTCACTCACTGTGTGACAGTGACCAAGCTGACAGCTCTGCACAGGAGGTCGCTGGCTGTGGTGGATGATGAAAGGCAATGTCATTTGGACATTTGAAGTGCTTTTTAATGCTGCTTAACAAGAGGGTTTTCTCTCTGCTTTGGGAAGCTCAAGGCTTTGACAATAACATTGGTGACAGCTGTTTCTATGTTAATCCCTCTTATTCCACTTTTCATTTTGAAGTACAGAATTGTTCTTTACATCTCCCCCTGTGATCCGACAGAAAATGCAAATATTGAATATTGTGTTTGGAGAACGAAAGCTTTACACAGAAACGTTCTGCATTGTTTTACTGTCACAGTGCAGGATGTGACATTGTGATCCAGTCTGTGTTTGGCATCACTGTAGCTATGGTTTGCCCACCGCACACACACACACACACACACACACCACTTGGTTTGGGGATCCCGGTGTTTTGTGCTATTAATATTCACAGTGCAGTTTTGACAAGGACAGGGGACTGACCTTGGGGTTGCAGTGGGAGCCAGAGGGAGCATTTCAGTATAGTTTGACGAGTTGTACTTCCCCCTCCTTTCCTCTCGAGTTTTTACCCATCATCTGGAGACAGATACAACATTACCTGTACATCTGAGTATGTGTTTGAGTTTTCAAGTATGTGTGAATAATCCAGACAGTTACAAGAAGGAATTAAAAAGCTTATTCTGGTTTAATTTGAATCCCACAAGTTGCAGCGAGACTCACATGCACACTGACAAGTAGTTTTTACATTGTGAATCAGTGTAGATATATGTTCCAGCTGAAGGATTTGTGATGACTTATTGCTGAACCGGATCGTAGACTAAAACTGCTATATCACTGAAAATACAAAGATGTCATGCGAGTTGAGAAACCTGTCGCAAAAACTCAGAATCTGTCAACAGCAGCGTCTTTAAAAGCCTCTTCCCTTGTCCTCAATATTGCCTGGTGTTGAAAATATGAACGAACAACACCTCGTAAACAAAACAACAGTAGAGCTCAGTGCCCAGCTGGCATCGGGCCCGGTTTCTGCGATTCTCTTCTAGGATACAACAAGGTTGTCTCTGGGTCACTGCACAGCCGAGACGTGCGCACGTCCACATCTAGGTTTGTCCAGAAGTTCAGACCCCACCACTTACCCCTGCAGTGACAGACAGGCCCTTCTTCAGTGATTTGCCAATTTTCTCTATTTTACCTCTGAATCACTAAATCCCCGCTAACTCACCATGAATCGATCTCTGCGTTTCCCCTCGCCTTCATTCTTGTGCACTCCCCCTCGCCTTCATTTAGAATCCACCTCTCCTTGTCTCCTTTCATTTACCACACACAAAAATCCAATCCATATCCAATCGTCCGTATCTGTGAAATATTTTGTTGGTATTAGATGACAGAAAAAACAGGCCATGTGATTACTGTGGGCCTCCTCCTGTTTATTGGCAGCATGCAGGGTTCAAATGAGGCTTAGCAGGGAGGAACATCCAACAACCCCCTGACCTTAAATCACCTCAAACTGTATGATCACAGATGAAGCAACCAGGTAAGCATCTATATGGTAATGAGAGCGGTGCCCAGGGAACTGTATATCAGGATATTTGTCCACTAGCTGCTCTAGACGATTCATCAAATAAGCAAAGTCAAGTGAGCGAACATCAAGGCTTCTTCTTCTTCTGTGATGGATTTAAAAAGGAAGTGGAAATAATCAGAGGGCTGACCAAAGGGAGTTGGCCTTATGTACTGTGGCCAAAGTCTCCTTATCAGTATGGGCTCTCGGTGTGTAACCAGTGCTCGCAAATACAGCAATTTTCACCCAGAAGGATCTTGGCAAGTCAAACTGTGTTTTTATTTGCCAGGATGAAAGGTGAACACACAAGAACAAATTAATTCAAATTGTGGTGTAAAATCACACAATTGTGAGTTCAATCACAGCAGTGACTGAAGTTTTGTCCCTCAGAGAACAGCAGCTGTGGCCAGATTCGATTCGCATCAGTAACAGGTGACAAAAACACACTAAGGAATAAATTATTGTTTGGAACAAACTAAAGAACAGTGTGGATTACACTGCAGAAGTTATTAGTTGACATGTCCATGATGCACCACGCTATCGCTTTGTCAGATGGGATTGGCCCCAGTAATGGATAGATGGAAATTAATGGGTAAAAGTTGTAGTTGTAAGGCCCTTACACACCAGGGACGTAGTTTTCATGAAGGTAATTCGCACGTCAACATTTTTTTTCAAACTCTGCTGTCATCATGAGTCCTTTCACACAGACCATGAATGTTATGCAGCAGAAACACGACATACTTTTTTTTCAGAGTGAGGTTAGTTTTTCAGAGCTTTTTCGCCCATTGGCTAAACACATCAACCAATCATGTTGATAAAAACGAAAGTACGTCACCAAGCCTACACAACAACAATGACGACAACCTGTGTCTCTCACCACCTTGTCGTGTTTGACAGGGAACACGAGCATTACAAAGACAAGGAAATGAGGGACAATATGTGGCGAAGCAGTTGCAGGATAGTGATCAGGAAGAGATGAGTTGCTGTGTTGGATGTAGTGGAGTTGGTAAAGACGACAGTGGCACAGCGGGTTTGGCTAATGTAAACAACCCAGTGTTGAACATGTGAAGGGATAATCAATGAGAAGGTGTGCGTAGTAAGGTTTAAAGCACGACGTGTAGAATCACCAGAGCGAAACTTTGGGTTTATAGTTGTTGCGTCTGTCACATATTTGCATCACTGCCGCTATGAATGGTTTTGATGATCAAAATATTCGCTGGCGAATATTTAGCATTTTCATATCTTTTATTTGTCACGTCCCTGGTTTGTAAGAACCTTTATATTTAATCAGATTTTAATTCCGCCTTCAAAGTGAGCGTTAACTGTATGACGCACTAGTTTATCCAATATGTCTCCAGCCACCTGTGAAAATGTTGTGTTTTAGTCTTAACAAAATGAAAAGTGCACACACTTTTGGACAGTATCAGCATAAACAGTGTTTAGGCCTCCGGCGCTGTTGAATAACCCCACAAGCACTTAATTGAATAGAACACATGATGCCCTTTGAGTCTGTTATAACCAGCATGACTTCCACAGTTGACATCTGTTCTCCGTTACAGGCTACGAGTCTTTCAAGGCATGTATGGTAGCAAACACTATTATGGTGGGTGGGTATCATTTTGAGAGCTCATGTAAAGCAAAAGCAGATGATTAGAGCACAACATGCCATCTCTCACAGAACCCAAACATTTGTCAATAACATTGTCTTCAAAAATCAATGCACTTCACTGTAACTATGCTGTATAACCATGCGGTAACAGGCAGGTCAAGGGCTACGTACCAGGAGCATTTGCATGCAGGAATTACGGGACTCCTACACGAGCGACACGTACGCTTGAGTGGTGATTCCAGTGACGGATAAGACACTTAAGGCAGTCCCATCTGACGACAAGCATCCTTTCAGTGACATGTGTCTGATTCAGATGTCAATTGATTCCTGAGAGAGCAGCATGGATGACCGAGCAGGGGGGGAATGAATGAGGGGGGAATCTAGCTCCCAGTGCAACACAGCTCACACCCTTCCTTCAGCAGGGGGCATAGGGCATGGACATCTAAATAAGAGAATTATTTAAAACACACAGTAACAGACACACAACAAGGGTTCATGTGGATTTCATGCCTGAAATAAATGATTAAGCGGATGCACAGAAGGATGTAGGAGGGTTATTGATGCAAACCCTGATAAAATGTAGGAAAATATGGCATCAAAGACAGATTGGTTGACAGATTGTGACCAAATGTCATAGTGTAGTAAGCAAGCATGAGCGAGGGAAGGGAAATGAAGATGTAGAGAAGGAAGAGAGGAAGAAAAGCAGGATGGATACAAGGCTTCCCAGAGCCAGCGAGTATTTATAGATGTGATACAGTCAGAACCTCTGCCTGGCAGCAGCAGTGTGCTCCTTGTTGCTCCCGCTGATGTCTCTGTACACATCTGACATAGCTGACTCAGTGGTCGGCATTAGGAGAGGATGTGATGGTGATATTAATGACAGACAGGGAGGCTGACCACCAACTCACTGAGAGAGAGAGACACTGCTGAAATGAAGCCAACTTTATATCGCTTTAAGCCACTGGTAAAACTCACTATTCTCACATTTCATATTCTTAAAAGCTCCACACTTTAGCAGTCGAATTCAAAGATTTGGTTATTTCCCTCTCTCTGTGTGTGTGTGTGTGTGTGTGTGTGTGTGTTAGTGGGTGTGCGTGTGTGTGTGCTTAAGTGTATGCGTGAGCGCGTGCCAGCCCAAGTGAGAGTGCCGACCAGAAGCGCGCTTGGTTCACTCCGCTCCTGGATGTCGAGAGCGCACACAGAAACAGGGACGGGGGGGAAACAACGACTTAGATGGCTCTCTTTTCTGATTCACTGCAAATCCAACATGAGTTGCTAACGGTAACATATCCGTAGCCATCCACCGTGAGGGCGAGCAGCAACAACAACAACAAAAAAGACCCGCTGTTATTTCCACAAAAACACAATCGCAACATATCGGCTGTTTCCACACAGTTTCCACATTCCGGCGCACAAGGGTGAAAATGAAGGCGAAAAACCGTGACCAAAGCCTGTCGGACTCCAGAGAGCTGGACGGATCCTATGACCAGCTAACGGGTGAGTGGACCGGCGTCTGATCGCTGCTGAATGCTGAATGATTTGCCTGCAGACAAAAAAAGAAGAAAGATTTAATATGCAATGCTGATAATCTGGAAGGAGCCTGCTCCATCTAACTTCAGGTGGCTTTGAAATGTCACAACCTGTTCGCCAGACAGTCATCTCATCCTCTTATGAAAAAGAACTATTTTAATGTGTTTTTAATGGATAGTGGCTGTTTCCCTGTGGTGCGCCACCTTAAGTTTATATCCAAGTTTATACCATCTTTGTCGTACTTTAATTTTCAGCTTCCATGGTAACACCATTTTCAGTTTTCCCTCTAACTGCCGTGTTACCTCACTGAAGTAGCAGAGTATACACAGTTCTTTTTTTTCTAAAGCAATAAAGAAGAGGGGCGACTAGTTGAAAAACAATCATTTATATTAAAATGGCATATTGAATCTTTTAATGTCTGTGTTGCATGTCAATGTGGTTGCGTAAGTGGTGCGTAATGTTAGTGAATGATGCTTGGCTCACTGTCAACATTTTAAAGACCACTGTGTGTGTGTGTGTGTGTGTGTGTGTGTGATTGTGCTGGCCTGGCACGGCTATGGGAGACCACCTTCACGTCGCTGTGTTGACTGATGAGAGAGGAGCGCTGCTCTGGGGAAAAGACGGAACACCTGTGTGCCCGCGGTCTGATGGCCACATTGTGGAGCTCGAGCAGATTCCTCCGCTTTGGTGCCTAGACAGAGATCTATCACATCGGTGTGAGCTGTGTCTGCAGAAATGTGTGTGTGTGTGTGTAAGAAAAGAAAAGGGGCTGATTATCTAGAGGCACAGCAGGTTTTCTGAGCGACACTTGATGCCATGTGGATTTTAAAGCGGAGCAAATTTGCGCGTAATTTCGTCTGAGAGTGTCTGGTCTGTGGGGTAAAACAAAAAATAAACTTGGTCATCTCTCTCTCTCTCTCTCTGGCTGATGACAGTATCTCCACTTTACCAGTAGGCTAACACACGAGACACATTATGGTGATGTAATGACGTGCTACCTGTGCGCTGAGGTGCTTCCCTGTCACCTCGTCCTCCCCATTGTCACTTTCTAGCCCGCAGGCTCTCGCTGCTTATGTGAGCACCGTTTCCCTGTTAAGTGGCAGCTGTCTAAATAAAATGTTTTATGCTTGAACACATCTCGGGCCTGCAGAGGGAGGGAGGCTTGTGCCCGGCCAGACAGCTGTGTGCCTGGGGGGCAACAGAATCTCATTTGCAGTCGTCCACGCATTAGCAGCTAAGCAGGTCTTTGTCACAAATTTAATGCATTTCTAAATTACGAAATGGCTGCAAGGTGTCTCAAAAACACTGTGCGCGCTGATGTGCTACAGACGTGTGCAGTATGTGGGCATCTTCTCCTGAATTCATCTGTGAATGTTTTTTTTTTTTTTTTTCAAAGCATGTGTGTGGGTATGTATGTGTGGGTGAGTTAAGAAGCAGCATCACTTTTTTTTTTTTTTTTTTTTACAGCTGATAGCTGAGAGTTTAAAAAAAATCCAAACACATACAAAGAATTATGTGCTGAATTAAAAGAAAACCCAAACACCATGCAGGCATCACAACTCAACACCCGGGTATTATATGTCATGTCAACTGACCCACTCAGTGTGCTGCTGACTGTCATGCTTGGACAAACAGTGAGCTTGGCAGAGCTTCTCAGGGACTCCACAGCACAGTTGAGCGGCTTGGCCGTCTTTTCCTTTACAGCCTCACCTCTGGCTCTGTCGTCAGTTTCAGATTAGGACGTAATACACACCCCAACTATGAGATGATGGACTCGTTTAGTCTTTTTGGACGTTTCGTCTTGTTGAGATGTCACCCTTGTGTCTGGCTACAAGAAGTCACGCTCCTTTTTTTTTTATTTTTTTTTTTAGAGTTGAGCCAGGGGGAGAGGGAGTGTGACCAAGTCATCCAGTGTAGCGGAGCAATTTGCCCCTGGCATAGCTTTTAATGACTTCTTCAAAGCAGTGAATTGCATGGTTAATTCATCTTTGTGAGCCACTGTCAACTCTAAAACATACTTAACCCTAATAGTTGCATGGTTATCAAGGCTGGCTCTCGCAAATAAGAGTCAGTGTAATGAAGATGTGTTGTAGCTGAAGCTGTGGAGAAAATACCACTTGTCTTTTGTGTGTAGCATTTGTAATATTATAGATGCAGCTGAATGTAAAGTGAGACATTGTATACTGTGTGTGTGTGTGTGTGTGTGTGTGTGTGTGTGAGCGAGAGAGGGAAAGACAGAGTGAAAGGGCAGCTGACTGGTGTCTCTCTACACAATCCCCACTAAAATGAAAAAGTATACAGTGTGATGTGAGTGCATGACTTGAGAATGGATTCTTAAGTGGGTTTTTTGTGTGGGAAGGACAGGTGAGTCATGCCTCTTACTTACAAGTGATTTGTGTGTGCGAGGGAGCGAGTCTGTGTGTGTGTGTGTGTGTGTGTGTGTGTGTGTGTGTGTGTGCGCGCTGGAAGCAAAGCTGACCTGTGTTGCTTAAAGGTAGTGTGGGTGGTCTCCAATCACTATCTGAGTGAAATGTAACCCTCTAGAAATAACTCCCTCTCAGCCTGCTACATTGTACAGAAGTGCGCCCCATTGTGTGTGTGTGTGCGCCTGTGTTGGAGCGTGTGGAAGCCTGGCATTCCCTGTTGTGTTTAAGAGCACCGACTGAGAGATGAGAGGTAATTATAGAAGCGTGGTGCAGTAATCTCCTCTTCCACCTCACAAGCCACACTCAAGAGGAATCATATCACCTACACACACGAACGCGCACACACACAATGGCGTCTCTGCACATGCAGCTATTATCGCAACCTCATCATGATCCTCTTCTCCTCACTGCAAGTCCACAATATTGTCTAGAGGCTAAATCAGTAGTAATTGACAACTCGTCTGTCAATCATCCTTTTCTTCTGTCTCGTACTCAAAGTGTGAATCATCACATGCACTGGTGAAGAAAATCAGGTTTTTGAAATTGAATTAAAAGGTTTTAGACACATTGATCGATTGCGTCCTTGTTTTTCGGTTTATTCTCAAGCCACATCAGCTTGATGTTCTGTTAAATCTGATTGTATAAATGGAAATGTAAGGGTGGAGGGATGTTTCCAACCTGGTTTGAAATCTGTTTTTGAGGTTAGAAGTGAATACTTAGTTGTTAGACAGGAAGTTAATCATGAACAGTTTTGATAACTGATTAAGTTATTCAAATAAAAAATGCCAAAATTATGGTTACAAAGTCTCAAATCTGAGTCATCTGAATATGTTATTCATCATCGTATGATGGTAAAATGGATTTTAGTTTTTCGACAGTGGGCGATTAAAATGAAACACCTGTAGAGGTCACCTTGGGCTCAGAGAAACTGAGATTTTTCACCATTTCCTAATAGTTTTTGGATAAAAGTGTGTCATGTTTATTTTAAGGTATCAAAGTCATCTGAAAGTATCCTCAAAATCTGCATGAAGGACTTAAAAACAGGGAGCTTGAGTTGTTTCTGAATGTGTAGACATGGGACAGACACCCTCAGACAGACGATAGTATTGTGTATAAGACACTGTATTGGTTGTGTGTGTGTATTTTCCATTTAGAGGATATACAGTAAGTGGTAGATTGGTTAAGTATCAATATCCATTTTTCAGTTTAATTGGCTATTTATTCCACATGCACTCAGACACACACACACACACACACACACACATTTACGCTCTCACAGACAAAGCACATTACTGTTGTCGTTGGGATGATTTAACCTGGTGTGTGAGGCTGCACAGACATAAACTCAATAGGTTGCTTGAGGTGAAGTATTTCTTCTTGAACTAACTTAACAAATATGTAGAGCTGGCCTATTGTAGACTTGTCTCACGCAGCTCTCATCTCGAGGAAAGATGTTTCGCCTTTGATTCCTTTGGACAGTTCATTCCTCACACACGAAGCTCTTAATGAGCGATGTTAAAAATATTGGCATTCGGAGGCGTGCCAGGCTCAGAGTCAGGAAAGTCCTCTCACACAGGGACGATACAGTAGCTGAGAGAGAGGGTAGATGTGCTAAGGTGAAGGGTATTAGCCGGTCTGGAATCCACACGCCCCAGCCTATTGACTGATGCAGAGCTCCCCTCGCCCTCCCATGGTGAAAATCATAATTCACAATCGTAAGACTGAGCCGATTCCAGGGCAAAGATTGCCTTCATAATTGAGCCTGTCAGAGGGAGTTTAGCCCAGAGTCAACTTCTCGGCACAGCAGTTTTTACTGCAGCTGGAATCGTAACGGCCCCTGGCACTAATTAAAATCCTTGATTCAATGTGTCATCTGATGTGCCAGGACACATGTGACACGTTGTCTCATCAGGGATCCTCCCTGGGTTTCTGGGCCCGGCTTTTCCTCCTGGAAGTGCCAGAATTGCTGATGTGAAATGACTGGATTCCTGCGTGGATGAATGCTGGGAGTGGTTCACTTATAGGCGTATCTGTCACAGTGCTTACATCACCGATGGTGTGTGGGGGGGGGGGAGGAATAATGAAAGACTGGAAGGAGGGAAAGGGACAAAGGAAGGACAGGAGCAAAGTGCAAGATGATGAATTAGGTTGCAGACGGTGTTGCGTTTGCCAGGTAAATCCCGGTGATGCTCTTTGGTAGTCTGCAGGCGTTGTTTGCCCTGTTACAGAAGCCCCACCTGCCTTATGGTCTTATCCTGTTAATGCACAGCTCCCATCCACCAACGTAGTCCCATAAGAGCTGAGAGCTCCTCTTGACATTCAGATTTGTGCCTCTCATGTTTGCATATAGAACCCAAGAAGTTTACGTGATTGCCCGTTAATTCTCCTTCAACTACTTTCTAATACCTCCACTCTGTTTCTAAGTAATCTGACTGACAGTCCCCGCTTAAACTGCACTCTCACTCTCTCTTTTGCTCTAACTCTATCAAACCCCTCCCCCCTCCTCTGTCTCCACTCTCACAGATCAGATTATGTAATAACATCATATATATTTCTGTCTCTAGTGGTGTCTTCAGCGTCTCACTTTCCGTGTCCTGATTCATCCCGCCTCTCGCTGAGTGCCCCCTCCTTTGTCTGCGTCTGCCTCCACATACCACAGCCTTCACTTCTTAGCTTTCCCATCGTCCATCGTGGCAAGCCCCCCCCCTTCCCCTGTCCTGCTTCCCTCCTCTCCCCCCTCTTTCAGGACACGGTGGGACCCTAGCGTAATGGGGCTGGAAGCTAGAATCAATCCTAACGAGTTTAAATCTTTGACCGAATCTACAGCCGATCGTTAATTAAAATAAGCGCCGCTCACCTCTCCTACTCTAGGCCACCCCCCCCCCACTCCTTCTCCACTCCCCACCTACCTCCCCCTTCCTTCTCTGTAAGCACATTCATTTACAAATGCCTGCGGGGGGAAGAGGGAGGTGAGAGGATGGAGAAGAAAGCAACGGGAGATGAGAAGACGGGAAGGCGGAGCAGAATTTGGCTGGGAAAAGTCAATTTATCCCTTAGATTGAAGATGAAGGAATTAAGAGGCGGTGGGGAATAGAAATTGAAAGAAATGTTTGATTTCAAGCTTTACCAGTGTACAAGAAGTCTTGAGTTTTCTGTTCTCGCCATCAGTCTGCCGCTGTTGCCCTGTCAGAGCTGTTTATCAACGGGCCGACTGATTGATTGACTGACGGAAAGTGTCTCTGAGTGTGACAGTGGCCCGTGTCACTCATTGCGAGTCCCCATCTCTTTCTCCCTTTGCTCCGCTGTCACTCTCAACATCTGATCTGCATTAGAGGATGATTTTCTGTCCCATTAGTTCAGCCATTCACTATTAGTCTGATAGCAACTCATCAGTATGTATGGGGAGGAGGAGGACGAGAGGTCAGCGGATGATGTTTTCGTACATTACAGTGTGGGTTGCAACCCTTGTTCCGCTCTCTTTGTGCCGTTTGACTCAGACTTGATGTGCGTGTATATAAGAGAATGGGCCCTTTGTCATCAGAGGTATTATCAGCCTGCACGTCTCAGATTGGAGATAAGGGATCACTGTGGGTGTGCTGTGTGTGTGTGTGTGTGTGTGTGTGTATGCACGTGAACCGCCACACATTTTTATAGAGGATCTCTGAAGGGCGTGCATGACTGCCTTCAACTTGTTTTGGGGACAGGATGTGTGGAGGAGTGTGTGCCGTATCTTTCCCCCCTTGTCTTCATAGAACAGTACAAGAATGTATTGACTCAGTTTGAATATGTATAGAAGTATGTGATTTTTAAGACCGTGTTGTCCTCTTTTCCCTCGTCTCTGTGTAAGAAAAGTAGAGACAGCACAAACAAGCAGACAATAAGTGACTGTAATTTGGTGGTGAACAGTCGTACTGAGGTTAGAAACTCTGTTCTTCGAAGGTTCTCGAGTTAGTACTTCAGTGTGATGGACAGCTCAGCAGAGAGTGATAAAAAGAGAGGTGGGGGTGATTAGTGAAGACCCGGGGTTGGCTCTCAACAAAAGCAGACTCTCAACACACACACTGTACAGGCGTTATCAACACACACACACACACACACACACACACACACACACACACACTTGGGTTTTTGGCCTGAGGGATGGCAGTGCAGGAGAACACTGCAGCTGGTCTTACAATCAATCACTTAGTTCTGACAGAAGTTTGGACAAGGTCTAGTCAATAACACAAAGCCGTGCACATCCACACTTAATACACACACACATGCACGTTCAAATGCACAAGCTTATACACACACATGCGCATGCACAGCTGTGAAACAGTGGGAGAAGAGAGCACAGTGGGTAAATCTGGTCAATATCTGTCAGTTATCCTTCCAGTCAAGATAAACTCAATGTCTCACAGTGCACATAGTGTCTAACAGAGCCCAATCAAGTTCAAAAGAGGACATTATACTGTACTAAATAGTCAGCGGTGGATGAACCAAATTCAGTACTTTTATTGGTACAGACCAAATTCCCACAGAAATCCAGAGTTTCGATTCACGTAAAATCAAACGGTACCACATTTTGGTACCTGAATGAACCCTTGTGTCTGTGAGATAGTGTACGAGTGTCTTGCTGATACGCAGCGCATTGCCCCAACGGAGCTGTCTCAACCCGACCGGACACGCTGGTTCAGACCATAAACACAAATGACTGGAGTCCAATCGGGCTCCGGGCTTCCTCTTCTTTCCACCAGGCTCGGGTTAATGTTAGTGAGTTGGACCATGTCGTGTCCGGGCTTCAACACTGGACCCAATGGTGGGTTTGGGTTTTAATTTCCAGGCCTGTTAGGAACTCTACTGTCTGTGAACAGCTCCTCCTCTCTCTGCACAGTCTGAAGTTTTTAACAAAGATCATGCTATCACGCTATTTTATAAAAAAATAACTTCAATTACCACACATATACACAAAAAGTACCGAAAACAGGTACCGTCACATAACCGTACCGGTTCCCAGGAACTAGGTATCGGTACCGTATTGGTTTAAATGTGAAAGGTACTCATAGATAGCCAGCTGTGTTTAACTTGGGCTCCAGTTATCGAAGCGATGTATTGCATCGGACATTGAGGGTAAAAAGTTTTACATGAATACTTAGGCTGTTGAAAACTTAACACACCACAGGACTTGTAAAGTACAAATAGTCTACTTGCCAACAATGAGTACCCGGAAATGTTGAGTACCCCAAAGTTTTATGTTAGAAATATATAGTATGGGTCTCCAGTATTCAGAAACTGCCGGATGCTAACTTATATATATTGGGCAATTAGCACAATTGACATAATTAGCATAAATTAGCATAGTTGCCTATATGGGCAATATTTCAGCAAAATTGACTTGGCTGATCTGGACAATATTGGAGTGGTTTTAGGGGTTATTGATGATGCTGAATCCATTTCTGACATTTTCAAAATTCAAAATGTCTAACCGGAAGGGACCAGATGAAATCCATCAAAATCGGCCCACTGGCGGTTTAAATCTGGTCACTACCGGTTTAGACAGCCATTTTGAATTTTGAAAATGTCAGAAATGGATTCAGCATCATCAATAACCCCTAAAACCACTCCAATATTGCCCAGATCAGCCAAGTCAATTTTGTTGAAATATTGCCCATATAGAAAATTATGCTAATTTATGCTAATTATGGCAATTGTGCTAATTGCCCAATATATATAAATTAGCATCCGGCAGTTTCTGAATACTGGGGACCCATACTATATATTTCTAACATAAAACTTTGGGGTACTCAACATTTCCGGGTTCACAATGGGGCCCTATGGGCTGGCAAGTAGACTAAAAGGGTGACACACTGTTCAACAAGGCAATCTCGAAATGCAATTTGAACTTAACGTTGTACAGTATGGTCGCAGAAATTGTTGCAACAGCTGTCATTACAAAATGCATCTCAGACAACATGTTGTTGTCCAAGCTGCCCTTGCTGCAGCCCCAAAAATGGCTTCATCGTTGTTCCTCTGTCAGCCCGAGGCCAGGTTGTCATGGGCGACACGTCCTGACACCTTGGTCTTTATCTCTCGGGAGAGATGCTGAAGTCAGCAAAATCCTCGGCCAGCTAAATATGCACAGTGTGGCAGGGTAGTAGGAACCAGGACCGATTTCCTTTTGGAAGCTACGGTGTGGTTCAAGGTATAACAATTGAGTGAGAGAGGGTTATTGAGAAACGCTGAAATGCTGAGCTGGGGATTTTTTGTTCAGCTTCACAGAGCTGTGTCACTCCATGTCCCGACTCGACTGTTGAACCAGCCTGTAGCCGCCTCCTCTCGGGCCGCCCCGCACACTTGTAAACTCTAAAGATGCAGACTTTAAAAGTCCAGCGACATATTTGTGTTCTTGGAAATCCATTTGCTTTAATCATCTCTGTTGCACACACTGCTTGCTCTGGGTGTTTGCTTGTTGGCTGCGGGGCTTGAAAATCCTATTTCCCCCCCTGCTATCTCCCTCTGGCACTGGTAAACCGATTACTCACACAGCAACCTGACGTTCCATAAGTGCTTCTCCCCAGGCACCGTGGCTTGGCACCAGAATTTCGTAAGAGTTAATGGAGTCTACTAATCAACAGGCGCTCCCACATAAACACACACACAAAGAGACGTACACAAAAAATGCACACACGCATGCGGGTTTGATTGATTGGTGGAGTGACAGTCGTGACAGCAGTTGGATCATTACCGACCTGGAACAGCACAACAGCCACTGACATTACCTTCAAAGGGGGACCCGAACCTAATATCATGTAGAGGGGAGAAGCCGTGAGAGAGATGGAGATGATGGGGCTGAATAGTTAAGACATAGAAAATAGCAAAATGCACTTTTGACTTTCGAGGAATGAAATCATGGTCGTCAAATTCCAATCTGATGCAATATACAAACAACATAAACATTATATTTATAGCTAAGCACCTGCTCACATTCACCAGCTGCTCATCTCCTGCTGCAGTCTTAACATTTTGTCACCAGTTCTGTTGTGCTAACTTAGATTAGTCCATCAAACACACAATCAGTGGAGATGGCTGCATTTTGTGTTGCTGAAAGTACCTGACATTAATTTAAGTCAAGTGTTTGTGCTTTTCATCTCAGAGCAAATAACTTGGCTCGGGCATGTTACTTAACCAAGAGGCCGTTCCTGTCCTCCATTTATTCAGACAGATTTGACATTTTATCATTAGCCAACAACCTAATAGAAACTGGTGGCATTTCAATTGCGCTTATTTTTTTTTCATCAGGTAGAAAACAACTGGTTTATTATGAAGATTTCCTGAGAAAGTGCCCATCAGTGCACTATTAGTAACAGAGTTTTAGCTAAGACTAATTAGGACACTAACTATTAAAAATGTAACACAGTTGTTAGGGAATATTAACAGCAGACTCCTCTCTCTCTCTGATATAATATTTATATTGATTATGTCTAAAAAGCAAACCAGCAGTGAGATGATTTGCTATGACACATCTATGACTCCAAAGGGAAGGGATGCGCTGAAAGCCCCGGATGGACTAAAACTTCTTCTCACATTTCTTATTTATACATAATTACATTTGTTAGTGTCAGTGTTTGTACAATATATTCTTTGCCTTTCTCATAAAACTCATTTTTGAAGGCATGGGCTGTAAAGGATTTTTTTTTGTAAGATAGCAATAAGTTTTTCTGGCTCAGGGACTCACCTTGCAATTTAGGCTGTGGTCCCCAAACTCATTGCACGGTGCACAGCTGTCCTTGGTAGCCTGCTCGGTCCGCTTCCTGACAGCTTGGTCCTTATCTCCACTCTGGAGAAGATCCACATTCAGCCCCACTTGTGTCAGGTATTTATACTTTTTTTTTTTTTTTTTTTACCAGCTTTTCAAAAAATTTTAAGGAGCTCTAGCTGGACAGGCAGAGATGAAAACACACAATAGGATAAACACAGAATGAATGAGATGAGGTACTTTTGTCTTCAGGAAAGGCATAAAATATGAAAAGTAAGTGAAAATGCTTTCTCTGTATTTGATGCATTTCTAAAATCCAGTTTGCCGTGCATGACCAAGCATGATATTAGACTGTGACTCTTAAATTCACAGCTTACTCAGCAGCAGTAATATCCAATTTTAAGCTAATATTGGCTGTAATTATAAATGTGGTAATGAAAAGTGCACTTGAAGAAAGTCATAGGGCAGCTTCTGTCTGAAGGTTGTTTTTGGTCGCAATTTTTTTTTTTTTTTTACAACCACAAGATGTTGGCTTCTAATGAGGGTGAATTAAGGAGATGCAGTGCGCACGTTCTGATGCACACTCAGAGAGAGTCATTAAAGGGGGTAACGATTATTAATGAGGCCAGTATAATTCATGCGCTTAAATATGGGCCTGTTGTTTCCTTCCTGCGCGTTCACGACTGAAAAAGGCTTTGCTGGATTTTGGCATCAAAGGAGATGTTACTGACGGCGTGTGATGGCACTCCTGACTCTCACAGAGCTGAACGGGCACTATTTAGGGATTGAACCAGTTAATTAAGTTTGATTTTTATGTGCGTTAATAAGGCTGTAAAGTTCTCACAATGCTTTGACATGCCAATCATATTCTTATTTATTGTAGTGTGTCGCTGTGTGCATATGTGATGTGTCTGGAAATCTGTGGTTCTCAAGCACTTTCATCCCTCTTCTCCTTACACCCTTTTCCTCTCCCCATAGTTACCAATGTATTCCTTTTGTTTATCTCATTGGCTTCATGGTGGCATGTATGCAGCCTATCCTCGACACTCCTATTAGAAATAATGGTGGATCCTGTAACAATATACCTTCTGAAAGCTGGTTGCAATTCTCTTTCTTGAATCTTAAATGTTTCTTCTATGTAATAAGAGTATATTCAAATAACAAATATCTTTTTTCTTTTTTACCCTTTCACTGACCATCCATTGAAAATGAGGCAGGATCAGATTATATTACCTACTGCAAATTAGCATCAGTTGAGTTCCATACATAACTTGCCAGAGCGCAAACATGAAAGTTGGATACTGTATAGTTACTGTGTTTTCTGTGAGCTGATGTGTTTACTCATCCAAAGATTGTTTGTTGGATGAGCAAACAACACTATTTATCCAGGAGTGGTCTGTGTGTTTGTGCAACTACACATAACTATGCAAGTCTGGTCGCTTTCCCGTTTTGCTAACCCTCCTCTCGACCATGTGCATTTGTTTACAACGAAGCCAGTGAGAAATCAATCAATAGAGCGGTACATAACGTTATATATCATACACAATGTTACGACGTGTATAATTGTGTAGTCTTATCTGTCATAAACAAGAGATTATGGGTTACAGGGCACGTTTGTGTTGCGGTGCGCAGAGATGAGAGCTGGGACACCGGGGTGGCGGCGCCATTCTTGCAAAGTTGGTTTTCAGCCAAGAAATGCTTTGTGGAAGGCAGAGAGCCTCCATTCTCCCCGTAACAAGTAATTTATTAAACCATCACAATTAGCCTACTCCAAAGCTGGGTAAAAATGTAGCATAGTTAAGCTAAAAACCCTGCATAGTTCCTCTTTAATAATGAGGGAGAGGTCCTCTTTAATGACATAATGTTGGAAAATTATACCAAGTGGATGACTTGAATGGATTTTGATTTGATAATGCTTAAATTGTTTACTGGATTATTGTGTGATAAAATGCAAACAAGCACCAACCCAACCCTAACTTTTCCTTATTGAAGTCGTGCTTAAGGTTTTCTTTTGTGGTTTGGTTTCTTGTGTGGCAACAGGATCTGCATTTAGAGCAGGACAGGGAAACATCCTGATTGTTAGGTGTATGTTTGTGAATATATTGAAGTGTGTGCGTGCCTGTGTGTGTGTGTGTGTGTGTGTGTGTGTGTGTGTGTGTGTGTGTGTGTGTGTGTACAGTACTCATTGATATTCTTGAGTAGATCATGACATTAGACAGTCATTAGAGTTTGACAAGAGAAAAGCAGAGGTCTATTGGGGATTCTGTTCACCTCTTCTCTCACAACTACTTTTCACTCACCTTCAACCCTCCTCTCCAACTTTTTGCTCCTTAACATGCCACACTGCTATTAATAAGAGGTAGTATCAGTGATGTTTTCCTCCTCTCCCCTCCTCCCTCTCTTCTCCTCTCCTCCTTTCCTCTCCACTCCTCTCCCCTCCTCCCTCTCCTCCTCTCCTCTCTCTTCTCCTTAAGGTGATTAAAGTGGATGTAAAGTTAATAGTTTCAGCTTCAGCTCCCATGCCTCGGTGGGCACAAGTCTTGAGTGCACTGGGCACAGTGATGAGAAATAGTGTGTGTGTGTGTGTGTGTGTGGGGGGGGGGGGTTTGTTTGTCACTATGAGAGATTTATTTATATTAGCCCACCCTTTCAGTGAGGGCAGCAGGGTGACTTTAGATTAAAGTTGTACAGCTATGGCAGCAAAACATCTGCGTCCTTCTGCCTGTCAGACATTAACTTCACGAGAAGAGTCCGTCCTGAAGAACATAATTTGAGATAAATAATGTAAGTGAAAATGTTCCCCTTCATGCATTGTGCTACCAAGTGACATATACAGTACAGACAGGGTAGCTGGTGTACTTCCAGGGTGAACCCTTTATTGTCTTTCCAAAGTTATGAATTTTTGAACATTTCCGTCTGCTAATAATGTAGAGTGTGAATATGGCAAATTTGTGAAAAACAATAATGAGTTTACATATTACAGTAATATGATGTTACATGCACATACTGTATGTTCACTAATCAGGTTTTTATGTAATTATTATTATAAATCTCATCTCTTATTCATGTACCCCGTACTGTATGTTAGCTCAGTCTACTTTGAGTTGTTGAGCTATTAGCATCATCAAGTTGTCTGTGAATCCAACCGGTCTTAAATATTGTGTTGTGAGACCAGACACCAGTAATTATCAGGGTGCTGGTTTAGTTATGTTTGAAAAAAAGTTACAAATATCATGTTTGCCCTTGTTGTTTCAGATTTTTATTTTTTTATTTTTTTTAACTGTGCTAAATTAGAGTTGACAAAGAAACAGCAGGTGTTCTTAGGTCTGAAAAATTAAGGCTGCAGCAAACACCCGCAGAGGAAACTACATCATTTACATAAGCACATGCTGATTATCATGAGCACAAACACACATAAATCACTGCATACACTCTCCTGTATAGTGTTTTCCATTTACTTATAAGAGCTAATTGTTTTGGATTGTTTTGTTTTTTTTACCTTTTTTACATCAGGTTTGGTGAATAAAAACAGTCCTCTACACCACGAAACATCCATCAGTGTATTTTAAGATACTATTATAGCAAACAGTACTTTCAGGTAACAAAGTTTTATAATTTTGCCTTTTATTGACCATTGGTTTTGCCAGTTAAAGTGCAGTGGCAGATAAACTACTGCAAATTTCAGTTCAATATGTAATTTGCCAAAAGGCAAAAATTAAACTTAACTGGCCTATTGTGTTCTCTACAAGCTGGTGTCTGGAATAAACAATACTCTTCTAACGTGACTGGACTGTGGATTTGAGCATTTAAACAAAACAAGGGGAGGGAGGAGTCCTCTATGTCCATAAATCTCCCAGTTGAAATTTGATCCATATCATACTGAGAATTTGAGCTCATCAACTTAATAGTTCTGAATTGGGACCCTCTATATTTGAAGCAATTCACTTTTTATGTATACATATTATTTTATGCAGCTTATCTAATAATAGAAACCTTTGATAATGTTGGCCATGTTTGCTTAGTGATCTTCTGTTCAGTTCTGTGAACCTTATTTCCCCCTTTGAATGTGTTTTTTAATTTGTAATTCCTCCGCATGTGCTAAAAAATCTCTGAGCTTAGTCTGAAGCAGATCAAAGATCCATGGTTTTGCTGTGTGTGTGTGTGTGAGAGAGAGAGAGAGGGAGTGTAAAAGAGAGAGAAAAGGACAGAAGTCATCTCTAGAGGCCTGCTCAGTCGCTCCCTCTCTGTGATAGTGATCTTGATATAAAAAGTATTCGCCAGGCCTCAGATCCTCTTTTCTCTCAAACTCCTCCATTTCTATCAAAGACTTCTAGAAAGAAAAACACATCTAACATCGATGCAGTTAAGTGTGATCAGGGCGGGCAGGCAGCCAGACAGACACACTGCGCCACACAAACACACACACACAGACCATGGACAACATGCAAGAGACATGTAATGGGCTCAGGTAAATGACCTCAAACACTAACTAGCACTGATACCATCTCTGTATCATCTGGTTTTAGTTTCCTGGATATTTTTTAATATTTTGTTTTTGTTGTTGTCTTAACTTAACAGGCTTCCAAGCTGTGAACCACATCAAAGTTTTATGGATAAATGCAGCATCCATTTACTGAGGAGTGGAGGTTCCAACAACAAGCATCCACTTAAAACACAATAGAAACAGACACACACACACAGACACACAGACACACTGGCACACACACAGACACACATAGGTGTGACTGATGGCCATTGATCTGTTCATTCAGAACTATAATACTGCAGCTGCTCTGTGTCAGCGCCTCCAAGCAGCGGGAAAAGAACCTCTGTCATCACCCGCATGCCTCTTAGTCTGGCTTTATGTCAGCGTAACGCTTATGGGAAATATTTTTAGCACTCGTGTTTGGATGAAGTGCTGTATTACCAAGGCTGGATAGATGGGATGGAGTTGGTAATTGCATGATATTATACAGGAGTGCCTAGGAACTAGTCGATTGACCTTGCTTTGGGCTGCTGGAGGCGCAGATTTGGAGACGATTGGATGACGTATTTATGAACCTCCACCATTGTTAAAGTGGGTCGAAATGTACTTGGGCAGCTGCTAATATTACGACTAGTTCAGTTTTCCAAATATAGACTGTGGTGAGTAGTGGAGTCAGATTAAGTGGCTCTAGGATTTGGATATGGTGAGGACAGTACAGGATACTCTCAGTGCCAGACACATTTTACTCCTAATCCTAGTCCCACTTCTCTGGTCCTTGGAGGAATGCTTCATATAAAATCTTTATGGGGAGCTTACATTAGATATGAATCCCATCAACGTGTGTGGCCTTTTTCTGCCTCTGGGAAGACTGCCTGTGTTATATGCATGAGTGTTTGTTTGTGCCCTTGAGTCAGTGACAGAGTGTGTTATCCCTGTAACAGTGCATCTCCCCGTTGCTCAGTTCTCCATCTCATGCTTTCCTTTAAGTTTTAAGGGAGACAGTCAGTGACAGAGGGGAACACACAGAGAGGAAAGCCTGCGACAGTCTGTCAGGGAGTGTGTGTATCTGTATGTGTGTGTGGTATGCCTTCAACAGAGGGGGGATAGATAAAAACAGGCAGGTGTGTGTTCTGCTTCTCCTTGGCTGTGCCTTTACAGCAGCAGAGACGAATCGGTGCCTCTGTGTCTCTGTTTCATAGCAGCTCCTTAAACAATCCTGTGTGCTGCTTTTCACTTTGCTTTGAGTTAGACAGGCAGTCTAAAGATAGAAAGGAACGATGAGCACTGCTCTACCGCTCTGCTCTAATGAGCTATGATTGGCCCTCGTTTTTTTTTTTTTAATGGCTCAAACTTTGATATAAAAACAGCTGAACCAAGCCTGTTGCTCAGCACTTCTTCCCACTGCTGATTACTGATTAGGCATGATGCTACTCTCACTTCACACTTACATAGGATCCCTTATTATCATCACTAATCATGCGTATATGTAAGTGTAGCCTTTCTATGAGTGGAGAATTAGTATTTTATGATTTACAATGGTAATTCCTTATCTACTCATGTGAGTAAACACACATTTCCCAGATGCTTCTCAGTGGAGAATATATGTAGCACACAGGAAGTAATGACTTTTAGTATGCTGTAATAAATACTGGAGAAAAATTGGATAGTTAGCATGAGCAGAGATAGTTACCATGGTTGACCAGACAAAAAAATTGGATGTTATCACAAAGAAAGTGCAAAAACAAGCTTTAGCAATGAAAGCCAGGGTCTCATAAATTGCCACTTTATGTGTGTGGGTGTATGTGCATACAGCAAAAAAAAGTGAAAGGCTTTGGCAGCAGCTCTTACTGATGGTGTGTGTGTCTGTGTGTGTGTCAGTGAAAAGAAAAATAGCCATTTAGTGTCAGAGAAGGACAGAGAGGAATAGTGTGATGCTGGTCTGCGCCGGCTCTTCCTGGCACAAAAATGAAATGACGCATCTTAAGGGTTTTTGGAGCCTCCTTAATGCTGATGGTGCCGTTCATCTCTCATTTGTTAATCAAAGTGCAGCCCGTCTTGGCTCAGTGGGAAATCCTCCTCCCATCTCCGTCCCCTCTCCTCTGACATCCCTCCCTTTCTCTGCGGAATTTTGCGACCTGCATTGTGGCAGCGGCGATGACAGGAAAGCTTTGACAATAATCCCCTGGCCTCTGTTCTCCTCCTCACCTCCTCCATCAGCCCCTCGCCTCGCCCCTCAGCCGGCTCGACGGAGGCTGCTTCCTTCCAAGAGAAGATATCTGCCGTGTCAGAGTGTCAAAGTACACGTTTCCAGTCAGCTCCCTCAAGTAGGAGTGCGTTTCACA
This sequence comes from Trachurus japonicus, assembly GCF_045865225.1. Taxonomy (NCBI): domain Eukaryota; kingdom Metazoa; phylum Chordata; class Actinopteri; order Carangiformes; family Carangidae; genus Trachurus; species Trachurus japonicus. The sequence goes on along the minus strand of NC_140921.1, from coordinate 18,024,988 downwards.
TTGTGTTATTATGGATGGTGATACGCTCTGAGAAACACTGGGATGTGCACACACACACACACAAACACATGCACAAAGATTTAAACACAGCAGGTTATTTTTCACAGCCATTGTAGGTTTCTTTATCCCGTGAATCTTTAGCATCACCCCCCGTCCCCTCTGCCCCACTCACCTGTATCATCCAGGAAACACACACATTTTAATCCACCATCGACACGGTTGTGTGACTGCACATCCATCAGAGCTTTAATCATCATCCATGAGGAAGTAGTGTGAAATGAGTGAAGTGAGTGGAGTTTCAGTTCAGAACATAATGGGCCTTGCTACCGACTCTGTAGGTGTGAGTCTTGCACATGGGAGGAGTTGTCTTACATATTTTTTTTCTATTGTTGTCTCTGTGTCATTCTGACCCTGTTAATGTTGTGAAAGAAAAGTTATAGAGGGATGGGAAATCAGTCGGCGCTGGCTTATGGCCCAATGTGAAAGTATGATTTCAAACATACGCCCACGTTGATGCATACATGCAGAAATGGTCGCGGACACATACACACATGGACGGCGTCCCTGTGTAAATCTTATAAAACTGTGACATTTCTCTGCCGAACACCTCCCTCTCCTCCTCCTCTCCACTCATCTTCTCCTCCTCCTGCTCCTATTCAGCTGCGTCCCGATGGGGGAGCCTGTTTGTCTTATCGCCCTCTGCCAGCTGTGGTTCGGATTTGGGATCTAGGGGTCTCTCCTTCCCTCAGCTCTCCCCACACCAAAAAGACAGGGGGACAATGATTTGGCATGCTGCACACACAGACACACACACACACATACTCATAAACATCTCCAGTATGCACGACATTACTCAAAGACACATACACACTGCCGGATATCGCGCAGACACACTTGCATACATTCATGGAGCTCATCCAGATTTCGCGGCTGCAAGTTGTCTGGACGTTGGAGGCAAAATAATAATATTGAAGAGGAAATATGAAATATTGCATGGCTCCTTTCACATGGCTCTTTCCCCTTTTCCCTCTGTCATTAGCTTCTCTGCTAGACTCTGTAACGCCACCTGCCTATGGCTGTTAATGACACAGCCACTCTCTATTTCCCCATTCTCCTCACTCACTCCAGCACCTTAATGAACCACCTGTACAGTGTGCATGCGCTTGTGTGTCTATGTCTGTGTAGGTGCACATTCATGTGTTTGTGTGTCTAAGCCGAGGAACCTAAACTGCTGGAGGGTTGCTCCCTTTGTATATGAGCCAATTATCTTTACTTACTTCTCTCCTAATGACTACTTTGAAATGAGCGCAGAAGAGGTGGGATGGAGATAACTCTGGCAGCCACAAGGAGCACATGTGCCGGTGTGTTTGTGCGAGAGGCCAGAGGTTGGAGCCAATCATTGAGATGACTCTGGCAAAGAAATGAGCCCGAATTTGGATGGTTTAATTATTTGGACCACAGCACCTGCAGCAGACAGTTTGCCTTATTATTGGTTCATGATTTCATTATTTAAATCGCGAATGTTACTCACTACTTTTTCTATATACCCACCCACAGTCACTTCCACACTGGAACCTCTGAAAGGATGGTTCAAATTGATGCAGCATGGTCACCCTTTAAAAGATTATTAGTGATAATTAAAAAAAACAACAACATGATGATAATATTGAATACATTTTTAAAGAATACTTAAGTTGTGAGGCAGCCATGTGATCTATGGAGAAGTCAGTATCTGCTCAAGCTCAAAGACAAACCATACAGTAGAACCAGGATGACATGAAACAGACATGAATCTATGCTTCCCTTCTTCAGCTTCGTGATCAGCTGGTGTGAGAGAGTTGACTCAAAATCACATTAATTACTAATCTCGTTAATGAGAATTTGTCACATAATGACCACTTTGTTGATTGATTATTGTGTTACCATGACATGCTCTGCCAGAATCGACTTTTATTTGTCACATGGCTTAATGTCTCACTGTAAATTGAAAATGCCGACTTTCATCAGCTGTGTCAGACAGCTGTTTTTTGTTGAAATCTACCAGGTATTTTTGAACCAGCATTAGTTGTTTTTGCCACTGGGGGGCAGCACAATAAGCTGGAAACACAACACACGGCATAATATTCCTTCATTAAGTAGATGACTGGTGTCATTGTTGAGCCGCTTTGGTTAGCAGTCCAAAAATTGGATTTCCTTCAAGCTCTGTTTTGGTCTCCACCAACTCGTGGTTGTTTATTTAGCTGCTAAATGCTGCACTGTGTTCACCAGCTGGTTGCTACTTCCATCTGTCTGCTATTTGGTGCTGGGCTGGTAGCCTTCAATGGGATTTTAGGGTGTATTTACTGAAAACAGCTGCCTGCTGATTCAGGATGAGGGCAGCGAGAGCCAAAACTATAAAGTTGTGGGCTGGAAAATCAAAGCACAGAGACACTAAAATGCCTCATGGAGCTTTAAACATGGCTCAAAGATCAGTAGTGTTTGTGTTTTCCAGAAACTAGAATTCAATGTGAAATGAATGTTGCCCCATAACATAAATTCATCAGCTCGTCTAGGTTTGGGGGGTTACTGTCCTCTGGGGACACACATTTCTTCATGCAACTTGAAGCACCTTCAGTGTGTTCAGCAGGATGGAACAGATTGCTTTTAACAGAAAAAAAAAAAAAATGTTTTGCCACAGCCAAAGTTAGTAATTGGACCGTCTCTCAATGTTTTTTTCAAACTCGCCTTCCACAGACCTGCCTAATTAAGCCCACACAAACCTCCGACAGTTTCCCATCACTTTCGCTGTACTCTGACCTTTTCTAATGAATTCAAGGTATTACCAAGTAACAATGGTTTTGTAGCTGACAATAATGCCTTTGTTTATGCTGCCTCTTACATCACTTTTAAATTACCTGAACACCAGAGGCAGCAGTTCCTATCCGCTGGAACTTCTGTTTAATAAATAGATTTCATTCCCTCTGTCTCTCAGCATTGCCACAGGTGGGAACTGTGTCGTGCTGCGTCGCTGATGGCACAGTCAAAGTGGTTCAAGTGTCACACCTTGTAATGCCAACAGGACTGCGCTATTGTTGTTGTTTTTTCTCCGTATATTTGGATAGCAAGTGGTTTCTCTTTTTTTAATTCAGGTTATTTCTTTGACATGCAAATGTGTTCACTCATGTGGTGTTAATAGTTTCTTCAATAATCGCCTCGTGCTGTCTTATATTAGGAGAGACACATAAACAACAACACACAGGGGCCCAACAGCTGGCAAATATCCAGCGCTGTCTTATACTTGAACTTGCCAACACATCACACAATCTAATTTTATCTCCAGGACTATTTCATGGCTCCATAACAAAGTCCAGGATTAGGGCAGTGTTAGTTCTTCAAACAAACGCACACAAATGCGCTGTGTGTGTATTTTTGTTCTCTCCACACCGAGGGTGGTGCCAGACTTGTAATGTCTCTGAGGTGTTTGCTTAGATAAAGGTCGCCCCAACAATTAACCTTGTGTGAACGATTGAGGTAGCAAGATAAACAACGGGCTGGCAAACTTTTAGTAAGAGGCAAAAAATCAGCGCTTCAACAAACACTGACATATATATATACCCATACGCTTGGCACACACTCACCTGGGCTTTGATTTCAGTTGGCTGATAGCTCAGAGGACGGAGGCATGTGACCCACTTCATCATACACTTAATGCCCGTCTGAACAGCAGACTGGATCTGACAGGAACCCACCAGAACAGAGGAGCCTCGGAGGAAGGACAATACAGCTGCAGCCAACAGCTTGGAGGCAAGTTAGCTTCGTTATGGAGCACCTGCGGGGCTGTTACAGGGCTTCGCCTCCCATGTCTCTGGGGTTTTTGTGCTGAAATCTGTCTAGGGTTAGTTAAAGGAAGAAATGGGATGTGAAAATGAAAACACCTGGTGGCAATTTTGTTGAAATTAATAAGAAAGTTTGATAGATGGAGACAAAAGTGACAAAAAAATGTCCACCTCTATATTTCCCTGTGTCTTGAAAAAGAATAATACTGAAAGCAGATATACAGTACATGTAACTGTTGAGCACAAACGACTGCAACATTAAATGCGAAAAAGATGAACTGGGTCTGAAATGTATGAGTAGCTTCAAGAACGCCTGTTGCACGGTACAGTACATGCATGCACATGAAGACACAGCAGGTGTGTTCTGTCACATGTAAAGCTTCATTCCCTTTTCATCCTCCATTGCCTCCCACACTACCATACAGTACAGTATGCTCTGCCATACAGTCAGTGTGCAGGAAGTTGCTCCATGGGGAGTTGATTTCCAAAGTAACAAGACGGCAAAGTCTGAGAAACTCTCTCCCTAACACACACACGCACGTACACACACGCACTATGTGGCAGAATGGCCTTTGTGCTCAAATGTCACACCGGCTCCCTCTTTGCTGCCTTTTAAATGATAATCTTTGACACCAACAGAACACCTACACAGTGCACACAAAGGACCTTCATGATACTTGTGCTCTGTACTTATCTATAAGTAGTCTTACATTAGTGTGACATTGGTTTAGTATCGTTATTACAACTTGAGCTTAGCAATACAACCTCTGTACTCCTGTACTTTACACCCTCAAGCTCAAGGCTGTATTGAGCGCTGGAAAAGCACAAGTAAACCGTTGCAAATTGATTGGCTCTGCATGTGTGTGCTTTTGTGTGTGTTGTGTGAGTTTGTGAGAGAGAGATATAGAAAAGAGTCATTCCCTGATACAACAGGACGTTACTTTTACAGTCAGTAATGCTCGCTGTCAGAGACATGACATCTAATCCCCCCTGTACTCCATCGTCTGCTCACTCCCCGCTCCCTGAGCATCTCTCTTGTCATTTCTCCTCATTCGCCCACTCATTTTTGCATCTAGTTTGTGTGTATGTGCACAGTGTCGAGTGTGTGTGTGTGTATGTGTATGTTTTCTTTAGGGTTTGAGTGAATTGGCTTGGATGCTTGCCTGTTTGGATAGACGTAATCTCTCCCGTGAGATATAGGATGTAATAGAAAGTTCATTCAAGATTTATGAGTGATGCACCACTGTGCGTTCATGTTTACACACACACATGCCCACACACACATAAGATAGGAACCTACACCCATTGTCTGATGATCTTAGAGCTGGCTGGTCAGTGGCCTTCCTTGTCACTTCCCATTATTCAGGGCTGGAAAAGCTGTCTATTTCTGTCTTTAGAAATGGATGTTGTGCTAACACACACAAACACACAAACACACACCAGCTACGTGTCCGCCTCAGAGTAAAGAGGCATTCACTCAACGTTACTATATTGCTGGCGAAGAGGCTGCTGCACACTGATGCATGGAAAGTTAAAAAAAAACCCCCCAAAAAAACACCCCAACTTTTTATCAGTTGATTTGACTTTGATGTATTTTATTAATGTAAATTCATAATATACATTTATTTCAATCATTCCTGTCATACAATTTATAATTTGTACATTTCAGACAAAGCAACAAGTGAATCCATTAATTTAATTCATCAGAAAATGAGTGAACAGTTTTTTTAATGCAAATTGTTCCACCCCAAACCTAATCTTATGATCTTTCACCAATTTAAATCAAAGTGCGTTTGTTTGCCTGTCTGCTTGTCTTGCCTAATCACCAGCCTCTAGTGTGACTATACCTTATGTCCACCATCCACCCCAAGCACCTTGTGTTACCTCCTCCTTTATTAACAAATATACATTTGTACCTGCTGTTGCAATTTACTGGCACGGAAAGCTAATTTTACTAGTATTGCTCAGAAAGATCCTGGAGTCAATCCCAGGTGACAGTGTGTAAATGCACACCTAAGTACAGGCACTCTAGAGATGGTAATCAAGGTACAGTAATGTGCATGTGCTTTGTTCACCCCATGCCATTGTTGATTGAAATTCAATTTATTACCACACAATTCAACCTGAGGGGGACGTTAATGTGTGTAACAAACTTCCCAGGCAGTGCTTCAGTTTGGACTAAAGTAACGGGCCGACTAACTGACAGACCAACATTACCATCCGTAAAACCACACTGGCTATCAATCATTAGTTGCTGTTGTATTATAAATGAAGAACTCCAAACGAACTCCAAACCAATCTGACAGATTCTGACAGACACGTCTATTTTATCATCTCACTGCCATTTCCATCAGTCCTTCTGTGAATTACAGGTTTCCTCTATGAGTAGTCTAGTACCATGAAGTGACTTGGTGCAGCGGTCATCTGTCCTTATGGTGAACATGTCACCTCAGCTGTATAGAAATAAAATGTATTCTTGCAGCGGCATCACTCCTTATCCATCTCTGTTTGTTGAATGTCAGAATATTTTGTTTCTCCCCGAGGCAATCTGCCAGTTTATAAACAGGAAAACTGTCCTCTACCTACAGTATGCCAATATGGAGGGTAGTTGTGTGTGTGTGTGTGTGTGTGTGTGTGTGTGTGCTTGCATGAGTGGGTGAGCCTTTTTATTTACCACCTCCATAAGCTTCAGTCTTTGTGCATTAATCAGAAGGACAATTTCTCCTGATCTTGTGGAGTATGAGTATTAGTGGTGTAATTGTGGCTGCCTTTTCTATTTGTTTGTGTTTAAGGATTTAAGAATGAAAGAGAGGCAGCAGGGGAGCAACAGACTGTTCAAATTGTGCATGTAATTCACTGCATCATTCATCTTTGCAGCTATTTGTGAATGCTCGCCTCTGTTTTATTCTGTGCCTACTCTCAATTAGACACTCACTCACTCACACTCTCTCTCTCTCTCTCCCTCCATCTCTGGGCTTCTCTCTCTCTTTCTTGCATTTTTCCACCACTGTCTCTGTGTTTGACCTATTCCATCCCTCCAAAGTGAGTGTCGAGACGTAAGAAGCAGAAAGAAAAAGGATGGGAGAGAAAAGATTGAGTCAGAGATAGTGGGTGTAATAGACAAAATTGGTTGGCAGAGATGGGTCGATAAGAGCGGGATTGGATAAATGAACATAAGGGGGGGGGGGGGGCTCCAAAGCATCCTCTCAGAGCTGCAGGGTTGAGGCCCAGCATTTTCACAGGGAAAAAAAAACTTTTGGAATGAAAATGGTTCGGCAGCAAAGAAGCCAAGAGACCTTGTGAATTGGGAACAAGGGGTAGCACTGCTGCATTTAATATCAACCACACCATACTAGAAAAGGAAAGTTGTTGAAGCCTTAAGAGTTTCTTTTTCTCCATTGCTGACCTGCCTGCTTCACCTCGTGCTGCTTCCTCGCTGCTGTCACTTGTGCACAAACAAAGGAGGAGGGTAAGCAGCAGGAGAGAGTAACACAGGGCTCAAGTCTCAGAGAGGACGCATAGAGCATGCTGACAGAAAAGGTAAATAGGAACTTAAAAGAATAATCACAGTACAATATACTGTAATACAGTGCACACACTTGTAGTAATTGAATTTAAGTAATTTTGTTGCAACTGTCAAAGGCAGTAATTTGTTTACTTGTCTTGTCTTTAGTCAGTGATGGTTTAATTACAGTATGACCAGTGCATAATTCATCATGTAGGACATTTTTTTTATTTAGACTGAAACTATAATTCACAAATACCCACACATGCCATGTTAAAGATATACATTAAAACACATTAGAAAAAAATAAGATAAAAACCAATTAGCAAAATATGTCAACTTGAACAAAGGTCTGACATTCACCATTTTCATATTTGTCCTCTTTTACCTTGAAAAGTCAATGTTAGACAATATAATTCATCATTGAAAAGTGGTCACAAAGACACAGAAGTCGTATTGGAAGATGTTTGTGTTATTCAGTTCTCCTCAGCAGAGGAAGACATGAGGAAAGAAGATAAATAATGGGAGTCATCGTGGGGTTTGAATAAAACATATAGATCCAGACTCTCTCTCACATACACACACGCATATGCACATAAAATTACCTCCTGCACGGTTTGACGAGACCTTTAAAGAGTTGTTTTGTTTGTTTTTTCTTCTGTGTGAGGCATCAGATACACAGGCCTGTCACAGACACTGATGAAAGGAGAGAGAGATGCTTTTTTTTCTTTGTATTTTTGGAATTGGGCTTTTCATGTCTTGGAGCTCAGGGTTTCAACAGTGAATTAATGCATTCAAAATATGGCTGCTTGTGCGTTGAAGTGTTGCTTGGCAGGTATCCTGCCTGATGATTTGGTCTGTGTCCCTGATATTAGTCAGGAAATAAACCCCAGTTACAATTATTGTTAGAGTTGGAGTAATGAGGTGTAGCTAACACACTGAATTAATCTTTATTTCTGTCTTTATATTTTGGTCTAATATATGAACACCGAGAGAGCTGAATTGAATAAATTCAATATGCTTCCGCTATGAGCAGGCCAGAGTGCGTTGATAAAAATTCATGTTTTTCCTGTTACAGCAAATATTCATTTACACTGTGCTGATGCTCTCTACTCCTAAAGTGGCCAGGGGCATCTTCACAAAACATCAGCAATGTAGTAAATTAAAGTCTTAAAGTCTGCTCCATACACTTAATACAGCAATTTAATACAGAAAAAAATTATTAAAAGACACAAAAATCTCATACTCCTCTCCATTCAACTTCTACATTTTCCTTGTGTGAAAAACTGTTAAAACTGAAGCAGTTTTTCCATACTCATGGACAGACAAAGATCAAGTTAGTTGTTTAGACAGACATGTAACATGTGAACATGTGACCCACTCTGATCAGGTCCAGGTATTTTGAGGTAAAGAAGAGAGAGAATCACAGATGCAGAGAATAAGAGCCTTAAAAAAAGTGTTAGTTGAGTGAACCTGATCCAACCCGCCCTCCTCCTCCTGTCACCGATCCATACCTGTCCGCCCACTGATTTCCCATGAGCCTCTTGGTGATTGTGTGAATTCAGCCAAATCGGGCTCCTTTCTACGCCGTTGCCGTTCATTCACACAAACACAAGCAAGCACACACTTCTGCAAGAACACAAACTGAACACAAATGCTTGCATTAGCATTCACTCCCACACGCACACACGTACTCACTGTCCTCTGTGTCTTACATAACAGTTGTGTTTACAATAACGGAGGATGGATGAGCCGCTTGTTAGGCGAAAACTTGCAGGCAACAAGTTCAGTGTCCTCCAGGAATCAGCACAGCACTTTTCTTTTTCCCTCTGAAAGACGTTTATCTGTATAGTGAGCATTGGTGTTTACATTGTCAAGTCTGTCTAAATGCTGGAGAGTCTGCTGAGTGTCTGGTCTTTCATCATTGTGTTGTTATAGTGGGATGTAGTTCACCCTGGTTCACCTCTGGCTCCCTGCCCACACGGAAAGAGAAACACATGCACTGAAAGAGACACAGAGAAACAGAGAAAAACTATTTTCCATTGCTTCAGCCCGTAGGATCTCTGTATTAGAAGCTGTGACACCCCACACACACGCCATCGTACCACCAATGCCATTTTAAAAAGTACGTGTGCACACACATACACCCCTCCACTCAGCAGATGTACTGAAGAGGTGGAAGCACTTAAGAATCCCTGCAAGAGCAGGAGAATGAGCTCTGAAAATTGAGTTGAGAGGGAGGTGGAAAGTTCAGCGGCAGTCCTTCTGGATAGACGGCGCCGGAGAGCTCCTTGAGAAAGCTGCAGATGATGTCAAGAGAAGTGAGGGATTACATTAGGAGAGTTAGTGATTGTAGTAGTTCAGTGTAAGAGCTGCAGTTGTCACGATCAAAGCTGCTATTAGTACTCTTAGTGAGGATCAAATCAGGCTCATGAAACATGTAACATGAGCGCAAACGGAGGAGCTGTCAAGTCGAAGAGAAAACTAAGGGTAAGAAGTTCAGAGAGGAATGAGAGATATTTGATGTTCTGTTCTTTTTCTTCTTTTTTTAAATGTGTGGTTGTTTTTTTGTCTGTGCGTGGTGGTGGCGAGCTGCAGGTTTAGGTCTGGCTCAAGGAGACACAGGCAGGACAAATGGCTCATTTGGGATTAATGTGAGCTCTATCTGTCTTGTGGCAGTCGCTTTAACCACCCTGTTTAGACGCAGGTTCAGCGTGCTCTCATGTCTGTATAACCTTTGCGCTGACACTTTTTTGACGAATTATCCCCTCGGGGTGCACAGTGCAAATACTTTCCCCATCGATAAATCCCATCCACTGTTTCATTTTCAGAGTCTGTGACAGCCTCAAAATATCTGCACTGTACTGTAGCACAGAGCATGAGCAGAAAGTCGCTGTAAACTTGTTGAAAGACAAACAACACTCCTGAAGCTGAAGCACACACGCTCACGTCCACACTGTTGCAGACACACCGACACATGCACTCACAGACAGCTGCACCGCTTCAGTCGAGCCTCTCTGCGGATTCCCAATCAAGTGGACTGTGCCTAAATCACGGCGAAGGTGACCTCTCGTCCCTCCGACGGTTGACAGCTACGGGACTGATCGGTCCCTGTTCTATTAGGACTGATTGTATCATTTGGATACAGATGGGTCGTTTAACCCAGCAGCTGTCCTCATCAGACACACCAGACTGAGCCCCCTGGTTAATGGCTCACACGGGGTCGTAAGGGGAACAGAGGCTGGCAATGAAGAGGAAACACACAAATTAAATACATGAGCACCAGGGTGGCAGAGCGGATGGAGAGGCCAACCTGCGATCAAATGTGCTTGAACTGTCATAACCACAGATGTGTGGTCTGTGTTAACTGATACTCACTCCTGTCAATAACTCAACTATCTCAACAAAACTACACGTATCCCCACCAGGGGAAAATCAGCTCCAACTTTAAACCAACACTAAGGAACTTTTCAACCTTCATATAATATTTTCATAACTTTTGTGATGGTACATCGACTTACAACAGGTTGAATGACACCTCTGTCATGGCCTGAGGGGGTCTGTATCAACTTCACTGGCACTAAGCAGCTTTGAGGAGCATGGTAGGAACCCGGCTCTCACTTAAGTTTCACTTTCACTTTTGCGAGTCACAACGAGGAGGGAGCAGACAATGCGGCACCTGTCCGTCGGATTGTGTATGTGTGTTTACTGTGAAATGATCCGTTGGTAACAGAAACTTAGTTTGGACGTCTTCTGTTAATTTCCATGCACCGGGAGATCAGGATGTTTACGGCGCTACGTGCTAGTGCTCATGGGAAATGGAGTCTTCCTTCAGGCAAAACACTACCGCTTTGGGCCACTGGCGCCGCCAAACTCAACCAAATTTGAAAGTTCTTAAGTACTGCTTTAAATCTGAAATAGTCAACACCAACTCTCTTTAGCTGATTTCTGAAGTTTCCATCAGTTGAGCAGTCCGTTCAGTTTATCACATCACGTTTTTGTCCAAAGGTCATCCACTTTCTGCAGTGAGTTTATTTTAATATTGCTGCGGAAGCATTTAACATTATTTTGGAGGCTGCAGACTGTTCTGTGCTTGAACCAAACTTCACTGATGAAACAGGCCATATTGTCTGCGTCTCTCAGCCATCTGCAGCTCCATATTTTTCCTGTTTTCTCTTCATAATTGGATTGCACACAGTAACACTTATTTTCTGAGGATGCTGTCAAAAAAAAACAACTGATATGGGGTTTTGTGTTTGCATTCAGTGTGAGTGCTCAGATTGTTGCCACTGATCTGTACTGCGTGGGAGGTTATGGATGTGCAGCTTGATGCAGCTCATGGTTTATCACAATTGAGTGTCAAAGTTACTAACTAGTACTACTAAATAATCCTTCAAAAGTATCTGACAGTAAGAGTTTCACAAAGTCATTGAACTGGAAGTCGGGCTTTGTGATACTTTAGAGCAGCTGGTAACACAGTGATTAGTGTGCTAAGAAGTGGACTGCTGTGAGTCAACAGTGCCTTTTGATTTTGATCAATGAAGTAATTATTTCTTCAATCAAAAAATGAACTATTTTGAATAAAATATTAAATGAAAGATAACACACTTACACTACAAAGCAAGCAGCTCCATGTATTTAAGAGGCAGAAGCATTTTATGTGATGATATTTTTAGACGATAATGACTTTGAAATTACCATTCCCAAAGTTTCATTCTGCAAATGCTTTTTATTTTTCATTTTTCTTGGTGCATATAGTTTTTAACAACCATGAGCTGTCAAATAAATTCCTAATACAACAAACAGCAAACATAGCAGCAGGTTAGAGGACCAGAGGCGAGATGTATTCAGAGAAGGAATTTTGTAATACAGAAATAAATGTTCCACTCCGCACAGTCATCCACCCACAAGTTGGAAGCTATGCTGTTCCCATGTCTGTTTTAAATTCCGACTACATAATCGAGGCAGGTAAAGATGGAGGCTGCTCTTTAAAACGCTCCTTTACAGTGCGCTGGCAGGCCGGCCCCAGAAGCGAGGTGAGGCAGGTGAGAGAGAAAGACGGACTGTGAATAAGAAGAGGTCGAGAATATTCATGAACACACGAATCATCACCGCAGCTACTACGAGTCTAATGAAATCTTGTTATAATTCACAAAACTACTCTCAGAATGAAAGAGAGAGAGGTAATGGAGTGTTTGAGTCAGCACCACTGAAACTAGTTTCAGGTCAGGAATTGAGCTGCTGTGAAATTGGGTTACCTCAAAAAAGGTTTGATTTAATCAGTGCAAAGTCGTACTGCATTTTGCGTATTTCGTGCACAGCATGGACCTTCTTCTTCTTGTTCTTCTTCTCCTTCTCCCCATTTGCCATATTAGTCCATGCATGTGTGCACCCACACTGCCATCTCCCTAGTGACAACTCAGCTCAGCAACAAGTAGCTCACATGTAGGCTCAAAAAAAAAGGCTCAGGCTCTAGGAGACGTACTGTACAAGAGCACGGATAAGACACACACGTTGGTATTGAACTGCTGCGACTGTGGTCCGGGGGTGGGATAAGAGCTCTCTCTCCTGGAGCAGAGGGAAGGCAGACTCTGAAAATGGAAGCGTAGATTTTCTGTCCTCCTCCTCCTACACAGGCAGCCGAGCTCAGAGGGGCTCCGTCTCTTTGCGCGGCTCTCTGATCTTCAAGTCACAAAACACCTGCTGCCTGCCTTCAGACAGCCATGGAGAGCGCAGGGGGAGGTGGAGGTGGGGGTGGCTGAGGTGGAGGGAACACCAGTCAAGCAAGCCAAGAGGTTGGGGTGTGACAGTATGTGAGAGGAAAAGGCTTTGGAGGAAACACTGAGTGCCCGCGTTAGATGATAACATGTAAAGCAGCAGTGGAGCGAGGTTGTAACAAGGGCAAGGCAATAGTGAGAGTTCACGTCGACACCGGTGCTTAAGGAATATCAGACACCTACCGTCACTCACGGGACGTCTGATGCCTTCTAGGTAGTAGCGTGCGATTTGGTGCTCACTCTTTTCCAGCGTTCGGCTCGGCTGACTTTGCTACTACTCGGTGCTTTGCAATAAAAACAATGTGAAAGCCACAGATTCTCCCCCGTGGGATATTTGTAGCCCTCATGGCCCAGTGATCCATTCCTCTCCTCATCTCTCCCTGTTTACTTGTCAGTCTTGTCTCCCTTGCGTCTGTACCCTTTCCATCTTCATCTATCCACACAGCAGCAGCTTCATCCCTTGGAGTATGTGTGGAGCTCCCCCAGGGTATAAAGGCTGAGAACAGTGGAGGAGAGTGTGTTTGTGTAGATTTAATGTAGAGTGGAAGAGTCAGGACCTGAATCTAATATTTATTGTTCTATTCAAACTGCACCACAGTGACACGGAGGATGTGGAAGTTTTTACTCCCCGTTAATTCATCCTCTTGCATCTTCTTATTGCTTTGTGCTGTGAACAAATCCCTGACCACTCCATGTTCTCTCACGACCTTCCAGCTGATCCTCATCATCATCACTCTGATGTTTAGAGCGAGGACCAAAGTAGAAGCCTGATCCTTAGATCTGAAGTAACTCCTTCTGTAGGCCGATAAAGTCCAGAGGATATCTCGGCTGCATTTATCCTCCGAAATCTGTCTCCTAAGGGTTCAATTACGTTTGTGCTATATTGTCTGCCAGAGGGATAATTAACAGTGTATAAAGTCAGACAGCTGTAAACTGGTGCGGGACATTAATCTATAAGGAAAGTCGGCACAAATAAATGCTTCGCCAAGATTGGTCTGAAGTTATCACCAAGATTTAAAATGGCTTTGTCCATATTAAATATTAATTTGAAGACTCTGCCAACCTATCCTCAATCTAACATAATCAGAATTGAAGTGATGCATTGGTGATGTGTAGTGTTGCAATTTACAATCTCATGTGCATTTTGTCACTTTTTTTAAAGAGTGGAATTTGGCTGCAGAGCATTTGAACCCCCAAAACCAAAATAAAGAACAAAAATGACAATGATTGTTTATTCCTTCAAGGGGCAATCAGTTTGCATGCAATATTTCTTAGCCCTGCCGTAGCCGTGGTTTTACTTGTCTGTATCTGCCCTCTACTGGTCTAAAGCATTTGGTACAGCACTGGACAGCAGTGAGTGCTGAGTACCAGATAACAGCTGGAGTTTTTCTTTCCTTCTGTCAGTCACTCATAGGGCCTGTATACCGGTAAATATTCAGGATGGAAAACAGGTCTGTGAAGTTGTACTCAACTCAATTGATCTGGAAAGAGCAAATTAGCAGGTACAGTATCAGTGCTGTTTCAGATTGTTCTGTGTTAAATACTGTGTATCAGTCATGAGCTGGTAGGTGTATGTCAGATGGATAGATTTGTTTGATGGACATTTTCAGTGCTACACTTGACATTAGACCCACTTTTAAATATTCTAATATATTTATCAGGATGGTCTCTACTGTACCCTGAAAATGATGCTGTGTCGCTCTTTATGGCACCTAGTCTTTATGATAACTCTGTAGGTCGTTCTCATGTACCAGACATATTGTCCATTAGTGGTCATCGTGCTAATGAAAGAACCATAAGGCCTGTCTGTACCTGGTGGCGGCCAAACTGTTTGATGCTGACATACACATATGCATATTTTTTGGTCGCAAACACAGACACAAATTACTTTGGCAATCCATATTTTCTTATCTTTAGAACAGCTTTTAATGAATATTCATTAGCATTCAAATTGAAGTGCACCATCGTTGATTTTTTCTCCCAGCTGGAAGAAGCATGCATCATTAGCTGCATATAGTGTTTAGACTTCATTAATATCCCCTCTTCCTCTATGGTCTTTATTAAAGTCAGAAAGTGATATGTGTGGTGTGTTCGTGTGTGTGTATGTGTGTGTAGTGTGCATTTTTGTAAAGTTTATGAGCCTCTTTTCCCCTGTGTCTCCTTCCAGTCCATCTGCTTGCCCTCAGGGCAGGCGACCGCTTCTTGAGTTGTGCTGGTGCAGGTTTTTGCCTGCAGATGGCAGCAGCATCATGGCTCTTATTTTGTGATGTTTTGGTGTCTGCACTACACATATTCATCATATCATTTGATTTGTAACCTTGTCCATAGAATTGCCCCTAAATATGAATAAGGCACAGACATGGAGAGGTTCTCTTCTTGCGATCTCCATATATAACAGGAGTTTCTGGTGTTTTATTGTTGAATGTGCTTGATAGATACCACTCAGTCGTTGAATGCTGGAGAGGCTGCTATGTCTACATGTGCCATACCTGCTGAGCCACAGCAATGTATGTTTTCAACAAGTCTAATTGACTGATAAACAATCATGTCATGTTCATTTTAGTTAATTGATGCATATGGGTGACTTATATACAGTTAAAATGGATCCTTTATTGTAAAAAAAAAAAAAAGTTTATTTCAGTGTCTGTCATCTGTTCTCATGGTGAGAAACTGGGAAAAAGGACATAGTTACATTCACATAATAGCCCAAACAACAAGACTCTTGTGCTGCACATTATAGTTTGCTTTGTGAAGTCAAGTCGACTTTATTTACAGAGCACGTTTAAAAGCACAGGGCAGAACATTTCTGGTAGAGAGAATAATACTGGGCACCACACGAGGCATTAGCAGAGGAGCATAAGAATTTTTTTCATTTTAAGTTAAACTGATCCATGTTGCAGATTCAAGGTTTGAGATACTGCAGCAGTATGGGATCTGCAAGCCAGGGAAGAATGTGTTAACTTTCATTTTTAATTTTTCAACTTTTCAACATTTCTCAGGAAATAATGTATACATCTTATGACTTACTATGGTTTATTTCAAATTCATGTCACAGTACTGCTTCCTCTTCCCTTTATTTTTCTATTATATTAAGAGCCAGACAGACATTTTTGTTTGTATTTAAGGCTTAAGCGCACTTCCCTTAAGACAAGTGTTTCCACCTGTGCCTCTTTCTTGTTCCTCTCTCTCCACTCTCTTCTCTCCCTTTCTCCTCTCTCCTCCCTTCTCTCCTCTTTCTTCCCTCCTCAGTCACATGTTCTCAGTGAATAGAGTGTTGAGTGGGTTTCACCAGCTGGTGCCTTTGCCCGTCACATAAATAGTGTTAACAACAAATGTGCGAGAGTGTGCATGTATGCGTGCCCGTCTTTGCCAGATACTTGAGTGGAGTGTCAGTGTCACATCTGCCCTCCAACATTCCTGTGTGCCTTTGTGCTCATATGGCAGCCTACACAGACTGCTGCGCCCCTTTCCAAAGCTGTGCAAAAATCATTATGTTGTCACTCATTACACAGAGACAGTAGTTTCACACACGTCTTGGCTTTTTTTTCTTATTCAGAATGAACCTTGATATGCTAGTAAAGGTTTGAATGGAGTTGAGAAACTTGAAAAAAGAAAGTCGAAGAGGTCAATCAGGTAGTTGGTTAGATTTATAGATTTATCCTGCTGTTGACCTGCCAAAAAGCCAGAGATCTACCCGGTTGCTTGATGATGTTTCCGACAGTGTTTTGATGGTCAGGGCAGGTCTTAGGCCTCAAGGGTCTCCATCCTAATGATGGATCCAATCACTCAGACAGCTTGCAGATCTGGAGCTTCTCTGACATGTCAGTGGTGCAGCAAGTCTGTCTGCTCCTTAACTCATCTTTCTTCTTGTCAGTTTGACCTCTCTCTCTCTGACAGCTCCTCCTCTGTGCCTTGCTGTCCATTTTTATATATTTTTTTCACTTCTCTGACATTTTTAGACTGACACTATTTTTGCTCCTTGCACAAAAACACAATCAAGATCTGCTGCCACTGATTGAAGGCTCAATTATCATCTCAGCACTAAATACAGAAGGTTTGTCAGGTGATGATTTCTGCCATGTGAGGTGATGTGTTCTGTGTTTGTGTTGTGTTTTTTTAGTAATAATTATTTTTGCCCTGCTTAGTTCACACCCTGGACATCTTGGTGCTGGTGACTCAGACTTGTAGATGAGGCATTTGTGAAAAAACATGCACATACATACAGTATACAGTACTCTGAGAATCTCAATGCAAGTCCTTGATGAGTTTAAAACAGCAACCACAATAGCTCTCCTGTTCTAAAGCAGCCACACCCACTCGTGTGCTTCTTCTAAACACTTCTATATCCTTTGTGGATAATCTTCATTTTCCCGCTGGTCTGGACAGCTAAACTTGAAAATGTTTATTTTTTACCACTGCTTCTTACTGTTTCCCTTTGCCCTGTCTAGTTGGTTCAGCTGATGGCGCCTCAGTGTTTCAGACAAGCCACTCTACATCTTCTGTAAACACGTCATCTATCTTCCCAGGGTCTGACATCGCTCCACCTCACATCACCCACAGTGTCAGGGCTGGAGGTGAAGGAGTTTGGAAAAATGTGAAACTCCTCTGAGAAACGACAGAGTCAGACTCATGCTCCAAATTACATGTGAGCCCTTCACACCAAGTAGTTTTTCAGATATTCTGAAATATCTGTTGTTGTGTGTGCTCACACTCACATCGGGGAGTTAATTTAAAGGAGACATATCATGCCCTCTCTCCACAATTTAAAATAGTTCCCAGGTGTCTTAAAGACATATCTGTGACATGCTTTGGATAAAATACCCCAAGGATCAAACATCACAGCACTTTTCAAAACAGCCCTGTTCAGAACGGCTGGTTTCAGTGCCTGTCCCTTTAAATGCAAATGAACCACTGCTTGCCCCGCCCCACCTCTTCTACCGGTCCCAGGTAGGGGTGGTAATATGCAAATTCGATAGTTACATCACTGGAAGACATCTGAGGGAACAGCTCGTAAAACCACGTGGATTTTAACCTAGGGAGCCTGCACATTACAGATTTTTTTTGTCAATTCTCACATTTTGGGGCCCTGAAGGCAAGACAAACACCCAAATATATGTTAAAGAGCCTTAAAAAAGTGATATTTCCATAATATGTCCCCCTTAAAGACAGGAGTCAAAGTTAACAGGTATTAAGTGTTACATGAGTCTTTCATAATCACCCTCTCCACATGTTCTCAGTGCCTTTTCTCAGAATCAATCATTATGTGTTTCATGGTTACATCAGGGCTCTTTTCTCCGTCTGCTCGTGTTGCATCGGCTTTTAAAACATTTTGCTGTCCAACATCCACCTGCACTTTTACCTCTCCATGTGACTTCTAAATGAGAATGAGCCAGAGTGTTTAGAGGAGGCATCTGCCTGATGTTTGATTGATTTCCTCTCTGGCCTGACCAACAGACAGGTGTGTACGTGAATGTAAGTGTGTGTGTGTGTGTGTGTGTGTGTGTGTGTGTGTGTGTTTGTGTGTACGTGTGTGTCTGCCACTTAGGCCAAAATCCATAGAGTCTGTGGGTTGCTGTGGTAACGGTAATCACTTTTAATTCAGCGTCAGGGAGAAAAAGAGAGGATAAAGGTGGAGTGGCAGCAGTTTAGTAGGGTAATGTGGGAGTTGTAGAGGGAAAAACAATAAAAAAAAATGCCTAAAGGGAAAACTAGGTGTGTGTCTTTCCCCGTTTGGTGACTCTGCAGTGTTGACACTGAGTGAGATGGCGATTAGAAGCAGAGTGATAAGGATGAAGGCTGAAAGGCTTTACATAAATACCTATTTCTCAATCCCTCAGGATTTAAAAGCTCCTCCTCTTTCCCCTTTTTCTCTCCTCTCCTCCTTCTCTGCTGGCAGATAATAATCCGTCCATCGTGAGGGCTGGTATTTGCCCAACAAGCTCTCTCTCCTGTCAAGTCTTTTCTCTTTAAATTTCAGCACACTGGAGAAAGGAGGGAAACATATTAATTATGCATTCCCCTTTTTGCCCCATCTCCACCTCCCTATCTGTCTCTTCGTGTACCTTCACTTTTCCTCTTTGCTCCTCCTCTCCATCCTTTGTATTATGAATACCATTAATGAGGAAGCAAGAGACAGACACACAGAGGGACGGTGTGTGTGATGCTAATTAATGGGTATGCTTTGTTTTCTCTGTCACTTTACTCAACCTCCTGCTGGCTCAAACACACACGCGCACACACACTCTCTGAGAGGCTGTCTTCTTTTTTAGCGGCGAGTGGAGGAAAAATAGAAAAAACAAAAAAAAACATCAACAAGATGTGTGGAGTGCGCAGCCAGAGAAAAACCACCACCTGCCACTCAAGCCAGCCTCCTCGTACTATACTGCTCTCTCTCTCTCTTTTTAGTCTCTCACTCACACACATACACACACACACACACACTCTCACATGAGCGCCGGTCCGTAATTTTCCGCCACACTCTGCTCCGAGCCAATCAGAGGCCAGAATGGGGCTCCTCAGAACGTGAGGGGGAGGAGACAGAGCGAGGCTGGCTGATTGACAGCCAGCGCCCTACAGGTGGAGAGAAGAACAGAGAGAAAGAGAGAGTGGGGGGAGGACGACAGAGAGAGGAAAGGGAAGGGGGTGAGAGAGGAGGAGAAGAGAGGCAGCGGCAATCAGACTACCCATATACACACACACACACACACACATACACACACACCTACTGACACACACTCCCGGTGCTCTGTTCCTCCCCTCCTACCTTGAAAGCTTGCTTCAGCCGGCAGACTAGCTGACTAACACCACCAGCACTGCCATCATCATCTCCACCTCCACCACAGCTGCACCAAGATGAGCCAGTGCAGGAAAAGGTGCAAGAGGCAGCTCACCAAGGTGGCTCGCTATTTCTATCGCTTCCTCATGGGAACGCTCACCCAAGGTAGGCACCCAAAACTTCCATTACCACACCCAGAGGTTTCCTTGGTGGGTCCATGTCTTTTCGTGAGTGGAGATGGTCTTGAGTGGACTTTGCCGCTGTGTTCAGCTCCTGGTGTGGCTTCTGATCTTTGCTGATCTGTTATTGGTCCATCAGTCCAGTTTCCCTCCTGTGTCTGTGGCTCAGTTTGTTTTCTACCTCAGTGCTGACACAGGAGATGAACTCCTCATATGCACAGATCCAAAACATGCATATCATTTCAAAGACTGTGAGTGGACTTGTGTGAGTGTGTGTGAGTGTGTGTCCATGTCTGTCTGAGTGCTTTGTTTCATCTCCAAACAAAAGAGACTACAAAGCTTTAGACATCAAACAGGCTAAAGATTGCAGTCATTTCCTGCATAGTGTAATACTATTTATATACTATATGTGTATATACTATACTATAAGTGTCTGTGCAATTGTGGGCATATGTTTTTCCACTTTTCTCGATTCTTATGCATAATAATAGAATCAATGATCAGTATTCACAGTGAGAAATAGAAAGCTGGTGGGCTTGAACTCACCCTTTTCCCTCTTTCTATCCGCCTTTTTATTCCCTCCCCACTTCCTTCACGGCTCTGTCCTCCCCTCTCCTCCTCTCTCCTCCTTCTCCCTCTCCACCAGTCAAACAGATTGCCCTCTGGATGCCTGTGGCATTCCACCTCCATTGAGAAACTCTCAGTGGGAGAAAGAGTCATACAGCCTTTTATCCAGCCCTTCAGCCAGCTCTCAGTGTGACATCCACTCACCCATTCCCATCCTCCCCTCTTCTCTATCTCCCTCTGTACAGATACACACAACTTTATAATGCTAATCTGTTCATAGAGAATTAGCAATAAACTTCGGCAAACTTCTGCACAATCTTTTCTTGATACTTAGAAGGTTTTATTTCTTTTATGTCCTTACACCCTTAGTCGCTACTGGGCTTAGTGTTGGTTGAATAAAGTGTCCTTTGCCAGAAACACCCCCTGTAACATTGCCTATTGACAGCCTGCTGCTAAGCTTTACACCCATTTTCCTCCTCTTTTTCTTGTGAGTGATATTGAGCAGCAGCTCACATTGCCTTGGGGAAGTTACAACAAAGTGGGGTGGTTCTATTGAATCCCAGCAGTTGATCCTAGAAGGTGGAGATAAAGCGGTATTTAGATGACCTTGTCAATAGAGCGGTGTCTGAATGCTAATTTGACGTCCGTGCAGCTCATCTCCACCTCTGCTTTTCTCCTCGTTATCTCCTCAGACTTTGACATCTGCAGAGATTCGTGTGCGTGCCCTGAAAGCAGGAGCTGCTTGTGGATACATGTGTGGAGAGGTGCACAAACACAAGCCCTAAACAAAACCACTGACTGAGATGGCCAATTCTGCCATTTGGAAAAGAAATAACAACCGTTGTTTACGCTCCATTTGGTTTGATTTGGCTGTCAGAGAGATGATAGATGTTTTTAAAATTGTACTTGCGTTACCACATAAGATCAGTGAAAAGATCATATTAAAGCATTTAAAATAAAAAAGTTGAAGTTTAGATTCAATACTGAAGTGATGACGTACAATCTTTTTCAAATAATGTTGAAATATATTAAGTAAATACTGACCCAGCTTTTGGTGTATGTTATGGTTATCTGTAACTTTAAATACAGCAGTGCTCTTGGTTTTCTTTCACACACAGTGAAACCCTGACAGACTGTTTGGTCTTTGGTCAACCTGAAAGGCCATGTCCCTCCACTACACATCGACTTAAACTGGCAATCCATGGTCATCTGAATCAAATTCAAGTCACTCATGCTGCTTTCAGAAAGACTTCTTGGTCTGCAGCCATCTACTTGAACTTGAACACAGGCTCCAGTTTGGTCACTGTGGTCTGTGTCACCTGTCATTGCCATCCTCACACACAAGACAATCACAGTCCATACCTTTTTCATTCGGTGGTGGGACAAGCTCAAGCACAAATCACTCGTAAAGTGTTTGTAATTTTTTTTTCTTTTTTGTTGGTTTTTGTTTTTTCAATTAAACTATATATTGCTGAGTAGTTTTTAAAAGTTTGTTGAAAGGTCTTTAGAAACCAATGAGCTTGGTGCTGAGACACACATTTTTTTTTTTTTTTAATTGTTAATTTTTAATTAAAGGGATAGTTCACCCTAGAATGATATTTTGCTCATTATCTACTCACCCTCATGTTGACTAAGGGCTGGAAGAAGTCTCAGAGTCCTCCGTCCCTTCTCTGAGTTACAGGGGGTCTTAGCGTAGCAGTGCATTTCAAGGCAACGGTTGTAAAGGGACACCAGAGCTCTTCGTAAAAAAACACACACAAAAAAACATCCAAATACCTCCATGATGCTCGTATGTAATGTCCGTCTTGTGCTGAAGCCCCAAATTGCGTAATTGTCCCGAAAAAAATTAAATAAGTCCACATTCCAAGCATGTTTGTAGCATTAGCTCTGTGTCTGTTGTCCGGTCTTCCGCTGCCAGCGCGCATGCGCAACCAGACTGAGACTCGAGTCGGTCTCAGTGCGAACCTTGCGCATGCGCGCTGGCAGCGGAAGACCGGACAACAGACACAGAGCTAATGCTACAAACATGCTTGGAATGTGGACTTATTTAATTTTTTACGCTACGCTAAGACCCCCTGTAACTCAGAGAAGGGACGGAGGACTCTGAAACTTCTTCCAGCCCTTAGTCAACATGAGGGTGAGTAGATAATGAGCGAAATATCATTCTAGGGTGAACTATCCCTTTAATCATTGCTTCAGTCATTGTTTTTTATTTTGACAATAACACCAACTTTGGAACTTTTGTTTGTAAAGCTACAGTAGGTATACAGCAGATGATTTAAAAACTATCCATGATCAATTAATTGACCTTTGATTGTGCTAATTTGCATAATTGCTTGAAAGAATTGTGCTAATTGCAATTACTGATGTTACCAACATCTGTATGGTCCCTCATACATACTGTATACAGACACTCTCTCACTTTCTCCCTCACACACACACACACACACACACACACACACACACACACACACACACACACACACACACACACACCTGTACTGTAAAGTCTGACAGGAAAATCGAAACATTGGTAAACACAGTATTTTCACATCAAGCTTGCAAAACAGACTACTCACTGTTCAGACAGCTAACTAGCTGCCACACCAGGAAAACAGTGTCTGTGTGAGTGTGTGCGTGTGTGTGTGTCTGTGTGTATACATACACATCCTTAAGTTTACCCAGAATGGAGTTACCATGACTACTGGCTCCTGCATGTCTGTTCCAACGGGAGAGCGAGAGAAAGAGAGCGATGTCTGCTTCGGTGCAATGGGAGCCAGTGAGGGCTGAACTGTATAATGGCTGTGCTACTTAGGGATTTCATCAAGGCCATTCACAGTTTGGTATTTGAGTGTTGTGGCATTTTTGGATGTGCCAAAGTGCCAAGGGATGAGCCATTTCAGTCAGCCGCGATGAGACAGAATTTACTCTGTCAAACTGTGTATTAACATAACAGTGATTTAACCTATGCAAAAACAAACATTAGAAAAGCCCCAGGTTAATGGGTGTTTTTATTCTGCCTCATTGGGTGTGAAAAATTCAACCTTTGTGCTTTTCTTCTCTTACCTCAGCCTTGATAACACACGGTGTGTTTCTGAATAGACTCTTGCCTCTATAATTAGTTCTGTCAATTACAACTACCGCAACATCGACCTACACATTGGTTAGAAGCCTCACTGTGTCTGGTTATGGCTCGTTGCCGTTTGTGTGTGTGTGAGCATTACTGATGACAGTCATTTGTAGTCACCCTCCCTCTTGCCCCTACTTTGCCCACTAATTAGTTTGTTTCATGAGCCTCTGTAGGGGATACAAGACCATGCTGCTGTGTGTGTGGCTCCTCCAATGTGTGCGTGTGTGTTTCCTCTGCTCCTCCTCTGCCCTAGAGCTTTGTTTGTGTCGATTTACCTAATAGTGGGACTAGCTCCGTTTAGTACAATTAAAAAGTGTTAAATACTGTTTAATTTGTTTGCACACACACATACGGCTATCCGTTCACACACACTCGTCCTTCCCCACTTCATCCTGTTGCATGATGTTATCTGAGTCTGTGGATATTGTGGCTTTTGCTGTATAGGATCTCAGTAAGCCCTATTGATCTGTCCTTTAGCTGTGCTCTTATCTAACATAAAGCTGACAGCACAGGTCTCCTTCTTTCTGTAGCCTAGCCTCTCCTCCTACAGTGCCTCCTGTCCCCAGCACTATCACATACCTCTGCTGTGTGTCATTGTCCTGTCAAGAGACTGGAAACTAGCCGTTATTTTGGAAAGTTCAAGCTCTGCTCGGGTTGAATTTGGATGAGAATGACATGACACCACATAATAACAAAAAGTGGAAAAAGAATCAAATACTGTCTCTATATGTCCATACAGTCCTCAGAAGAGGTTGAGTTAAACTTTAATTAGCGATTAAAGCTGCATTAAGGGCTATAATTGTCTACTTTCACATACTAAAATATTTGTCTTGTTTATATGTTGTCACGTGTCTGTGGTGTGCTTGTCCCATGATTTCATTTGTATTAATGCAGCATAATCCCCTCATGGTGGGGAAACAAAAAAATGTGTCCAAAACACTGAATCCCTGTTTCAGTGCCTGTGTTCGTTTCACAAAACCAGAAACTGCCAAAAAAAAAAAAAAAGTCTGCTGTTCAGTTGTCCACCGTGTTATTACTGGACAGTGACAGTATTTTGAGCATGTTTTCAGGTGAATGTGTCTCTGGCCACTGAACACATTCTGATTGTGTTTTTGCATAATGACATATTGACAATAATTTCACAGTGACAAAGTGCAGTTGATTTTTTTTTCCAGCTCATTAATGAGCAACAACTTTGCTCCAGAGTAACTGTACACATACCTTGTTTGCTTTTTTAAATTACATGGCTTGTAATAAATAGCCGTACATCAATATTTCATGTTAGAAGATTAATGTGTAATGAGCAGCAATACATGCTGGTCTCTACTGCAAAATAATTCCCTTCAGGTGACAAAGATCATGCGTTTCCTCCTGCAGAGACCAGCTTCCTGTGACTTATTCATTCTGTATAACACACTCTCCCCGACTGCACCTATTTTACTACAGGAAGCCTTCACAGTGTACATATGAGCACCAAGAAATAGTCACATTCATTTCCTTCTCCAGAGAGGGAGTCATTTGTTACAGTACAGTAGGGGCTTTGACATTTTTCTAAACAAAAGTGGGTGTAAATCTTCCTCCAGAGGCCATTAGAACTTTGTACTTTCTAATTAATAACCTGTGATTACCTCCCCCATGTGCTGCTTCACCTTTGTGTCGGGGCATGTACAGTGTACTTACACCGGTGACGATACACACACATTGGCTCAGATTGACAGGGACACACACGTACGTTTCCACAACCTCGACTTGTTTCTCAGCTCTAATTCCTTAAAGCCAATTCTCTCTGCAGCTCATTCGTGGCCATGACCAAAGAGATTTTGTTATCAGCCCATCATCTATAAATGAAGAATGTTCTGTCCGAGCCTTGGCCCCGGCTCAGAGATACTGAGCTTTATGTGTTTGTGTATGAGATGCTGCTGCTATTACATTTTGTATTTCATTATCAAAACATTCTGATGCTGTTGTTCGGTGTTTTTTTTTTATTTTTTACAGTTGCTCTGCCTGGCTTTAAGAACTTATTGGAGTAATTTTTAGTGACCAAATGGCTGCTTCTCATTTAACCTGGAGTAAAGATGCTTTGTCTTTCTCAGGTGAAAATATATTCATCTTTCCCATGGAGCTATCTCCTTGGAGCACCTGTAGAGTTTATGAAGTTTTATAGTGTTACCTCTGTGCCCTCCCTCTTGTCTCTGACAAATGTCATTACACACCTGTCCATCATTTTGCTTCCATTTTTGACAAAAAAAAAATGACATTAAATGTCAACTGGAGGCTTAATGAATAAAACATCGGCTGCTTGTGATGTAAAATTCTAATAAGTGCTTGCAGGGGTTAGTGTGTGTGCATGTGTGCTGCTGTGGGGAGAACCAAGCCATATCACAGTGTGTGGTAATGGCAGGCGCAGTGGGAAGGGAATTGTTCATTACCATAAGGATAACTTACTCCAAGCTAAAGCCTGCTTGTGTGCTTTACCATGGGGTGAAGACTGAGTTGGATGCTGTCTCATCAGAGCCTAATAGGCAATATGAAACCCAGCAGGGAGCAGAATTGAAGCCTCGGATTTGGGTAGACACAACTTGAAGTGTAGATATATTTGGATTCATTTACAAGATTTTGTTCCACTTCATTTGAGATTATTATTCTGCTTACTTGTGAGAAGTTGCGAGAAGTGTTTTGTCATTTGATAATCTGTCGCGTGACGTGATGAGAAATGAGTGGAAGACGGAGAGCAACAAAGCGAGAAGACAGATCGAGAGAGAGATGTCACTTTCTATCACGTCTGCGCGCACAAATCCATTTTAAGAACACACTCGTTTTGTCGCCAGATATGTGAAGATTCTCACTTAAGTTATCTCGCTTGTGCTGATTATTCGCTTCTGTGTCTCTCTGTTTCTGTCTGCCGTCGACACCTCCTGACTCGCATGTTCGCAGTTGAGATAAAAAGGTTGGCTAAAAATAAATTCCTTGTTGTAGTTCAAGGTCAAAGCCGGTACTGAAGGGGAAAAAAAAAAAAACTCTTTCTGAGGATCTATATTTAAAAAAAAAATTACATCTCTGTTTTGCATGTGCCACCGTTTTTATGCACAGGCAGTGGCATCCCAGATCAAGTTATTTAAAGAAAGAGCGACAGTTGGTTTGTAGTTATTTGTGCACTCGGTGTATGCTGATTAATCCCTCTGTGTATCTGTTGCTTGCTTTTCTTATTCTTTGTTTTCTCTGGCATGTGTCCCACGGTTTTAGCCCTAATCTGCTCCATGCTGTTCACATTTCGCTCCGTCCCAGGCTGATTGAGTCAATTCTCCAGCTTGCTCTGCCTGTCAGGTACTGAACCGTCTATATCAGTTTCTGCTCCTTATGTTCACATTCGACATGATTTAAAGCAGGTTACACCCGTGTCACCACTGAGCATCTCTGCACCTTCCTCTTGAGAGATACCGAGGCAAAGACAAGATGCGAGAAATGATGATATGTGATTAAATGTCAGTTTTCGCCCAAAGCAAAGACCTGTATGAGCTGCATGCATTTTAATTGGCCGGTGCAGTACACCAGGCTGTTCCTGTCATCCCTCATATCCGTGAAGAGGAGCGCTATCATCTGCTGCAGAGTGGCCTGTTGATCCTCAGCCACTTGTAGGTCAGTTTGCTGTGCCAGCAGGGATTTCAGGTTGGAGCCTTGTCCTGTTCCCTCCGTCTCCTGCTCGACACTACACTACACCCGTGTAGTAGCAGCTGCCCCCACCCCCCATCCCACACCCCCACCCACCCACCAATGTGTCCTCGCTCACCAGCCCGCTTCTTGCCCTCCCCCTTCAAACTCAACTCCCTTCACCTCCATCCTCCTTACGAGAAAGGTGTGAAACATCACCTTCATCCATCATGTGTATATACAGACACACACACACACACACACACACACACCTCTCTCATGTGCTAAAAATAAACTCCTATTAGTAGCAGTCTGAGCGTTGAGGGGGTGGGGAGGTGGGGGGGTGGAGGGGGAAAAACTAGGTGTGACTGGTGGAGAAAGAGAAGGAGAGAGGAAAAACTAAAAGGGTGAACAAGACCTTGGTGCTCTCGAATGTGTGAATGCTTGCAGGTTGGGTTGGTCTGTCGGGTCCACAAAATATAGACATGACCTCACCCCAGGATTGTGAGGGATGATTTAATAGCTGAAGTTTGGTTGCTTGTTGGCAGACATCGAACAACGATTTCACCAAACAGGGAGCATGAACGGGTGAACGATTTGCAACTACCACAGCTGGATTGTGACAGAGTGTGACAGACTATGAATATTTCATCTTCCAAGCAAATATACAGTCACTTCCATTATTATATTTTCACTATTTTTCACTTCGGTAGCATTATTTCATTCCCAAATAAAGAATCGCAGAATATCTGACTGCAATTTTAACATACATGTCCTGAATATGTGGTGAAAACACTCCAGTAAACCCAAATATTAGAAGAAGACAATATATTTGATACTGTAATTAGCTATTGAGGCAAAACTACATTGATTTTGTCATTGAAGACTGGATGTGAAGCCAGCTTCGAGTAAAACTTTCTTAAAAACGTTTTATACATTTTGGCTCAGTCACTGTTAAATGCATTATGTCATAATTCTCCCATTTGCCCTGAAAATTCAATTGTGTCTTTGTAGCAGCTACTGTGGCAGCAAGGACACAGAGCAGCAATATACAGCGTGGGTTGTCTTTGTAAATGCAGTGGCTGCAGGAGAATACCATATCTCACATGGTAATGTGAGGCTGTGACTGTCTGTCTCTGTCTTGAATCCCAGTTTAAAGTCAGCTTGCCCTCTGTAATTAAATTAAGGCCATTTTTTTTGTTTGGAACAGGACAAAATGTCTTCTTTGATAAATTTTTTATAAGGTCTAGGATAATGGATAATATCTACTAGCTGGAGAGAAAAAGTTTTGTCACTGTATTTTCAGTCTTGTGAGAACAAATGGTTCATTGGCTTTTTTAAAGAAATGGAGAAAGTCCATTGGTGGTCATAAAACATTTCTATGCTTTTTTTTCAAGTAGAAGTCTTGTATTTATTTATTTTTTCTTCTTGTATGTGGAAGCAACAGAGTGCTAAATCTATTTCTTTGTGCGCCTCTGTCCATGGTGCTGAAATATAGCTACACTTGTGAGTCCTTTATCTTTTAACCTTCAACTTCAAGTAGTTTCTGCCTTTATGAAAA
Source organism: Trachurus japonicus (assembly GCF_045865225.1). Lineage (NCBI taxonomy): Eukaryota > Metazoa > Chordata > Actinopteri > Carangiformes > Carangidae > Trachurus > Trachurus japonicus. The sequence continues at coordinate 17,996,031 of NC_140921.1, read as the reverse complement.
GTTTGCATTTATTGAACAACCGCATTGTGCTGCTGTGATTGGTGATTGATTGATTTCTTTTTTCAAAGATATGTTCCAAAGTTGCTGAGAGTGCTGTTTCTGTAGCTAATAGGCTGAAACGTCCATTACTTTATTAAATTATCCGTTATATATCAAGCTCACAGGAACACTACAGAAACAAGACTGTATTTAGGATTTGCTGCATATGCACAATAAAAGTAAAGTACACAACTTAGATATAGTTGGTGCATTGATTACATATTTGCACACATTCACGCTTGCCACCAGTGGCAGTGAGGTGACTTCCTCCTGGTCTCTGACTGTTCATGTGGAACATCTTCAACCTTTTTCACCGCTCTCTGCATTACTGCTCCCTAAACACACAGACCTACATCAGCAGATGTGTCCAGTGTCCTCAGGTTTCCCTCAGCAAATCCAGGGAGCCCCACGGTGGCCTCTATGTCTGCATGTCTGGGTCATATGTTAAAATGAAGCCTCTATAGAAAACATCTGTTCTGTAACATTATGCCATTGTAGCACATGGTTCATATTTGCCCACCTAGTTTCTCATCTCTCTTTTACTTCAACCTCTCCCCTCTCATTTGTCCATATCCATCCATTCCTATTAGTTTTTAATGGCTGTATCTTGGTCTGCATTTTCCAGAAGCTGTTGCATCATTACCGCCTGCGTTCCTGTGGGAAAACATAATTATAATCACTCTTGGCAATTTATCTAATGATCAGAGTAATGCAATATTTAATACCATTTCAGTACCATTTGTCAGTTGTTATATGATGTTGGGAGGAGCCAGGTTTCTGGATATCAGGAGGATCAACAGTTAGTCCTGGCTTTCATTAGTGTTTGAAGGAAAACTTGCTTATACATAACAAAGTATGTGCAGGGGAACTCCTTTTAATAAACCTGAACGCCCAGCGACCACAATGTCCCATCTGAAGACATGATTAAAACCTCCTTAAGGCTGATTCCCTAAAGTGATCAGCAGTATCGAACGCAGAGCTGAGGTTTAAGAGCAAGAGTAAAAGATTAATTGTCAGTGGCAGAGCAGTAAATCATTTAGATCTTAAAGAACCAGACTGGAGTTGGAAACATTTGTGTTCCTGAAACTGATGACATGACGGTATAGTAGATGTATTATTCATGGGCCAAGGTAAATGTATACTTGGCAATCCGAGTGGAGGATAGAGAGAATAAAAACAAGGATGAGACGTGTGTGTGTATTGTGTAACATATGAGTAGCACACAGATATTAACAGTGTTGTGGCCACGCAACACCCCCAGCCAGTCAGTCATTAAACACATAGGCAAGGTGAAAACAGGTTAGTAAGTTATTGATCATTCCTTGAGATTAATGAAACTCCACCGTCAGGCACACATGCACTTGAGGTGCAGCCGCACACACATTGAGTCACTCAAACTCACACAAACATACAAACAAGCGCCACACATATGCCCTCATGCGTAAAGATTTACAGCCCATGACTTGAAATTCAGAACATTCAATTTACACCTTAATGACTTGTTCTCAATTTTTCAGTTTTCTGGGGAAATTTTTAGTAGTATTTTGATAAATAATTAATTTTCTAATCATCTCTTTCCAGCCAGCCCCTCTGTCATTAAAGGCTAACTAACTCAATGGAAGTGTATTTTCCATCCTTGGTTGACAAGTTCGCCTGGCAGGTGGATAAATTTACTGCTAACTATAGCTATCACAGCAGTGAATAAATCTAAGCTAACTATAGCTATTAAATGCCTCGGGCGTCTCATATCAGTTACACTCCCTGTGCTGCATGGATGTGAGCTACAGCTGACTTCACTTAACACAAACTTCAGGGTTTGAACCCAACACAAAGACCAGCGGTGTTGACTCTCTTTTCTTTCTTTCTTTCTTTTAACCCATGCACACAGTGATTTCTCTATGCACTCTTCACTTTTTCATCACACACACACTAATGATACATTTTGGGGTTCAGTATCTTGCCCAGAGACACTTTGACATGTGGACTAGAGGAGCCAGGAATCCAACCACTGACCTTCCAATCTGTGTCTTTCTCCCGAGCCAAGCCAGCCGCCCCTAGTTACTCTCAGTCTTGATCTTGACCTGAATAACAGTCTGATTCTTTCTTTAATTAATGAGATTTTTAATTATAGAAGTTTGCAGAGCCTGATGCATCTTAAAAATGTACTATAACTGTAACTATATTACTGTAATATAAGATAAACCAGTAACATTTTGAGTATTTAGACTTAAAAATGATCATTGATCAATCATTGTAAAAATAGCTGCCTTTTTGTATTTTGTAGAAGTTGAATGGAGATACAGTATATACTCCATACAGTGGATGTCATGTCACCACAGTGTTTTAATGTGGCTCTGAGCTCACTAAGAATCGTGCAAAACCGAGCATGAATCACCTCATCCATCAAAGAGGTGCCACTAGAAAAATACAAAGTAGGTAAAGCATCTGACACCTCAGCAAGATTAGAAAATGGTTTCCGTGATCCGAATAATAATCAGCTGTTTTGTCACGGTTGGTTCATGTTGTTTTCTCACCACAAAAAAAAACCACACTTGCGTCCATCTGGAAGATGACACCGCAATTCCAGGCAGTTTCGGTGTGAAGTTTGGATGACATCTCTCTCAACTGTTATATACATATTTGTTGGCTTATGTAAAAAAAATACTGTATATGAAACAAATCTTATTTACAATTTTAACCAATTCAGATGGCTGATTTAATTAGATTTATGTATTTATTCAATACCAACTCCTGCCGCCTCTTTTTTTTTCTCCCTGTCTTTCTCTCTGAGTCACACTCTTTATAATGGACAGTAGAGGATGGGAACAAAGAAAGGATGCACATCAGGCCTATCCACCAGGGAGGCCAGTGGTCAGAGGCACTAAAAGTCTGATGGTCCCCAACTGGGACAGTGCTGTCTGTTCCACTCAGCCATCCAGGCATGAGGAGGCCAGACCTCGGACAGGGATGACCTTGAGAGACTGTGAGGCTGACCTCCGGTCATCACGGCAGAGAGTGGGTGAGAAGAGGGTGAAAGCAAAGGGAGGAAGTGAAGGAAGGTAGATAGAAGTGGAGGTAGAGGCGGGATGAAAAGGATTGTGGTGATAAGAGCAAGCTCTAGTGAGGTGAAAAAAAAGGAAGTGAACACACCAGTGGAAACCAAACCAGGGATAAAGATTAGGCTGGTGGAAGGGACACAGCTAAAGGGAGATAGTGTAGAAGTTGAACGTGGCCAGAGAGTTACAAAATGTCTTTTATTTTTCTACACAAACATGTCAAGCAGATTATTTTTTTGTTTTTTTGCCTTTGTATTTCTGCAGTCCTTCCCCTAATATTCTCTCTCTCTCCTCAGACTTTGTCATCAATGTGTTTCAGTGTCATCTGATAATAATGAATTTCATGGCATGTGAGGGTAAATCTACATTTAGCATAAAACGTGTTTAATAAAACAGGATGTTTGCAAAGTATTTCATAGATGAACAAATAGATTAGATAATTCAGATTAAAGAGAACTTCAATGGGTGGCTTCAATGAACAAAGGCTTAATTTAGTCGATAATATCAATGATGACTCACAAAACAAGCACCCCTGACTTTTCTCTGATAAATAAAGGCACAAGATAAAATTAAAACAATCTATGAGCAGATTAAATAAAGAAATAAATAGATGGATAATTTTATCTTGTCCCGCTGAGAGATTTCATCACTATCATTCTTGAGTGACAACAATGCCTGACGTCTCTCCGCGCTCCATCACTGTAAATGTGTCGCTTGCTTGTCATTTTCTCGAGTGGCACTTGTCTGTCATCTTTTTCTTCTGCACCCGCTTGATGCCTGTCAGTCATTTGTGAGCTCTAAAAGTGTATGTGTGCGTGTGTGTGTGTGCGTGTGTGTTTGTGTGTGTGTGTATAACCGTGCCTCTGGGTTTTAGAGTTGAGAATGATGATGTCTTACACAAGGGCATAGGGTTGCATATGGACAGTAGGGATAAGTCGCTGATAATAGTTGAATGAACACATTGGCACTGTTTGGAGTTAAGTCATTGTATCACTCCGATTTTCCCTCCCAGAGGCTATGTCTCCAAGACAACCAACATAGGCATGCTAGCATTTGATTGGCTGCAAGGAGGCTATCTGGAAGCTCACATCATGTACAAATATCGTTCGAACTGTCGAACACAGAGGGGATGATAGTGGATCAATGAGCTTACAGTGGTCACTTATCAGCTTCAGTCCAGACTCGATCACTGGCAAAAATGTTGTACTTCATTTGACTTCCTGTCCTCTGCAAATGGCATCAGGAGCTTTTTAACCTTAGAGCATGAGCAATAGCACAGCCAAATTAAAGTGAACTCCTACTATTGTCACTCTTAATCATTGTCATGCATCACTGGATTTGCAGCATTTTACTGTGGTTTCTAAATGTAGATTCAAGAGGGGAGGAGGAAACTGGTACGTTTGGTTGATTTTTGATGCAAAAATAGTGTTTTCCAAAAATAAGTAATTTCCTCAAGTTTACTCTTTCCTTGTTACAGTAATTTATTAAAATATAGATCATGAACAATTCAGTCGACAGCATTAAGTAGTTTGTCTTTGTTTTTGGAGCGGAAGGAAAGAAAAATGTAATGTTGTATTTATTCTGTTTCTTGTATCCAAATTAAAGCAGCACAGCACACTTTAAATGTATAAAAAATCCATGTAATGATTTGTCTTACGTGTTTTATATAAACAAAAACAAACACATTTTCAGAGGTTGAATCTGCTACTACATCTACTACCAAAAGGATGAGCAACAAGCTGTAGTTTTGGCAGCCTTCATCAACAAGCAGCATGATTTTACACCGACCATCGGTCTGAGCACCTGTTAACTTTTTTTTTTTTTTAAAGATGATGGATGTCTCATTTTGTAATGGAACAGTAACACACTCCAGTCTTTTGACTCTCTTCCACAGCCGTGTCCTCTCGTCCTCTGTGAAAGTCAAACATATTAAAATCATATTCATGTGGAAGACAGAATATACACTGCATGGATGATCCGTCATGCCAAAGTGTTCCAGTTTCATGTCTTATTAATACTGTGATGTCCTTGAAAGGACTGCATGAGTACGCACATGGATGTTAGACATGTCAACCACTTCACGTTCGTCATCCTCATCCTCATCATCACCCCAGTCAGACCCTCCCCTGGTTTTTCCACCAGGTATTCATCTCGGTGTCACTTCACACTGTCCTCTCAGTCGAGGTGGTGTGTTCAGCCTGTTCCCGCTCTCTGTTCTGCCTCCTTCCCGCTGTTCTGTCTGCTCGTCTGTCGGCGAGTCTGCATGATGTCAGTCTGACTCCATCTCCCGTTTTCCAAAGATCCGAGCCTATTGTGGGTGTGTGCGTGTGTATGTACGCTCACACTGACACACACACACACATATACACACACATGGGGTACGTGTGATCTCATCAGTTCCCACCCCCGGTTCTCCAAATCTGATTCCTCTCAGGGCTATTTATAGATGTGGAGGCCCACTCCACACTGTGTAACACGTCATGACCTGTGTTCCTGCCTGCCATGGTGAAAAAGGAGCACAGGACACGTTAAAGCAATTTTATCAGGTGTGTTTGTGTCTGTCTGTCTGTCTGTGTTCTCTTTATAGCAGTTTTCCAGGAATTGAACGCTTGCTTACTCACCGTCGGCTTTGAGGTTTTCAGTTAAGACTCACCCATCCTGTGTTAACATTGTGGGTACAAGGGCTACATGCAAAACAAAACAAATCACATTGCAGTTATTTTGACAGATATTGCCGTTGTGATTTTAGTTGGAAAGGTCATTATTATATTCCCTCAAAGACTTCCACTGAGAAGTGTATTAGATAAAACGCACAAAAGACAAAAAACAAAACAATGACAGCGATTACAGTTAGAGATGGAGCAAATGGATTGTTAAAATGAATAAGGACGTAGATTCACACAAATCCAGATTAACTGTCAAAGTAGTTACACCTTCCCTCACTCCAGGCAGAAACAAAGTGTCACCAGTGAGAAAATGAACAGTGATTATATTTATATTAACCTACATAGTCCTCAAGAGTAAATGTAAAAAGATTGGATAAAAGCCATCCTGTAAATTAAACTAACAGTCAATGATATTCTGAAATCATTTTTTATCCCTATGTGTTGTATGATATATAAAATATATAAATGTATCTCCTCTGTTGTGCCTTACAGTGCCACAATTGAACAAAAACAATTGGATCCATGCAGGAAAATGTAATTTTATTGCTCACAATAGTCCAAAAGATTGAGTGTTGTTTAGCTACTGTTTGTGAATTAGGGTTGCAGTTGAGATGTATTTGCCCAAGTTTTGAGGTATGTGTCTCACACACAGACTGACATTGGATGTGAATGTAACTTTGGTTGTTGTGCTCGCATTGAAAAATGCTTAAAAAATTCAATTACATCTTGCAGAATCACTATCCTCGTCGGTCTGGATAATCCACAAAGCTGGCTGTCAACACATTTTTATAGGAGCTTTGGTGTTTCTTCTGCAGAAATGACTCCGATGAAAACTGTTTACAGCCAAGTCTGTGAGAGACATTGTTTATAGAGAATCATGCTGCTGTCTGGAAATGTAAAATGTCTTTTTCGGAGCAATTCAACCCCATTGTTTTGGGATGCAGGCAAAAACATTTCTGCATGGCTGGGCTGCTCCAGGAAAAATGTATTTAATGCGATCTGGCCAGACCCTTTATATAAACTTTCACACTTTTTGGGCAGGGGCGACAGAGGACAGAGAGGACAGTCGGTGGCCCACAGGAGAGGATAAACAATGACTGAGGTCAATAGAGAGCGGTGTACATAAAAAGAAACCCAGAAAACAGGGGTTGATCATGATTATGACCGATCGTATTCCTGCAGGCGAGGATTGATTCATCCAGCCTAGAAATAGAAGTCTCTTCAGACAAATGTAGTACAGTATGTTTACTTCAAAGGCGGAACAGAGGCAGGAAGAGGATTAGAAACAATTATCTTCTGGGAGCCATATGCAACTGTTCTGTGACATAACCCTACTCAATGTGCGTGTGTTTGTGTGTGTGTGTGCCTGCTCTGCAGAATACTAATGGGCGCCATGGTAATGAGGTTTGTCATGTCCACAAGGTCTGGTATTCAGAGCACTGCAGAAACTTAACTGTGTGTGGTGGAGCACACACTGCACTGTGTGTGTGTGTGTGCGTGTGTGCGTGTGTTTTTGAATAAGTGTTACTTTGTATATTACATGTGCGCAGGATCAATACATTGGCCGGCGCAGTATAATAGATGAAATGGGAGTGTGTGTGTCTGTGCCGGTGTCACCAGTACCCGGAGCTGAGTGAAAATAATAGGGAAGATATGTGTGTATGTGTGCGGCTTTGTGAGCACTCAAACCTGGGGAATTGATGTTATGTGTCGTGTCCATGACGACAGCCTCTCTCTCCCTGTTTCTCTGCCTCTCTCCGCCAGTTCTTTTCTCCCTCACTCGCTCTCTTTGGTGACAGTTGACAGGTTTAACACAATGGAGCATTTGACTGGGCCTGTGTGAGAGACCATTTCTCCTCTCCTCTCCTCTCCTCTCCTCTCCTCTCCTCTCCTCTCCTCTCCTCTCCTCTCCTCTCCTCTCCTCTCCTCTCCTTTCCTCCCCAGATATCTCCAGTAGGCTATATCTAACTCTTTAAGATAGTCGGTTGCACATATCGACTCATAAATATAATATAAGGCACAGGTTTCTGACCTTCATCTTATTTGTATTTTTTTTCTTTTCTTTTTTTTTTTTGCTTGTCTGTAATTGTACTGACTGAGTTTTTTTTTCCTTGTGTAGTCGAGGCAGATTTGTCCTTTACTATAGGTTGTATCATTTTGTGCCTTTTTAGAAACTGCTGAATCAGCATAGCGTCAGCTCCATGTGCTTGTTGTCATTGTCCTCTCGTCCTGTTGTCCACTGAGACATCCGTTCAGATGCCAGCGGACGGCCTGTGAGCCCAGCGACAGTATTTTATCCTCAACCAGACTCGTACAGTATGAGTCAGTCAAATATAATGAGTGATGAATTCAGCTGGCAGTTGGTTTATTCAACAGAGGAGGTGACACACGGTGAAGATGTTTCATGTGCTGTCATTAGTCACGGCGTGTTTGTTTTGTAGTCTTTCAAGGACATTTTGTTGCACTGGTAAAACGGCTCAGGGACTTTTACATGTGATGTCGGGCGAACCTGTGACTCTTATAAGCTTTTTCCTCTCCTTGTCAAACACCAGGGCACCCAGCTGTGTGCCAGACTTTATGCTCTGCTCACTTAAGGGATTGGCTGAGGAGATGAGGAAGCAGACTTGGCACCAATACAAAAGTTCTGCATGCTTTGATCACTTTAGTGGATACATGAAGAACATTTGAAAGTCACATGACAAACAGCTTCATAGGGTCAGAAGATTCTCTGCTTAGTCGACTGTCTTTGTTATTTTGAGCTGTGTTTGTGAAAGAGAAAGCCAGAAGCAGAGCCTGAGATATTGTTAGAAAGTCTTTGAAATATATGTAAATGTTTTAATCTGCACTGACCTCTAGTGGAGGTTGATTGAAGTTGCACTTGTTTTATTCAGCGTCCAGTGACAAGTGTGTGAGAAACTTTTCTCCATACGTGTCTGTTTTGCGATTCCTCTCTGCACCCGGTGTTTTCCTAATGCAGCTGCACCTTGTATATTTTCTCTGCAGCTCAGAGACTCACTCCTGTATTATTTTGTAATTCTCTTTACCTCTCTTACAGTCTTGTTGGTCTGTCTTGCTTCCCTCGCTCGCAACCTTCTTTCTCATTCTCTTTCTTCTCTCCCAGTAGGTTTCTAGCCATCCAGCACCTGCTCACTGGCACTGTGAAATTCAAAGTTCATTCGCTCTGCATTCAATATAAATAATACATTGTTTATTTCGCATCCAGCATGCAAGCCTTTTTTTTGTTTTGTTGATACTTTATTGTGTTTGCTTGTCGAGTTGGGTATTGGGAATTTCCGACATTCTTATCCCTATATCTCTTAACAGCTGTGTTGCCATTTACTTTAACTGCATTTGTTTGTATGCTGTGCTGGCCCACCTGTGTCGCTGTTCCACAAGTAGGCTACTGTATATTGTCAAGGGGCGTAACAGCCACTGATAAAACAATGGACGTTTATGAGACATACTGTCAAGACAGAGACTATATATAAATGATTGACATAATGGGCCTCATTCAGACCTGCTGAATAGTTAATTGAAAGTAGGCGGCTTTTTTTGTAAACCTTTACAATAGAAGCTAAATCAAGTAAACAGGTGGTGCTTTTATGTCTGTTCATGTGTGTACGGTGGAAAAACCATTATGTGTGTGTTTACACCCACAGAGGGAGGGGAAAACCCAGTCGTGCAGAGGTTTACCTCTGAACATTAGGTGTCCCGTAACACATAGTCACACGTTGCCCAGTAATTGTGATCGCTCGCCTGTGTTGGTTATGTCTGAGGCCATAGAGTGTTGCTTTCAGGAGGGCATTGGAGGTTTATATACCGTCATCCTCATGTCAATATTCCCCATGTCTGTCTACTTTTTTACGAGGAAAGGTGAGTGGCACTTTCTTAAAGCAAAGTTTACGTGATTTTTGATTCCATGCTGCATTTATGGCTCGTCAGTGGACCAAATGTTGACATTGTAGTACAAACCAATGAGATTACATTACATTATATCTTAGTGTAAAATAAGTGTGAGTGCATCAACCGGGTGAGCTTATAGTCTCTTTTGATACATGTGCAGAATGAATGTATTTTCTCTGGTGCTGCGGTGTCTGATCTTTGCCCCTTGTGCCCACTAGATGTCCCAGTCTAGCTGACCCAAAAACTGCTCTCCTCAAGTTTTACAGTAAAACCATCTCTTCTATCATGTTCTGTTATATCTGTATTGTTATATCTGTGGGGCTCAGCTCGCAGTGTGACATGGGGACTAAAGAGGGCACGTTTGGCCAGACACCTATCTTGCTATCGATTCCAAACGTATTCTGCATGCACGTCCGAGCCCTTGCATGATGTCAGAGTGTCAGGTGAAATTACCTATGTGTGACATCTGGAGAGTGAGCGTGATCGCAGTAAACATAACAATTTTCTTGAGCTGCTCTCTATTCTTGGACAGCGTTTGCTATATGTGTGTGTATACTTATGTGGGCAGCTCTCTTAACCCTTTGATGCACAACATGGGTCTAAATAGACCCGAGTGAGTTTTTTTGTGCTATATCTTTGCGAAAAATTTATTTCATCATATAGAATTCCAGGTATTCCTCAATTAACTTGTTTTTGATCATAATACATCCTTATTTTATTTTTTACTTTTTCACTTTTTTAATAAAAACACATTTTGTATCACTACCCCTCTAATGCGCAACATGGGTCTAAAATGACCCACATTCATTTCCAATGTGATTTCATGCTGAGTGATAGTTTCTTTGCTGTAACTTTTGAAATCTATCTATTTTATGATTGAATGTTCCAAGTATTATTTAATATCTTGTTTTTTATTAGTGGGGTCATTATTTCCTTTTTTCATTTCTAACTTGTGAACAAAAATTAACAAAAATGTCTCAGTGAGTGGACCGGTTGAAAAAACAAGTATAGCAAGAATACTTTAATTTTAGCATTCCCTCACTATCTATACCAACAACAGACCATTATTTCCTTGATTACAATAATGACTAGTCATTACCTGTCCTTTTCCCCCATTAATAGCTCTGTTGACATATTCTACTGTGGTCAACAGCTAACCATAGTTCATTCTATCTGAGTAGGCTATTTCAATGTTATATCTTTGAAATCACTGCACAGTATTTATCATTTTCTTCAGTAAATATTCTTTTTTAAGCACATATAATCATATTTACTTGTTTTACAATTATTCCAATTTACCTAAAGAAACATTTGATGACTCATTAAAGATAACTGTGCATAATTGATAAGGTTTTAGTTACCTTGAATAAGTAGCTACATTACTTGTCATAAAGGGAAATACCTTAATATTAGCAAGTTAGCTAACTGTTAACATGATGACATGTTCTAGCTGGTGACAACAATAGAATAATATTCTATTGTTGTCACCAGCTAGAACATGTCACCAGCTAGCTAGCTGGTGACATGTTCTACTGTAGTTAACTAATACAGTAGAATGTAGAAATGTCAACTGCTAGCTAGCTAACTGGTCCACTCTCTGAGACTTTTTGTCTATTTGTTCATAAAATAAGAAAGTAAAAATGGAAATAACACCCTGTACTAATTAAAAACAAGATATTCAAATGATACTTGGAGGATTCAATCATAAAATATATTGATTTTAAAAGATACCACAAAGAAACACTCACCCAGCATGAATTCACATGGAAAATGAATGCGGGTCATTTTAGACCCATGTTGCGCATTAGAGGGGGTATGCATATGTTGTGCATCAAAGGGTTAAGAATCATCAGGCCTCATTGAAACAGAGATCAATAGTCATGTTCTCCAATTAGCACATTCTGTGGATTAGAGAATGTAACATGCAAGGATCGATAGTGCAAGACACCGCCGTATAGAGGCTTAACTATCGTGTAATTTCAACCCTCGGCGCTGGAAAATGTATTTTTATGTGCTACAAGAAAAGAGAGCTGCAGGCCTACAATCTGTCATGAATCCTTCTGCGCTGCTTCAAGTCTTAATCTGTCCACTCGAGGTGACGGAGCTCAAATGGCAGCTCACTGATTAATATAGCATTCCCCTGAGGCCTTATGTTTGGCATATACCAACAGCACATAAATACTGAGACACAAGTCAATAAAGGATTTCAGGCCAGTCCATCATAAAACCCATGAGCCGATCGGCACAAATGTAAACCACAGACTCCACAGTTCAGCTGCTATCAGTTGACCAGGCTTCCTTTCAGTTCTCACGTCTCACTGCATCTCTTACAGTATATTTAGCAGCAGAAGAAATTTGGAAAAATCAATAGGAGCCTGAGGGGAAAGAGAGAGGAAGTGGGGTAATTTGTATTTTGCTTTCAGAGCCCAGTTATTATCTTATATTGTAGGTCGCATTAGAGACAAAAGCACGAGTTTGTGTGTGGAAAGTTTTTTGTTTTTTTTCTTTCAAAGGGTTCATTAGTCTCTCATGACACACAAACAGAGAACAACCTCAGGCACTGTGTATTTAAGGGACTGAATTAACATTATTCTACAAGGGGAGAGGGACTAAATATCAACGTTTACTTAATAAATGTCTGTCTGCCCTTCCATTTTCTTGACAACCACTCACCCGATCAACTTAAAGCTCTGCCGATGTAATGCAGCCAAGGAAGCGCGTCTTGACAACTTTGTGAGTTTTTAAGTAGAGCCCATTACTGACTGACCGCACATGCTGAAAGCTGCAAGCCAGGTTAATGCAGACCAAGTGAAGACACCAGAGTCAACTCCAGGCTGAAATGGAGACTGTTAAGAGCATCGGGAAACTGACCCACGAGGAGAGAGAGAAAGATTTTAGAGAGTTGAGGGAAATGGAGATGTGGCACAGAGCAAGAGCTGCTCTGGAAGAACTTCAAAGGTGCAGCAGGAAAAAATAGGAATGAGATAAAGAAATAGAAAGATTGAATAAGACGAAAGAAAGAGTTGCAGAGGAGGCAGGAGGCCAATCGGGGAGAGGAGGAGAAAGAAGAGGAAAAGACCCTGGAGGAACAAAAGCCGTGGCAACTGAAGATGGTGAGACTCTCCAAGAGGAGTTCCACCTTACCACCTCCACATCGTTTTCTGAAAAAGGCAGCATCGCCAAAATCATTTAAGCCCCTCCAGTGGCAGCAGGCGAGACTCTTTGGATGCTTTGATAAGAAACCGATTCAGATGGAGAGGGAGAGAGGGGCTTCCGGGCTCCAAGAGCACAACAGAAAGTGGCAGACCTGCAAGGACAGATGCTGTAGCAATATGTCTGAGCAGTTTGACAGTGTCCAGAACCAGCATCCTTAAAAAATCCTATCAACACCCACTGCTGCTATTCTTATTATTAGTCTGTGTGATGATGACAGCAAGGTGAAGGAAGCTGCTAGATGTATGGTCTGTAGCTCCCTCCTCCCCTCTTCACCTCTCCACATGGTGATGGGGGAATGTTTAGTAATAAGTACAGTCTACTGCACCTGCCTCCCACCCCCACAGGAGGCTAATTAGAAATTTAATTAACCCTTCATTTCAAAAATTCTCATAAAATATTTAGTCATATTTCTACATGTATTAGCCTCTATTAAGATGCACAGTATAACTGTGACTATATGACTGGACGAGATATTTATACCAGCAAGGTCATCAGGAGGGCCTGTAACATCACCAAAGACAACACACACTTTAGCACACCTTGCCTCTCTCATGGACCACAAGACTAACAAATAGTTTTTTTTCCATCTTCACTATAGATAATTCTAATGTGATTCAGGAAAAAATAAACTTTAAGTGGGAAAACAGACATGCAAATGTTCAAACATTGATCTTTAAACATTTTTATTTAAACCTGCGCTATCAGTCCCAATAGTATACTTTTATTGTGAAGTAAAATCTCAGTAGCTTCATTCCTCCCTTTTCCTCTTTTTTTTGCAAATAAATTAGAAGGAAAACACTGACAATGTGTCAGAGCCATTGTCTCTGAAAATCGAAATACTCCATTGTCTGAAAGTCATTTCTTGCCTATAATGTCGTCTGGCACTGTCGACTGAAACGACTGAAGTGATAACTACCTGCTCGTTAGTTGCATCTACAGAGAATTTTCCAGAAAGCTGTTTGCTCTCACTTGTTGCTACGGAGCTCTGAGTCAGACAGTAAACACACCTGTTGAACTGAGTTTCTAAAAGCAATTGAACTTGAGATGAGAAAAACTGTTGTTTCTCCAAAAGAAAAGAACAGTTATTTCCTTTGGGGCCAGTGTAATTCATATGTTGTGGTGCAACTTGGACAGTAGGGGGCAATGTGAGATGTGGTCACCCATGGGCTCCCTGTCTCATACTTTCTTTGCTTTATTCCAAATTTACATAAAACCTTGATTGTCTGAGACAGTTTACTTGTTTCTTTTTTTAATGATATTGCCCATAGAAGATAAGTGGAGGGGTGTTGGTGTGTCATTGAAATAACATTTTTTTTTAAAACTCACAGTTGACACAAGCAACTGTCAAAAAATTGAATAGATAAATAAATAAAAAGATGAAGAGATGGGCAGACAGAGATTGTTGGATTTACAGATATGAAATTATTCTTGTCAACCTTGTCTCTGAAAGCGTAAATACGTGCTTCTTGTTTGTGTAAATGTGATGAAAAACAGAGAGGAAAGTAGGCGAGGAGAATTGCGAAGGAGTAGAGGACACATCTGCAGGTCCAATTTTCTGCAGTGACAGCCAGAATGAGGTGAAAAATCCTCCAGGAGGGGAAAGATGCTGGAGGGTAATAAAGAATAGATGCCTCTTCCCTCGGTGCTTTGCAGACCGCTACACAGGGGGATCTGACCTTAGTCACTCAGGTTCTTGAGTTTGTCCTTCCTTTGTTCCTCCATGTTCTGTTTCTGTCTGTCTTTTCTTGCTTGTCATTACTCTCTCCCGTGCCATCGAGTCTCATTCGACCGCTGCCTCTCTTCTTCTTCCCATCCACCTCTCCGTCTCTCTCCTTAAATGACAACTCTTCAATAAATAAGTGGGCAAAGAAAATCATTTTCAACCAACAGGTCAGGCTCAGTTTTCTCCCTCTCACTCTGTTTCTTCTGAGAGTGTGTGGTTCAGTATTCCTCTGTTTACATTTACCGTGTCTGCAACCGGAGCTTAGCTTCAATACAAGCCGTATACATTACTGCCACAGACTGAGGAGAAAACCGGCTGTGGCGGAGAGTTTGTTTGCCTTCAAGCCACAGATGAGAGAAGTGACATCACGAAAGATTAGGTTTCCTGCCACCATGTCTGACTTGTGTGTGTGTGTGTGTGTGTGTGTTTGTGTGTGTGTGCTTTGAGTGTGTTTGTGTGTGTGTGTGTAAACATTAGAATGACCCACATGGCCCTCTGTGATGCAGTTTATGTGACAGGTGTCCCCGTAATGAGGCGGGCTGCTGTATAGCCCAGTTAAAAATGTAGGAACAGGAACATCAGCAAAGAGAAACAACAGCAGAAGTGGATGCAGACACAGCACATTTGTCAAACCCCTGCTGTCTCGCCTCTTTCAACTTCTCCTCCACTTAAAGAAAGAGACAGAAAGGGATCCACAGAGTAGGAACAAGACAAAGAGGGAGAGTACCTTTTCCCGATTCTGTTATTTCTGTAGCACAAGGAGAGGTGATACCCTCAGTGGGAGCTGTGCTGGGAGGGGCAGATCACTGGCTATAACTGAAGCAGCCTGCACTGATTTCTTGTTGATGCTTTAAGTATCCCAATCTCAGCCGCGACTGACAGATGGTATACTATCTGGATATTTAACGCAAGAAACGACCAAATTACTCTGCTGTGCCTCTGTGGATGTGAAGGTGAATGTGGTAGTGTTGGCAATTATTTTTGTCTAAGAAAGTGATAAACACATGAATCAGGTTCACCGTTTTTTAATAACAGGTGAGGAAGCTTTTGCACGAGGATAAAAACTCACTGATTAGAGAGTGTATTCATATTTCTGCCTCGATCAGCTTTATCAAGTGCTTCTTTGCATTCTTTTAAAACGAATAATTCTACTTTCACTTAGAGACTGAGCAGAAATGAACAGCTGGAGGGCAGGGAGTTTGTGGAGGATGCTTTTTTTCTCATATTGACTAAGATTTATTTTATGAAAATGTAAAACAGTTTCATCAAAAGATTATTTTTGTAAGCGCTGTGGGTCATACAGGGGCATTTTGCCAGACACATTTACTTCATCTGCCAATTTTTTTTTTTTAACTCATAAAGTCACTTATTTAAATTCTTTTTTTTTTCTTTTTTTTTTAGCTTTCTATTACCTTTAAACTGTTTTTTGCTTGGGAGAATATTGCTATGTGCACTTATTTATTAATCATTAGTTACAGAAAAAAAAAAAAATGATGTCAGATGTATGCAGTTACCTTTTGTCTTGTTTTCATATGGCCTTACAGTTGTAAAGTAGGTTAGACACTACATTGTGCATGATTTGTGTCCAATATATGCTAAACTACATATAGTATTAGATGTCAGTTCATTCATAGTTAATGCCGCAGAAAGACAAATGTGTGCATATTAGAAACGGTGAGTAATTTTTAAACACAGCCCAAAAGTTTTCATTGAATAAAAAGACAATTACCACTTTATACAGCATCAATAAATCCAAGAGGGGCTGGTTCATACTGAATGGCTATAGTAAAAGTCAGGCTGCCGTGACTGTTTCAAATGAGTTTCCTTTGTACTTGGTCTTAAATATAAATGATATAGCTCTTACCTTAGTAATATTAAAGACGTTCAACAGGGTTATTTAAGTAGTACATTCTTTAAGTTTTTCCTCACCCTCCTCTCCACTGTTTGCTCAGGCAAGATCAACAGCTATAATATTTATTTTATTTAGCTCTTATTTTTGTTCTCAACTCTTCTGTTTGTGTCCCAAACTTTGTGTTTTTTTTCCCTGCACGTAGCCAGAAATCCTTGGAGCTCTGATCGCATCACATTTAAAAAGTTAATGAGACATTGCATCGACTGGCAGACGTAGAGGCTGCACAACAGATGCAGCATTCTCCATATAGTGGAAACACACATTTGTGATGGGACTTGAATTCAGATGAGCATAAATATATTTTCTTTCCATTAGTTAAATCTGGCTTTAAACACTCTCTTACAGTTACCAAGGAAACCACATTAGGCAAATCAATGAAAGTAGTGTCACTGGAGAGGGAGGGCATACCTCAACCCCCCCACCCCCCGTCAAACAATCTCTGCCTCACTATGGGAGTGTGAGTGTGTCTGGCCCTCTCCGTCTCCCTCTCTCTCACTCTCTCTCTCTCTTGCTTGGTTAGTCTTTCTCCCTCGCTCATTTTCTATGCCATCTCCCACTCATCCTCTCCCCCTCTCTTTATCTGCTGCCTCTAACTCACTCACTCCCTCTTTCCCCCTCACAACACTCGCTTCCTGACAACCGCTGCCAAAGGACTAGCAGGCGCAGCACATCCCCAGATTCCATCTCTCTACGGGGGCCTGGAAGAAGAAAGACAGAGGAGAAGAAAAGAAAAGGGGAAAGAGAAAGAGAAAGGAAAAAAAACCTTGAAACTTTAGCCCAGGTGTTGTGACAGTCTGGAGCTCTGCATTGCAGCCTGTAGCTCCAGCAGCATGGCCTCCGCCAGAGGATAAGAAAAGGTTGACTGAGGCCAGGTTTTCAGTGACTGAAGAGAAACTCACATCAAACCAACCCGGCCTCTTTATTTTCTTTTCATCATAGCTGAAAGAAATTTTTGATCATCAGCCTCAAGTTAGAGAACTAGATTGGATTCAAGTGGAGAAAAAGTGGGGAAGTTGACTCAACTAAAGTTGGAGAATAACGGCTCAGATTGGGTAAAGTTGGCCTAGCTTGGTGGCGCAGTGCTGGGCGATGACAGACAGCGGTCTCCCAAGATGTTGAGTCTGGATGGCTTGGAGATGATTGCTGTGCTGGTGGTCATGGGTCTCTTCATCAAAGTCCTGGAGCAGTTTGGGATGTTCGAGCCAGTCGGCGGGGAAGGTAATGGATTTACTCTGAGATTTGTTGGTTTTAATAACGGGACAGTTATATTAACGGAAAACTGTTTTTTGGGTTTTTTTCTGCTTGTGCGTGCGTTTGATCAATGTCGTGTGCATGAGCTGATGCACTGCAGTGCCCATTCTCCCTGGACCTGAGTGGGCTGCAGTCCTGCCTGAGGGTTTGGGTTACTAGTGCAACTGCGGGCCATGCAACACACTCTCTTGTGTGCTCGCTCTCTCTCCCTCTCTCTCTCACTCACTTCCAGACACACACACACAAACAGAGTAACTTTAGCTGTGTGTGATGCTTCCCTCTGCCCCTGGGGTGTGTGCTTTTACCCTTTAATCGATAACACTATGGACAGAGTGGGTCTGAGTGCTATGTGGAGGCCCTTGTCTTACTGAGGGAATGTCAGCCTTACTCTCAGCCATCCCATCAGCCCTACAGCCTCTGTATGCAGCTGTATCCGGAGACTAACCATGGCTAATCGTCTCATTATTTCTATAGATCATAGTTCAACTCGTTTTGTGGTTGTGTTGGCCTGATGTGATTTGACAGAACAAATTCTAGTTCAGTTGTTTCAATTAATGAATTCTGACCAGTATATGTAAAAGAGACTAAACTCTATATAACCCCTTATTGATTTGTGGTGATGAATAATCAACCACATCCTTATTAGGCCAATCTTCAGTTATCATGTTTAATTAAACATTTTCTACATGAAGAGTCCTAAGGTCGTAGTCCTGCTGTGGCTCACCTCCAGGAGCTGTCGCCACACACCAAGGCCTTGTTTGGCCCCTTCTTATACGGATGACCCGTGTTTTGTTCCCCTACAAGTCCAATCTACTTTACCCTCTTCACACTCGCTTATCTACTTCTCTCTAAGTGACAACAGGAAAGATGGGATTCTTATCTCAGTTTTTCTGTTTCCTTTTCTCTCTGCTCACTGCCCAGAGTGCCCTGCACACTTGGGCATCTTTTAACACTGGCACTCTGCCTGGGCCTTAAGTTTTCCTTTCTTGACAAGAAACTTTAGTGCTGTTCTTCTTCTCTCATTTTAAGCCACGATTGCAAAGGACAGACTTGCAATTTACTCAGTTAAATAGAAAAAATACTGAATAGATTAAGATTTTGCTCCGGTAGACTCTTCTGGATGCTCCACTATAAGAGACACTCTCCTTTCCTGATGCAGCTTCTGGACTGCACCCAGTAGTCAGCGTTTGCCAACAGCTCTGTCATCTCAACAAAGTTCCCCTTGGAGACCTACAGTCTATGCTACAGTGCTCTGCATACACATGTATACACACGCACTCTCACACACACACAGTGGGGTTTCTTTTATACTCACATTATATTCCGAGCATCAATCTTGTTAATATTTTGACCATACTTTATTGGGAATGGCAAATCTAATAAGTGTATGTGTGTGCCAACTCCCCTGTGAGTACTTAAACTAATGAATTTTATCTTTAATAGAGAAACTAAGTCCAAATGGCAGAACCACTGTGTTACTCAGGCTATCTGTACAAACATGTGCACACTGGAGAACCAGTGCACACTCCATGTAAGGGCATGTGACATACACTTGTTTTACACGTCACTCCTTCAGTATGTGTGCTTTGTTTATATGAAAAGCAACGTATGTTTACAATATGCCAGTGTTACAGTTATGTAATCTGTCAATTGATCAATTTCCACTGTGTGTTTCTGTGTAAAACTGACTCATCTTTGCGCCCTCCACATTCCTCCCTTGCTAAGAAAGCGTCACCCGTCTATTAGACTTAGGTGCTCTCATCCTGCTTGACCTCTCTGCCATGAAAGTGGAGTCTTGTTGTCTGCTTGTGTGTCACTGATTTACTTAGCAGTTTACTGTCAGTTCCAGGTTATGTTTGCATTCACAGAATGGTTTCTTCTTACTAGTATGACAAAATAGCACCAAAAAGAAGATATTTGTGGTGTTAGATTAGTCTCTACCAGTGGGGAAGTTTTAATATTAACTGTGATTGAAAGTCTTGTCTCACGCTTTCCAAACTCATGCTGATTCATTTTTTGGTGAAGTAAAATAAAGAAACTGTGAGACTCTCATTACTTTAATGAGCTGTGCTGCTGACCCTACACTGATTAAAGACACACACACACTGCATGCACATACTTTCTGTGTTCCCAAGAGAAAGTTAAAGAGGCAGAAAAAGAGAGGGAAGTGAGTGTGTGATGAAGGCTGCGCACACTTTCTGTGAGGCACACTCAGGTCTGGAAGTTTACAGGGCTCTGATAGATTTAAAGCTAATGGCTAATGGCTGGAGTGTGTTCTTTAGAAGTTTATGAGGTGGAAATTGAAGAGTTGGATGTTCGGATGGGAAGTTCTGGCTTCTGCTTGCTGGCTGCGTGCCTGAGAAAAAAAAGAGTTTCTAACAACGCAGCGCTTTCCTCCACCTTCCTCCTCTTCCAATTTGTTGACTTTAACTTACACAAGACACAGAAGAAATCACTCTCTGACGGTTTGCCAATAACAGATTCATCACTTTATTTTCTCCCACCTGTTCCTGTCACGGAGATTTTCTCCCGTGCTCTCTCTGAGTGGATATATGTGGCTAATTAGGAGCTACTTAGAAACTCAGCACCTACTGTATGAGCTGTGTTTTTCCTGATCACTCACTTCTTGCATGAAAGGTGCGGCGTCTTGCCATTCGCACCGCTGTCTCTTTCAGCCTCTGATATCAGAATAAATTGAGCTGGCACTGGGCTTGATGAGGTCCTGGGTGTCAGGGAGATGTTCCAGCGCCGCTTCATCACTTCTGAGAGCCCTTTGATACCGTAATGTCTCTACTTGCCTTCGTAGGATGTGAGCCATATGTCAAAGCAGCCTGCAAGAATCTAACCCTTTACTTTCATACAGTGATGTTTTACTTTGCTCCTCCTGTTTGATCCATATCTGCTCACTTGGTATTAGAAGCGACCCTGTCACTGAGGTGGCACACAGCAGAGAAAAACATATTTGGAGTATTCCCTAGATCTTCCAAGGGGGCAATGATTATTCAGAATATTGGATCCTGTAATTATTTTACCTTTTAATGTGTCATAACAATTCTTTGGACTCACCTCAACTGTGCCACCTATTGGCTCTGTAGACCTTAGGATGTTCAGAAGTCATGGATCGCAGCGTCAGTTCATCAGGTGCCAACAACTTTGGTCCAGACCTAAACATCTGGCCAAATACTGGATGGATTGCTGTGAAATTTGCTAGGCTATATGCATATGTGGATCCAAGCGTATCGATCCCAATTTCCCTGATGATGCTCTGACTTTTCCACTACTGTAGCCCTACAACGGAAGAAAGGGGTAACTCCTCAGAGTGCAGTTTCACCGCAGTTTTTGGGAGTTATATCCCAAATCAAGATAATTATCCACATGATGTAGCAGACCTTTAATGTCCCAAAAATGTCAAAATCTCATTTTTGACAAAAAATGAGTTACCCCCTTCTTGCGTTGTAGGGCATTGACGAAATATCACAATAGTTTGTACAGACATTCATGTTCCTAAGAGGATGAACTCTACTACACTGCAGAAACTCAAAATCTTTCCAATAATATTTGTCTTATTTCTTGTCAAAATGTCTTGTTTTTAGATAATTTTCACTGGTTTCAAACAAATTTTCATTTGAAATAAGTAGAAAAATCTGCCAGTGAAAGCAAGTTTTTTGTGCTTGTAATAAGGAAGAAAAACTTGTTCCACTGTCAGATTTTTCTGCTTATTTCAAGTGGAAATATGTTTGAAAGAAATAATAAAAAAAAGTGTCTAAAAACAAGGTTCTTTTAAAATGTGATGAGTCTTATTTTATGTATAATGAGATTTGTTTTGACTAGAATTTACATTTTTGACTGGAAATGAGACAAATATTCTTGGTAAGAGTTTTTGCAGTGTAACTTTGATTTCTAATGTTTTTCCTGCTGTTATTTGGTTAAAAAGCAAGCTCTTTAGTTTCAGATGATATTCCCAACAGCCTCACTGTTAACCCCAGTCATTTTTATACATATTTGTATAATGTAGGTGTGTCTTCCTTTCTGAATTCTGTCTGTAAATGCAGGAACTGTATGGATTAATTGAAAAATCCTCCAGAATTCATTCATGCATTCAGTAACTGCTTGAACTGAGCAAACTGATCCCTATAATTGAAAATTAGAGTGTTTTGTGAGCATTTCAGTTTACCTCCATAATGAAACAACATCCTTTGCCTAATATACAATTCGGATCAACAAATAATTTATCATGCTCAAGATGATATTGGGCTGTAATCGGCTATCTGCATGTGTGTGTGTGTGTATATGCGTGTGCACGTGTGTGTGTGTGTGTGGGTGAGGGAATGAGACAGTATGACTGAGAGGAATAAGTGCAGGTAAATTGCTTAGCGGTCAGCAGAGGACCCATTTACTGTATGTCCACGCACACACCCTCTCACAGAGGCACCTCCATCTACCCTCATTGTAATTGCCCTTCAGTAGATAGTCAAGCTAATGGAATATGCAGTGTGTGTACGTGCGTGCATGTGCGTTTGTAGTCCATTTAGAGTGAGCTACATCACCTCTCACACTCCATAGGGGTCGGAGGACATTGCAGCTGTCAGATCTGATGATATTCTGTGTCAGTCACCTGTAGCAGTGACTTTGAACCTCAAGACAAATGCAGAATGTCACTTCAGGGCTTCACATTTTTATGAAAATGTATTGTTTAAAGTTTTCAATCACTAGACAAGAAGTTGTGGTTCCCCTCTGTTGGGGAAAGGTGAAACAAGGGCAGGCACATGGATGGACACTGTAGCCTCTATCAGCGGTTTGGACAACAAGTATCCAGGTTGTGGCAAACTTTATAAACAGTAATGAAACTGCAGCGAGTGGAGGCGACTGTCCTTGTTGTCCTTGTCTGAGGTTCTTTCTCTCTCTGCCCCTCCAGTGGCTAAAGAGCTAGAAGATGAGAGCTGGGGACACAGGAGGATCAGACAGCCGATATTCAATACACAACTCCCTCCATCCTCCGCCGTCCCTCTCTCTCTCTCTCTCTCTCTCTCTCTCTCTCTCTCTCTCTCTCTCTCTCCACTTCTCTTCTCTTCCTCTATTTCGTGCCCCCCTCCGCTTTTCTGTTGCCGTCTTGTCTACCTCTTTCCTCTGGCTCCCCTTCCCTCAATTTGATTATTGCAGTCGTGTATGTGTGCCTGTGTGTCTGAGAGTGACTGTATTTGCATGGCAGGTGCTCTGTGGATAAAAGAACAGAAGTTGTTGACGTTCCGCTGCTCTTCCTCTGACACACGTCTGGTGAAAGATGATAACATTGAGAGTAAACCAATGAATTCTTAAACACAGGCACACATACACACACACACAGAGATGCAGACATGTCCTTGGAAATATCCCTTGTTAACTTTTTTTCAGAGTTTGAGAGATTTGCATTAACATAACTTAGCCTTCTGTCTGAAGACCTTTTCCCGTATGCAGCTCAACTCATAAATGTTCCGGCATTTGTGTTTCTGGGTGAGCTGCTGCAGCATTTTGCAGGCACAATTAAAGCCAATTAGAAGTAACCTCAAAAGGATCATGTGCTGTTGAGAGCCCTAATATCTAAGACCTCAGAGTCAGCTATTAAGTAGCAGTTTACTGTGTGATGCACTGTGCTCATTCAGACCCACCAGCCTAAGCACTGTAAAAACATCTGAAATGATTTATTGCATTAAAAAAAGCCTATGCCAATTATACAGTCGCATGTGGGCAAGAGGATGTGATTACTTTTATGTCTAGCCACATTTTTATTAGCTATTCATTAAGTAATTAGGGTTTGCCATCAACATTATCAACAATGCATCGCCACCTCTAGATATTTATCTGAAACACTGCAATTGTACTGCCACAGCCTACATCTATAACAAAAACCAAATAAGGTTTGACCTGCAGCAAATATTAAAATAAAACAAAAAATGAATTAAAGTGAGTTTAGAACCAAACTTTTGGTCTGTAATCATACTATATATAGGAATTATATGGGAATATACAGTATAAACAACATCTTTCAGCTGAAGGTTATCTGAGTTTCACAAATTTAAGGATAAATTCATTTTTTTCAAGTCATATCTTATAAAAGATATAACTTTGAAACAATCCTCCTATTTATATTGGCCATTAAGAAATTCCTCCCTTGTGTCAAGTTTGAAAAATCTGCCAGAAGATTTGACTTTTTAGCACCAGATTCCTTGAATGAACCGACATGAAAATGGTTGTAATCAGTGATCAGCTGCTAATGACTTAACTAACTACATTTCACAGTTTTCATTCTCACTTCTCGGCTGCTCCCTGAAGATGTTGAATGA
This sequence comes from Trachurus japonicus, assembly GCF_045865225.1. NCBI lineage: Eukaryota > Metazoa > Chordata > Actinopteri > Carangiformes > Carangidae > Trachurus > Trachurus japonicus. Next base: position 17,971,945 of record NC_140921.1, on the reverse strand, counting down.
AAATACGATGGTAAATGTGAAGTACAGTTTCATTAGGCTCTGTGACTGAAGCTGCTGCCATTTAGCACATCTCTCTCTCTCGCTCTGTCTCCCTTACACTATTTATCCTTCCTTTTTTTTCTCATAATCTTCTCTCTCTTTCAGACATACAGTATTAACAACGGCACAAAAGCCTCGGAGCAGGATTCACCAGGATAAAACATTTATGTTGGGCAGACAGTGGCTATTATTCACTCTGTTTTACAACAACAAAAGAAGGCTACGGGCTGCTGTGCTGCTACTGATGTAACTGTCAATTTGATCTTTATTCATGGCTGGATCCCAATAAACTTTGCTGTAGGCTGCAGCTGGATGCTTGACTTTTTCACAAAGTTTTGTTCCAACATCATAAATTGTTGTATGGCTTGTGTTAGTTCGCTGTGTAATACAGTCGCTGTGACACTACTTATCTCAAGATTTGTTGTTGTGATGATTTTAGCGAAAAATCTATGAATACCCAAAACCAAATCATCAGAGAGCTGAGATTCAAACCCTTTTTGCTGCTAGAAAGTTTTTATTTTAGTTTTATGTATTATTATCGATTTGGCTCCAGGCAGGAAACATCAGGGCAGAGTGTTCATGATTTGATGGAAATAGGTTTAGGGGATTGTTGTGAGTGATGAAAATCTAATTTAGATTGACTGCTTAAAACACAGGATGCATTTTAAAAAGTGCGAATGCAGCTGAGTGCCAAAAATAAGGGTCAAAGTGCCGCAGCTTTATAACAATTTGGCCTGCCTTGCATTTGAACTTGTCATGGTAAATGAATGTTACTATCCCTTTCAGTATAGTGCATGTGAGTGTGCTGGAAATTGTTAATGGCCTGTGATCTTTCATTAGCCTCCCACTACTCGTCTGATCTCAGGAGCTGAATTTAAATGAAGGACAATAACAAAGAGAGTGGCTGGAGGTGAGCAGTTGAATACGATGTGGCTAATTGAATGTCTTACCTCGCACTGCCCTCTTCAGGTGGAAAAGTTAACTGCTGCAATGTGTGGTTGAGAAGATCTGAGATTTTCAGCCGTGTGTCTTAAAAATTCATCCATGTAGTTGTTCACTGTTCTTTTTAGGGCTGCAAAAACATTCTTTGTTATCAATTCATCTGCTGATGATTGATCTTTTGATGTGGTCTAATTTGCCAGAAAATTGTGAAAAGCACCTGTTGCACATCCCCAAAGGTGAAGGCTGACAAAATAAATGTCTTGTTTCAGAGAAAATGATAAAGTACTTGGAAAATCTTAAACCAGTGAATTATATTTCAAATTTTTACCTCAAAACAATTATTATTATTATTAAATGATCAATCAGTTATAAAAACTGTTGCCAATTGAATTTTCAATCATCCAAAATTACTAATTGTTACAGCTGTGGTTTGGTTGGAATATCTACCGTTTCAGCTGAAAGGTTAGGTAAAAGTCATCTCAATCATCATTGAAAATGAAATGATATAATCAATGATTTATTAATTAAAACTAAAGGTTATTAGGCTCGGCTTTTAGCCCACAACAAAAATGTACAAGGAAAATCACCGACAAAGAGGGAACGCTTATCGTATTCATTTCCCTCTGTCCATCGACTGTCTCAGGAAGAAGAAGAGCTGCCTATATTTCAATGTTAGAATAAAATTTTGAATCTAAATTTCAGCATTAATGCTAAATTCATGTACATGATATAATCCATTACGCATTATTTCCTCAAAGGAGAGAAGCCTCTGATCTGATCCCTCTGTCTGTGATTATGTGCACTTTAAAGAAGAGTGTTCATTAGCAGCTCTCTGTAGTTTTTGCTAAAAGGACTCTGCCTTAGTAGAATGGGTCTGTTTTTGTCTCACATCACGGTATTAAAAATATCCTCAAAAGCTAATGATCTATGCAAATGGATCTCTTCTTTCACTTATCTAATTGGAAACACACTAGCCAATTTTGAGCACCATTTGTCAATGACCTCCTCTGTGTCTCCTTCACTGCACGCATTTCCTCATACACACACACACAGACACACACACATGCGCTGCCCCCCCTCTTTCGCTCTCTGAGACATTTTAATCAGTTTTGAGAGGAATAATTGCCCAGGTAGACGTCTAAATATGGTGGTATTTCAATTACTTGGTGTGTCTGGCTTCAGGCAAAATATGCCTCACAGAGACTAATCAAGTAAGACTGATTAACCCAACTTTTTATTAAAGTCTGAGTGTGTGTGCCCATGTATGTGTGTGTGTGTGTGTGTGTGTGTGTGTGTGTGTGTGCTGTGCATGTAGCTTAGCACTCAGGCAAGTGAATGTCCATCATTATATTAACATAAGAACATCATTTGGGACATATTAGAGACATCACATACTCCCTGCAAACAGTTTAGGCTAAATTAAGCCCCTGTGGTTCATCTGTGATTTCTCACGCTCACTGCCTTTACAAGATGTGTTGAGGGGATGAGTCGAGGTCGGGGGGGTAGCAGAGGAAACAACTGAGAAACGTCTCTCAGCTCTGTTTGGTACGCTCACCTCTGGCCTGCCAATTATATCCCACACGTTCTCGGTTTCCACGCACACGGAGCTGCGCTCTCGCTCTGTTGGACTCGGTCTGAACAGAGCCTGTATCTGATTAGCAGCGAAGTGACAGCTGTCATGTGGAGAGCTTGATGTTTGGTGCATGTTTCTACACAGTTATAGAAGTGCTTTTGTTGTTCATCTAACTAACACAGAATCATCCCAGTGTTACAAATGTGGTGATTAGTCGGTCACAAGATATGGAGATGCTAAATTTGGATGAATTGCTATGAAATGTTGTGTAGACCTTTATGGCCCTGAGAGAATGCATCTCAATCACTCTGATGAACCCCTGTTTCCTCTGGTGCCACCACAAGGTCAGCATATGTTGCTCTGAGTGAAATATTTCAACAATAATTGAATTGATTGTCATCGAATTTAATATTCCCTTCTGGATGAATTGTAAACATGTGGCTAATCCATTATTTTTCCATGTATTGCCATCACTGGGTCATATTTCTAATTTGTATCGTACGATAGCAAACACGCTAATCATTACGCCTAATTACCATCAGCCTTTTAGCACAGTCACTGTGAGCACATTATCATGCAGATATTAGCATTTAACTCAAACTGCCACCGTCTCACAGTCTCACAGAGCCCCTGGCATGGCTGTAGACTCTTGTGTAGACATCCAGCTCACATACCTAAATGCCATTTTTACATATTCATTGAGGTAATATGTAATATTAACAGCTGAAAAAAGAATGAAATCTAGCCTGAGTCTAAACACCTTTTGACCTGGAAGTTTCCAAATCAGTGCAGCAGTGAAGAAAGCCATAAATTATCCTACCGTTATTAGACAGAAGTGAGGAGTTCAAAGTGTTTTACATTATCCCTCTTATCAGAGCTGTCAGGTCTGATATGGAAGTTAAAAGTTTGTTGTTTATTTGTAATATATTGATCTCACATTTCTGTCGTAGTATGTGACAGTTATCCTGATGAAGTGTGTGAGAGATTATGACAGATGGACACGACCAGCCTTAATCTCTCACACTTTCATCCTTGATTTGACTCTCCTACTGCAGACTGAGTGAGAATTTTCTGGCCTGAATATGTCACCGTATTTATGAATTCATGTAGTCTGTTTAATTAATCATATCCATAAATGCATGCACATAGGGTAATATAATGCTTTATATAGATTAGAAATCAGATGACTGAGGCCGTAAAGTAATTAATGTTTAATAACCATCTTCTCAATGACCCTCTCTTTAGTTATTGCAATTTACATGATCATAAAGACCCCATAGTAACAATGTCCGGTCCTTCAGTGCCATTAGAAGCCGTGATGAGTCTATTTCATGTTGAGCACTTGACAGCCCCAGTTGACTCCCTCACTTTGGGTGACAGTGATTGACTGTTGCACATCTTGAGTGTCCATGGGCCGGTGTCTGCCCTCAGATATGGAGTCAGTCCGCGACAGCTAAAATCATTGCTGTTGTTATTCTGTTTACTGGAGAGTGTAAGTCTGTTTCTGATTGAGTGTGGGTTGTTTAGTCTCACAAGGCTGCTCTCTGAGATGTGTGCTCCCCGAGGCTCTGCAGCCATACTGTAGCCCCAGGTCTCATTTTGACTCTGAGAATCATTAATCACACGACAGACACGTCAAACCCTCCGTATAGACCTCTCTGCTTCCCCCAGCTTCCCTTTTAACTCCCCCCCTCCATATCCTGGTTTCTTTCTGTCTGGCAGCGAGTCAACCTACTCACAGGAACAGAGAGACAGATGCATCCACGTGTCAACAATTGAAAAGACAAAATGAAGCTTTTGAAGTGGGGTCTAAATATTTCCATGTCGCCTGTCGCCTCAGAGTTTTCTATAGTTATCTGTTCTGATCTAATCATCTGTGTCCCTTTATTGTCTTTAGAGTAATCTCATTTCAGTATCAAATGTAAAGGTGAAAATGAAAAAAGGATTTGTTGAGGGTTTTCCAAATGTGAATATTTTACTCAAGCGTGCATGACTTGTCTTGAAAGAGACTTGTAAGGAGATATTTAAGGGAGCAGAGGGGTTGAGGGGGTTAACATGAGGTGAAGGATGGAGGGGATGGAGTTTCCTTGTTATAGTTTATCCATTTTGTTATACACTTTTTCGCTACCAGTTCTAATTCACTCCATCAGATGTTTCATTTAATGCCTCAAAATTATATATTCATGATCAAATAATGAAAGTCTCTTGATTTCTGTGCATTGGAAGGAACAGGACGTTTTTATAGAGCCATAAAGTCTGCAGAGGGAAGAGGTTGTGGTGGTTGGATAGCTCAACAAAATGTGACTCGCGAGACCATTGTTCTCTTCCCATTTCCTACCACAAGGTTTCTTTCTCTTTCAACCACAGCCATGAGCCTGCTCTAACCTTTACCAAGTGCTTATTGTATTTGAGCCCAAACATGCTCCTTCCCTTAACCACATTGTTGACTTTGAACTGCTGTGGAGAGCACAGGAACGTCCTGTCATAACCACTGTTGGATCAGAAAACACTGACACGTGCCACCAAAGGAAGTTATACAAATTATGTTTTGTGCTGTTTCCAATAGCTCCGCTCAGGGTGTCTGCCAGTAATGAACACCGGTCTGACACTAGTGCTCTGTTTTTCCTAAATGTTGAATCTGTATCTCACAGCAAGGGACTCATTAGAGTCATTTTAATGTGAGGTATTACAGTAAGTTCAGGCATGCTGTGACATTAAAAACTGAGGCCTGCTGTGACCTATTAACTGAAACCAAAAACAGAAACACTAATTTTTATAGCGCAGTTCTCCCCGAATTGTGGTTTGTTCACATCTGGCTGATTCCCCAATCAGCTTACAGTAATAAGGAAAGATCATTTTCAGCATCAAATCCCAACTCAGTGTGTCAGTGTGCCAGATGTGACATCGATCTATCCCATCCTGACAGAACTATCCCCCAATGGGCTGGATTTGCATATGGAGTACATGTTAAAGCCAGATTTCACCTTCGGGCTGTGTTTGTGTGTGTTGACTTCACACTCAGGGGAGGTTGTCACATCTGTGAGTCTGTCCACAGTAGCCACTGGGTCATCACAGTTATATCTTCCCTTCTGTTAGTCTTTTCTGCCTCTTTTTCCACAAATTTTGTCCTTCAACTCCCCCCTGTCACCTTTTTTTGATTCGTCATTTGTTTCTTTTTCTCTCTTTTTCATGAATCAGTCTTTACTATACCCCTGGCTGCTGTTATTACATCCTCATCCATCCCATCTTGCCCCTCCCGACTCACCTACTATCTCATCTCCCAGTTCATTCTTCTCATCTGTCTTTTGTACGTTTCCCATTCTGTTCCCCCACTTAACCCACAAGTAGTACTCCTTCCTTCTTTCCCCTCCCTCCATTTCTCATCTGCCTCCTCTTTCCTCAGCTCCCCTCAGTCCCATCACTGACCCAATTAAGTACGGGGAGGGACACAGCAGGAGGAGAGTGACGGAGGTAAGGCAAGGAAGAGAGGGAGGACAGATTGAGAGTAGCGAGAGTTTGAGAGTCAGTAGCTGGAGAAGAGAGAGTGAGGAAAACAATATCCACCAACCTGCCAGGACGCACGCAGTGAATTGCCTGAACTTCACCTGCAACTTTAACAACCTTTGACAGCCACGGAGGGGGGCGGGCGTGGAGCAGCAAGTCCACCGACGTGCAGCCATGCACTTACCACTTTCAATGAAGAAACAAGGAGAATAACAATCTACCTTCAGTGAAGAAAGCGGGTGGGATGCCGTGCGGAGTTAGGATGGCCGAGTGCCGGCATATAGAGGGAGACTGAGAGGAGAGGCTGACGAGAGAACGACGGTGCAGTCCTGGTTGGAGCTGAGAAAGAAAGAGGGGGGGGGCGTGGTTGCCCTGGGGCAAGAGAAAGATTTTTGTTGACAAAAACGGAGAAAGAGAGAGGAAAGAGGAGAGGATGCATCTGTTCTTCAAAGACAAGTGGGAGGTGGAGGGGCTGCAGACTGTGGGCATCCTGCTGGTGGTCTGCAGCTCCCTTAAACTGATGCACTTTCTGGGGCTCATCGACATTTCCGTGGCAGGTAAGAGAGACCGTGAAAAAAAAAAGCAATAGAGAGGCACTGAGTGAGAAATGAAAATGATGAATATGATAGAGGAACACTAACAGCTGGAAGAGGAGGGTGTATCTGCGTAAGATTAAATAGTTGTCGTACTACTCCCATCTGTGAATGGTCCCAAAAGGAGATTTCTGAAACTGAATATCTTACATCTATAAGATTCTGTCTGTAAAACATTGTCAACCATGGACTTAAGCTTTTGATTTTACTGTGACCAAGATGTGCACGCCACCACTTTTCTACATCAACATCAGTTTGCTCTCTGGGAGGGGGGAGCAGGGAGCAGGGGGAGCTCTCCACATCTTCAGCTGGAGGCCACACATTTTTATTTTACAGCCTGCATGACAAACTGGAGGCAGGAGTTTATAAGATGTGCACCTCTTACCCACAAGAGACTCTAGCAAAAAAGCTGCTTCATGGGAAATGTAGGATCTGATGTTTTTGGAACTGAAGCTACAGTACATTAAGGCTGAAAGTCAAGATTATTACTGCATTTTCTTTTCCTGGTTTTTGCCTCTATACATTCATGGAGATGTACCAACTGAACAAGCAGGAAGTTTTGAATTGATAATATTTGTCAAAACTACAGTTTAGCTTCTCGTCAGGAGGTCCAAGCTGAATGGGTCAGTGTTGGATCTGTACAACCAGTTGACATCAACAGTACACTGTTTCACTGTGGCTCTGAACCATAATGTGTTTGCCGCTTTCACTTCAGCTGAGGAAATTGCCTGGCTCCTCTATTTCCTCAGAAAATCCTCTGATGTCTTGGGTTCATGAAACATGAAGCTCCTTCAAAAGTTACAGAATATTGTCAAAAATGTGTTGCCATCAAGATAAAAATAGAACAGTTTTTCTTATATCCTGAAGAGCTGTGATGGTCTGTCACTGTTCCCTGGAGGAAACTATTGAACACTAATTGCACAATCACTACAGGGTACACAGAGCTGGGTAAGAGTGTCATAATGTCGCGCAACAGCAAACCTCATCAGACCAGCAGCTGTTGGTCTGAATAAACAGTTTCTACTTCTCTACCGACTCGGGACGGGAATGAAAGAAGTCCTGGTCTCATTGTCAGTGCCACTCAAAAAAACAATTTTAACTTCAAAGGATAGAGAACAAATTGATCGCATGTTATTTCAGTAGCAAAAGGAACGCACTAACCTACTTGTTTTCAACCACAGTAGTCTGTTGATGTCAGATGTAACTTCTATATTGAATACAGCGTCTTTCTAATTTAATAGTATGCAGGTGAGAAAGAGAAAACAGCAGAGGCTTACTGTAGCACCAACGGTTGTATAGATACACAAAGACATATGTTTTGGAGGCATATAGGAACCTTTAAAGAGGTGCATTTATGTGCATGTGCTTATTAAAATAAGGTCAATCCCCCTGAGATCAAATACTTCTATTCCAAGAGAGACTTTGCCAAATAACAAGCAAGAAAAATCATCACCAGCAGAGGACAAAAATACAGAGGAGGAAGCAGAAGGAGATGGAAAAGCCTGTGAAACTGAGGAAGGATAAGGTGTCATTGCTCAAAAACAAGCATAATCTACGCAAACATTTCAAGTTCAGTCTTCCATGCTGAGCAGAGGCATACAAATCATTTTTGTGTTTGTCTTTTCATTTGTTTTTGCACCAATCTCTATCCAGCCTTTCAGAACATTCAGGCTTTTAAAAAACATAATTCAGAACAGTTATCACTATTACCACATCCAAGCTATGCCAGAGACTTCCAAAACTTTAATATACACAGTGGCATGTATCTAAGTAACTTTGTTTTTGCTAGTTTATAAATACTTATCCTCGACTCTGGCAAGTTGAAATTAACTCCTACATTTATTTGACAGCTGCAGTTTTTGAATTGCTATGAATATCAAGGTTTATAAAACTTCTGATGAACCTGGAACATGTGACGCTTGCAGTAAGCAAACAAACAACAGTACAGAAAAAAAAGAACAACAGTCTCACCTCAGGGTCATTTAGAATATTTTTGATCAAATCACATGATCCTACTCAGCAGATGGAGGTTCTCATTACATAATGAGTTTCCTGGGTCTTATTTATAAATCATTCAGATTAACTTGTGTACTTGTGATGTTGGCCACAGTATCTGATATTCATTTCTGTGTTGTGGTCAGCAGTTTGGTCTGTATGGAAAAAGATAATGTACTCATTTGTACAGACCTCGGGGCAGAGGGCTGGGCCTGTGCTAGGCGGCTGGTTATATTAATCTGGTATCAACTGGACAAAGTGTTCAGCCTGTTCTGGCTCCAAATGATGCAGGAGCAGAGTCCCTGAAGCCCCATGGTGCAGGAGACAACAGGGTGACACATCACACAGGCCAGATTGTCAGTGGAGAGGCAGTGTGGACTGTATTGGTTTTCACCCCATCATGGCCTTCATCCCTCAGACTGCAGGGGTCCTGCTGAAAGGGGCGAGGGGACTGTTACCATGGAAACTAAGAGGCAAGAGTAAGTCTGTGGGTTCTTGTGTGTGTGCGGATTTGTTTTTACTTCATTCATCCTTTCAGTATAACTCTGTAAATGGGCATCAGGAGGCCTGTGTTGTTGAGATGGACTGGTGCTGTGGTGTGAGGCACGATGGGCTCTGGTTGAGGTGTTGCTGTTTTTTGCAGTTCTGCCAAATACGAAGTGAAGCTATGTCCTTGTTTAAGCCGATTGTGAATTAAAACCGTTGATGTTGACTAGTGGGATAAGTCGACTCTGTCCGCTGGGTTTTCTAATACCGACTGAGTGTGGCGAAGCGATATGAGGACCAGATTGATGAGGGAAGCTGTGTGTTTCCAGGGGTCACGCTGTGCTGCTGTTGTGCGATATTATCTACAGTTTGAAGTGGTGTGGTCTCCCATTGCTTAACCAGGTCAGCGGGCAATTACCAGTTTGCATCTGTCTGTTGCATGGACTGTGTTTGTGGTTTTACAGGCACATGCGCATGTGTGTGTGTGTTCGTGTGCCTGTGTGTGTGAGAAAACGTAAATTCACAAGCTTGCGTGTATATGTGCGTGTGTGGGTGTGTCTAACCTTTATGCTATGGTTGGTGATTGCAGGTAATCCCACCAGCCAAAGCAAAAAAACCATAAAGCAGCGATTCCTCAAGCTGCTGCCGTGCTGCAAACCCTCGGCTGCCCCCTCAATCAGTCAAAGCAAGTGCTCCTTCACTCTCTATACATCTCCACGTTCTTCCATGTGTCCAGCCTCCTGTGTGGACACACATCTGCTGAAACATTCAGTGTACACATTAATCCACTTACAGAAACACACTCAAACCCCACACCCTCAAAGAAACATTGTTGTTGTGGATAATGGATCTGACCCGTTTTTGTATTTTGTGATTCGATGACTGTGCTGTTCCCTTGGGCGACGGAATATCTATGTGTGTGTGTGTGGGTGCGTGTGCGCGTGCATGTGAGATATTAAGGTGGGCTGAAAACAAGCAGGTGTGGAAACATATTAGATATGACACACTATGAGTTGACATTTATTACCAGAGAAACACATGGACTGAAAACGCAATGAGCAATATCTGGTAGTGACTTTCTCCTTTTTCATTATTGATAAACCTCCTCTATCACTTCTTCAGCACAGGACTCTCCCCAATTTCTTTAGTATTAGTCTTACTCACCTGTTTTGCCTTGGGGTAGATAAGGTACAGTAGCTTATGCTGAGTGGAAATGGTTTGGCCTTGCATCTTTATGCTTATAGAAAAATGAAATAATAAAATAAATATTAACTTTGCTACTTTGCTCGTACTAGATGATGAGCTGAGTATCAGTTTGGTGACTTCATTTAAATGCGCTGGCCAGGTCATGGCGGTCCCTGGAGGCTTTGTGTGGGTGTGGCGGTGATGATATACGTGAACTAACGCTGGTCTCTCTCCCTCACACAGACAGCGTGGAAGATGATTTTGAGTTATCCACTGTGTGCCATCGCCCTGAAAGCATGGACAAGCTGCAGGAGCAGACTAAGTTCACCAAGAAGGAGCTGCAAGTCCTCTACAGGGGCTTCAAAAATGTAGGTCTGGCTGAAGTAATAAGAGAGAAAAATAAAAAAATGTCTGGCTCGGGTTACATCATTATGGGAGTTAAGAGCAGAATCAGTCTGGCAAGAGCTTAAGTTGACATGTAGGCCCTTATATAGTCTGTGCTAGAGGGGAACTAATGAGTTTTCTCGATTCACATTTGTATCCCAGGAGTGTCCGAGTGGTGTGGTGAATGAGGAGAACTTTAAGAACATTTACTCCCAGTTCTTCCCTCAGGGAGGTGAGTTGTCAGCTCCTACCACTGAACCTGAGGAGCTCCAGCTGTGTCCATAACACTTCCCTTTACACCATTCCTTCTGTCTTCATTCATTTCATTCGTTTCAGGTAATCGTGGAAATGGCGCCATTTATTTGATTCTGTGGAAGTACACATGTAACTTTTCATCATTACAATGGAATGAACATAATTAACTCATTATAAATGTGCTCCACTGAACTATAGTAGACACGCACTGCGAGGCAAGGCAATTTTTCATTCCATGATATTTAGGTTGATGAAATGTTAACCACTCGCCCCCAGTTGTATTTGAAATTATTTTTATATCCAGGCTATATTTAGCTCGCTGCTAATCCTAGCTCTTCAAAGACTTTGCCTCATGTTTTGATGGCACACGCATTACTGTACTATATGTCTCTACCTCTGCAGATTCAAGTATGTATGCACATTTCCTGTTTGAAGCCTTCGACACGAACAAGAATGGCTCGGTTAGTTTTGAGGTGAGTTCTATTCTTGTGTCATTGAGGGATAAAAGCAAAAAAAATGTGCTCCAGTGAAATTTGCCGCCATTGCTGTAAAACACCTGCCTGAAGCGATTAGTGCTGTGATAACGATTTGACTTTGTTTACTATGCCAAGAGTTAAGAAACTCCAAAACAACACAAAAATAGTTCCCGTTTCTATCACAGGACTTTGTATTTGGCCTGTCTATCATCTTGAGAGGGACCATTAACGACCGGTTAAACTGGGCGTTCAACCTGTACGACCTGAACAAGGATGGCTGCATCACCAAAGAGGTAAAACACACATGTTGCACTGTAATAGTTTCAGCCTTGCTGTAACTCAGTTTACTGAAACTACTGAGGACAGCTGTCCAGGTTTTGACAACCTGTTACACTGTGTATGAAGATTGTATACCACTGAGATATAGATCCTTGAATACATCAGCTTTTATCTTGAAATTTCAGACTCTGCTCCAGCATATCAAACATAACCCTGACACACAGAGACAGAAGAAAATGGTCACTGACATATTTGACTAATAAAATAAAATGTGTAATATATCACATGTATCTAATCTAACTGGTCATTTGTAACCACACATGGCAGAAAAAAACACATAGCATCCATAAAGATCTTGCATGTAGGTCTCTAAGCTCTGTATGCCTGCTATTTGTCCTTTACTTTGTAGGAGATGTTGGATATCATGAAGTCTATTTATGACATGATGGGGAAGTACACATACCCCACTATGCAGGACGATGCCCCAACAGAACATGTGGAGAGCTTCTTCCAGGTTGAACTCAACAGTTTTGACTTTTCATTAACCTCTCATCTTATCATTGACTAAAACCACATAATTGATATTATTTACTGTATATGTTGCTGTAAAAAGATTTAATGTACAAAGGTCTAGCACATGCTAGTTTTTCCATGAATTAAATCTCTGTGATTGTATTTTTATTGCAGAAAATGGACCGGAATAAAGACGGGGTGGTCACCATAGAGGAGTTCATCGAGTCTTGCAAAAAGGTAGGCCAGTAAAAACTGAGAGCTGATTTTCAAGGGAGTCGTTCGGTTAAAACACAAGGAGACACAACGCCGCCCCCTGATTTAAACCTCTTCCCTGTGTCTAGGATGAGAACATCATGCAGTCCATGCAGCTGTTTGACAATGTCATCTAAGAGTCTGGACCAGTTAGGACGCTGGCACCAGGGAGGGGAGTGCGTGTTTGTGTGTGAGTGGGTGTGCAAAAGGAATCAGGATTAAAGTTTGTGAATGTGTGCGTGTCTGTGTGTGTCGCCATTTCCTGGCTTGCAAGCTTGTGCTTGTGTCTCTGTTGAGAGCTGTGAGTCCTGAGGGCACCGCGGGGCCCTCTCCCACCTCCTGGACCCCCAGTGACATATCTCCAAGCAACGTTGGAGCCTCCCCGACTCCCTCCCTCATCATGCAGATCCTTCGTTTTACCCCAGAGACACAGAGAGAAGGCAAGCATCGGGCTCACAGGCACTTACCCAAGATCCCCCACCTGATTTATCTGAACTTTTATTTATTATCATCATTATTACTATTTTTTATCAATGGAGGAACTGTTGCAGCCTGTAATAGGTGAATGCAGAGAGAAGCAGTTGAATTTGAATTGAATCTGATCCTGCCTCTGTGCACGTGGGTGACACCTCCCTGGAGCCGCTAGAGCGCCGACGCCCCGGCCACGAGAACAGGAATGAATCTACCACCATCTAGTGGACAAAAGAGAGAGAGGGACAGAGACAATGGCTGAGGGAACATTTCACGAATCGGACATCCAGGCGATCCTGTTTTCCAGATGGAGGTTCGAACATGTTGTTTTTCCATGAGGAACTGATTTCAGTATCGCATGATGATGTCACTAATATCCAATTATGTATTTACAGAGATACTCCAAAGTCTGCTTGTCTGTCTGCTGGTCCTAGTCATTCACAGGTGCCTCACCCTTTGTGTGTGTATGTGTGCATGTGTAACAGAAAGAGATGTCATTCATCTTACCTATGTAAGACACTAATGGGACAACACCCGCCTCCATTCATGGGATTCTGGTAGAATAATTCCCGGCCTTCCAAACTATTACAGGTCTAGCTGTAGGTGTCTATTGACTGTTGTACATTTTCTAGCCTTCCCAGTTGTGTGATGTTAGGCAGTACAGCGTTGGGATGGCACAATATCCCAGCGTCTCTCAACACGGGACTGACATACCACTGTCGTACTAGTCTATCAATATACATTCAAGGGGAATTTATTAGATTGCAGATTGTATTTGTGAACTTCTTGTAATCAGAAATGTCATGTGGTTGTAGCAGGTTCTACCACTTCAAAAAACAAAACCAAAAAAAAAAAAAAAACTCAAAACCCTTGTACCATTAAATTAGGCTCATTCAATTTAAAAGAGGCATAGTATGTGGGTGTGTACTGCTAGTGAGAGAGACATGGTTTAATAGATTTTCTCCTTTTTTAATGCCCACCCTTCCATTTCTAATTCTCCCTCTCTCTGCAACACCAAAGAGAAGATTTAAGAGGTACATGAAGCCACTATAAGTTCAGACATATAGCCCACCTGTGGGTGAAGAGAGAGGGGGATGCTGTGTAGTATGTAGGACAAGGGGCAATCAGAGGGTGTACAGGGTGTAGTTTGGTGAACTGGAAATGTGGTTTACCTGCTCAGTCCAAAGTGAAGTGTAATCTTAGGTTGTCTACCCACAGGCTTTTCTGAATAAATGATTTTTTAGAGAATTTGCTACCATTTCTTAATTTGGTCCTTTTCACAGTAGAACTGCTCTTAGATCTAAGACGGTGTACTGTAAGTACCAGAGGCACTCAAGCCGTACTGAAATAGGCTGTCGTAAATGCAGACATTATCATGAAATAGCAATAATTTCCTCTACCACCTTAACAAGTCATCATCCAACCTCTGACTCCACTCAGAGCAGTCTAAAGGGTGCACTAAGACCCTGATGAAAATATGCACTTCTGCAATTTCCTTTTCATCATTTTCCGTTTTTTTCTAGGGAAAAAGAGGTTTGGCTCTGATTGTCCCTTGCCAACAGTTTTTAACTTCCATTCCCGACCACAAGAAAAAACCTGTCTATACCCGCATGTACTGTGTCTAGAACAATGAACCTACTAACCTGTTGTACTGACTGTCTAGTTACCTAGCCTCAACTGGTTGCATTACGTATTTAAAATGTGTATATTTTGTACAGAGACAATAAAAATCACAGTTACTATGCAAAATGGACTTGAGTTTGAATTTTAAAGACTGTACATAATTTATTAAAATAAGACAGTGCTTTCAGCTTTAAATATGAAAGATACAGTACAAAGCAACAATCAGTTTTGTTTTACCTTATAATCCATCAACACAATATCAGCAAGAAATGGTTCATAATTTAAATATACATAATTACATTGACCCCAACAGCCACATCTAATTCAACCAACAGGCAGTGTATGAACAGACAAGGCAACAGGTGAGTAATGTATTTGCAACACAATTCTCATTCAAACATCCTGTTCAAACTGTGTACATGGACAAAAACAGCAATTCAGTTTACTGAATATGTTTCTGCAGACCAAATCTGTGTCCTTAACTGGAAACCCTGTCGCTGTGTCATTAAAGCTGGAAAGAAAATGAAAATCTGCTTGTTTTGGCTTTTACATGTCTTGTCTTTTGTGTTAATTCCTTGCAAATCAAAACACTTCACATTATGTTGAAAAGAAACCTGACAATATGTGTCCACAAACTCAGGTTTAGTCAATTATGAAAAGCGCAACTGTGAGCAACTATCCTAAACCTCTGCTTTATTAATGGTCATTCAGTATCACCACATGAGCTTTTCTTTGCAGCACCACAGGACAGATGCATGAAACTCACTGCACAATGTCTCAGTTTTTAACGCTTCAATTTTTTCCACTTGTTCCTTTACCATCTTGTTTTCAGTGACACTGCTGACTCTTAGAGGTTTGAGCTGTGGCTGGTAGGGATTGGATTGCCCGATAAAGCATCTTATTTGGGCATCTTGCGAAGCTCTGAAAGAACCCAAATGGCCAGTGAGAGAAGAGCCACAGAGCCAGACTGGTGAGTAGCTGCCAGTGGAGTGGGGACATACAGTAAGAGCGTGCTGATACCGAGGGCAACCTGAAGAGTGAAAACACAGTTAATTTGAGTTTAATTATTCTGAAGATCAATGAACTGAGTGTATATGTTTCTGGGTTGACTGACAGCCTACCTGCCCATAAGCCATTGCTGCAAGGAGGCTGATTGCAACCTTAGTCCTCCTGGGCAGCATCATCCTCCTTGAGAACAGATAGAGGCCTGTAATTGCAGTCAAAGAAGAGATGGCCTGGAGGGAAAAACAAAGGGAAGAGAAGATTGTCAACAGCTGACTTCTACAGAAAGAAGGGTATAAATTATCTTAAATTTAAACTGAAGTGTCTCCTAAAAAGTTATTTCTTTCCAGAAATGTAGACACACCAAAATCCTGTGGTCAAATTGCACAGTCGTTGGATTTTCAAAGAAGTTCTTCAGGGTGGGAGAGAAGGCAAGCAGATCGTCAGGGATCCATCGCTCTCCCATCTTAGGGAAGGAGTTATACACAAGCCCAGCATCCAAACCAGCAACAAAAGCCCCTGCAACAAATCAGTTTAGACAAACATTTATAGATCCTTGTGTGTAATAGTTAAATCTGTAAATATCTTCTACAGAAGGAGATTTTCTGCTTATCAAACTTCTTCAGACCATCTTTCTGAATATGTTTAATTTAAATTGTACTGTAGTACTTAAGCTTTTAAATCAAATATGAAGACTACAGCTACAGTACATATCTAAGGGATCAGACCTACTGCTACCTAGCTTTGATACTGAATTGACAATATATCAAACAGTACCTGAAAGAGCAGTGAGGAAGACGAGTCCACCAGTGCCCTTGGCAAACCTCCTGAGCTGTGTGAGACGTCTGGTTTCTGCAATCTACGAGAGATGCCAATAACAGAATTGAAGAAAAAAAAAACTAGTTTAGCTGTATTTCTTGAGGGCAAAAACTAACAGTGTGAAGGGATGTAAGCAGGAGCCTGCTTCTGTACCTTGTGTGGAGGCAGCAGCATAGTGAGCCCAGTCCAGAGACTGGCACAGTAGAGTAGCAAGGCTGAACCAAGGTGAGCACTCAGGCGATACTGGCTGACACGTGGGATGTCATGAGACTCTGGCTTTTCCTCCAGACCACTTTTTACCATGTACCATCCCAGAAGTCCCTGAAAGAGCACACATGCTAATACAGTCATTTATGTCTTTGTTAAATCTAATTTGATTTTTATGCAACTTGACCACATAGTTGATGACAATGTGCTCCCGCCAACCCGGCTCTAGAATATAAACGCTAAGAGTGGGATAGGGATCAAACCGCTGTCATTGTCCGGTATCAGCACTGCTACATTCCTGCTACATTCTTACCTGGAAGAAGACGAATCCACAAAGCCCCAGTACTTTTCCCTTCATGGAGCGGGTGAAGTATCCTTTCTTCCAGAAGTACATAGTGGGGAGGATGTATGCAAGTCCGACCAGTCTGCCCCACATCCGATGACCCCACTCCATGTAGAAGATGAACTTAAACTCGGGCAGAGTCATGTCATGGTTCATTCTGGAAAACATAACAACAACAACGGAGAAATCAACTCCACATTAACCTCTAGTTCTGCTTACAACATAAAACCACATGTACATTCAGTTAAATAATTGAAAAGCTTGTGTTTTTCATTAAAATTTAATTATAAGCCTGCTTGTTAATCTGTGATCGATAGGAATATCAGTGAGGGGGCACCTTCAAACATGTGTAATTGTGTGTGTGATAGGGTAAACAGGAAAGATCGGCCCTCACATTTTGAATTCAGGAAACTGCTGGTACTTGGAAAACTCAGCCTC
This sequence comes from Trachurus japonicus, assembly GCF_045865225.1. Taxonomy (NCBI): domain Eukaryota; kingdom Metazoa; phylum Chordata; class Actinopteri; order Carangiformes; family Carangidae; genus Trachurus; species Trachurus japonicus. The sequence continues at coordinate 17,954,566 of NC_140921.1, read as the reverse complement.
CCACTCTGCCTGTGACTGAGGCGGCTTCATCTCTCTCACCAGATGCCAGTCAACCATGGAGAGCCCAGACTCTGTCAGCCTGATTGGAACAAAAACACATATGTCAATACTTATAATACGAGGAGAACTGTTATGTACACAGAGACACATCAATGAGTCGCTCTTACCGTGTGACACCACCCAAGACGACAGCTCCGACCACCAGCCCACTGCAGCCTAGTAGCCAGCGACCCACTATGCGGTTTGTGGCAGCATTGGGGACAGAGGATGCTGTCAGGGTGGAAGAGGACTCCACCTCTGCTGTGATGGTACTCTGATTTCTCTTCGCAAGCCATTGTCGTAGCTGTGGACTCCGCTGTTGCTGTAGGAAAAGGAAAGAGAGGCGGGGGTTGAATAAGCGGGAAAAGTGCTGCATTTACCTCACTTATGGCAAAATTACATTGGTTCACAGTTTGAACAATTTTATGAAAGTTCACATTGGGGGTAATGTTTTTTTTTCTGAGGCTGATGAGGAATAATTCAACTTTTACTGCACACTGCACAGACCCCTGACCACACCCACACCATACACCTCTGAGTTAAACATGAAGATCACCGTCAGCCAATTCAGGTTCAGGGACTAACAACTGTGGCCAATTCAAAGATGAGGAGCGACTCTACAACAGCATGACATTATGTTTTGCTGAAGGAAAGGTAAAGTGTGATATTCGCGTGTCCACATGCTTTTGACCATGTGATGTGGTCAGATTCAGGACTTGGACAGGTGGTTATTCCTGTGGTTGTTTGATAGATGTATTTATTGTAAAATGCAACAAAAATGCATTTAACCTATTGGGGAACTCATAATATTAGTCCTTTCATAATCTTGGGTCATTTTCTGCCTCTATTATAAATTTAACAGCGTTAGCTGCATCCGGATGATGGTGAAGTTGATCTACTGTTATGTGATACATGCGGACGTGACTGCTGCAGCGTCAGGTGACATTACATGTCCTCAGTGACTTCAATAAACACTGAACACGACGACAAAGTAAAACTAAACACAGTAGGCTGATGGGTTTGCTCTGCGATTATTTCTGATATGTAAGTAATAGTTGTTGACTGTCTGACCTTTTACATGCTTATCCAGCCAGAGAGCTAAGTTAACGTAATGCTAGCAGATAGCTATTACTCACACTGTTGTGTTGAAATCTTCTGCTGGCGCCTCTGCAGCCGCACAACATCGATGTCCGAAGCGAAGACAGTAACATGTTTGAGTCGTGTCTCGTCCTCTGCTGCTGCACTGGTTGGTTTTGTAAAGGATGGAGCTTAGGTAAAGGCTGCAACCGGCTCTTTACACAACATGTCTCAACTTTGACCTCACGACGTCATAACAATACGACCGAATACGACGAGCGCACGCGACGACTAAATGGAAATTAGCATCATTTTATTGTTGTTGTTTTTTTTACTTTGTTAAACCGGAACACAATATCTAAAGGAAAAAACAAATAATAAAAAAAAGGTTAATTATTATAATTTTTCCAGAAGCTCTGGTGGTGGGTGCTTGTTTTAAGTTTTAGCGTATTCCGCACGGGCGGGTTTTAAGCTTAACACCGCCCACCCGCTAACGTTGGTGTATTATGGTTTCTGGCTGTAGGAGAATGAGTGAGTCGGTCACCCAAACACACACACACTGATCCCATGACGGCTCTAAACGACTGATAAGGTGCCATGAATTGATAGGAAGTGGATTCAAGAAGTAGCTGCTGTTGTTGTAGTTGTTGTAGTGTACGACGGGTTTCAGGACGCGTTAGCTAACACACTCAAAACAGTGAATCTCTGTCTGTCAGTCTCTATCCAGACTGTCAACATGGCAGAGGACTTTTTAATGGAGGTGTGTGTGGACTCCGTGGAGTCTGCTGTCAATGCTGAACGAGGAGGTCAGTAATGTCTCTAGTCTAGACACTTGTTCACTGTGATTGAGGCAAATCTCACAGCAATTGTTCTTCCCAGTTGTGCAATTTACATTCTAGTAATTTAATCCCTCAAAGGCCATGCTCATGAAGTTGTGCTGGCGCAGTCTGAGTGTATGTCTCTCTGCACAGGTGCAGGTCGACTTGAGCTGTGTTCTAGTCTCCTGGAGGGAGGGCTCACCCCCAGTGTAGGTGAGCAGGTTCACTTCTGTACACATGAACACAGCAGTAAGCCCCCGAGCATCTGCTGAAACCAGGCAAGCACACAGCCTCACACACACAGTATGTCACCCTTCTTTGTTTTTGGCCACAGGTCTGCTGCACGTCTTGAAGCAGTATGTCAAAATCCCAGTCTATGTGATGATACGGCCTCGTGGAGGGGATTTCCTGTACTCGGATCAGGAAGTGGAGGTGATGAGGAAGGACATAGAGCTGATGAAGAGCCATGGGGCCGATGGACTAGTGCTGGGAGCCCTGACAGAGGATGGACGGGTGGACGCAGAGCTCTGCATGGAGTTACTGGGTATTGTCTCTGCCTGTGTATTTAAACAGTCCACTATGTACAGACAAAGTCACAAAGAAAACATTTCAAACACAACAGATATATCCTATAACTAAGGATTCATCGTCAACTTTTAGAGCGCTTTGCCTTTGCTGCCAGATTCTTAAAATCTAAATCTAATCAATCTACCTCACTGAAATATCATTTCACTATATTACCTTCACACACCCAAAATAAAGATGAATCAGTAATCCTTATCTTTATTGGACAACGTAGGGCATTATTCACGTTGTAATGCAATATAAAAAGACATTTGTCCTCAACATCATCAAGATGATGAAAGTACAGATACACACAGTCCTCAGTGATAGGAATGATTAACATCATCAATGATGACTTAATTAATTTAGGTTTTTCCAGTTGCAGTGGTTTTTAGTTATCCAAGTTAGCACACTGGAAGACTTGAATGTAATGTGTGCACACTTAAAGGGATAGTTTAACATTTTGGCAAATTCGCCTATTGCTGTAATCCTTATAGTCGAGTAGGTTCATTACCTTTAATTATTGTAGCATGTTGTTTTGAGATCCGCAGGGCAGAGATGCGAGCTGCTCAGTGAACACAATGGAGGTGAACGGTACAGGTCCCCTGTCCCTCATCAAATACACAATCCAACAACTTCAAAATGCTCTCATACAGAAGTTGTGACCTGCACATTCACCACACTATTAAATTATAATGTAACATTACAAGAAGAAGAGTTGTTTTCGAGGCAAATGCACCCAGAACTACATCCCAAACACGGCTGCTCGGTGGAGTGATTTCAAAAGCGCAAAAGTTCTGAGTATTTGCTTTATGCGTCGTAATGTCACATATAGCTACATGGTCATTTCATGGTTATTTCATAGCGTGGCAAATGTGCAGGTGACAACTTCTCCCCAAAAGCATTTTTCGGTTGTTGGATTGTGTATTTGATGGGTTTGTCATTGTGTTTGCTGAGCAGCTCCCGTCTCTGCCCCGTGGATCTCAAAACAACATGCACACCAATAATTAAATGTAATGCACCTACTTCTATGACTATACAGGGATTATGGCAACAAGCGAATTTGCCAAAATATTGGACTATCCCTTTAAGTAGGCTCACATTTATGTGACAGTCTTTGGCCTTATGTTGACAGCTGCTCACACTATTCACCACACACTAATACAGAATGTGACCATGAAGTTGTACAAGTTCACAAATACAGGAAATATGTTCAGAATGTGTCAGTGAGATTGATACATTCTGCAATTTTTTTCTCTTTTTTTCCCCACAGCGGCTGCTCGTCCTTTGCCTGTCACCTTTCATCGAGGTAAAGTGTTCTTTGTTAAATCTAAGTCATTTAAAATAATTAGCCTCTACTGAAATTATCACGAAGCTACAATGAAATTTCCAAGTAAAAAGAGAAAGGAGACAAATTATACTGAGTCTTAGACAGCAAAAATACTTAAATGAATTAACTACAATGAAAGGTCCATATTTATCAATGGCGCTTACATCTGTACAACCTTAATCTTTGAGACTGTGTTTATTTTAGTCTTTGTCTGTCCACCTTTATTGGTAATGACAAATTTGACCCATAGATAAGGCCAGTCTTACACAAAGATTGGTTATTGCTGTTTTTCTCTTTTTTCTTTAGCTGCTGTACCTTCCACTCTGTGTTCCAAAAGACTTGAATGATTCAAGGGCATGCTTTGCAATTTTATTTCTTAATTACACACTCTTGAGTCATTTTTGTGTGATGATTGTTGTAGTATGAAAACTATCTCTTCTCTTCACCTTTGGCACTGATTGATTTTGTCTGACCAAGGAATGTGATGCAATGAATGTCCTTCATGGCCTCTAATGAAAATACTTAGCCGTCCGTATTGAAAGCAAGGTTGTGCAATTTGTGTGTATTTTTCAGTAGACTGCTGCTGTTCTTGAACCCTCACCTCTCTTTGTGAAGTCTCACAATCTGGTTTCTCAGCTACCTCAAGCTGTCCTTCACCATGTGGAGCCATTTTGTATTAAGGGCGCATTCACACTGTCCTCCTTTGGTCCGCTTTAAACGGACCAGAGTTCGTTTGCTCGGATTGTCCGGTTCGTTTGGGCAGGTGTGAAAGCTCATACGAACTCTGGTGCGGATCAAACAAACGAACTCTGGTCCGCTTGAAAACGGGGGTCTCGGTCCGTTTGCAAGTGAACCCTGGTTCGGTTCGTATGCAGTGTGAAAGCTCAGCGGACTAAACACCATAGGCGGCCTTACCTATGTTTCAACCGTTATCATACACACACACAGGCCTACATCCACCACACACACAAACAGCTCTGTCCACCGTGCGGTCACACACTCGACCCCTGATCCGCTCTACAACCACTGATGCGCGCATCATGCCACACCGCGACTGTAGCCTACTAATCGCTCCACAATAACGGCAGGAAATATCAATAACAACGTAGGCTATTACCTTTGAAAACGGCCCGCAAACTATCAATAGACCCTCGTTTTCCTTCTCCCAGTATTATTCCTTTTCTCTTAGCGTTTCTAACGTCCTTTTGTTTTTCCTGCTTTCCTCTTGACGTGCGCCCATTTGCGTAACCTGATGATTGACGTCTGTCAATCACTTTCCTCCTCTTTTCTTTTTTTCCTCGGGTTAAAATGCCTCCAAACAGGCGATCTATGAGTACGTCCTAACTTAACAGAGAAATAAAACACAGCGAGAGCACAACTAAAATGTGATATTATTCGCAGCTTATTTACAGATTGTAATAATGGAGGAGACAGCTGTCTGTCTGCTGCTCCAGCACCGCAGCACCGACAGGACCAGCACCTGTACGTCTGTCTGTCCGCATGTCTCGTCCTTTCCTTGTCCGTGGTGCTGAAATAACGCGGAGCACTTTGCTCTCATTACTTTTGTTGCCAATTTAAATTCAGAATATTGTTAAAGCCTGTAGTTTGTCTGAAAATGTACATGATTTTGCTTTTTGATGAAAACCAACTTCAGTCCTCGTTTTTTCTGCTAAGTCCTGGTTTCTTGCCCTGATAGTGATTTTAACACTCAATGTGTTGTGCGTACCTGGGATGCATGGATAGTACGTTTACTGCGTCCTTTCAGGGTTTAAAGCATCAGCGACACATGGGCACATGGCTGGAAAATAATTTGATGTTTAACAGGGCAGGGCCTCATATGAAATATTGAAACGGGCCCCCAGCTGTCTAAGGCCGCCACTGCTAAACACATACGTAATGCATGGGTTATTTTATTGTTAGGTTACATATCTTGTCCGCCGTCTGTGTAGCAACAACGCCAACAACTCGACATCTCTCATCAGTCTCCGTCTTTTCCTCTGGTACCGTTTCTCCGTCCTCAGTGCAGTAGTAAGAGCGAAATGCGCTCTGCTTCGCTGCCTTACATGGTGGTCGTACAGCACGGCTTGCTGAGCCAAGTGCAATTGGTACATAAAAAAAAGAAACAACATCCCCCAAACAGCCAACTTCACATGCTGCTCCAGCAGGTCTGTCAGTCGCGAGCGGAGTGACGTCGACTTTTGACGCTCAGAATGTTTGGTGCGCTTGGGGCGCAAGTTTGGTGCGGTTCAGAAGTTGCAGTGTGAACGCGGAACCGAACCAAGTGATAATGCAACAATGTTGCAACTTTCAGCCCCCAAGCGAACTCGAGTCCACTTGGTTAGGTGTGAAAGCAACCTTAGACAGAACTCAGACCAAAAGCTTGAGGACATTGTTATATTCACGTAATTTGTTTTAACCTCGTTCATGCAGTTAGTCTTTTATAGCTGTATTTTTAATGGAGTTTGTCTCACATGTTTGTTCTTAATTACGCCGAAGATCAAATACCCTGCACTAATTATTTCATTCCATCTAAATGATAATGTGCAGGCGTGCACTCAGTTTTGAAGTATCTGTTATATGGTTCCTTCTGCAGCTTTTGACATGGTTCACGACCCAACAGTTGCTCTGGAGACTCTGGTATCATTAGGCTTCCAGCGTGTGTTGACAAGTGGCTGTGACAGCTCTGCTTTAGAAGGACTCCCTCTCATCAAAAGGATCATTGATCAAGTATGTGTGTATGAATATAGGTTTTTCGCTGTTTACACATACACAAGGGGATGTGTGTGTGTATATATATATATATATATACTATATACGTATATACTATATACTGTATATATAGATGTTGGTGGCGCATTACAATAGGTAGGCATGTTTGTCTTTAGACGTAAATGTTTCATTGATATCATCCGACCCAATAAAGTATTAACGAAGAAAAATACATATGTATGAACTCAATGCATGTTAACATGGTGTGGTTGTTAAACTGTGCTGCTTAGTCACCGCACATCAGCATCTCACGTCTCCCCTTGTCTACTGTTCTTATCTCCATTCAACAGGCCAAAGGGAGGATCGTCATAATGCCCGGTTAGTGCCTGTATTTTTTGTCACTGTGCAATTTCCCCTTGTATTTTTGGTTGTTTTCAGTTTTTTATTATCAAATTCTTTAAACCCAGGAGGGGGTATCACAGAGAGGAACCTGCAGAGAATTTTAGAGGGATCAGGGACTCAAGAGTTTCACTGCTCAGCTCGCTCTGGGAGAGACTCTGCCATGAAGTTCAGGTGAGCACATATCAAATGATTTCTTCAAGGAATAAACGTTAATCTTTTTTTGTTGCTGTCTGAGACATGATGTTTTCCTGTGCAGGAACACCTGTGTGACTATGGGAGCTGCTTTCTCAGCACCTGAATACGGCCTGAAGGTGGCAGATGTGAGCAAAGTCCGCACTCTAAATGCAATTGCCAGAAATACCTTGTGAGAGGCCACTGCACAATCATCATGACCCACAACAAAACAGATACCTCAAACTTAATCATGAGTAATTATACTTATAAGTCGTCATTTGTTTTCACTAAATCCCAGAAAGAAGATATTTCAGAACTGCCACTTAGTGCTTTTTTGTTTCTCCTGTTTTTTTAATCACTAATCGAACAGTCCTTGTAAAGTTAGAGCTCAAGGACAGCCCTATGGGGGGGCATATATAATTTACAAGTATCATTATTATTATTATTATTATAAAACTGTATGTGGTCTCAGAAATAGAGAGCCTAATAAAATGAAAAATGAAAAAAAACACTATAGGTGTTTGAAATAAAAATGGTGTTTTCAGAGCAGTGTGTTTTCCATTTGCAGCATCATTGACCTATATCTGTTTACAGCACCCCCAATTTACAGTTGAAGATATTTCAAAGCTGTGATCTCCTGTACTTATTTTTTTACAAGGACACAAACATTACGAGTTCAGTTTGCACAGAGCCTAATAAAAGGTAGAAAATGCTAACGCATCAGCGCACTTTGTTTTACTCTAAATGCTGTAAAATGTTGCCCAGAATCAATCAAAACCAGCATCCTACCAATTTAAGAAAGCCACAAATATGCAGAAGCGTGATCCATTCACCCCAGCTGTAATAATGAAGTGTAAATGAAGGAGAGGCATGCTGTTATCTTGATATTCAACCAGGATGATCATTCACAAGTCTCTCAAATGAAGCTGTTTTATGTCTTACAATAAAAACTTCACAAACAGAAGGTCAATGAACGAATGATGTCACTAAGCAAAGGAGCTGACCAATAGGAAGTCAAAGCAGAATATGGCAGAGATGAGGTCATGTCACTTATAGTTTTATACCACAATCCAAACCTCATTTGGGTCCAAGAATTTGCCCAAACAGTTTTCTTGATTGAAAATGATTTCGATTCATTGTCTGTTGATTGACATACAATTCAGTTAACTACCCACTCAGCTTTAGCCTTAGCTGGTGGTGTACAGTATGTTTCAAAGGGGACCTTTTGCATACTGTACACCTTGAGGGAAACAATTTATCAAAGCTAGTCAGACTCATCAGTTCGCAACACATCGGTCTGACTAGTCCTCGCTAGTCAGACTAGTCAGACCGATTCATCAGTTCACAATGAACTGATGAAGCCCCTTGGATAAGAGGTGAAACATCTTCCTAGACCAGTGGTTCCCAACCTGGGGGGCGCCAAAGATCCAGGGGGGGTCGCGAAGCCCTCTTGATTTTAAGGGGTTTAATAATTTTAATGTAATTAAAATGTTAAATAAATGAGTAGGCTAAGCATTTAATTCATATATGTGACAAAATCAACTAAATTCAAGGGCCACATTAAACATTTATTTGTGTATTTAAATAGATAAACAAATAAATTATAAGCCTATATCAATAGATGATTGAATATCAACAGTTACAGCAGGGCAATATCAGGCACAATGAATTTGGAAAACAGCATGGAACAATGAGAAAAAACCTGTGTAAAATTACAACATATTCTTCAGAACTTGTACTTTTTAAAAACACAATTATGTTTTTAAAAGTACAAGTTCTGAAGAAATATGTTGTAATCATACACAGGTTCTCCTGATTGTTTGTTCCATGCTGTTATTAAATTACTCAAATATAATAAAGTATTTCATGGAAAAGAAGTTATGATGTTCCTTATCTTGTTTTATTTTTCATCGGGGGGGGGGGGGGGTCACCAAAGTTTTCACTGGTAAAAATATGGGTCCCTTAAGAAAAAGGTTGAGAACCACTGTCCAAGATAAATATAAGTCCAGTTGCCTGGGATACAATTTGTTGCCCAGAGATAACGATGACCTGGAGGAATGAGAATATAGACCAATTGCTCATAGTTGTATTCAGCTATAAGCAGCTAATATTGAACTGTATTTATTTTCAGCTTGAACTGCTCTACCCCCTTTTTGAACTGTCCCTCAGCACAGCCCCTCTCAGCTTCAATTTAAGTCTCAGTCATATAAACAATGCTCAGTGTTGTAGAACAGTTAATCAGAATTTAGCTGATCAGCACCAAGAGACTAATAACAAGCTTACGCTCACCTCTGTGCATACAACCATAGTTATAAATCATGTTACTTATTACAATGTTTTTCTATTACGTATGGGTGATCTCACGTGTCACACTGCTGTCCTTGGGGTTATACACACAGTGAGTCAGCCAGATTGCAACCATTTGGTGTTATCAAAATGTAATGATTAACCATCAGGCACTCAGCGTAATCTGTTTGTGGACCATCACAGTCCGTGAGATACTTTTCACTTAGATTTTTTATTGCTAATAAAACCCGTATTTGCGATGTTGTAAATGAATCACTTTGCTACGCAGCAAGTTTGCCTCAGTCATGCTGTGTGTTTTCTTCAACTCCATGTTTATGGATTATTCCCAGCTCTGTTTTTGTTGAAGGTGCTCATCCAAAATTGGGCTTTGGCTCACTGTACAAAGCTGAAGAGATGCCGCTGTGCTTAGCCTTGAACTCTGGTTGCAGAAATACACGAGTCATCACATGGATCACAGCTTCAACAGAACAATACTGTTCATTCTTGTACCAAGAGTCTCTCTCTCTCCACGCAGACACCCACACATACAAACCCGCAACAAGCTTCTCACTCAATGTGGTTTGTGTTGAACTAGAGTCCGGAAGCAATTTCCCTCTGGAGTACCTTTAACTTCTTTTAACTTTTAACTTTAAAGACTGCACAAATTACGAGGGTTTTGTGCAGTAACACAAAACTTCATTTTTAGGCCCTGGCTGCTTCAGGATACACTGAAGATAGGCTATCTTCAGTCTTACTGTTTAGTAGTAGGGACCTTTATCTGCTCTCAATATCTCTCTGAATTTCTTGTACATACCGTGTCTATTAATTGAGGAACAAAGAGAATCCAAAATCACACATCAGCCCCTTCAACCCATCCGTATGAATGACTGCCTGAGATTAATCAGATGGGACTTGAGTTCCCAGAATGGATGGCGTGGAGAGAGAGAGACGGCGTGCAGAAGAGGATTGGAAACATAACAGGAAAAGGGGTCTAATGAGCCCCCACCCACCCCCTCTCTAAACACATTCCCTTTTTGGGAAGGCTGTTCCCTCTTACACAGGAAAAACAGAAGAGGAATAGTTATGCAAGCCTGTGCTTCTCTCTTTTCTCCTCTTACATGACGGAAATATTGAACTTTAGACACTTCTCAGCACTGAGGAGTGTCTGTGGGCTGGATTCTCTCAATGACTTTGACTACTACTGTCAAGTTCTTTCATTTACAGGAGGCATGTGGCATGTGTGCGCTTCTTGCAGATGTGAAACAAGGCACTGAGGACTGCCAGGAATTAAACCTCAGTAACTGAGGAAGTGAGGACACTAAAAGAGCCTTAACCCATCTGTTTTCTCACGTTAAGTCAGTTCATTTTTGGCGTTGTAGTCTTTTTATTTCTCTGCACAAGGACGTTTTTTCTTTCAGTTTTAAAGCCTCATGGCTCAAAGTCCCTCAGACGTACGTCCTGTGATTGTCTTTGGAGTGTGAGTGGACAGAGAGCAGGAGCTTTCAAGTCAACCTCAGGCGTCTGGACGTCTGGTTAAGGGCAACTGAAGCCATCAGCGTGGACCATGTGTGCTGCAGCCTTGGATGAATACTGTGGGTCCATTTTCTGGGTGAGTTCAACAATGAAAAACAACAAAAGCTACGAGAGAGACTGGGAGTTTAGGGAAATTGTGGAGTTCAGTCGACTCACTTTAGACCCATGCTAAAGTCACAACATTAAAAACAGTGAAAAACTTTTGACACACGTAAGCGATGTAATCAGAGGGTGACAACACTTGTAGACACTATACTCAACAGTACAACATCTCTTTTTCTGTTATGACATAGGAATAGGATTTTAACGGACAGAAACTTCTGTTACTCTGTACATGTTTTTATATAGTTATATTATCAGTTCTACATACCATGTCATAACTACTGTAGCTGATGGGTATGTATGAAGCAATTCAGCTAAGAAATGTGCAAGGAAGACCATGGAGAATATACTGAAAGCATTTTATGTTTTCAACCCCTGTTCACAGTGAGCCCAGTGAACATGTGACTGTCCTTAAGTCAGACATGACTCAGCATGTCCATCCGCTACAGTATATGTTTACAAACTGTGACTTTCAATCCCTTGGAATTGATAATTTGGCCAATAATCTTTAATGAATCAACTGAATCTCTCTCTCTCTCTCCATATATACATATATATATACACACATGGTATTTTGCTTTAATGTCTTGAAAGAGAGGATTTACTGGTTTTCTTCTTGTCAAACTGAAACTGAGGTCAGATGTGAAACATATGACTTTTGATGAAAGAAATGAATAACATCAGTAGATGCTGCTGTAAAGATTTAGTTTTTCTCATGGAGGATTTTGTCCATTTAAAACATCCACATTAATAAACACCTCCTCCTTCTGTCTAAAAAATACCACGCATCCGTCCAGACATACTGCTACATGCCCTCTTGGAGAGTAGAACAAAGCTTCATCTGACAACAGTTTGCTACTACAGACAATCTCAGTAATTTCCAAGTGCTTAAAATGCTAATACTAAATATATTTTTCTGTACTCTGTCAGAGTCTTTTGTTCTTACAACAAATTAAAATCAGTAATGAGCTCCTTTCACACCACATTTCCATCAGTCCATTAGAACGTGCCCCTCCATCGTTAACCTCTCCAGAAGTGCACTTTCCACCTGCTGCTGTAAATCATAAGCAGCGACTGAGGATTTAATCACATGTGAGTCGCTGTTGATTAAATTTCTAATTAGGGAGTTGTTGGGTGTCCCTGTGGTGTAATATAGCACAGGCTCTGGAGGGGCATGGATGAGAGTGTATTTGTATTATATTTGTCTGACATTATGGGGGCGACATGATTTTGTGAGGCTCTGTTTATCCACATGTGATGATTGTTTGTGTGTGCACTTCAGAATGCCTCATATGTGAATCGAGAAGACCCAGATCTCCCAGTATGTGTGGAGCAGACGTTGCTGGTCTGGATCCCCCTGGGGTTCCTGTGGCTCTGTGCCCCGTGGCACCTGGTGTCTCTCTGCAGAAGAACACAAGTGAACACAAAACACCTGTCCAAGATCTACCTCTGCAAACAGGTAACGCACACAGTAAGAAAAAGAAACAAGTAAAGACAGTGCTCCAGATAAAATGTAATCGCCTGTAATTTAAGAAACCATAGCACAAGAGGTCAAAAATACAATTATTATTTCCTCCTGTTACATTTTTAGATGTAATAATAAGTGGTATCTTAAAATAATAATAGTCATTATATAATCATATATAATAATGTGTGTGTTTGGTGTAGTTTTTACACAAATAACTTCAATTATATCATTGGATATTCTTGAAATGACATACATTTGCTCCTTTTCCTTCTTTAAAATGTCCAGTATCTGTGCAAAGTGTACAAATGTTTTGGTGTCTCCTCCACCTGCTCTGCTTCTTTAACTACATGCAATGGCAGCTATTTTACCTTCTAGTATCAAACTCTGCACTTGCATCATTCTCCACTGTTAAGTTCAAACCTTGTCTCCTCTCCTCAGCTCGTGGTGTCTCTGTTGTTGCTCGTGGCCATAGCAGCCCTGGCAGTCACACTCGGAGAGGATTATGGTTCAGGTGAAGACCCACCGTCAACAGAGAAACATGCTGGTGTATACTATGCAAACCCAGTCCTCTTTGCTGTTACATGGGTAAATACAAAATGTTTTTCCATTTCTTGTTCTGCTCTAGTGCTTGAGATGGAAAGATTATGTATTATTTATAAATATATGTATATATTTATTTAAATTCCTCTTGTCCTCTTTGTTAGATCCTTCTGCTGTTATGCCAGGAGGGAGTGAGGCGAAGTGAAGGAGCAGTGGACTCAGCCACTCTCTTCCTCTTCTGGTTGCTACTTGTTCTGTGCGACGTCTTCCCTTTCCAGACCCTTCTACGGGAGGCACTCAGGCAGGTATGATGACAAACCTTCAGTCATTAAGCTGGCAGATAGCTGAATACAGACTTTGATCTTTAGTCAGATCTAATGCATACTTGTTGTGATTCATTGTACCCCACCATATTTATAGTAATGCACCATTCCCTGATGCACCCTGAACACCTCTTTTCCACCCATCAGGGAGAAATCGGTGATCTGCCTCGTTTTTGCCTTTTCTACATCTCCTTTGGCCTGGAAGTGATTGCTCTTTTTCTCTCTGCTGTGGCTGATGTCTCTCCAGAGGATGAGGAGCTTGTGAAAAAGGTACGTATAGCCACCCAGATGGAAGTATTTTTTCATACTGTGGAATTCATAATAATATACTGTAGAAAATGTAATACACACAATACTGTATGTCTGCTTATCTGAAATTGTTTTGGTCCTCAGAATCCCGAAGCGGGCGCAGTGTTTTTGAGCAGAATCACATTCGACTGGTTTAACAGGTGAGTTAAAAGTTGTTACATTTTAAATCCAACTCATGTGTATAGGCTGTGACTTTCAACTTCTCATCATCCCACCAGCATGGTGGTGAAAGGCTACAAGCAGCCCCTGGTTCAGGAGGACATGTGGGACCTGAATGAGACAGACAGCACTGCTTATATCAACCAGCGCTTCCAGTATTTCATGCAGCCGGAGTTGGCTGCCGCTCGGGTCCGCTACCAAAAGCAGATGAAGAAGAAACAGGAAAAGAACAAGGACAAAGCTCAGGACGAGGCCTTTCAAAATGGTCTGTCCAATGGTCTGGGGAAAGGCGTCAGTCAGGATGTGCTGATGATGGTGAGAGTTTGGAAAATGGATTTTATTTTCAGTAAATAATCAGCATTATATTGGGTTGAATGCCAACTTATTTTCTTTAGGAGGAGAAGGGAAAGAAGGAGGATGAAAAGAAGAAGAAAAAGAAAAAGGACAAAAAGAAGGAAGAAGATGATTATCCCAACTCATGGCTGGTTACCACCATTTACAAGACCTTCAAAGGGGTGCTCTTTGAATCTGCTGTGTTCAAACTCCTACAGGACCTACTGGCGTTCGCCAGTCCTCAACTCCTGAAGTGAGTCTTTTAAACAAAATCTCTCATCAGTCAGGATTTTGTTATTTGGTTGTGATCAGCTGTTTTATGAGCAGCAGATTAATGTGTCTTTACAATTTTTTTTTATTGATTGTGGTTTTGAAGTACTTTTGCTACCTGCTACATTTGCTACCAGTACTCCAAAAAAAAAAAAAAAAGAATTGATGACAAATCTTGAATTCGACACGTAGTCTCAATAACTGTCAACAGAGCAATGTTCACTGCTTTACACTGTCACCATCCTCTGCAATCATTAACTGAGAGTCGTATACCTACAAACACAAACGGTAAGATGCTGAACTAGTGACAGAGCAGGAAGCCACGAGACGCACATGACAGGAATTGATCTCTTTTTTCACCGTGATCATATAATTAAATCCACAATGAACACTACAACACACTATGGAAGCATAGAAGTGCAAAATAATATAATATAATTTGTTTTTCCATCTTTACTTTACTTTATTAGACTTTGCACAGCTCCCTCTGAAGCCATAAAAGGCCTTATATAACTTAATGCATTGGTCTCCCCAAAACCTGTAGGCAGACTCTCTGCTATGTGAATGAACCAACCCTTGAGCTCAGCCATATAATACTGTGTGGTTAGTTTAAACATCAACTGACAATCAACACGAATGGCTTACAGAGGGGGAGGAAAGTGGTGAAACAACACAAAGTAAGTAGGAGGCTAAATGAAAGAAAATGAAAACATATTTCACATGATTAAGGTTAGAAATCTATTTTCCAAGAGAGACCTGACGACAACAAACAATCCCAAGAACATAAAAAACAATTACAAAAGAAACTAAGAAACAAAGTCATAAAAAACACAAGATACAATAATAATTGTGCATTTCTGTGCACATAGGGAATATGAAAGGTTAAGTAGTGTAATGACTGACATTTCATCTTGACTGTAGGTCGGTGCAACACACTCAGTGATACAGTTGCGTCATTGTGTAGTGCAGGAAAGGGTGGAGGGCAGGCCCCTGTGGCAGCCCATTTGTTGTTGAGCTTCCCTATTGATTAACTTCCTTTTTTCTTTTCCACAGATTGATGGTCTCCTTCACTCAGGACAAATCCAGATATACCTGGGAAGGCTATGTGTATGCAGTGCTGCTGCTGCTGGTGGCCATTCTGCAGTCTCTGTTCCTGCAGCAGTACTTCCAGCGCTGCTTTGTACTGGGGATGAAGGTTCGCACCGCCATCATAGCTGCCGTGTACAAAAAGGTAAAAAAAAAAAAAAAAAATGGGAGTGGGAGTGGGAGAACAATAACATTTTCTTACTTCACATCACACAGCTGAAATTAAACAAGAGGCAACCAGCCAGGACACCCATCAGCATTTCACCATGTCATGACTGGTATTGTTTAGTCTATGTGTGTCATCATGGCAAAATATGGTGCAAGAAGCGCTCATGAAATGTAACAGGGTTGTGGTCAAGACCAAAATGGCGTTTTCAAAACAGATGGTGTCACCAATTAACAAGATGCTCTCTGCTTTCATGAGTTTTCAGTACACATGGGTCACACCATACCCATCTTTGAACTTTCCCTTCAGTTTGATTTTTGCTACCTGATGCACGACTGCAATGCTGTCACCTTGACAAAATCAGCCCACAGACAAACAAACGCCTGCCACAGCAATCAGCCATCACATCCAAAACGAACATAATGTCAGAACCGATGTCACAACTGGTAATTACCACCTCAGTCCCTGTCATTAGAAATAGATTGCCAGATGTACTGTAGCTTTCAACACACAACCAAGAGACTGGCCATCTGTATGATGGAAAAATCACTTTCATTGACATGTGATGCACACATACTTTACCCTCTCACAGAAGAAAATAACATAAGATGCCTGGGCTCTTTGCCTCAGCCACACTTAAGTATAGCAATTTCCTGAGCTATTCAATGACCTATACATTTGGGTACCTGTACATGATGCGATTACTGCACATCACAAGTCAAGTTTATGTTTTGTTGACTCTGTGACACTGTGTGTATCCCCCCCCCCCCCCATCTCCTTCTTTATCCCTTTTCCAAGGCTTTGGTGGTGTCTAATGACACTCGTAAAGAGTCGACCGTTGGAGAAACAGTGAATCTGATGTCAGCCGACGCCCAGCGCTTCAGCGATGTGACCAACTTCATCCACCTGCTCTGGTCCTGCCCTCTGCAGATCATTCTGGCCATTGTTTTCTTGTGGCTGGAGCTGGGACCCGCTGTGTTGGCAGGATTGGCAGTCATGGTGCTAATGGTGCCGATCAATGGATTTTTAGCCACTAAGGCCAGAAAACTCCAGGTCAGCAGTATTGTACACATATACAGTTGTTACAGTTGTTTTATCTTTAGAAAATGCTGCACTGTGTGTAACAGAAATAGCATAACACTTACTTGATTAGAAACTAATTAATTAGTAATACTGAATAACAAAGTCACTGAATTAGTACTAATCAGTAGAGAAACTCAGAACTTCACAGAATAAAACCACAATCCATTTCCATGGATCACAAGGTTGTGCTCGTGGAACTTGACACTAATTACATTCCCTCTGCAAACAGAGGTGACAGAAGCAAACAGAAGCGCAGAGGCCTGAGCCCTTTGTACCAGAAATACCAACAACCGTGCATGAAGCATTCATTATTAGGGACTGGAGGGCTCATGTTGTTTACTTTTGCATGTTATTTATTTTTTATTTTTTTATAGTACATCAGACCAAAAATGCATATTAACAGCCAATTGGAAAATGCAAGTTTTGCAGACTGTACATACTGTTTCCTTTGCAATCCATCAATTATGAGAAAGGCCTCTTTAAATATGCTGTCAAATCAATGAAAGATGTGCGCCCTTTAAAGTCAGCAAAGTGCACAAGTGTTTAATCTATTTTCTTGGCAGGCCTTGGATTGATGTGATTGAATGTTTTCTATAATGAATAAGATGATGGTGTTTTACCAGGAGATATGAAATGACTTCATCTGTATGTCAAACCTCTATTCTTGGCTAAATGATTTTCTTATTTTTCTAATTGATATGAGTTTTTCTTTTCTTTTTACCATGAGGTCAGTTAGACTTCCCTGCTGATGAACATTGTCTTTTTTCAGATTGAGAACATGAAGTTCAAAGACAAGAGACTGAAAATCATGAATGAAATACTCAATGGGATCAAGGTCAGTGCCTTATTCAATCTATGCAGAGTTACCCTGCCCCCCAAATGATGTAAGATCACGACCTCTGCTGCTATTTCTTTTTTGACAAATACTTCAGGCAGAGTGGAGGAGGGGGGGCTGAGGCTCTAATTGAGACCTTCCTGAGAATAAAAGACTTTAACGCTCCAGGAAAAAGCTGAAATGCTAGTCTGCAGTTCCTGCCATTGTACTGAATCTACCACCTATGGTTTTTTGGCATTGATCACATAAGATTTGAACACTAGTGCTCTGTTCCCCCGCCCTTCCTTTTCCATGTCCGTTGGCAATGCCATCTCCTCCAGATTCTGAAGCTGTATGCATGGGAGCCATCCTTCCAGGCGCAGGTGGAAAGTATTAGGGGGCAAGAACTGAATGTCATGAAAAAGTTTGCCTACCTGACATCTGTCTCTACCTTCATCTTCAGCTGTGCTCCTGCTCTGGTGAGTGCTGTGAAGAAGAGTCACAAAAAGATGTGACACTTCAGATTAAATACGATCTTTTCAAATGCTTTTTTCCCCCTTCCCTCACTTTTCTTTTGGCCACAGGTTTCTTTGGCCACCTTTGCAGTGTTCGTAGGGGTGAGCTCGGAGAATGTGCTGACAGCCGAGAAAGCATTCACCTCCATCTCACTTTTCAACATCCTCCGATTTCCCCTGGCCATGCTGCCCATGCTCATTGCTGCCATTGTTCAAGTGAGGAAGCAGCAACCCACAGTGCATGCACACATATTAAACGAATGCCTAAAGCCTCTTAACCTGTGCGTGTGTTTGTTTCGTTTGTCACTTTAGACAACAGTATCCAGGAAGCGCCTGGAGAAGTTTTTGGCAGGGGAAGATCTTGACAGTGACATTGTGCAGCATGACCCCAGTTTCAGTACGTTCACCATCAGCACTCGCTCCTGCTTCTCCGCTGAGCACTAAAGATGTTACCACTTTGTTGGTACATGTGCAGTTAACATGTCTCTGTGCTTTTCTTTTCATCAGGCACTGCCATCAGTGTGTGTGACGGCTCTTTTGCTTGGGAAAAAGATGCTGAGCCTCTGCTGAAAAAGTACGTCTATCTTTTGAATTTTGTAAAAAGAAAAAAAAAGAAAAGAAAGAAAGAAAAGAAAAAAAACTCTTACAAAATTGACCACATTTCTTCTGTGTGTATTTTCCAGTGTGTCCTTAGATGTTAAGCCCGGTCGGTTGGTGGCCGTGGTGGGAGCTGTGGGCTCAGGAAAGTCCTCTCTCATGTCAGCCCTC
This sequence comes from Trachurus japonicus, assembly GCF_045865225.1. NCBI lineage: Eukaryota > Metazoa > Chordata > Actinopteri > Carangiformes > Carangidae > Trachurus > Trachurus japonicus. Next base: position 17,935,698 of record NC_140921.1, on the reverse strand, counting down.
CTGGGAGAAATGCACAGCACCAAAGGCTTCATCAACATTCAGGTGATATTTTAACTTTTCTTTTCATGTATTTCTAACAATAAAAAAGTGTGTTTGTTCCAAAATATGTGCACACAAACCATTGTGTCAGTTGATCAATTCACTGAATGGAAAACTCTGAATAACTCTGCAGCAGTTGTTGAATCATTTAGGATTAAAACACAGCAATGAAGAATACATCCTGAATGACTTTATGTTGCAAATATTGCAAACAACAAGGCATGAAACAAAGAAGCCTCTCAAGTCAAAGATTATACACAACACATACAAAAGCTCTGATGTGATCAGCTTGAAGGTAGATGAGTCCATTTTCCAGGAGCGAAATAAAGAAAAGCTGCAGTCATCTGCTGTAAAATATCTGTGAGTTAGGGGGGAAAAAAAACAAATTTCACCTTTATTTCTTGGAATGGCAAACTCTTTCTTTCTAAATCACTCGAACAAAAGGTGAGAACTTCAGCTTTACTGCTGCGCAAGAAATGTTTTCTTTCTAGACAAACACAGCAGTTACATCCATAATATAGAGCTGAGACATACAATGTAGAGCCAGTTAGAACAACACCATTGCAGACTAAAACTAAAGCTGATGGTTTACAGAAGTACAGTGCAAAGCTTTAGTTCCACCTGCTCAAAAATGAGTTTGATCCCAGGTTTACCCATGGTGAACTGAGAATATCTTTAAAATTCTTTGTGATTCCCTGAGTAGATCCAATAGTGAGGGCTGATGGAGCTAATATAATATTTTCCCTCATAAATGATGTAAAAACGTGGGCTGAGTGAAAACCTTAATGAATTCCTCCTTTTTAATGGGAGGTGGCTGGACATCAGTGTTGTTGTTTGAGGAAAGCCAGAGCCTGACTCTTATTGTCTTTTTTCCCCAGGGCTCCCTTGCATTTGTGCCGCAGCAAGCCTGGATCCAAAATGCCACAGTGAGGGATAATATTCTTTTTGGCTCCCCGCTTGAGGAAAGGAGGCTCCAGGAGGTGATACAGGCCTGTGCCCTGGCCCCGGACCTGGAGCTGCTGGCTGGTGGAGACCTCGCTGAGATTGGAGAGAAGGTGAGAAAAATGAAAGAATGATTTTGATAGAATAGAAAATCAACTTGCAAGCATGGCCGTAGCCAGCTATGAGGTGAATTTCGGTGAATTTCAGTGAGAAAAAAATTGAAGAAGCCACAGCCTAAATAGCATGATAACCATATCGGTCATCTTTCATTTTGAAACGACACGCGGGAAGTTGATGTATCGGCAGATCGCAGATTTCACTGCACTTTATTTAAAGCAGAAGTAAGCAGAATGTTTGTGTTAATATAAGTCTTAAATAGTTATATCTTCCGACAGCAATCACTTACATAGAGTGTTTGGTCTGAAACACGGGTCAGTCACTCTGCTCTGCTGTAAGCCGAGGAGAAAACTTACCTTGTATCCTACAACCTTTATCCAATGAGGAGAGAGAACGGCATAAAGGGGCGGTCCTCTGTGTGTGTGTGCAGCCAAGGGATGCGCGTGAATGTGGTGACGTAGGGATGAGGGCGGGGACTGCTAACTCCATCCGCTGACAGGAAGTTAGCCAAAACGACCGGATCGCTTACTTCTGCTTTAATGGAGAGGGAACAATACCTGATGTTCTCAGCTGTAAACGGTAGGTTAATAAAAGGCTGAAAAGCACAGGACATTTCCTGCTAGTCAGCGGTATAAAGCTCAATCAGCCTCCTTTCATACCAAATGGGTCTATAATAATAATAATAATAAGGTTGGGGCGGTGTTTAGCTCAGTTGGTAGAACACCTGCATGTGTTCAGGCTAATAATCCTCACTGCAGGCGAACCCGGTTCAAATCCCACGCTGAGCAGCCCTATCCTGCGTGTCATTCCCCCGCTCTCTCCCTCCCATTTCCTGCCTCTCTCAACTATCCTGTAACCCCCCCAGTCTATTTTATATCATTGTGGGTCATTTTGATGTAATGATATACAGGTACTTGCTAACTACTAGCTAGAGGGGTCCAAAGTGAAGCATAGTTTTTTGTCAATAATGTGAACATTTTCCACATGTTCACATACCCCCCACCACCCCCTCTGGACCTCACCAATCTCAAAACCCTGGCTACGGCCCTGCTTGCAAGGACTTTGCACTCACTCAGAAATCCATGACATCTTGTTAATTTTTTTTTTGCAAGGTTGTGCATAATGATGTACATGATATAATATAAAATAATAAGCTATGTTTCCTCTCCTCTCCTCTCCTCTCCTCAGGGCATCAATCTCTCAGGGGGTCAGAAGCAACGTGTTAGCTTGGCCAGAGCAGCTTACAGTCAGGCTGACATTTATCTCTTGGATGACCCCTTGTCTGCTGTGGACTCTCATGTAGGGAAGCATCTCTTTGATAAAGTTATTGGACCCAAGGGGCTTCTCAAAGATAAGGTTTGTACTGAACCTCAGTTAAAGCATTGATCAGGAGATTCTCTATCTGCTCAATACAATATATTGGCTACCTGACAGTTTGGCACATTTGAAAATAGATGTTAAATTGTGATTTCTAGTCATTTCATAGTGTGCTCTTTTTCTTAAACTATTTTCCAAAATGAGTATTGTTTTTTTACTGAGGCCCAGTGTGTTTTTTTTTCCTAAACAGACTCGTATCCTGGTGACTCATGGAGTGAGCTTCCTTCCTTACGTAGATGAAATAGTGGTCCTGCAGGATGGGATGATTTCTGAGGTTGGATCCTACAAAAGCCTCCGTTCAAGCAGAGGAGCTTTCTCAGAGTTTCTCAACACATATGCCAGAGAGCAAAGCAATCGGACCTATTCAGAGTCAGGTAAAGCTGACATATTCAAATCTGACTGTTTATGTATGAATATAGACATTTCAGTTTCAATTAGCATCATTTCAATTAGCATTTGTTCCAGTACTTCATACTTGTATGATTCACTCATTAACCCCAAGCACTGTCAAGTTAATCACGTATGTGACCGTATTTATTCAGATCGTTGCCAGGTTACTGCCGACGTAGAGCTCATCCCTGAAGGAGAGGATACTCAACCTGACTCTCCTTTGGAGGACACGGTGGCTGTTACACTGAAGAGAGAGACCAGTATCCGCCGCAGCCAACGCAACGGCAGGTTAGAGCATATTGTGAGGGAGTAATGCGAGGGGGAGGGAGGGGTTTCTTGACCAAGTTAACATTATTACAAGATCTCATGCCCAGAAAACAAGGACAATATTTTATCTACTACTAAGTTACTAATAATCTGTAGTTTTGTTTTGTTTTGTTGTTGTTGTTGTTGTTGTTGTTGTTGTTGTTGTTGTCTTAATTGTGTGTGTTTTCTCTCCTTTTTTAGTGTCAGACTAAGAAAAAACAGCTCCTTTAAAAAAACTGAGGATGTTGGTGAGTCAAAGAAAGGCCAGAGGCTCATAGAGAAAGAGGCTATGGAGACAGGACAGGTAATAAAAGTTGTTGGTCTGCCTCAATACAATGACCCAAAATTAGAAACCGTTTTTCCTGAGACGTTTCTGCTCTTTGACATCCAGGTGAAGTTCTCGGTCTACCTCCAGTACCTGCGTGCCATGGGCTGGGGTTATGCAGCCATGGTCTTTGTGGTTTACTTCATCCAGAACATTGCTTTTATCGGTCAGAACCTGTGGCTGAGTGACTGGACCAATGATGCGGTGGACTTCTACAACAAGACATACCCTGCCTCGATGAGAGACACCAGGGTGGGAGTGTTCGGAGCTCTGGGGGTGGCTCAAGGTAACTGAACAAGTCCTCTCACTACAGTCACGCCTTTTATATTTGGCAAATATTTTCTGATTCACGTCAAATAACAAAATAGATATTTTTTCTGAAACTCACTGTCTCTCCTTTTTTATTAATGATAAAGTGTTCTTCCTTTATTTAATATGCAGCCTGTACATTGAGTTTCGACACATCTCACATATCATGTACAGTAAAGTGATCCTTCGCCATATACTTATGGATAATAAAAGATTATATCCATTTAATTTGATTTTAATTACTTGAAGCAACAGACTTAACTGACTTGAAGTGTCTACATATTTAAGGTTGTTCCATATTATTGAGCACCAAGTCAAGAAGAGATAATCAAAGCACATAACTGTGTACAACCACAACCTGTCATTGTTGTAGTTTGTTTACAAACAGAATCTAACATGTTAAATGGATAATAATTTATTCAACTTATATAACGCCCTCCCAACTCTGTCTGTAACATACAGACACTGCGAGTAGCAATCATTTCAATTTCAATTTATTTATTTGTTTTTGGAGGTCAGTGTACAGCATTCAGCACCAAAGCCCTTCTCAATATTAGAACGTCTCTGTTCAGCACTCCCTCCAAGGGGGTGCGGCTGCACCCAATTGCAGCCTTTGGCTGATTCACATTGCCAGTCCCCCTGCCGGGTGTTATTAGGCACACTCCCTTAAAAGAAAATCAAAAACAGTAATAACAATAATACAATCAAGTAAATACAGGCGTGTGGGAAGCAGTCTGCCATCATATAAAACTAAACAATACAACATAATACAATTATTTATAATAGAACACAGTGTGGTGCAAAGCACAGGCAATCATCTTCTTATGTAACTCTTAACAAAAGATTTGAACTTAACACAGAGTTTCCTTGCATGAAGAAAGCATTTGCTTAGGTCCTGTACTTATTTCCCCTCAGAGGATGAACTATGTCAGGGTGTTAAAAAGATGCACAATTGAGTGTCTCATTGAAGTCGAAGGGGTTTTGAATTTAATAGTGAACCTCTGGAACCTTGGGGAGTATAAGAATACAGTAGCAGAGCTTGAACTGAGGAATCTCTGTGCTACTTTTGTCATTTTTGTGGCTCGTCACTAGTGGCTGACTCCAGAAAGGTTTTGTTTTTATTTCCTTTGCAAAGTGCTGCTCGGGTTATTCAGCAAATTGCTCTTTCTGAAATGACGTTTTTCTCTATTGCATTTTAGTGACTGAATCTGCTGCAAAGCATAGATGAAACACCAATTAAGATGACATTGCATTACTTCAGAACTTCAGAAAGAGTTTATGTGCTGCTCCATTAAATCAAATATAGCTGAATACCTAAGGCCGTGGGAAGAAATAGACATGACGTGTTAATGCCTGTAAAATGGTTAAATGGACTTTTCTCCTCTTCACATTTGTCCTTCTTTTACAGTACCAGCGTAAATGTGCCTTTGTGATTCTATGAGTTTTTATCTGTCTTGATTTAAAAGCTCTCTTTAGACTTAGTTTGAGTTCTTTGCACTTCTTTCCTCATTCATGCTTTTGTGGAAAAATAGATGTAATTGTATGTGAAAATCTAGTTGCAAGGTATACATTTAAAAGTCTCTCCTTTCCTGGCAGGCTTCTTTGTGTTCCTCGGTACACTGCTCTTAGCCAATTCATCAGTCGCTGCATCACAAATCCTACACTCAAAACTGCTTAACAACATGCTGCGTGTTCCCATGGTGTTCTTTGACACTACGCCTATCGGAAGAGTGGTCAACCGCTTTGCAAAGGTAGTAACTCTTATTTTTCATTTGTTTTATTTATTCATTTTGACTTTTAAGGGTGTGGAATTCAAAGCAATTTTACCATTCAAACAAAATGATTTCATTAGTTCTGCCTGTGACATTCATTAGGCTCCACAAAGTCAAGGACAAAACTGAGGATGCCTACACCTGAGGAACACTTTTGAATAACATTTTTTATTAAAACTAAAAGATGCCACATCACAGATTTTTTCCCCGCATGAAGGACTAGTGCAAGATGGCCTCGTTCTGGCTCAGTTTCTACAAGCTTGTAAGACAAGTAGACAGTCCTTAAAAACAAGTTTAAAAGAATCAGAAACTGGCAGGCAAACAGTGTTCGGATTTTCTAACAGGTCAAATGGGTTTCAAGCCCAGCTGGTCTTCATTGGCACATATTCAGATATGTGAACTTTTAATTACAGCATTTTAACAGTTGCTGGGGAAAAATAGAGGGATTCATTGAGATGGAATTTTTTTTAATCTGTTCATTTGGAAGCACTTGTAATAAATGACCTAACTTTCTTAACACTGTTCCTAAAGGACATTTTCACAATAGACGAAGCCATTCCTCAATCCTTCCGCTCCTGGCTCCTGTGTCTGCTGGGTGTACTGGGGACACTGTTTGTCATCTGTCTGGCTACTCCTTTCTTCACCATCATCATCATTCCTCTGGGCCTGGTCTACTTCTTTGTGCAGGTGAACCAAACAAGACAAAACAAGAAGACTGAAATGTATATCTTGTAATCTTACAGCCTGAAATGAAAACAGTGAATATTAAAGGGAGGTAGACTTGACAATCCAGTTAATGTTTCCATTGACCTCTGTTGTGTTGCCCTCTCTCTTCACCCAGCGCTTCTACGTAGCCTCTTCAAGACAGCTGCGTCGGCTGGACTCGGTGTCTCGCTCTCCCATATACTCTCACTTCGGAGAGACAGTTTCTGGTCTGTCAGTGATCAGGGCGTACAGCCATCAAGAAAGGTTTCTCAAACACAACGAAATAACTATCGATGAAAACCTAAAGAGCGTCTACCCGTGGATAGTGTCAAACAGGTCAGATAACTACAAACATGAAATCCAGGCACTTTTTTTAAAATGGGGTTTTCAGTTTGCTGATAAATGATGACGCCTTTAAATCTGTGTGTTTACTTTACAGGTGGCTGGCCATCCGTCTTGAGTTCCTGGGAAACCTGGTGGTGTTTTTTGCGGCTTTGTTTGCGGTTATTTCCAGAGACTCTCTGGACAGCGGCCTGGTTGGCCTGTCAATATCTTATGCCCTTAATGTTAGTTCACCAATACACACCCACATCAAGCACACCGCAATGGGTTGATGCCAATGCCTACATACAGTGATAATAGCAATAATTCTGGTGACGATGGTAAGGTACAACCTTCAAAACCATGTAAACTGAGCTCTCTCTCCTATTTGGGCTCTGCAGGTGACTCAGACCCTCAACTGGTTGGTGCGAATGACCTCAGAGCTGGAAACCAACATTGTTGCCGTGGAGAGAGTGAGTGAATACACAGAGCTAGAGAATGAGGTATGTTGAATTCACAAATCACTCCAGGAACATGACCCCCACTGGCACATGCTGCAAAAATAGGATATGCACTTATTTTTCTGACATTTAGATACTGAAGTTGAAGAGCTGGGCTTTCACATTATTTATCCTTTGATTCTGTCACATTTTTTGAGAAATATTTTTCTTTTGTTATGCAGCTTTGTAAGATCCATCTAAAAGTGCCCCTAGATAGTATCATTGTTTGGTTATTTAGTTAGGTATTTCTCGTCCTTTTATGTGTTAATATTATCCTATTTTTTTAGTAGGTAGTAGTCAGTAGTCAGTCAGTGCCCTTACATATCTGTTGTGCGTGTGCCGTTATTTCTACAGGCTAAGTGGGTCACTGACACTCGGCCTCCAGAGAAGTGGCCCAAGGACGGAAGGTTTCAGTTTGAAAACTACAAGGTCCGCTACAGACCTGGATTAGACCTAGTGCTGCATGGAATCACCTGTGACATCGCCAGCACTGAGAAGGTATGTTTGTGTGTAATAAATAAATACATTTAATTATAAAAATTGTTTTAGTGGTCTGTTTAGCTCTGTGTATACAAGTGAATGTAATATGCAAATACATTAACTAATAACTTCATTTCAACAAAACCTGTATAACCTAAGAAATTATTCATCACTAAAATTAGATGTAAAACAGTTTTAACACAATTGTGTAATCCCTACATCCGTTTTTAGCAGTCACAAACTAAAAATAGTCGTATATAATGCAGCTTCCTTGTGGTGAAACCATCTGTCTCAAAGAAAATAACTACACCTGAATTTCTCCTTTGTCCCCTCTCATTTGAGCTCTCTCATCTCTAGAAGACAATGGTTATCTTTTGTTTACTTAAGCCTGGTCTCCGCTGCTTTTCTTAGCTCCATGCCGACTGAAGTGGCCTGTTTATTTTTTCCCTGGATTTTATATTGATGAAGCTTGAATCGTCTGAGCAGTCGGGGCAGTCACAGGCTACAACACAGGACACACATCTTCAACAAAGCAAAGATGATTATCATTTCCCTCTCCATCAGAGGACTATTGTCTTTGTTTTTTTCACCAATTGATATGTCTTGGACACAGGGAATAGGATTTATAAGATAGTCTGCAAGCTACAGACACACTCCTAACAAATGCTGATCCTTCTCTAAACATAATATTTATGCAATTACCTGGTCCTTTTACACAAGTCCTAAAGGGTTTCACTAACTCAGTATATGCTACAGTGAAAATCACCTTGAAGCTTAAAGATGTCAGCCATTATGTTGCCTCATGTATTTGTGTATTTGGTTTCTCTCTCACTGATTGCAGATTGGTATAGTGGGCCGCACTGGAGCTGGAAAATCAAGTCTGACAAACTGCCTGTTCAGAATCATTGAAGCTGCTGAAGGTCGCATCCTCCTGGACGATGTAGATATCTCCACAATAGGACTGCACGACCTGAGAAACAGCCTCACCATCATACCACAGGTATGCACAATAACATATAAGTAAGTAGTCAGTATAAGTATTCAGTTTTAAAAGGTACTCTGAACAATCCAAACCCTGTGTTCACAGGATCCAGTGTTGTTCTCCGGGACCTTGAGGATGAATCTGGATCCATTTGACAGATTCAGTGATGAGGACATCTGGAGAGTACTGGAGCTCTCTCATCTGAAGGACTACGTGGCAGGGCTGCAGGAAAAATTACAGCATGAAATAGCAGAGGGTGGCGAGAACCTCAGGTGGGACACAGAAATAATTGCCACTTTACAAAGGATTAAAGTCAGAGCAAATGAGAATGCCCTAAAAATACACAAACATAGAGTCAATTCACAACTGGCACAGTTGTGTGCCAGTTGTGAATTGACTTAAGTTATTTCAAAAGCTTTTCTGCAACCTAAAAAATGTTCAAATCTGCAACAATCCAACCTATAGAGCACAATATCCTCTCTGATACAATCAATCATCTAATCCTTCAATTGTTTTCTGTCGTATATATTATTTACTACTTCTATAACTTACCTTTGCCCTTCTAGTAAAGGAATCAGTTTTGATTTATTCAGTCATTCATTCAATTAATCCAGTTTTCAGTTACTTTCTCATTAAAATTAGCTCATGTCAATCAAATGAACTACTGACCAAGTTTAAAATCTACCTGATCATACCCACCAAGATGAATGGAATAAAATCCTAAATACCAGTGTGGTGACCGCCAGATAACCGCATGATCACTGAATTTGTGCTGAGTGTTTTGCACAATCTAAGGCTAATTAAATGTCAGTCCATACCACCAACACAGCTCAAGTGTTTGAGCCACCATTTATTAAAATCTTGTATAACACCAGCGTATTTTTAGCAAGAGCTAATGAGTGTCTCTTTATGGGTGTTTTCATCTCTGTTCTCCATAAACAAAGCAAGAAAAATAATAATGTTACTTTCTTCCCAGTGTTGGGCAGAGGCAGCTGTTGTGTCTGGCTCGAGCGCTGTTAAGAAAGTCTCGTATCTTAATCCTGGATGAGGCCACAGCAGCCGTTGACCTGGAGACAGACAACCTGATTCAGAATACCATTCGCGAGGAGTTTTCACACTGTACTGTCCTTACCATTGCCCACCGTCTGCACAGCATCATGGACAGCTCCAGGTGAGTTACTGTGAATGTATTTCTTCCTTCGCATTTGTTTTATTTTGTGCGAAAAGTGAATTTAAGACTCAGTATTGCACATTGTTTATTTTCAAACGTAACACCTCCCAGGTTCAGTCCCAAACAATGGCCTAGACTGTTTCAGTGTGAGGTTTCAAGGAGCAATTAGGGGTCAGAAGCCCGGTGGTCACAGCTGTGAGGACCCAGTGAGCCCTCATCACCACATCTGTAAAGAGAATCAGACATGAAAAGAGCTTTGAGATTTCAAAGTCTCTAATATCTTGTGCCTGAATGCACAAACAGTTCTATAGACTAGGTAGGAGTAGGGTGAGATTTTATTTTTGCAAGATGAGAGGAGAGAATTTGCTTATGACAAATAGGTCAAAGGTAAATTCTCTCCTCTCATCTTTCATCCTCCCATGTTTGTCATGTTCTTTTCTACCCTGAAGGTCTCTGTGTTGCTGAAGTGCTGTAAAACACTAATGGATGTTCATATCCATCTCTTTCACATTAGTTCATCTGTATTGGATCCTCTTCTCTCAGTCAGTAAGCATGCTGCTCTGCCCTTAACAGTTTATGCTGTGTTCTTTCTCCACAGGGTAATGGTGCTGGATGCTGGTAAAATTGTGGAATTTGATTCTCCAAGCAACCTGCTGAGTAAACAAGGCCATTTCTATGCAATGGCAAAGGATGCTGGGATTACACAAGAAGACATCACAGCACTCTGATTTTGCACTTTTTTATTAGGATGATCACATTTCATACTGTAAATTGTTTATGTTGTTGGATTTAAAAAGTTTTGATTCATTGAATGGTGGAATATTTGTATTTATAGGAAATTATATGAAGCAATCATATTCTGTATGTTTATAATTTTCATATGTGAAGGAAATAAATGTTCTTTCTCAAATTAAGTGTAATTGTTTTTAATGAAAACAACCACCTTTGCTGTTTAAACCTGTTTAGATTTTAAAACTCTCATATTCCAAGTGAACTGATTTGGGAAATGCAATCTGTTGTTCACTAGCTAAGAATTATTAACAGTGGAGATTGATGCCACTCTTTTCTGCACAGTAAACATGAAGCTGGAACAATTTTGTTGACCACATTGTTGACTGTATATACAGTATGTGCTTATCCAGAAATGAAACTGGACTGGTCAGGCCTCACCCCTCACAAAGCAAGACATCTTACTACTGTATATTATTTATGCTCATACAGCCAATGTTCAAAACTCAATACTTAACTTACTTAATTATTTCTTCTAGTTAGAGATGTAATTATATGTAGTGATTTTAAATATACATGTATATGGATAGTAATGATAACCTGTCAGTGGGACTGTAGATGTAAATTAGCCTGGGCTATAATCTCAAACATACTTACATGAACATATACGTATGTCTCATTATTAATGATGCTCTAATGGTAATGCTCTAATAAACTACATTAAATGCAGATGATCTTATGGTCCTGCATATGTGTTGTCATGATCAAATATGTATTGCTCCTGCCACGTCATTTATGCACTAGTAAACATTGCCTTGCACAAGTTACTTGTGCATCCTTGTGGTCAAATTACAAAAAAGCAGAAAGACTTAAAAGTGTCTTATTATGATACGATTATGATGAAGTGCAAGTGAAGGCTGCAGGATCTATACTTTAGCCAATGTAGCTAAGTTGGTAACATCCTGTTTACTTTTTTATTATTATGAACTCCTGCTCAGCCTCTGTATCTTTGTGACGTCTAAGCCCACCTGCGATCAGCTGAGGCTTTCCACAGATCCACAGATTTTATAGCTACAAAGACTCTCTAGAAAAGCTTTTAAGGCCTACTCGTCATCTCACTGGACAGTCTGATCCGAGGGTGGGAGTTTTTTGTTGTTGCTATGTTGTTGGTTTTTTGTTTTGTTTTTTTGCTTCAGCCAGGACCAGAGAAAGCCTTTTGTGGCTTTCTATCCTCTCAGCTAAAGCGGAAAAATAACACAATTTCTAAAATGAAACACCACAGCTCTCAATTTTTTTGATGATAAAATCCCATAAATATATATATTAAAATTAGACTGGTGATGTTGATGCCTCTCCAGGCCACCAGCCAGTAGCTTAGCTTAGCATAAAAAAGTGCAGAGAAAAAAAGATTCTCACAGTCCGGCTTAGTCTTTCCCTTTGGTTAAAATACCCTATAAGGCAAGAAAGCACAATTTATGTGCATGGTGCATGTGTCTTTGCATAGAACCAGTTAGTCATTTGTAAATGTCTGCAGATCTGAATGAAATGTCAAAACCATTGTCAATACCTATGCTGTCAGCTTAGCAATATTAGTCATATTTACTGGTGACATTTTTTTCAATTCAGTGAGTGTATGTTCAAGCATCTGTATATCTACAAGTATGAGGTTTTTCTATTGGCGACTGTGCTGACCATCTGGATTTGAGTGGAGCAGGAGAGGCAGAGTAAGCGAGGGCGAGACAGAGAGAGCATCACAAAGGGAGAGAGAGTCAGTCAGGCACAAGGGAGACGATCAAGGTGTTTGATTCTTGTGAAGGGAGCTGTTGAGCTTCATCCTGCATTTTTACCCTCAGAAGGTAAGTCTGCACATTACTGGTATATTAATGCTGTAAAACAAAAATTATCTTTGATGTAGCAATTTTCTACAGCTGGCAGGGGAACAGGTGTGTGTGTGTGTGTGTGTGTGTGTGTGTGTGTGTGTGTGTGTTTGAGTTTAATCAGGCATTATGAATTTTGTCATAAACTGTGTACTCGGCTTGCTGTTCTAATTACTCAATTCATAGTGATATTTCCTTTACCCTTACACCAGGATATAATTGTTTTGACACAGTGATAGTTGACTGACAGTCATCATTTGTGTGCACAATAATCTCATAATGTTAAGACCGTTTTGTTCAAATGTGAAGATGTCTGTAAGGCACTGAAGGATTTAGTTTGTCCAAAGTGAATACCTCTTATATTTTCCTGGCTGGCTGCACTGCTGCTTAATGCACTCCTTTTTTTTTATTTTGTAATTTATTGATATTTTTTATTTTAGATGTTTTGTATTTATTAATTTCCCCAATACCATAAAAAATTCTTTCTTTCAAAAACAGACAAATTAAATGTTTGATACAGTATAATTCTGATCTAAATAATAATGATTAATTATCAATTAGACAATATATTTAAGTGGTAATTATGCCCAAGTATCTTAATTTTATCTAGCCTAAGCATAACCATTTTTTGTTGTGGAATTTAAAATCTGTCTTTCTATAAATCTTTATAGCTTTCAGTCAGCTGCCAGATGATGAATCTCTCTGAGCAGATTTCATTCCTCTTCACCTGCAATGTCAGCCCAAGTGAGACGCCACAGCTCAATATTGGTGCCACCAAGAGTGAGCCTCTGGCAATTGCTGTCCCCATGACCATCTTCTACACCATCATCTTCTTCTTTGGCGTATGAAAATTCAATTTACTTTCCAAAAGAGTGGTTCATAAAATACAAATAAAACTGCAGCAATAAACCATAGTAAAAGTGACAGGGTGTGTTAATGATATACTGTTTTTCCACATTGTCAACTATGCTGCTGTGTTCAACAGGTCTTATTCAATGGTGTGAGCATACTTACCCTGCTCATGGATGCTCACATGAGAGTCAGTGCCATTCGCTTCTATCTGCTGAGCCTGGTGATATCAGGTAGACCCAATATTTGCTTTATGGAGGACCAGTTCTGATGATATTAAATTGAGGTTCTTATCATGTGGAGAGTGAAATTGGATTCATAATTATGCTTTTGATTGAACTATTTGATTATGGCTGAACTTAACTTTATTCATTAATTTTCAGTTAGTAAAAAATACAGTTGAAATTCAGGTTTTCACTTTCAATCTAGATTCTTTTCAAGCCTGTTCCCTAAAATCTATTTAAGTCATGCATGTCATATAAAACATTATCTGAGTTAGTCAGCATTTCAGCTGTTTCTCACATTCATTCTAAGTATGGCAAAATTATACTGTATACTGCACACCGAAAGCAAATAATAGGCCTAATTCATCTCATATTGAGTAGATTTATTAAAATCTGTTTTTATTTATGATGGATAGACAAAAAGTAAGACAAACTTTTGTCCTTTTTGTATAGTTTAACCTTCTTGATTCAGCACCTGTGAAATACTTTTGGATGTGTGTGCGTAACACCCTAGCCATACGTAATTAATTTGAACTTCTTTTTAAACACCACACCTACATTGTGGTGTTCAAACCTAAAGTGTGAATCTGCTAAATGATGTCCATCTTCTTCTGTCTTTAAATTTTAGACATTTTGCAGCTGTTGACCATCCCTGTCACTCTTTATCGGTATTACTGGGAAAGTTACCCATGGCGCCTGGGGCAAGCTGTATGCAAGGTCTACTTCATGGTCCGCCAAGTGTACTGTGCCACCACAAGCTGGGTCATCATGGCCTTCACCACTGAGCGCTATGCAGCCATTTGCCACACAATGTGGTCTGTTTCCAGCCTAAAGGTGCAGTACAGAGTAGCAAACAGAGTTTCTTAATAGCGCTCTGCAGACGTAGTTACTACAGTATGACATAAAATGAAAAACACTCTGAAATGTCTACTAAAAGCATTTTGTATATTTGACCACAAAAGTCTTACTTTGGCTTGACGTAAGGTTTTGTCCCCCGAAAGTAAATCATGTTCATGTTTCACTCTGAGAACAAACTGCATGAGATATTTTATATAAACATGAAGAGTAGTAGATGTATTAAATCACAGGAAATGTTCTTTTTAAACAATGTACTGCATACATTTTTGGAATTCAAATATATTCTTTGGAAGCAACATGATTTGAATCTGGTCAGATAGAAAATCCAGAGTTGGTTACTTTAACCAGTGCTATATTTGTGAATAAGAATGAAATGCATAATAAATTAGGATGCGAATTGGACACATGTAGGGGGTGCAATGATCACAAAAAGGTTTCACACCACAGAGGAGAAAAACTATTGAAGATAATACAATGCCTCATACTAGGGTTTTCAATTCATACAACTGAACAAAGTCTGACAAATGAAACGTCCCTCTCTCCTTCCTTTCCAAAAGAAATCTCGGCTGCCATGCCTTCTCTCAGTATGGATCCTTTCTCTGGTCTCAGCAGTGCCATTTGCCCTGGTTTATGATCAGGCACGTGCCTGTATCCTGGACTACACAGCCACCACACGAGAAGAAGCCCTCCATGTCTCCACCATGTGTGAGATGACAGAGCCTGATCCTGCACACCTCTACAAAGGAGCTTTACTCCTGCGAGCAGGAGTTTTCTTCCTGGTGAAATAAATGCTGTTCAACAGATTGTATTTACTTTACTCTATACCAAACTCTGGCACTTAGCATGTTTCTCCAACCACAGGTCCCACTGATCTCCATCTTTACTCTGTATGTGCTCATCCTGCTCTACCTGAAAAGGAATGGACGTCAGAGGAGAAACATGGGGCTCACGTATCCTGATCCTGAAGGAAGACGAGATGTTCAGTGTCATCAGAATGGAAAGCTGCTTTTAAATGAAAAGAGAGCTCTCAAACTCATGGGTGAGCCATGGAAAATTAAGATTGAGATGTCATACATTTATGGTGTTGTGCATAGACCAAATATGCTTCTGAATACAAAGTAATCACACTGATATATTGCAGTCAGTTGGAGGATGCACACTTAAACTGCATCTCCTATATGTTTTATTTTCCAGGTGCAGTCGTGGTGGCCTTTTTTGTTTGCAACTTTCCGGACATTGCCTCGTCACTGATGCAGGTCTACGTGGTTGTGTGGTCAGACACCGTCCTATCGGTCTACACAATCCTGAAGTCTTACTTGTCACTTCCCCTGTGGTATATCAATGGTGCTCTGGACCCTCTGCTTTTCTGTATCTCCTCCCACACATTTCGCAGAGCTTGCTGGAGAACTCTGAGTAGGCTCAGGCCTCAGTGCTTCTGGACGTACAGGAGCATGTCTTGGCTGTGGCGGAGATCCTCTAGTGAAGAATCAAGCACAACCGCCAGAGAGAGGATTAATGGTAAATGCTCCAGAGAGAAGGTGGGCAAAGAGAGACGCACAGTTATTGAGAAATCAGGTCAGAGGGGTCGAGATAGAAACGAAAGCCCCTTTCAGTTTGAGCTGCAACAATATGTACTCTGAATTGTGATTGTTTTCCTCTCAGAATAACATAGCAGTCAAAAGCAAAATCTTTTCTTTATTGCTGTAAAAGTTTCTCAGTGTTATGATGCCATGGCCTAATGGCATTTTGGGGAAATTGTGTGGTTATTGTTATGACAGAACGTATTGGTTTTCCTGTTCCATTTCTCTTCTTTCAGATACTTTTTTCCTCTTGCTAGAAATATGTCATGCTTCACAGCTTACAGATGTGAATGTAATTTCCAATTTCCCCAAGAAAATATTGGACAATGTGGTATGTAGGCTACATATAGATTAGAATTAGATCATTTAGATTTTACCTGCAATTTTAATGATCCAATTGTTTGTTTGATCTAGCGGACACAGGAAATGGTTAATAGTAGCCTATTTGTTTACATGTAAGTGATAGCACCCTGACTGAGTCATGTGTTGTTTACTGACAGTCTTGTTTAGTGATGATATGCCTTATTTCATTATTGCTTCAAAAGACTGTTTTGTGCTTAAGTTTACATATGTTGCAAAAACAGTGGTCCTATTTATATTGTGTTTGGCATGTGAAATAAATATATATATTTTTTACTAGGCTATTTACTGTTTCTACTCTATCTATCTATCTATCTATCTATCTATCTATCTATCTATCTATCTATCTATCTATCTATCTATCTATCTATCTATCTATCTATCTATCTATCTATCTATCTATCTATCTATCCTTTCCTCTTAGCTTGTCAAATGAGTTCATTAAAGTAAAAACAAAACAAGGACTGTATAATCCAAATGCAAAAAAAAAAGGATGCATAATTTACTGATGCTGAATACATTATAGGTTGCTATGGTGATTCACCAACACTGCAATCTTAATCACACTATTCCTACAAGACATGAGAGCTGCTTCCTAATACTGGATGTATTATAAGTTATTTATACATCCATGTTCATTAACTTACACATAACATGGCTGCTTTTTGAAACAAAATAGTAATAGATCACGCAGAGGCTACAGTCCTGGCTGCAGTCAGCAACGGTTCGAATCCCGCACCGGGCGGCCCTTTGTTAGACTACAACTCCGGTACAACCATAGACTGTAGGGTACAACCAAAGATATTCAATAAATGGTATGTGTATCTATACTATCTATAGTATCTATACTATCAATAATGATAGTATGAGAGCCTTTGTGCGAGGGATGTCACCCCCACCCCACACCCCACGCCCCTTTTTTTTTGATGACGTTGTCGTACCCACCAATCACAATAGAGTGGGCGGGACTAAAGATGAGACCGCGGAAGATTCAAAACGAAGATGGCGGCTGAAAGTGTTCCCCAAAACAATCACAAACTCGACAGAAGGTAACAACTTTTCTTTTATCATTTCGACAATTTAACAAGTTAGAAATATAAAGTGTAAACTGTCGGTTGCGGAGACGATTCGCTGCATTTGATATTTACATATCTGTCTTCGATATTGGACGTCATTATTCGACGTGTTAGCGTTAGCCAACCTAGCTTTGGGTAGCGTATTTGTTCAAAATGTTTATGTAGCCTACTAGTCCCGTAGCTTTGATGAACCCCCGGCTGAGTCTCTGTGTTTCTGTGTGACTAGGGGGACAAAATGCAATGTGTTCAACATCCAGGAAAAGCCTAACGCAAGCCAGCCTGTGATCTTTAACCCGGATTTCTTCGTGGAGAGGCTGAGACACGAGCATCCACAAGCCTTCACTGATCTCATACTCTGTAACATCACTCGGCTCGTCGACCTCCCAGGGGATGAGTTTGCCCAGCTCACCGGAGAGTCTGAGGCTCGGGTGCCCTCCTCCACTGGCTTTTTACGCTCCTTGAACTTCCTTAAGCGGAAAGGTTAGACTATGAGTGTTTTAGCCAAATGCATATTCTGTTTCTTACTAATCACTTCATCACTGATTCATTCTCTGTAAACCTTGTGAATCTAACACACGTTTTCTTTTTTATTCATTTCAAAAGTTGTCCTGTTATAGGGTAATGGGGCTATTGTCCATGTGATTTTAAATTATTAAATTAATATACAAATTAGATAATGGGTGCAATGGGCTAATTAGCACATGCAATGGGTACAATCGGTGTCAAACAGTCATTTGATTTCTTTCAGACAAAGGAGTGGTTTTTGGTGCACCATTAACTGAGGAAGGAATAGCGCAGATCTATCAGCTCATTGAATACCTGAGTAAAAGTGAGTATCACATATCTACTTCTAATAGCCTACATCCAATGCTACATGAAGGACACAACCAGTTTGTGATATCTTGACTATACATGTTGCTTGTGACCTTAGAGGACAAATCCCTAACCAAGACAGCATCTGTCAGAAAACACCTCTATGAATGATCGGATTTAATGATGTGTCTTTAATTCTCATAAAAATCGGATCTGTGAAGTGTCAAGGCAGGCATCCTGAGTATTACTACTTGTACTTTAACTTAGCTGTGCAGCAGTGAATTATTATGAGGTCATGGTTTATTTCTAGAAAGTTATGATGTCATTCACTGAAAGTGGACACTGGGAGCAAATGCCTGAGTCAATAATTCATCTGAAAGCACTTTGCTCTTTCTGTCTTCCTCTTTCCATTTCATTCACTCCGTCTCTCTCCTCACTTATGCGTCTTTGTCCTCCTGTGTCTCCTCAACTGTGTGTCTTCGCCGACACACTGCATCTTTTCCCCCCCTCCCTTTCCCCATCGGCTGTCTCTCCCCATCTTTCTCTCCACCCCACAGACCTTCATCTGGAGGGGTTGTTCCGTGTGCCTGGCCACAGCCTAAGGCAGGCAGCCCTGAGGGAGATGCTGAATGCTGGGGCAGAGATAGATCTAGAGACTGGCGACTTCCACCCCAATGATGCGGCCACGTTGCTGAAAGCCTTCCTGGGAGAGCTGCCAGAGCCTCTGCTCACTCACAGACACTATCACGTGCACCTGAAGATTGGAGGTGTTTGTTGACTCTTGCGCACATCCTTGTCGTGGCTTCAGTTAGATTTTATTTGAAAATCAAGGAATCGTCACACTCAGTCGAAGAACATTGTAGTGGTCCACTTAATTTGTGTTACAATTTTCTTATCTGCTGTGTCCAGAACTCACTCGCTTTGATGATAAGGGGAACAAGACAAATGCACCTGACAAGGAGCGCCAGATTGAGGCCTTCCAGCTGCTTTTCATGTTGCTCCCACCAGCCAATCGCAGCCTGTTGAAGCTGCTACTGGACTTGCTGTACCACACCGCACGCAATCAGCAAGTCAACAAGATGTCTGCACTCAATCTAGCCACTATGTTTGCTCCACACATCATCTGGCCCAAAAATGTAAAGACCTTTGGTTCATTATGTTCAACCTTCCAAGTTGTTTTCAGTCAACCAAGTCCTGGCTCTAACAAATTTCTTTCATTTATTTGTCTATGTTTTTTATGTTGCAGGTGCTGGCAAGTGATCTGCAGGGAAACATTGAGACACTGAACAATGGCATAGCATTCCTCATCAGGCACTCACAAAAACTGTTCAAGGTAAGTAGCTTTAAATCCTGTGTCTCTGCAGCTGATACATTTTGAAATGTCAAACAACGTGATTTTCAGTTGTTGCTTTTTACTGTACTAAACTTTACTTTCATGTAAAAACAAAACACAGACAGCTCTTTCAGATTAGATGTCTCCTCCACAGTTGGAATATTTCATTCGATAATTGCGTTTTCTCTTCCCCTCTGATGAACTGTGAAGTGAAGTGGTGTTGCTACAGTTACAAGAAATACAAACATGGTTAAGAGAGTGCAAATTTACATATGAAAGCAAAATAAATAAAGGCTATGGGTTTTTTTGTTTGAGAGTGTCCTGCAATCAGCCGCCTTTTAGACTTTGACAATTGTTTTTTTTATATATGATTTAAATATGTATTTATTATATTAAACACAATACCCCCGTCCAAGTCAAAAATTGGCAGCTTCTATAAGTCCTATGTAAGGGTGAGAACAGGGTCATGAATTTCTAAACACCAGTCGTCTAAATTTATGATGTCCTGGATTCATTCTTAATCATCTGCCAGCAGGGGATTTAATGTACACGTTTACTTTCATTGAAGGCACCTGTGTATATCAAAGAGTATGCCCGCTTATACTTCACAGGATCAAAATCTCTTCAATCAAAGGTGAGTGTTTCTGCCCCTTTTCTTTCAGTTTGTAACCATGAAAAGAGTGTTAGCACTATATTACATTTATATATTTATACTGACAGTGGGTATTAAGCCATTGTTAAGACTCACACAAGTCTTTGCTAACTTTTGAACGTAGCAACTTTGATGTCTGGTTAATCTTAGCGGTTAATCATGTCAAAATACAAAACCTGCAGAGGCTGTTACATTAGAATAAATAGAATCTGGGAATATTGACTGTTTTCTTTTTTTCGATACACATTTTCTCATGGTTGTGTCCCTTGGAAAATACTTGGCAGTGTCAGTGAAACAACAATTTGCTCATATGTTATGGCTGACCTTTCTAGGATGACTCAACGCTGTGCTCTGGGACCAAAAGTGGGCCGATAGCTGCAGAGTCAGCTGCCCCCTCTTCTCCCTTCATGAGATCAATTGAAAGTGAGGTCAGCAGCACGTGCCCTGCCAGGTCATCTGAGACTCAGACTTATACTGAATCTGCCCTCAGAGAGCTCTACCAGCAGGTCAACAACATGCCTGAGTCTGCCAAAAAGAAAAAGCTCATCAGACAGGTACAGTTGTTCATCCTATTCACTGTGAGGAGAAATAACATTTAGACAAAGATCTGCAAACCAGCCCCTTAATGTGTGTTTTTGTGTGCAGTTTGAAAAGCAGCCTTTGCTGACACCTTCGTCTGAGTCTCGGACACCTTTCAGCAGGAAACACTGGCGTTCACGCTCTTTAGGTGGAATGATCAAGGTTTGTTGCTCTTAGTGTATCGATCAGCAGAACAAGAAGACAATACATGTTTTATGATGAAAGGTATTGTGTTCAACGTGTTTGAAGGTCATAAGCATACATGTATGTGTGCATATAGAGTGTGTTTTGCTGAAATTTGTGTTTGATGAAAAATCAACAAGGAATCTTTAGACAGTCCTCTAAAGTGGTATCTCTCTGTAATAACAATTTTCACAAAACAGAGAAAGGTGTTGGGAAGCCAAGCATTGTCAGAGAAAGAAAACAGCAGACTGCAGAGCCCTCTGCGCAGCAGTTCGCTCGATGGCCAAGGAACAGAAAACACCAGCTGTGAAGAGGTGACTACCAGACCTAGCTACACACACACAAAATATTTTTCTTAAATGACTTACTGTGTTTCTTGATATCATACATAGGAGCAATCGATCTTCACTGTTTGAAACCATCACCTACCACTGTAATTCCTATCGGTTACAGCTGACTGAGATTTTAAGTGCTGCTGGTGGAACAAAACAGAAAGTTAAATTCAGAAACTTTGAAAACTTTGTCGATCACAGTCCATTATGATGTTAACAGAGAAATATAGATGTTGTAATTCTCTTTTATTTAAATGAAAAACAAACAAAATGTCATGTTTCAGTTGTGGGACATCATGGTTCACTCCTAAAACTGTCATCAACCAGTTTTCTTCACGTCTGTGCTTGTAGCCATTTGTCTGTTGTTCTCCACTGAAAGCCTTAAAAATGACCCGTTTCTTTT
Organism: Trachurus japonicus; assembly: GCF_045865225.1. Classification (NCBI taxonomy): domain Eukaryota; kingdom Metazoa; phylum Chordata; class Actinopteri; order Carangiformes; family Carangidae; genus Trachurus; species Trachurus japonicus. Next base: position 17,914,114 of record NC_140921.1, on the reverse strand, counting down.
GTTTCCACCTCCTCCAGGATTAATCATCTTTAAAAGAATTCATTCTTCACAACTAAGGAAACAACTCTAACTGTTAAGATAATCCATTAGAGGACCCTCGCAAATAAACAGTGTGATGCACTGTTCTGCTTTGTTTTGACGCCATGTTTAGATCTGAACTGAGCCATTTTTCTCAAAAACTACTATGTTGAAGTCTTAAAGGTTATCGAGGTAGCAAGGAAATCGCCACAGTGATGCAGTCTAGAAGTTTGACTTGAGCAAAGTGGCGTAAAGGGGGTTGGTGGACAAAAGTGACTCATCTTACATGCTTTATTCTATATCAATGCAATCTCTCAATTTTCTTAAGTTCCTTATTCCTTGCCCATTTGTAATGCTGATGCAAATGACATGTATTTACATGAGTGAATTTGTCGGTATTTAGCTTTATCGTATACTGAAACATGGTTTTATTTAATTTGTAAACCTAATTGTATTTATTTTTTATCAGTCATCGGGATATTTTAAGTATATTTTCCAGTGTATGAGATGTATTGGTGCGATGTGATGTGCAGGCTTTTATATTTAAATGTTAAATTTGCTTATAAGTTGTAGTAAGTTTAGTAAGGTCAAGACTTTTATAAAAAACGTCTTGTATTCAGAGATGTGCCTTAAAGTGAATATATCTAATTTAACAACCCCCCCATTCCCCGGCCCCCAACCCCAAAAAGTTCCCAATAGCTTCTTAGGGCCCATGCGAGTGTCAGTAAACTGGGGGAGTAAAGCCTAATGGAGCCTGAAAAATGGAATATAGGACATAAAGAGTGAAAGACCAAAGGACCAGTTGTGTAGATTATATAAATATTTATGTCTCTGTCCCCACATCAGCTCAACACTGTGATGCTTTAAACTACTGCTTCTTTAAACTTTGGGTGGTTTGTTCGTTTTGAATCTTATATATTTAGTTTTTCTCAGGCTTTACTTTACTATGCAACATTGTAAACAGTTTTGTAGCTTTATATGCAACATATATTTTCAGTTATTCAACTGTTAGTGTGCTTTTTTAAATTTTTTTTTTTTTTACTGTTTTCAAAATGTTATTGTGTATTTTTATGTTTTCAAGGGTTACTGAATGCAAGTGAAAATAATTCAGCTGCCTTGTACTGTAGCATTGAGGGTTGTCAACCCAAATGCATTGTGGGAGAATTTGAGCCACTTTTAAAATCTCCTTTTGTCTTACTTTTAGTAGCAGTGTCCAGTTAAGTGGCCACTCTGCCAAGCTGTTACGGTTTAACCATAATGTGATCAACTGAATTGGCAATGTAAACATATGACATGGATGTTGCTGTGAAGCTATGCAACTCACTGTTATTAAAAACATCAAGCTGCATTCTGTACTTGTCCTTTTCTTTAAGATGTCAGAATATGTGCTCCAGCAGGTATAACCACATCTCCTAAACAAAGGGGTTAGGGTTAGCTCTGTTGTTTTCCATTCTTAGCCCTTCATTGAGTGGGGCAGTCGTCTGCAGTTGTTATTTCACTTTTAGCCACAAAGTGGTGCTGTTTAGTTGCAAATAATAAGGGACACGGAGATGTTCCCTTTTGAATTGGTCAAAGTAGAGAGGGACAAGTGTCAATATGAGACATATCCCTTATTAGCTATTCCTAGATTATTTAATATGGGAAGTATATTATGAAAATAAAAAGTAACTAATAGTGGGCATATGCAAAGATAAAACCCATTTATGTGTATACTCAATAGTTCCCTCAGTTACAATAAATCTTGATTTGTCTGTCTCCCAGTAAATCTCAGTAAATGTCTCCATGTCCTTCAAGCAGAAATGAGTCAACAAATCACTGACATGAACTGGGCTGTGTCTGTTGTGGCAAAGAAGCCAATGGAAGAAAAACACTGAAATTTTCAGAGATGCCAAACAAAATTAAATGAAAATTAAATCCATCTCGGAGCTCAGGAACAAAACATGACTAATAGAAATAAAGAGAAGTACCCTAAATGCCACTAAAGGGAAACATAAAACTTGCCCAAGTTGCTGCTGTTTGCTGTAAAAGATTTGCCCAAATTGAACTTATTTTACAGAGTTGGATGGTGAGTGGGTGGATAGTAAGAGTGGAGGCAGCTCTCCACAATAGGAGGAATGTCTCAGTGTGTCATTATGGTGTCCATGTCAATGCATGTTTGGTATTGTAAGTATATGTTGTAAACATCTGTGAGAATGGGTCTGCTTTTTCTCATGTTCTGTAAATATACAACAGACAGCTTCCATGATAGGAATAGTATTGTTTTACAGCCAAAACTCCAGAGGGGTTTTATTTAGCATTCCTGCTCTGGAATGAGCATGATGACTGTAACATGAGTCAGACATACTGTAATCAACTTTACATTAACTGGTGTGCACACAAACCCACAAGCATATATGATGAGTGGATCTGATTTTGCTTTAAGTGTATGCACTAAAATTCCTTTCAGAGGCAGCTAATTCTGTCAAGAACTATTGTGAAATACTAGAAACAGTCCGTTTTTGATAAAAGATAAAAGCACTTCATTTTAAAGTTAAAATCCTTTTGCATCTTTTTTTCAACACTCCTTGGACAGAGGAGGATTTTGCACAGCTCTTCTGAGAGTGAAATACAAATAACCTTCTGTGGAATTTTCTGGATGCCAGATCTGGCTTGTGTCTGTTTTCTTCCTCTCTCGCTATCAAAAACATTTCAGTTTTTGTTGCGGCAAGCATTCAGACGTTAACCGATTCATTCCCCTATTCAGCCTCGAGCAGCTGCCAGTGCGGTCCTGATGAACTTTATTTCTAACTTTAGGCTGTGGGAAGATATTTGTTTTTGCCCCGCAGTGTTCGGCAGCACTTTGAATTCAAAAGCTGGGTGTTATTCCTCATTAATTGCTGTTCGTTCCTCACTTTCAGTCAGTTGTTGGTGTCGGTCTTATGTCTTGCAAACCCTCCTCTCCCAGACTAATTGTAAATTGCTGCCATGTCCTCCCACGGCTTTGAGAGCAGCAGAATAATTCCTGTTGTCTATTTGTGCGCATTCCTATCACGGCTCTGTGAGAGAGAGAGAGGAGGGACGTTACCCCCACCCCCCATTACTGCTAAACACCACTGTCTCCTCTTTAATTAGCCATTCATAGAGGAAAGATCTACACTGCACTGACACTTTTACTGGCACAGATGGAGCTTTTTTTCTCTCCGAGGCATGTATTTTTGTGTGTACACCTGCATGAGCGCAAACAGCCATGTGCACATGTTTGTGTGAGTTGGTCAGTCAGCAAAGCAGATGCACACAGAGTCAAATGTTTCTGCTTGCATCTTCCCTCCCTGTTTTTCTTTTCCCTCTCTCTGTGCCTTTGTCAGTTAAAGTGAATGGGGTTCTTAGGTCTATGTGAGTGTGCTCACAAGTGGCTTTAACTGAGACATAGCCAAGTAAAGCTGAGCTGTTTTTTGGTGACACTTTACTATTACTTATATAGGAAGTGAACCAGTTTCAGATTGACACTGAATCAGAATCATTTATGAAGTTGTAGAAAAACAGAACAGATGCTATGAAAATCAGTCTAGTTGTTTCTTCCGTTCAATCCAAGTATCTGTGAATATCTCTGTAAGCATCTATGAATCATTCATGATTCATAGTCAGCTGCTAAATGGCACTAAACCACTAATGTATCCTTACCTCCTTGGTTGCCGTGAAACATTACCACGACCTTACTAATGATTTTCGACTCACCTCACATGAGGAGATGTGAAACTAGTATGTATAGGAAAGAAACCAAAGTCTCAGTTATAGGTTTTGTGCCTTTTATCAGCTGATTCAGTGTTAATCAAGAGTGCCTCATTAAGAAGGCGATCAGCATGCAGACTCACAAATACCCAGGATCTAATCATTACACATTAAAAAAAAAAAGTGCTCCAGGGACAGAAGTTAAAAAGTGCCTGTTGTTCCTCTTTCTTCCTTGGTAACTTCTCAAAGTTTTCTGTACTTTATTTTCAACTGTCACTTGTTTAATCGTGTGGAAAACTGTCAACAATGAACTTTGGACTTTACACATAAATATGAGAGGTTCCGTTTCCTACCCGCGTCCAGAGCACTGATGTACTAGTCCCACAAACTGCAAATCAAAGTGAATTAAGAAAAGTTTCGTGAGATCTACAATTACACTGTCGACAATGGCTGGACTGTAATATACAACCACTGTTTCAACTAAATGTCAGCCACTGCAAAATAATATTTATTATGAATTCCTCTTAAAGTAAATAATGGGCCGCAGATGCTGCTTATCATTAAATTTTCCCTTCTCAACACAGTCCAGTTTATGTCCGTACACTTTGAATCCACTTCAGGGAATGCATGGTCCTGGCATTAAGACAAGATCTGTGTCCTATAAATCTAAATAACAGAGCAGGCATGGCTATGAGTGTAGCTGTTTGTCTTTTCATTTGTATATATTAGGATATAATCTCTGCTCCTGTGCCCATGCTGTGCTTAAAATATAGTGTTGACTTACTTTTTATGGCTGTGGTTTGCCTTCCCAACAGATCATGAATATTTGCGTGTGTGTGTGTGTGTTTTCACCCCAGTTCCCTGGTGCGGCTTCTGTGTGTGTGTGGCCACACTTGATCTACATGTTAAGACCCACACTTACGGATTATTTATTCCGACTTTTTGCCTCCAAGGACTGAGGTGTTGATTCCTCTCTCTCCCAGTGGATTCTCCTTCGTTACATGTTCACATTCACGCGCAGACACCGCTCACACTCACACAGCCCGGTCTCCCCACAGCTTCATCCCTCCGGGGCAGGGGTTATGCAGTGTCATGCAGGTTAGGTCTCTCTCCAGGGGGTTTGTCTGGAGGCAAAACCGGAGAGAGAGAGAGAGAGAGAGAGAGAAAAAGAAAAGAGGGTGTGGAGTGAGTGAAATAAAAACAGAAAAAGACAGAGAGATAGGTCGGTGTAGATTTGTGTTGTGAATAGAATCAAGGGAATGAAAGAAGGATCTCGAGAATGAGAGTGAGTTCAGGCAGGGTTCTGGTGGGGGGGTGGGGTGGGGTGGGGTGGGGTGGGGTGTGAGGAGGGGGGAGGAGTGTGTGTGTGTGGGGGGGGGGGTAGGGGTGGAGTCGGGGGCTCTGCTATTTGTAGATCCTTGTGATGGATGACTGGTGTGTGTGTGTGTGTATGTAAGAGAGAGAGAGAGAGAGAGAGAGAAAGAGACTGGCTTTTTTTTCTTTCTGCTCTTTCCTTATTCCCTCTCTCTTCAGGCAAGCAGAGCGGAGCGGGACTGAGTGAGAGGAGGACAGAGGCGCAGACGTGTGCAGACCAGAGCACTGCAACTCCACAAAGACAAGAGAGAAGAGTTTGCAAGGAGAAAATTAAGAGAATGAAGGCAGCTGTTTTTTTTTAACATCAGCAAACTGTGGTGGATATCAAACCTACATCAAAAGAAATCAAAAAGGATTTGTTCTTTGCTTCACAGCTGAGAGGAAAATATTAGCATTTGTTACAGTTTTTTTCTTCTATTTATATTCACCACACATATCAAATTATTTCAGAGGACTCGTGAGGTGTAGCAGGACTCTTGGGTTGTTTTGTGTTTTTTTCTTGCAAAGAAGCAGAGAGAGAGAGAGAGAGAGAAAGGTGGACAGAGAGAAGTAGGGGATTGTTGAAGAAGAGAAGAGCAGCAGGCTGCTTAGGGTGGTGAACATGCCCGTTAGAGAGAGCTGTTTTGGGGCAGGCATGGGCAGGTTGGCCAGGCAGCCACTCTGGATGTGGGTGGTGATGCTCTCTGCCCTGCTCATGGGCAACGCCAGTGCCTGCCCAGCCCTGTGTGCCTGCAGCGGCACCACAGTAGACTGCCATGGACTGGCTCTCAAAACCATGCCAAGGAGTATCCCCCGCAACACTGAAAGACTGTGAGTACCATCTGTACTCTACCTCCTTGTGTGTGCATGTGTGTGTGTATGTGCGCATGTGTGTGTGTGTGTGTGAGACAGTGAGAGTGAGAGAGACAGAGTGTGTCCCCTCTGTCTGCTTTTCTCAATGTTTCTTTTCTGGTTTCCTTGCTATCTTGTAGAAGTGCACATGACTTTGCTTAGACTGAAGGAGAACAATAGCTCTGCCTGTAAAGCTGTGTGTGCATGTGTGTGTGTGTCTATATGTGCGTATGTGTCAGTCACTCACTCACTGGCATTCCAGTCAGGTATAAATAGGCATGAGGGACTGGAAAGAGCAGGAGCAGATGTTTGCCTTTCACATATGTCCACAATTTACTTACCTGCTTGTTTATGCTTTCTACATGTATTTTATAATATTAGCTAATTCCTGATATAAGATACATTTCAAATAATATAAAGTCAAATGTTTTGCCCCACTTTTTAAAATGCCATCTAAATTTCAGAGTTTCAAAAGTAAAGTTTGACTTAAAGTTTAAATCTTAAATTATCGTGAGACAGAACCAGATTTACTGCCTGGTCTGGGTTTATTTTAGACTCTGTTATGTTTGTTAATATGTTTCCTCCACTCATATCAGGAGTCCTGTCCTGAGCACTGTGCCTCTCTTTATCTCTTTTCTTCCCCTCTCCCCACCCCTTTTCACTTTCTTCCACTCCTGGGCCGAGGACTCCCCTCTCTCCCCTTCTCAGTCCCCCTAAACACTCACTCCACAAATTGTTAAATCATGTAGAAAATTAAGCAAATCTGCTACTTAAGTGAGTCTTGCACGAGGATCACGTAGCTGTCTTGTAAAGTGAGGGGGAGCGGGAGGGGGCGGGAAGCAGGAGGGAGAGGTGAGGCAGAAGCCGAGTTGCGGATTGGAGTTTCTCTGTCTTTTCTGACATTCCTCTGAAATATTCATCAGTAAATCAGAAGTGAGGAGTGCAAGGGGAAATAGATTGTTCTATTTCAGCTTTTAGAATATCAGGTCTGAATAAAACATGCAGTGGGAACAGAGGAGAGAAAGCCTGTGTCAGAGGCAGCGTTGGCATAGTGGGAGCTGGCTGCATATTTTATGCTTTTCATATTTAATTTCTAAGAACACCTTTTTTTTTTTTGCCTGCCGGTCTGCATGTTTCCGGGTTGCATATGTGCACATGCTGGTTCAACGCTGAAGCAGAAAGGAAACATGGTCATTTTGTGGTTTCCTTTTACATGAATGGCCATTCACACTGGAAATATACTCTGTCCCTTCACTCAAGAGCATTTTTGTGTTGAAAGTTGTTTGTGCATTCATCGGTCATGTACAGCAGAGGATTTTATCGCCGTAACATCTCAAGCACGTCAAGCACACTCAGGGAGCTGCACATTAAACATGATGTGTATAAAGGTCATGGGCAATTTATTCCCGGGTCACTGCCCCCTTGTCTTTTTTTTGGTGTGGCTGTGGTGGTGCATGTATTAACTGTGTGTGTAGGTCACATAGAAGATAGTCAGTCTCCACAGAGTGGTACTATGCAACAATAGAGGCTCTCCTCTTTTGCAGACCATTATATAGGGTGATTCATCAAGGTGGTTGTGCAAGTCAACGCAGCCCACCGTGCCCCACACGGTGGTCCCATGTGCATGGCTAGATTTATGTGTATGTGTTTGAAAAATATGTGGTCATGTGAATGAAATTGTGCAACGACCACCGAGGTCAGAAATGAATAATGAGTAAGTCAAGTCAAGTTCTTATTGAATAGGCTCAGAAGTTGGTGGTCCTTGTTTTCACAAGTTTTTTATTTGTTTAAATTACAAAGATTTGAAGTGTGTAATGTTGCAAAAATGTTCTTAACTGACTGTTATAAAAGGAGGAGATAGTTTGCAGATGTTGTTAAGAGGAAGCTAAAAAAAAAAAAAAAAGTAGAAACGGTTCACTTTGATAGGCTGGTTTGTCATGTTTATGGATATCAGTGTGAATGCATATGTGTGTTTGTGCTCTTGTATGCAGAGGTGATGGTTTTTTGGGGGATAAATAGTGTTAAAGGAGGGGGTTGGTTTTTGGAGAATGTGTGTGTGTTTGTGGGGTGGGGTGTGTGTACGGAGGGTGTTGAGACAGACAGCAGAATCCCATTTGCACTTGTCAGTTTGGGTTTGGATCAGGTCTGACCCCTGCGCTGCTCAGACTGAAGCCTGTAATGAGACTGCAAGCTCCACGTGTTAAAATCACACCCTGGCTGCCTGGTACGGGCCACCGGCCGCTCCCTCCCCCTCTGCTCCCTCTCTGCATCCATCCTCTCTCTCTCCGGCTCCATCCCTGCCTCTCTTCTCCCTTGTCTCCAGGCCAATTCTCTATTCATCTCCTGTGGCAAAATATCACATTAACATGGTAATCACACTGATATCAGACTGCACTGAGAGAACATCAGCATCTGTAAGGCTGATTAAAGTGGCTTTACACCGACAGTAAAAGGTGTTAGTTAAGCTTTTAGGTAGACAGGTATTGACCAGACCTGAAGCTTTTCTCTCACTGCTTTATCTCCCTAACAGCCCTGCTGCTGCTCAGATTAAGTGTGTGTCTCATCTTTGAATGAGTTGATTTGCAAATGCTGTGTGTGTGTGTGTGTGTGTGTGTGTGTGTGTGTGTGTGTGTGAGAGCGTGTGTGTCTGTGTATGTGTGCCTAATTGCAAAAAGCCAGTGTATTGATGATGGGTTTCTGTGCCAGAAAATACCCTGTACTGAGATTTGGGGGTATGTTGGAGCTCTTCCAGAATAGAGGAGGTGGAGGCTGCACACCATATGTGTGTGTGTGTGTGTGTGTGTGTGTGTGTGTGTGTGTGTGCCTGTATAAATCTGACATTAACTTGTGTTTGTTCATAAACTTGCGCCTCCATGTGCCTCCATATGTGTTTGTACATGCGTGCGGTGAATAAGTAATGCTAGATGAAAACACATGAGGGTTGGTGGTGTTTGAAGACGAGGGGCTCCCTCGCTTCGATAACCATGTATATGTATTGGGGGGTGGTTGTAGGTGGGAGGTGTGTGTGCGTGTGTGAGTGTGCATGTGCCAGGGAAATGCCTGTGGTGTTTTTGGCACCGGCACATAGCTGGTACAACTGACAGCTCACCGGCCACCTGATCCATAATTTACCCTGACAAGACTGAACACAGCCTGCCCACTACCTGCCAACTCTGGCTATGTGACTAGACAAAGAAGAGGGGTGAGGGGTGGAGCTGGGGGGGTTGAGAGCAGGATGAGAAGATCCTTCAAGGCGAGGCTGGCACAGTAACTGAGGTGGTAATCACTAATGAAGGGATTACTGCGCAGAGGAGCGAAGAGTCTTGTAACTCGACCACAAAGCTAATGAGTGAATAAACGAGATTATGTTTTTTTATTATAAAGGGCTAAATAGGTCTAACCCTGAGGCAGAATGAATTTCATTCAGGTCCTTTTTTACACTCTTAATATATCCATCCTCGTAGCCAGTGGTCCCATGAGGAGTGATAATGCCTGGAATGAAGATCATTCAGAGAATGTTTATGCTCAGTGTAGGATTGTGAAATTACAGGCCTGGGACTCAGTAAGTTCAATTTACAGCCTGTGCAACACAGCTGTGGTCTTTCCTCTTGCACTGAAGACTGATGTGGACTTCATCTTTCTCTCTCTGGCTGTGTTTTCAGTTTTAGTATTTGTTTTGTTAGTCTGCTGCCCAACACAGTTCCAGGAAATAGACTGTGGGTACTGTATTTTCTCATATGTGATAACTCACCTACTACATGGAAGTAAATTGAATAGTTTTGAGTTTTTATGTATTTGCCTGACAAGACGAAACATCTGATGACATTACTATAATACTTGAGGTCTAGGATATTGTACAGTTTGCACTGTTTTTTGATGTTTCAGAGACCAAACAAATAATACATTGATCAAGAAACTAGTCAGCAGATGAGATAATAGTTAATCTATCACATCGTGCGTTACTTTTTACGTTATACATACATGTAGAGCCAGCGTTGCTTATCCAAGCAAAGCGATGACAGGCTGCAAAGCATCAAAGCCAGCTGCTGTGTGTCTAAACACACCTCAGACCTACTGGCCCGCTCTCCTGATGAGCACAGCTACTTTATGGAAGTGTTTGATTGCACTCATGAGAGCTAAGAAATGACCCCAGCAGTGGCTTGTGTGAGTGCGTGCATGTTCGTGTGTCAAAAAAACCCGCCTTCCAACACCAGAGCCTGCACTTTTTCTTCTTGTGCATATCTGTCACGCTTATATATGATGATGATGTGTGTATGTGTGTGTGCACATGTGCGTGTACATGCATGATTGCTTTGCATGCCTGTCTAAGAGTGGCTGTATCTCAGCAGACCATGAAAATCGAATTTAGAGAACCTACCTAGATCACCTTTCATCTCTCGGAAGTTCATCTTTGCTTTTAACCCCCTGGCTAACCAGTAAGAAGCTGGCAATGAGAGATTGAAGAGGGTGGTTTGTGTGTGTGTGTGTGTGTGTGTTAAATCGATGAACACTCTCCTGACACTGATCCTTCATAACCCACATTTCACGCTAGTCAAGATGCTTTTGATGTGATACAAGTTTGAGAGGAAATTATGGACAGGTTTCCAGATGGAGGGGTGTATCATGTTAGTGCTGTGTTCATTGCAACATTGTAATGCATGATGATTTTAGTCATTTTCAATCTTCAAAAAAACGATTGAAACAGATTAATATGAATCTGAAATAAAGTAAAAACCTTCTTATCCCACGGCAGAATTATTCCATACTGTTAAATAAAAATAATAATTCAAGTTTCAACATGAAAAGAAATTACTTTGGCATGCAAAGTCAAATTATTTCCGAAATTGGTTCATACTTCAATTATTTTCTAAGTTTGTCTTTTAATGCATTTCGTAATTTTCTCTGAATTGAAACAGTAGCTGATGCTTTTCCTGTATTAACACATAATCTGTGGCAATCAGACCGGTTTCAGCTTTAAATTGACTTATTTTTTGCAGTGGAATTTTTCTACTAGCACATGAGCTGATCATGTTCAAGAAATAGATCGGTGTAAACATCAGTGCGCTCAGTGGGAGACACAAACGCACAGAGAATGACTCTTTATTCTTCGGGATCAACAGACAGATTCAGGCGCACATGCAGCATCCATGAAATTACCAGACATCCGCGCACATCTGTCAGGCAAACGTCGTCTCACTGTTCTGTGTGGAATAACTGAAACATAATAGATGTGGCAGAGCAGATGTTTTGTCCACGTCATACATGTTACAGTCAAAGTACACATTCATCCAGCCTCAGTGCCTTCACACGGGGCTCAAAGCCACAACAGAACCTCAGCGTTGCCACTGAACAAACTACAGATACTGTAGAAACCATGAAAGACCTCTAAGTCTCTGCTTCTACTACAGTCTTGTGTGTGTTCTCTCTCAGGCCTATGGTGGTAACACACAGCAGAACAGATGTTTAATTGATTCACTTCGGCCTGAGAGAGTGTCATAACTTATCTATGTTTGGTCCGAAAGTGTCTGGGAGCTACTTTCCTCCCTTGTCTTTTCCCTGGCTCATTCCTCCCATCTCCCAGTGGTTCTTGCTATCTGTCCTGTTTTTGCTTACAGCAGCATCTGCTACTGGGGGAAAAAAAGACACTATTCCCCCTTGTCAAGGTTGTTGTAGTGTGAAGGCCAGGTAAAAACAGCAAGAGACAGATGCCTGGGTTTGGGGGGTCCCTGACTTTTACCTGTAGCATGTTTATATGTGAGAGCGGCTCTGCAAGATGCAAGGTCAAGGTTTAAACAAGGATTGTGTGTGTGTGTGTGTGTGTGTGTGTGCAGTACATGTGTGGGATCAGCTTGATGTTTACCTTTCCTATCAGTAATCTTGCTCCTGAGGCCTGACTGAGCAGAATCAAAACTGTAAATAGCCCTTGAGGAGCCCATGAGCTGGGAAAACACTCTGAGACATAGTCTTGACACACAGAAAACACACACGCACAGACGCTCGTTGGCACAGACGCACACACTCACATACTAAAAATGTACAGTTGAGGGCCTTAACTGCACGTCTGAAAGCCACATTTCAGTGGAGAGGGAATGTTTTGTTCAAGCTGAGCAGAAATCTGACCTCTTGGTGTGGATAGAAGCGTTCCAGTTGGGTTTAAGAGTGTGTTGTTTTGGTCATGGTGGTCTGCTCTCTCTCTCTCTCTCTCTCTCTCTCTCTCTCTCTGTTTCTTTCTTTTTCTCTTTTTCTCTCTTTCTCTCTCTGAGCCTGGATGGTACTGCCTGATCCCGTAGCCTGATGTTGGACCAGCTAGAATGTAGGTCACTTTCTCCTTCTGCTCTACCAGCCGCCGAGGCCTCATGTCTTCACTGACGTTTCCCAGACGGCTTGTCAGCTCTTCACAGCTCCCCGGCTACTCGCAACACTCCACCACACTTCTCCACTCCGTCACTTTTAGGCAGCTAACAACAAGCGCTGTCTTTTTCTGTGTCTCAGTGACTCTATCAGGTTTTTTTTCCCCCCTCCTGTTTCTCTCCTCCCGTGTGTTTCGCGGCTGTCACGTCCATATGTTGTAGAGTCTGGAGGAGGAGGAATGCTTCGCTCTTTGGCAGCTCCTCAACCTGCTCAGTCCATTCATTAGGGAGAACGCGTGCTGATTTGGTCAAATAGCATTATCAGTGTGTGATTGTGGTTAATGAGTATCCATGCTTGGGTTGTATGGGACCGCGGGCTTCTGGTCATCAGATTGTTTCCTCAGTGAGGAGTTTGGGTAGCGCTGGGCCACCGGTCCTCAATCAGCTGGCTTCTGTCTTCCCTGCCAGGCTAAAGCTGTTCAGGACAAATGGTCCTGTGGTGCTGACAGCAATAATACAGAATGGCTGCACTGCATAGAAAATAAGAACCTTGATAAGTTATTTAAATTTAATTTGATCCAAGATGCATTTATATCCAGTTAAAATCCTCATTTAGAGTCAAATTTGAATGAAACTTTGACCTGCAGTTTGGCAGCACTCACCAATGTACAGTTTGACCTCTAGATAAAGAATAATAATGTTGCCATTTCGCATTGTCCTTGCTTGACTGCATACTGAAAAAAAATAAGCAGCAGTGTGTTATGATGTGAGCTATGATAGGAATACAGGGTGAGGAAAATTTAGAGTTTCTTGTTTTGCCTTTAAGTAAGTTTTGCAGTGCCAGTTGTTTTATGGCTGCAGGAGTAATTGAAGTCACATTGTAGTCAGTCCAAGGTCTGGCAGCAGTGCAGAAGGTCAATTAAAAACAGGGACCTCTCTCACAAAACTCTTGAGATATGAGAACTTTATATTAAATGACCTTCCGTACTGTGTTATGTAAGTGACTGACTCATCATTCTGTCTTGTCTGCGGGCCGTCGCCGTCCCACTGCATCTGTGGTGCTGCAGTGTCTCTGCTTAAATCGATAGTGTTGATGAAAAAAGCTGTACAGCCGGCAGTAGTTTCCCCCGTAGCCATTATGTTCTTTTGCTCCCGACAGAGCACAATTGCCTCTCCCTGGGGGGCTGTTTGTGTACATCCCAGTAGGTGGGCTTGTGTGTGCATTCGATGATACAGTATATTTTTATGGTCTTTGTGTATATGTGTAAGAAACGGAGTGCGTGTGGATATTTCTATCTGCGTGAGTGTGTCCGTGCACAGGCTAACAGCGAGCCAGTGTGTTTGCTTTCCCTCCCTCCAGTCTCCGGGTTTCATTTTATGTAATGTTGCTCAATTCGAACCAGGTCCCCCTCAGCCGTGGGACCCCAGCAGCTGGCAGAAATAAACATAATGAGTTTTTCAGCATTGTAGCAGCGCTCTGAGCCCCTTTAAATTATAGAGATGTAGAGCGGTGGAGCGTAGCTGCCGCGTGTCCACCCAGGGGAAGGTGCACCAGGAAGTACTCTCAGGCATCAATCAGCTCGGGACGGAGGATGAAAAAGGATTAGATAGTGATGTCATAAATCCACTCGCTCTCCAGGAAGTGTGTCAGCACTGGGGATCCTTACAGAGTTTCCAGAGGATGGAACGGATTTGACTGAAGCAGTTGGAGGTGGAAATCCTTCGCTGTAGGAAGGAGGAATGATACCTAATAATTTTCAGCCTCCAAAGTAATACCGAAGGACTGTAATGTGAAAACCTGCACAGAGTTAGTACTACAAAACATGTGTATATGAAGGCAGTGAGCGTGCCTTTGATTCTTGTGCCAAGAGCCATTTCTTAGCTCCCTTTGATTGTAAAACAAAGAAAATGGCAGTGACTGATATTGTAGCTAATAAACAGCAGATTTTCCTTTGAGCTAATGACACAATATATTACTGTGTCCTGACTTGATGTGAAATCAACTCAGAGATGAGCACCTCTGAACTCCAGACTGCACACATGTCTAGAGTCCATACTCCCTTAGCTTTCGGTATTTAAGTTGTGGGTTCACCTAGTTTTCTTCGTCCGTGCAGAACTGAGCAGCAGTGTTCACTGACCGTGTCATTTGCATACCACTATTCTTTGTACGTGTTCATGCACATGCAAAAGTTACTTCTGCTAAAGCTGATGTGAATCCCAGCTACTTTCCATCAACCAGAGCAACGGAGCATCCTCAAAGACAAGGGGGTAGCTTGGAGGAGCTTCCACAGAGACAGAATACTCTCCAGTCAGCAGACATCGTCAGATCTGTCAAACACCAGAGGCCGTAGCAATGTATACCATGTGCTCTTATCATAAAGCTGAAAGTGTCCACTTTAGGAAGAGTCCCCTTCTAATGTCAAATGCATTCCTGGGACAGTGAATTTCATAGAAGTGCTTTTTACAGCTCGGCATAGCAGTCAAATACAAAAGGTCATGTCAACATACATAAGTCAACAGTCCTTGAAGCACACGAGCTACGGCAGGAACGTTATTACCTGAGAAATTTTCAGGGACCTGATTATCACCTGGGCAATTTCAAGGAGTTGAAAACGTTGCACGGTTTCTATAGCAAAATGCCAGAGGAAAAGGTCAGAGTATGTCATAAACAGTGCGGATCCTGACTAGTTTAAACTTCATAGGATGGTGGTGGCATTTGAGCACTTCCTAAATGTCACAGCGCTGCTGAACAGGTGCCGATGTGGTTTTTTAAAATGGACGACTGCAGCATCCTCTCAGGGGGTTTCCAGGAACAGCAAAATGAGTTCGGTTACAAGATCTTGCCTAACAAAATACTTTGAGATGTTGTTGCAGAACAGCTTTGATTACTTAGCTCTGGAGTACGCGTTGAAGCTGTGGCATGTCTCTTTTTACAGGATAAAGCAAGACTCCATTGCTGCAGGAGAAAAGTGTGGTTTCACTTGTTTACTAGTGAGTCATTTTTACCACACATTTTCCCTGCCACCCCTCACTTTAACCATCTCTTTCTCCCCTTCTATCTTCCTCCTTCTTTTATGTCCTCCGGGTGTCATCAGGAGTGACCACCCTGAAGATAAGACACTGGAAATCCAGAAGCGTGTGTGTGTGGGTGTATGTGTGTGCCTATCTGCGTAAGCACCTGTAATGAGCACCACATGTGTGTGCATCGAAGCCCAGGCTAATGAAGCCCAGTCCATTATTTATTTCCCGTGGCCCTGTCGCTTGGCCTGTCGATGCACCTGTGTACACACGCACACACATACACACACACACCATCTGTCTATAATGACCGTTCTCTTTCGTACTGCATAGCGCTACAGTCCCTGGAGTGGTCATTAGACGAAAGAAGGAGAGAGTGACTGAGGGAGAGAGACCAGCGCTTTGGGCGTAGATTTGGAACCAGTTTTTTGGTTGTGCTTTGGGGTGGGGGGCTGGGGAGGTCAGGGTAGGGTGGACCCATAATGCTTAGAAAATGCAGTAGCACGGAGAAACTCTGCATATTTTGATTTTGCTCGCCACCCGGGTGGCTCGTACGGTTGGCGTGTTTTGCCTGCTTTCGTTTTCCACTGTCATGAGAATACAGTCGGCTACTGAGGTTAAATATGAATCTTCCACAGTATTCTGCAAAGAAATAATACAAGACGCTCTTATATCAGCAGAGGTAACTGAATCCACCCAGCCGCTGCGGGGTGACACTGTCAAGTTCAGCCTGCTGCCACTGGAGTTATCGAAAGCACTAGACTTTATAGGGAATATTTATAGTCAGCTAATAGATGATGGATAACTTGTAAGAATCCAAAAGTGAATTCAAAACCTCTCTTTTTCAGCTGTTTTGTCTCTCCCTTCCTTTGCAGTGATGGCCAGCTCTCAGCAGGGAGGCTGCTCCCATTATATCCACAGCACTTAGCTTTCTGGCCTTGTGGCCCTACCCAAATCCCCTCCGCTGGCTCTTGCTAATCCCCACCAATAGTAGAAGGACATGGCAGACAGAGTGAGGGGGGGTCGGGGGGAGAGGGCTGGAATAGAAAGACAAACAGGCAGCTCAAATGTGGCTTCCATTTTAATAGGACTTTTTAATATCTCCCAGTGGTATTGGAACTAACTGTGAACTTCCCTTAACACAACCTGATTCTGTTTCTGCCCGACGATGTATGTTACATTTGACATCACATTTAAAAGCAATTTGCATTTCATATGAGCAACAGCAGTTACATTACAGACATTCTCGGCATATATTACAGCAGTACTATGCTTAAACAAACAGCTTGGGGCAGTGTGTGTGTATACTGTATGTGTGTGTGTGTGTGTGTGTGTGTGTGTGTGTGTGTGTGTGCTGCATATTGAAGAATTTGACTCCGTAGACAAAGATGCCTCCACGCCACTGTCTGCTCCTGTAGTCATCAGGCTGAACAGGTCCGCAGGGAGAGTAAAGATGAATTATTCACACAAATTTTGCCGTGTGTCTCTTCGCAGGGAGCTGAATGGGAATAACCTGACGCGCATCACTAAGAGTGACTTCGCTGGACTCAAGTACCTCCGAGTTCTGTAAGTACTTGTCTTCCTGTTGATGTGTGGTGATGAGATGTTTGTACATGTGTCTGCTGCGGTGCATGTCCGTGTCAGAGTTCATCTATTCGTGCGTACCGGAGCTTGCAGTTCACAAGTTGTACAGACTCGCAGCTCAAATTAGCATAAACCCAGCGAAGCGCAGATGCTTCTGTGGAGAGTCCTACTCAGGAGTACATTAAGCTGCTGAGTGACTGCTACTAGTGATGTAATGGACTTCTCTCTCACTGTATTCTGTCTGTTGTAGTGGCACTTATTGTCCCTTAGACACACACACGCTCACTTGCCCTCTGTCCCTACACATCAACATGTAATGTGTACACAAGCACTATTCCCAAATAGGCTCTCAACACAGTTAACACATTCAGGTGAAGTCATTGACTCCCTCCATGTTGAAATAAAAAAAGCACTTGTGACTTAAAGTAGTTGCACAAGTGTCTATATGTGTGCATGTGTATGTGCACACTTGTGTGTAGTACCATAGGTGATAAAACTGCTGCCAAAGGGGAAGCAGTGTAGACCCGAACACGTTTTAAATGTAACACGAGCTGCACATAATTCCTACAACCCAGCAAAGCGCGACTATTTTCGAGCCCCATCGTTACTCGCCCATCCCCCTGTCTCCCTTGCTCCCACCGCTCCTTGTCCCCTCTCGTCTTCCCATACATGCCTGCTTTTCTGCACCATCTTCCAACCCCCGTGTGGAGGTTAAATGCCGTCATGTCGCCAGCTTGTCACTAGCAAGTAAGAGGGAAACAACTCCTCGCAGGGGCACTAAAAACAGAACTTCCTTTGCTGTAAAAGCCTGATTCCTTCACACCGCCACCGCAGCGCGACATGTAACACACACTCTTTCTGCAGCGTCAGCCAACCATATACATGATGCATGATTAGAATGGTGTGGGTGCGTGGCATGTCTGTGTGTGCACAAAGCTTTGTTTCTGTGTATTGGGTGTGATCTTTCTGAGGCAGCAGCCACAAGACTAACAACATGTTGACCTCTGATCCTGCTGACCCCTGGGCAACCCTCAGAAGGAGCCAAACAGGAACAGAGGGTTATCTTTACAGTCAGC
Source organism: Trachurus japonicus (assembly GCF_045865225.1). NCBI lineage: Eukaryota > Metazoa > Chordata > Actinopteri > Carangiformes > Carangidae > Trachurus > Trachurus japonicus. The sequence continues at coordinate 17,896,155 of NC_140921.1, read as the reverse complement.
TGCCATCCATCCTGTCAGTCTAAAATCAACACAGCTGATTTACCATCATTCTTCTGGCTCTGGCTGGTCTAGATCAGCAGTGTCTGCATTTGTGTGTGTGGAAATGCAGAGGAACAATCTGGGGAATAAAAGATCACAGAAAACGAAGGCTACATGCCCTGCAAAAAAAAACAAAAAACTTTTTCTCAATTCAAAAGTACTCATCGCATTTTTTTTTTCAACTCCATCTAAATTCATGAGAAAGAGATCGGAGGTGAATTGCACTTTTCTCTCTATGTTTATGGAGTGCGAACAGTGATTAGCATTTATATTCGATGGGGAGGAGGTGCAGACTGCTGAGTTGCAGCGCGGCGCGGCCTCACAGGAGACATGAGAGGTTGCCTTCAACACAGAACAGTTGTATACGTAATGAAGGAAAGCTCTTGTTGCTTCTAAAGCTGCTGGACACTTTTCTCTCCTTCCTGACCTTGTGTTATTGTAACACTTCCAAAACCATCCAAGCCTCTTTTTTGTGCGTTAGCTTTGGCAGTGTAGGTGGGGGAAAGGAAGCGTTCCTGCTTGCTTGTGTGTGTGTGTGTGTGTGTGTGTGTGTGTATGTGTGTACTGTATGCTTGTGTGCATCCATGTTTGTTTATGTTCAACTAATAGCCTTGATGTAGTGCCTGCAGCCCTGATACTGTCCAACTGTGTTATCCAACAGGTATACACACACACACATGGCTTACTTTCCTTTGATTATGCCAATTGTGAAAAACCTTGGAGCCCACATTAGTTTCCTCTCTAACACTTTCTGACCCCCTGCCTACCTTTCGTCTCGTCTCCGCCCAGCCGCTACACCCAGCGGACCACACCAGAGCCCGGACCCACACTTTCTGAGCCACCTTGGAAACTTTCCTGGCTGCTATCCCTGCGTCTTTTGCCAAGATTCCACACTGTGCCCTCAGTCCACACACCACTGCCCCCTCTGTGTGTGTGTGTGTGCATCTTTGTGTGTGTGTATGAGAGAGAGAGGTGTTGAATATACTGCACGCAGCTTGAATATACATACTGCAAGAAGTCTCGCCACCCAAACCCCAAAGCCCCCTATACTTTGTTAAAACCTGAGTGACCGTCTGCAGACTGGTAAAAAAAAAAAAAAAAAGTCAAAGCCACACTGTATCATGTAGTTTCTAAGGCTCTCTGTCTGTTCTCTCTCTGCAGGCAGCTGATGGAGAATCAGATTACCGTGATAGAGCGTGGAGCTTTTGATGACATGAAGGAGCTGGAGAGACTGTGAGTACCACCGAGGGTGACCAGCAGCAATAACACGTTTTTATTCCTATGTTAAACTTGAACTTCAGATTGTACTGATGTCTGTTCAGGTCCTGTATTAGCTGAAGTGTAATGAGCCTAACAGGAGGAAGTGACTGTAAATGGTGTATCAAGTGCGAGGCACTTCCCTGTCATTTCATTGTGGTCGGATGGTGCTGAGAGGGTACAGCGTGGGCTGGGAGTATTTTTTTATTAGCTTTGCCTGACAGGAATGCCCTCAGTGGGATGTGTGGGCTTAAGAGGCCTCCCCCCCCACACACACACACACACCGCAGACCCTGGCTCATCTGGACAGCACCAGGACTCCTCGGCAGCTTGTAAACCGGCTGGGAAAACACACAGACAAACACAGTCAACCACACCTCAACCAGCTCATTAGCAAATCAATAGTGCTACCCGCATGGAAACCTGCACAGCAGATGATTTTATGGACACATGCCGTCATGCACACATAGTGGTTAACTTTCCCCCGATCTGAAACCCACATTAACAATTTACATTACCATACTGGAGGCCGTGTAACAACTCGCCTTCCCTCCTTCCTTCGTATTCAACTGATCCCAAACATTGGGTAGACATATCCATGTGCCAGACCAATGTGGAAATTAAGCGGCTCGTTTCTCTAATGTTTAAAAGCCACTTACCCACCAGCAGGTACAGTTCAGTGTGAACGGAGCAGCAGCAGACCATTAATGCCCATTACGCACTAAATCTCCACCTCGGCTGGCCAAGCTCTCTTCTTAGTGTATACAGTGAGTGGCACAGGTCCCAACATCTGTCTGAATGTGTCTGAAGGCATGGCAGCGGCCTGCTTTACAGATTTGTAGCCTCTCTGTGCCACAGCCGCTGCATTCACTCCCATGTGCCTCCAATGGGCCATTCAGAGGGAAGAGAGTTGTGGTTTCCAACAGATTAGCAACAGTCTGTTCCTCATTGACTTAATTGTTGTATTTGAATAAAGCCTGCCAGTCTTGGACGTTAGTTGTTCGACATGGAGTCTATTGCCAACCACCATTCCTGTCAGTGCTTCCTTGGGCTTGAATAGGCTCATCCATTTCTCTTGATTTTATTTAGAAACATCTTGTTTTGATAGTTTTCCCCTGATAAAATCGGTTCCTGTTCAGATAACTGGTGGATGTAATTCACTTGTTTAAATGAGAATTTTGCAATTCCGTTTCTCAGGGAAAGTCAGGAGAGCACTGCATTTTTTGTAAGCGCAGCATTGTAATTTAACTGTGTGGAGATAATTTACGGCGCTGTCTCTCACTAGCAGTTTAATTCCCCTGAACTTTCGCTTGGATATTTATGTGACATTCAGAGCGCACTGAAACACAATAGCCTGTGGCTAAGCCGATTCTACGGCAGCTAGCAGAAATTATTCACAGCCTACACACTCAAGGGCACACATACATAGACACACACAAACTCACTGGTTGATCATATGTTTTCCCTGCCGCAGGCGACTGAACCGTAATCAACTGCAGCAGCTTCCTGAGTTGCTGTTTCAGAAGAACCCTGCCCTGTCTCGACTGTAAGTTCACTTTTTTTTATTTTTAAGTTGACTGCACGCTCACTTTTTCTTTGCTGTCTACACACCATCTCTCTTTGTCTTCCTCTTATTATGCAAACCACCAAAGTTGCTCAGAGATCTGATGTCATGCAGCTATATGCTGCACGGCATGGTTTCAAGAAGTCTGATGAATGTTTGGCTTTGGTTCGGTTTAAACATAATTAAAGAACAATTAGGCTTCAATTGCGTCTTGCTGGAAGCTCCTCAAGTCTCATTAACATTCTACTTATTAGGTGGTGTGCGAACGATACGCTGTGATTTCCAATGTGCTGCCTGTCTGTACTGTATGACAAAATGAACTGGATGAGTGGAAATCTTGACTTCTTTGCACATTGTTGGGCCCTCATGCCAGGTCATCTGCAGTTTCTCTGTGCTCGACTGTCTGCAAGAGAAGCCACTGGTGACAGGGAGCTGGTGTGACATTAGGACTTGAACTAAGGGGACACATTAGACTTTGAACTCTATTCCAGGTGAAAGGATGTCTGTGTTACTTAATGAGGTCGTTTTATGCCACTGGAGAAGTCCCCAAAGCTCACTCTGCCAATGGGCTCAAATGCCTTCATCCTATGAATGAAATATGTCATCACTGTCTTGATTTGGTTTCCACTTATGAAGACCTATCCCATGATCACACACCCACATATCCTCACACTCATGCATCCCATGCAGTGAGACAATCCCACAGTAACGCTAAACTTTTATTCCCATCTGCAACAAGGCTCCATGTTTTTTTTTCCCCCCTTTTGCTTTAGGATAATCAGTGTCCCTCTTGGTGGCTGATCATTCCAGCTCCCATTATTTCAGTTCAGATTACCTGAAGCATCTGGGAATAATGAAACAGTGGGACATGGAAAAATCATTTCCCTCCCTTCTATCCACATAGTGGTGCTACTAACCCATGATCCCGGCCTCAGCCCTCCATCTGTTTATCTAGCGTTTGATGTTTTAACACCATCTTGAATCTATCTGTCACTTCCTCGCAACTATCTCCCCACGTCACCTATCATTATGCCAAAACCAACCTGTGGGGGCTTAAGGGCAAAGCCTCATCCTTTTTTTGGGGGGCAAGGCTGGCCCCGCTTGTGGCTTGCTAACACTGAGCAGCACTGAGTTGTCTGTCTAGCTGGAACAGACGCAGAGCAGACCGAGGCCTTCCAGACCAGTGGATGGCCTTGAACAAGCGTGATTAGTCCATCTGGAGCAGTGGGCTCTGCCAACAGCCAGAGGATTGTGCTAGCACAGCTCCCCTGTTTCATCCAATCTAACTTCACGCTCATTATTCTAAACCTAGCGCTGGCTTTTCTGCCATGTTCTGGAGAATGAGACTTTGTTTAACATTGCTTAATCGATTCGCTATGTGTCTGTGTATACACTCATTTGGTCTTTATCCTTGGCTGGATGAAAGAGAGCTGTAATGGATCTTGAAGTGTTTCAGGTGTGGAAGTGCCGCACATTCTTTAACAGTTAAAACAAATCTACAATCCAGGGTCATGGAATCAAAAATAACGCCATCTTTATGGGGCCTTTGTCCCACTGATACTTACTACTTTATGAAAGACTTCTAGTGCTTGTAAAAAATAAAAAAGGGGTCTAGTAGCGTGGGATCAGGACCAGCAGTAGAAGACAAAGGTTTTTTCCTAATGTGTTTCTTAACTCCTGAGCACTGTGTCTGGGCCACACCGTAAGTTCTGGTTCCAGTCTGATGCGGTTAGGTTACAGCCTTGTCTCGCTCCCGCCAGCAGCTTTTAATGGACTTAAAAGGTTCTCAGCTCCCAGAGGAAGACTTTCGCCGCTATTTCATTTGTGCATTTGTGTGTGTGTGTCTGAGGATGACAGAGAGAGAGAGAGAGAGAGAGAGAGAGAGAGAGAGAGAGTCCACGGTTGCATATTGTGTGTGTTTCTTTGCACTTGCTCAAAGTTCTCACCAGGGCTTGTTAGGGGCTGCCTTTATGATCCTAACAAGAGAGGTTAATGTGAAAGCCCGCTGCCCTCAGGTGGAGCACTAACCCAGATGGTTTCTCTTCTCATGGATGCAGGATTAATTGTCTCCCGTCTCTCTTTTTCTTGTACTTTTTTACACCATTCCTTACGCTCTTTCACCTCTTGCTCATTCTGAAGTGAGGGCTCAAGGAAAAGCTTGTATAACAAAGTGGCTATTTGTCTTAGACACCCTGCTGAGAGGACAAACAGAAAGAAGGACGTAGGGGATGGAGGAGGGAGGGATGGCAGATGAGATCGTTGCTCTCATTAAACTTTAGAGGAAAAGTTAGCTGGGTTAATAAAAAGCCTGTCGGTTAAATGAGCAATGGACTGTTGTTTTGTGGGGAGTTTTCAAACACTTGACTCCCATGCAGTCATTAAACTAATGGGGTAATGAGTTTTCACTACAAAGGGAAGATGGAGAATTAAGTGTTTTACTAAGATGCAGACTTAATAATAATGGCACAGACTCTACTAACTAACCACAACCAAATTTAAATCGAGAAATAATTTGTTTTTGCTTGGTTGAAAATGTACAGCACACTTTCTTTCATGTGCAACACAGAGAACTGAGGCAAGTATATTTTACTGCTTTCTCTTACGAGAGCCTACCTCTTTATCTACACACCGGCTCCTCTGTCTCTCCCGTGCCCGAGAGATACCAGAGACACTGATGCATGAGGGGCAGAGGAGAGATAATTGGAATTGATTAGAGATGATTAGAGATAGTTAGAGTTAGTTAAAGCTGCCTGTGATGGATGGCACCGACGAGAAGGTATGGGAACAGCGGCGCAGAGGTGAGAGGTGCAGCGCAGAACATCAGTGAACAATAACAATGAAAAGAGAGTTGCATTCATCACTGTTAACGACCTGTTGCCCCCCCCCCACCACCATCAGCCCACCACCCCTGACTTTTCCTCATCCCACTTCCACTGCACTTCAGATCTGTAATCTACTCATCCATGTCTGTAATTAGTGTCTTTTCACAGTGGGAGAGCAGGAGGAAGGAAGGATGGCAGGGTGGTGGAAAAAAAAGAGAGGATAGGTGAGCGGAGTCGGAGGAGTGCAGAGTCTGATAACTGGCCCCGGGGAATAGCATCTGGTTTGGGCCCAGGATGATGGGGAGGGGGGGGGGCAGAGGAGGTGAAGGGGTATTTTGCGGTTTTTGATTATCGTGTTGCTTGTTGCTGCCACAAACAAACGCCGGCAACAACACAGGCTTGTTTGAAGGGGTGTTGCTTTCATTAACGGCTAATGTGCAGTATTACGTGGTGGGGTGAGGGGACGGTTAGCAGAGGCTCTCCCTGGTACATATCACCCCGGGAGGTATGGAGGATGGGGAGGGAGGAGGGGAAGGGCGTGGTAGTACCTGCACTACAGGGGAGCTGAGGAAACCCTGGCAAAGGATTGGAGAGGGGGTGTGTCTCGTCCTTCCTTAAGATCCCTTTTTTCCAATCTTTCATTTTCGTGTTAATGCTTGACGACGGGCATCCTGATGTACACAAACCTTCAACACAAACGCTGAAATGCAGGCTGGGTGACACGCACGCACATGCGCACACGCCCACGGAAGGGAGAAGAAAACGGGAGGGAAAATGTAAATAACACCAATTAGACACAAACACACACACAGAATAACACTATAATTACATCTCTGTGTGCTAATGTGTGGATGGCAGGCATACACGAGGGATTACGTTCTTTATATGGCTTTGACTGTAGATAAAAGAGCAGCTTCAGCTATGTGTTGATGCCGAGCTGCCTGTTCTGTGTTTGTGTTGGAAAGATGCTGCTTTCTGTTTGTTGATGACTTGATGCTGAGGGAACGGTAGCTGAGTGTGAGAAAAAAAAGAAAGAAAAAAAACCCCGAGTTGTTCGGGGGAAGGAAATCCAGAATAAATAATGTGCACTATCATTAAACCTATAAATCATCTCTCTGTGACAGTCTTCCCACTTGTTTTGGACCTTGTTACCACTCACTATATACAGTATTTTCTCCTTCTCATTTGCTGCAGATCGAGCGGACTGCAAACTCAATTTGTTGTTCCCAAACTTTTTGTGCCACAAAGCAAGAGAATTAACTCTTTCAACTTTTGACTTCTTGTTTATGACGGCACGAAAGACTGATGTCTTTTTTTCCTCCTTGTGAGTGTTTTTGAGTGTTTGTATAATACCGTGTGTGTGTGTTTGTGCGCACGCCTGTGCATGCATGTGTGTCTGGCAGGCTGTTAATGGTCTAAGCTGGTCTTGTCGTTTCCTTTCGCTTTGTCTCTGCTGATGAATGACCTGCCTGACGTGCTAGGTCTTTCTCCCTCTCTCAGAGGACCGTTTGGGCCCCCGCCGCTTGGCAGCAGTCCCCATGGCAACCCTGTCTTCATCAGGAGGTTTCTGTGCCATCGATGGCAGACATCCTGATTTCTTGACTGTGGTTTGTCTGACACTAAGTAAATACTGACAGCAAAGAGTCCAGTGAGGAAAGTCAACTTTAGGCGCAGTGAGCGCATAATACCTGCATGCATCAGAGAAACTGGCTGCTTCACTCAACACAAGTGGGATCTACCCTTCCAGATAGTTACAGTTTATTTTACCCAGATTTAGAGATACATGTCTTTGAGATTCGGGACGCTCACACTAAAAAATTTAACAGTTGAATCTCTTTACAATCCACTGAACACTCATGCAAAACTGTCAACAGTTTTTAGAGGGACTATTTTCTTTGGGAGCTCTGAAAGCTGTTCCCAGTGATATCTGTGGATTATCTAGAGTAATAGGGGGAGTGCTTCTGTAAAGGGATACGGCTGCTGAATTTCTAAAATGTTATTTTTAAAAGCTGTGCACCACAAACAAGACTTAATTCTCTTCCATCATACTGCTGTCAGAAAAGATAAATCAAAACTCGGAAAATGGAACCAAAACTGTCCGCGTGGCTGGATACCATTAGAAATAAGTGAGTTTTTAAAAAACTAATCTCAGCAACTCTTTAAGTCAAACTTTCTCGATGCAGGGCTGCAGTTTAGGTTTGTGCAGGAGTATGAAATACCTGACCCGACTGCCAACTGAAAAATACCAGGCAGGCCTTAACTTCTTGCCCCTGCCCCTCTTCCTGCCCCTGTCCTTGTCAGCTGGTAAAAGTGGCTTTTATGGCTTGTCGCTGTTTTCTTTACGAGTCGGACTGTGTGTGAGATAGAAATGCAGACCAAACCATGTGAGGAGAGCGGAAGCCAAAAGGGGGTAATTTAAAAACCACTCCGCCATCTGAAATATTCACAACCGCAGCACAATGGGAGCGAGGGAGTGAGAGAGAGAGAGAGGACAAAAAAGAAGACGGAATGAAGAGGAGGAAAGTGAAAGGAGAGAGAGTGTGACGGTCAGAGGTGCCAAAGAGAGGAGCAAAGATGCAGCGAAAGCAGGAGAGAAACAGCAGTGTTTATATTTACTAACGATTCTGTGTCCTTCCTCATGAATAATTGAACAGATGGATTGAGGGTTGTTAAATATTCACACTAAAGCGCTGGGACATCAGTGCTGTTTTGTGTGTGTGTGTGTGTGTGTGCGTGTGTGTGTCTGTGTGAGCGTGTGCGTCCGGTGTCTGGTACACACTGCTCCACATACCCGCATATACCAGCTCTGATGCTCTAAATAATCGCACAAGAAAACATGCGCACACATTCACACAAGTTCCTCTGCAATGACCATCCTGATCATACACATGTGCACATTCTTGTGTGTGTGTATTTGTGTGCACGTACGTCTTCACATTGGGGACTGGCCTGGTCATTATGAATTGATACGGCATGAATAAGACATCACAGTGTGGTCTAGATCCGTCATGAGTATACACACACAGGGATTTCACTCGCTGAGCTGCCGAAGAAGGAGGCCTCCTCCTCCTCCTCCTCCTCCTCCTCCTCCTCCTCCTCTCTGATCCTCCGCTGCCGACAGTTTGTGACGGCTGGCCTCGCCTGGTCCAGATTGGACCTGACACACACGGGAGAAAAAGCTGCCCTCATGTCCCCACCCACACATGCACGGGCAAACACACATACCCACACTACTTACCCCCTTGGAATCCCAAAGCAGGGGCTTGAGGAATGCTGCAGTCCCAGCCAGTAATAACCCATCCACAGTGGTGGTTGGGTTGTCATGCTTGAGTGTGTATAAACACCGGGTTATAAGACATGTGTGTGTGTGTGTGTGTGTGTGTATAATGGCTCTGTACAGCCAAGCAGCATGGAGCATGAACGCAGCCATCACGATGAGAAACCCAGCTCGTTCGTCATGGCCGTAATAGAGTGCAATCACCCCGCGATAGGTGTTTCCCTCACTCAGCACATCTGTCCGTCTCGTTACTCTTGGGTTCAAGATCTGTGGTTTCGATCAGCGCTATCTGCTCAGCATCATCGTCATGTGGAAGTGTCGTGCGCGAGGAGCTTAGCGAGATGACTGCAGTATCTGTGTGTAATCTCTAGTTATGAGCTGTTAGGGTCTGGACTTGAGACTCTGGAGCTCAGTGCTGGACGTAGCCCAAGCAGACCCGTACACAACCTCTCATCCCGAGGGTGAGGCAGGAGAGAGAGATGGGGGGATAGAAAACCCTTCCCAACATCCTCCCGAGCAGGAGGAAGCAGGAAAACGTCCCACACATGCGCATGTGGCCGCCCCGGCACACATGCCCAGCAAACCCACACGCGTACAGTAAATGATTGTACCAGCCCTATCCTGTGGCCTCGGGTGCTGTCTCTGATTCAGAGATTTAAAAAGAACAAACAAACAAACTGCAGGGCAAATTATGCCTTTACACACACACACACACACACACACACACACACACACACACACACACACACACACACACACACACTCATGCAATCACACAAATGCCACTGCACACATACTTTACCCACCTCCTGCTGACTTGCTGCTGTAGCAACCAATGCTCTGTGGGGCTCGGACTCCGGCTGTTTACCTTTTCTGAGTGAGCGGAAGACACGCAGTGAAAGGAAGTTGGGAGGTAAAATGTTTTTTAGTTTTTTTTTAAAGTGAGCCTCATATTTTCTGAACGAGATTTGATCCATTTGCTTGGGAAAAGTGTGGCGTAATGGACGGAAAGAGATTTTTGGATTTTTAGTTGTGTGTGTATATGTAATTATAGGCTTTGGATGCATCCCTTTATCCTCTGGAAGGAGAGTCTTTGGTTGAACTCTTTCCTCTTGCCCCGTGGCCATATTTCTGTGTGTTTGTGTGCATGTGTGTACTGTATGTGTGTGAGAACTCTGGGCTCTGTCTCCTCTTTGTCTGTGGTGAGCAGGTCCATTCCTAGGACTTTATACTTAGCCCACCTCCAGGCCTTTTGTTCCTGACACGTTGCAGCTGAACTTGAAAACTCAGTGACTGATTGTTTTCCCTGTGTAGAGAGTGGACGACACCTTGTCTACCTTGTTGTTAATGAGGTTAAGATGGTGCATGCAAACTCCTGACGACAGACTCGCTGAGAAAATCTTCCTTGAATTAAAGAAAGAGACAACTTTTCTCTTTCTGCAGCTGCTGCTGAGATGCACACTTGCCTTCTTCCTCCAGCCTCAACCCAGCTGCTAATTAGTAGCTGTCAACTGTGGTTGTGCTTAGATGCTTCCACTTATCGTATATCACTGGTTGCATTTATATTCATAGTGTTTACGACGAAATTAAGACAGCACTCGTGTGCACACCTGTCATGTAAAAACATTGATCCGATTCCTTCTACCATTAAAGATCTGATTGAATTGGCATTTCCAATAAACCTTGATTACAAATTAAACTTGACATTCGAAACAGATCACGCTGAATGTGTTTGGCATTTTATTGAATGCAAAGTACTGAACGTTGGAAAAAAAATCTGCATTTTGAAAGAGGAGGAGGTTGAATGTTACAACCGAGACTACAAGTAGAACATTTATAAAACTACAAGTGATCTAAAAGTCTATATACGGTAGCTAAAATCTCCCCACCTCATCAGTTTAGAGGTTTTGTATTTTAATAGGTGTCACAGTGGCAGCTCCAGCCTTATTAGAAGAGCCGGTGCTTCAGAATATGTTTCTTACCAGGTCTCTTCAAAGCTTTAATGAGTCTGTTTTTTCTAAATGGGCCACTTGCAGAAAGGAAATGTTCTGCTTCAAATACATTAAGAGCGTTTTCTTTCCTCCTTTAATATCTCATAATAGTTCTCTAAGTGTCATATCTATTATTTCCAAAGCAATGTCTGAGGACCGGTCTGCTAAAAGTCAAATCAAACAATGTGTCAGGTTTTTGTACCTAATTCACTGCTACTGATATAAGATATATGCACACAAAAAAGGCTCACAGTGCCTCAGATTAAAAGTAGAATAAATCTAACAGCAATAAAAATCTCTCTGTCTTCCCTATTTTGGCTCTCTGGCACTTTTCTATCGACCACCAGGTCCCCAGTCTGACTAACAGCTGTGTATTTGAAAGTCAATGTAACGTCTGCCTCGTGTAAACACTTGAATCAACCTGTTTAACCATTTCTGGTCATTTGCAGTAATGAGCTGGTGCATGTAAACACAGTCAGCGTGACAAGTGGGGGAAAACAAACAGGCGCAGCACCTGGAAAATAAAGTTTAAACACTCATCTATTACAAGTGTTTTAAATGTTGAATGTTGCCAGAGCCTCCTATCGTCTGCCTCTGCTCTCTCTCTCTCCTCGGCCATCCTACCGTCTCAGTAAACAAAAGACACTTGTCTGCTTTCCCACGTGGACTGCCCACATTCCAGTAAAAAGACATATTGAGCCATGCAGGGCCGGTGAGCATAGCAAAGAGGAAAGACTGAATTCCAGTACAAATGCCTATCTGTTTCCAATATTGGCTCCCTTTCACAATACTCTCCTGCTGGTATCACAGCATGAAGCAGTAATCTCATTAGCCCCAGAGTGTATGTGTATGCCTACTGTGGAGATATTTTTTGGTGAGAAACAGTATGTTGTTCTGTGCAGGGGGTTTCTTCCCTTCTTAACATTGTATACAGTATAACAGGAAATCGCTGGAGGATGGAATCGATTCCCCTTCCCCGCTGTTTTGACCAGGAGTGAAGCTACACAGACAAAGACAGTTGCCTCACCCCAAAACAAAGCTTCCAGAAATGAGTGTTACATCTGAGACCTGGCCAGATCTTGTACGTGTGTGTGTGTGTGTGTGTGTGTGTGTGTGTGTGTGTGTGTGTGTGTGTGTGTGTGTGTGTGTGTGTGTGTGTGTGTGTGTGTGTGTGTGTGTGTGTGTGTGTGGGTGTGTGTGTGTGTGTGTGTGTGTGTGTTTTTACCTGTTGTGCGTTGCAAATTGAGCAGGGCCTGCAGTCACACCAATCTGACACCTTGGATGGAGTGAAGAGGTGGAGAGAGGCATTGAGTATTGATTGTGAAGGAAGGAGTTGCAGGGAGATAGAAGGCACAGCTGGAAAGCAGACAGGATGAAAGGGGAGAGCAGGAAAAGGGAAAAGTAGGTGAGGCAGGAGAGGAATATAAAACATTTTGTCATCATTTCATCTCATATATAACATATTTTACATTTAATGTATTATTTACACATCCCAGAGAGTAGATTTTTCCTACCACATGAACTTTAAATTGTTTTTTCCAGTAGTGTAAAATCCTTTTTTCCCCCTAAATCCAGTGTAGTGCTGCAATTCAATCAAGCAAACAGATGGAGAATGAGAGGAGTAGAAAGAGAGTAAAATGAGTTAGAGGGCAATAGAAGGACCTAAAAGTGACAGACAGTGCCTGGGAAGCAATAAATAGTGTGGGGATAGAGTAAGTGGGTTTGGCAGATAAAGCAAAGGAAAGAAAAAGAGGCAGAGAGAAGAAAGATTGGCCTCATCTGTAGACTTTGAAAGGATTCTCATCTCTTCTCATCTATGTGGCCGTGCTGGGAGACAGAGAGGGAGAGGGAGCCAGGGGCACCTGCAGTGGAGCATTAGCCAAAAGCCCCATTATCACTTCAAAGCTGGACTCTGCTGGAGGAGGCCTGTGTGACACTGGGGCCCTATGGAGGATGAAACATCGCACTGAGATAGGACTAGAAAGACTCCTCCCGCTGTCAGCTCTCCCCGTTTTCCCTCTATCATCCCCCCTGCTCCTTTTGCTGTACCTCACTTCCTCTCTGTCATCTACCTTGTCCTACCTTCCTTATCGCTTCCCTGACTTCCCCCCTGCATTACTTCCTCCCTGCGTCTTATCTGTATCTTTAGCACCTGGCTGCCTGGATGGCAAGCCCTATATGAGATCTCTTTCTACTCCTCTTTCCTCTTGGCTGAATTTCTCCATCCTCTCTGGCTTATAAAAGGCCCCGGGACTGGAAGCCCTGATGAGCCCCAGGCTGTGGTAATGAGCTTGCAGGCCCTTTCATGTGGAGATCAAGCCGATGGCTGGAGGGGGTGTTGTTGGTGCTGGTGTTAGTGGAGTGGATATTAACCAACATTGGATTGTGGCTTGTTGGATAGAAGAAGAGTAGTAGGTCAACTCCATCCCAGACCTACATTTGCAGACAGTTCCCATGAAGTCAAAGAGTGTGGCAGCCAGACACAGACACACAATACTGTCAAAGAAATCATTATAGTCCGTGTAAGTTATAGCATTCCTCTGTCCAATACATTATCCCAGAGACCTTTACTGATATTTACAGGCCGCAGAAGGTCAGATACTTTAAGCAGGACAACACTATAGGCCAGAAATCAATGGCAGACACATATAACATTCTTATATCACTACTCTCCGCTTCCTCTCTGAGTGTGTCAACACTTCATAAATTTGACATCTGGATAAGTCCAGGGACAAAGAAAAGGCAACAGAGGGGTGTTTGAGCAAAGTCTGATGCTCTTTGATTTGACTTTGCTCAGAAGCAGCATCGCCACTCCTTAAATCCTCCTCGCCCACCCCTTTTAAATCTTCCATACCCAATCTATGCCTGTGTGTGTGTGTCCATTAATCCGTAATGCCTAGCCACACACCATTATTGCCTCCTCCCCCTGACACCTTCATTAGGCCCACAGACGGGGATTATTCCTGACGTGTGGATTAGGCCACTTTCCTGCCCACATCATAGTACAGCTGGGATGTTTATGCGTGTTAAGGTTGTAGCTGGTGATTATTCTTTATTATAAATTGATGTAGTATTTAGTCTGTTATGTGTTGGAAAGTAGTGAGAATTGCTTTCAAACACAAATTCAATTCAAAGTAGCCAACTGTGACATTATATTATTGTGTGTGTGTGTGTGTGTGTGTGTGTGTGTGTGTGTGTGTGTGTGTGTGTGTGTGTGTGTGTGTGTGTGTTGGGGGGGGGTTACACTGGAAGTGGAGGGGTTATGCACAGGTTCCACTTCATAAAGCAGTTGTAAAAGAGAGGAGGCAATTCATGGCTAACAAAGACTTTTCACATGAACAAGCTAACGGGCTAGTGGCTGACAAGCCTGCACACTTCCTCAACACTCGCTTCACTCATTTAATTCCCTCTCCTTACACTTGCTCAACTCTTTCTCGTAAGTTAATTGGTAAGATATCGTATTTTTGAGTTGGCTGAGTGCGCTGGAGACTGTCTCAGTAACTGAAGAGACCTCCTGCAGGAGATAATGACATAGGCCTAATCAAAGATGTGATAAATACCTCTGTGAAATCATTACAGCATGAGGCAGTTATCTGGGCGGGTTTGTCTTTGTCTTTTTATAGTATAGCTCCTAATAGTTTCTATGGAGACTGAATTGGCAGCGTGTTGTTATGCTGCGTTTGGCCCCTCGGCAATCTCACCCTCATTCACCTTCCTACCTGTGTTTCTGGATATAGAAGCTGAAAGATGGTGATGCATCTGTGTTAACACTCTCGCTCCTCCAAGGGCAGAGACACGGAGAACAGTTGATACGCTTCTTACACATGCATGAGCAAAGTCAAAGCTTTTTGGGATGTCGGTGTTAGCAGTCACATGTGTTAAAAGTTTCCTGGGGTGATTGTAGGAAATGTAGAAGTTGTCATAGCAGCTGTCAGTCCTGACTTCGTCTGCGTAGCATAACAAAGATATTTTAAGTGTTTGACAGATGTCTCTACGGAGCAGCTGATTACGTCATTTTTTATTTTTCCCCTTTCCCTGGCTTTGCCCGTGTCGTCCCCTCATAGAGGAGGTTGGGGTATAGAAAAAAAGGTAGGTGTCAGATTGTTTTTCTTTTTTTTTTTAAGTTGTGAGAGTGAGCTGAGCGGAGCGGAGTTGAACAGAGACGTCCAGCGGGGTTAGAGAAGCACAGCCTTGTTTCCCAGGCAGGCACCCTCTTTGTGACGCGGTTAAAGATGTGTCCTAACACCATTCTCATCACCCCTCGTCCCCTCCTCTCCCCACCGCGGCTCCCATCCCTCCATCCCTCCCTTCATCTCCAGAGAATAGCCTGCCCTTTGCTCAAGCCATTCCGTCTCCTTGGAGCTCATTGTTCCCCCGGTTGCTAGGCGATAGCTGGGGCCTCATTTGGTCACCTTGGATACAGGGGGGAGCCTGGGTATTTGGTATGGGGTCAGGGCTGACAGAGGTGATGTGAAGGTGTGTGTGTGTATGTGTCACTACGTACAAGGTTGTGTGCATGCATTGTTAGCCATCAAAGTTAGTGTGTGTGTGTGTGTGTGTGTGTGATTTTGGGGGGTGCGTGTGTGTATGTGCATGCGTGTATGTGTGTTTGGTTAAGGGTCAGGCGTGACAGCACCGGTACAATAGGGTGGGGTGTGACCAACCCCTCCTTCACCATTTATTAGCCTATTCAGTCACCCACTCCCCTGCTCCGAGCCAGGCTGGGCCAGGAGGCAGCTGAGCTGTCAGTCAACAGGGGGGGAGGAGGGAGGGGGGCGGGGCAGGGAGGGGAGGGGGATCCCAGAAAACATAATTAATGTGTAACACAAGAGCTGCCATATAGCTCTAAAGAGGAAATTAAAGAAACAAGCGGCCACTGTAACAGCAATTACACAGCGCTGAATAGGCCACTGTCTTTGAGTTGTCAATACTGGTTCAGCCACTCACACCTGCTCTGGCTTTCATCTCTCACCCTCTCTCCCTCTCCCTCACCCTCGCTCCCTCGCCCGCTCTGTCGTTCTTTCTTTCCGTCCGCACTGTGTGTTTCTCTCATTCTGTAAAACACACACCAGGGGAGAGCCTCTTTGTCAACCGCCCTCCTGAATTCCTATCCTCAATCGTCAAGCTGGCCGTGGCTGGCCGGCCTTGGAGGGCCCTGGAGTGGCTTTCATAAACCTCCACCAAACACACACACACACAAACGTAAACTATTGTTGCCAAAGCTGAAGCACTTATCAAGAGAGTGAGTAGCCTACGAGTAGTGAAATGAGCAAAACGGAGAGGAACATTTTTAGAAAATGAACTCTTATTCAAATGAGGTCTACTCTCTCCTCTTTTCCTCTCTCTCTCCCCCTCCCTGTTTCTCTCTCTTTTCCTGTGCCGCTGCAGTATTATGGTCTATATGGTCTGTATGACTCCGAGGCCTGTTCTCTGATATCATTAGGCTCTGACATGCATCCCTGAGCCCTTAGAGCAATACCAGTAACGAGTGTTTTACCCCCAAATTAAGCTTCATTAAGGATGACTCACTGTCACTGTTATGTGTCTATGAGTCAGTCTGTGTTTTGTTTTCCTTTGTACAACTTCTAAACACAAGACAGGCCAACTTTTCCTCTTTCTTCTGCCTCTCAGCCATGCATCCCGCTCCCCTTATCTTCCTTCTGTTTTTTTTTCGTCTGGGCCTGCCAACATTACAAGACAGTGTTATCATCACGGCTGAATGTTTTATCCCAGCAACAATGTGAGTAGCAACAAACTAGTACCCAGAATGGATTTTGCAACGCTCTGCAGAAAAGCTGTGTGGTTGCTGTGTAGAAAAATAATTCCCTCGGGAATCAGTTTTCCTCCTGCAGCGTCTGCATGTGTGGCTTCCAAAACCGAGCGCGTAGCTAAAATTGTTGCAGATTACCAGTTAAATCACTGCCTTGTGTTCTTGATGCTCATTATGAATCCGGAGGAATGCGGCGTCCTCACCTGAGCTGTTACTGATAGCACATGTGAAGTGGAACTGACATGCCCACACAGAGGGGAAAAGAAGAAAGCCTGGCACTGAGAGGGACATACCTGTGCTGGGAGGAAGGGCGTGTCTGGCCTGTCAGGGTTCATGGTTCTGACAAAACCGCAGTGGTAATGCGGCAGAAAACGACTCCAGAAAACTGGCATGCAAACTTGGGCTCAGTATGACATCGGGAGGGGAGAGGCTTTGCCTTTTAGTGCCTCACGCAGTTTCCGGAAGAGTCATTAAGGAATCATTGAGTGAGGAAGCAGAGAGATTCATATTCATGGAATTCATCAAAACAAGTTATTGAAAGCGGCCAATGCATTCATTTAGTGGGTCGGCTGAATCCGTCCATTGCGCTGCATTGATGTGGTGTTGACCCCGGACCACAGCGTGCACTGCTGTCAGTGTGGCTTTGTTGGTGAAGCGGTAACCTTTCTTTGTGCCCACGTTTGGGCCAGTAACCTTGCTTTGTGTTGCTGTGTGTATCAGGGTGTAGTGTGACTCCCCTTCTCCATAAATCACTGTCAGATTCCAATAGTACAAAACAAAGCCCTCGCCTGACGCTTGGATAATGGGGTTGTTGGTGTGTGTGCGTGTTCGAAAAACGCGCATGTGTGTCAAGCCTGTAGCCCCTTCATTTACCAATCAGCGCCGAACGGAGTTTATGAAAATTCATTGAGTGTGAGATGGGCTTTTTTCTTCAGATGAATATTGCACGAAACGCAGCATTGGGTGACAAAACACTCCATCGATTTCAAGGAAGGAAGGAGGGAGGGGACTGAGGAAGGGGGCGGAAAGAGAGGGGTGAGGGAATGAGGTTGATCGCTGGTGCGTGATGGAATAAACTGCAGAATTTCTGTCACTCTGTGTGACTGTGTGTGTGTGTGTGTGTCCCACACAGGGGGCTAATAAATAAATGATGTTTGAAATGAGAGCAGCTCTCCGTAGACCATCTCCACTTCATGAGAAGTGCTTGTTTACAACTCGGCACACACACATATTCGCACTCTCACGCGCACTCTCTACATCTATGGCTACCAGGAGCTGACGAATACACTGTTGCTCTCCTTTCCAGGAACATGTCTGTCTGTCCTGCGAGCCCCCTTCCAAGTGTGTGTTCCCCCCTCGCTCCCAGGCCTTTGTCGCATTACACTCTGCATTCCATTCATGTTGATGGTGAAGGGATGGGAAGCATTACTGTGCGGGCCAAAGCAAACACGCACACATGCATATAAACACCTACCTTGTGAGAGAGGCTGCGGAGCATTAGCGAGCTCAGCAGAGCAAACACGGTGATAAAGGCAGGATTTGGGCTGATTGGTGGAGGAGGAAGTGGTGGGGCAGGGAGAGGATTTACCCCCCGATATCCCCCGCAGGCCCGGGCATGATAGGTGCCCTGATTTTTTTTGTAACCAAACAGTGTGTGGCGCTGACTCACAGTTCCTGTATTTGCTCTGCAGGCTGTCCTAACATATCATTACTTCTCTCAGGAAAGACAACCTCTTTCCCAGGAGGGACCGCTTCCTACCTTCCAGACAAAACCTGACCTTTTACTTTCTCCCAACAGTAAAACAAACCCATGCCATTCTAGATGAGCTGTGAGTGAAAATGAGGGGTGATGGTGGTGATGGTGGTGGTGGTGGTGGTGGTGGGCGGTGATGGGGTGCTCATGAGCGAGAGAAAAAAGAGAAAGAGAAGGATTCATGGGTGTCAAGGAGAGGGCAGTTGTTGCACAGAGGATTCCCACAGTTTCATTGTTTTTGGAAGATTTTCAAACATCCCATTTCTAGGCAACTGAAGCAAAGGTCAAAATGGAGGAAGGAAGAGGAGAACAACAGACTGGAGAGAGATGGAGGCAGAGGGAGAAATGTGTTGATGGTAGGGGATACAGGCCTGGAATGCTGCAGTGGTTTTAATTACAGACAGAGGAATAGTCTTTTTAAATATTTAGAGTACAGATGATCTCTCTGGCTGTGTGTGTGTGTGTGTGCTCATGTGTGCGTGTGCACTGCACCCCGTGTATGTGCACTGCCATGCGAGAACTTGTTTGTGTGTGCGTACATTGTGTGTATGCAGTCCCGTGAGTTACTGCGAGGCTGTGTTTATGTGGCTCTGTGTGTGGGGGGGCATCGCATGTGTTTGGCATGAGATGAACCTGTAGATTTCCATGTGGGCGCCACAGCTCATATGAGGAGGTTATGACACTCAGCACTTCCTGTCAACAGTGCAGCGTCGCTTTTGTGTTGAAACCGTCTGGAATTTTTCACATCAGTTTCATTTTAGTTAAAAGTTGAGAAAAGTACCAACTTTTTAGTTGTTAGCAAGTCTAGAAAACTTTCAAGCTTGTTCTGTTTTAGTCTTTGTTTGGTTCGGTTTCTTTGATGAGATTTTGTCCTGATGGAAAACTTCTTGTAAGGCTGTTTGAAGACAGATGCACTGAAGTTCTTCATATTTCTTCATAAATAAAAAAGATAAAGCTGAAGAACTCAACATTCATGTCACTCAAAATGATTTGCTGAGGAAGCTTCTCTTTGTCAGAAAATGTTGGCACCCAACGATAGACAGAGGAATCAAGAGTGAGGGACAAGTAGACATAAGACGGACTGTTTGTCCTCGTTTAACGGCACCGTCCTTATCTCCAGACAGATAGCAATGGAGATTCTCTTTTAGCCCACTTGACTCAAACTGGCCGGCCATCAAAAAGCAAGGAGAGGCAGTAAAAATCAACAATAAATGAGACAGAGTGAGTGTGAAAGGCAAAGATTCAAGAGGTGATTTAAAGGCGCTAAGTGCTGCTGGATCTTGAGAATGCGGGTTGTGCGGTGAGAGTGAGAGTCGAGCCTGAGTTGGCTGCATGTTGTCTGACTGACGTTAAGGTGCAAAAAGATGGAGAAGCTGTAATCTCCTGGTCATTAGACAGGGAACTGCAGGATGTGAAGAGACGTGACTGCTGTGTCTGTGAGCACTAAGCCATAGGAAGCCGGGATCCCAAAGTTAAGTGAAGCAATATCCTCTTTGCCTGCGTGAGGGGGGGGGGGGCTACTCTTGTCAAAAGGGTGCTATGACAGGCGAACAATCTCCCCGTCTCTCGCTGTATTGTGCATTTGTTCGGAGCTATGCCAAGACCAGTCCAGACTGAGACCCAGAACAGTAAATAGGCTGTAATTTCGAGGCAGCGAAGCCTTCTGCAGGCTCACATTGATCTGTCATTGACAAAGTTAATGAGCGTGGACATGAGGCACGGAGTCTCGCCACAAAGACATCAAAGTGCCGCCGCTATGACTGGCCTGCTGTGAGACCGGCCTTCAGGCAGACACCGCAGGCCGCCGCAACCCCTGACTCCCCAGGAGGAGAGAGGAGGGGAGGGGAGGGGGAGGGGGAGGGGATGGAGGTGGAGGAGGGAATCTTGGCATCATGCGTAATGAGTTTGTACGTCTCCATCCTTTTCTGCCCGTCTTGTCTGCCTCCCTCTCTCTCTCTCACACACACACACACACACACACACGTTTCTGGGTGCGTGTTTGGCATGTGTTTGTGGTTCTGAGCTGGGTTAATTGCAGAGTAGCAGCAACTTTTGAGCAGCAAACAAGATTCCTAAACTTCGCATACTCTCTGTCTGCTCACCACCTGCTGCTTGGGAACCTGCTGGCTACACACACACACACACACACACACACACACACACACATACGTATACACACACACACACATATGCACAAGAGTCTTGCTACTAGGTAACCTGCTGGCTATGCGCCTTTTCATTCCTCTCTGTCAACAGCAAATAAGAGAAGGGGAAAAAGCAAAATCCAAGAGCAAATATTAGCCTACGCAGACAAAGGCATTCCAGACAGGGCTGTCACTCTCCCTCGCTCATCCTTAAAGTCCCATCCTCCTCCTTCCCTCCATCTCTCCGGCTCCCCACCTCCTCCTCTCACACGGCCACTCCTGTTCCTTCCTTTATTTCCTCCCAAGGTCTCTCTTTTCAGCTCGGAGCGAGGCATCTCTCCCGTCGCTAAATTCTCGCAGCAAATGTATCTCTGTATTTGTGTATTATGTAGCTTTGTTGAAATTGTGCAGCTTTCACTTCACAGTTTCTAGTGGTTGCAAATGATAGTTGAGAAATAGTGTGACATTTTATTTCCTTAAGCAATAAACAATGACCCTGAACATGGAAAGTTTTGTTTTTTACTATAATAACTTCCACATCTAATCTCCATGATTTTGTTTTGCTTATTTATTTGACTCAGATGTGTTTACTCGTCTTCTTTTGTAAATACAATCACTTGCGACTTCATACAGACAGCTAAAGAAAATAGAGAGGGAAAGGACAGAGATCAACAGTAACTGCTTCAAAGATTTACGAAGTTAACTTTTGGAATAAGGCTCCGACTCCCACTTTTTTTAGTAGCCCTCCTTCTGCTGGTCGTCTTCCTCCCTCCCCTGCCTCGGGGGGTTCAGATGTCATCCTCATCCTTGTCAGAGGAGTCTAATGGATCGGTCACACTCTGGGCCCTCCCAGCCTGGCTCACAGAGCTGGGGTGAAAGGTCACGGCTAGGGTGAGATAGAAACCTCAGGGAGAGGACATCCGCTAGACTGTTCCCAGCCGCGCGTGTGTCTGCAGTTGAGTGTGTATGCATGTGCGTGCGTGTATTATTTTCTCAGTAAACACCTCCTCCCGCCCGGTAGGCAGGCTATGAGGGGACGATTTGCACTGAGCTGTAAAATACACCAAAGAAAATAAATAGAAAAGTTCAGCCACAGGATGTAGCATTGTCAGGTAAGCATAGTGTCTACTTACACACACACACACACACTAACACACACTCCTTGTGTCTGGCATATCCATCATTGCCTCTCGGGGCCTCCTGTTCTTTCTGCAGGTCAGAGTTGAAAATTGTAGAGAGGACGCCTTCACAGACATACACCGTGGTCTGTGAATGTGTGTGTGGTGAATGTGTGTGTGTGTGCATGTGTAGGTGCAAGATCTGTGCACAGTCTCTGCCTGTGTTGATTAGGCCTAGACTGGAGGGGTGATCTATTGCGATCACAAGAAACACAAACCAAATGTATGTCTGGCAACAAGGCAAGTCAACACATATGATGATATATGGCTCTAAGTTCTGAGGGTCAGCAGCACTTTTCCTCTGAACAGGTCTTGTGGGCTGTTTTTTTTTTCTTTTTTTGACAGTTGCAGGATTTTTTTTTGTCTTTTCCCCTGATGCAGATATCGTATACTGTAGAAGAATCCCGGCAGGCATCATTAATACGGAGCACATTTCCACTCTGCCGTGTAAATGTGCAAATTTCTTTTGTTTCCTATTTGACTTGGGTGATTTTATATTGCAAGGCTATTGTGTCCTGTCCTCCTCTGCATCTTTATTATCCTTTGTTTCTCCTCCACATCCCCTCTCCTCCTCCTCCTTCTCCTCCTCTTCCCCCCTCTGACTTTTTCTCCCCCTCCTCTCCCTCTTTCCTGGGTGGTGAGTTTTAATTTCATGCCCCCTGCTCTGGCAGTTGCTCCTCTAGTCAGTGCCAGGCTGGCTTTGTGACACACAGCTTCCTCTGGGGCTACCAGTCTCTCTGACACACGCACACACACATGCACACACACATGCACGCAGCCTGGAATATGTACGCTCTCAGCCCCCGGCTATGCGTCGGCATCCATGCAGAACTTATGGCAATCGAATGATCCAGAAGTTGCTCTCGAGAACACACAAAGACGCATGCTGTCAGAGACGTGATTACACAGGCAAGCACAGTGGCATGTTAGTTCAACTCAAACAAATGGACTTGATTCAGTGTTCACACATATGGAACAAAAAGCCACTGTATTCCCACTTATCCCTCATAGCTGTCATTGTTTCAGTAATTTATCTGAAGGTATTGGCCTCATCTGGCTAGCGACAGCATGCTAACTGTACCGGCATGCATTTATTACTCCACACAGACGGTTCGCAGCCCAGGGGAGTAATCAGTCTTTATGCTAATGCTTGTGGATGATGATGGATGTGCTTCAGCCTCCATTGTGTTGGACTCTATCTGTTAGAAAAGGGAAAATAAAAAATGTTTCCTCCATTCAGGGGAATGTTTATCTTTAGACACTGTTGTCAAGATGAGTTATTATCATAATGTTGAAATGCAGCCTTGAAGTGCTTTGGATATTTTATTGATTCAACTTGTAGTGCAGTTGAAGCTAGACAAAGAGACGCTTTAGCGCACATCTGTGTGTGCGCGTGTGTCTGTGTGTTTTTATACGTGTGTGTTTGGCCCTTGTAGTGATAATCCATGCCTACGGCTGCACCTCTGTAAGGGTTCATTAACCCTGAGAACTCAGTCTGCGCAGGCCTCATCTTCACCTCCTGAGCTTTGCAGATCACATCTGCTGCTCCAGGCTGGTCACTCATTAACGAATACACCTCAAGGCCATTTGTGACACTTCTGAAAAATTTAAGGAATGCAAGTGGGTAACATCATGTACCAAATGAATAAAACAGGCAGGTAGACACTCTGTCAGGCATCTGGTGAAAGTTTTTGTCTTGCATCAAGCCACAGAATGTATTTTCAGTTTCACATCATGGCATCAAACCTTGCTTATTACTTTATTAGATATATATGGTCTTGAGTTAATCTTGGGACGCAGATTCAAAAGAGGTGCATGGAATTTTATTTGTGCAAGGCAAGGCATTGAGAAATTACACATGAGCAATGTGGCTTTCCAAATAGAGTGTCATACGCTTGATAATCCACAGACCACACTGTGAACAATTTTCATTGGAACTAGTTTTACCAAAGAAATAGTTCCAATGAAAACTGTTCACACTGAGGTCTGCCATAATACCACGAAGAATAACTGTTAACGTCTTGTTGGTCATAAAGGCCAT
Source organism: Trachurus japonicus (assembly GCF_045865225.1). Taxonomy (NCBI): domain Eukaryota; kingdom Metazoa; phylum Chordata; class Actinopteri; order Carangiformes; family Carangidae; genus Trachurus; species Trachurus japonicus. Next base: position 17,872,319 of record NC_140921.1, on the reverse strand, counting down.
CGTCTATATCCATGAGCTGAAATAGTTATCTTTGTCTGTCATTATGTGGTAGTTGTAAGGTTTGTTTCACTCACTCCCAGGCCTATATTGTATGTGGGCTGTCAGTGTGGGAGGATGAGGGTATTCCAGAGCATTGCAGAGGACAGAGTAAACATCCAGAGCAGTCACTGATGTCCATTGTTACGCTCTTTTTCTCAGGATGACTCCCACCCACTGCAGCACAGCTGGGACCCAATCCATTGTCCTCTCCTTCCTCTGCCAGGCTCAGTCTTGCTCTTACAAACAGAACACACACATGAAAATGTGCATGCTTGCAAACAAGCAGAACACACACACACACACAAAACCCTTAAGGCTTAGTCATAATTCCAGCTGAGTACCTTTTGTCTCCTAGCAACCAGCACCTCTGCAGTTTCTGGCCTTGTACCCCTACTTTGGTCTGAGATCCCATCCCAGCATTAGGATTGTACACACACACACACACACACACACACACACACACACACACACACACACACACACACACACACACACATTAACTAGGGCTGGTTTTGACTTGCTCCTTGAGTGAAATTGAATCTAGAGAGTATTGGGCCGTTAGCTCTCGTGGAATGACTTCCTTAACGCAGTGAAGATAATGAAGAGCACTGATAGAAAGAAAGGCAGAAAATGAAAGCCCAGAGGCTTTGATTCACTTTCATTGCTTTTTTTTTTTTTTTACTTTAAAGTCACAGTTTTCTCTCTGAAATAATAGCTTCCAAAGTTGTATGAGGCCACAACAAAATCAGCATAAAAGAACATTACCCCTAAAAAACACGAACCAGTCAAATTTATTCTAATCACAAAGATGGCGTTTAAGATAAACATTTAAAAGTGATAAACATAAAAAGCCATCCTAAAAAAGAAAGACAGCGTGTAGAAGAAAAAAACATTTTAAAGACCAAAGGAAAAGGGAGCAATTATTTGATTCTGGGCTCATTACTTGGAGGCCACATTCAAGCAAAGGAGTTAAAACCATAGTTATAAAGTTTGTGTGTGTGTTTTGTTGCTTAGGAAGCACTGGCCCCAGAGTTAGAGCGTAGTCGTTTTCCTTCCTGACAGCCTCATGTAATATTCATGGGAGATTTCCATAGTCTCAGAGACCCTGCAGTTATTTATTCATAGCTTCACGAATGCCTTTACTGACCCCTGACACGTACACACACCTGTCACAGGAAGGAAACGTTGCCACTTCAAGCCCGTTCACACTCACATACACTCACACTCACACACTGTGCCAGCTGACCAGTGGGTAACCTTTACCTCTTTACTTATGTAATAGGCTGTCTGGGATGAGCAGTGCAGTCTGGCAGAGCAGATGGAGATGTAAAATTGCTGAATAGTCCTGAGCACACAAGGATGAAGAAAAAAAGCGAATCTTTAACTATTGTTTTGTGTGCATCCGCTGTTCTGGCCGTTCGTGGTGTTTTCCATCAGTGGCTTTTCTTGACATTCAGTGCAATGACACCTACACATGTAACTGCTGTAACTACACACTGTTGTTGGTTGTGAAGAAAGAAAAGTCAGTTTTCCTGCCTTATTCACTGTCTCAAAACAAATTAGTTCAAACAATTAATCAATCGCAGAACAATTATCAGTGACAAGTTCGATGGTCCATTAAATTTGATATTTTTTTATACAAAAACATTGCCAGAGTTCACTGCTTCGGATTTTTTAATAGGAATCTTTGCTGATTTTATGAATATTTTTGGGTTTCACACTGTTGCACAAACAAAACAAGCAATTTGAATAGTTAATAATTTAAATTAGCTGTTTGGTTTTTGTTTGTTTTTTTTAGAAATGTCAGGAAACACATTTTTTTTGACATTTTGCAGACCCAACCATTGATCAGTTGATTGAGAAATCTTCAGCACAATGATTGCCAAAGAATGTAGTTGTTTTTTGCCGCTTCATTGTGCCGCTGAAGTGAATGAAAAATGAAAACAAGCCTCACATTGCCTCAGGGTAAACTTTCCTATTGTTCGTCAATCATTGTGAAAAGTCACTTAAGGTAATATAATCCATTCATGATATGACATGCAGTAGGGATGTGGTGGTGCTATCAACAGGTGGATATTGGAGGGAACCTATAGGCAAATCTGCTGTACACTGTGTCTAATGCCACTGTCTGTGACCAAGTGATGTGCACAGCAGCTGCTTTTGTCTCCAGCTCACCACCAGTCACCTACACTGTGTATTTTGTGAAGCATGGAGTGCAGAGATACAGGGAGGACAGACCTGACTTACTGCTGATTACATTGCTGCCTTGCTGTATTAAGATAAGGTGTGTGTGTGTGTGTGTGTGTGTGTGTGTGTGTGTGTGTGTGTGTGTGTGTGTGTGTGGGAGTGAAAGCACCATATGTATGTGCATGTATGCCTTGGAGGGTGCATTTGTTTTTCATGTGACCGTGTCCTGTTGAAGATAAGGTGATACATGCTCGGGGTAAACTGTTGACTTGACGTCACCCACAATGCACCTGTCTCATACATCATGGAAAGCAGGAGGCAGTATAGGTAACCGAGGAAAGAGCCTGCGGCCTTTGTTGTTCCATGTGTGCTATAGGACATCTAAATCTCCCACTCAGTGCAATGTGGCCTTGGTTCCCCCACAGCTAAATGATGCATATACATAATACTAGATGTTTAAGTCAATGCACACCCACATTAAATACTGACGCACTGAAACCTGAAAAACTGGTTAAGAGTTTGGAAAGGAAATATTATATCCAACAATAACAAGATGAGTTGAAGGGGAAATGATATGGTTTTCCCACTAATGAGGTCTTCTATTTGGACTAGGTGTCCTTGACTGTGTATATTCAGGCAAGTAGCTTTGGGCTGTTTTTAAGTTTAGCTTTCAGTGGGATTTGGGCAGAGAGCAGCAATGATATAAAGGTAGCTCCTCTGCTCACCTTCCCTCTGGCTCAGTCCTCTCCTCTCCTCTCCTCTCCTCTCCTCTCCTCTCCTCTCCTCTCCTCTCCTCTCCTCTCCTCTCCTCTCCTCTCCTCTCCTCTCCTCTCCTCTCCTCTGCCCTGATACTTTCCATGTGTAACGGCGACTGTGAGAGTTTAAAGTAATGACGGGGAGGTTTCACTCACGATTATAGTAAATCTAGAGAAAGCCTGTGTACCAACTCCTCAGAGAGGGGAAGGCAAAGGAAACCAGAGGATGATCTATGCAGGGGTTCATTCATCAAATCTCCCACTCCATGTGTTTCATGTTTTTCCTTCTTTTGTTTTTTCAACTCTCTTTCTTCCTCGAGCTGCTTCTCACTCTGCGTCTTGATGCAACTCTGCACCACTACGAAGTGCACAGAGTCTATTAAGTGTCTTGAAGTGTGTCGGGTTAATGTGTTGATTGAAATAGCTCCTGACTGTGTGTGTCTTAGTGACAGTCCTCTGATCTGATATCCGCTGCCTGTGGTTAGGTGTGGTGGATCTGTCATCACAGCGGCTCAATAACACTGACCTCAGACCAGCCCTTCCAGGAAAAGCTGTCATTCGATCTACGGGATCAGTTTTCCACTTTCTAGGTAGCCAGTCGTTCACAAAGAGGCATCTATAACTAGTTTAGGGAGACCACACAGTGTGTATGTGTGTGCGAGAGTAAGAGCAGCCACCCAGTTTGGCTTTGTTGTCTTTCTAAATGGCTGCCTCCTTCCTTTTTTTACCCCTGTGCCGACATTAGTCCAATCTACAAAATGATTTCCAGGCTATTCTCAGAGATGGAGATCATTATTTCTGGCTTGGTGTGAGCCCCCTGGCTAATGTAGGGATAGCTAATGGCAGTGATAATGGACATGTCGAGAGGTGTGTGTTCTCTCACCCTCCCACCTTTTCCCCTCACAGTGCTCTTCTCACACTTTTCTTCTATTGTCCAGCAGGTAGACAGCATGATGGATGGATACGGGTCTTGGCTGCGTCCCTGTGCAAAAGCAGCGCTATCGTATACACCCCGCCGTCAGTTGATAGAGCCTGTAAGCGTTTGTCATGATCGATGCCGCTCAGCCGCTGCTCCATCACTCAGCTTGACTGCCAATGAAAGGCTTGGACATACTCAGAAACACAAGTAGACATAATGGTAGGGGGGAAATTAGGGTGAATCGAGAAGCCGGGGAGAGGAGATAGATTTTCTCCCCTCTTTCTTCGCCATGTTAACTCTTTCATTTACTTCACGGGTGGCAGCGGAGCACACGGCCAAATGTATGCGCTCATATGGGATTTTTAAGCCTACAAATACACACAGACATCATGAATCATTTACAGTGAAAGAAGAGATGTGGGCAGCAGTTAAACTAGCTCTGTCTTGATTCTCTTTGTGTGTGTGTGTGTGTGTGTGTGTGTGTGTGTGTGTGTGTGTGTCTGTCAGCCCTCATGTGGACTTGATAAGTTCCCCTGACAGTGTGTTTGCTCTTGGTGGTTGTTGAGTGTTCCAGTCTGGGAGCGCTGTGTGTTTCCCATTGGTCGGTGAGCTGTAGATGATTAGAGTGGAGTCCATCCATGAAATCCCCTTTAGGTCCCATCGAAAAGAGACAGTTCGTGGATGTGTGTGTATTATGAGAGCGAGGGAACAAGGGAGACGGAGGGTGTTACGCTGGCTGTATCTTTCAACATCAGAATAAATCACAAACCCTCTCCAGATGGCCTCCTTTTCCCTCTGTCAGCATGTATGGACGCATAAGACGTTTGAGGGTTAAACATATAAATGAGTGCTCTGCTATAATCGTCTGTGGGGTGTGTTGGAAATGAGATAATGTTGCTTGATGACTTATTTCCTGGAGTCCATATAAATAAATAGAGAAAGCGACACTGCAGAGGAAAGAGAGACTATAGTGATGTGACATGCAGCTCTGCTCAAATATTTTTTTCCCCTGTTTGTACTAGTTTTGGTAGACCGCTGTTGACACTAGCTTTCAAAAGAAGAGAAAAATCTACAAAGGAAAACAGATGCAACTGAATTGTGCCGCATTTGTTATTAACACAGTGTTTGTTTTTCATTAGGATTCTTTGTAGAGTCTATATTTAGCCCCAGAAGCGAGACATAGAGGGAACGAGAGTCTCTCCTGGGTTTTTGTGTGAGAGTTTTCCTAAAGCAGCCTGTTTATTTCTCGCTTTATAAAAGCAGCAGTTTCTCCTTCCCCACTTATCAAGTCCTCCTCCCACTGAGCTCCATCCAGCTCTCTCCTCCTCCTCTCATCTCCACCACAAAGGGACTTGAGAAACCCTTTACACACCATGCGTGCTTGCATCTACCGTGTGTCTGCGCATGATAATTTGCGTGAACATGAATGAAGGATTTTATTTTTAAGACTGCGTTGTGACCTCCAGATGATAATGGTAATCATGATGATGATGATGATAGAGGTGGTGGTGGTGGTGGTGTCTGGCTCTCTTGTCCAGATTGCACTGACTGCTGTGAGGGGGTATTACACACCGGGGGTAGAAAGGAAGGAGAAAATGAGGGAAGGCACGGCTCGGAGGCTTGTTTATCATTTATTCTAGTGAGAATGAACGCATAATGTGAAGGTGTACAGAGAGAGAAGAATGGGAAAAGGGGGGAAGGGGGGCATGAGGGTGAGAACGAAGGCGCAGATACTCTTGACCGCACACAGAAACACTCAACCACTCTCTCCGGGCCACACACACACACACACACACTCATACATGCCTGTGTTTTGGCAAGCACCCAAAGGCCCTGCAGCCTCGATGCATACTCCTTCTCACCTCTTTTTGTTATCCTCCGCTCTTAACACCTTCCCTCTTTTTTCATCCGTCTGACACTGCGGGTTTTTGGTCTTCTCTAGTTCTCTGCACCTCAGCCAAAGATATGTCCTCAAATAAATGCACCATGTTAACAAAGTCAGGTTTTTTTTTCCACTTTTCAAGCTGGGCTTCATGCACTTGCAGAAATTGTCTTAATCAGGGATTGTATCAACTGTCTGCCTCTCCTGTGATGGAAGGAATGGCAACATTTTTACACAAGGCCTCATGTCACGATCTCTAACTTCCATACTTCCCCTCCTTCTGCTCATATAGCTGTTCACTGTCACACCACTGACAGGCCTCAGTCTGCTTTTGTCAAGTCACATTTGTTGATTGGAAAATTGCATAGGAATTCAGATCTATGTTAAAAATGAACCTCTAACTTTTTAAAGCACAGAAGAGGCAATGAATGAGCACTAATATAAACAGTTTAGGAATCATTACGACAACATGTTGACGTTGACAAAAACAATCCATGCATGTTCGGTTTGGTTTGTTTATGTGAATGTATTGCGCCTTTATTTGCAGTTGTATCCTGAGTCATTTGTTGGTACATTTCCACATTCAGCCACTGAACACACTTTCTGTGTGTATGTGTGGTTGTTTATGTGTGTGTGTGTGTGTGTGTGTGTGTGTCCACTTGTGGGTTTTTACCGTGCAGGGAGGAAGAAAGTAGTTAGCAGTTAGTGGCAGCACACTGCCATTCTTTTAACAGCCCTCACACACCTCATTAACTCGCTTAATGAGTAAGTAATCAGACACATTCCCTCTCTCTTTCTCTGTCTTTTTCTCCCTCTTTAAATGCTCGAACAAAATTAAGAGCATTTGGCAAGAATAAACATTTTCTTATCATGCAGTCCAGTCAAGAAATCAAGAAAACAAACACTCTTTTACACACACACACACAAACACAAACTATTTTATGCACACACACTCTAAAACACATGCATTAGGCAGCTCTTTTCAGAATCAGCAGTTTTTTATTAGTCTGAAATCTAATGAGTTACAAATGGACACAGTTGTACTGGTTTCGTCCATGAGTAAAGTGTATTCTAAGCTATATGTGAAAGTACAGTGCAATGAGAGATGGACCGAACAGACAGAGCGATGAAATAAGGGTGAGAGGATCTGAGAGCAGCATTAGGAAAACTCAGGTCATGTCTGCACCACTGTGGATGAAGTGTCATTCGCGTGTTGAAAGATTTTTATCTGGCACTTTCAGATCATTTTCTTTGCCTCTAAAATGAAACACCGCTATAAAACCATCTAAATATCTCCCTCACCAGCAGTCGCATGCTAGATCACATCACAATGATCTAGATATTCTTTGAGAAACTCCCAGTCCAGACTTCAGTGCAAAAGTTTCAACATTTATCCATTCAGTGTTGTCATTGAAAAAAAAAGTTAGTTTTTGCTCAGAAACGCTGAGGGAAAAGGTCTCTGAAATTTTTACGAACAGCAGTTTACCAGAAAAGTGAGATTAAAGATGAAGAGAGGGAGATACAGAGTAGTAAAGGTGAACATTATGCGTGAAGTAGACCATTGAAGTCACATAAATCCTTAAACGGCAGTGTATATTTCCCCTCGGTGAAACCTTTAAAACCAAGACATCAGAACGTCAGATCATCTCGCCTGATTTAAGATCCCCTGTGTCGACCACTCATGTCAACCATGTGTGTAGGGCTGCGGTTTTGAAATCTTTAGGATATGAAAAGGGTGATTGTTTGCAGTCGCATGGAGGCATGTGTGTGCATGTGTTCATGTGCAATGTTTTCATCTGTGCATTAGAAGTTGTATATTACTTAGCCACAGACTCCCACAATGTGGAGCCTGAGGGTTTGAGCTGGCTGAGCCTTTGCAGCATCCACAAGAGACTCCTCCAGCTGTCAGAAATTGGGATGAAAGAATTCAAGGTGTGATTATCAAAGGCATAAAAAAAAGCTATGCTAATCTCATTACACAGCTTTTTTTGATTGGTGGAATTAGCATCCCATTGGTTACACAGCCAAAGTAGGTATTTGTTTCATAAGAAAGAGAGAAGAGAGTTGAAGTCAGTAGTACAGTATTAGTGCAGCGTACTGAGATAGAGATCAGAGGTTAATGATGTGAATCAGACAGGAACCAGACATTACCTTCAGTGTGCGGCTAATCTCCAGACCAGGCGCCTTGAGCTATGTCTGATAACATTGCTAATTATTCCAGATATAGCCTCTGCAGGGATTCTTGTAAACAAGCCTATCAGTAGCTAAGTTTATTGTCAGAGTAGTTTACACTGACTAAACGATACCATTGTTTGAGGTCTTTTTTTTATAAGAGAAACCTTAAAAATCCTGACCGCAGAGTGTTAGGGGGCCGTAGTTCATACGGTGAGGACACACCTGAAAACATGTGTGTTACTTCATCATTAGGGCTACAATGGGAATGAACTGTGAGCAACGTCACCTAAAGAGAGCCAGGCTGCATTAATGAACTAACTGCCCACTTGGAGGCATGTAGTGCATTAAGGTAAATCTATACCAGGTCTAGGCTGTTTGAACACTATAGCTTTACCGCACTCACTCTCGCTCACTCAGACGTTGCTTCACACACCTGTAATGAAAAAAGACTGGTGGGCATGCTGTGTGCAGGAAATAAGGAAACAAAAAGTTGCAGGTCTGACATCATTACAGCTTTCTGTGAGATGCCTGGGGGCCTGGACCGGGGCCGGGGGCCCACAGCCACGCCTCGGGATAGTCCTCACAGTATTGTAATAATGAGTGTATGGACAGAGTCTGGGCAGTGGAGAGTGCAGCACGGCTCTGACAGTTTCTATTAATCCTTTTATCCTGAACAAATCTGTGCAAGTGGAGTGAAGTCAAAGGGTTACAACCCGTGCTCCTGCATGCGCCTCACACTTAACTTTGTCTGCTCTCTGCTCTCGCTGTACTTCACCATCTGATGAGCCTGATGCTGGAAATTGACTCGCATTTTGGAAGGAGTGCAGTGACAGAATGATTTGATGGAGGAGAAAAAAATCTTTCTGTAATTTTTCACCATGCCACTTTGGTTGTCTTTAACTCTGTTTGGGCCTCTTCTCAAGTGATGCTTCGTGGTGGTATTTGCTGAGTGGCTGTAACATTAGATTTACTGTCATTACTTAGTGATGGAGACCATGGTGGCCAATATCCCTCCTTGTGGTTTCTGTTCTCACATAATCATGTCTTGTTTTTGAAGGGATCAGTGCTTCCCTGAAAATCTGCTTCCAAACTAATCAGAAATGTCAAATATCTCAGAGCCAACACAGTCGGGGCTGAGCTTAGAAAATACCAGTGAGGGGCAACCACAGACTATGTAAAATACAGCATGGTCTCCCACAGAAATGTCCTGTTTGCCATTTTGAGAATGTGTAAATGCAGAAATGTAACGTTGCTAAATTTAATATCGCTCTGGCTCCCGTAGGAGTTGAACCCGTCGATAAATTCTCAAAGGACGCAGAAGACAGCAGTCTCCAAACCAAGACCACTGTGATTATTCTGTTAGTTGTGACAGAGGAGAGAAAGGACCAGGCAGAGGGAGAGAAAAGCAACAGAAGTAACTGAGAGAAAGCCAGACTTTCTGGCACGATAGATAGCATCATTTAGGGCTGTTGTGGTGCTTTTTTCTCCTTTGGGCACGCATTGTCCCAGAACAGACCTACAGTTATACAGCGACCTCCCACGACCTCGGCATCTAATCCAATCAAACAGCACCATAAGTGGGAGCATATAGATCACTCCAGCCAATCGTGTTATAGCGTGCTAACAGGATTATGGGGGTTTTAGTGTGAGGATTCCACCCCTGAGCTTTGATTTTACTACTTACACACATAGCATTGTATTCATATTGTCAGAGCAGAGCATTCTTGCCTCGTCTTGCATTCCAGCCTTTCATGCCTGTCTCCATCTTTCTGTCTCTTTCTTGTCTTTCCTCCTCTACGTGCACCCACTGTTGCCTCTGGCTCTCCAAAAGGCGCTGTCCTAGCACAGCAGTCTGTTATCGTTTCTTATTGTAACCCAGGAGCAAACACGCACACAATCAGACGCATGCAGGAAAGACATACCGCACTCCTCCTCCCAGATGTCCGGGGGGAGAAGCGTGTGTGCAATATAGCAGTATAAGGCATTGCCGTGTGTGTTAGTGTTTCTTGTTGCAAGGAAGGTGAGAGGATTAATTAGTCATCAGGTAGAGTGCAGGGCCAGGTAGACCAAAAGCATTCCTCTCGCATAGAGCAGCCGCCTTGATAAGAGGCACCAATATAGCCCGGGTGCCAGACTGACTCAGCTTTCAACTCTGCACTCAGGCAGTTTTGCCAAGAGAACAACAAAGGAGCTGGAGGGAGCACAACACTTCTCGCTCCTGTGCTCGCTTGTGGGTAGTTATGAAGCCGGTTTTGATGTCTTGATGTCTGGGATATGATTCTGTGAATTGTGGCAGGCTGACAGAACAGACAGATTATTGTTGTGTAATTGCCTAAATTGCCTGCTAACCGTGTTGCCCGTGTATCTCGGTGAAAGCAGATGTTACCCAGATCTGCTGTGGAAATAAAACCTCCAAAACCTCAGATGATAAAATTAGAGCGATCCATCAGATGGAATATTTATGTGCTCTTGTGAACGCCAGCCAGCTATGCGCGCGTGTGTCGTCGCTCGCACATCTGTACATGTATGACACATTTTTGTGAGCTGAGAGTAACATCCAGATGAAGCTGGCGTCTCTACTGCTGGAATGTGACACGGTTCAAGTGATTGGGCGACTTGTTTGTAGTTTGTCTGTGGTGTAACAACTTTCTTCCTGTGGTCACTCTCATGGTCAGTCATCCTCTAATGGGGTCGGCGTAAAGACGGGGCAATGTTCAACAGGTTCCACTGAGCTGCACATGTATTTATTTATCCATTGGATATTGGACTGTGCTTGTACAAGCAAAATCCAACATTTTATTTTGGTAAAAGTTCAACAGTTGCCTTGGGTTTAATAGTCAAACAAAACAAAAAAAAATCAACACATAAATTCCATTTTAATTATGGTGTATTTGCAGTGGCCTGCAGAGCGCTTTTAATTTCTACTGCACCATAAAGGCACAACCACACCATTCATTAGATAGATTGCACAACACAACCACAGTGGTATGTTTCGCTCCCCTCTTTTGTATCCTGCTGAAACAATGTACAATATTCATTCCAGGAGAGAAGTTCTGGAGAGGACGACCCAGTGGGGACACTATGTGAGACTGATGTGTTGCGGGAGTCTTGGGAAGTCATATTAGCATGACCCCACGGGGTTTTGTAAGTGTGGAGACTTGTTGTGTGCATCATGGGATTGCGTGCTGCGGTGTACATGATTAAATAAGTAATAGTCATCCAAATCTTATGAAAATAGTTGTGTTGTTTTATAGGTTCTGGTGGTGCGCTTCAGCCCCTCTATGGGTGACCATAAGTACTCTGTTTATGTCTGTCCGAGCTGAGGGAGCCCTTCATGTGTGTCTGTTTCAAGACGGGGGCCTCTCCAGCAGCGCCCTACAATTTCCCTGTGTTGTGTGTGTGTTGTGTGTGCGTGTGTGTTGTGCGTGTGTGCGTTGTAGTAGAGGGGCAGAGCCTTTCAGAATGAGGTTAGCTCACCATTTAAACGGCAGACAAAAGACTCTGCTAATTAAAACTATGGCTACTTGTGTTTCACTCATTCTCCTTCCCTCCTCTCCTCTCTGACCCTCCCCTCTGTTCTGTCACTCTCTTGCTTTCCACACACATGCACTTTTCAAATGCCTAATTTGTACCCACCGTTTAGTGCTGGCCACACACACACACACACACACACACACACACACACACACAGCCTAATTCTAAAAGATAATGTTCTTTGTGCAACTGCGTCCTAATGAATCCACCTCACAGGACCAAGCGAAGACCCCCGATTGGTCAGTGCCCTGCTGCTGCCCGTTTGTTAAGCCTGTGTGCAGGCAGTGAGCTGGGCACCTCACACCAGAGTATGGTTCAGGCCCAGAGAACAAATTATAGCATGAGTGAACACTGAATAACACAGCAACTATAAAATAACCACTCCGTTGTGAGAAGAGCTCTCCATGCAGTACCACACCTCAGGGTTTTGGCACAAACTGGAGAGAAAGAAAAACACTGCCCTTAGCTTTCTGTTCTGCACCGATGAGTGTGGTTCAAAAAAAAGGGGAAAAAAAGGGAGTGACACTGAATAGAGTGTGAATTCTACTGGTTGAAAAGCATGCATTAAACAGTGGGAATCAAACATTGAAACGTGTTTATTCTGCTTACAAAAAGGCTTTTATTGTATGTTTTTAAGGAACACACACACACACACACACACACACACACACACACACACACACACACACCCTGCTGAACCCAACAAACTTAGTCAAGCCATCTTCAAGGAGAAGTGATGTGTAACTAATGTCTGCTTATTGTCTCCACAGAGATCTGAGTGAGAACTTCATCCAGTCCATCCCCAGGAAAGCATTCAGAGGAGCCACCGACATTAAAAACCTGTGAGTGCCTCTCATTTTTCAGCTGGGATGGGTTTACCAAGTTCAGCACCTCATGGTTATTTTTTCTCAGTGATCAATAATTGGTCAATAGAATCTCAGCTCATATTCCCAGAGAGCAGGATAATGTCTTTAAATATATTGTTTCATCAGGTTAGATTACACATTGAAGAAAATCCAAACATGTTCACAGTAAACAAGCTGGAAACTTTCTAACTGATTAGTAACTTACTAACTGATAAACTGCATGTTTTCTAGCTGTAGAAGTGTTAATCAGTGATAATGACTCAGTAACCAGTGAAAAACAAATCACTATGAAAGCTACTGTCAGATATTCCAGCGTGTTAACCTTTTGCCTTTATCTGGCTGAGGTAATGGCTCTCTGTAAGGTTTGTGTATGCATGTTCAGTGGATTATTTATCACTACCCACCTCACACACACACACACACACACACACACACACCTCTCCCCAAAGATGCCTCGTAGCAACTGTGATTTACATCTTCACCAGAGCATACAGTGCACGCATTCACACATAGAGAGACACGCAGATTTATGAGGTGAGTCCATGCAGATAAACAATCAGCAGCGTCCCCTTTTTTTTGCTGCTCTCGGGGGCTACAGTACATGAGGCTCTGGTGGCTAAACCTGATATCGATTTACCATATTCCATCAGTGTACTACTTACAGTATCGATGATCACAACTGCCCCACAGGGAGAGTGGAAGATAGTGTATGCGTCTTGTGTAACAAAGCCTCTCTCTCTCTCTCTCTCTCTCTTGTGTACTCTACAGTCAGCTGGATAAAAACCACATCAGCTGCATCGAGGACGGAGCCTTCAGAGCTCTCAGAGGCTTGGAAGTGCTGTAAGTATCTGAAGTGATGCTATTTATCCACCCCACACCCCTCCCCCGGTATCACTCCATTAAAGCTCTTAGTTAAATTAAGACATTGTTTTGCCCTGCTAATAACCACAACTAATATATACACATAGCGCAGGCCTTTAATTAGTTAGTATGGCCTTGGTCATTATGCCAAAATACCCCCAGTGGGCCTCATGAGGGGGCCTGCATCATGGAGACCAAGCTCCATTAACTCATTGTTCCACACAGTTGACAGAAGCGTTCCCCTCCATCACATTAACACCACACCACACCCACCCGCTCCTCCACCTCCTTCTACAGCCCCATCCAGCCCTGGGCGGCCCATCTGACAAGGGAGCTCCAACCATCTCCATCAGAAAATCCCATTCAGTTTAGCATTGCACTCCCCGAGCACGTTTGTGACCATGTTGTGCATTTTCCTTTTCAAACATTCAATTAATCATCCCTTGTCAAAAATCATAATCACAGGCCTCGGTGAGAGCGCTCCACCTGAAACAATGTAGACTCACAGTGCAGGCCGGGGGACAAAGGCACTTTGACAGCCTTGTTATTTTTATGGTGAAAGACTGCCGACGTGCATGTGGGTTTGTGGTGGTTTTTTTAGGGGGTGGGGAGACAAAAAAAAGTCATTAAAGACGGCTTTCACGGCATGGATGGATTGCAGATGTAGTGATAGGGTTGTCATAATGGTGTAAGAGGGGATGGGGGTGTTGTTTCGGTGGGGTCTGTGTGTGTAGGTTTTATGGGGGAGGAGGACAGGTTGTGTTAAAAGAGGGAGCAGGTTGAAATATGGTAAAGGGTTATTAGGGCTAAATTGAAATGACCTGATTCACTCGCTGCAGCTGATGCCCAGGGTTCGATGAAAGTGTGTGTGGATGTGTATGCGTGCGTGCGTTTGTGTGTGTGTGTGTGTGTGAACTACAAGTTGGGGCGCTTGTGATCATGCTCGTGTGTCTATTTGCATGCATGACTGTACGTGTGCGTGGGAGGTGCGAGGGCTTCCCATCTGTGTGGAATGAGGTGTTATTCCCAGTGGGATGCCACAAAGAGAGATGGAGAGAAAAGAGACGGGGGGTAGTGGGAGAGGAAGGGCACAACAAAACTCTTTTTGAAGTACAGATTTAAAAATGTCTTTTCTGCCCCTGCGCTGACAACCGACTTAATATAACAATGTTTTGTTGCAGAACGCTGAACAACAACAACATCAGCAGCATCCCGGTCTCCAGCTTCAACCACATGCCCAAACTACGAACCTTGTAAGTCACACATATTCCACCGCAACCTATTCTGCCCCTCCTGAGGTTTTCCTTTAAAATAAACCTATATACTTTCTATGCATACAGACACAGCAGAGGACATGCTGCAGTCAGTGATAGTAGATAGTTTCTGTCATTCCAATCATTGTTGGGAAGAAGCCATAACAAGACCACAGAAGGGGTCTGTAGCAATGCCAAGGGCCATTATCCAACTAAAGGACATAGAACAGCAACTGGCTCAGATAGACTCAAATATCCACAGTGACCTTTTGTGTATTGTGCATTGTATGTGATTACTTACTCTGAAATCATATGTAAATTAAAACAATTATACTTGCTGAATCCACAGTTCTTGTGGTCACTTTTGGGCTTCCCCACTCCCAGTGGGGGCTACGCTATATAGCCTATGTCTGTGCATAATAGGTTTTGCAAGTCAGCGTACGTGCTCCAGACGTCCACCGCACCACAGCACCGAGTTATTCTGGACCGGCACAAAATTCCAGGAATGCCGTGTTTGGAGTACTGGGTTTTGAAAAGTCTTCTTTAGTGTTTCTCCTTTTTTGAATGTGCCATTTACGATCATTCGTGTAGCATGTTATTTAGTGTGTTTCGCCACAGGGACGTGGTGTAATGAGCTCTAGGAAAGAACAGACTTACAGCAGGTGGTGTTTTAGATTGCAAAGAAGGCTGCAGAGACCTTTTAATGCATCCATGTTTTCAATCGTTTTCTCTGTTTTCACAGCCGCCTGCACTCCAACAATCTGAACTGCGACTGTCACCTGGCCTGGTTGGCCCAGTGGCTCAGACAGAGGCCTACCATTGGTCTATTCACCCAGTGTACGGGTCCCCCTGAGCTCAGAGGACTCAATGTGGCAGAGGTGCAGAAACATGAATTCAGCTGCTCAGGTAAGACTTTGCAGAGGTCAAACTTTGGAAGAGCGACACCACAGGAACATTGCTTTTGATATTATGTGTTGTTTATTTATGAAATGTCCACTTGATGAGGAGACCTCGTTTAAAAGAATGTTAAAAAGGGCTGAAATGATAAACCTATTGTTGCACATGGGAAATCAGTGCAAAACACTTCTTGTCCTTGCTAATGGGTGTCCTCCTCCCTACTCCCACTAGTGTCCTCACCTGGCAGCCACCTGACAGCTCCTCTGCCACAGGGCAACCCCCCCCCCCCACACACACACACACACACACCCCTGGTCTTTCCTCCGGCGCTTTCATGTGTCTCCAGCCTTTTGAAGTTGGCAGCGGTGCCAGGAAAATGCCTTATATATATACTATATAAAACACACAGCTGGTGCAAAAGGCAGTCGTGGTACCCATCTCCACAGTTGTCACATTTCATGACCTCCTTTCCACCTTTCACTTCCTCACACACAGAGTATTGGTGTCTTTGGCTGTGTGTGAGGGAGAGACCATGTGCATGTGGGCGTGGCATGGCGTGCATTGGGGTTATCATATCAGGACAATGGAAAAACAGCATGAGAACCTCCACTCCCCACAAGGCCATCTCACTCTCAACACCAGCTGTGCGGGTGTTTGTGTCTATATATGTGTGCGTGTGTTTGTGGGTGTGTGTCCTTTTCTTTCTCCCTCTCTCCATGGGTTGTGATTTTTATGCAGCCATACGGCGTGACAGCACAGATCATTAACTATTCATTGCCCGGGGAAAGAGACTCAAAGCGTGGGAGTCTAATGGTACAGAAGGGGAGCAGAGGGTGTCGGGGAAACTTTGGGGTCTGGGGGTCTACAGAAACAGAGAGTTGAGGTTTTGTGTAATGGGTGGTTGCAGATTGCGTAGTGTGCTGATATTAGCTTCCATCATGTAAGAGTTAGTTTTGCATTCAAGAAAGTTGTCGATTCGGTCTCATACGGACTGGTCATCGACAGTTTTTGGCCAAGAACAAACAGCTGGATGAACACTACTATCTATCACTGTGTATTTCTACCTCTCTGTATAAACACACAACCATGCATCCATGCAAACACGTGCACACACACACAATCACATGCTCCCGGTTTCTTCTGGAGTGGATGAGTGACCAGAAGTTGAACTCCCAGTGAAGAACTCATTAGGGACCGGCTCACTGGCACACACGCACACACACACACACACTTTTAACACGTACACATTTACTTTTTTTTTTTTGTATTTTCAGTGTTCAACACTGTGTGTGTTTGCGTGTGTACTTGGATTGTGCTGTGACCAGGCCAGGCCACCTGCGGGGGATTTGGGGCAGGGTGGCGCTGTGTTGCCGGAGAGGAGGAGGGAGAGGAGGAGGAGAGGCATGTTGTTGTTGTGAGAACCAGGAGAAAGAAAACGGGGTACAGTGTGTTATTAGCTGCCGCAAAATCTGATGAAATTCTGCAGCAGTCTCAGCAGCATCATGACTCATTGACTCTCATTCCCAGTGTTCGACTGGAAAGCGCCACGATATTGGAAATGTTTGTCAGTAATGAGTAGAGTAACACATTTACTGCCTCACTTTGACGAATTATATCACATTTTTCCAGGCAGCCGTTTGTCATGAAATCAACTACAATTCACATTAAAAATCTCAAAAAGCTTATTACTATCAGTTTAAAAAGAAAAAGCTATGAATTTTTACTGAATGATGAAAAACAGGGCAAAGAAGATTACACGAAAAACATTTAACTCAAGTTGAAAATTGGATTTCAAAAATAACATTTGCAGAGCAAACACTTTTAACTTTTTTTTTTAATTAGTTAGCGGGAGTCTGGTGCGTGACCAGCAGCTCATTTGTGGTTTCTCTCCATTTTTGTCTTCACTTTCTATGACCAGTCGCAGTTTTTGAAAATGATCTTGTTTATGAACCGCAGGAAACAAAGACATTTTTCCTCGCAAGCAAGATTTAAAATCTTGGTGAAAATCAATAAAAAGTGATGAGCCTTAATTAAAAACCACTATCAGTTTCATCCTAATTATTTTTAATCCTCTGGCTGTCGTTGGGATTTGACTGACTGGTTTGTCTGAATGTCCTCTGCTGTGATTTATTGAGCAAAACATTTAGACTCCCTTTGCTCTCTCTGATCATTTGCAGGAGAGGTAACTAAAAGTTAGAAGCTGCTTCTGCCAATTTAGGGTTACATGACAGAAAATTAATGACTGTTGTAGTGAATTACTGCTCCCGAGGCATAATAAATGAAGTGAAAATATTATGTTTGAAATGAGGAGTGTGTAATAAAGTAATAAATTGCTTGCGGGGTGGAATAAAATACAACTTGTGTAGTGGGAAACAGGGATAGAGATGACTGAATAAAGAGGGGAAGGGGGAAAGAAGAGAGGGGGCAAACCCAACTGTGGTGCTAAAAGGGAATTTGAGGAAGGAGAGGAATGGGAGGGAGCCAGCGATAACATTTTTGAAATGATGAGAGAAATGAGGTGGAGTGAGGTTAAATGTAAAGACGTGCGAGCAAATGGACAGGAGGTAATGGATTGCAGTGGCAGCCATTGGCAGAGATATGGACGTGGAGAGGCTGAAAATGAGGACGCTAAAAGGAGTGAGAGCGAGCAGAGAGCGCAGCTCCAGGAGGGGAGAGTGATAGGAAGGTGAAAGCAAACAGAACGAGGGAAACGGTGACAGGAGTAGAGTGGTAGAGACGGCGGACAGGGAGGAGATAATGGGGAAAACAGCGGTAGAAAGAACAGGGGACGGGCGTACATCAAACAGCTTCACCTCAAGTATACCTGTCAGAGAGCTGTCATTGTTAAGGCCGCTCCAGCTGTGCTCTGCACTCTCCCTGATCCCAGACCTGTCAAATACGCCATGTTAGATCAGAGGGGACTTCTTCTCTGCCCCACACCTGATCCCAGAACTGTCAAACCTCTGCCATCCTCGATCACAGGGCCTCAGATCACGCGAGTTTGAACGACTCTTGATGCTATTTGTTGTGTTTACCTGTTTCCCAGATCTGTCAAAGCATCTCCTCCCTTCAGGCAATTGATTGTGATTGGCCAGATACTGTACATGAAATCTGACCTTAAACACTGGATTTCAGCTCAATAGTCCCACAGCTAAAGCCAACAATTTCATGGTAAAGTATAATGTTTGGCAGCGATCTTTCTCCCTGTTTTAGGGAGTGGAGTTGCGAGCACTGCGCTTTCACTGCCACTGACTTTCACCATCACTCACTCTGTCTCCCTCTCCCTGAATCTCTACTCCCCCTCTCACACTTTCTCTCTTTCTAGCATTTTCCACTCAAGCTGAGCGATAGATAGATAGGAAAGTAATCAAATATTCATGGTTTGAAACTTGGATTAGTAATGCTGTGTAAATGAGGCCATTTAAAAGTCTGTTTTATTCATTTTATCTGGGTTAGGCTTACATACACACATCTTGAACACACACATACACACACATACACACACACACACCAAACACACCATGCTGGCAGCGCAGGCGCCCGCTCTTCACCACGTCGCTGACAGTGCCCCAGCTATTTGAACAGGTATCTAGAGACAGTGTGATGGGTTGTGTGCTTTGTATGCAAATTGAAAAGTTGAAGTGTTTTAGAACAAATGGAAGTGAAGAGGTGGGGGCTGTAAAGCTGAATGTGCAGAATGGCATCAATTCCACACAGAGAACGCAGACTCAGGAGGAAAATTTGCAGAGAGATCAATGGATGTTATTGGGAGGCTTTCAATCGCCCGCTCCAGCTCTATTATTCATGTCTTTCTTCTCCTCTCTGTATACTGTGGCACTCCTTTAATAGATAACCTAGTTTCTTGCCCATTGATTCTCAAGGATGTACGGCTTTACAATAAAGTCAAGAAAAGGATGTTTTTCATTTCTTTTTGTCAGTGTCAGAACATCTCAGAGAATGTCTTCATTTGCGATTCACTTTATCAAGCAGAAAGGGGCGATGCCATGACAGTGGAGAGGAGTTTGAGCTCCACTTGAGTGCCGGAGCTTCTCTGTGTCACAGCAACAAATCCTTCGGCAAGCAATCTCCCCCCTTCATCCTGTTCAGAGTCCTGCTGCTCTCAGGGAAACCGACCGCATCCGAGCTGCGTTCACACACCTGTAGGAGCTGCACATTCTTTTCTTTCACACTGACTCTGATGCAGTTTTTGTCTTTTCTTGTACTTTTCTCTGCAGGTCACCAGGAGTCTACCAACCTGCAGCCGTGCAGCACGGGTGGAGGCTCTTGCCCGGCCATGTGTACCTGCAGCAACAACATTGTGGACTGTAGAGGGAAAGGTCTCACCGCCATCCCAGCCAACCTGCCTGACAGCATGGCCGAGATGTAAGCACCGCGCCTGCTTAATAAGAATCCAATGAAAGATGTTTTCAAGACCAATGTAACCTTGTACAGGAACACACACAACGTAATCATAAATAGACTAAATGCATTCTTAATATAGCCTAACTAGATCTAATTTTAGCCCTATGTCTGGATCATTGTTTAATCAGTTTTCTGTATCTTTTCTATTATGATATCAGACTACTTGGCATAAGCAACTGGACCCTGCCACAAGTTGTTTCAAGTAATGTCATCCTGAAACATCTAATTTCATTTCCCTAGAGGATAATGTCAGATTAAATTTGCAGATATATTTTGATGAACATATAGTAGCACAATATTATTTACCAGTAAACTTTTACTTAATGCTATTAATCATATAGATCTCTACGTGGATCGGCAAGAGGTGGGTTTCAGAGACATGCAGTGACATCCACAGCTGCATTGTTCTTTGAAGCCTGGCACTGCAGGGCATTTGTTAAAGACCTGTATGTGTTTTCCATATGAATCTGTCTGTGTGTGCTCATGCAGGGGGTTAACAAGGCTGAGAGGATTTAGGCATGCATGTTTCATGTATGTATGTCACTCTAGCTTGCTTTTCTCACCATGCATCACCTGGCAGGGAGACATCCATTTGCCTTACACTGAGAGGGACACATGCAGACCCGGTGCTAGACTTTAAAGTGAGACTGCATGCTCATGTCAGCTCAGATGTGCTGTGTACCGCATGCGAGCGCTTTGCTAACATCCCTCCCTTAGTTTATCAGTCCTGTTACATCTGTCTGGGCATTAACTGTTTCCAGCCCACATGCCATCAGCCTGCGCGGGCCGGCTAGACTTTTCAAGGTAGTGCTTTTACACTCTTTATCACAGGTTTAAAGCCTGAGGCAGAAGTCTGCATGAAATGGTACAGTAACACCATGATTTATGCACAATGAGAAAAAAAAAGGGGAGGATGAATGGAGAAAGCCAGCGGTCGCATTGCATGTTCTTCCAAGGAGCATGTGTGTAGTTAGGAGGACACAGCAAGTTTCTAGGTCTCCTCCTCCCCATGGGGTCTGTTTATAAATACCCAGCTAGCATGGAAGTCACAGATCCCATGTTCCCCAACAACCCTGACCCATTTCTAGTGCAGTGGTGTGCTCAATTTCCTAATTTGGACATGTGGTTCACACTTCTGTGTGTTCTTATCTGATTGATTGAATGACCACCCATGAAATATTGAGATATTTTAAAATCAGCCCTCACACGTCTTGAGTATTGACTTCTGATATGTAAATAATTCAACCTCACCCTCATTTTTAGCCATGTTTTATGGTTTGTGGACCTCTTCATGCCCTCAACTTGTAATTTTCCACAAGTGGAGTACCTCGTAGAGTCTGGTGTGATCTATGAGCCCAATAACCGGCCAGCAGCGCAGATGGGGGGAACAGGGAGACGGCAGAAAGATAGCTCCACCATGGTTCGGTTTTATAGACAGTAGATTCCCTCCGCACAGCAGATGAGTAAAGACATTTTAAAAGCCTCCCTGCCCTTTACATCTAATTGGTGCTTAACCGTGTCCTGCTAATAAACTCTACTATGTTCTGATTCATCTTTTACAAGACCAGGGTGAAACGCCAGCTTATATCATGCACATTCCTCCTGTCCTGCCCATCAGAGCTTCAGCTTGCAGGTTATATTCCCACAAGGCTCTTTCCTTCACTCTCTCTCTCCGTCCTGGCTTGCCAGATCACCACAGGCGGGTTTGAGGAGGCAGATCAACGGCAAAGGAATAAATAGAGAAGGGAGGTGGAGGAGGGGGGGGATTCACTCAGTAATTTGGTGCAGCAGGTTTGATCTGTGCTTGAAGTTCATTATAAAATCAGTTTCAATTACAGCAAGGCGGGCTGCTGGGTATCAAGGCCAGCCTAATGCCTTGTTAATGAGGCACTCGGAAACTCGCATACACACACAAACACACACATGCTGCTCTCATTATGTACAAATCGGAGAATTGCAACGTCCCTGCCCTGCTCTCTTCTAATGAGTGCCAGTGTGGTGTTTATGGCTGCGAGGATGTGAGCTGGTTTCTGTACTCCTCTCTTGTGAGACCAGGCCCAGTTCGCCTAAACACCACCACCACAACAGATTATTATGCACCATAGTCTCTGTCTGCAGTTACTGAACTCTGCCATAAAATCCCCGACCCCCCCTCCAAAACATACACACACCCCACACACCCCTTTCATCCGCTGCTGCAGTCCTGCCATCCATTTCTGACACACGCACCCAAAGGCATAATGTGTTTCCCCTTAATGAAAACCCTGCTTAGACCCTAATGAAAAGGATGAAGAGCATTGATTGGGCCAACACAAACACCAGTTCACAGACACACACACACATGGACACACATACAAATGTTCAGTCTGATAAATTGGATGGGAACCATTGATTGTCCGTCTGAAGGCAACTCTAAAAGATTGTTTCTTTTTTTCTCTGCCAACGGGACACAGAAGCTCCTTTGTTGATTGGAAGGATTAAGTCGCTCGCACGTATCGATCTGCGAGAAGAAGCGACAATGCGAAAGATAAAAAGTTGTCAGACGGCATGGTGTGTGTGACTGTGCGTGTGAGAGTGTGCCCTCGTCTGACTCGGAGGGTTTTGTTATATGCTGACACACACCGGAGCACCACAGCACGTACACTGACACTGACACACATGCAAGCAGCATGCAGCAGAGTGCCAGACTGGTTTGGACCAGCCAGACAGACTGGCTGATGAGAGAAGGCGCTAAAGCCACTTGGCCCTAACACTCTGCCGCATGGTGAGGGCAGAGGAACCCACAGCGCTGTCACTCTGCTGTAAATCCAGGGACACACGGCGACAGGGAGACAAAAACAGACAGAGAGAGCACGTCCACCGCAGGAATCTGTGGTCTGGAATCACTGCTATCCTAAGAATGTCAATTGCACTCCTATATCCTCCATAAATGTAAGCCACTCCTTTGAAGGGAAAGATTGTTGATTGAAAAATTTGGAACTCGAAACTCTTGAGTGGCTGTGGCGGATGTCTAACAAAACATTTACCCCCCATGAATACACATAAACATAGCCCTCAGAGGCTTGTAGTAAATCTGAAGTGTCTCGAGGAGAATAATTAGATCTTGTGAAGATGGTCCCGTGCCAAGGAATCACACATTGAAGAGTGTGATGGTTAAATCTTTCAACAGCATTTGATTTGTTTAGGAGTTTTGAAGATTTTCGAATATTTCACATTTTCTCGGGGGGGCCAAAAAGCGTTTTTAATGATCTTTAGATTCCGTCGAAGCCGCCGGCCCACCTCCTCTCACAGGACCGTGCCGCCTGTTCTGCAGCCAGTTCCTCTGCTGGGAGGCAACATGGTAGGACAAGCAGACAGGCCCACAGCTGGCTGCCGGGCCCTGCTAAGCCTTGTTAAGGACAGTTTTAAAAGCTGTGAACTGACCTGCAGATAAACAGCCCTCTGTCAGCTACACCAGGGAATTGTTCTGGGACTGAGCTGGGTCCTAAGTAGCAGCCGGCCTGAAACACACAGACATGCATGCCCACACTAATGGGGTTCGGTGATGTCTGTTTCCCGGGGACCATCTGAGACTGATTAGACTTTGTGACTGTTCTGTACTAAATGACCGAGCGCATGTTTGTCTGTATATTCATTTTGTTCTTTGACAGTTTTTTATGGCGAGATTTTGTCAGACCCTTTTTATGGTTAACTTTGCGCCAGCAGCTCTTGGGCTCACAGGAAAAAGTAAACTAAAAGCAGTAATATTTCACCGTGCCGCAAAGGTTTCAGTGGACACTTTGCAGACACCCAGAGGATAAAGACAAATTTCACAAGTGAGAACAAACAAGTGAGATCATTATTGATTTCAGGGTCTCATATGAGAATGTAAGTGCTGGAAACTGTAAATGTTATACCAAGAAGAAATATGACTTTGAGTTGAAGGCCTTAACGCCCTTCTCCAAACCGAGACAGAGCCTTTCCCCCTCCAGTCTTTTTCCACAGCACTTTAGTATTCAGATTGTTTATTGGTTCTGAGGATGTTATGACTCCAACATGCCTGGACCTATTACAGCTGGGGAATAGATCTCCGCTAATATAATCAGGCCAATCACTAAGGGTCAGAGGTGATGAGGGGATTACTCAGCTCTGTTGCCATGGAGAAGTCTATTGTTTGGTTAACTGATGGTATCTCCTCTCCTTCTTTCTCCTCTCCTCTCCTCTCTTCCTTTCTCCTCTCCTCTCCTTTCCTCTTTCTCTAGACGTCTGGAGCAGAATGGGATTAAGTCTGTTCCTCCCGGAGCCTTCTCTCCCTACAAGAAACTGCGTAGGATGTAAGTACAGCAGTACACTCACCTCAGGGCTAAATAATACAGATGAGAACAAGAAGTTTAGGGCTGGAAAAAGAAGGGACAATTGGCAGTCTTCTCATTCCCATCTTGAGGACCATGAAGTATTTATTTTGTCTGTGCCTAAAGAACATATTCTTGTTCTCAGACTTGGGGTGGCATGGAAAGCAAGCACTCAGATGCTACATGAGCATAATAACAGCTCTCATCTTTCATTGCCGCACGCTGGTATTCCCCTGGCTAGTGTTGTGTCCACTTTGCGCATATGTGTGTGTTGTGCCTGCATTGGCAAATTGTAAACTGCGGCTGGGATGATGATGAGGGGACGGAGAGTGAGCCGGAATGACGGCTGAGGCCTCGAACTCTCTGGGAGCGAACAGCGATGGGCTGGTAGTCCAGACGGAGTGGTTTTTCGCCTGTTCAGGCAGCTGTCTGGTCACCCAGCCAGAGCACACCAGTCGGCCAAACCCATAACTCCAACACCACCAAGCCTGACCGACATAGCAGCAAAAGAGACGGAGGAAACGGAAGGTCAGGGAGTTTCTCTGCCCTTCTTAAAGGATTCCTCGCCGTTCTATCATCCAACTCCGGGGACAAGTCTGAGGTTCAGATGAGGTGAACACAGTCCACAGACTGAAGCAGCTGCTATCTCGTTGTTGCTCCGGTGAAATCTCAAGGGAAATTAATATTTATACTCACAAAATTGAACACAACTTTTTTTTTATTACTACATGTTGAAAAATACTGTAAACCATCTCAACTCAAACAGGTCAGATTTCTGTGTTAGAATAAAGACAACCCTTAAATAAATATACATTGTAATATAAGTCTCAAGTCAACAGGAGTGGAGCAGCTACTGTCTTGTAACTCTGGACAAGAAAACTCATTTATTCTTACAAATATAAATGCCAAAATGTTTTAGATCACCATATGTGAGAATAAAAATCACAGACTGGTTTTCGTATCTGTGACTCTTACAGTTACAAAAACAGGGTCGCCACTTATTATGGAACATGATATCATCAAACAAATTCATCTTTTCATACATAATGGTTACACACCAGATTTGATAGCAGCTTGAAAAATTCAACAAACACGAACATTAACAGAATCTGCACTAACAGACTGCTGTGTTACTGTATTTGGTCCTGACTATAATCTCAAGGGAAATTCTTAATAATCTTTTCATCCAAAAATGTAGAACTGTAAACACAGCCTGAAATCTTTTTTTCTAAAAGCTATCCGTATTCATTAATTTTGACACGGAATTTGTACTTTTCATAAAACATAAACAAACCAAAATAAATGGCAGTGAGAACGTGTTACCCTCTCTCCCATCTACTCGTCCAAACAGACATGACCCGCTACTGTTGCTGCTGTTCATCCTGCATTTAGCAACAACAATGCATGGCTGCGTGACTTTGCTGACCCTCGGTGCCTCTGTTGATTCAGCTGGCCGTGTGCCCTCACTGACCTGGCCTATATGTCCAACACCCTTCCATGCACATTGTGTGTAGACAGCATCGAGACATCATGACAAATATGCTCACTCTCCTGGCTCTTCAGATGTTCCTATGTGTGTTTGTAGAAGATTTCTGGCATATTGGATATGGATAATAGCTCCGTATTTGATTATAAGGCAACATTACGTAAGAAAAGGTTATTTATAGGTTTTTATGTGTGTGTGTGTGTGTGTGTGTGTTTTATTTTTTGTTTATTTTATTTGTAGCATGCTCAGGCATGTGTGTAATGCCTCTGCT
This sequence comes from Trachurus japonicus, assembly GCF_045865225.1. Classification (NCBI taxonomy): domain Eukaryota; kingdom Metazoa; phylum Chordata; class Actinopteri; order Carangiformes; family Carangidae; genus Trachurus; species Trachurus japonicus. The sequence goes on along the minus strand of NC_140921.1, from coordinate 17,846,441 downwards.
GACCCTTCGTGTCCTCTTCTCCAAGTAAATGCCAACCACACACATTCTCTTTCACCTTGTCCTGGTTTGAATGACCTACACATGAACCGCTCCTTAAGACAGGGATGGAGTATAGCAGCCCTCGCACACCGACGCATACACAAACAACACACACGCGCAGTGTCTGAGTTTACAGACACACACCAGCGCAGATGTTGGCTCCTTCGCCAGGTTTTTGTTTCCAAGAAACCTCAATCCTTTGCAAGAAGACAAATGGGCACTTATTTAACTGTTACCCCCAAATGAGAAAATATCCCTCTTCTTCACCACATGATGATTTTCCTTCAAAGGTATCCAGTCGACTGGAGTTCAGTCCACATACTCCATTAACTCTCTCTCTCCATCTGTCTTTCTCTCTTTTCTGTCCCACTGTTCCTCATTTACTGTTGCATTTACTCACACACACAGACACACACACACACACATACTCACACACACATAAACACATAGACACATAGGCTTAGTGGTTATCCTGTGGGTAGAGGCCTGTGGATCCTATTAACAACGGCTATGTTCAGAGGCAGTCTACTGTATTTTGCTTTGGATTTCAGCCCTACACCCCATTTTCACTCACACACGCGCGCGCGCCATGATAAAACGCAGAGCTGGTTGATAGGCCACAAATAATACAAGTAAATGTTTTGATTGGCTGCGAGACTCTAGCCCGCTCCATTTCATCAAATCCCTTGAAGGGACGCACCATTAGATATGGGAGAGAGCTGGAACTCATCTTCTTCCAGCTCAGGCTACATTTGCTCCCCCCCCCTACCCCCCGCCTCACACTCCAGTGACAAGCGTGGGCCTCACATCCACCCACCTTCCTATGAGGGTGACACCCAGCTGACAGCGGGATCAGACCTCCCACAGGGAAAAAGGCTTTGACTCTTTCCCAAAATCTCCATTCCCTTAACTCATCCTCTCTGACCTTCTCCAACACAGAGACCTGAGCAACAACCAGATCTCCGAGATAGCTCCCGATGCCTTCCAGGGTCTGCGCTCCCTCAACTCCCTGTAAGTTGCCCCCGGGCCAAGTTTGTGCATAAAATATCTGCTCGGTTGTCATTTCCCGTGTGTGTGTAAAGCAAGTCTTTGTTGTGATTTCCCAGCGTCCTGTATGGAAATAAGATCACCGACCTGCCCAAGGGGGTGTTTGACGGCCTCTACGCTCTGCAACTGCTGTAAGAGGAACACACACGCACTCTGCTGATCCAGTGCAAACATACATACCAGGCACCCTTTACTCCCACTCAGTAAAAGAGTCATAACCTTCAAATAAACTTTGTACCAGTGCATAGTTTTCTAGATGGAATGCATAATGAATGAATGCATGAAGAAACTCTGACAAGCTGCCCGCCCCTCCCCAATCTCCCCACCCCTCCACCTCCCATACCCCTCTCTCTCTCCCCGTCTCTCAGGTTGCTGAATGCCAATAAGATTCACTGCGTCCGTGCCAATGCCTTCCAGGACCTGCAGAATCTCTCGCTGCTGTCGCTCTACGACAACAAGATCCAAACCCTCGCCAAGGGCACCTTCACTTCACTACGAGCCATACAGACCCTGTGAGTCAAACACACATATGCACGCAATCATGCTGTCGCACACCAAGACATCGTGAGCCGTCACCATAAAACACGAGCCAACACGGGAGTTGTTTACTCACAGGTCTGTGTAATAACACAGGAATGGAATCATGAGGTAGAGAGGGGAGTAAATCTATCATCTTCACAAACACGCAGACACACACACACACACACACACAGCTTCTGCGGCCGGATCAAGATCAAAAACAGCACCCACTCTTTCCACCACTGTTACTCAGACAGCAGCCATTCCATCTAAATGAATGCCTCCTTTTTTTTTCGTCCAAGAAACAAAGCAAACCACATGCTGTTATCAATACAGACCTCACACTGTGGCCTCCAACACACTGAAAGTTTTCAACATTGCTGTCTATATATGCCAACACAAGATATACAGGACACCTGTTGAAGATGATGGATAGTGCTGCCCCTTGGCTCGCACCACACATGCACTCACATATAGAGGGCACTGGGTTTAAGGGTCTCAGTCTAAAAGAGGCCTTCTTGTTTTGCCTGCATTGTAAAGACGGGGTAAAAATACATGCTGAGCCTTCCCACAGCCTCGGGTCATCCAAACTGACTACGTCATTTTGGAAGGCAGCACACACTCTTTCCACTGAAGCAGCGTTCAAGGATACAGTCTAATTCATGTCAAATTCAGAATATAAATGAGAATGTTTTGCAATATTTGTTGTATTTGGTTGTGTTTATATTGTTTTTTATTTCTCTGACTGATCTGGATGCCGTATTGTGTTTAACTTTGTTGCATTATACTGAGAGCGGTCCAATATTTTATCAACCCGATTTCCAGATCAAATATTTGACTTCTAATCTAATCTATTTACATAAAATAACTTACCAGCATGACAACTACAGCCTCTAAGATGAAGAGTGCAGAATCACACATGTAATGATCAAGAGATGGATGTGTTTGACTTACATAATGTGTAAGTAGTAGTGTCAGATTTACATAATGGTATGGTGGAACTTCAAAATCAATCAATCTCATGCCCACCAAAACATACCTTTTCATATGTTCCTATTGCTCCAGGTGGGAGTTTGTTACATTGATTGAATTACATTGAATAGAAACATACCACTTGTAATTTCCCTTCTTGACCTTTATCCCATCAGTTTTCATGTGTGTTCCTTTTCCCTCTCCCATCCTTCCTTCCCTTTCTTCCTCTCTCCACCTCCTGTACCTTTTCCCCGTTTCCCAATCCTCCCCCCTCTCTCTCCTCTGCAGTCACCTGGCCCAGAACCCATTTATTTGTGACTGTAATCTGAAGTGGCTGGCAGATTACCTGCGCTCCAACCCCATCGAGACCAGCGGCGCCCGCTGTGCCAGCCCTCGCAGACTCGCAAACAAACGTATCGGACAGATCAAGAGCAAGAAATTCCGCTGCTCTGGTAGGCCGCTGGCCCAGCCCGCGCCGTCTCCAAATGTCTCCTTCTCACCTCTCTCCCGGCCTCCCTACCTCTCAGACAGGCTGTGTTGTTCTTATTCCACTTGTCTCTCGCTGCTCTTCTCTTACCTTCTCTCTTTCTCTCCGCTGGGAGTGGCTTTTATCGTTCCCTCTACCTCATACCACATTTAATGAGTGATCATTCCTGGCAAAAGGTTTTATTCAGCCCATCATTTGTTGTTCCGGTGCTCCTCGGTCAATATCTCCCCAGACAAACTTGGGGCCAAGTAGGGAGGGATCGTTAGCTATTTCTCCATTTCTTTCCTGTCTTACCACATCGTGAATCTGGTTTCACATTCAAACCACACTGAGCTGAGATCACCAGTCAAGGCTGGTGTAAGGGCTAGAGTTTCTGTACGTGCCCACCATTCCTCTGCCCTCTGCCAATCTCAGGCTCCTGTCCGTCACAGCCTCCATCCTTCCAGCTTTCTGTTTGCCAGGCTCCGGTTTCCCTCATGACCCCTCATCCCTTCATCCCTCCCCTCCCCTCCCTGCCCTGCCCAGCCAGGCCTCACCATCCGCACCCCTCCACTCCTTACCAACTGCAGTGTTTACGCACTGTGCTACACTGTCTGGCACTCTGCACTGCTGAGGTTTCACACTTCTTTACAGCCTCATTTGTTTGGCTCGACCTGGTGAAGAAGGCAGTCCATGTGTTTTTTCTCTTTTTTCCCTCTTTTTTTGCCTCTTTTCTTCTTTCTTGTTTTCTTTCTCACTGTCTCCCCTCTTTTTCCTCATGTCACTCTTCCTTAGCAACAGCCAAATATTTACCATGTTTTAACATCCTTACTATTTTCTCTACATTGCCATACACAGAGACAGCCCTATGCTTCTCTGGTTAACTGTCATGTATGTTGAGTCACGTGTCGTCATATATAAGCTCTATATATATATAAGCTCTCTATATATGACTGTTTTGATGCATAGCGACACCACAGCTATGTAGACCGTGCTGGTCTCACTGACATCCGTCCCTCTTTCTTTTCTTCATCACAGCCAAAGAGCAGTACTTCATCCCAGGTGAGTGGCTTGTAAACGTTCACACCTATCATTGCCTTCCTCTTTTCTTTAATTATCCACCCGCAGCCATGTAGAGGCATCATGTTTTCCATTACCTTATTCTTCATTTAAATACATCTCCCCCACAGGTTAAAGGATCATTTCAGTTTATTACAACTTGGGTGATATTTTTTGTAGTTTTGCGATCGTTCCTTTTGGTATCAATAATGTTTTATAATGTCTAGTTAATTGATGAGAGCTTGAAGAACAGACAAGCGTACAGGTTTTCAACAAACCCACAGATTCATTAAAGTAACATGAAAGCAAATAAAGAAAATGGCCAAGTTTTTGTCTAAACTGCTTCTCGTTTACATTTACCACATGTTACAAACTGACATCTTAGTTCAGTTTTAACCCACAAAACTTTGTGCAAAGTCTTCCTGCACAATGTGGGACTTAAAACCCGAGCAGTAATAAACTGGAACCATCTTTTAATGTGGATGATGTTGGGATGAACTTCAGAGGAAATGGTCTGCACAGACAAAACGCATTAGACATTTTACAGGGTAAAATGAGTTAGTTGGTATTTATGCTAATTGTGCCCACGAGTGACTGAGCCTATGTGTGCATTTTAATGTGATATACGTGTGAGAGCTTCTGTTTCTCCTCAGCTCTGTTTTCCTTACAGTCTCAGCAAATAAAGTCAAAAGGACATGGCTCTTTGCTTTGGCATGAGCACAGACAGTCACTCACCAAGAGGGGCAGAAAGGGAGGGAGGGGGGAGGGAAGGACAGAGGGGAAGGAAAGTGTGTCCTTTCTATCAGTAAAAGCTAAAGAAAATAAAGCCCACCAGAGGACCCAGATTCCTATCAGCGGACGTTTCCGGACCTCTTAACAAGAGCACTTCCAAGAAAATAACAAGGAGGAGCAGTGATGTGTGTCGAACTCTGTCTGTGTGCGCGCGTGTGTGTGTTTGTGGCGGAGACGTTTGTCTGATTCATGTCTATGTCTGAGTGTCTGCGTACGTGCGTGTGTGTGAATTAATGTGTCTTTGTGTGCTAAGCTGAGATAAAGCCCTGCACTGGCTTAGAGAACAAATGGGAGTACTATGTAAGCAGAGGAAAGATCAAAGCCAAATGTGATTAATGAGAATTTCACCCTCCCCGAATGATAACAATAAAAGCCTCCACAATACACACATACACGCACCGAACGCGCACAATCACTGACGGCACGGGAATTCCATAATACACTGATAATGAGGAACCAAGCTGCAGGGAATTATGAGAACTTCTACAACTCCAGCGATGAGTCATTTTGCGCCTCAGAGAGGGAAAAACCTCATCCCTCTCCTCTGCGTTTTCTCCACTTTCGTTTAAATCCGCTGACAGTAAAAGTGTCGCCACCACGCATTTGTGACGACGATGATGACTCAGGCTCACGAATCTCTCCCCCCCCCCCCCGGCTCCTCTACATCCTCCAGATCAAAGTTCTGCGCTGTACTTTCATTGCTTCCTCTGGTGCAGGAAATGCCTTGTCCTGTTGTCTGGCACAGGGAAGGACAACTCCTTAATGAACTGCATTACTGGTTCTTTCAGCGTGCTTCACTGAGCCACTCTGAGAGGTGGCACACTTTCAGACAAAAGTTTTCACGCAGGCAGCCAGAGGAAGCCTTTTCTGTAAATTCACTCCTTCACTGTCGAACCGTATTCTAATAAAGTCAGCGATGAGGGTTTGGGGTTAGGTTATGGTTTCACATGCCGTTCTATTTATTTGGACAGATTTTTGATACTCAGCCTTAGGATTTTGTCTTGGTTGTTTGAGGTTTTCCTGCTCATGATTGTGGTCTGGGTGCCCCACAGTGTCCCACTGACGTCATCTGCAAACCTCAGACAGGCAGAGAGGTGCACCCATGTGAGCGTGCAGAAAAAAAAAAAGGACATAAAATGATATCCTAACAGAAAATACAGAACTGTTCCCTCTAAATGGGACATATGCACACACACGCACACACACATAAGCCGTGTATGCACAAACATTGAGACACAATGCGCACACTCGCAGACACACACACATGTTCTAAGTGGATCCCAGTGCTGTTCCATTATTGAGCAGCCATGATGTAACTGGCAGCACGCTTTTTGGCACGTAACGTCTATTCATAGACAGAGGAGGTGCAGGAAAACGTCCCACACTCCCCCTTGCTGCCTCATTCTTGCTCTTCCTCCGTCAGGACAGGCGTCTCCCTGCACCTCCACCACCCACCCTCCATTTCTCTTTCATCTGTCTACTTTACCTCCTTTCTCCCTTCTTCATTCCTGCATGCATTTACGTCCGACTTGGCCTCCTTTTCCTCCCTTCCTTTTCCTCCCTCTGCTCCCTTTTCACTCCACCTGTCTACACCCTCTTCCTGTACATCATTTCAACCACTTTTCCTTCACCATCCTCTCTCTCCCTCTATCTCTGGTTCTCTCCAGAGCTCTGCTGCGCTGAAGCTGCCCATCCAAATCCTCTTTGGCATCCCTATCTCAATCTCCCCCGACACCGTTCTTTTCACCCCACTGCTCGCCACTCTGTCACCTCTCTAAAATAACACACCCGCCCATCCCTCCGTCCCCTGGCCCTCACCCATCTATCTCTCTTGCGATGAATGGTAGAAAGCTGCAGGATGATCTTTAGGGACAAGATTAGTTATGGGGAAGCTGCTTCTCGGGGTCGCAACAGGACAAGGCGCTGACATACAGCTGCTGGTGGGAGCAGATGCGTGACTGAGAGCATCATGGGAAAGTGGCGTGTCTGTCTTTGTAAGCGACATGGATGATTTCATTGCGTGTTATAAGAATATACGTGTTGGCATTTCCTCCTGCTCAGGTACAGAGGACACTCGTCTGAATAACGCCTGTAACAGTGACCCAGTGTGTCCTCCCAAGTGCCGCTGCGAGTCAAACGTAGTGGACTGCTCCAACCTGAAGCTCACCAAGGTCCCCGAGCACATCCCCTCATCCACCACTGAGCTGTAAGCAACCAAGAAAAAGTATATTTTACACCAAATGGGCAGAGACCATATGAAGAGAATCATAAACTCTGAATCAAGAGAATTCAAAAATCTTTTGGAACTATAAAGAGAACTATAAATCTGAATTAACTTGTTCATGTGAATGGCTAAACCTTCTTGACTTTTCTGTCTAGCCGCCTTAACAACAATGATCTCACCACTCTGGAGGCAACTGGAGTTTTTAAGAACCTTTCCCAGCTGAAGAAAATGTAAATAAAACTTATTTATTGCTTAATTTTGTTTAATATTTCATGTCATGTCACTTTTTAACAAGTCATTATCTATATAGTTTACATTCAATCCTCTGACATGCTGTTATTTCCTGCAGTAACCTCAGCAACAATAAGCTCACGGAGATTGAGGATGGGGCGTTCGAGGGCGCATCGTCTGTCAATGAGCTTCACCTCACGGCCAATCAGATCGACTCGGTACGGAGCGGGATGTTCCGTGGCCTTGAGGGACTGCGGATGTTGTGAGTTGATACGCAAACGCATCACAATCACACGCTCGGTGTCACATTCAGAGATGGTTTTAATCTGATGTGGTTCGTGTGTTTCCTCTCCAGGATGCTGAGGAACAACAAGATCAGCTGCGTCCACAACGACAGTTTCACGGGGCTGCACAACGTCCGTCTGCTCTCCCTGTACGACAACCAGCTGACCACCATCACTCCCGGAGCCTTCGACACCCTGCAGACCCTCTCCACTCTGTGAGACCCCTACACAAACACACACACACACATTTGCTCACCTTTTAATTGTGCATTACAAATTTCATTGACCTGTCACTTTCTCCCAGTAACCTCTTGGCCAACGCCTTCAACTGCGACTGTCGGCTGGCGTGGCTCGGTGAATGGCTGAGGAGCAGGAAGATCGTGACAGGCAACCCTCGCTGCCAGCGTCCCGCCTTCCTCAAGGAGATCCCTCTCCAGGATGTGGCTCTGCCTGACTTCCGCTGCGAGGACGGTAGGTGTTACCAAGCCACACAACCACCCATCGTGATTGGAGTCCACTTTTCTTTCTGTATGTCCTTATTTAGTCTGTTTGAAGTTTTGTTGCAGCCTCTCCACTTTAAATGAAGTAATCTGTCTCTTTGAAAGGAGATAAACATCTTCATTCTCGTAGATGACCTCCACTATGTGTGAAACTAAACTGTCAGGGTCTGACTGATGAGGATTTTCGCACTTCACCCTGCTCCACGACACGTTGTGAACAAGAGCTGCTTAAAGTGTCTGAGATGATCTTAAATAATGACTGCTATTGTGCGACTCTTTTGTGTACTGAATAGATTGCTGCTCAGCAGTTCCTGAGCTTCTGGTCGATGCTGGGCTGAGTGGAGCTATTGAGCTGTTTGCCTTATTGACCAGTCAGCCTATTTGCACCTGAATGAATGTTAGACTTGTCTTCAGGCCTCGGGCAGCATCCATTCTTTGCTCCTACTGGTCGATATTACATTAGTGAAGCTGCTCTCTCTCTCTCTCTGTCCTATTTTACTTTTCACATTTTTCACTTCCTCTTTTTTCATTGTCTCAGTGTCTCACCATCAGCTTGAACGGTTGTGCTGTTTGTTCACTGTCTCGCCTTTAGGTTTGTTCTGTCTTTCTATCTTTCTATATTTTTTTATTTCTTTTCCAGGGACAAGAACTCTTCTTTTGGTTGTCCTCCAGCACTTTCCTGCCCTCCTGGTTATTCCTCAGTTCTCCTCCCCTCTGGTGTCTGACTCCCCTCTTTCTCCTCCTTTTTTTCCCAGGCCAAGAGGAGTCAAGCTGTGTGCCCAGACCCCAGTGTCCCAGTGAATGTACATGCCTGGAGACTGTGGTGCGCTGCAGTAACAAGCACCTCCACACACTGCCCAAAGGCATCCCCAGGAACGTGACTGAACTGTGAGTTCCTCGGCATTAATTATGCTAATTGCATTGATATCTTATCAGTTCGAGGTCCCAGTATTATTACTGTTCATCTGTCTAGCTTTGATGGAGGCAGGTCTGGAAGGAAAACCAGGAAACCAAAGCAGACAATGGAAAGGTAGAGAGGTGCTTAGGAGGTATAAAGGAGATAAGAGTTAGTGAAAACAGGGGAGACAAAAAGACAGATTTCATCATTTGGAGAAGAGGAAAGGAGTCAATAAACCCTGCAGTTATTCTCTCAGACATTCTTCTCCTGTGTTCCCTGCAGCCTTCAGGGCTAGCACTGATGTCACTCTCACACTCAGAGCCAAGGATCTGTATGTGTATGTGTGTGTGTGTGTGTGTGTGTGTGCGTGTGCGTGCATATTTGTGTGAGGGCCAAAAGCCTGTCCACAGGAGTATAGGGGAGCAAGAGGACATTTTAATGAGCAGTTTTCAATGGAAAGGGGAGGGAATGGAATAGGTCTGGAACTTTCCAATACTGCTTCAAGTGGCTCAGACTAACACATATACACACAAACAGATGCACATACACACACACACAAATGCACACACACGCTGTGCGAGCCTTAAGGCCTGTCATTGTCCCAGCAGGTGTGACCAGGTGTGCCCCTCTGTTTTGGGCTTTCATCTAGTCATCTGGGGAGTTTGCTACTCCATTATTATCCAAAGTGTCCTCTACACCGTCATTACCTATCATTACCTCTGAACCCAAAGCCCCCCTCCCCCTTTCCCAGATTACCAGACACCCCCCCTGCCCTTCCCGCCCTCAGTGCAGTCAACAACAATAGTGGGAGAAAGCCCCTGTAGCTCTGCTCAGGGGGAGCAGGCCCTAAATCGGTCATTTATCAAGGTGACGGCCCTCTGGTAGCACTTTGTGTTGGCAGTCAGCACGGTGGTTGCAGCCCTGCAGGCATGATGTTACACACACATCAGTGTGTTAACACACACATGCATGAATGCACCCACGAGTGTTTATGTCTCAGTCACTTTAAAAGTTGGGCTGCTCGGTCACATATTTGCTGCAGGAAATAAACAAAAATGTCATTGAATGTAATGAGTTCAAATAGAACATGTTTATACTAACTTCTGCTTCAAGGCTGGAGACACAATGTTGTGTCAGGAAAATGGAAAAAAAAAAAAAGGAATTGAAGGACAAAACATTTGACTGTTTAATGTAACATGAGATTAAATTGGCTACAACCGCATGGGAAAAAGTGTTCTGTCTGAAAAGTGTGACATCCTGAAATAACCGCCTCCAGGTCTTAACCTAACCAGTTCACTGAGTAAAACTAATCTGCTGACAAAGAGCAGAATAAAACAGTACTTTACAGCTTCAAATTAGAAGACGATGTATATTTTACACATTAAATGCAAATGAGACACAATGTGAGGATACACTGTAGAGTTAATTTAGTTCAATATAGAAAGCGCTCAATAAAAGTAAGTCTGGTCAAATAATTTGACACATCCTGCAGCACCTTCACAGTAAAAACCAGACGTCACGACAGGACTCTTATTGGGAAGCAGCTGCAGTTTGGAACATTCTCACACATGCACCTGCTTTCTGGCAACTGTAGCTGCAACATATTGGTATTATATTCCAACATATTCATCATATTGAAAATGTATTAAAGCATTACGATGTGTGATGATGACAGTGAGTTTGAAAATAAACAGCGCTGGAGCAAAACGTTATGTTCTTGAATGTATACACACATCACAGAGGTTGAAATTCATAGTAGATGGTAAATACAGAGAGTCCAATAATAATCTACTCCAGTCTGAATGGATCATTTCATGCCTGCTGACTCACTGCTGAACTGTTTGTGTCTCTTTGTTCAGGTATCTGGATGGAAACCAGTTCAGCGTTGTGCCGAAAGAACTGTCAGCCTTCAAATACCTGCAGCTGGTGTAAGTTTTCATCTGTCTTCTTTCTCTGTCTTACCGAGCAGAGCAGTAGAATTAACCTTTGCCCTTTTTTTATTATTATTTCAATTTTCCACTCAGAGACCTGAGCAACAACAAGATCAACTCTCTGACCAACTCATCCTTCGCTAACATGAGCCAGCTCACCACTTTGTAAGTCCTGACCAGACTCGGCCACCTCAGACCAAAGAGCTAGTATTTCTTCCTTGTGCTGACAGTGGGATGGAAACAGCTGAATTTACATAACACATACATGTGTGTAATTATTTTTGCATTGCAGAATCCTGAGCTACAACTCCCTACGTTGCATCCCCAAAATGGCCTTCAGCGGACTGCACTCTCTCCGACTGCTGTGAGTTTATTTCATATTTGAAATGCAAGCATCTTCATGTGCAAGTGTGTGTTCATTTTAATGTGTCAAATCGAGGGTTAAGTACTAAAATCCTATTTTTAACACATAATGTATCTTTCCAGTGGTATGAGAGAGTTTCTCTTTTTTTTTTTCTCCTGCAAATCAAAGAACGCTCAAAACAGCAACTCATTGGGAACAATTGAAGTTATTTTAAAAGAACAGGTCTAAAACGAGAGAGGACTCACTTTGAGACTAAATGAGTTATTAAGGAGGATATTTTTGCAGCTCACACTGACTACAGAGACAGGAGAGCAGATGCTTAGAATCTTTGATTGACTCCAGAGGATTGAAACCCAGTCTAAACAGTTATGACAGCTTATGAATTCATTCTCTCTCTCTCTCAAACACACACACACACACAGACAGACACAACCTCCGACCTATTTTCTCTGTATAAATGGCAGGCAGGGGGGCAGCAGCAGCGTTGTTCCAGCTCCTACTGTACTCCTGCCCACACCTTGTCTTTAGACATCTGCACACACAAGTCTGTTCACCTCTAAACACCCCGGGCTCATCACCGCCCTCGCCACCGGGGCCAAAACATGCGCCCCCACAACCCACTGTACAAAATCACTCTGACACTGATTACCGGAGAAAGTTTGCCCCTGCTAACCATAATGGTTTTGACTCTGCCTCCGGGTTTTTATGAAGTTATGAAGTCTTTGATTGTGCACTCTCAGTGACCATGGGCTCCTCGTGGATGAATTGGTCTGCTAAATAACTGAGATGTAGAATGTAAATGCGCTTGACAGATAAATGACGAAACCAAAACCAGTCTTTGGACCTGCATCCAAAGATACAGCAGCTGGATGCCTCACACTTTAACTCAAACGTACACTTTAGTTCTGCCAGGGAGAAACAGAGACCAGGTCCAGCAGAGTCCTTATGAGATTATGTATGCATCTGTGTGTGTGTGTGTGTGTGTGTGCTGGTGCCTGTATTCATAGCCTACATGTTTGTCATTTACTGGCTTGGTGCCGGTTAGTATGTGTGTGGGAGCAGACTTATCGGCCTTCCATGTGTGCTCATAGCAGGCACACTTTTTACTACTGACAACAAAGCTTCAACAAAGCCTCCTTTTACAGCGGGATTCGACTAAAGCGCCCCGATCATTACGAGACACAAAGCGTAAGGGCCCTTTTAGCGTGGAATGAGAGTGAAGCTCGGCCATCATTAGTTGATGCCGCCTCGCTAGCCCGGGCGCGTTGCTTTGATCTCTAATGAAGCTGCGTCCGTTATTTCTGCTCTTACTCACTCACGCCACCTTTTACTTCTAAAATATTCCCTGTGCGGGTGTGTTAGACGCCATGTGAGGCCCTTCCCCGACACCACACACACACACACACACACACACACACACACACACCAAACAGACTGCAAACTACAGGCTCAGACACACACACACACACACTGGACTACCTTATTGTCTCAATCAGACAGGAGTCCAAATGAAGCAGAAAACTTTGATGTCTTTACTGCTGGTGTGATCAATCATACGTCTCCCATTAAATGTCAATTGGTGCCATGGCTTTTTTTTATTTTAAGGCTGTGGGGGCGCAACAAAAACTGAAGCGACAATGAGCTCCTTTTAACAGTTTCAACTTTAAGACTCCACACTGGGTTCAAAGTTCAAAGTTGGAAGCTTCATAGAAACCGCAGCGAGATGCCAAAGCCGGGAACTCTCATACACACTCACACACACTGAGGTGCCAAAGCCTTCATAAAGCTGCACCTTCGGCTTTACAGAGCAGTAAAGAGGAGAAGAATCATTAACGCTCAGGGCTTCAAACAGGCCAGTGGTCTGAGCCTGGCATGGATGTGGTGTGGTTTGGTGGAAGAGTGTGTGATGGTTGTGGTTTGAGCTGTAGATTAATAAGCTGCTAATTGGCCTGCTGGGTATTAGGTGTGAGGTAAGTGAGCTGAGACAGCGCTGGGGCGTGGTCCGCCAGGGTTTGGGTGGGAGGCTGAGGGAGAGAGAGAGAGAAAGTGATATGAAAGAGTGCGATAAAGACAGAAAGCAAAGCCTGCGACTTAGAAAAATCGAAAGAGACGTCGGTGCTGTGGGAAAGTGCCAAATCACATGATCCTCAACACAAGAGCCGAAGAAAAAAACATGCACTTCGGAGCGCTCGAAGAAACGCAGAGTGTTATTAGGCAGCCGCAGGTGAACAGGTCGGCGTAGACGCTGCGTACTAGTTCGCTTGGACGGTGCCTGTGCTCACTTTACATGTATTTATAAGTTCTAAAGCATCGTTTTTGCCTGTCTTGAAACATCAAATGCAATTCCACTCTGAGAATCGTGCCAAGCCAAAGATAAGTTGACATAAGAAAGATGGAGTGATGTAACGATTTACAGCTGTAGCAAAGAAAAGTAAAAAAAAAAGTCACAGAGAGACGGACAGGGAGAAGGTTAGCGGTAGAGTGGATCAGGTTTCTTCCTGGAGACTCCCCGGCTCCTTTCTCCCATGAGATTTCTGCCTGGCTGGCACACTGCTGCTGGCTCCATGCCCTCCGTCTCCTAACTGTTCTCCCACTACCACCGAGCTACTCACTCTACACTAATAAGCATTGTCCCCTGTACACAGACCAATTAACTTGTTGTCTCACATGGTTACATAGTATATTTTTTCCCTTTAGCACTAGGGGAAACGGCTCTGCATCATCAACACTGCCTGGGCTTCATGCTTTGTGTCTTTTCAAAACCCTGACCCTTCGACAGCTTGGTGGGGAATCCACAGATCAAACAGCGAAGGAAGTCGGGGTTTCAAAGTCTGTTTACACATCGGTTCTCTTCATCCAGGCATAAAGAGCAGATGTCATGTACCGGCACTGTGGCCTGAGCTGCGGTAACATTAGCATGTGGTCAGCTGAGGGTTGGAGGTGGTAATGACCTGGTGGATTACAGCAGCCATCAGTCATCAAGCCATTAAGCCGTGTTGGCTTGTCACCCTAGACAGTAGGCAGAGAACAACAGGGGGAAACAGCAGTAAACTATATACGCACACAAACATTTAGAAACATGCCTATGTGCATATGCAAGCACGTAAATATACCTGTTCATCTGCACACACGCGTTACACAAATATTTTTCTCTGTCCTGCATGTGGTGCGACTCTTTTACCCCCCTCCCCACCCCCCGTCCTCCACCCCACCCCACCCCTCCCTCTGTATCCTTGTTGGCCCTGCCAGCCAGACACACATAGAAACTTGACACCAGTCTTTTCCAGACTTACAGAGCCTCACATCTTTGCCAGCTGCACAAGGCTCGACCAGAAATACAAACCACCTACCGCTCATTTAGAATGCCAACACAACACTGAAATACTGAAATACTCCTCTGCAGTTTCCCTGTTATCCCTGGTTTTAGTTGTCCGAAAAACAAAGTGTAGCGTCTTGAGCTGCAGGCAGCTAGGATTTATTTTTTCATGGTAGATAGATGGGCCAGTTATTCGATTCAACGTTTAGGTTGTATAATGTTGGAAGAATGCTGATCTGTTTCCCAAAGTAACATGTTCAAATTGCTCATTTTGATTCAAAACCCAAAGATATTCAATAGTGTGTCAGGAGAAAAGAGAAAATCCTCACACTCGAGTTGGAATGGGCAAATGTTTTGCCTTTTTTTGCTTTGAATGTGACTCACTTGATTTATTGGCTATGAAAATAGTTGCAATTTCATTTTCTGTCAGGCAACTAACCAATAAAGTTTTCTCTTCTCTCACAATGAAATATGTGTGTGGGTGCTAATTTTTCTTTTCTGTCGTTTCCTTTCTCCATCACTCCTAAGGTCTCTTCATGGCAACGAAGTCTCCGAGCTTCCTGATGGCATCTTCAGCGACGTGACCTCTCTCTCCCACTTGTAAGTAGAGACACCCGCACGCACATACACAACTGTATGTCCAAATGGCAGCCAATGTGATACTGTCTGCACTGATTTTTGCGAAGTCCAGACACACACACACACACACTTTCAGGCACACGGAGGGGGTCTGGTCAGACAGGCAGAGAGTGTGGTTCACAGTGGCCTGTCTGTAGTCCTCTTTGGTGGGCTCCACATGAGCCGAGCCCTCCCTCAATCAGCCGCAGTCCTGTGGTTAAAGCAACACACAGACCCCTCTACTGTCTCATCTCCCTGTGACATCTCTGAGACACGCATGCACGTTCACCAACACACACGCATTCTCCACGGTCTGTGGATTCCAGTATTTGTTTTGGTTTGTTTATTTATGTCTGTAATTTTGTGTGTGTCCGTCGGGTGTGTGGTGTGTGCAGCCGTTACGCATGAACTTGCAGTCGTGTGTAAAACTACACAGCGGTATCTTTCGCTGCCACCCAGCCTGGATACTCACATCATCCCATGACAGTCACTGATCAATAGACCTATCAGTGTCAGAGTCAGAGAGGAAGCAGGGGAGGATAAGAAGGACTAAACAAAGACATTTTATGTAGAGAAGGACAGGAGTCAAGGCTGCATGAAAACAGGGTGAGGGGGGAGCCATTGATCCACAGTCACAGTCAAGTGGCTTTCATGTTAGCAGATGTCAGGTGTCAGCTATTGGACCGGCCTGAAAGATGAGCCTGTGCTCCACCGTAATGGAACAGCATCGATTCAAGAGTGTTTGTGCATCCAGCAGGAGGACAGAGCGCCATTGATTCACGACCACCATGACAGAAGAGGTTAAGAGTGCCCTCTGTTCACACCTTTGCTTATAATTGAGAGGCCCTCCTCCAGATGATAAACGGCACAAAGTGGCATTGAGCATTAAACTTTAAATCCATTATATTCTCCGAGATGCTGTGTTTTAGTTGTATAGTTGGCCAAGTTGAGTTTGCTTTGGTTTGTTTGTGTATAGAGACACCTGCTGGTGAAAGGGCGGTACTGCATAGACACGACCAGAATGAATCTTCTACTATAAATGAGGTAGAAAAGTATAATTAATAAATATATTATCTTTGTTTTATCAGGGCAATTGGTGCCAATCCATTGTACTGTGACTGCCGCCTGCGTTGGTTATCTGACTGGGTGAAGACGGGCTACAAAGAGCCTGGCATCGCACGCTGTGCTGGCCCGCATGGCATGGAGGGAAAACTGCTGCTCACCACACCTGCAAAGAAGTTTGAATGCACAGGTGAGTTATTTTGTTGGCACGGAAACCTGACCCCAGTGACACTAGTATCCAGATGCAATTGATTCTTACCTGTTTTTACATTGCTTCAGGAGATGTGGACACTTCAGTGCTGGCCAAGTGTAACCCCTGTCTGTCCAGTCCCTGTCTGAACCAAGGCATCTGTCACAGCGACCTGGTGGAGATCTACAGGTGCAGCTGTCCTCCAGGATTCAAGGTAAGAGCTCCACCTCTGTGAATATCCACTTAAATTAACCTAATTCAGGTTCTGTGTGCATTATTTATAGCAAAACATAAACATTAACACTCTTCTCTGCCTCAGGGCAAGAACTGTGAGACAGCTATGAACGCCTGTGTGAGAAATCCATGTGCCAACGGAGGAACCTGCCAAGTGAATGAGGATTTGGAGGGAATATACACGTAAGGAAGACAAGCTCTGAAATGAGTGTGACTAATGAATTACATCTTGTTTGTTATTCTGAGGTTATATTTGTGTATGTTTTTACAGTTGCACCTGTCCACTGGGCTTTGAGGGCCCCACTTGCCAAATCAACATTGACGACTGCGAAGACAACGACTGTGAAAACGGAGCAACCTGCATTGATGGAGTCAACAACTACACTTGTTTTTGTCCCCCCTACTACACAGGTTTGCACTTCTCAACACAACTAAGAATAGAAAAGACAAAGATTATTCAGCTTCTTTACATGTGAAAGTATTTTTAGAGGTTGTTTTTTTTCCCCTTGAAAAATGAAAAATGAAATATGCTTATTTTGTTTTAGAATAATTGTTTTGATGTTTTTGCAGGATGGTTCTTGCTCTGTGTTGTGTAACATTTTTTTTTATTCTCCTGTGTAGGGGACATGTGTGAAGAAATGGAGGATGTGTGTGCCCCAGGACGTAGCCCCTGCCAACATCAGTCTACCTGCCTCATCACCTCCACTGGACCTAAGTAAGACTTTGCTGCCTGTGCATCAGACAGTTAGTGACAAATGACAAAGTTATATGTCGAGAAACAGATGTTCTGCACAGATGTGGATGTGCTGCAGCGTTGTCTGAGCTCAGCTTCATTCCTGCGTTGTGTCTGTGTATTGCAGGTGTGTGTGTTCTCCTGGTTATGTCGGTGATGACTGTAGTGTAGACTATAATGACTGTGAGGAGCATCGCTGTCAGAACGGAGCTCACTGTGTGGACGAGCTTAACGGATACTCCTGCGTCTGTCCTGAAGGATACAGGTGAGAAGAAGCTTTACGTTGTCTTCACTTCGTCTGCTCTGCTTTACTACATCATCTTCATCAAAATAACCCCGCGCCCTGTCTCCTGTTACAGCGGTCAACTGTGTGAGGTTCCTCCATCTCCACTTTCCCTGTGTGAGCTGGCTGACTGCCAGAACAACGCCCCATGTGTGGAGCACGGAGGACGAGCCCTCTGTCAGTGTCCTCCAGAGTTTGGGGGGCCACGATGCGAGAAGCTGGTCAGTGTCAACTTCATCGACAGAGACTCCTACCTACTGCTCTCTGACCTCAAGAACTGGCCTCAGGCTAACATCACCCTGCAGGTAATCCCACAGTTAACATGTAAACAATGATTTCTCTGACTTTCTAACACCTGGATAATTCAAACTCACAATACATTTTCTCTCTGCAGGTGTCAACAGCTGAGGATAACGGCATTTTGCTGTACAATGGAGACAATGATCATATTGCAGTGGAACTCTACCAAGGTCATGTCAAGGTCAGCTACGACCCCGGCAGCCAGCCAGGCCACGCCATCTACAGGTAAGGTGTCTTTCAAACAGCTCAACTTTATTGTCACAGCACATGAGCTCTATCTTATGTCGTATCTCTGTTTCCTTCTTCCAGTACTGAGACCATCAACGATGGTCAGTTCCACACAGTGGAGCTGGTGACCTTCGATCAGATGGTGAACCTGTCCATTGATGGAGGTCTCCCTACCACAATGGATAGCTTTGGGGCGGTGCGGCCCCTCAACGGGGAGGCTCCGCTATACGTGGGGGGTAGGGGCCCTCTCCAGAACACACCTCCCTCCTCTGCAGGCACTCTTATCTACTACACTACTGTCAATCACCACCCCTCCCCCCTCGCTTTGTCACCACCGCAACCAACCCCTCCCCTTAACCATGCAACCCCCGTCCTACCTCCACCCACACCATACTCACCTTTAGTCATGACTGTGTTTGCTAGGGGCCCACTCACTGAAACAATACAAAAATAACCTCAAACGTCCCAATACATTATGCACAGACTCGATTTGAAGTGATTAAATTACCTAATCACCTCATCAGATAATAACACATAACTCTCAGAAATGACAGATTATCAAAATACTTTACACTACTTTAGCGTTCAATAGACCTTTTTTGTCAGAGCACATTTTTACAGTGTTTTTACAGAGCACGCCCTCTAGTGATGATCAGAAGAACTACCAGACACAGTCTTCAGATTTGTTTTGTATTTGCATGGACTTTGCTTGCACAAAATGCAACTGTACTTACATGTAATTTGAGATTTAGCCACTCTTGACAAAATTTTAAAAAAAATAAATAAAAAAAAGTTTGCTGGTTCATGTTATGATGCAGCTCGTTTCAGGGCTGATACACTATAACAGTTTTGCTCAGGAGTGGCTCAAAGTCTCTACAGTTTGTGTCAGTGCTGTGTTGTGCTGTGTTGTGCTGTTTCTCAGTTGTACAACACTGCAGGAGACATCCCCCCATACCTCTTTGCCTTTTGCTGTCCTCTTTCAAGGATGATGTGTCTTGTGGTGCAAATGCAAAATATCAATGTCAACATGAAAAAGAGTTGCTTATATTAATTTGACAAACTGTATATGCACTGTTTGGACACATGTGTTTGAAAATTCCCTCCTCCATTACACTCATACCAGCCCTTCGTTAGCTGTCTGTTTGTGGTCCAGCATCAGTGTCCTCACACATATAAACATCATCTGTTTTCTCTCTCTTCCTCCAGGCATGCCAGTGGACATACACTCAGGTGCTTTCCGTCTCTGGCAGCTACAGAACGGCTCAAGTTTCCATGGCTGTATCCAGAACCTCTACATCAACAACGAACTCCAGGACTTCACCAAGACCCAGATGAAGCCTGGCGTGGTACCGGGCTGCGAGCCCTGCAAGAAGATCTACTGCGTACATGGCATCTGTCAGCCTGATGGGATCCAGGGACCAGTGTGCCACTGCCAGCCAGGCTGGAGTGGGCCGCACTGTGACCAGCCTGCTAGCAACCCCTGCCAGGGCAGCAAGTATGTTCGCAAATGGGATTGAATTTTTAATGCATAACAAAGATTTTGTTGTGCCTGTTGTCTTTCCATACGATAGAGGAAGGACCCATATCTTGTTCTAAAACAAAAGCATCAACACAATGTTATGTTTAAACGTCCTGTGACAAGTTCTGCCGTCAAAATGCTACCAAACAAACATAGTGGTCTAAGTATTCACAATATTTGATACTACTGATATTGATGCAACAATGTGTATGCAGCCAGTCTGTGTCATCCTTTCCAAAGGTCTCAGTTTTTTCATGTCCAGAGTACAACCTGTTTTAAAACTATAGCAGGGCCAGCGGCATTTCCTCAGGTCTCTATTTTAAGAGTTCAAAAATAAACAATAAAGTGAATGCCAGGTGGAAACGTAGAAATGCATTTTAAAACCAAAGTGTTTGTGCTCATCTCATCAATGGTGCTATCTTTGCTCTGGGTGGAGGCAGGCCAACATTAGTTGCACAGAAGCATGTGACAGTTCAAAATATTATAAAATGAAGTTCATATGACAAAGGAATAAGTCATGAGAGGATCTAAATCATGTAATGTTTTAAGATCTGTTTAGTTAATCGTCCAGTCTTTGTAAATGCTCCTTAAATATTTTTTGGGCAGGAAATTTGAAGGTTTTTTTCACCTCTAACCAGGTGCGTCCATGGCAAGTGCATCCCACTGGACGCTCAGTCTTACCGCTGCGAGTGTGTGGAGGGTTACCGCGGCGCCCTGTGTAACCAGCAGGGGGAGCTCTTCAACCCCTGCCGCCGCCTGTCCTGCAAACATGGTCGCTGCCAGATCTCAGACACAGGAGATGCCTACTGTCACTGTGAAAGTGGCTACACCGGGGAACTTTGTGACGCAGGTTGGTTTGCTAGTCTACACCACAATTTTATACTTATGTATAACTATATTTTTTAATTGTGATATAAAGTAACGACTCATGTCTGTGGTTGTTTCCAGAGTCTGAGTGTCGAGGGGAGCCCGTGCGAGACTTCTACCAGGTACAGCGAGGCTACGCCATCTGCCAGACAACACGCGTGGTCTCTTGGGTGGAGTGTACCGGAGCTTGTGACACGGGGGCCTGCTGCGCCAGCCAGCGGATGAAGCGCCGGAAATACACCTTTGAGTGCAGCGATGGGACCTCCTTCAGCGAGGAGGTGGAAAAGACCATCAAGTGTGGCTGTGTGGGCTGCATGTAGCACCATTCACTCACGTTTCCCGCCGCTGCCGCAGAGCAGAAGATAGAAAGGAAGGAAGCAAGGAAGGACGGAAGTGAGGAAGAGAGAGGACTGGAGGAAAGCGAGGGAGGGAAAGAAAGAAAGAGAGATTATAAAGAATATATATAAAACCTCTATCTATATATTATGGACAACAATGTTTGTAAAATAGGACATTTCCTCCCCTTCCAAGGGTGTGTGACCTACAGTAACACAGAGAAACCAACATCATGTGCAACAATGTAGAAGTGACAACAACGGCAACAAAACCATTGTATCTGCAACATTGTTCCAAAGGGGTCCAGAGATTTCAAAGGTGTTGCATTCAGAGTGAGGCATCCCTCCAACCCAATTTACCCAGTGTGAATTCCCCATCCATCTGTGAGGCCTCTGACAGCCTAGCCACCATCTACAATCTTTACTTCGTGGAGGCAGTGAGGACAGTTGGGGGTCCGGCCTGGCTAAGAGTGGAAGAGGAGAGGCAGAGAACGAACGAAAAGTCAGAGAAACAGAGGGAGACAAAGAGAGCTGGACCGTTTGACTTGGCAAAGCTATCTTGAGTTGAGCTTGGCTGGGTTACCTGGACGGGGCTGGGTGTGGTTTGGGTTCAGTTAAAAGTTTGTAGTTGGTTCGGTGTAGCAATTTCTCTGCCAGGATACGGTCCATCCATCCACACATGCACATGTACAAGCGAACAAAGAAATGGTAGAGTTAGAGCGGCACATAATCCAGTGTGGATGTCGTGGCTTCGAGGCCAGGTGGTCTGGTGTCACAGTGGTTGTGCTGTGAGGTACCGTAACATAGAAACTCCATACAAATAGAGACTGCACTGACTAGCAGCACTGAAAACAACAGTCATTCACCTCTGTGAAGTATATGATCACACATGCATGGCATACATACATTAACACACAGTCTTACCACTTGTAAAAGTGAGAGGGCTTCGTGTGGTGCAACTGTCTGTTCTGTTCGTACAAGAAAACAAATCTGGTGCTGGCAGTGCCCAGTGGTACTAACCCAGCATGCATTGCCTCAGGGTTAGGATGATCAGCATAATCCCACCCCTTTTTGAGCAGGAGGCCATTTAGCCCGGCCCCTCTTGATGCTTGCAGTATTAAACTTGTGCAAACTGTTGCATGTGTGGAGAAGAGTTTGCCAACAAATATGTAGAGCTTCTTAATATCATTATAAATGTTATTACAAAACAAAAGGTTGCAGAATCATCTTCAGATTTTTTTTTTGTTGTTGTTATGTCTAATTTCTCATATTGATTTTGATTGATATTGTTTTTATTTTTGTTACATTTTGTTATATTTTTTCTCATGATGCAACCTAACTCCTTTAGCTGCCCCCATCCCTCCCCAACAACCCTTTATATAGAAATGCCTAACAGATTCTAATATATATATATTTGTATTTCATTTTTGGTATAGTATTTTTCTATGTTAAAGAGTAAGTCTGTTTCTGGAAGCTTTGGGACCGGTGGAAAGGCATTCAGTTGGTTCCTTAGGTGTTTTTATTTGTTGATCTCACTTGCTCCAACAAGGTAATTAATTACGTTAATTGGCCAAGAATACAGCAGCAGGTTGGCCTTGTTGTATAGGAGGCAGTATTGGTCTAGAAATATGTTTAATATTGTATATGTTGTCTTCCATGTGAATATTACATCTAATTCATGAGAGTCTGTGCTTGTTTTTATTTATTTTATCTAAAGGCATTTTCCTGTAGAAAGTGAAAGGCATAAATGTTGACTTTCAAATATTTTCAAAAATTGCAAAAAGATGAAAAAAGGTAAAATAATGAATAAAAAAATAGCATAAAAATCTGTAAGGTATTTGTAACATCACTTAATGGCGAGTTACGACAGTGTTTTTCTTCTCTCTGGCTCAGACATTCCTCATTTGCTGCAGGAGTTGGGATTACAAAACGTCCCCCTTCAAATTTACCTTGTAATTACCATACCACATGTAAAAGGCTTCTGATTGTTTTCATGTTCTTTTTGTTGATGTGCTGGGTTGTATTTCTATCAGTTTATTTTTGAGAGTTGTTTGCCATAGAAAGAAGGCGTCTTTAGTTCAACAGAGTTAAAAGTAGTCAAGCTCAACTGATCATAAGCTGCTGTCAAGCCAGAAGAAATAGGATGAAGTTGCCTCTGTGGACAATGAACATGTTAAAGGAGTATCATCCTAAATCTGTTGGGATAGGCGACCGTGTGAAGCATAACATGCCTACTACTGACAGATGATAAATGAGAAAGGTCTGGACATTTCGATGTCTGTCAGTTCTGACTGGCTTTCCACACACAAAAAAAGAAGAAATGGTGCCAATTACAGTGACACAACACAACAGTCATACCTGAATGTATAAATGTGTATAGATAAATATGACCTATGCTTACTCATGAAGTGGTAACTTTTAGCTGTTATTTAGTTTCCAATGTAAGATAATAGAAATCACATACTGTTGAATAAGCGACAGTCCATCAGGATGGCTTAAGGCATTGTTCTCCCTGCAGATTGGGATTGTGTTTATCCATTTTGCTGATCTAAATGTTCAAAGTCTCTTTATAGTGTGAAAGGCTGCAGACTCGGGTCTCAGCTCGGTACAATGCCACGTCACAGAGCTCCTATTCATATTGCTACCCATGTTAACTTTGTTTTACATGCTGTTGATGTGATCCCAGTGGTGTACAATAACATTAAAAGAAGATCTCATAAAGGATACTGATGAACAGTCACTGTAATTCTTAGGCTTTGTGCCTCATAAAGGTGCATATTTAGTCGAATGTGGCTCTCTTTTCATGTCTCCTTTCCTTCCTCTGCACTGATCTGTACTAGACTGGTGCATTCAACTTCCTGGTAGACATCTTAGTGGTGCTTGTGCTATATTGAGATGTAATTCAGTTATCTGGTCACGTGACCAGAAACACAGATTTTTCCATCATATGAACTGTATACATAAATATGTTATTGTAAACGACACAATGTCTCTGTTGTATTGAACTGGTGCAAAAACTTAAGAAATATCCCTGGTTGGGTTCTGTCTGTTTGCTTTTTTGTTACAGGATTGATGGTGGGATTGAACTGAAAAACTCCCAAATAATGCTGAATGTATGTAGTGCCACCGACAAAATGTTTACCAAACCTCCACTCTTTTCATTAATTAAACTTAAATGTGTGTGCTTTTAAAGAATGAGTTGTCTGTTTTTTTTTTCTTTTTGACATAAAAGCCCAAAACTTTGAAATTAAACAATTTCATATCACTGGAAGCTGCTAAATGAACCTTGTTTTTTTGGGGGGGGGTTTTGTTTGTTTGTTTTTTCGGAGACAAGCTCTCTGCCAAAAATGAACAACTGGGGATTAACTACTTAACACTCCTGAGTGCTGACTGGTATTTATCAAGAGAGTGGGAATGCTGAGCAGGAGTGGATGGGAATAAAGCTGTTTTCTTTGGAAGTGGATTTCTGGGGAGAATCACAGCTACTCTGCAACAAGCCAAGAAGCTGCACTTCACCCAGCTGACAGAGCACAGACCTATCTGGGTGTGAGTGGTGACACCTGCAGGTATATTTAGAGGAAGAAATACATTCACTGTGATTAATTTTTAAAGTTTTCTCATAATCTGCTACAGCAGAACAGACCAGGTCTCACCTGCCTACCTATGTAATTACCCATTCCCACACAAGAGTGAAGGGAATGATGGTCCTTCAGTGGTTCAAGACAGATAGGTATAAGCAGAAAATAACTTATTAGATTTGGCCTCAGTGCTGGCATGAAAATGCAGACAAATTAGTCTGCATTTTAATGCCAGGAAGGGGTTGTTAGTCACAACCCTTAGAGATCATCATTGATGAGAACTGCAGCACATTGCCCAAGAAAGACTGAGGTTTGACTGAGCCAGCTGGTAATTCACTAGTCAGTGTTCATTATTTTAGCCACTTGGCGCCAGCAGAACAAACTGGAAACTCAATGTTGACAAATTATTTCCTAATAGATTTCACTTATCTTGTTAACTAGTTGCTTATTTCCACAGCCTTTAGACAGAGAAAAAAAATGCATAATTGAAAGCAAGTTTCCTCCCTCTAATTTAGTCTTTGAGAGATATCTGAATGGTCTATTATGTTCACCAGGTAAACATGGACTTTGCCCACCGCTGCTGCAGATACATCCTTTTCAGATCTCTTTTGGGGATAAAAATGGCAAAAGAGGCACTGAAGTGTGGCTATTAAAAACAAAATAATGAGTTAAAAGTCCTTTAAATGTCCTATAGAACTGAGGAGAGTGATTTTCGGTTCACTGATATGCGTGACCCACGGATTAGTATAATACAGTATCTGCAGCTCACTCTAGCTCAGAATATTTCATCATTTTCTCTGCCCATATAAGGCAACGGCAGGCAGCCTGGGTGGTTTTGGCCGCCGCCTTGGTTGAAGCATGTATGCATGCATTGTGGGTGCTCAGATGTAGCATCTTTTCCACACACAAAATGATTACTTTTTATGTAGACGGACATCAAGTGTGCTCACAAACCAAAGCGACGCCATTGCGGTGGGCATTCGGTGCAGAAGGAGACTGAAAATCACAGGACATGTCTGTTCTGATAATACAAATCAGCAGTGTAAAGCTCAAGCATGTGGGAGCCTCCTTTCATGTTTAATAGTGGGTGCACTATCTGACAGTAATATTCTCAGCCATCAGCATGTGAAGAAGAAAAGAAAAAACAGGGAACTGTGTACAAGATAGTCAACCCGGTCCAATCTGAACCCATAATTATAAGAGATGTTCATACACAAATCTGAGCAAACCAAACTCCTTTCAACTTAATTTAAAACCACTGTGTTTTTAACTTTCCTTCAGCAGCCACATTTAACCTTACATCCATTAATACACTGGACAAGAATTCCTTCTGGCTAAATCAGTGTAGATTGAATGGTGCCAATTTGGCAAAATGCTAACAAAACAAGCTGAAACAACTTGGCACAGTTTGTAGCCACAACTAACAACTGTGGAAACACAATACTTCCTATTCACGTCTCCCTCTGTTAACTGAATGGAAATTTGGAGGGTTGGGCAACAGGGGAGCCTCGTAAAATATAAGCTGAGTGAAATACATGTACTCACCACATGTAGAGTGTCACTTTCCTTGGATGAAGACCGGGAGCCACAAAAGGTCAGCAAAGAGTCAGTGCTCCAAGTGGAAAATACCTCAGTTGTATTTCATTTCTACTCCAACAGCTCAGGAGCTACAAATACTGTAACAAATGTGTATGTCTCAGCTAGATACAACCGTTGACACCGGTGATGTCTGTGAATCTAAACATCCTCACTGAAGATATTGTTTATTTATTTTGGTCATATTTTGAGTTTCAGTTGGGCAGACAACATTTGAATCACCAATTTTCCCATGTCATGATGCTTTTGGTGGAAAGTCATTGTTCATTCACCTATGTTTTCTACAGGGCCTGAGGTGAAGGCAACAAACTGTTTACCAATCTGTCCCACAGTGGGAGCTTCCTGCGGTGCTCAGGACTCTTGCCTGTGAGCCGTATGGCAGGTCGTGGCAGGCCCCCGTCATGCGAAATGCCTTCATTGGCTACATCAAGTCATTCCATGAAGCTGGCAGACTGAAAAAAAACCACGCAGGCACAGTCCAGCAGGAAAACTGGTGCCTCAACTGCCCAGAACGGCTGTAAATATCTGCATAGCAGGGAATTAAGAAATGAGGAGCTTAATGGATCATTGTGTGTGTTGGTGAGAGAGTTAGAAGCATTTGGGCTTCTCTTTCTATGTGTAAGTGTAAGATGACCTTATCTCCAGCTCTTGAGGGAGGCCACAGACACAGTGGGCCAGTTTTCTAACCCTAACCCTAACTGGGTTGGAGCTGACATGTAGTTCATCTTTGGTTAAATAACACTAACAACAGCTAAAAAAAAAAAGTCAAGAAACAAACATTATATAAAATTCAAACATCTTTATATCAAGTCCAGCAAAAATACAAAGTTCTCAACATAAAGATGTATCATTCTTGGGATTACCACAAATAAAGCAGTTATTTCTTTCTAATATACAAAATGAAAATCTTTAAATAGCAACTGTAAAGAATAAACATGTTCAAGTCTGATATTTGGTGGGCTGTTTTAGATTTACTAAATTAATTAACCTGCATGACATTCTTAAATAACAATAAAAACATGACGGACATGTTTTTGCATTTACAGATGATTTACCCTCTAAAGAGAATTGACCATTATAATAAAAAAAAAAAATAATAACACTGTGCTAAAACTGGTATTTTTCATACATACACTAATGCAAGTTACTACTGTGAAAGTAAAGAAACTTCACATTATGAGAACATCTGCCTGACAGTCAATGACAATAAAAGAAAATAAAACACAATAACATAACAATAAAACTGCAACATACTTGGATACACAACTCAGAAGTGTGTCTAGACTACCTCAAAGATTTTCATATCCAACTTGTGAATAATCAAGGGAAGGACTTTATCACCCTGTAATGTGCCATTAATGCTAAAGAGGCCATATACTCCATGTGTATAAACCATCCAAATATACATATATTTCAGGCCTTTGTTGCTTGGAGATATTGTTGCCAACGTGACAGAAAAGCCAGTTTCCCAAAGTTGTCTCAGCTGGTTTCTCAGTACAGCTTTTTGATGCGCACTAAATGTGCATGCATAGTCTTGTGGTGCGGTGTTAGTATTTTCAAAGATCAGGGGCATGAAAACAGTTCTGCTTCTGAAACTGTCTTCACACTGACAAAAGGTAACATGCAGAAGCAGGTAAGCTTCTTAAAGTAAAGTCACTATTATGAGCAGAAAACAATGGGAGCAGTGGTGAGAGGTGACTGCAGAGGTGATGAAAACGGACCCAAAACACCATAAGAAGATAAAAAAAACAAAAAAAAACACACATTTTTGTTTTGGAACACATAGAGCACACATGTCTGTTTTAACAATTCAGCCTCGTATTTGCTTTGACACCTAATACATTTGTAAGAACATTTTTATGTATTGCTCTGGGGAAATGGGAAATATAAAATAAACCTGTCAGTCAACGCAAGAATTTACAGATGAAGCACGAGGCACACACTAGGAAATTTGCACACGCTTTGTGAAGCAAATATGGACTGCCTCTCGAGGGACTGAAAGCTGTTACAACTAGAGGGCAGGAGGTTTCACATTTAGCAACACATTCTATTACTTTACACTTCATAAATAAGGCACCTGGTCACAACAGTCACAAATTCACAATGTTGTGATTAGAAGACAGGCTGGAGATACAAACTGCCTACCGACTGTACGTTTTTTTTTTTTGTTTGTTTTTTTCAAAAGCTGATCTCCCTTCTCACAGCTCTCTAAACAGTAAATGCAGTGCATGCTATCACCTAAAACAATAATTATATACAAAATGGCAAAAAAGAAACAAAAGAGGATGGTGAATGAATTTAATATCACCTTGATAACTGCATCATAGTTTAATTAATGTTGACTCAACGTTTAAAATGAGGTTTGATAGACTATTGTTATCTCCAGCCATGTCATAGAGTGCTGGAACATAAAGCCAAAACTGCCACTACATCTGCTAGATGTCATGTAGGAACTTGTCAAGAGTCCCTGAACACAGAGCCAAGGCTCAGCAAATAATCCATCACATCTGCAATTTCACACTGAAGCTTTACAAAAGCAAAAATGAAATTTCAAAATCTGTTCCTTCTTCACATGTTTGCCTACTGAAAAAGGTATCCTCTGAAGAGTTTGCTGAGAATACAAAATAGATACTTCTGGTCCTTCTCAATATATTCACAAAAAAACAATATCCGCAAAATAAAGACGATCTCTCTCTCTCCCTCTCTCTGCAGGTCCGTATTATTTTGATGTCCTGGTGCGCTTAGCTGGGGTCTCTAAAAGCTCCTGAGCTCTCTTTGTTGCTGATTTTTTTGCACCACGAGGCAACAAGGCTGCCTGACGCGATTTTAAAGCGCTACTACGTGTCAGCGTGGGCTCCTCAGATTTCCTAGCCGATTTCAGAGACGCTTTCGGCGTTGTCGTGGACTTAAGGGCCCTCTTTGAAGCAAGAGTGGGGCTCCCAGTCAGGGGGGCCGCTGCCTCCATTTTTCTCTGGGATCTTGTTAGGACCTGGTCAGGCGGCGTGTTGTGTTGAGGGGTTTCAACAGCACTCTCCGAAACTTTGTTATCAGCAGGCGCACTTTGTGTTGATTCCTTTGTCTGGGTTTTCACAGCATGCATTTTATTGACTGTAGGTTTCTCCACCTCTACTTTCTCTACTTCAGTTGGCTTTCTATTTTCAATCTTGCTTTTAGACGTGTCACCAGGGTTATGTTCAGATACTTTCGGAGACCCTAGTCGCTGAGAGCATCTCTTTGGCAACTCACTTTTAGTTGTGTCTCTTGAAGCTCTGCTACTGCTCTGGGCTTTGACTGCTCTTTCCTGAACAGGATGCTTTACGGTTTTTTTGTCAATCAATGTTTTCCTTCTTTCCATTTTTGCCACAGACTCTTTCACTTGTTTACTGACAGATAGGGGTGACTTCTGTGCCTTCAGAGATGGTTTCAGATTTGACTTTGATGCAGATTTTGTGGTGGCCATTCTTTTCATTTTGTTGGTTTTCAAAGTTTTTGAGGCCTTTTTCAGTCTAACGTTGGTTTGCTGAACCTGCATCTTTCCTCGGATATTAGAGTATTTCCTCAAGATCCTTGCACTAGCTGGATTCTTTGATTTGCTGGAGGATTTCTGGGACTCACTCATCTGCAGAGGAGCTTCAGTAGAGGAGTGTGACGTTGTCAATGTCTGAGCAGTACTGAGGAGAAATTCTCTCCTGTCTTTCCCTTTGACTGCATTTGCCTCTTGCTCAAGGGCTTTAGCAATCAATTTCTGACTCTTGGGGTTGCTCTTTACAGGTGAAGCGATGGCAAACTTTTTCAAATGTTTCTTTAAGCGCTCTGCCTGTAGGCTTGGAAATACCCCCTGAGAGGTCCCCGACCCACTAGACGAGCTGTGGAAGCACAGCTGAGTTTCTGACGGAAGACGCGTATTCACCTTCTTGACAATGACAAGAGACTTTGTTTCGGTTGATTCAAGGAACCAGCGACAAATGCTGGTGAGATTATAACCTTTCATGAAGAGCATTTGGACTGGTGAGTATTTCTGGTGCTCTGAAAACTTTGGCTTTCGGGCCCTGCGTTTACTTTTCCATATAGCTGCCTGCCTGTCTGCTTTGTTTTTGTATTTTGTTGCCGGCTGACCCTCTTTGTCCATCTGCACCCAACCTTTTTGCATTCTATCATACTTAATGTTTAAATTTGTAATTAGATGCTGGTTTTCCTCTCCAGTCAGAGCCGCAAAGAATTTGTTTGGAGATGGTTTTGGAGGCTCAGGCCTTGGTGTAATGACAGAGACGGCTGAGCTGTGAGGCGACATCGGAGGGGACTTCACCTGAGCTTTAGTTATTCTTTCGGACATTATTCTGATAGGGGAAGCTGCATCACTTTGTCTCCCAGAGACAGCAAGAGCACTGGTAGAGGGTGAAGCCAATCTTTGAGATCTCAATGCTAATTTCTTGTTTTCCACAGTGGGCGACTGGGTAACAGACTGGTGGAACATTTCGGCCTTACTGCTCTCACTTCTTAACGGCATTCTTGTGGGTTTATCCAAAACGGAAGGAGTACAATCATTTCCACTTGCAACCTGGCTTACTAAAGATGCTACATTTGGCTTCTGTGGCAAAGCAATATCAGATGCTTCAGCGTCTTTCCGGTGAACCCGTTTACTTCTTAATGGCATTTCCGTCTTTACAGGACTTTGATTTTCTACCTCAACGCTAAGTTGCTCTTCCTCATTCTTGCTGTTGTCTAGGACCTCTTCAGACATTTGTGTCTGTTTGGCTGCCAATTGACTTTCTGCTTCGTTTTTCTGTAATTCGTCAGAGGTTGTCTCTACCGGCTGAGATTCATCTGCGCTGAATTCCATACTTGTCTCTGAAACTGTGATCTCTTGGGCCTGTTCAGAGGGTGCAGGGGGAGGAGAAGTTGCAGGAAGTGGAGGCGGAAGGGGGAGGGAGGGAAGAGGCTCTGTAGATTGAAGAACATGAGTAGCAGATGGTTTTGGAGATGGAGTGGAAGCGGCAGCATTTGAAGGGTGTGGTGATACTGGAGTTCCAGACGGTTTCTGGCTGGTTGATCTAAGTTGCCGTTTGGAATCAGTGCTCTGAGGACTATCAACAGCCTGATCAGAGAGGGCTGGGGAACTACCTTGATCTCTCTGAACTCTCTTTTGTTTCTGGATTTGTTTGGTCCTTGAAGGAGCTTTTGATGTTGGGCTTGGTGCTATGTCAGGAGATGGTTCTGTAACCTGCTCAATCACAGCAGAAGTCTCACTCAAATTTACGGGGTTGTGTGTTTCAGGTAGATGTTTCTCCAAATCTTTGTTTTCAACAGCTGAATCAATAGGTGAATTATCAGGGGTTTTACTGGGCACATTCTGACTGGATTTTACTGGGGTTTTTGTCGGCGATGGGGCGCTATTACTTGCTCTACGACGCAGACTTCTGTCAGAAGCCGA
This sequence comes from Trachurus japonicus, assembly GCF_045865225.1. Classification (NCBI taxonomy): domain Eukaryota; kingdom Metazoa; phylum Chordata; class Actinopteri; order Carangiformes; family Carangidae; genus Trachurus; species Trachurus japonicus. Next base: position 17,814,825 of record NC_140921.1, on the reverse strand, counting down.
TACAGGTCTACCATTAACATAACCCACTATGGCTGTTGTTTGTTGTAAATGCTTTGGCGGTGTGAATGCAGTGCCTCTTTTTCTACGCCAAGGTGGTAATTCCTTCAAGAGCGCACCAAGTGTCTTTGTGGACACATCACACTCATCACCTTCAGTCGCAATAGGAATAACAGGTGCATCAGATGTTTCATGTTCTAGATCTTTCACCACTGGCTGCTCTGCTGAATTTATGACCTTGGACTCTTCTATTACTTCAGAGTTGTCAGGGTGTAGCTGTGTCTCTGGCTGCAGTTCCTGAGGTTGCTCATCTTCCATATCCTCCCTTTTATTTTCCTCTATTTCTTCCTCGACTTGATCCACAGGTGATGGGACATCATTCTCCTGGAGAGGAGGCTCACTGTTGTTTTGTTTATCTGATGAAACCTTGGTCTCAGCTTCTTCTATTGAAGAATTTTCTGATGTTTCTGCCACTGTTTGCTTTTTACTTTCAGGTATTTGCTCTTGAGACTCAGACTCATTATCTTTTTCTGCCTCATATGAAGCCTGAGCTATGCCTTCACCTTCTTTTGTTGTCGGCAAATCTGCAATTGTATCCTGTTTTAGATCGGTGTTAATATCTGTTTCTTTGTTCTCTGCTGAGGACCTTATTGGCGACGGTGGAGGAGTCTGCCCCTTGCTCTGACACTGACCTGTCTGACTAGTTTCAACTATAACATCTACTTCACTGTCTGCTACCTCTACCACATCTCCTGTTCCTGGTATGACACTCTCATCTGACTCCTCTGTGGACATTTGCTGATTCATGGTCTCCCTACATGTTCCAACAAAAGGCATATCCAAACGGGGTACACCCTCAGGCTTTGAAAGAATTTGTTTTGGGGTAACCAATGTGATCAGTTCTGGCATTGGATTTGGACAGTTGCCCCTTCCAGCCAATGTACGGACAGTTTTTAACTCCCAGATTTCATCTGAATACATATGTCCTCTTGTGCTTTTTCTGGCATTGCGTCGTGGGGGTATGCGCCGCCGCTCCTTAAAACACTCTGTAATTGGTTTATCGATAAAAACAATGTCATAGTGGCCGTGATCAGGGTCAACCAGACCTCTGCAACCAGAGTCTCTCGTTCGGAGATCAGGCGATGCCTTGATGGTCTTCCTTGCAGTCCGAGGAGAATCTGGAGGAATGGTCATGTGGACTGACAACAGCTTTGTTGGTGTATCTTTGGCATGCCCAAGAGTCTCTCGTTGCCTAGCTTGGTGTGTGTGACTAGCTTGATTTTGTCTTTTCACAGAGGAGCTGAGTCTAGCACTTTGAGTCTCTGTTCTGTTGGATGAATTTGAGTTACCCTGTCTGTCCTCTGAAGTGTCACAGTGAGATGAAAGAGAGGCATTGAGCACACATGACAACTTCTTGCCATCGGCAACGTTACTGGTCATGATTTTCATCTTAAGAGGTGCATGGTCACCATGACGAGTGTTCTCTGAATCCACTGATTTAGTGTTGGGACTGACCACAGCATGGTTACTCCCTGACCCAGGGCTGCGAAGATCCAAAGCGGGGTCAGCAGGAACTGATGTTATTAGCGACACAGCGTCCTCTGGGAATTTTTTCATTGCACAACTGCCTGGCATAGAGTGAGACATATCCTGGACTTCTGCCTTGGGAGTGGATTCTCTGAGAAACCTCAACTCCGGGCCTGACTTCTGAGGGGTGACAGCAGTAGATTTTGCAGTGGAACAAGCACTTCCTTGCACCCCAAAGGTAGAGTTAGAGGCTTGCTGTGTATTGCTAGATGCAAGTGCTTTGACCTCCGTCTGTAGAAAACCTATGGCATCTACTATCTGCCTCTGGTGGTGTGGGCAGAGTTTGGCCATAAATTGTTCCAGCGTGGAGGTGGACTGCAGGTCTTTTGCCTTTGCAACACGCAAGTCTGGAGACTCACTAAAAGGGAAAAAAGAATAAAATATATGTAATTACATATCAAGAAGCAGCAACACTGGTTCATACTATCAACTGGTAACATTTGCACTTATGGAGAAAAATCCATCAGCACAAGTCCCTGTCAAAATTGTTTAATGTCTGTGAGAAAAAAAAAATCACACATGTATGACAATGTTTATCATTCCATATTTATTAGAAGAATAAGTGATTTTAAAAGTGAACCTTTCATCCAGTGAACTTTACCAATTACATTGTTACAACTATTACATTTTTCCTCTTGCACAGTGGTGCCTTTTGTTACAGTATACACCAAGAAAAAGTTTTACATGCACAAGACATTAGTAATTGTGGCCCACCTTGATTAAAACAAGTCAAACACGTTTATCACTTGAAAGAGCAAATACATTGGGGCAAATATAGAGTACAATATTTTTGTTAAGGTTTTGTGTATTTAATGACTAGTCTAAAGTGTGACAGTTAGATACAAGTGCTCAACAACTTAAGAAAAATTAAGCCAGTAAAAGAAAAATCAAGTACAATTGAGCAAAATTAGTTATTAAAATACCTGTTAGGTTTTCTTTGTGCCAATGCAAATCTAAATGAATCAGTTAAGCGAGGGCATGTTTTTTTTAATATTTGGCTGAAATTGTGTCAGTGAGGTAGATCTATTACAAAATTCTCCAATATTTTCGGAGCATTTATACCGTCACATTAAGCCAAAAAATATATGTTATAACTCTGAGAGGCTTAATTTCTTTGTAAAGCAAGTACTTCCCAAGCTACACGGTGGTCTTATAACAAGAACAGACAAATGAAACCAGATCTGCATTCCTGAGGTGACACGTCACAAGGCTATATTGAGTGATGAAAGAGAAACTGCTTTGCAGAGCAATAGGTGCTGACAACTGAAAAATAAAGATACAGTCAGTAAAAATCTGATGCTCTATTGACTAATATTAATTTGAAACCAGTTTTATGTTTATATGCAACAATTTAAGGATATTACATTGAGTAGTATTTTCTAAAATCAAATGTGTTCTTTTAAAATATGTCCTATATGGGAACTGTAAAGAAACATGTTAATTCATTACCGTAGTGGTCAACATCTTACCTGGCCTGAGGTTATATTGACATTCATCGTGCAACAAAGTATAAAAATAATATAATAGTCAAAAGGTGTAATGGTGTCTTTTGGCTGTGAATTCTACAACATGCCAAAATATCTCAAATGTGACTATTAGAGATTGAAAAATAAATTTTAGAGATTAGAAAAATAACATTTGCTGCAACCGGAACCTGACCAACTTTCTTTCTTTCTTTTTTTTTTGCTAAGCTCATTAATTTCGCACCCCTGCTTGCAAAGTCTAAGGAGTAAACTGGAATACCTGAATAACAAGTGGTAAGGGTTTCATCCCTGAGGGTTTTTGCTCGGTTTCATTTAGCATTGCAGTAAGAAACTGACACAATGTCTTTGTCTTCCAGAGGAACAAAATAACCAAACAAACAAGCAGAACCAAACTACATTCCAACTCAATTTCACAATATTTTACAACCACAGATATGGATGTATCATCTCATCCACAATGTTCATAAACTGTACATTAGGAACATAAATAATCTGGCAATTATCAACCATAGTATGAAGGTATTTTATCTTACATCCTCATTGAACCAATAACCAGATGACATGGTTTGGTGAAATTTCAGGATCACAATTAATCTACTCAATACGTTGTTCACTGGACAGTAAACACACCAACACTCTTACTTTAAAATAAAAGATCCTCAAAGATTAGCTTCACCATATACAACTTACTGACACCAACACATAAGATTTAGTCCGATCATGCAAAATACACCCAGTGTCATTCCTTAAAACACTGTAAATGCTAAATCAATTTTAAAAAAAACAAAAAAAAACCTGTACATAGATTTCGTAGATTGAGATACTCCTCAATAATTTGGAGAACCAAACCATTTGCAGTTATCTAAGACTTAAGATATCTTCTGTCAGAATACAGTGGGACAATCTTAAGTTATCCCTTCATCTATTAAGACAGTTAATAGATGTACCATATACTTATGTACTACACACACATATATACACTTATAAGTTACCTTTTTTTTTTTAATAAAAGCCATTTTACATTCAAGGTTACTTAAATCTTGCTTAAACCATTGGTTAATAAGTATGAATCAACCAAATACTGCATTAAAAAAACAACTCCATTAGTGTGAGTAGGTATGTAAGAGTTTAACTCTTTGCCCACTTTCAGATAAAAAAAAATTCTCTGAAGCAAGATGACATGAAAAAAAAGAACAAAGAATTAAGTAAATAGTTACATTAATTAGATCAGGGTGCAATTAACTACAAGGGTACATTGAAATATTTACAAATTTTAGAACTTCAACAAATTTTCTTCTGTGTCCAATAGACTTTATAACAGCTCTTTTTGTAAGCTATTTTCTTGTAAATAAAATATATGTTGTGTGCATGACCAGTTGCTACATAAAACAGCTATGAGAACGGTAGAGTGTGATATGGTTTTTTCAGATGAGGTAGTCAACCATTTCATTTGCTACAATAGATAACGAGAAGCATTAAACTGTGCGTTGCCTGTCACTAAATCCAAAGCATGTGCATGTCTGCAATACATTAAATAAAATGTATTAAAAACTCAGAGAGAGAATAAACTGTGGTTTTTGAGTGATGCTGGATGATTGTCCATGCAAGAATAATTTAATTAACAAAAGTGAATGTGAGACTATAGACTTTAGCTGACTGTATACACATGCTTAAAGCAACTGTTAATATTATAATTAGGGTGGTTCATCAGCTATACAATATTAAGAGTTTAAACTTGGAGGCAGAGGAAATTCAAACTATCCAGCAACCCTGAAACATAGGAAAACTAAAGGCTTGCTAAGGGCGCCTGTGACCACCAGAGGGAACCCAAGAGTGCTGGATCCCAGAGAGTGTGAAGAAGAACTGGGTGGCCCTCTAAGCTTTAACAAGAACCCTGCTATAGTGTTAAACACTTCAACGTGAGGATGAAGTGAAACCATCCTGATCACGAAAAAAGAAAACAAAAAAAAAAACGATTAGATAAATCTCTTGTCTGCCTGTCTTGCTTGCAAGCCACTTCCATGGCTATGTTGTGTGACTCTAAGCCTGACAAATATGAGAATGAAATACAACTACTACTAAGTGTGGTTAATAAATTTATAATAAATAGTTGTCTTTAACTATTGATTTAATATTGAATTTAAAATATTTATTTAGTGGGCAGTCTTGGTGCACATTTCTCAGTAAATAATCATTATATTATAGTATTCTGTTCAAACTGTTCAAATTTAAAAATGGTTGACAAGGCTCTCGGGTCAGGTAGGGGGGGCACCTTAGCACAATTTTGCTTAGGGCCCCAGCGAGGTCAGGACCGACTCTGACAAACCATGTAACCATCGATTATCTAAGAAAACATGTGTGCATTTAGTGCAAGAAGCACCAAATCACCAATCTTAGAATAGAAGCCCAGCTATTTTTAAGATAAACATTTAATTAAGTTATACTACTGAAACAGTGCCATTAACAAGCAAATGTGAAATTCCCTGAAAAATGTTACTCTTTGACCTCTCATCTAAAAATGTTTACTTTTTAAACAGTTTCATGTCTTGCAAATATATCTGTATTAGCAGCTTGTTGTTAAGGATGTAGGATATTTACTTGTCTGATAAAAGCTTCCAGTTTCTAAGTGTGTACATCTAAAAGGCTGCAAGAATTGCAAAGAGAGTTGTATTAACCTGAACCTGAAAGAATAATGGTCCCATATTCTGGAATATCCTGATGTGTAAGTGATAATGCACAATGAGGTGTCCTGACAGAGTAAAATATTGGACAACGCAGAGTTAAAATAATAGGTTACCTCTGCTATGTCCATCAGGCAAAAATCCAGTGAAAACTGCACAGAAGGGCTAAAGACCCCCTTTAAAAGGTTTTCAACTGTGACGTTTACATACAGCACAGTGACAGATATGCAAAGACACAGTATCAACTTGAACTTTCCATGGATTTTTGCCCTTAAAAGCTGAGATATAGGTAGATGTGGATTGAGGCATGATTGTAATATTAACTAATAAGTTAACGTGGCTAGCATAGTCAGCTAGCAAATTAAGCTCTATCTGCAAATATTGCTTATTGATAAAGTTCTGCATTTTATAAAATAAAGAATTTATAGATGCTTGGTGCACCTAGAAATGATGATAATGCACCTACATTTTATTTAAGCAAGTAAACATTTTCATAAAATAACTATATATTTAAGAGAGTTAAGAGTTATCCAATACTAAGAGTCTGTGACTGCGGAGTATTACTCACTACAAGCTATCATCAACAGGCAAGTGAAGCGAAAAGTCTTAATCCTGTGCCATGGATGGGCAAGTAAGCTGTGTATGTTCTACATATGTATGGAAATACTTGTTTTTTGCAATATTTTTGATACATCTGAAAAAAAAAAATCTCATGTCTGAGAGAAAGACATACCAGAGATAGTTCATATCAAGCCCTCATAGACCTGAAATGCTGTGGACGACTACACTAGCATTGCAATGCCTCTGATAACTAGTTAAGGTAGGTTGTGCAGAAATCTGAGAGTTGGACACACATACTTGTCAGTAAGACATCCTGAAATGTTACCTCAAAGAGCTGTTTGGGTATGCTACGCTTTCCCTGTTAGAGCTGACTTTTATGAGGCGATGGTTTAAATAAGCATATCTGTATCTGAGGTATATCTCTGTGCTTACAGTAACTCACTATGTAATAAAGACATTTTCTTTGACTGACAAGTATTGCATCCCAATATGAAATTATCCTGAGTGCAGTGAAGGCAATGAAAAAAACACTACTATAAAACACTACTATAGTTCAGTAACATAAAAAAAACTAAAATGTGGGAAAACCTGCCATGCTTGTAAGATAGGAAAGATAAGATTAAAAGGAAAGATACATTTTGGACAACAGACCATGCTAATCGATTAGACTGGCATAATAAATATTTTGGATAATAGAGTTTGGAATTAATAAATATTCTAAATTGTAGTATCCAGTGTAAATTTCAGTCAAAGAACTGCATTTGCAAAACAGTGAGAGAGACTTTCACCGTCTTCCATAAACATGCTCAGTAGAATTTACTATGAACATACGATCAAGTGCTCTGAACAGTACTGAGAAACGACAGTGAGAGGCGCCACTTCCTCAGACTTAGATCAGTGTGGCTCTGTGTGTAGAGAACATTTATAGAGCCACAAATGATTATTTTTAACATAACAAAATAAAATAAATAATCAGTAAATAATTAGCAATACACTATAGTATAAGTAACAACATAACTTTCAAACACATTATGTATTATGTAGGGCAGGCACACACTTGGAGTGTTTAAAATAGATGCCCGTTGATGTTAATGTATTAATTAAATAAACCAATTACAAATATGATTTGCAAATTACACAAATGTTAAGGTGTTATGGATAAACAAGTAAGCGTCTGCCACTGTCTGGCAAACACAACATTTGTCTGGTTAAAACGACATCATTATTAGGACGGATATCACTCATTTGAGGAAAGGCTTCCTTCATGGAAATCATTCCCATTCTCTTCAGGTGTAGTTTCTCCTTTCTCAGGAACAATGTGCTGGGGTTCTTGGAGTTCTTTTCTCTCTGGGAACTGCAAACAACTCTGCTCCTCCAACTGGCTGATCAGCTTCAGCTTCTTTTTGGGAGGATGCTTCAAGGTCCCCAGCCGCTCTTTAACTTTGTATTCCAGGGTGCTGTGTGGAATGCCATAGATGGTTTGGGCTTTAGAGACACTCATTTTCCCACCCATCACCACCCCGATAGCCTCTTCCAGCAGCTCAGTGTTGTACTGTCGATATCGTCCACGTTTCTTCCTCGGCTGCTTGTTAGCTAGGTCTGCCTCGGAATCCAGAGGATAGTTTCCTCCCAAGCCTTGGTGGTCAGTGACACAAGGCCAGTATTCCCTCTCCGAACCTGAGCTGTTAAAACCTCTGCTGTTCTTTCTCTGGATCTGCCTGGGTACAGTGGAACAAAGCTTCTTTCCCAGACCGCTCTCACAAAGCGATCCTGAATACTCTGTGGGCAAAGATTCCCAAGACGGATCTGTTCCTGTTGCTAAAACTCGCACCTGGGGAATCTTAAGGTCAAACGATGATGGATGAGAAAGGGAGAGGCTGTGGTCCCTGAAGGCCTCCTGGAGGTTTCCTTTCTCATAGGCAAGTGACTTTGTCAAAAGTCCAGCGGCTTCCAACAACTTGGGTATGTCTTTAAGGTGCTCACTAGCCTCACTGTTGGCTTTGAGTTTGAGGAGAGCCCCAAAATGATTTTTGGAATTCCAGGAATCAGATCCATTTTTGTAAAGGTCACTGGGTGCAGAGCTGTGGTTATAGCTGAGAGGTGACTCTGGGTCGCTCTCCAGATCGGCCTCCTCTTTGATGTGCAGCGAGTATGCAAGGGACGCTGACGGTTTATAACGGGCGGAGTGGCCGATATTCTCCCTCCTCCCATCCTGTAGGCTCCTCATAAACAGCCCGACCTGTCCGTCCGCTCTCAAGGATCGCCTGATTGGATGGAAGGAAACTGGGTGTAAGCAGAGCTTGCACAGTGCCTTTTCTCTTTTCTAAAGGAGGATGGGTTGGGGTGGGGAGGATGTTGGCCACTCCTTTATTATATGATCTTGCTTTGGTAACATCACTATCTTTTAGATTGACTGTGTGGTTGTGTGTGTGTGTGGCTTTTAAGAACAAAAAAGGCTCAAGTTTGATAATTTTTTATTTGGTTGCTGTAATGATCGTTTACAAATTTCGCATCAACATAATAAAATACGAAACAAAAATGAAAGGGCAAAGAAACAATAAAATAAAGCAAAGAAAAGGCACTTATTGGAGTACATAAAGGTCTCTGTATTCTTGCGGCTCAAAAAGCACAGCCAGAAGGTGGGATCATTTGTCATGGCAGTAAGGCAGCTTGGTATGTAGCTGTTAAACGGGGCATAATAACTATGCCATACAAAGCCAACTATGCCATACAAAACCATCAATGCAATAAAGCTCTTGACATACTGTGTGTGACGTTACCACTAGACAAGCACAGCAATAAAAGAGTAAGCCAGCGGAGGGTTGTTTTGTGTATCAAACTCAAAGCTTGACTAACTGAAGTGCAATGACCTAAATCAATAAAAATAAATTAATGTATATATTTAAAAAGACTATGTTTTTTCTAAATCCAAAGTTAAGAGATAAGGGGTTGCGCTAACAGCCTAATGGCCAAGCTAATACATTTGCATCTATATCTTTACACAACAACAAAAAAGCTGCAGCTAGAAGCTTAATTTGGGATCATGAAATAATTTGTCCAAAGATCTCAAATGTAGATAGTATCTCAACTATTATTTTAATTAAAACGCATGCTACATATGATATTTAGAGTTAGATGAAAGTCAGAAGCAGCTTTATTCTGCTAGAAACGATCACCACATTTAGATCCTATCATCTCTCAAAGCAGCAGAGCGAAGCCACTGTTGCTTAATTAATCCAAATATTTTAATTATAGGCATGTCAAGCCCAGTTGAGTGCAAGAGAATAAAAAAGGCTTTAGTCTAAAAGAAAACAAGAAAATGAAATACAAAATGAAAATAAAGTCTCCAAGGTTTTAATCAATTAAAATGTAAATTTGTCTATAAAGAATAATTTTAAATGTAAATAAAGCCCTATTTGAATGAATGACAAGGAAATGTATACCTTAATATGTGCTCTACAAAAATCGTGTGGCATTTTATTCACTGGAAGTATGTATGATTTGAACTATTTTGGTTACCAGCAAAGTAATGGATGTGCAAGCAATGCTCACATTTTGATGTTAACCCAACGTAATGAAATCTTTCCTTGGAAGAGGAACATGGCATGCATATCTCAATTCATTTATTTACAACACCCCTGCTACTACATTACTTCTGGCACTACATCACTGCATATTTTGAGTCTTAAAATGCAAAATCATATTTAATCTCTACTGAATTGTGCAAGAGTTCAGTCCTCAAGGAGCAGTGTCTCATGGTTTTATTTATCCAGGAATCTGTTGCAATGGCCCTCAGTGATATTTTTGACAACAAAGTGTTATACTATATCACTCATCTTGCATATAAATGCAAGGGTCTGCAAGTGCTGTAGTAAATCATCATCAGGCCAGCACGTGCCTTGCCAGACAATAATGAACCAAAAATGAGTCCAAACTAACAGAATCCTTTTAAGCCACAACATCTCACAAAATAACAAGATGCTGCCCTTGTACTAGCTGGTAATAAGAGTGACCCGTCAGAAAAAAGCGAGGAGCAGGCAGCTGTCTTAACTTCAAGCCTGCAGGTTTATTCATTCTGAACGACAGCATGATGTGAATGGCATCCAGTGGGATGCACTGGAGTGAGGTTTCAAAGCAGAACCAACCAGCAGAAGCACACAGAAGATGATTCCCTCTGTTGCAGTTAAACCTTTATTGTTTTTCTTTGTGGCCAAAAACATTTCTGTTAGCACGACCCTAATTGTTGTTCATTTTCATCCAGCAACCAACTGGCTGAGTGATCTCCAATTTGAGGACTCAAGTTTCAGGGCTCAGCCCGTGCAGTAATACCACTACACATAACCAGCACTACACGAGTTGAAAGATTCAATGTATTCCAAATCCGTTTAGTGGTCATGCTTAAGTAGAATAAAATATATCCTCAAGAACATCACTGCTTAAGGACTGGAGACTAAAGAGACAAATAGAAAGAAACTTGTCTTACCCCTTAAGTGTGGATGTGGCTGGAGAAAGGCAGGGACTACGGACAGGCAGGTTGCTGCTACAACGATTCTTTTTGATAGATAGGTCAAGGACTCCATCTGTAAAAAATAATAAGAAAATAAAATAAAAACATAATAATGCCAAGTTCAGACTGGTTGCATGTTGCTTGGTCGTATATGATATGTGTAATTCACATTACCTTGTTCACTGGGCTCAGCCGGGGGCTTCTTGATGGTGAGGTCAAGGGGAGCATCCTGGTCGGCCATGAGGAGCTTGCTAAGGACGGGGTTCTGGTTGTGTGCAGGCCCAGCCACGGTGGCAGCAGGGCTGGTAGAGGGAGGGGCCCCTGAGAGCAAGGGTGGGGTCGGCAGGCTTTGGTCAGTGTGAGGCTGAGAATCTGAGCAACTGTCCTGAGGGGAGCTGGTTTTTGAGGTATATTCGGCAGCAAACTGTCGGATCATTCTTTGAAGGATCTCTCGAGCCACTACTGGAATGTGTGGGTCCGAGAAATTTGGCACATCTGGAGAGAAAAAAAAAAACAAGGTAAAAAGGTGGGAAAGATAGACAAAGACAAGTACAAAAACAATCACGACCAAACTGAAAGAACAGCCTAAAAAAAAACCCAACAAATTTGCAATCTGGGTTAATGTAAATAAAACAGCAGCATAAATCAAATTAAATACATTGACTCACCTTTTCTGCAGAGAACTGCATTGAGAAATTCCTCGGCTTGTTTCTCTAGTCTGCTAATTGCGGTTTGATCTTTCACCAGGAGAGGTTTGTGTGTGTCGTCAAGCCCCTCGTTGCTTAAGCCAATTAAGTGTTCCTGTCAAATTAAAAAAGAAAAAAAATGGGTCAGTCAGCAGTCTTCAGAGAACAGGATGCGATACTGACCAAGACAGAAGTTTCACTCAGTGGACGTAATTAATCTCACTATTCTCACTTAGTAGAAGCAACTGAGGCCTAGTCCACACGAACACGGGTACTTTTGAAACCGAACTTTTATGAATGTGGAGGCTCAAACTGGCACCGCGCTATTGAGAGTGAGGAGTTGTCGTCACAGCTCAGAGCCCCACCCCCCTTCTCCGCCATGATGGAAGGATTCCGGTGGCAAAAGCCTTACTAGTATGGGCAAAACAAAATCGTCTACTCCGTAATTTACTGTTTTACAATGCCTGGAAATCACTGCTGTGTTAAAAACTGCTCCAGTGATTTACTTTCTCCTTATTCTTTCTTGTAATTTGTTGAGCTGTTGGCGCAAAAAAGAGCTAGAATTTAGTCCGTCTCTGTGCTGTTCTGATGACGTTGCCCCTGGCAACCGATAGCGTCTCCTTCCATCATGGCCGACCGGACTGTAAAAAGCTCAAACCCCGTGTCGCTACCCGATCTGCGACGCTACCCGATCTGTGACAGCCACGTACGGCAACTCCACTTGGACAAACTTAGTTGAATTGACTTAGGACCACTGCCCTATGTGCGTCGCCAGAGACGGTTTATCTTTTTATTTATTTTTTTAAATACTTTATTAGTAATGTAAATTGAGGGTTGGTTGTGGTGGTCTGGATCTTGATGCTCAGAAAACAGGAACACAGGCGGACTTTTAATGTTTACTGTCCTCTTTTCTCGCCGGCCTCATCACCATGACAACCACAAACAATCACAACTACCACAACACTCACTGAATAAACGAGTCTGCCGCGGCTGTCTTATGACGGACCCCCGCGGTTTTTATTTTATTTTATTTTTTAATCATTTTCACAGTACCGTATTTTAATTTCACAGAACTTTAAGCATGTACGCAAATCGGGCAGTGCCCAAATGAAGTTTGTCCAAGTGGAGTTGCCGTAGGCAGCTGTCCAAGATGGCGGCCGGTCTGCGCATGCGCAGACCAGTTTTGTCACAGATCGGGTAGCGTCGCAAATCGGGTAGTGACACCCCGCCCAGATTAGACCAAATCGGCACGTGACTCCTCACTCTCAATAGACCCCTTCACAGATTGTAAATATCCGGGTGGGCGGGGCATAGCGGGAGGAAAAACATCTGAAACGCCGGTTAGCATGTTTTAACGGACTGTTATTTCAAGAATGGACGAGGAAAAGTCATATTTTAGTGAATATGTTAGTACACCCTCCCTCAGAGACCGTGAGTGTTATTTTAAAAAGTTGACTCCAGACCGTCATATGTACCGTAAATTCTCATATAAAAGCTGAGTCTCAAACAGACGCCGGGCCGACGGTCTATCTCTATTTTCTGCTACAGTAAGTTAGTTCTTGTAAATGTACTAAACTTCTGAAAGCCCATGATCGCCTGTTTGAGCCCTTTCTAAGCTGCTTCAGTCCTGCTACAGTTCTCAAAGACCCGACCTCGGTCAGATCCGCTGGTGTTGAAGCCTGGACCCGATGTGGCCGCAGACTCACATCTCGAGCATTAACTCTAGGCCGGACCGCGGCAAAAAAAAAGAAAAAAGAAGCCGGTGGTCCGCCGATCCGAGCTATTAAATGTTTTCAACATAACCCGGTACGTCCGGTCGTGTTGTTCGGTCCGGCCCGTTGAGACCTCGGACTGACAGAAGGCTGCTTTTACTGATGCTATTTAGCATTTAGCATTTAGCATAGCCATTGTTGTTTTTCCGGTATGAATGTTCCCAGCCTTGTGATTGGCTAAAATTGCCTTCCTGTTAGGAGCGCTATCGCCACCTACTGCTTTGGCGGATTTTGCGGTTACATGTGGATGGAGTTATTTTTTAATCACACCAGTGGTTCTGGTTCAGATTCAGATTCAGATTCAGATATTTTTATTCATGTACTTTGCAAGAGAGAATATATTACAGATTTACAATTACGACAGATGTACATGAAAGGGAACCCCTATTTCTAAAATTCATCTAACCACGATCCAAGCCACGTCTGCTGGTACGTTCTGCAATGTTTCAGGTCTTAACTTTGATCTTCCTCTTATGCACTTTCAAAACAGTTGCAAGAAAATAGTAACAATATGAAATCATTTATTACAAAGGCTCACTTTTTTGTTTCTCTGCCTACAACATTCTGAGAGACAATACCAAAACGTTAAATAAAAAGAAAAAAAAGAAAAGAAAAAAAGACAGAGGTCTTACCTTTACTTTGTCTCGTCTCAAACAGCAGAATAGACAATTTTCATCAAATGACCAGTCAGACACTCCTGTTGGCTCAAAGTCTGTGGACACAATGTAGAAAACAAACGTCTTTGTTATTAAAAAAACATCCTCCAGTTTCATGATTGATCTGCATATAGTGCACTCTGGTTGTTGTGACGATGCAGAGAGACACATCAACAACAAAGTGTCTGGCTGGATGGAGGATGCATAACAAAAATTGTTTGATTGAAACTGAATATAGGACACGGCAGTTTTCAAACAAAGGGTCCTCAGAGCATATGAGATTCAGTGACAAATGTATGAATGAAATAAATTAGTCAGTGATTATTTGTATTTTCATTTGTTTTGATGAAACTGATTGAGTCAGGAAAGGAATGATTCAGTTTAACTTAATTCTCAGCAGTCTTCCTCTCTAGCTGCTAGAGTAGAAAGTCTAGACAGTCCTCTTACTACACATGCAATGAAACCCCAAATAATGCCCACTATTGTCTCACTAACATCATGCATTGTAAAAATGTATGTAGGACACTGTAGACTTTGACACTGGCTCCACGCCATCCAAAACACCAACTTTGTAGGAACACAAGGCATCTTCTCTTCTGCAGCCAGAGGGGCCGTCTTGTTGAGTGAATGTAGAGGGGTACCAGGTGGTACAATGCAGCAGCATTGTCGTAAATGAGCAGATTACACTCAAACCACAAAATTCTCATTCTTGGCACTCATACATTTGTATGATCATGGCCACTATTATGATGTAGGAAGTGGGCCGAGATACTCACCCTTGAATAATTTAAGGTCTTCTACCAGCTCCTGATCGAACAGACCTTCAAGAATGCTCTCAAAACCTGAGGAAAGATATGAAATTCAATAAAATGTGCAGTTCAATGTCATCATAGCACCGTGACTTTGCATTTGGTTATTCTCGTTTCCAATCAAGCCTCGACACTGAAACCACCAGCAGAAGAAGAAGAGACGCACAAAATGAACACAACTCCACCTGCCCAGAGTTCAAACCTGTTCAACTGCACATCATTCAATGTCAGTGCGTTTTATCCACATGCCCAAGCTTCTCTTTGCCTTCCTCCCTCATCTTTCAACATCCCCTGTAAGGAACTCTGTGCTTCTATTAAAACACACATTATCAGCTTTACTTCAACAGTAATGCACATGCACTCCATCCTCCTGTTGCCAAGCAACTAAAGTACCTACAGAGTTGGGAGTGACTGCATGTTGTAACATTAAATGGAAACAGGCAAAGACAACGCTGGTAGTTGGCAGATGATGTCAAAGACCAATATCACAAATCCAGAAGTCAACTACAACCAGATTAAAGTCCAAAGTTACAGCTGCAGATAAGTAACTTAAAAATAAGATCCTGTATCACAAGAGCTTTGAAAAATCTTCAATACATTAGTGATGAGATGGTGGTATCCCACAGTCCCAGCTGTTTGATAAAGATATATTGTGATACAGTGCATTAGCTGCATAGGGCTTCATTTAACAGTGCATTAACACAATATGCAGTGTCTGCTTACTGCCGCAGGGTTAAAATAACCAATCCAAAACCAGTACATGCATGAAATCAAGCGCTAAAGAGGTCAGAGGTAACATCTGTCTACTGATGTAAAGCAAGTGCACTATTCCAAATGTGCTAAGCAGTAGTAAAAGGTCAGAGCTAAATCATGACTCAAACCAACACAAAAAAACATCACAGATGTTGTAAAGCTATGTAAAACACATTATGCACTAGTGGCATTGAAAATTTTAAATACTGTATGTAAAAAAAAAAAAATGTGTAGGCCTTAATAAAAATGAATATCACACAAGTTAAATTAGCCTGGTGAGCTGAACTGGTTATCAAACTGTACACACGATAGTAAAGGCCTACTTACAGTGTGTCATCATAGATAACAAGTGAGAAAATTATCAGCCCTTACCATCCACTCTCTTCCCAAACTCACAGTGGATTCACTGAAGGCTCTCATCTGTTAAAATGCCCTCGCTCCGCTTCCCTACAAATTCCCACCCACTTTTCAACAGCCAAACATAAATGGGGGTGGGGTGGCGGGGGGCAAAGTGGTGAAACACAGCCTTGCCTATAGCTGCAACGTGAGTCTGTTTCTGGGTTAGTGCACAGGACTTCAGCTGAAGCTATCCAATCCTATTTCTGAAATATTTCAGAGGCAGGAGGAGAAAAGTAGGTCATCCACTTTCATTTGACAAAGCAGCGCCATGACATCAAAACTACTCTTCAGGAATTCTGTTTAGGGCATTTACAAATGTGTCATGCTGTAAACCATGACTTTGAGGCAATATTAACACTTTCCAATTGGCAGAGCATAGTGTGGTGTAGTGGTTGATGAAGAGAAAATCCACACACACACGCCTCATTTTGGGACCAGCAACTACAAATTATAAGCGCAAACTGCCTACATGCACTAGATAAAATATTGATGGTGTGCATAGCTGTCATGCAAGCCCTACAAAATAAATGAGAAAATAAAAAAAAATGAATAATACCCTTGTTTCATGTGCAAAAAAACTGAGGAAGACCCACACGTCACTGTATTTTCTATTTAAAGTAGCTTTCACCCATTAATTACACTTGAGATGGAATTAGGCCACTATTCAGCCACTGCTGCACATCTGGTTTGATATATAGTGATCAGATAGCCTCCAGATACAATAATACGCATGGGGCATAGAGGTACAAAGTGATAATGAGAAGAAGAGAAAAGAAACCTGGTTCTACGTGCCATCGGGCTAAACACCTAATAAAATTAAAAACTTATCGAGGACTAATGAAAAGACATTCAGGACAAAGATAACGGGTTAATGAGGCTGGCAATCTTAATCCATGGCAAACATAGGGGGAAAGCAATCACATCTACAGGCCTAATTGCATTGACAACATGATATTTGGGCTTCATTAAAAGATTTAGTCCTTTATCCAGAATTGTTAGTCATGTTTTTCTTTTTAACTATGGAGGAGTTAGTCATTCCTGTCAATCATCTCGCTCCATATAAGCGAATGGTGACTCAAGAACATTTTGCTATTTCCAAGCCTTGTTGGCTTGTTTTTTGTTTATTCCAGATGCATATCACAGTTTGCCTCCAGGTATTTTATAGTTGAGTGAAGAGGTATGCTTAATATACAGGAGGTATGCTGAACTGGAAATAAAAACAAGTCTCTGTGGGAATGAAAAATGGCGAGATGAGACAGACATTTGAATTCTTTTAACTCAAACTTCACATTGTGACATCACAGCTACTGTAATGACAAATTTAAACCTTACTTAATGTTATTTAAATTTTTACTGATTATTTCATTATTAATCATAACAGCTGCATTAACAAAAATGTGAAGGTTTATACGCCATTTATTTTGCCAATTCCAGTGACTAGATACCATTCTGAAGACACTTTCAAAGTGCACTTGATTGTTTATTTTATGATTACCAGCTATTTCTGTTGTTCAAGGTACATGTAGGCTTGGCTACAGGTAAAACCTGCCCAACGTTGTTGCATCTCTGCAAGACATTAATTTTCCACCAGCTTTTCCATGTAAGAGACTGACAGGAGAGAAACTGTTCTCAGATTTACTTGCACTGCTTAAAGGGACAATAAGGAGTTTTGGAAAGCGAAGTGTTTTCACACTACATTTCCCATGAGCCTCTGCGCACACTGTGAAATTCTTGGACCGGCGCAAGACGGACGTCTTGCCAAGAATGTTTTCATTTATCAAGAATGAAAGTCAGAGGTTCGAAGACGATCAGATACTGTCATAGTTCCGACCATAAACGGCGATTCAGCGGCGTTATTCCCATGACCTGCTGGGCAGCGTCCACGAAACCAAAAATAGGAAATGTTGGTCGGCTCGCCCAGCATTTCCACCACTAATAATAACAATAGAGACAAAACGATATATTTATCGAAAATGGACCCATTAACAAGTGTGGGTAACGTAGATTCATCCACATTAATATGAGACTTTTTAAAATTTCAGTCCAAATTTAAGTTAAAGGTAGATTTTTTTAACGATTAAAACGTAAGGTGCTATAATACTTCAATAAAAGACAGTGATGTGCAGTGTAAAGCCATATAAAAAATAATAATTATGAACCTTTGAAATCCAGGACATTTCGATTATGTTTGTGGCCTGACAAATCGTTGCCTGTTATTTTCAAAACAGGGGCTATAACTATTTTCAGTAATAAGATTATCGATATATTATTATCTGCAAGTGATACGAACTGTTTGGCACTGTAACTTCATGATTCAACTAAAGCATCATCCATAAACCTTGACCATGAATATTTCTAGGTCTTCTCATGGAGCTTATGTTATATACACTCGGTGAACAACAACTCTGTCCAATCTGTCTTAGCTTTCTTTTGACCTACATCTCCAGCCAATCAGAGACAGGAAGAGAGAAAATATTTGGATTGTGTGACACCCTTGTCCTTCCCACTAGCACTTAGAAAGAGAAATCCCACAGGTCTAGGATCAGCTTAACCCCCCTAAATCCTAACGTTAACCTTTGCTGTACTTCTGTGAACTGAGCGTAATGCGTGATAAAACCCTCTTTACTGCTTATTGCTGGCGCTGTGCACTACGTGGCTTGGTAGTATAGCCAAAAGGTCACTAAGCAACCCCCTCGCCAAATTTTTCAAGTGTGCAAGTAGGGAATAAAATGCTTTTTTATTAGAATATGTTTAACTCAGTTCTTAAAAAACAAATGAAACTGAAGCCAGCAATTCAAAACATACTTGTAAATTCTTCTTCTTCTACTGTGCTTTCAGGGAATTCAATGTGATATATGAAGTGAGGGGAGCAGTTTTATTACACTAACGCAAAGGCAACTCCCTGGTTCCCAAACTACTTTAAACATCACAGTCACTGTTAACTCATATCTTAACATGGCTCCTGAAATATTTTCTCCTCTGTGTATATATTTGCAGTACAAGATTATCTGATGATAATTTCAATGTTACTGTTCATACACAGAGGATTCCTCTAGAAATTGCTCATAAACATTTAAACTGTTCTGAAAAATGTTCATTTTGGACTAGCATTATACCACAGTATGACACTCACCGGGGACCCAAGATTCAAAGTGCTTTAAGCAAAAAAAACACAACATCATAGCTTAGGTTTATCCAAAAGTGAATTTCAATATGCCATTGGTAGTCAGCCCAAATTGAGCCAATAGGTGTAAATGAATGCATGTTACTGAGAGGCCTGAACAAAATGGTATGAAACATCTTTTACTTCCACAGCCTAGCAACCAGAGGTAACCTCATCCACTTCTCTGCATCCATCGCACCTGACCATTTCCAAGTAAAACTCATTAACCAGGACAATACAGTAATTAACTGTTCCAGCTAATTAAAATCAGTGTAGGTTTTCTGTCTGTATCTGTGGTGGGCAGCCAAGGGACAACATGCATCTCTAGACACCTGTGTCGGTATGAAGAACTTGGCTCGTGTTCCCCGTATCGTCTGTTGCTCCTACAACCAATCATCCACATTTATTTCAAATTCATTTAGTTAATAACAACAATGGTGATAAAATGTTAACATTTAGCCTCATTGATGGACTGCAGTGCTTTTCTTCCACTAGATGACCCACCCTTCCCTCTGCCGCTCTAGTGCTGAGGGTGTAGAGTGCTGCATCAACCCCCACTCAACCCATCCCCCACTGTAACTACTGTACACATGCGATCTCAGAAGGAGTGACCACAAGCTCGCAGAACAGGAGCTTCCCCGGGCTCAAATCAATTTGTAGCCAAAAGTCAACCCTGCTGAATCTGGTATGTTTGGCTAATGCGTTTTGAAGCACTAGAGGAATTGATCGTTGATCAATTCTTTTATCATCAAAAAGTGCAATATAATTTTAAATCATACTGACACTCAGATTGTGATGCTCACGAGAGAGTAATTTGGTATGAAGAGAGTCACTGATATCCCTGAGCAATGCTCTCTGAAGATGTAAGATGGACTGAGGGCTGAGGATGACTGCAGAGATGACAAAGTTGCACAAATTAGTTGAGCCACAGTACTAGGCATGCCTGGTTTCATCCCAAGTGGACTCATCACGCAGAGACTCAACCTAATTGCTTAACCATTGAAAAGATTTTACTTTGCGTGCTATGTTACTACAAAAAAACAAATTTGCTGCAGGTCAACAGTCAAGCTTAGACATTACATTGCCGTGCGCAAAGTTAGCTTTAAATTTTCATTTGGCAACTACAGATTACAAACAATACACAGTAGCTGGACCAGCCTTTACCGCAGGCAATGACGTAGCAGCTTTAAGCAACATCTACAGCGGGGACAAGACACTTCATGAATACTTAATGTGATATGATGCAAACTGACAGTCAAATGGTGTAACACTGCATAAAATATAATTTTGAATACCAAATATGGGACCATCATGATTTTAGGCAAATGCTAAAAAATGATGCTTGCAAACATATGGACGCTGAAGCGCACACATACAAACGGCGCACAACTAAAGACAAAGCCTTCCTTATAAAACATTGAAGTTCATGTTTGATAAATTGTCAACAAACATAAAACATCTCTTTTTTCAAGTTAGGAAAATGTAGGCCGAAAGCACATCACAGTGGTCATGCAAGAGTGGAAATGGGCCACGCTAAAGTTTAAATTATGAAAAGGATCATCTGCCTGGTGTCAATATTTGCATGTTATTTCTTTGGGCAAATCCTCAGTCCCACTCACCCACATGTCAAACGCAAGCATGAATAACTGACATTCCAGGCATTTCTAAATGTCAGCTGGTGCTCCTCGGTCCAAATTTTCCCAAATCAACACAGAACACACACATTTCAGCCACACAGTTTGCATCTGGGGGCTGATGGACCATGAACACATGTATAGGCAAACATACAGACAATTGTTGCTGCTGTTCCATGGGACAATTGCCCTTGTCTCTGGCCTGCAGTTTTACTGCTCACATTAAATACACAAAGACAAAATGTCCATTTCAGCAACAGCAGAGTGGTGGTGGCGTGCAGCCTTCTCCACCAAAAAGCCAAACAAAAGTATGTCCTTGTTGTCATGGACAGAATATGCCATTCTGCAGCCAGCAGACTGATGCTGTTGTCATGTACTCCGCAGCTTTACAATTAAGGCCCAAACACAAGGGACATTTGTCAATCATAAAGGGGGAACTGACGAACTGAACAGTCCTGGGTCTGAAGCTAGTGACTAGTCAGAAACCTATTATTCTCTCCATTTTCTTTTCAGTGATGATGACATAGCCCACCTAGTGTTGTATAAGGTTTGTTCTGGGTCAGTCCACACATAGTCGATAACCTCGTACATCATTACTAAAACGGATGGTCCACACCACGAGTCCTTTGTAAAATGGGTGATGTTGAGAATTGTGTTTCATTCAAACCATCATAAATAAGTTTGGCCCTAAACTTTGTTTAAACTGCTCTGAGTGACAGTCATGAGCAGCGGGCTGACAGTTTTAGTTTTTCTCAGCAAATTGTTTTGCTGCACTTGTTACTTCCAATTATGACCTCTGCATCTAACTCGCCCTAAATAAGCCAAGAGCTGAAATTTTCAACATGCAGCACACCGCAACCCCCACCAAACTTTAAAATGACGAGAAAGCGTAATGTGCATTAGTGTCAGATTTACTGTGACTGCTTCCCAACCCTTCAACATAAGTGCACCTTTTAGCTAATGTCAAGAATTTTGTGCCACGTAGTCCATGACTTGTACATACATCATACATTCAATAAGACTATAAATGGCGGCCTCTTTAAGTGAGATTGATTTAATGTGACATTTTGAGATCAGCGACATCAGTAGTAGCATTTTATTGTGAGTTTTGTGTCCCGTGGTCTAGGTCGCACTTAAAGTTCAATTTCTGCCACAAATCACAATGAAACATTTTATGTAGCCTACCGTATGTTAAAACAGTTACCTAAAATGCATCACTGAAACCTTGACAAAGACCTGTACAAATATATCTGTGTGTGCATGTTTAGTTTAGTGCTAATGATTCTGGTTTGCAAGTTGTTTTCTATCAAAAAAACAAAACAAGCAGTGCTGCATAATATGTACAGTCCTTTTAATGAAGCATGTTGCACCCCTTAATGAGCCTACAAAGTAAACAATTTGTTTCTTGATAGAAGATTAAAAAAATATCCTAAATATGTACAATTAGATCAGTTAAATAAATAAATAAAAACCATTTGAGCTAATTTCACAGTAAACATTAGGGTCAACTACTGTTTCTGTTGTAGTTAATTAATGTTTTAGCAACTATCTGATCCTTATTTGTATGATGAATCTGTGAGCCATGGTGCAGAATGTCCACATTGGCTGTTGCTATGTTACCAAATCATCAGAAGGAGGCTGGCAAAGCATGAGTCTAAAAATGGCCTCTCCATCTTCTTCAAGCCCTTCAATCAAACTGTGTAAAACTACTGGTGTCAATTTCAACCATTGTGGACCGAATAATAAACACATGACATAGCTTCATATTGCTCATTGAGGTGGAGAGGATATGAAAATTTTCTATAGCGACAAAGCAACAGTGTGAATTGTTCTGACTATTTATTTTGCTTCAGTTGAGCTGCATGTAAAAACTAAGGCTACGGGGTATAACAATAGCTACAGAAACTAGTCACAGGTAGCACATAGGCCTACTGCACCACAGAGCAGTGAGGATAAACTTGACATGTTGCTGAAATGACTTCTGTACTGTATGCACTTGTATTTTCCAAATAAGGGCTCCTGTAACACAACATAGGAGTCTACAAACCCACACCATCAACTATGTGCTCCTGGGCACAGTGGAGCTAGGCTAAATGCTGAACTAGTGTAATGTTTACCATTTTAGTTTGGCTTATAATCACGGTTTCATAATTAACACAAAATACAAAATACAGTCAAGAATAATGGAAATCTTAATTTTGGAGGAATTTAGTCAAAAACCAACAATGCTGTTGGTGCTAGATAAAAAGGTCATGGATCAAAATATCTTCAGTTCATCCTCTGAGGAACACAATGGCCAAATTGTAATCTCTTAAATAATTCGGTTTTTAAAAACGGTAGGATCATGGTACATAATCTGGGAGTCTTGAAGGCCTTGTACCAAATGTTGCTCAAATCCAACATATTAGATATTTTACAGGTTAACTGGCCTGTTTGACCCACCAGTGGTGCTGGAGGACACCACACCTGGAGCATGGCTAAAACATCCTTGAGTTGTTATTTATAAGCTGCTATGCTATGCTACCACAACACTATAATTCAGCTGCCAGCTCCCAGCCCCACATAGATAAATACACACAACACAATGAGCTGTGGGCCTTAAGTCAACAACTGCCTTTTAAATGATTTG
This sequence comes from Trachurus japonicus, assembly GCF_045865225.1. Taxonomy (NCBI): domain Eukaryota; kingdom Metazoa; phylum Chordata; class Actinopteri; order Carangiformes; family Carangidae; genus Trachurus; species Trachurus japonicus. Next base: position 17,791,507 of record NC_140921.1, on the reverse strand, counting down.
CTTTGAGGGGGCCACACACAGAGACACACCGACTAAACATCACAAGTTAAGGGAAGTTTATTGGCTTCATTGGTCGACAATGTTGACTACAACAAAAGCAGGGTCTCTGCTACTTCCTTGAATGCTGTAATGCGCGCCCACAGGAGGTTAATCCGAGAAAACGAGTTATCTAAAATGTTCAACTGAAAACATCCAACACGAGCAGCGTACGTCGCCCTCCCCCATCCAAAATACAGTATCATCACACGGGGACGCGCATTTGCAAACGGGATCTTTTGGCCGACGCAACGCCTTAGAGACACTCCCTTTAAAACAAGCACGGTGCCCTTTAAACAAACTAACGTTACGCCAGTAGGTAACTAAAGTCTGCAGTAAGGATTTAAGACCGATAAAAGCAGAAAGGAGAGCACAACAAGTACCCTAACACTGTCACAAACTGCAGCATTTAAGTAACTGCTCAGGCTGGCTGCCGTGAGAAGGAAACAGCGGACGGAGGACAAAAAAGTCGAGATGCCCCAAGTGAGTCCGGTAATAGATGGTTATTTACACCGATAACGGTCGCGCAGAGACGAAATTCAACCGGTAAAAATGTAGAGTGTGCAACTGGCATCATCCTTACCTACACAGTGAATGAGTTTGTGTCGCCACGAATCAAGTTCCTGCCGAAAGCCGCGCCTGTCGATTGTGCATTGCTGCCTTTTACACTGACTCGCCATTTTCTATCGTTTGTCTGGCGCGCACCAGCACGGGAAGAGGAAGCGCTTGCCGCGGGTACGCGCACGCCTCTGTTGTCGGAGAGGAAGCCGCTCCAAAGGGAAATAATGCTCATTAATTTCATTCGGGGGAGCCAAATAGACCCATCGAAGCCTGTCACTAACTAGGGAAATAAATATGCTTTTTTTTTTAAATCACTATCTAGCTAATGCATTGTAGTTTCTATTATATCATGTCAATGTGGCAGAGGTATTTTTGTCTTTTAGTCCATGGTACCCACTCAAGGTAACATTTTGGAAAGGTACATGTCCATAGATGATATTTTGGTATGATAATATCAAAATATCATGGTAGCTTTATGACAGTTATCAGCACATAAATGTATCCACCCCCTGCAATAAATAGGCCTCTAAATGCAGGGAGCATATCCTGTTTTGTGCTCATTTTCAGACCTTTACTTATGTGTTATGAGGCATATTTGGTAGCATTTTAAAGTGTACAATCCTAGCTTTTATTTAGACCTAGTTTTGGACCAATCTAAAAAAATATAAAGGTAACATGGTCAAAGGTCAATCTGTCTCAACAACTATTTTTCCACTATTTTTGCCTAAACTGTAGTCTTTTTTTTATAGCACTGTGAAATGTAGGAACAGCACTGACACAAATAACAAAAACTGAAATACTCACAGGACTGTAACAGTTCAGGAAATGTATAATCTTCCCATAATATCCTACTGAGGGATGAATATGGGTCTTAAGTGGAACATGGGCCCAGGCGAGAATTGTCAATAACTGCTAATTCTTCTGTATTTCTCAAAGAGACCCTCTGATATGTGCATGTTTGCAGTTTGCACATTTTCGTGCACTCGAGATTGTTGGTGAGGCAGGAGAAGTCTGGAAGCCTACAGGCCATGATATTTAGTTTTCTTTACATCTTTACCCTAATCATCATCATCATCAGTCCAAAGTTAGTTTAGTTTGAACGTCCTGGCTCTTAAAGTTTTAACAGCCAATGGCTGACAATTATTTCAAATTGTTGCAACTGTACATTTAAAAAAAAATACACCTGTTTTGATGGGCAGACAGTTGCTGTTGGGGGTGCTTCACATCTAGCCTGTGAGGGGAATTGTGAGGTGAGTGGCCTAGCAAACAAGTTTTTTTGAAAAATGTTGATAAATTAGTTATACATAGCCTTTCTAGATGTATATCTATTTTCAATACATATTTAATTGGGGTTGCCTCCATCAGATATAATGTAATTTATTTTCTTAGCTAACTTTGTTCATTCTTTCTAGGTGGCTCAATTAACCTTATAGTGGGGCAGCATAACAATTATTCATTTTGTGATAAAGGCATCAGATTTGGTACATTGCTGAATGTTAAATGAATCTGGATATTGGGCCACTGCAAAGTTTTATTCTGATCACTGTGGCAGCCATTTTAAAAAATGGCCGGCTGTGGTTACTGGCATGGAATGCTTTGCCCACCCTACAGCTGCTGTTTCATCTTTTCTACACCACAAATATAATTTAGAAACAAGTTAATGGGAGAAAATCCTTATTATAATGTAAGAGAATAGAACATAAACCTTTCTTGGCTCTCATATTCCCCTTCACAGTCTGCGGCCCTCTCTTTTTATTGGGGGTTTCAATTGATAACATAGGCTACTGTAGCTACGCACAATACAAAAACAAGACCAACGTTTCCGTCACAAGCGTATCTATAAAAAAAACTCTAAATGGACCAAATTCTGGATTACCAACTTTGCAAAGAGGGAAAGAGCCCCTCAGGCCTCAGATCCTGGTGGGAGGTTTATACAATGTGGCAAATAGTGTGTTAAACAACAATAAAAATCCCTACACTTATTCATATTTTTAGTGCTTTTGATGATGGCAGCTGGACTAACTGTCATGAAATTTAGGGCATTAGATATTCATGGTTCTTAGAGGATATATCCCTGGGACTTTAATGAGCCACCAACTTTTCCTCTAGTGTTACCCTGAAGTTGTTGTGTTGTGTTGTGTTGTGTTGTGTTGTGTTGTGTTGTGTTGTGTTGTGTTGTGTTGTGTTGTGTTGTTGAAATGTCTTAAAAACACTACACCCATGCTCCATTGAGATGAGTTTTAATCAGTTTGATAAGTGATTGCTTAATTTTTCATGTTGGATCAAGTCAAGTCCATATCAAAATTGGTTAATGAGGAAATATGGCAACCCTGACAGCCTCAGCTTAAGGACTAATTTGTCTTGTGCTAAATGGGAAATGTAATGGCATTATGGGGAATTCCAACAAAAAGATGTGGGATGAAAGAGTTTTACAAGCATTTCAGCCATCTTTTCTGATGGAGTAGCCATACATTCCTATATTCATTGATCTTTCAAGGAGAATGATTATCTTATGGCTATCCTATTTTGCAAAGTAAAATCAACGCTATTGTGGGAACTGCCATGCTATTTTTAGGACATCTTGTTTGACCCTAAAATGTAATTTCAGTTTAATGCCTGCAGTTAGTGAAAGGCCACACCACCAATCAATAATGATAAGAATAAGAAATCTATCGTGTTTATTACATATTATTATCAATGATTACTTATTTGACTCTATACAATACACTCTATGGCCCATACAATAGGCTACTGTCGACTACAGACAAATGAAACCTGTCTTCCCTGTCAGCTGTGATGTTGAGTGATTCACGGACGTTAGAAAATGCCCCACAGGCTTTTATAAATATGTCTGCCGCTGTCTGAAAGCGGCGACACACTAGGCCAATCAAATAAAGTTTTCAATGAGAGTCAACAACAGTCATACAATGAAACAGCGCGGCGGACAGGCTGCAATGATGCTGTTGTAATGCTGTGTTCAAATGTCGTCGGAGATATCGCAACACTGAACTGAAGCGCGTCTGAACGTCAACACGATCACGACAACAGAGGTAAATTTTCAAGTTTGTAGAGAGCGAATAGTTTTTAATAAAACCTGATGAGCTTAGGTGTTATCAGTTAAGGAGCACATTAAGAAAGTAAAATAAAACATTATATTTTCACTTTATCCAGGGCTGTTTTCCCAGTTGTCATGTGCCGTTATAAAACATGTTCTTTCTTAAATAAAACAACGCTGATAATGATAATAATATGATAATATGCATTTATAAGAGAGTTTAATATTATTTGTGACCAAGCTGAGCTTACGTAAATATCCTGTAAGGCTCGGGCTGTTGGATATCGGATCTTACGGGGAGCACCTGAACGCAACATACGGCTCCCAGCCGGTGTTTTCATATTTTTACGCCCCTCTGTTCTTGTACGGTGGTTTCCATGCTTCAGAGACGACAAACGTAGCGTACAGGTAAACGATAGCATTAATAGGTGTTGTCGCTTTTCCCTCATTGTTGTGTCGCCTTCGGCCACAGTCGATTTAAACAGGCTTGTCATTACGAGCGGCAGCCTATTCAAACAACACGTTCCTATGTAAAGGCTGCACTGAATCGAAACATACATTGACAGCCTAAGTTGGATAATACAGTAACGTTTCAGACATGAGTGTGTGAGTTGATGAATTATTTATTCAATGGCGACCGCATGGGTAAAACTACACCTCACTGCCATTCTGTAACACTGTCGTTTGGTTTTTTAAGCAGGAGATATGAGTTGCACTGAACTATATTTTGCAAAATGCTCACTATGCAATAAGCTTTTGTTTATGTCTGCAGTCATGCCTCAGTCACGTTTTTTCAGTCTGTCTCCTCACAGAGAGGGCTTTCATGCAAGTGTGCTTTCATACTGGTTTTACACCAGTAGCAGTGTGAGGACTGGAGTAGACATTTCACAGACTTCTGGGGTTGACAGTTATAGCATCTGGTCATGGCTTTATCCTTTGATCTGACCCACATTCAATGTTCAGCTACACTAACATACACCTTCAGGCTTTCCCTCACAACTTTGAAAATGATCTACTCTGAATTTAATAATCTGAAGACAGAAACCCCTGCTTCATCCACACACTAATTTACTCATCATGTTTGGTTCTCTAATTACTGTGTGTGTGTGTGTGTGTGTGTGTGTGTGTGTGTCGGATGAAAACAGGGGTGCCATGACTCTGACCAGAGGATCTTTCACCTATGCCAGTGGGGAGGAGTACCATGGCGAATGGAAAGAAGGCAAGGCATTCTTGCAGTCAGTTTTAAATCAAGCTTAACTACAGGGATGAGACAAACTCTCACCTGTACCTTCTGTGCAGTACATCTAGTCCTCATGGCATGTCTCCCCAGCTCCACAGCATTGTTGTCTTGCAGGCGGAGAGAAAAAGAACAGTGAGTCACTAAGACTATAACTCCTACATTGTATTTCTATCATTCCAGCCTGGTCTAATGCACACAAGCAGGTGAATTATGACAATAATATTTCTGTTGATGAATCTGCAGGGATGTGTGCAAGCAAAAACATTTAATCTTTCCATGCAGAGGCAATATTTGTCAATCTATGGTTAAAAAAAATAAATATGATAATAATAATAGTGTGCCTTCAAGACGTTAACACTGTCTCATGCACTCACACATGTACAGTGATGCTAGTGACATGCAAGCTCAAGCTATTTAGTCAAATCCCAATTAGCTAGCATCGGCGAGTCACGATGAGCGCAGCCAGATTTACCAGCTCTGGCTTTGTCAAATCTTCCGGATTAGACTTTGGACCTGTTTGGGAAATCTTAGAGAGTCTTCTCCCAGCTGCAGTTCAAAAACCAAATCAATAGAAACACTAGGAACAAGATCGCCTGCAGATATTTTGCATTGGCTACAAGTTTTTAGTTGATTTTAAGTCAATGTAAACACCAAACACTCTGTTTTAAACAGTGTTTTCCTTCACTCCTCAACTTTGCTAATTTTTCCAATGCAGCGATTGCAGCTGCAAACCAGTTGTAGCACTTCTCCAGAAACATGTAGGTGTGTGTCCTCTGACATGATTTTAAGCCGCAGGAGTGGATCATAGGCTACTACGTAGTACACTCCTTAACTGTTCACTGTCAGTCTAGAGTAGAAAGCCCTGCTAAAAAATCTGATGGATTACAGAGCTGTAATTCCTACCACACAGGAGGCAGATGGGACTCCTAATTCAGTAGTAAACCCTTAGCTAAAGGGGGGGCACTTAAATCTAAGCACGTACTGACTCATGTGACATATGAAGAGGCTCTACAATACCAAGTCAATGTAAAACCCTGAGCAGCATAGGGAGTTTAAATGTTGGTCATCTCTCACAGTACACTATGCACTATTACTAAAGAGTAATCTATAAGAGGCTAAGAGGTTAGATGAGGCATGATCACACCCGTGTAGATAAAATGTAAAACGCCATATGGAATCATGATATCAGGATTTACTGAGTTTGCATCATCAGATTGAATTTTAAAGCATTACTCACTGAGACGGTGTGTGACTTTACAGGTCGGAGGCACGGTGTCGGTCAGCTCAAGTTTCAGGATGGGACCTGCTACACTGGACAGTTTGAGAACGGACTCTTCCATGGCTCTGGTGTGCTGCTCTTCACCGATGGATCGAGGTGTGTGAGACAAAAAGAAAAGTTTTGTCCTCAAGCAGAAGTAACAACTGACACTCTGATCTCTCCTCGTCACATCAGGTACGAAGGGGAATTTTTACACGGAAAGTTTCAAGGCACAGGAGTCTTCAGTCGATACGATGGCATGAAGTTTGAAGGGGAGTTCAAAGACGGACGTGTTGAGGGATATGGTAAGTCGCCACTGGAGCAGTTTGCCCACAAGGATGTCAATATAATGTCTCTGGTGCTGGTCATAGTGTTCTGTGTCTGTGCCTCCAGGGCTATTGACTTTCCCCGATGGAGCTCATGGTGTCCCACGAAACGAGGGCTTGTTTCAAAACCACAGGCTGCAGAAGAGAGAGAAGTGTCCAGGAGTGGTTCAACGTGCGCAGGCTTCAGCGTCCAATGCTCGCACTCTGGCACTTTGACCATCGCGGCCCCTGATGGAGATACGGTCAGGGATCCAGCACCTTCCCGGAGGGCCTCAGGGATGTGTACTTGTATACTCCCCTCCAGCTCTTCTCTCAGTGTCTCTCTCTTTTAAGTGACCATGACTTTTCTTTTTTTTGCTGCATATTTCTTACTTTGCCCACACTCTAGTTTGGAATGCGCGTGCAATTTGACCAAACAATGGCTTTCTGTATGACTGACCTGAACTGCACAACACCATGAAGCACACCTTTAACTTCACAAGTCACAAAAACAGCAGATGCTGCTGTTCTCTCTTGTTCATGAACAGTGTCTTAGTGTTTTACAGCAGTTTTCATACATCAAATCACTGGATGTGGGAGACCCCTTCTTACTTTACTAGGTTTTTTTTTCTCCTGCTTAAAGAAGAGGTGTAAAGTAAAGTCTGTATGAAGAAGACTATGGCTACTAATTAGGTAACGTCACTTAAAAATGCTGCAAGTTATTACATGAGAGTACCCTGTGGAGTTTGACCAGTGGTAGCTCAATGTATTTTCAAATGCGCCTCCAGCTGGTTTCAATAATATATGGACACGAGGAAGCACATGCATGTGGGCAACACGACACAGATTCTTGCCGATGTTTTCATGCGGTTCTGTTGATGGACAGTTGGTGGTGGTAATGAACATAGTAGTGTAGCAATGCCTTCACAAAACCAGTGAAGAAGATTGTTAATTAGCAAACACGGTTATAAACAATTCAGGATAAAAGATATTTGACAGAAATAAGAAAATGCATTTAACATATTTGCCGGACCTCAAAGAAGTACACAGTATTTTTGTGTATGTACAAAATGCGGCACATGGCACCTTTAAAATCTAATCTCAATTAACTAAGCTGCTGCAAACTATTGTTCAAGGAATGCAATCTGCCACTGGTCTTTCTCCTTTTTAGAGGATCAGTATTCACATTTGCCTTAAAAAGTTTAAAGGGGTTCGTCTGAACATCAGACGAAGCACAGCGCCCTCTCCTTCCCTTCTCTCCTCTGCATCATTTGCCCTGAGGTTTCTGTCAGCCTAATGAATTTGAGGTCTGCTTGAAGATTGCCTTCACTCAGAGAGACACGTTGCTAAGCTGGTGCTGAGTTTCAGCTCCCATCACTCACAAGTCCAGCAGCTCTCCTTTCCAATAAACCTCCCTCTCTCAGTGGAAGCCACTGGGGAGCAGATTTAACTCAGTCGGATAATTCTCTCATGTTATCCCCGTCTAACCAGAACACCTGCATGACTGGACATCCTCAAAGTAGATAAACAGTCATGACTAAATGCATTAAATTAGGGTCATTTATCTCAATTGAGGCAGCTGAATGAAATAATTTGATATATCAGATATATATTTAAGAGTATGTAATTTGAATGTATGTGTTTTTCTGTGAGGTGTATATATATATATTCATTGTCATTGACTGTGTTTACACTGACCTTTCAAATGAATTCAGAACTAATTATTTGATTGGTCAGGTAGAAAATTGTGTCACTGAGTTATTTAAGACAGTGTGATGTTATTGTATCCAATCATGATGACAGATGAATTCAGTGTACTTGAACTGTTAATAGGCCTTATCAAGCATGTGTAGACGAAGCTTGTCTAGGGTTGCTTACATAGCATTTCAACCAAAGACAATCACATGATGTTATAGGTGAGGCAGCCTGGAACATGTGTTATTTCTTACAGCTGAACAATAAAGACAAATCAATAAAGACAAATCCACATGGGAATTCAGTGCACAAGAGAAACAAAAGGACAGAAGAATAAACAGGGAATTGATATGAGATTTTCTGTTGTACATATATAAGTCTCTAGCCTGGATTATTCACAGGCACTGATTTTCATTGTTGTTGTAGTCTGTGAAGAGTAGAAGAAAATCAATACTCAATATTATCAGCCCATACTCTTGCTTGCCGTGAATATGCCCATTTGGTACAGCAGTGTGCTGCAGAGCGCCATCTGAAAGAATGAAGGTAGCAGAAAAGCAGAGCAGTGCATGCATCAGTACTGCTTTTTACAAGCACACAATGATACTTTAATGTTTGCTGTATGTGCAAAGTGTGTAATATGCTGTATGTCAAACCATGTAATAGTATTTTCCTTTCCACTATGTTGGAGACGACACCTGCGCAAGCCTTCTTTGCCTACACACTCCTGCCTGAGTGAAATTGAATACAGTGGAATACTACATCCATTTCCTACACTGGAAACATATGGTGCTTTAAAAGCGTGCCTGTCCAGACTTTCACCTGCCTGGAAAATATCATTGCCATGGTTACCTTTTTTTTCAGTAACAATATAATGTTGCTTTGAGTGCTCTTAGAGAAAACTACCACACAGTATCCTCTCATTCTCCTGGAACAAGTCTGGGTATGTATCAAAATGGTTGATGTGTTTATTAAAAGCCATGTGATGAAAAAGATATATGTTTTTTTTCTGTGGGTATCATCACAGCTCTTGGTTTGAATTCAAAGGCATAAAAAAAAGTAGTTAATTTACTGATGATTGTGCAGCCGTTTCTGTGTTCTAACACAGGGCTGAAATCTGCGACATCTGCAGCTGTAGGAAGAAGTTTAACTGTTTCAGGGATAAACAGGTTCCTCTGATTTTTGGCTGCTGCACAGCATGAAGCACGAGCCTGCAGCTTCCCCATCCCCCTTCTTATTCTACACCACTTCAGCCCTCTGCAACATCACAGCGCAACAGCACACTGCCTGTAGTTCACATGGAATAAAACACGACAGAACCAAAGCTGTAAAACATGTATGAGCCCAACAGATTTAAGGGGGGGATCTGGTTTTCCCTCTGATACATGGCCTATATTACTTGGACATTATACTTAAGTATCTCTGTTAGGGTCAGGTTGAGGAAATAAAACACATTTAATGTAGTGTGCATAACCTTGTATTTACATGGCATGTGTCTCCACTGAGGTCCCTGACAGTTAGACAGGAACAGGAAATATTGTGCATGGCTGATAATAATCTACAATGAACACATTGATATTTAACAGAAAACTGTGACTGCCTTTCAAAACAGCATTTTGTACTCCCCCATTATGAAAAGTACAGCAGCACAACATTTGTTTAACAAAACGTGAGCTTAGAATTATAGGGTTCTATCTCCGTTTTGGGTAGTTCCGAGATATTGAGCATCAAAGTTCCAACTCGGCTTGTGTTTTGGTTGATAAAACCTTTTTATTTTATGAATAACTAATTTAAAAAATGTTGAAAATTTAAAAATAACACCACACAGGCATTAACAGACCACTAATGGATGATATTATGCAAAAAACTCAATTTTGAAAAAAATGGAGATAGAACCTTATAATTCTAAGCTCACGAAAATGAATGGTTGTAATGACTCACTGTACATAAACAACCTCGTTGTAAACAGCGGAGCAAGAGGGTCGTTTTCCCAGTGTGAATGAGCAACCTCCCTCAGGAACATTTGAGCCACTGATGATAGAGGGAAAATATGTCCACTGAGCCCCCTTCAATCCCTGACTTTTTTCTTTTGAGGGGGGGTGCATACCAGCCGTCTCTGTTATCATCAGTTGACATCTCAAACACAGTCCTTCTGTGTGCTGTGGCTTTGTCTTTTGCTGCAATAAAACAAGGACCTCTTGATGTATATTCAAACGCAGCTTCTGTATAACGGCATGTATTAATATTAATTAACTTCCAAAAGCATTGCAAATCAGATATGAAACATCCATGAGAGTAAGATCCTAAAGCTCTTTGGAAGCGAATGCCGAAGCTCAAATGCTGCTATGTTTCCCAGTTCTTGTGTCCTTTTAAGATAAGCAGATCATTTTGAATCCGTCACATCAAGGATGACATTTTCCACTGTCAGAGTTCAGACTTATCTCAGAGGTTAACATCCATGACCTGGAGAGACAGATTGTGAACACATCACATGGTTTCATGCACATACATAATATTCAGGCCTAATGCATATATTCTCAAATATGATGTACACAGCCTTAATGTGGAATTATACACAAAGTATTTTCAACCTGAGCTGACAGTCAAAGCAAGTGACATTAAAAAAGAATACAGTATAAGATTAGATGTATAGTTTTTACTCTGCGCCTTTCACTGTTCTGCTGTGCTGTTGTCAGGCAGCACTAGTCCCACCTCACTCAGCTTCTCCAGGCTCTGCAGCGTCTCCATGATGTCAGACTGCCATTGTTTTACCTGCTCCACAGCTGTCACTCCCTCCTGTATCACAGTTCATACTGTCAGCATGTTATCATGCAGTCATATTGTATGTGCAGTGTTGAGTTATGAGCCACAGCATGTTGGCTATATGCAAACAACAAGCCCTGAACCTTTAAAGGTACAGTTCAAGGTTTGGGAAATATGTTTATTCACTTTCTTGTCACAAGTTAAATGAGAGGATCCATTTTTATGTATTTATTAGTACATAAAATATGAGGCTACAGTTACTAGGCAGCAGCCACTTGTTTAAAAAAAAGACTATAAGATATGTACACATTTTCCCTTTAATTTACAATGACCGAAACAAGGTATAATAAATAGTCTGATCCAAACGTAATTGTGGTTTTAATACTTTGGTTTTTGTATATATAAAAACAATAACCTATAGCTGTTCCCTCCTGTCTTAGATAACCTACAATGGCTGTAGAGTTATAAATAATATAACACAAAATTGGAAATTATTCTCTAAAATTTATTTTATGAGAACAACAGGAAGAAAAACTTACATGATTTTTTATTTTTGTGTCAGCTCCCGCATGTATGAGCAGCTTCGATATCTTGTGTCTGTTGAGACGCACAGCGTCGTGCAGGGCTGTGTCCCCTTCCTGAGTGAGGGAAAAAACCCATATATATATTATTGATAATAAATAAATTATAGACAATAAAAATGGAATTGAAATGCTGTTGAGTTGCTTCCTACCCTGTCCCTACAGTTGATTCTGGCACCGCAGGACAGCAGGTACTCCACAATAGTAGTGTGGCCTGTTCTTGTGGCTACATGCAGAGGGGTGCTGTACAGCTGGAACATTGACATAAACTGTGACGGTGTTCCTCACGTGCAACCGGCCAACTGAACATCAGTATGTTCACTGACATGCAGGCATTCGTTGTGGTACAAATATAGTCACAAATAAAATGCACACCTTATCTCTGACGTTCAGGTCGGCCCCGTGGCTCTTCAGGGCTTTGATGACTTCCAGGCTTCCCCCTCTGCAGGCCCAGTGCATGGCCCTGCAGCCCAGCTGAAATACAGTAAAAGGGCCCCATCCTATTAGTAATGCTGACTTCAGGGCCTCCAGAAGCTCTGGTTTTAGTGTGTGAAGATAATCTCATCATCATCTTTACAAACAAGCAATGTGACTGTACGTCTTACTCGATCTTTGAAGTTGACGTCAGCTCCATTTTCTAAAAGACTTTGGACAACAGTGGCGTGTCCCTCCAGAGAGGCACGATGCAGGGCCGTCCTCTTCAACTGGAAAATTTAAAGATGTCCTAAGTAAAAACGATTTGTTGTGGTATTCTGTACATCTATTTATGCTGAAAGGGAGAGCATACCTCATCATGGACATCAGGGCTCCCACCATCAGCCAGATATTTGTCTATCACATTCAGTTTGCCTTGAGTGGCTGCATTCATGAATTGTGCAGTATCCACATGCTCCATCTGTCAGTGCAGGGACCCACACACACATGCAGGCATATACACAGAGGAGGGACAGGGAGGGTGGGGGGCTGAGACTCAGATTTTATATCTCCTCATGTACATGATGATATGGTTTCTGAAAATTATAGCTCACCACAAGGATCTCCCCTGACAACCCGGCTGAGTATGTTTTCTTAATCTTTTTTTTCCTTTTGCACAGCTCCATGATATTTTCCTCTCCACTCAGGTTCACAATCTCACAGTGTAGCTCAGAGGAAATCATCCTCACTCGCTCCTCTGCCTGAAAGTGACAGAAACAAGAATCATGTAGAAAACAGTATCCGAAAAGCTTGGTGGAAAAGTTGTCATTGGTTTGTCAGGCAGAGTAATGCCCATTGGCTAATGGCTGTTGAGAGTCAGGAATGAAGGTGTTAATGTCAAAATAAATTCATAGTGCAAGTTAGGCTTGCTCATAATAATAAAACTAATGTTCCCAGTAACCCCCCCCCCCAAAAAAAAAACTACCTCTTATGTGTTATATTTAACCCAGCAAGCAATTTCAATCTCATATCTAGTGACACAGCCGTCCTTGGTTTTGCACTTGTGGTGCTGTGTGTTTTCCAGTGGATCACAAGCACATGGGTGTTGACGGAGGCTGACAGATATTTTCGCTTCATGTTCAGGGCTTAACGACAGTGCTGACATGTTTTCTAGGACACAGCTCATTCATGCACACGTCTTAACATAAATTATCTATTCACATTTTTCATGAATGAGGGCTTTACAGCTTGTGATGTGAATGTTATACCAGTGCCATTCAACCTGCTGTGATGAACTAAGTTTCCCTTGTGATTAGTAATTATTGTCATTATTACTCAATGTCTAACACTCTGATGGCAATGGAAAATCATCACATGTCACAATGGGAACATCAATGTGTCTCTCACCTACCTGAGCTTTCTTTTCTACTCCTGTTTCACTGTTCATCACACTTGCTGTCCATGCACAATCTCCCCATCCCTGTTTGCATAAAAAAAGACAGTCAATAAAGTTATTTCAAAGTTGTTCAAATCTTAGGAGTATATGACAAAAGTATAGCAAACCAGTATAACAAAAGAGGAGTGGTGAATAACTCGGCGGATGTCTGTGTGTCATTTTATACAGAAGCGCTGCATGCCCAATGGCTTCCTGGCTGGAATGTCGGGTTCATGGTGGGACATTGTGTTACCCTAACAAACAGGTGTGTGTGCACTTTGGTGTGTGTAAGCAGCATGTATGTTTGTGAGTGCTTGCCAGCTCTACACCCTCTCTCTCTCTGCCCTGTCCCTCACACACAGAGTACATCCAAACCTTTAGGCATGCCATGCCCAGGTCATAAGAGAACATTCACTATACAAGCTCCAGGCCTCTAGCCATGCCTGAGAACTGCACCAGTCTCTCACATCTCCTTTACAGGGGAACAGTCCTCATTAACACACAGTTTTAGGGAATTATGTTATGTATTATTGTTTCATTACGGAGTAACACCTTATAAATCTGTTTCATAAGCAAACCAGCATTCAGTCACTGTCCAGTCTCATCTTTTAACTGTTCCATTAAAGTAAACAGTTCTGTCGGTATATCAGATTATACACACATAAATACAGTAATACATGTAACTATGTTAATCATACACCAAATCTCCCTTTCAGCACATGAAATCTTTACGGTGTCATCCTGCTATAGTGCTGTTTGGTCTTGGTCTCACACACTCAGTCTTATTTACAGGCACTCCTGCCAGAGTGTGACTGAATGGCATGTTAATAGTTAACCCAGTGTCATTGGGGGAAGTGGTAAAGTTCAGCCTGGTAGGAAGCAGCAGCAGCCATTTTAGCAGTACACAGCATGCCTCTTGCTGCTTTCCCATCAGACATGGAGATCAAGCGAACAGACAGTTGACTGTCAGCTTACGTCTCTGCCAGGCTGGCTGTAAGTCTTAACTGTTCATTTGAAGTGTTTCCTTTTTTTTGCTTTAGTGCATAGAAACAATTTTAAAAGACTGTTTACATTTCTATCATATCTAAGACTGCATGGTTGTTTAATGTTGTTATTAAAAAGTTTACCAGGTTGAAACAATATCAGCTCACAGCATTTTTTACTGTGAGTCAGTGGTTGTCTGTGTGGCTCAGGTTATGCAGGTTCAGGTGCCATGGTGACGCTGAACCACTTGAGTGTGGAGGACCCAGATAACGGCTCTTCGCTGCTGCCTGAGGCTGCAGAGGCTGCGGCACCAACACCCGTCTCTCACAGCCAGCAAGTTGTCACAAAGACTGACTCCAGGGAATTCTTCCTCAGCAGGTAGGCTGCGTCTCTGCAGGTAGCTACTGTATTTATACTGTAGGCTCTGCTCTGCTGCAAGTTCTGTGGTGTGTTTTTCTCTCTGCGGTGCAGGAGTGAGAACCTTGCCTTCAGCCTGCTGCTGCTGATTGGATGCTTCTCGGCTATTCTGATTCCTGCATATTTCCCCTTGGATCAGGTGGCGACACTCAGCAATGACTACCAACATCCTAAAGATCTGGTACGGACACACATCTTAGCAATAACTTTGGATCATTTCTCCATTGTAAACAAACTGCTCCTAATGTTTGTCCCTCTCTTCAAGGTGTTATTAAATCGGTCAGCATCCCTGCTGTCAGGCCCCTGTCAACCTCGCTGGTGTCTGAACCACCTCAAGCCACTGTCCTGTGCTGCAGGCCTCCTGGACATACCTGTGTTTGTGCAGCAGGACAGGCCTGTGTCCTGGCGCCTGGCCCCTCCCCTGGGGCTGCAGGGCAGTGAAGAGCATCTGGCCCTGGCTCTTGCCTCTCTGCCAGAGCCTGGCCTTCCTCCATCCCTGAGGAGAGAGGGCAGCTGCAGGCGTTGCATAGTGGTGGGAAGTGGAGGGGTTCTTCATGGGAGCCATCTTGGGGCTCATATAGATCAGTATGACATCATTATCAGGTATGTGTGTTGGTGTCAGACGGACGCAAGTGGAAGGATTCATTTTATACATAGTCTACATTTACCATCTCGGTCACCAGGCTGAATAACGCTCCAGTGCCTGGTTTTGAGAGGGATGCTGGTTCCCGCACCACCATCCGCCTGATTTACCCAGAGGGAGCACCTCGCTCTGCAAATGAGTACAAAAAGACCACCATGGTTGCTCTGGTGGTCTTTAAGAGCTTGGACCTGGACTGGCTCATTTCTGTCATCACCAAACAGCCTCTGGTGAGAGCTGCATCACGCAAACCATTGCACACAGAAATGGTGTATTACATAAGCTGAGAGTGTCACAGCAACGCTGCAATCACATAGTCACACTCGAAGCCTCACACGTTCGACATCTTCTGTGTTTTGGGGTTTTTTCTTTTTTTCTTTTCAGAGCTTCTGGTCGAAACTGTGGTTCTGGAGGGAAGTGGTGGATGATATTCCTCTGAGAGCAGAGAACTTCAGGATCCTCCACCCAGAGATTATTCACAAGACGGGAGAAGTCTTACAGAAATATTCTCTGAAACAAGGAAATGTGAGTTTCTGACACAACATGCATATTCTATATTTAAATCCCTTTGGCAGGTTGGGATACACCATATACTGCTCATGCTTTGTTGTATGCTGTCATATAACACTGCATGCAAAAAGAGAAAACAGGCCTCCGAGATCAATGGTGTGCCTGCGTAACCTAACCTGTGCTGAATAATACATAGATATGCCTGAGACGAGTCTTGACTTTGTTATAAGCCAATAATTAAGGGAATGAAAGATGAGCTAACACAACATTCAGTTCAAGAGGGTAACATACTGATTCCATTACCCACTGCCCTTAATATGGGATTTTTGCTTATGCTTTGCTCATCAGTGAGTGAGTAGTTGGTGCTTATGCTGGTTGTAGATATAAATCAAAGAGTATTGTCTCTTCTTATGCAGATAGTGCCCACACTAGGCGCCAGTGCAGTGGTGATGGCTTTGCAGCTGTGCGACCAGGTGAGCCTGGCAGGGTTTGGGTATGACATGCAGCACCCAGAGGCCCCGCTTCACTACTACGAGAGAATACGAATGGATGCAATGAAGGCTCAAGTAAGTTTAGACTGATTACAGAGCGGTGGTTTATGTTTTCGTCTCGTGCTTTGAACTGAGTGATTTAGTAAGGATTCGTTTTTCATCTCATCATCCAGGTGGTGCACGACGTCAGCGCAGAGAAGCTCTTTCTCAGGGACCTGGTGGCTGCAGGAGCTGTGACTGACCTCACAGGAGCTCTGTGAGCCAGCTGTGCAGAGACTGATAATTCAGTGAACTCTATATGCCCCCCCCAGCCCCCCTATCTCTCTCTCACTGTATGGAGTCCAGCATTAGTGAGCCCTGCTGGAGCATCCTGCAGAGAGCGGACTGACCTTTAAAACGCTCACAGACTCCAGTGATGCCTCGTGAGCGAGCACATTAAACTCTAAAAGGTTAGACGAGCTTGTGATTGTCAAGATTTGTCAAAATATAGCACATTTAAATTCAATAAAGTTATTACATTACCAACTGTTACAAGTACAGTAATTCTCATACAGGTGAATCTTTTGTAAAATGAAAAGAGTGGTCCACGATTCAAACTGTTCTAGTCAGTGCTAGTCTGTTACACTAACAATAAAAAAAGTGAATATGAAACTACTGATATTTATTGTTGCCATAAAGAATGTGTATTAATCGGCATTACACATACAGTCTCATTCATACATAAAAGTTACAATACTAGCTGTAGAAAAGACAAACATGGACGGTGTCTGCATTTATAAAAATTATCAGCTGCAAATTTAAAAAGTGTACAGTATAACATCTATGGTATTACTTATAAATAGGAAACAGATCAAAAATGAGTTTTCAAGAATATATTACAATCTATATAATAATTCATGAGTGATGATGTCAAGATTCTTCATACAAGACACAAAATAGTGCAAGGGCATTACAGTGTTCAACTGCACTAATCATAAACTTAAGTGCTTCCAAAAATAGTTTTAGGTCAATATATCATGGGATACACAACCATATACACATCATTCATGATGGAAACGTGGACCATAGTTTATATAGAAAGGCAATTCATGGCAGTAGTAATGCAGTAATGTGTACCTTGGCTGCTGTGACTCTGTTCAAGTGTGCGGTTGTGTCTACAGCAGCAGATTGCATGAAGGCTCCCACAGTTTGCTTGCCAGCTGTCGGCAGTGCTGGAGGATGATCTCGGTGGGAATGACCCCCAGGTGAACCGTCAGCAGCTCGTAGCACTTCACCACCTCACCCTGGTGGTTCTTACTGTAGAACCGCAGCAGCTTCCTGCTGGACACATCACTTTCTATAGTCAGCAGCACTCTCTCTTGGATTAATCCCATCTATTTCTGTCACGCACTGTTGTTTACCTGTAGTAGTCCCATGCCAGCATCCCAATGGGGGCCGAGTCATCAGGTAGGATGGGCATGTCTCCTGCCTCTAACTTGTAGCCCTGTTTGGTCAGATAGACACATTATTATATATATATAGACATAGTGTTTTAAACTTTTACATGATCTCATATGTGACACTAAACTGACTTGTTTTCATCATTGCATTATAAACAGTTACATGTACGATGGCCCTGAGAGCTCAATGTACCGCAACTTAAGAAAACACACACAGAGGTGCTCATGGAGACACACAAAAATAAACAAAAAAAAACATGAGGGACCATGTGGCACACTTTTGTTCAAATGGTTTACCATTTCATTTTCAAACCAGAGGAAGTAGCAGAAATAGAAGTCTCCATCACGCAGTGTGACTGTGGAGTAGCCTTTACGGAGAAAGCGTCGTGTTGTGCTGACAAGGCCCCAAACCTTCAGGACAGATGAGGGAAGAGAAATTCATTGAAGACAAGAAAGAACAGTAATTATGCACACATGTGGACATAAAGGAGGAGGTGGTCATCATTGCACATGGACAAAGATGTGATGGCTGTGCTGTCAGGTGTGCAAACTAATGTCACACTAATTCATTTTACAACGTGCACTTGAAGTATACTCGACCTTGTTTTTGATGAACTGAGCCACCGGTCCCTTCCCCAGCTCAGACGTGGTGCGTTCTGTGATGTTGAGCGATGGTGCAATCATTTGGCCGGTGGATCGGTCCACACAGATG
Source organism: Trachurus japonicus (assembly GCF_045865225.1). Lineage (NCBI taxonomy): Eukaryota > Metazoa > Chordata > Actinopteri > Carangiformes > Carangidae > Trachurus > Trachurus japonicus. The sequence continues at coordinate 17,772,974 of NC_140921.1, read as the reverse complement.
AAATGGATGAGGCCAGGGAAATCCTCCAGGTAAGTGATATCAATTGGGTCAAGATCAATACACTCAGGATAACAGTGTTAGATTTCAGAAAGATTTATAGACATGTATGTTTTTTAAGATCCCCAACATATGCATGCACTTGAAGAAATATTACTAATTCAGTTTTGTGCTAAGCAGGTCTCTAAGATGAGATGCAATATGGCATCACAGGGAAGCAGGATTATTTTACTGATAGGATATGACACCATGGTGATGTTCCTCTTGCTTTTAACCAACAGGAAGTCCTTCCAGTCCATCAGTTTCTCTCTGGATGAGACAGACAGATAAAAAAAAAGATAGAAAGAAAAGGGCATGAACAATGAAGTCACTTGTCTTGCAGTTATGGTTACACTTAAAATGGAATCAGAAAAAACTAAAACAGATTTTAATATGTAACTAATAATGCCCAAGGCCAGTAGACAGATACTCACTGCACCATGGTTTGGGCTCTTTCTTGCAAACCTGGTGACAGACGCTGAGGAATGTCGCCTGGTCCAGGATCAATAAGAAAACACTGTCTGTATATTCCACACAGCTGGGTCTTCATATTCTTGCACCACGGGATGAGGCTGAAATAAAAACATGAACATCATCATTCAATGGGTCAAATAACTGTCTTGCTATGACCTATTTTGGCCAACAGAGGGCAATGAAAGACTTACTCTTTGTTGAACCCAGGCCCTCCTTTTGCAAAGGCTCGGTTCTTGAACTCAGTCCAGACATTTTGTAACTGTGCAGACTGGATATAAAACAGGACAAAATGATTATTTTATTTATCCACCTCCAAAAGCTTAAAATATTTTCAAATCTTCCAACAAAAAATAATTTTATATTACAACGAAGTATAAAATTTATAGCAAAGTAGCTACTCAAGTAGGAATTGAAACAGACTTACGGAAAAAAGTATTTTACTCTTAATAGTTGTTTTACATGGGAATTCCCTTTCAAATTATAGGTAGGCGTGTATTGGTGAGAAATAAAAGCTTCATTGAAAAGCAGACAACTGTAAAAACACAAACCTGTAGGTCACTGGGCCCCAGAGCTTTAATGAATTTATCCAGTTTGCTGCGGATGTCATGTATCGTCAGCTGGCCTCTTGTGGCCGCGGGGCCTTCTTGGCCTTCACTTAGACGCTTCTCCAGCTTGGCGAAAGCCTCCAAATACTTATACACTGACGTGGCCACGTTATTGGTGGGAATCTGACAGATAAAATACAGAAGTGGTTCAACAAGGCAGCAAAGGTGGGTTTAGTGTGTAGACATGTGAGCAAAGTAGGAAGAAGGAAGCAAATGTAGACATGAACCCACAAACCTTAGTTAGCAGCACCAGTGTGATGCCAGGCCACAGTGGTAGACAATACATGGAGTGAGGCATCATGGGATATAGCCCTTCTTTGCTTGAGACCTCTAAGAAGACTCTGCGAGGGGTTGAAGGGTCAGGGGGAGGAACTTCCAGAGTCTGCAAGCTGTCCTCTGCCATCTGAAGACAATATTATTCATCACAGTAACCAAACCATCAATTTACTTTTGCAAAGAATAGCACAAATCTCCTCTCACCTGGACATCTGGGTCCATGAACTCAAACACAGGTGTACTTCCTCTCTCTGGCTTCTCTGGAAACACAATAATTAACAACACACTCTTGTTTAGAAACTGTAAGACCATTTATTTGAGTCTCTTCATGTTTGGATGCAGGGATATAAATGTACATGTTGTGGATGTGGCAAAGTATATGTTTCCCTCTTTGGTAACACTTTACAATAAGGGTCCCTTAATTAATGTTAGTTAGTACATTCTTAAGCATTAATATATAAACTAATGTGTTAATTAATGCTGAGTAATGCATACATGATGATAACTAATTACATTATTCAACTTTTATTATTACTTAATAATTTATTAACTAACTTTGAGTAGTAAACATGAATTAACTGCTTACTAATAGGCTACATTAATTAATGTGTTTCCTAATCCTAAATAATACATAATAATGACTGTTCTTTCTTATATATGTAAACAGTTAATTAATGCTTAATAATGTACTAACTAACGTTAAATAAGGGACCCTTATTGTAAAGTGTTACCCTCTTTTTTTATGCATAACATTGTGTTGCTGTGTAGAATAAACACTGGCTGTGAAAAATACCTCTGAGACAATAAAGATTCTTTGTCTAGGTTTGTTTCCCCCTAGTAAGAACAAGGACACAACCCACCTGAACTGCTTGAGTCTCTGTCTGTTGGCGACGGCTCTGGAGTGTAAAAGCTCTCAGGACCCGAACCAGACGTACTCTCAATATCCTTCACACACAGAAACAGTTAATAAACAATCACAAAGAAGGTGACCATCATATTCTACCAGTGCTGTGTGTGGCTGTCAGTGTTTTCTACCTCAGGACCGGGGTCATCCAGATCTGTGTTGCTAGGATACATGTTCTGTGCCATGATGATGAGGGCCAGCAGGTCGGAGGTGGCGAGAGTGCTCGCATTGCGGCTAGAGTAAATGGACGAGCAAGGAGATGGTATACGTCATAAAAAATCTTTAACAGATTCCAATGGAGCAGACTTAGGACTTATGACTGACAATGAAGGGTTGATGGAAACATCTGTGCACACCTGGAGTAGAAGGCCAGCAGTTTGGTGTGAACCAGGATGAAGGCGTGAAGCACCTCCTCCCCTGCTCTCTCCACACTGCTGTTGAGCTGCTGCACCAGACGCTTCTCCAAGAACTCAATGCACTGCTCACACAGTGTGGGGTGGATCAGCCTCTCCACTGCCTGAGAGAGAGACAGAGAGACAGAGACAGAGAGAGAGAGAGAGAAAATTTTATTTGAATAAAGTATGATTCGTTAGTTTAACCTAAAAATCCCATCTAATTCAGAAATTATAGCCCTAAAGGGCAAATGAATCTTAATTCATCTGGCGAATTTGTAGCCTATATATATTTTTTTTTTATTTAACCTTTATTTAACCAGATAAAAGCCCATTGAGATCTGGATCTCTTTCGCAAGGGTGACCTGGCCAAAAATGATCAGCAGCACGCGGTACAGCAGCAATACATGTCAACACAGAAATGCAAAGAATAACAATTAGAAAATATACAGAGTTTTACAATTTCAGATACAACAATTGGAACAACAAAATAAATAATTTAAGATTTGAAGCACAGGCACTGCTGGGTGAATTTCTGCTGCCTATCTTTCAAAATAGAGCGAAAGGCTCCAAGTGGGATTAGTTTAGCAAGTTTCAGCTCTTTCTGTAAAGTGTTCCATGCCGAAGGGGCGGCGGAGCTGAATGCTCTTTTCCCAAATTCAGTCCTTACCCGGGGAACAGATAAAACAAGGGTTGAACAAGAGCGCAAAACATAACTACTGCTTGTTTCTTGCAGTAATATGCACAAATACGAAGGCATCAAGCCTAAAAGAGCCTTATAAATTAAGGTCAACCAATGTACATATCTGCGTGCACTAAGGGGGGGCAGATTTGATTTTGAGTACAACTCACAATGATGGGTGAGTGACTATATGTGTATGCCAGATGAATTTAAATGAGCAAGTTCCCATTTTTAGGATGACAATTTAAATGTCAAATTGTAATAGCAATTCCTTAGGTAATACAATATTGCCTTCTAGATTTTTCTGCCATCTAGTGGTTCAATCCTGATATTTTCAATATATCTGTTCTGATAGAGCAAAGAACTAATGAAAATCAGGAATTCAGAAACATAATGTTACTCATATGAAGAAAAAAACAAAACAAAAAACACCAGTACTATTCATGCCTACCCATGCAATACTAAATAATTGTGACAAGGCTAAGGTTGTTGAACACAAAAGAAAAACACTAATAATTTAATAATTCTAACATAATAACATAATACACTATATAATATCATCTACTCTCCTAGGATGTCAGACATCCAATCCTCCACTCAGGTTATTTTTACCACAGTATATAGATACATGTACACTTGATAACAATATTGCTTTGGGACATTTTCATAAAACTGAGAGCTCTGCAGCATCTCTGGCTTTGCTTTATTGCAGCCAGGATCCTGAAGCAGCAAAGATATTCAGAGCTCTTGAAGTGCAGCTTCATGGTGTGACTTAAGGTACAACAATCAAGTCTGTGAGTGAAAGGTTTTGCAGAATATCAAAGAAGAAATGGCTTTTTTTTTTAACTTCACTGCACCTCCACTAAGAAGCTCTGGTCGTTCTCTTTGAGGTGGTTGTAGGTCTCCAGCAGACTCTGGAGATGCTTCCACAGCCTCGCTCTTTGCTCCGTGTCCTGAGGTCGCAGTCTGGTGACAAACAGACACAGTCCAAACATCAACCACAACTAAACTGCCCGATGCCCAGGAGGGAGACACACAAAGACGCCTTACTCTCTCCTGATGAGGTTACTGCTGAGGGTGACCATCCCAAACAAGACCTCAATCATCTTCTTCATCACGTAAATCTTCCTCCTCAGATCATCCTCTCCCTCCTCGCCGTCTCCATTCACAGCAATGTAGAGACACTCGTCAAACTGTGAGGGCAACAAAAGGACAAAAGTAGCTTGAATTAGAAATATGAAATGAGTGTGATTGTATTGAACTGCTTCATGCTCTCTGTGTTTTTTAAGGAATACAGAATACTGTTTATTCTGAATGGACATTAAACTTGTCAATAGTTTGGACTCGATAACTGTTTCTGCACTGCAGGAGGACAAAGCCTGGTTTGATTCCTCAACAGGACTCACATGACAAACATGACGCTTCACTGCCAGAGAGGCCAGCATTTAGGTCACAGCACTTTTACTGCTGGCGAGGAGAGAATCAGGAATGCAGAAATCTGCTTAATACATCGGGGCATTTTCTTTTAATGGATGTGTGTCAGGGAAATTTATTTTTGCCTCATGAAGAGAGCTAATCTGAGGAATTGTACGGGAGCAAGTCTAGCTTTTATTTTGAAAGGCAGGTGCTGCTACCTGGTGTAGGACGTAGATGTGGTTGTTTTCTGTGGTGAAGGAGGTGTAGCTGTCCACCAGCCTGTCCACCATGGTGCTGCAGGAAATAATGATGGGAGCAAACAGAGTGCTGATGCTGTCCTCAAAGGCAGGAAGCTGAGAAACAAAGCAAAATGTCAAATTAAGAGTCGTTCCAACAGCTACAGGAAGTCAGAAAAATGCAGGATCTTCCTCCTCACCCCCTGGCCTTCCTCCTGAGACGCCCCATACTGCGCCTGGATATTCTGCTGAAATTCTGGGTCAGTCCAGTGGAAGAGGACCTCGGCGCTCTCACTGGCTATCAGCAAGCACTTCATCTGGACCGCAGATGCACCTCCTGTCCTGCTTTACTGGGGTGTCCTATTTACTCCAAGCGCTCCACATGCATCATGCTACGAAGAAAAGATTTTTTTTTTTTTTTATTGAGCCAAAAGACTTCTTTACTGAGACAAAAGACAGAAAGGCAAAAATATCTGGGGAGGGATTTTCATATAAGTAAAGAGGTCTGACATGTTGCTGTTCACATCTGGGGCCAAGTCCAAAAAGAAGAGGGTGCTAACATCAAGAATGTGAGGACAGAGAGGAGCTGCAGCAACAATCTCACAAAATGGATTTAGTAGTAAAACACTGAAAGCACTCAATATATAAACAATGCAACTTTCCCTGCTTTTCCAGCGCAAGTGTGCAAAATCTTAAAGAAAGAAAAAATATATAATTTTAATGTTTACTAATATGACAAACAAACACCTAAATAAGCTTTATTTCTATGGGTGTTTGTTTTCTGATGATAAAGTCATTATGAAGTACTGCTTTTAAATAAAAAATATGAAAGACAGTCCTGAAGAATGCATTTAATTCATTGATACCACTAATTAATTGATGTTAAATGGAACAAATCAAAGATATTCTGAGCATTATAATTGAAAAAAAGCATGCAGCTCAAAAGCTCTAACATCAATTAGATTTTTTTGTAGATTGGATAAATAATCTCAAATTCCTCAGTGAAAACATACACTTGTCTGAACATTTAAATGCAGCCGTGGGTTCACTGACTGTCACAGACTGTTCTCACACAGGCCAAGTTATGGCTCCATTAGTCACTGGAGTAACTGAGTGAGAAGCCATGGGAAACTTTTCTCCCACACTTTGTGAGATCTTGACCTCAAGTAAACAGTATCTGGTGGCTGATATTTTATCAATGACAGCGTCTGATGAGAGCACCAATGAAAAACGAGGAAGGTCAGAGACAGATATGCCAATGGTGAGGGGTCAGAAGATACGACTCCAGTCTGTGAATGGTTTTGTCCCCTGATCCGATCCGTAGAATACATGGCGTGTTTTACCAAGTGCCTCAAGTTACTTCCCCATAACCAAACTTTTACCTTCCTCACTGCACACACTCACTTGTTCACGTAAAAAAACAAAACGAAACCACACAACAAGTCACAACAGCTCACCCCGTGTTTCCTTCGCCGGGTGATCCCAGCATCCCTCTATGTGACTGTGCGCGCGCGCGTGTGTTTCCTCCAAAAGAAAACAAAAAAAACTCGTCTCTCTTCAGTTTGTGGACGTTTTCATCTCGGCTGCTGTTTGTGTGTCGCTCCGCTTCCTTCCGTCCGAGTCCTGTGAGTCATGTGACACCAGAGGGGCGATGCTGCTGATCTGGGGACAGACGGAGGCCGGCGGAGCTGCGGAGGAGCTCGGTGTGCAGGGCTGCAGGCTGCTCCTGGGTCAGCTGGTTCCTCAGCGGAGCCCGGAGCGGCTCGACCTCCTCCCTCCGCAGGAGCGTGGTGCTGAGGGGGGCAGGAAGCAGTCATGTGCTGCTGCCTGCGCTGCCTGGGCCACATGACTGAGAGGCTGCGCTGCACACAAACAACAGGTTGGCAACTTGGCATTTGTGGAATTCAGATTGAGATTAGAGCTGCCTGTGCTCTGGATTTGTCAATTTGCTGCAAATCAAGAAAAAAAAAGAGGTTTGCATTCAGGGAAACAAGAGAAACTGAAGATCACAATGCGCAGATTGAGGCCTGTGATCTGGATATTATCATAATATCAAAATTGTGTGTAGGCTAGTATGTCAAGTTTTCCAACGACATATGGAGCCTAACACTTTTAGCCTATAAGCAATTATAATAAACATTTTTTTAAAATATTAAATAGTTACAAAAATTCTGCACATAATTCAATCTGTAATTCAACAGACAGTAGCCTAAATATTTCTTATTGTAAACTACATGTAAGCATGCATATATTGTTTATTATTAACTGTAACTGTATTGTTATTATTACATGGACTGGAAAAAGCACTGTTACATAAGAATTCATTTTAGCATAACAAAATCTTATGTCACTATGGGTTTTTACAGAGCCCAAACATTATTAATATTATTATTATTATATAAGAGAGATCAGAAATCTATAATACACTTAAAACGCCAGGTCACCACCCGAAATAGATGTTGGAGATCTTTCATATAAGACAGTACAGTATGCGGCATATACAGTACATAACACACTCATCAAACACCAGGCTGTTTCTCGGAGAATGTTTTGATGGCTACAACAAATCTGTGTTGTATCATGATATTCAACAAAGATTGTATGCTTGGCTCCTGAGCGGTGCAAAGAACCCCATAGCAACATAAATATTTATGTTTTATTAACCTTGCTTGGGTCAAAATGGTCCAAAATGCCAAGAGTTCTACATCGTGGTCTAATCTAATCCATCAGTTTTCTGGGGATCCAGCATTCATGGAAGTCTTATTTAAGCTGACTCCTGTATATACAGAGTAAACATCATGAAATCCTCAGTGTTTGTGAACAGGGCAAGGGGGCCTTGCATGTCTCAAAATGGATCACTGAGTATAAACAGTGTAAGGCAGGCCTGGGTAACAGTTACCTCCACTAAGGAGGCACTGTCACGCAGGAGTGGCCAGACGCGGCGCAGTCCTCCTCAATCACAACACAATTAGATTTTGTCAGAGGAAGTGATGCTCAGCAGTTGTTATCACAAGCTACAGGTTTATACGAAGCAAAGTTTGTCAAACAGAAGAATTTCCATGGATCGGGTCGATAAGATCGTGGTCTGAATGTCAGGAGGTTCACCGAGGCCACGGTGTCCGATTTTGCTTTGGTCGGTGGAGATCAACCAGCTACTTACAGGTCAGAGGGAACTCAGTCACTCAGTGGAGAGACTTTTGATTACAGTAAGTCAAGTTTTCAAACCAGAAAGCATTTCGGTTTGGTCTGATGTCTGGGTCAAAGATGTGGCTGATCTAGGAGCAGTTTGAACTCCTGCTGACAACTCATTTACATCAATTTTCTTGACAGAGTGCAGAACAATTCAAGTCACTTATTCTTCTCGTGTCTGCCCTCTCTCACTTTGTTTTTCCAGGTTTGTGCGGACTTTACAAATAAAGCATGGCTGCACATTCCTCTAAATGTGCATGGACTTCATAGTGAATAATATATTTCTCCTAACAAGCCCACCAAGTCAATGGACCAGGTGTGAACGAGCCTGGTTTGATTCTTACATGTCAACAACATTGGCCTGTTTAAAATTAACCACATGTGAAATGAGAAGTTCGTTTCTGCTGCTTATGTAAAAGCAAAAGCATTTTCCATGAATGGAACGTATAATTAAAGGTACATGCTTTGGATCACAGCTCTTGAGGGGCCGCCAGTGTTAATGACTCACTGTCATGAAACTTCAGTGCAGTTCAAGCATGTCTGGCTTTCTATAGAAATCAGTGCAATTTTTGCATAAAATGCTATTTGGGGAGAAAGAGAAGGGAGCAGAAGTAGCCGAGTATTTTATGACATTTTATCTTGTCCTTTAACTCTCTTCTACATGATTCTACCAAGCACATCCAAGTAGTCTATACATCAGCAGACACCAAGCCAGGTCTGGCCCAGGTTTAGCCTCTCTGGGCCAAAGCTGAGGTCTGGGGGTTTTAGTCCATCCTGGCTTCATGTTTCCCATCAGCAGCTGCCTCATGCAGTGACAAGACAGCACTCTTCCCACTACAAAGACTTGCCCCAGCTGCTTCCTCACTCTGTGTATGTGCATGGAAGAGCTGAGTGAGTGAGAGCACCAAAAATGGTACCTTTAATGCTCCAGGGACCTTTGATGAGGATTTTACTGGAATTAGAGCATTTTTATTTATAGGCTCTCTCTGTGTGAGGATATTTCAGCTTTTCTGTAAATCATCTTTTCATCTCCTTGTATCTTTTTTGTCCTCCTTGTGACCATGTGCTGCTACAGATCTCCTTCACATCCTGTGAACTGATGTGGAGTCTTGCTCAATGCTGATTCACATGATGAGATTAGCTGTTTATACACAAGTGCGCTTCTTCCAAGTCATCTCTTGCATGCAGCTGTGAGCACACAGGCTAAGTAATATGTAGTTTTACCAGTGACAAACTAAATTCAGAGGAGTTTTGCGTTATTTTCTTTAGTACAAACTGTTTTCTACTGAGTAATATACAACTTCTTGGGTGTTTGTAAGTGTTTATTATCAATGTAAACTTTTTTTTTTAACAAAAAATAATATATGCACACTTTCCATATTAAAATAATACTCTCCAAAAGAAATATGAACATCTCTACATTAACTATAAACACATTCAGAGGACAAATATTCTTTATATTTAACATGTTCAGGCACTGAACCTGCTCCTGCTCATCTAGAAATGTTACCATTGCCCTTATTCATGTCAGTGTGGAGCACATGTTGAGCAACATGACTAAATCTCCAAGTGACTATTAAGACAGTCGCTTGGTCACCCTGTAATTTTAATGAATAGGCTCTTGAAGGTATTTTTGATTTTGCTTTAGAGTTGGGGCATTAGTACCTCTAACATAACCGCTTACAAAAGAAATCTAAAGACAAAGCAAAGTATTTAATCATATAAATTAGGTGTATACTGTAAATAAACATATCAAGCTTAAATCACTTATTTTCATCATTCTTTTTTATGTACAATACATTTTCTAATAATATATGACAGTAAATCTGTACAAAATTATGTAAAATATAATATAATGTATATTTAAACTAGCAGCATAAGAGAATTATAAAATGTGAGATCACACTGAATAGAGAGTGAGATAAAATACACCTGAAAAACTGGCATCGTAGTTTTTGAATCTAAAGCAAAACCCAGATTTAGTGTGGACACAGGCTATGAGAAGACAGATGTTATGGATGGGTTCACATTGTTCTTCAGCTATACGTCGCTGCAAAGCCGTAGCAGCGACACATACCGGCTGTGGTGCTCTGCAGTTAAATTGAAACCTGCAGCTGAGAAGCAATGATACACAAAACATACAAAAACAGCCTTTAAAAGAAACAGATTTCCCCTTGGAGCCACTAGACATGGCAAAGGAAGAAACGTATACTTTTAGTGGCACATCAAACAGGCTGGACAGACACATCAGTAGCTTTATCAATAATAAAACACACACACACACACACGCTCACTCTCACTCACACACATATCTACACTACGGTTAGTCCATGCCTGACCTCACACACACCTCGGCATTTTCTCTTTGTGGAAAGGATCAAGTCAAACGAAAGTTGACTTGTGTTCGCCTCAGAGACGCTGCCTGTTCAGAGTTTTCTCCTCTTTTTTCCTCTGTCAACGAAACATTAGGGGGAAAAAAGAGAAAAGGAAAAACTCTTTGCAGACACAGATAACACACCCTGGGTTTGACAGCCCGAGAAAAACTGAATCCAAAATGTAGACTTTTTGACATTCGATTTCTGTAACTATGAAACAAACTTCATACAAAGGTGTAAAAAACAACCGCTGTCCAAACAAGTGCTGTTGTATCTGAGGAACTGAAGGATGTTCAGTGCAGCCCGTTTTGTGTGTCTTGGGCGAGTCTTTCTTTGCTGGATCAGGGAGGAGAACAATGGAAGAGCTGGGTTTATTGTAATTTGGTAGGTGTTGGCAGTGTAAATATTACCGCTGAGATAGCAGTTGACCAGGCTGTTATTCAAGCCATGGGGGCTCTACTGAGATGTCCTTGCAAATCCTGATTCCTAATTCTGACCTCCACATGTTTTCCTGGAGAAAAAAAGAAGAGCCACACTGTTTTTTTGTTTGTTTTTTAAAGTTTGGAGTCAAGTTGGCAGAGGGCTGTTGGGTCGGTGGACGTCTCATGGTTGAAGGGTGGATGTTATCTTCGACAGGCATACGCGTTAATGTTCTTGATTACATAAAAGCCTATGGTCATGGGAGGCATGGCTATTGTCCGTCCAGCCCTCAATGTCTTAGGCTTCAATTCTGGGAATGTCTCATTGTCCGATATGAGCAGCCTCTCCCCGTTCAGCTGGACATGTCTGCAGAGAGAAGACAGGAAGCACAGACTGCATTAGACACAGTCTGCCTCAGCCTCATCACATACCTCTGGTCGTTGTAAAAAATCATGCGAGGCAGTCGTTTATTTGTGTAGCAGCATTCATGGATAGGAAATCACAAAGTACTTTGCACCCATAAAAAAAGAGCACACTATTAAAAACATTATAAAATACAGCAATCACAACAAACACACCGCGTACGGCAGACAAGGGGAATTAACAGCTACACTGAGCGAGGAGACATAAAAACAAGGACAAAAGTTCCACAAACACACAAATAAAAGGAATTAAATAAAGTGGAGCAGTCAGACAGGCTAACCAAAAGCCTGCCTGAATAAAAAATGTCTGTAGCTGCTTCATAAAGAATTCAAAGGAGTCTGGGGATCGCAGTGACGACGGGAGAGCGTTCCATAAACTGGGTCCAGCAGCTTGAAAGACTGGGTCACCTCTGGTTTAACAGCAGGTTCCAGGGACAGATGGTCTTTTTTTTCCAGGAGTCCTGAGAGCTCGATTAGCCGCACAAAGGAGGAGAGGGAGGTACTGCCGTGTTTCACCGTGCAAGACTCTAAAAGGTAGCACCCGTGTTTTGGAATGATTCAACCGGGAACCAGAGCAGACAGGAGGAAGCTGGCGATTGTTTGTAATTTTTAATAATAATAATAATACATTTTATTTTACAGACACCTTTCTAGCACCCAAGGACACCGCACAGTGAAAAAAAAAGGAAATGTCCAAAACAAACAATAAAAACGACAAGAAGTACACAAGATAAAAAAAAAAGAGGCTAATTTTAGCCTTTTTTTTTTTCTTTTTTTTTTCAAAAATTGCACAATTGTAATCAAATCAAAGAGAAAAAGCAATCTTAAACAGATGGGCTTTGAGTGTGGATTTAAAGAGTGGGAGTGAAATGATATTTCTGAGCTCGGGTGGTAGTGAGTTCCAGAGCTGGAGAGCAGAGCGGCCGAAAGCTCTGCTCCTCATGGTGGTGAGACAAGCTAATGGAGGTTGATGATCTGAGGGCACGAGAGGGAGTGGCAACATGGAGGAGGTCGGACGAATGTGAATGGCCTTGAATGTTAACAGAACGATTCTGGATATAATGCAGGACTGAACCGGGAGCCAGTGGGGCTGCTGCAGGACGGGAGTGATGAGGTGGATGGAGGGGAGTGGGTTCTGGAGATGATACGGGCAGCTGAATTCTGGACCAGTTGAAGCTCATGGAGGGATTTATTAATAGTAAGAGGGAGTTGCAATAGTCCAGACGAGAAGTGACAAGGCTGTGAACAAGGAGCAGCAGTGGTGTGGGAGGTAAGGAAGGGGCGGAGACGGTTGATGTTACAGTACGTAGGTGAAAGTACAGTATGCGCACTGGGTAATGCTATTGATGTGGGATTGAAAGAAAGTGTACTGTCTAGGATGACACCAAGACTCTTAATCTGTGGGGAGTGGAAAAGCTTTTAGTGTAAAGATGAGCAGCTGCATTTTGGGCGGTTTGATTCAGACAGGGTATAAAAAAACAGAGTGTTAGATAATCTTAAGAAAGAGAGATAAAGAAGAAATGTGTCAAAGAAAATTACTGACAGGCAGTTAATGAGATTTTTCACTTCATCAAAAGAAAATGTGGATCCTGTTGTGGACCTTTAGTGTTTCTTGGTGATGATTCTGTCAGTCGTACACTTGGGGGTGCTGCTGTTACAAAACTGCAACTTCACAGCTGCACAGTAATACAACTTGACTTTATGAGTGGAATCTGCATAAAGATATTTCTCCACAACAGTCAACTGCATTGAAACAACATATTTTAATACAAAGATGAAAACTAGCACTAATATGAATATTTGAAAAGAGGTTTTCAAAGACAGGGTGCTCAAAATATTACTTTGATATAATTCAAATGGTCATATTCATTAATTAAATTACATGTTAAAATAGACGAGCAGTGGATGTAAATGCAACATGCAGATGTGTTTAATGTGCGCAAAACTGCTGCAACCTGCCACAAGATGTATAACGTTTCTCTACTAAATATGCACAAAGAAATGAATGAGTTGTAGAGTTTTAAGACAATTGTTCCAGTTTTCATTCCGTTTATCCATGACATAACATCAGTATTATTTAGTAACAGGTTTACCACCACAAAACATTTAGAACAATGTGAAATATTAATGTTACTACAGAGTAGCTGCAACATATCACAGGCACAAGTTAAGGTAAAACTTTCAACTCTAATCTATTAATTAAAAATAATATATGTATATTATGAAACCTGCTGCATTACAGTTAGCCCGATTTTCCCTTTTTTCATTTAAAATGCATTGTTTCTATTTATCTGTACACGATATTGTGAAGTATATCACTCACCAGGAATTGTGACATAATAAATCTAGTAAAGAAAAATGATCTCCTTATTTGGTATTCGTGCTACAGTGACTCCCTTAACCCGGGGTTTTTCAACTTGTAAGTGCTGCTCGTATGAGTAACCTTTTTTTTTATTATATTGTTATATTGTAAAGTTAACCACAACAGAGGTCTGGATATTTTTATGTGAACCTCAAATTCAATAAAATATCAAATAAAACGATGTTGAGCAGGGAGCAGTTATGAATCGAATTGCACTGTTCAAAGCTTTCCGTCAACATGGATGGAGCTGAATACTTGATCAAGGTTTAAAAAAAAAAGGTCCCCCAACTCAGACAAATTTATAGACATCTGGTGTTGCTAAAATTTTCATAAAAGTCTCCCTGCACTGTGTGTGGTAACGGTAAGCACTTAAAGCCTGAAAAAAGGCCCGTCGTTAGCTTGCTCTCCTATTAATTGCCTTGCAATAATGTTCTAGCACCTAAAACATCCTCCATCATTACACTGTTATTGAAGGATCATGCCTGAGCCTCCATTAAGGTTGTGTGGTGGTATTGTGTGACACAAAGACACACACACACACATACACACACAGTCATTAGGCTGTTATTCCAGGATTTGGGGCTTAAGTCTGAGTCAGAATAACAGGCCAGGGGCTTAGAGGAGAGAGGAAGAGAATGAAAGCAAATACGTTTTATTTTAAGGCACGTTTTAAGGAAATGGGACTTATATTACCTAGTTAAAGTGTAATATATCATCGTCACAAACTACAGCGCAGTACTCAGAGGTAAAATGGCACAAATGTGAAACTTGGGAAACCATTGATAAAACATCTGTTGTAGGCAATAAAAGCAGATTCAAACGACAGACGCAAACATTTTGGAACTCAGTGAAGTGAATGTTTTCTTTTATATAGAAGATGACAAGCTTCAGTAAAGCACTGCCATGTTTTATGAGTTCGAATTAATGGCTAACATTAAGAGTTTTTCATGGACAAAGGGAAAATAAAAAAAGCACCTGTATTATCGTTAATTGGTTTTATTTGTTGTATTATTCTTTATGAGTTTGTTTTTTGTCTGAGGCTAAAATTTAGATAGAGACAGGGAGGTATTATTGCGTGTAAAGGGTTACCCAGACCATAACAGCTCTGCAAGTGCAACACCCACTGATGTCTTAAAATTCATTCGCTGCAGCTTTTGATGCCAGATGTTAACACCTTATCAAGGTTAGGAAAATTTTTTTTTTTTGAAATTCTCATTCCTGTTCTCAACGCCTCTCAAATCTTAACTGTGTTGTATTTTCTTTATCTATTCATGTTTATTTTATATGAGCGATGACAGGACTGGAAGACTCATGTGTCTGCTCTAACCTGGGTCTTGTTTGATCAGCCTGAATGAATGGAAGCGGATACTCTACAAGAGGACCACATTGTTGTTTGGACAGAAAACAATTATTCAATGCCAGCAGGTGTGTATATGTGTGTATGTGAGAGATGTATGAGAGAGAGAGAGAGAGAAAGAGAGAGAGAGGTACTAACTTGGCTTTGAGTCCGTCAGTGCCGTACGGCTGCAGCAGGTACTGATGGACAGTTTTGTTCCGTAACGTCCCGGCCAACTTGATTTTCTTCCGTGACCGATGAAGGTTGATGATGTAGATCGTTATGGACCCTCTCACGTAGTTATGACTGTAATCGTAGAGAAAACAATGAAAAACACAAAATCAATTTCCCCTTTACCTTCAGAAAGGACGATCAGGACACAATAATAAAAAGAGGCTCCATTCCACATCTGCTAATCGTGATTCATTATATATTACGTTGCCATGTTGAATAAAATTCTCTATAATTAAAGATGACTACAAAGAAAAGAACGTCTTTGATATTTTTATTACATATAGTTATAGCATCAAACCGCTACTCTTTGATCTGATCTGGATCAAAAGGCATGCAGAAAAATAATAAAGATAAAGCAAGTTGTCCTAAAATTGATCATCTATATTTAGTATGAATGACATTTCATTTTCAAAGCTTTTCTCATCCTTATACAGGCTCTCTGATGCAACAGTCTGCTTCTCTTATACAGTATCCAATATTAAAACTTGTCGCTCTATGGTCCAGGGTCAGATGAAGGGTGTGAACACAACGGGCAGCACTTCTTAAGTTACACAGACAACAGTGTGTGAGTCCCTCTCCTTAGAGCGAAGCACTGGGGACACAACTTGATAAGCATACGGGCAAAAGGTAAATAACTAAGTGAGACAGATAAGACAAACATGATAAAATCTCATAAGGGCCCAGATATGAGGATAAAGACAACACAGCTGTAGTGAATACCACATGTCGGCCGTGGTGCTCAGGGTCAGGGCTGTGCATTGGCCAAACGGTCTGGTAGACACCTCTCACCGCCCTCCAAAATCTCATATCTTTAAAAGCAATCTTGGTTTTTGGTTCGGTGTTTGTCTTTGTTCTCTTGGGCACGGGGTGAGCCATTTATTTCATCAAGCCCGCAAGACGGCTAATATTCAATATATTTACGGAGAGCAATAAAGTAGGGCGCTGTCGGTGGGAATGCTGTGTGTCTGGCTCTGTGTTAAACTCATGGAGCCGTGTTTCTCAGAAACGTGGACCATGGCTCCGAGTGATAGATCAGATGGTTAGATGGAAGAGAGAGATAATGACCTCTAAGGCCTTTCAAATTATGAGGCTCTTAGAGATCCAAACCAGGAACATAAACATGTGTTGATGCTGTTTGATGTCGGAGCATCTCTGGAAAGTGAAAAAAATGCCATGCAAACCACTAAAAGGGGTAAAAGGGCGGTGAAAGTCAAATATCTAATCTGCAAAGACTTTTCAAACCACGGCCTGCCTGAGCATATTTATAGTCATTGCTGTCTAACACAGTACAGTCAAACCACTAAGACTACAATAGTTCGTCCACTTGTGGGATGACTGAGTAAAACCACAAAGTGGCAGAAATAATGGCAAGTGAAGAGGCTCTGGATTCAAGAGGCACTGCTTTAGTGCTTCACTGATCATATGAGTCCAGGCCTGATTGGTATGTTAAGCAGAGCTGAGCAGCAACACATGCCACGGACATCTCTTTACTTCCAAATTCATCATACTTACCAGGTGGCTGAGAGAGTACACTTGTTGAAAACTATTTCAAATATTTTGCGCGCATGTCATCAGGCCTCATGCACCCATGTGTGTGTGTGTGTTGGTTATGCAACCCCTGCCTATTTATCGACCATCTATCTTTGCAGCGCTCCACTATTTTTCTAAAAGATGCTCCACCTGTAAACGAGCCCTGTCTAGGGTAAGGCCGTAAGTCTAGCCTGGTGCTGACAGCCACTGGCCTGGGTTAAATGATAACCTTGAACAGGCCATGGTGGCACTCTTTATCTCCTCCCGGCACAGACCGCCTTATTGTCCCTCCCCCTCCCCCGCGAATACCCCCCTCCAGCCAATCCGAGATGGGATAAAGGCCTAGCACACCTTTCAGCGGCTCTTTGACGGCAGGGAGACAGAAGCCACACACCTGATAAGTGATACCCGTTAAGTTTTAAAGGCTGCGAGCTGTGAATGAGCAGGTGTCTGCGGTCGACTTATTTATGAGAAGCCGAATGGGCCGGCTGGGGATTTTGTTCTTCCCCACCAGACACTGTGCCTCAGGTGTTTGCAGGAGGACACAGGACACAGGAAAAGTTAACACCGTCTGTTTTCCATCGAGATCTCCCAGGACATTCCCAAAGTATTACTGCACATCACTTAAAGGCAAAGAGGATGTGTGTCTTGTCATCTGTCAGTCTCGAATGGGAAAAGTCACGGTATACAATGACAGTGTCCGCCCTTGTTGTGTTTAAGTGTGGCTTACAAACTAATCCAAGGCGGTTAAGCTGCACCACTTACTTGTAGTAGCTGGTACAGTGAGCATAGATGCGTAGCTTGTCTCGTATGACTCGTCCTGGTTGCGGCCTCCTCTGTAGTCCAGCTACTCGCACCGCTAAAACCCTCGGACCAACCAGATGCTTGAAGACCAGAGAAAACCAGTAATCCTGTAAGGACACACACACATTTGGCATTACTTTTCATACCAGCATGGATAGTTTTAATCATCATAATGGTCAGGGCAGGACACTAAAAGACAATGCCAAAGTGGGCAGGTGTGGAAAGAACATTTTAAAGACCTAATCTGTAAAGCGGCTTGAAAAGAGTTTTAAAGCACTGCCAACTCCCCTGTATCTAAATGCATGAGGATCTTTATTAAAAGAGACCTTTTATAACACCAACGCTGGAGCCTGGATTCCCCTGAAAGGAAATATTGCTAAAAAAAATCTCCATTTTGTTTATTCAGCCATAAAATATCCTGGTGATTAGACAAACAGATTAAGTTTTGCAAACTGTGAGATTTAAGAATGTGCCAGCAAAACAGCTCATCTGCAACGGGGTGAAAATTACAGATATTATCCACAAAAAATGTTCATATCCAGACATGTCAGCACTCTGACACTCAACATTTAGTTGAAACTGACTGTCCCATGTAACATGTCACATTGTATCCAATAACCATTGACCCGTTCAGAATTGACAAGTCTTAAATATGACATTTTTACTAAATATTATGTTCATTCATGAATTACTGTTTTCTGTTATCACTGGTGAGTGGTACACTATACTGTGTCTCACTCTATAGACTACACAGACTCAACACCTCTCCAAGAGACCCAGAACAACATGTGTTCCTCAGGAAGTTCCCATGCAATCCTGCATATGGCAACATTTAAGGGCTTCTTTTTTCCATGCAGACTTTAACTTAATTTGCTGCCAAGGCATCGAAGAAGCAGAGCACAGTATGGAACTGTATAGTGTTGGCCACAAGCACAGGGATGGAAGGACAAATGTATGGCTAGATCTGTGATCTGTGATTATCGCTTGGTGTATAAAACAAAGAACAGTTATGAGTCTGGAGTTTTATTTGTGCAAGATGGCCTGGAGAGGTGATGCACTCCAGCTTTGTGTTGAAATTTTAAAACGCGAGTAAAAGAAACCACCATAAATTGATATATTTCAAACTGCGGCTGTGTTAAAATCACTGACTGGAGTCGACAAGATACAATCCTGAGAATTTTATTTTGGGAAATATCAGCTCAGGTCCTAAATCTCGACTGTCTGACTGTCTGACGGACTGACGGACTGACTGTCTGCCCGTTTTCCTGCCTAATTGCCTGTCTGTCTCCCTGTCTTTTTCGCCCCCAGCGCTTCTTATCTGGATAGACAGACAGATGAAGAAAAACAAAGACATCAATTAGAGGGACAACCGTCACTTTCACATCAAATCAAAATACCATCCCAACCACGAAATAGAGAGAAAGACAGATAGCTGCAAGTGAACCAGTAATAAACCAAAGACTGTAGTAGAAAAGTGAAGTAATACACCAGAGACCAATCAAACCTCAGCTGCATAGTTAAGAGAACAGAGGACGTTAACAAGGAGGATAACTATTGACCTTGGGTGTTTGGCTAAATAGGTCAAATGAGTCTCAGATTGTCTTTGAGATCTTGTCAATGTCTCAGAATCCAAGAACTTCACAGTTCCTTCTGTGAGTTAACAATCCTTGAACTAAAAAGATAACTGTTGTTCAAAATTTGGTAACACATTCAGGAAGATGCAAAAATATCCACAGCTTAAACCACAATATGCAGAGTCATGAGGTTTTGCAAGTTGCAAAGTTCAATATGGGGAGAAGCCTACTCCTTATCTCTCTGCTTTTTATTTGAGAAAGAAATATTTTTTCTGAGGCCTGGACAAATGTTTTTATGGTGGAGCGTTTGAACGGCTCTCTTGTCAGGTTATGGCCTATATGATTTCACCTGCCACACACTATATACTGACATCTCTGTTTCTTAAAGAATGAATCACAGTTTACAACATACCTCTGGAGGGATGCAACAGGCAAGACAGTGAAGAGTGTGAATAAAACAAAACAGAAAAACGAAGGGGGTGATTGGGAAAGAAGAGCAAGGAGGAGTAAATGGCTTAGTGTGGAAAAGGGTGAAGTGTTTGAGGCCTTTCACTGAGCCCGAGGCTTTGACTGGATCGTACCAATGGGGGAGTCATTCTAAAGGGGAAGGGGCCAGGTCATAAATTTCCCATGCAGAGGACAGGTTGGCCCTGCAGTGCATTCTCTCAGCAGGTAGGCTGGTGCAGCTTTCAGGCATCCAGCCATGTTAAAAGCATTGTGATCCAAGCGGGAGGCCGTAATTCCCAGAAAAATAATGGAGTCGAAGAGGGAAGGAAATGAAATCATCTCGATTATTTTATATCATTTAGTTGAAGCGAGGTGGAAGAAAGTGCATGACCGCCAGAGAGGATTAATGAAAGTTGAAGTTTAAAGTTATTTTCAGATTTTCCAAGTGATTAGTTTGTTAGTGGTAAATACTGTATTTGAGTGCCTATACTTGTTACAAACTGCTATTTCTGATAGAGCAAAAGAATCTGCAACAATAACAAATGCTAGATAAATAAGTTAAAGCCTCGATTACATTGTCTTTTGCCTTTATTCTAGAACAATAATTTACTGTGCAAGTACTTAATATAAGCCTCTCACCCTCCTTTGCCTGTGCTTAATATAAACCTTTTTATGACCTTAATAAATCTGTTTTATTTACTTAGCTGGTGGTAGCTTTGTATCACTGTATCACACTTAAAGACTTAAAAGTCTCTTCATTTATTTATTTATTTTTCAAGAAATAAATTACCAAGGTTAGTATTTCATTCAGCTCTGAGTATAAAGGAAGATTACGAACACAGATGATTTCCTCCCTCACATCTGTGTTGTTCACGTCCAGATAATTATGTGCAAATACACAGAAGAACAGCGTATTTCACATGATTAGTACAGTGTTTTGAACTCAGGTCGTTGCAGTATCGTTATTGAGACCGAACCACAGAGGAACTTGGGACTGGGCAGTTCCATTTCACACAGTGTTGCAGGCTATTTTACTAACGTGCCTGACTGTGTATCAGCATCTCAGGTTACAGATCTCTCACCGGCCGACTGTCCCGCACAGAGAAGCACACAGTTGCGATGGGGGTTGAGGGGAGCAGTGACACTGTCCTGAGCTCCTGACAAAGGGCTAAGGTTACATGGCATTTCGCCCCCGCGTCTATCCACTCATCACCACTAAATGCCTTTCATCTCAGCTAATAGCTCCCACGGGAAAGAGCAAGAGGTGCCATCGAAGGACTGGGTCCAGTACAGAAAAGGTCCAGACTGAGCTCAGGTCAGATCCTAGAAATTATGATATAGGAGGATGATTCAAGGCCCTGACAATGTGAACCAACAGCCGCTCTAATCCTCACTGAACCGAAGCCGAGAGACTTACAGGTAAAGGGTTGAAGTGCTGGTCCACAAGGTGTGTGTATCCGTAGTCAAAGAATGAGTGACGCAACACGACATCTATCCCCTGCACAGCAGCCATACCCAGCGTGTTCACCCATCTGTAACACAAATCAACATACACACATAGAATAAAAAACTGTTCAGGATGTGATATGTAGTGTTGGTAAAAATACATAATACACTTTGAATTACTTATATAAATACTTATACTCACAGAAAGCCAGCTGCGTATGTGTCAGAGAGATTACTGATGCCCCCTGCCCACGCCGGCCCCAGTCCTCCGAGCCACACCTTCTTACCAGGAGTATGTGTGTTCACAACCTACAGTGAGGGATGGAAACATAGATGTATCAACAAAATTCAAAACTTTGTGACACCCCAATATGAAATTCACGTCTGGGTCTAAATAAAGTCAAATTCATCTTAAGGATCATCATAATAGGATGATGCCTTTTCAGCGATCCATGTAAATTGTTAAAGTGCTTAAGAATTATTTGATTTTGTTACACTGAATGTTTTTGTGATGCTGAGTTTTAGTGAGTCTGTAAAGTTATTCAAGATGACAGTAAAACAGAAATATAAAATGTACACACTGAATAATATTAACGTACAAAAAGAAACATAAGAACTTGATCTTATTGATGCACCGAAGAACCCCACTCCCGTTTTATTTCATTGAATGTTTTAAGTTTTGTTCTTGGAAATGGTTGATTCTTTTTCCCAGAGGCATTTTGGCGCTGTTCATCTATGACAACTCAGCAAGTCAGCCGCAGCAGCCAGTGTTGATAATATTACCTCATGGTGGACACAACCTCTTTACCCCGAGGGTTCACTCCTGTGGCTTGCACATATGGCTTTATAATCAAAAAAACTAGCAGAAGTCTGAATGATCCATAACTTGGCGAACTCAAAAGAAATGCAAATATAGTCCACGATGAAAATTAGTTATTTCTTCACATTCTCCCTTAAGGCCGTCTGAGAGTCTAAACTGATAGAAATAACAATTGTTTAACAGAGAAAAGGACCTCTGAAATGTATGCCAGACATTACCCTAATTATGTACAGTACAGATTTAGGCTGAATTTAATTTGCATCTCACACACAGTATGAACTGACTATTTCTTATGGAGGAAAGCTTGTGTACCTTGGTGACTTTAGAGATTTGCTCTGTCAACGTGTCCAACAGACGGGTTTTTAGGAAGTCCTCGACTTTGTTCACCCTGCCGTCCATGTAATAGCTGTAATAGGAATCCAGGGAAAAGGCTGTGAGAGAAAAACTCTGTACCCAACTTACAATGTGATTTTCATTACAGTGCAGCACATAATGTAGCAAAAAACAAGTAAACTGATATGTACAACTAATTTTATTTTTCATCTATCCTTTCAAACATTCATCTTCAGTTTGATCTTGTATGATTTCCATTTATTAGTTATAATTATTAATTCAAAACAATTTAAAGTTAAAGATCAATAAGAAAAACAATACATTATATGATATTATTTTGATCCTCATGTTGAACACTTCTGAAACACAAAAAAGGCAAAGTCAAATCCAGTAAAAACACTTTACTATCTATCCACCAAACAAAGATTTTTCTATTATAAACCACTATCCACATTCCAAGTTATTGAAAAATGTTGTGTTTGGGTCAAAGCTGTGCAGCTGACAATGCCAGGGTCGCTCATCAATTAGATGAATAATATTCTATGACATAGTACAGTAAGATATTAGACTACCAGGTAGGTCAACGGCGTTTAATTTTAAAACACTGTCAGGACAGGGAAACATCTTCATAGATGCAACACTAGCTTGGATTCAGCATTAGTAGGGCTAGATATGGAGTGCAAGTTTAAATCCAAACAAAGTATAATTTTCGTTGGTCTTTCACCACAACAACTATGATGAACAGGGACTGACATAATCAATTACACTTCAGTGCTCTGAAAATCCAATTCTGTGTCAAAATGTGGGATTGCATAAGAGAGGACTTGGAAGCTCTGAGATTTCAGACTGGGACAGAATAATACAGACATCCATCTGTGGTGATCCTGTGTGTGAGCAGTAAAGACACAGAGACAGACGATAATAAGAGAAAATGTTAAGTGAACATGATGAGAGAGGAATTTATCGGTAGTTAGAGCCAATGTCCTGAGGAACACTGCCCTGCGGGTAGGGAAAAAGACTATCTAGGATCCTCTGGAAGAGTCCAAGAGAGGAAAACAAGAGAGAAACAACCACATACTCAAGTTAATGTTTCAGGTACCGTAAAACACATTTTATATCTCATCTCGTCTGTTGCATGAGTCTCTGTAGTTCACTCTCTTTGGTGGAGTTATTCCTGATGCATTATTTATGGCCAGGTCAGCCCAGATCTCGCAGACTCTAAAAGAGACAACCTTCTCACTTTGAGTGAGATAGAGTAACTGAGGTGTTTTTTTTTTAATCTCCACTCAGTGGTCTGGCTTCACTTAATACTTATCAATTACTTTTTGGCAGACAGCAGCAAGATTTAAAGGCTAACTTCATGGCTATAAATACTACGCGGTGAGACTTTAATGGACATCCACCTGTGAATAGTCATCCCTGCAGGATGATCTTTCGCTTTTCTCTGGAGGTAAAGAATGACGTCATCATCATCACTGGTGGAAAATTATATTTGAATCAAACTGCACACACAGGAGGTAAAATGACTGATGTGACACAAAACCTATCAAATATGTCAGAGAGTGAAATAAAAAAAGAGCAATTGCTCAATCTTTAAATCTATTTGCCTTCATTGGTTCTGTTTTTTACATGACCACAACACAACAGAGGACACAGCTGCAACACCTGCTAATTAGACTTAAAAAAAATCTGTTCCTCGTCTCAGAGCAGATTTCTCCTCTGAATCCTCTAAAGAAGCTAATGTTGTTAGTAACATGCCAGAGGAGCTCAATGCAGCCCTGTTTAAAGCTGCAAATGTTTTCGAGTAATTTCTCTCTTTCTTTTTTTTTTATTTCCCAAAACTAGAAAACACTCCAAGAAAACTATGGTAGGGAATTTATAATTGGGGGAATCAAGTTAGGGAGTGCTAGTCAACAGTACATTGTATTGTGAATAATAAGGCCAACAGATATTTTCTTTTTTTTTTCTTTTTTTAGAGAAGAGTCAAAGCTCTTTTCAACCTGTTTTTGAAAAGAGTGGAAATGACAGATGCGTCAACAAAACCGCAGAGAATAAAGCTGCATTTTGTTCACGTGGGGGTGAAGCAGTGTTGCAATCCAAGTTTAACTTCGTAGAAATTTTCGTCACAGTGCTGGAAAAAACCCAAGCTCCTGGCCTCAAACTGTAAACAACGCAGGGATTAAGTCATAGCTTTACACAAATTATTTGGTTATCCTGTCATCTTTCCAGAGCGCTCACAATAATTCTTCAGTCCAGATCCCAGGGAAAGAAATTCCACTTCATATATGGAAACAATAAAAAAAAGTTGTTATAGCTGTATCTTGAGCTACAAATCAGCATCACGGGGAATTTTTCGGTAACAAGAAAAGATTAGCTGTCTTTGCTGAACAGTTTTTCATCAGTTTGGTGGAGCAGAAGCCTCAGAAAGAAATGAATATGTTGAAGGTTCATTCTAGTATTTCAGGCCTGGATTGGAAGGCTCATAGCTTGGTAATCGTACAGCTTCTCAAGTTTAAGTTTCTAAAACAAAACCAAGAACTTTCCTTCCAAACTGACATGATACTTCAGCTTTCAGACCAACCAGAATTCAATAAAATGCAAAAATGAATAACATTGTGTCCAAATGTTTTCAGACAAAGATCGCCGGGTTGTTTTACATGGCTCTTACTGAGTGCCAGCACCACATCAAAGACGATTCTCTAACAAAACTAAAAGCTATTAACACTGAAATATAGTATGGACTAAACAAATACATGTGATCAATTCAAACATAAAACAAAAACAGAAACAGGGGATCAATACCAAATAAAAAAACATCTTATCTGAAATTTGAATTGAGCATTAAGTGAGTAATTGTGACATCCTCTGCATCTGCATCCTCACCTCATCCTTAAAAACCCTTAGTAGTAACTAAAGCTGTTGTGAGTTAAAATGGGAATATTAAAGTAAAGCGTGAATATAGTCTATAAAAGTTTAACTGCATTACTTCACATTCAAGTGTCAAGGAATGGCCATCTGGTGTAGCAAGAGATTTGGGGTGAGCGGAGGGGTAGCAAAGCAAGACAAGGATGTGGTCCTTGATGCGGTCCAGCAGGTTATCATCAGGTTATCATCAATCATTACATAACAGCTGAAGGATATGTAGCTTCCCTCAGGAATGCCATCAGTAAATTTATAGTCCCTCAGTGATTTTCAGACTAGTCTGAAAATCTTTAACATCTTTTTACTCCACTCAGCTATAAATAAGCAGCACCCCAGGCTCTCTGGCATGCAGTACCACTGTCATCCTGACAAGGAACAAGAAAGATGTGGGTATCTTGTGTTATCCTGTTTAAAGTGTGACCGTCTAGCTGCAGAGGGAACGGCTGAACAAAGTGAAAAGCTTCTGATTAACTTTTCGGGGCCGCGGCGCTTTGTACAAGAAGTGCCCGTTTTCAAACGCAAAGGGTCATTAAAGCGTGCGTTTAATAACTTTGTAGTTAAAGGGAGTTTAGCTGGGAGGGGTTTTGCCTGCTTGTTGCATGCCCAGATGTTCACAGTGCTAATACCCGCTGATGGAACAATTAGGGCTCGCAGTAAGTGTGTTGCTCAGGGGTATCTTGACGGCAAATCCTGTGAGAGAGGGTGAATTTGTTTTGTTTACTTTTGACTCGCTCACTGATCACACAGTTTTACCCGGCTCGATGCTCTCACCATGAGGCTACCCATTAGGTAAGGCGGAACATGTTAACAGTAGGTAGCATGCTAACATTTGCTAATTAGCTCTAAAACGAACGGCTGAAGCTGCAGGGAATGTCATTAGTTCTGTCATAAAGAATTAGACGTCGTGAAAATCTGACGTGGTGACGGTGCTTAAAAAAAACAAAAAAAAAAAAACAGCAGAAAAAGTGCAGGTTATCGTCAAAATGTGCTCAATTCATGAAGAAATAAATACCAGTGCAATTAAAGTAACATTAATGAGACCTTTAATTTAAAGCCACAACCTCATTTTGGAATTAGAGGAAAGGTCAGGAGATCACAACGGTGGTTGAGATTCATCCTCTGGGAACCATAAACGTCTATAAAAAGTTTCATGGAAACCTGGAGTAAAGAGGTGGCCAACAGATTCAAAGTACCATGCTGCTGGCTAAATTAAAATTTGAAAGATCAACATGAACAATGTTACTCTGAATACTGCTGTGAAGATGCTGGCTAATGTTTTTTACTAGAGATACTTTCTGCTGAGGAAATTGTTTCTACGAAAACTGTTGACTGTTTGTTCTGTGGATGACCCAGACGCTTTTTCTCGAGAGAGACAGTTTTTTTTGTTTTTTTTATGCGCTGTGAACAGCACAAATTAAATTCTGTTCACTTTTATTGTTTGGCATGGAGGCAGATGGACGTTATCTCAAAATAAAACCAAAACAGTCTGCATGTACATACACCACTAGAGCTATGACCCTTCAACTTATCTTAAAAAGTTTCTGGGCAACCTGAATAGAAAACACATAAAAAGCTTGTGCAGATGTGCATGTTTGCCTGGATGTCTGCACATCCAGGCAAGTAGGTTTGGAAAGAAATTTGGAAAGAAAGCCTAATATTGCAGAAAGATGGAAAGGCAGAGAAGAGACACGGAGACAGACAGATTAAGAGAGAATGACTAAACATTCTGATCATGTTTTGTTGGTGAATCCAAAAATGGAGGAGCAGTAACTGAGACAAGATGCTGCAAATGTACAATGTTGTGGAAAAAAAAACAACATCGAAACATGATGTGCCCAACATATCAGTGTTTCGTGATCTGGAGGTACACAAATGTTTCACTACATAACCAACATGTTTCATCATCATCATGAAACCACCTCCGACCGAAGCCGCAGGCAGACATGCTCTCTAACAAAGCCATATGATGCCCTGCACCACTTTATAATGAAAGCTGCGTCTCCAACCGACCACGCTCAATTCAAAAAAACATGATCCAGCTGCAGAGGGGTAAAACATGTGTCGTAGACGTGTTAATGAGTGGTCCCCATTTTTATTAGTTTGGCTTCTTTTGTAGAGGTCAGAGTTTCTGTCACGCAGCCTGGTTAGACTGGCATCTGGACCTCTTGTGTAAAATGGGCTAATTGACAGAGGGAATGAGCCAGAGCATATGGTTTGATTTTAACAGTGTGGGTGGTGTTTTTCTAAACCTTACTGACAGCCCTTCCTCCTTCCGTTTCTTCTAATTTCTCCTAATTAGACCTGACCTTCACCTTAATGACCACTCACTTAGTCACACAGGGTTTGTCTGAGCCTCTAGAGCGTATGTCTCTTTGTACACATTTTGCATGTGTGTGTAAAGAGAAACAGATAAAACACAGGGGAAAAGATCAAATCATTGATATGTTTGTATGCATTCCTACAGTGTGTGCAATAGACAAATGACAGGTGTTACTAATTTCACACACACACACGCACACACACACACACGGGCTCCTTTTCCTGTTGTTCTATTTGCAGGATGAACGCAGTTCTCCACATAATGCATCAGCCTCTCTAAGGAGCAGCATTAATAGTGGTTATTACTGGCTACTGCATTTACAGTGTGGCGATAATGGTGGAAAAGCACAACGAGGCCTGTGCTGCTAGATTTATGGTTAGTTCAGTGTGTAGTCTGTTGTTTCAGACGACTGCAGGTCGATTCCTGCGGTTTTCAATGGACAAAATAAAAAAATAGAAAAAATAAAAGGGTAAAATACCTACTGTTGCCACGTAACCGCATCTACAACTGAGCCAGCATTCTTCATGAACCTGAAAGTAAAAAAAAACACAAACAGAGGGATCTTTAGCTGAGTGGCACTTTTTCTTCCAATTCTTCCAACTTTGTTACATTAATACATGGTGACATTTTACCCACCAACATAACTCCCAGGACCTGGGGATGTGGAAATATTACATGAACCTTTTTTTGCAGCCAGGTTGTCAACATGTTTTCATTTTGCCTCAAGTTTTTTTTCCAAAATGAAAACAATAATTTGTTAAGTCTGTTAAAAGTAACCTTTAAATTAAGCTTAAAGGCTTATGTTTTGAAAACATCCTGTCGAGTCAAATGTAAGACATACACTGGTAAGTATATGGAACAAATGTCTGGCTGCGATTTTGAACGTAACATGTTGCTCAGCTAAAAACCAAAGGTCTTCAGTTGCGCAGCTGGGATTCTTTCGTCTGCGGTGTCATTTTAAAGTCCCACTTGATGCATTCTCTGGAGCGGTTTCTGTTTCTGCAGCCTGGTAAGTTTGATTTCAGTCAGTTGAATACAAACTCCAAACATCTTGAGGACACAAACACGGTTGTGAACCCTGTTTGTACCTTTTAATGGACTCATCCTGTACACAAATACAAACTCTACACATACACAGTCCCTCCTGCTGTCTGACTTCCTGCTCTCAAGCTTTTGCATCTGCGTGTGTGTTTCCTTGTCTACCTGACCCAAATCGCTCCATATTTGGGGGTAACAGCTTGTCAGACAGGCCCGAAAGTGTGTCTCTAAACATCATGTCACAGAAACACAACTTTCACCGCTCTGGCTTGTTTAGTCTGTGCAGCTCTGATATTTGGACTGCTGAGCAGCTCAGCGTCTAATTCATCTTATTTCCTGAGAGCGGCAGAGTAGTTGGGCTGTCAAACACGAGAGCCACCCCCTCGTAACAGTGTCAAACACACAAGAATCAGCCCGTTGTTAAATGTGACACCCGTGACCCGCGGATACTCCAACTCGCTCTTCTTCATCCTCTCAGTCCTCCTCCTCCTCCTCTCACCACTCATCGTCTACATCTGCCCTTTCCTCCTCGTCCACAGCTCTTCAATCAGCCTGAACTGTGCGGTGCACATTAACACGCGGCCGAACACAAACACACACCTTTTATTTATGAGTAAATTTGTACCGTCAGCACTCAGTGAGATAAACAGCAGTTCCTAATGGTTTCCCTGATGTAAGTAGCTCAAGTACATAGAGGAGGAAGATCCACATCCAATTATTCTTCCTCCTCTGTCCTCCAACTACCTGTCAAAATGTGTGTGGTTGCTGAGAGGAGCTGGAGACAGATTCAGGCTGAGATACACTGAGACATTAAACTGTTCCTGTGCACATGTGCTTGCATATACACGTGTGCGCGCACTGTAATTTTAGCTCGCATTAGTTCAACTTTATGGACTCTGCTGGTTAAAAGGAATTCTTTACCCTGCTTATCTAACAATGCCTGTTAAATCCAGGAAGTTGTAACGTCGTGCATAAAAACAACACTCTCCTAATTCTCTGGTGACAGACTGGTAGAGCTTTACTGACAGCTCCCTCTCAGCCAGAACAGAAAATAGATGCTTAATGTTGATGGTTTTTGTCTGCAACCAACTCCAACCTGTCTACTCAGCTTATGACAACCACAATATTATCAATATAGTCCAGTTTATGTAATTTCATTAACATATACTCTTTAAATTAGCTAAATGAACATATATTAATAGGTTTAACTACATTATAATAAAGCTATAAACACATGCAGGGATATTCCGTGATAACAGTGTGCAGTATTTATCAATAACTAAACTCTGACAACATTTTCTGTTATTACAACAGTGTTTTACGATGTTGTCATTCCTTATTTGTTTGGATGCAGTACTGCTGTGGCCGCAGGCGGAGTTATGGTTGTTGATGAATGCATAAATAAACACCCATTATCTAACAACTAGAGTTTTATGTACCATTTGTTAAATATTTTTATACTGCTCATAAATGCTAACTACGGGGGGTAATGTCATAAAATTCTAAATTCAGATTTTATGATCTGAATAGTATCTAAGTATTTTCCTCTTCAGCAAGAAGAAAACATCTCTTGGTCAGGTCACTCTTGCCAGAGTTGTGGACATCTATCTGTGTTTAATTTGGAGACTGTTTGTTGTACGGGGCCACTGATGCATCCATTTTATACACGTTTGTTTCCATTTCAACAGACAGAGAAGCTCGGAGAGGCTTAACTTTTTTGGAAGTGATGAATATGTTTGGAAGATAGCGTCATCCATTTGGAAAATCGCACTGAGAAGGCATTTCTTGTCTAAAGGGAGTTTTTACAAACTAAGACAGGCAGCAACAGCCAAACACAGATACTTTTAATGTCTGATAAACACTTAATATGAGGCTTTTGGCTGAAATTATTCCCAAATGACAACAGTGAGAAGACCAATGTGAGGAGGAAGATGTGTCAGAGCTTGACTGACACTAATATGATATTAGCACTGAGATTAGATTTTGTCTCACACACCTGGTCAACAGTAAAATGTAAACTAAACTTAAAGACAGAGAAGCTTAAGTTGGTGGCAGGTGCTTTCAAGCTTTTTTTTTCGAGCAGTTGTTTATGTGATTTCTTTAAAGTCTGACTAAAAACATTTTTTGTTAATAGTTTTGTTTTGTTAAAAAGAACAAAGGTTTTGGGGGAAATTCCCAAACTGCTCATTTGTGTCTCTGCCTGCTGGGCGTGACTGTGTGAGTCTGTGTTAGATTGACACTATCAAAGTCTATTCCCCTTTTAAATAAAATTTCTCACTCATTAAAATGAGGTGTCCATGAGGTGTCCCGCAGCACCTCCTGCTACGTTTGGGGTCAGGACTTGGGTTATGGGTGGCTGTAGCAGAGATAACTTAAGGTGGGAGTCAGGTGAGAATCTGGATGACTGATAGGGTTAAAGACAACACATCGACACTGACGTGGTGGGAAATGAGGGCAAAGTAAACAAATCCGCAGTCTATCCTATGTGACATGGGAAGAACAGTGACAGTCTAAACCAAACCAGCATCCAGGAAGTTAACATGCTGTTTAACCTGCTGCAGCTGAGCAGCCACTAAGATAGCCAGCCTCCAAAGTGACAATAGTAGGGCAACTTTTCCCTGGTGAGAATTTGTCTGATTGCACGTTCAACAAGCTGAGGAGCAGGAGAAGACGTGCGGTGAAGTTTGACAGCTCAGTGCATGCTTTGAGTGGCTGTATGAAAATGATACAAGGGCAGACAGCAGAACAGTATTCATTTGAATCGGTGCAAATCCAGGAACTGTCAGCATGAAAGCTGAATATAAATTTCCCTCTCACGATTCCTGATTCTATCTTTAAGGATAATATGGGAAAGGTGATCGACAGAGAAGATGTGTATGGCTGGTTAGTGTTAGACTAGAAAGTTTTGAGGATCATATCAGTATAGCTTTAATAATCGCTTTAATTTAGAAAATGGCAGTGCAGTATTGCTGCTATACAGGTAATAAGGAGAATACAAAACTGACTATATGATCTTATGTAAGTATGACTACATACTATGACTCTACAATCTCAGGAGGGCACAGGCTACAGCTGGGCCAGAGATGTTAGATAAGCTATCTGAGTCAAACGGTGGAGCTTCTGGGTAAAAACCAGCAGGTGGGACACTGCGCCGTCACGTTATCAATCAGATGACACTTTATTTAGGCTGACACGGTATAACTAGAGCTGAGACCCTGAAACCTGCAGAGTGGAAATCCATAAACACTGAACACCACTACAATGTGTGTGTACGTGTGGGTGCATTAAACAGAGTAAAGCTCAGTAAAAGTCCCAAAGCGCCACGGCATACTTTCCACTACCTTTCCCTCCCTCTGTTAGGGGATAGCCTAACAAGGAGTGGAATCCTGCCCAATTATTGTTGAACTTGCTGACTCACCCATCCAGCAGCAGGATGGCGTTCTTCCGGGGCCGTCCCGCGTTGGGGCCGTAGAGGTGAGCTCGGTGGTAGTAGCGCACGGACTGCAGCAGGGTCCGCAGCTTGGTGTAGTCCTGAGCCAACTGGGTACTGTTGACCGCACGACCCACCATGCTGCGGTAGGCATTCGGCTCTGGGAAGAGGAGACGGAGCAGAGTGAGCCAGATAGATAAAGTTTATACAAGCAACAGTGGGGAGGTGGCAGAGAATATTATTGTTGTTGTAGTCTGATCTTGCTCTCCTAGAGAGTATCCAACAGCCAGTAGAAAAAAGGGATAATTGGGCAATTCGCAGTAATACAGACAGATGGACTCAGTGTCAGGGGAATGGTCCAAGCACACAGGGTGGCCTCACAGAACTAGTAAGACAAAGAGAGGAAGGGAGCTTGTTCCTGAAAAACTTTTGCAGACCCACTGCTGTTTAACCACTGAGGATCACTGTACTTCTATCTGCTACAGTTTCTGTTTGAGCTGTAAAATAAAACTTTAAATATATGTGTTTTGCGTGCATGTGTGCAGCTGCGTCCGTGCTGTATTCCTGAAAACTACACTGAGCACATTATCAGCAAATTTCAGCCAAGAATCACCTTTTCATTCAACCTCTGCAAATTCACTCTGTCTGCACTGTCTGAATGATTTACTTGAAATGATTACTTTCGCTATGGTTCAAGCCCTCACTAAAATTTTCACATGGTCCAATCAATGGATTTTTCATGGTACTTTTAGGCTTAGGCTGAAGTGAAAGTTTCTTTTGTCGGCTTTATTACAGATGAAGTGAAAGGAAAAATATGAAGTGATGTGCTGCAGGCGAACACAGGGCGGCTCTGTGTGAAATGCAGCTCCCCAGGAACACAGATGGTTAGGATGACATGAGGACTAGCAGCTCCTTTCATCCCTGAATGAACCCACGCTTTAACCCTTAATCTGCTAGGCACACACTTTCTCTAAGTGATGTCTCTGTAACCAATAAATGTTACATGAACAAAAAATGTGACTGAGGAAAAACTTGAATCCTTTGGTAAAAAAAAAGAAGAAAAAAAGTCCTAGTTGACCAATCCTTCACTCAAGTGAAAGCCCAAACCCTTAAATTCTGTTAATTATGTATTTGAAGTGACAAGCTCATTAAATGTTTGTGGGTGTGAAGGTTTGCAATGAGGTGCAGGAACAGAGATCCATCCCTTCTCTAGTTTGCTGCAGATAGTTTATGACTGGTTAAGTTAGACATTGACAAGTTTATGTGTTTTTTGGGATCAGGTTACGGTTGTTGACATTCAGTTAGTCTGGTTCTGGTCAAAATAATGAGTTAATAGAGGTTTAGTGTTCTCTCACTTTGAAAATTCTTCATTTTTCTTTGCGAGAACCTTTAAAATCCGTTAAAAAAGTCTTTGATCTGTGACTAACTCCATTTCACTTTTCTGATACTGAAAGCAAATATTTTTTAACATACGAGTCCAATGATGTGAAATGTAGGTATCTCACTGTCATCAATATCAGCAACACACACATAATTTTACTTTTTACAACTGTCATGACTGTCATGTTATTTAGGAGGCAGTGTGTGTGTGTATTGATACAGGTATTGCTATACTGACCGTTGCCCAGTTCCCAGGAGATGTTGTACTTCTTGCCAGCGCTGTACTTCAGGAGGCTCAAGGTGGAGGAGGTGTTCCAGGAGTTGTCTGGGTTTCTGTGCAGTGCATTAAGCCCCAGGATCAGGTGCAGACCAGCACAGTCGGCAAAGTTGTACAGTTTGTCTAAAGACCTGGCTGGGAGAAACCCACAAAGCAGTTGTAACTTTGATTCTTTTATGCATCTGCAGTCGCCAACATAAGAAACATGACGGAGACCAGACCGAACTCACTGATCTACTGATTCTCATATCCGTGTAATGTGGGGATACACTTCTATTGTTCTACAGCCATATCTGGAGCTCAATCTTTGCTGCTCTCTGTCCCACGTGTATTTTGCAGCCATCTTGGTTCTCTTATAATTTCTTGTAGTTTCATGTAATGGAAGAAAATATAATAACCAGCTGTTTTCACTTTTCAGCACAAACTAAAAGCCTTGTTTGCACAACTCAAGAGAAATAAAAATTCATTACTGTAACACGATCAGTTTGATCGTCAACCTGCGTAGCTAAACACCACAGCGTTGGTTATACTACGTTACAAGGAACTCTGCGAATTGTCAAGCCTGAGAAAGGATACAAAATATTTTAAAGATCCCCAAATGAAAACAACTAAAGTCATTGGAAAAACATTGGGTTTGTCCATTTAAACAAACAAAGCTCTTTCCCACGTGACTCTTAAAAACAGGGTGGCTTCTTCTGAATTCTTCAACCTCAGTAAAATTGTAACATTTAGCAAAAGGAGATTGCGTTTCACAAAAGCGATGTGCATGGAAATACTGCGTCTACTGTGTTTTGGATAAACTGTGAGCTACTGCTGGCATTTACTCTGATTTATTCTGCAATCAGTTGTCATGTTCCAGGTACTGAGCTTTAAAGCGCACGTGACCGCACGTCCATTTGTACACATGACAGCTGAGTCTCGTCTTCAGCAACATTCAGTGAGAATCCAGACGGACTGATTTTCCCATCATGGACTCCTGTGGTGTTGTGCTCCTCAAAGCAGCTAGCACAAGATTGTTCTGTTCTGCAGCTGACTGCTCACTCACGTTTATGTCTGCTGTCTCCATCAAAACACATGATTCTTACTGCGCAGTAAAAGGATGAGCGCCTGCCACAGATGTTGGCATATGGTACGAGTGCCAAAAGTGTTTGTTTATATTCTAATGTGTGACTGCAGGCTCCTGCTGGATACCTCGGGCTCTTGTTTTGAAATTTAATCTGTTTGGAGTCATTCCATTATCATAAATATTACCCTGAACTCCGACCCTTATTTCCTAGGTTCAACAGGAAACAGATGAAGACTGTTTGCCGGTCTGGTTCCTGCTAGAATTTGCCCTCCACTGTGGGTTTGGCACCAGCTGAGCTTGCCAACTGATAGCTCCTTTTAATGTGGGCTGGTGACAAAAGCAGAGCAGAGCAGGGAGCATGTGAGGTTATTCTTTTGGATGCAGGTCACGCTGTTTAAAAAGGATGCAAGCCTTTTTAAAATTCAAATATCCAATAAAAGGATGTGAGAGATACAAATGTCTGAACTGAAATTAGAGTCGTAACACATTTGAACGCTGAACAATGCTTATTATGTCACGCATGAGCTCAAATGTTGTTTTTTTATTCAGCATTTACCGTGAGCCTTTACTTCCCATAGAACAGCGGTTATGTATAATCCACAGAGCAAATAGAGAGCACAGAAAGATTTCTAGTTGCACCTGGCATTAATTCGGTTTCCAGCAATGGAAGGACAAAGCCTGAAAACAACAACAAAAAAATGCTAACAATGGTTTTATTACACACATCACTCTTTGGGAGTGTATTACTCCTGAGTAAACTTTCTGTTCTCCATCTCATTAATAACCACCAATAACGTTATTATCATAACTGCTATTATCATAACTCCTTCCCTCTGTGGTTAAATCGGAGTGGTGTCTGTTTGCAGGAGCAGAGTTAAGGGCAACAGCAGAGAGAAAGTAGCGCCAGATGTGGCTGTCAGGATGAGTGATTCCAGGCCTTTCCTCACCTGACATCTGAGCAGAAGGCGACCAGCCTTGCTCCAAGACCTGCACACACATCATAAAGGCATCATGAGGTACATCAAGCTACTAAAAATACTGTTTCTCTGCTGGCAGGTCTGAGAGCAGCATGTATGATCAAATAAATGTCTACGTGTTTATGTGTCAGTTTGGTTCCCGGGGAATTTTACTACTGATTCTATTTAACCAGTGGCAGAGAAACTTATACATGGCTTTTCTTGTGTCTCTGTAATTTAAAGGTATGTTGAACGGTCAGGTCAAAGGTAGAAAAACAAATAAATAACCTGCACTACTGAAAGTTTGATATTTCGCAATTGCTACCTTGCAAAAGCACAATAACATACCGTGCGATTTCTTTTCCTTTTCAACATTTGCACAGTGTATGTTCATTCATATAGTCACACTCCTTCAACATAGAAGAGTTACAGAAGTTAGAATTTAATTCATTTGTTAATATCAATTGCAAAGCTGAAAGAAATCTATTCTAGCCTAACAGCCTAAAATATCAGCATCAGATTCTTGATGGGAGAACTAGTTTAAATTTGTCATAATGTAACAGAACCTTGACTAAGTTGAATATCAGACATAAAGACGACACTATGAGCTCTGTGAAGTTGTGTTTCGACATTTAACTGAACAAATGTTTAACCTAATTAAAGTTCTCATAATTGGCAGATAAAGCAGTGGGGAAAATAATGATTAGTTGTAGCTGTAACATCTGATATTTGAACAGTAGCCGCTTCATACTTTAGCTAATGCTACAGTTAACTGTGACTTTGCCTTATCTAGGGTAAACAGGACAAACAATAGTGGCACTCCTTGGGAACAGCCTGTCCCTTTAATTGTGGATAATTCTCCATTCGCCTCCAGGGGAGCAGATGCTAACATTTCTGTTTAGTTGCGCACGCTAACAATGGCTACTGGCCCAGGCTCTGAGTATAGTATGACTGACCAGGATAGCAAAGCTTTCATTTATTGCCTGACAAGAGTTAGGGCATCTTATGCTTCCCTCCAATGAGAGGAGGATGCTGGGTAGATCCACCCTCCTGGTGTCAGGAAATCTGCAGATCAGTAAGATCAAACATGAAAGAGCTCTTACACGGACACTAGTGCGCCCTGAAGCTAAAAATGTGTGATCTCCGTCGGACCAAAATAATGACATTACCAAGAGACCGTGAATTTGTGTGTATGCACAGGAACTTTGTATATGTGAGCTGTTACGGCTTACCATCACATCTGTTTACACACTGCAATGGAGAAATGCAGTGAATTCAGTGAAATATGGAGATAAATGCTGAGGTTGGGGTGAAATAGCAGCACTTATTGTTATTGGACAGTCACTCTCCCAAATGGAAACAATACAAATGATCTACTGTTTCACAAACACAGACATAGACAATAAATCAAGCAAACGTGAAATTGCCTTTACTTCTGTTGAATGTATCAAACCAGTAACAAATGGTGCACATCCTAGTGACACTGAATAATCTCTCAAAGTCAACATCATTATTCAATTGGCTGTTTTTGTAAGAATGGTAGTTTCTTATGCTGTAATATAGTTTAAAGTGGGTCTCGGAAATTCTCTGCTACACGTAGCACAATGAAGGCCTGTCTGAGAGGTCAGACTTCAGTGGACTCACTCAACTACAAACTTCTCTTTTATCTTAGAAACAGTCCTGCCAGAAACAAGCAGAACAAGCCCAGAAAAGCTGTGTGCGCCTGCATGTGTGCGTATGCGCCTGTGTGTATGCGTGTGTTAGCGTGCCTTTGTGTGTTTGTATGTAACGGAAAGAGCGGGGTCTGGATATTGTCAAGCTGTCTATCTGATAGAAAAGCCAGCTCAGTGAAGCAGAGAGGCCGGCAGCATCAGTCAGCGCTATGCCTCATTTCTACAGTTCTGCATATCCCCTCTAACTGAGGTACACACAGGTCTACGTACACTCGGCCTGTACGCGCTCACACAAACAGTGTTTGCTGGTTTATGTACCACCCACATCAACCAGACACCCATCTGAACTTTCCAATCCCACTTTCCTCTGCTGTTGCACTTTTGGTGAGTTACTATCAGCTGACAAGACAAGACAGTTATCTCCTCGTGCAGCTAATTTAACATTTGTTTTCATTTTAAGTTGAAAGGAATCACTTTATTTACATTGTGTATCCTTCCTGAATAAGGAAACACCTACAGTACTGCTGCATGTTAGTTAGGTTAAACTTAGAAATTCAACGTCTTTTTTTTTCTCCTCACCAGGAAATGAGTTCTTGATGGCATCTCTTTGTTCTGCTGTGGGATGGATTGTTCATTATACATCACTTTGCACAAAAGCCCAAGCCATGGGAATATAACTGTACATCTTAAGGGTCTCATATTCAAGATTTTCTATTTCTAAAAAGAATAAAATCAGTTTTTTAATAACGCATTTCAAATTAACATAAAAAATACTCTATATTTAGAAATGATATGTTTGTTCGAAAGCTTCAATATTTAGATTTTTTAAGCTGACATACGAAAGCATCATTATTCAGGAGAATGAATAGGCTAAGTCAGGTTACAGTAAAACCTGCTTTGGCACAGTTTAGCTGGAAGTGACTTTAACAACTGGCATCCATCAGTTATTCAGAGGGAACAAACAGCATCTTCTCAAATTTAAATCTCTATGATTTGCAAAAACAACTCCTGTCTTGGACTAGAGATGCAGATACATTCCTACATTCCCGCTCATTTGTGCCTTGGGAGAGAAAATGAGGAGTACGGAAAAAACGTTGTTTTCTATCTCTGGTTTCATTCAGTACAGTAATATAATGACTTACTGCGAGACACAGCTTACTGCCACAGCAAATGTCAATTTGGATGTTTAGTCCCATCAAAGTCAGTCTGGGACATACAAGCACACACACATATACACACAAAGAGACTTGAGCTGAGTTCTGGCTTGCTTTAAAAGCCAAATCAAAACCAAATCCTCCAGAGACATGTGCAGACAGGGGAGAAGGCTGTTTAGAGAAATTAATTCTGAGCCTTTTTTCCTGTTTATGGATACAATGTGTTTTTCCATATCTAAAGATGCACACGTAGCACTACAGAGAGCTTAAGTGTCCACGCTGCTCATGAACACAATCTTGAATCGTAGCTCAGAGAACAGACTTAGGAGACAAAGACCCTTAAATTCTAGATAATAATTTCATACTCAGAAATACATGTGCATGAAATCCCATCATGTACGCGGATGTAAGGGCAGAGATGCTTGTAATTTTCTCTGGCAGCTGCAACAACTTACATCAGCTCGGACTGTGCAGTGAAACACACACGGACACGGACAAACACACACACACACACACATTAAATAGGCATTATGAAGTCAGTGGGGACAATATGGTGGAGACGGATACTCTCAGACTGGACATCCATCAAATTGTTCTTTAAATGCTGAGGACAATTGTTGATGACAGTATTTAAGGTTTTACCAGATGGACTGCGAAGTAATTTAACATTTATGCTCAACACACACACAGACAAACGGCACGACCGCTCATGAAAGATTTGGAAGTAAACTGCTAGAACATCCAGGAAAACCCAAGTGTGCTGCATTTATCATCAGCTCCTCCATCATGGCTTCACTTCTCTCCACCAGCCCCAGTGGTTCGTCTAGCAACTCTCTGCCTTCTGTTTCTCATTGGACCAGTTCCTCCACTAACCAGATCCTCTGTGGCTGCAGAAAAAGACACTCTGACTGGAGCAAGGTCATCTAAAAGACTGACGTTTCCGATTCGCAATTTAAAAGAAAAAGAAAAAAGATAGTCAAAAGTTTAAGAGCAGCTATATCGATGCAGTTTGATCGTTCATCCAAATCGGTCAAAGCCAGACCAGGATACTGTTACGGTCACTGTATCGAAAGCTATTAAATGCGGTAGTTTGCTATGTTCGCATGGTGTATCTGCGACTTATCCTGATGTTAACTTGACACTGCATGTTAGGGTTGCGCAGAGGGAGAAATGTGGTTCCAATATAGTGCGAGTCTGTGCTGCTCCACCAGTGTGTTGCACAGAACCCTAACGCCTCCATGTTTACACACACACACACACACGCACACACACATCTCCACATGGACTTTTCTTTCATACAGGGTGGCTCCACTCCAGCAAAAACCATTCAGGTCAAACCACTTTTGTATTTTGGAAGAATGCAAGATATGTGGAGGGCACCTGTTTTCAATTCTGT
Organism: Trachurus japonicus; assembly: GCF_045865225.1. NCBI lineage: Eukaryota > Metazoa > Chordata > Actinopteri > Carangiformes > Carangidae > Trachurus > Trachurus japonicus. The sequence goes on along the minus strand of NC_140921.1, from coordinate 17,733,049 downwards.
TGGTAGAGGGGGACCGATGTGTTTGTGTGCACGTGTGTGTGTGTGTGTGTGTGTGTGTGTGTGTGTGTGTGTGGAAACAAGAGTGTGAGAGAGAGATTACCTCAATCTGTGAATTTGCTGTGACTAGACCTGTGTGTGGCCCTCCTCTGTGTACCCAGTGTAAGGAGATGCAGAGCAAGTCGGCAGAGCTGGTGAGTAAGATGAGTGGTATGTTAACATACACTGCTCTGGATGTAAAGTACATCCACTCTCTGCCGCTCCGTCTGTGTATGTGTGTGTGTGTGTGTGTGCTCAGGCCCAGGCAACAGGCTGCAGTAGACAACAAATCAAAGACAGAGGAGTGGACAAAATAACATCAGCCGCCTTTCATTGGTTTTGGGTCATGTAACTCAAACCACTTGTTGGGGGAACAGGGTGTGAGGGAAATGTGTATGGGGTGTGAGTGGTTTTCACATGTGTTTGGCAATGGCCACTGTCTATCACTCCCTGATGGGAAAAGTACGCTTTTTAGATACTAATGACCTCACTGTGTTTGGCTTGTAAAGAAACAAGGTGTGTGGAACCATTTGTTTCCCAGGAGAGAAACATTTTCAGGTCTCCTCTCCTTGTTTGCACTGCGGAGCTACCTACAAACCACAAACAAACACAAGCAAAAGGAGAGGGAGTTGAACATCCATTACCATGAGATAAAAACATCTGATGAATCATCCTGTTTGTCATGAGCTGACAGGCAGTTTAGTAACTATTCAGCTGTAATGAAGACCCATCTCTGTCTAAGGCAAACAAATATCTTAGTTACAAGTAGCTTTTGAAATGCTACAAGCCAGAGTAAAATCACAACAGCCAAATCTTGAGTGAGTTATTTCCAAAGTCACTGTTAATATTAGGCTATAAATAAAGGGAAATTGAAAAACGAAGCCTTTTGAGATTCATTAGAAATGCTCCTTTAGTACTCAAGCCTGTGAGTGGGCGGCCCACTGTGTCTTATTGACAGCCGAACTGGCAGGGGTGCAGAGTCAAAATGTAAACAAACTTGTGTAACTGTGGCTTACAAGCCAAGGACAGATAGTATTCTGTTAGCAGTTGTGTTGAAGAAAAAGGAGGACTACAGCATTTACCCTTCAATGGCACAAACCCGAAGCTGCAATTATCAGTTTCTTTTTTAAACTATTAACAATAGATTAACTGAAGATTAATTAGGCTCATTAGAACGTAGCTCCTCTCAGCTCTACAGAGCGTCAGAGCAGCTTTCAGTTCATTGTTTTGGTCTTTCAGGCCACAACCTCCTTCAGCTCACTCTCACTGCTCTGATCAGTGTCATGTCCAGCTGTGGCAGGCATCTGGTGTCTGTGAACTCCTTACTCACTGTGTTACCTGCACAGCCCCAAACACCAGAGAGACAAAATGATAGTGAATTACTTGGCAGCTAATCACCTCCACACATTACGATGCCAGACACATAATTAAAAACAAATGTTAATGATGCTGCTGGATGTGCAAATGTGCTCTTTGCCAGTACTTCATCCATGACGAGTGAAGTCTTACAAGGTAATTTCAATGTTGTTTTCCATTACATCCAAAAGACAAAACAATAACACAAAGATAAATTAAAGCAGACCTTATATTTTCAAAGTGCTTACAGTGCTACACGTGACTACCTCAGTACTGTCTGTGCAAACTGATGTTAGCAGTGCAATATTCCCTGGTGGATATTTGTTTGGCAAGCCAAGGTCCAATATGTGTCCAACATGTCTGACACGTGTCCATGCTTGTAGTTGGGAAAGAGATGTTAGCCACAAAGCTAATACGCCTGTTTGAAGTCTTGTCACAGCACATTGTGTCATGTCACCCACTGCTGTCTGATGGTGTCACTGTAATTCAGCCAATTACTGAACGATGACAGCTTGATGACACAGAGACAAGTGTATGTACTTACAGGTCAAGACACACAGACACACACATACACACAGACAAAAACAAAAAAAATCAAACAGTGTTTAAACAAGAGCACATGATGAGTAGTTATCTATGAAGGAGGTCTGTATGCTGTAGCATATCGTTTAATCTCTGTGGGACATCAAAGGTTAAACCTGATTTAAAGAGAAGGCTTGAAAGGTAAATACAGCACAAGCTACAAAAATATCCAGCAAGTCCAGCAGACTCCACTTCTGTGCAGCATCTCTTTGAACAGCATTAAGGACAAGATAAAGATAGAGGCGTCAGAGCCATACCTGACATTTTTACGAGCAGAGATTAGTAACACTGTCACCTCCAGAGAGGGTGGTTGTAAAGCTTCCACCTCTTATCTGGTTAGCCATCTTGTCACACACCTCTGCTGATGCTATAATTGAGCACAGATTGCTCTGTAATTGCAGAGAAACAAGACTCCTCTGGGCAGACAGAGTGAAACAAGAGGGAGACTAGCCTTGGGCTTTACTGCCCCTGAACCATCAAAGAGTTTGGACGTAAAACAAGGTCTGCAGCCCTTCTCATGAAACACCTGCTTAGGCAGCAAACACAGCGCAGATCACTGATTACTCATCCAGAGGAAGGATGTTTTTTGAGTTTAGTATGCGGCAAAAGCCGCTTTTACCACCTGGAAATTCATTATGTTCAAAAATCGAAAGACTGGAAAACCAAGGGCAAACAAAACATTAGTTTTGGGGTATTTAAGACATTTGCTACATTCCCAGCTCAAGAGGAGTATCTTTGATCCCAGGCTGTGTGATGGATGAGGGTTATGGAGACCAGATCCCAAACAGGGCAGCAAAGCAAACACAGGGTATCCCAGACTCCCTTTCACTGCTAGAATAATCACCATAATCACAGCAATCATCTTCCACTCTCAAACTATATCCACACACATTACTTATGTTTCAGTTAAACAGGAGGTTCTGTCTTCAGCTGGACAAGCAGAGCCAGATTAAACAGTTAAATAATCACCACCTTGCATGACAACAGTTTTACAGGTTTATACATTCATAATATCAGATGCCGGGAAAAATTACGAAATGTTTTGAAGAATGGTACTACGTAGTGTATTGACCACAATGACCACATAAGCCATTTACTATTTTGTAATTTAAATATAATGACATATAATTAACCTAATCAAATATAATTGAATGAATGATGGGATAACATTTAAAAAATATATGTCAGAATTTTATTATTATTTTCAGATAATATGTGTGCAAATGTGACCAAATGTCTGCCAAAATAGACAGGTTTTTATTCATTTACATTTTTGGGAAATTTAAATGAAATACAACTTTTAATGTTCATGTATAAGATACATTTCTCAAGGTTTATCTAACACATTGTAGCCAATCATATCACAGTTTAGAATAATCCAAGAACAATTTTGGAGGCTTTAAACTAGTTATAATACGTTTTGGACTGTGTCATCAGGATCACACAAAAAAGTACTGCGCCCATTTAAACCACACTTGGTGGAGCGGTTGGGAATAGGCCGGGGAGGAACCGATTTAGTTTTGGTGCACGTCTAAAGGAACAGATGCCAGAAAATTGCTCACTTTCCTAAACATTGCAAGATGACACCTTTTTTTTGACATTTTTTCAGTTCATCATGAAATAATGTATGGATGTAGATATGAAAACAGGACATATTCGTAGCTTTGGCCTTGGCAAAGGTATGTGCTCTGCTGAGTGCCACTCGTTATCACTGTGGTAAAAATAATGACGTGGCACTTCAGCAATGCAGCTCATGTAAAAAGAAAGAAACAAATCATCACAGCTCCTCCACAAGATACTGGCAAGTAGAGGACAAACACTACAGGGGGCACCTGCCTTAGCCAGACGGACAGTCTCTCTTCCCATAACTCTTAACTTTTAAGTCCCATTTGAGTTTCTGCAGCAACCCATTATAACAAGGCTGGGACTTGTCCCAGCACTCTGATGGATATTCCTGCCAGATGTTTGTGGAGAAAGAGAATGAGACTTTTTCCATCCATTCACCTTAACAAATATCTCCCACAGTCTCAAACCATCTTTTCATCAGTCTTTATTTCCTGCTGAGTTTTCCTATGGTCTGTCTGTCAAGCAGCTAATGCTGGCTAATAAAAATCTGAGCACATTTCCACACTTGAAAACATTTTTGTTCTCCGTTTGTTCTCTCCAGCTACACTAGGAAGCATTGGCAGAGGTTTGCACAGAGGTGAGAGTTTCATTTGTTTTATTATTATGTTTTGTTCAACTAGTCCATTTGGATGTTTGAGGTTTGGAAAAAGACAGCCTGCTTTAGTGCTTTCACACTTGTTTGTGGTGGTGCTTTCAAGTGATGGAAAAAATCATATTGTATACGAAATCATGAAGGCATTGCATGCTAAATCTATCACTCATATTTTTTTCTGTTTTAAAAAGAAATACCAATTCATTTACACCCGCTGTAGGAAACCTCACAAAATACACAGATCTGTCAAAATGTTACCACACACTCATAAGACTGAATAAACACTAGTATTTATTTGTTTCACTGATTTGCACAATTGAGAAAACCATATAACCACAGAAAAGCATTCCTAGTAAATCAACTGTAGCAAAAAGAAAAATAAATGTCTTTAAAATATTCTGACCCATAAAACTTATTAAAAACTTTTGTCTTATTTTACACTTTGACCAACAACAATATATGATGAAACTAAAGAACCAAATGTCAAAAAAAAAAAAAAATATATATATATATATATATATATATATATATATACACAGTATATATTTATCTATTTGTTATTTTGGTTCTACAGTTATTTATATTGTACAGTTGTTCCGATGTTCACTAATGGTGCTTTAGCTCAACACGTTTGTAGCACAGGTTCTGTTGAAATGTGCTTTCATTTGTGAAAAAAAGACAAAAAAGAAGAAATGGTACTGAAATTTGACTGTAATAAACTAAAGTTAAATTCATAGACTAGAGATGTAATTTGGACATTTAGTCCATCTGAGTCATCAACAGTAACATTGCAGATGACACCAGGAGTCAGCTTATGTAGAACAAGGTGCATTTTAAAGTGATTTAAGTCGGCACAGAGCAACCGGTTCACATCTGGTGAGAATAAGATGTTTAGGTTACATCTGGAGAATTTCAAAATTGTTTCATGTTGGGAGGAGAAGAACCTCAGAGGAGGTTTTATAAGATGAAAGGTGTCCTGTAATATCTTTAATGTCTACTCTCACTGTTACTGTTAAACATAGATCACAGGGGACAACTGTGAACCCAAACATCTGAACCACCTGAATCCAGCGGATTATTCTAAATTTTAGACAAATACAGTCTCTTTTGTGCTTTTATTGTAGTTTTTCTAAAAACATGAATGAAGACCTTGGATTAAAAATCATTTGCTAATAGAAAGCATCTTATTTTGAAACTCCTGGTTGATTATTACCTGAATGCTACACAGGCTTATAAGAAGAAAAAGACATTAAACTAATTTTTTTTTAAAAAGAAAATGGTGAAAATCAGTTGTGAACATCACAACAGAATCACCTGCAGCATCATTCAGCACTCAGATGCTAATGTTAGTGTGAATGTGTAGCAGCTCTCCTCAGCTTGGCTCTGCTCCACTGACTTTGTGGACCTACAGTGAAGGGTTCTGAAGGCAGTGGAGTTCAGCAAGGAGAGAACAAGCGATGTAGAGCCAGGCTATTAGTGTTGCGAGTGGGGCATGCTGGCTACATCAGACCCCAGGTTTCCTAGTCTGCCAGGGGACGGACCAGTCCAAGCCAAGTTAGCCAGACATCTGCTCCTGGTTAGAGGTGTCGGCTCCTGCCATTCACAGCAGAGGTTCAAAACCTCAGGGAAAGGTTTCACTTGGCCTCTTCTTGCCTGGGCCACTGCAAGCAGTCCTGTACGCTCCCTAAGGGAATGCAGGTCTGAAGAAAATACCACAGAAAATTCAATTCCATTTTACCTTTCCGTGCTTCACTCCTCTGACCAAGGCAAATTTCATTACACACTTATGGACTCATAAAATTCCTTCAATAACATAGCACTGTGTCCTGCAGACCAGAGTTCCTTCAAAATCAAACAGCTTCATGAGTAAAAGGGCTTGGAGGGCAACCAGGCATGATCCAATCATGACTCTCGTCCAGTTCTTTCTTTCCCTCTTCCATCATTTTGCCTTCTTTCTTTTTTTATGTTTTCTTTTTTTTTTTTTTTACAACACATAAATAACTCCATATTAGAGATAAGACATATTTATTTAATAGGTTTTAAATGGCCGGCCATGCTTAAAGTGATGAAAGGCCATAAAATAGTTTACATATTTTGTTTGTCATCTTGTAACCATCCATCAGCTGGCATCTAATAAAATCTCCAAATAAAAACCCAAGGCACCAATTATGGGATACTTATGCCAATTAACAAAAACAGAAACAAAGAGAGACTCTGGCAAATGAGAAAGAAAACAATTTGGTCACACATATAACATTAAGCTTCCATTACTGCTCTAATGAGACTATAAACTTGTCGGAGGTGTCTGATCTTAAGACGAAGCCAAACCGCTATCTGTTGTTGGTCTCAGTAAAAGTAGGTTACCATCGTAACAGCCAAGCCTAAACTGGCTTCCATATGTGTCTGCCAAAGTTTCTTGCATACTTTTTTTTAGATTCACAAACAAACAAATATCCGGGCTTTGACGGAAATGTGGGTTCTGACTTTTAAGACTTCTTCAAACCTTCATCCGACCTAAAACACAACACAGCCCGTTGTGTTTCTCTTGTTTCAGTTTAGAGCTTTTTTTTAAACTGGATACAAGTTTAAACAAAAAGCCACGCAGTAATCCATTACTACCCAAAGCCGTTGAGTAATCAGCATCTTTCACAACAAACAGAGATGCAAATATTTCAATGTCAGGCAACGCCGCTTGTGAAGTCAGTTTCCTTTTGAGACTTCGGCTTTCAGCTGTTTCCTGGAACTCTGGATTATGTTGTTTGGTTACCGGGTTGTTTGTTATTTAGCTGTTTGTTTGACAACGTCTGCACTGAATCATTGTTTTGGAAGATAGCTGGGCACCTGTAGGGTCGAAGTTTCAAGAAGAAAACAGGAAATCAGACCCTTGCTGAGATTTTTTAGTACAGATGTATGAATGGTTTGATGTTGGTGGTGAGTATAAAAAGACCGTACGCGCCAAATACCTGCTGATAAAAGTGACGGGTAATTAAACTCATCAAATCTTCCTCTACACAGCTGTTCTCAACAGTTAACAACGTGCTTCCTCTACAGCTGAGCATGATGTTACATATTCATGTTGCAGGACAGGAATTCAAGAGAATAAATGTGTCAGTCTGACACTGAACCGTCTTATTTAATAGATAAGTCGGTGCCAACAAAGAAGCCCCGCAGGCGTGTAAGGAGATGTTGCATCAACACAACAATTCACGATTGCATTATCACAGCGAGGCACAAATTTAAGTCAGAGTGAAAGAAAAATGTTCTTGTCCTTTATTTGAACTTCGATAACTTGTGTGCTCTTTGCCAAAGCCGCATCGAAGCGTTGAGACCACATTTTTCCATCTGTCATCCAGCCTCACCTCACTACTATTGTCGGAAATTAATCTCTATGAATATTTGTGATTATTTACGGGTATTTCAAGACCCTGGAGTGACAGAGAGGAGACGAGCGAAGGAAAAACCTCTCACACGTTTCATGCTCATCAAAACCGCTTTACCGTTTTTTTACTTTTCATTTGCTTTTAACAAGTAACAGACGGATGTTTTTCCCGAGCGCTGCAGACACCCTCGTAACACACTGAATAATTAGGAAGTAGCTTCTTCACATATCCCTCCGAGGCACATACAAGTTGTCTTTTCATGTCAGGGTCAGAGGACAGGGACGGCCAGCAGCGATGCCCCTGGAGCAGGTAGAGCTTTAGTTTCTTTCTCAAAGCTTAAAACAAGGACGGACATGTTTTCTCAATTACCGTTGTTCTTCTTTTGTTGATTTTCTTATTCCACGACGACATGAACGTTATCTTATGGTTTTACACACAAAATCTGCTCATAGATTTAACAGAAAATTAAACCATGAATTGTCCTATAAAGTACATTTAAGAGTATTGTCAGCTGTATTTAAAAATACGCACATTTTGAAGCGGGGGAAATAATGTGAAACATGCATGGCTCTGTTTCCCATCTGTAAGTGTCAGAGGTAACCAGAAATTGACGCCAGTTTCTTAGTGGCTTATGAAAGGTTTTTGGAAACACCCTTTTTATTAAAGATGTTTTCTTTAGAAAGCTCTGACGATGTTATTTGTGCTCTGAGGCTGTTGAGGAGCCTAACAAGTGTGAAGCTTCTGAATCCTAAGCACATGTTTGCTCAACCTTGAAGGCACAGTTTTACACCACAGGTGTCGGCCGGGCCTTTGGCTGGGAGCATCTCTAAACTTGCTGGGATGGTAAAAACATTGGTTCAGAACAAGAAGTGAAAACACTCTTTGTTGGTCTTATACAAGGAAAAATGTTTTATTCATCTTTAAATGTTCTTCTTTCCTTTTCCTCCTTTTTTTCCCATCTGTCTGTTGCTGTTATTTCACTTTTCACTCCCTCCATCCCCCTTTCCCTTCCCTCTCTCTCCTCACTCTTAATCTAACTTTGTTCCCTCTTGCTCTTTTTTTCTCATTCTGAGGGCTGAGAGCTGCGCTGTGAATCTCCAACGCAGCAGGACACCATGGTGTGATAGATGGCCTCTGACAAGGTCCAACACAATCCAACCAGCCATATGCTCCGAGTGAAAAAAAAAAAACTGCAGAATTAAAGAGGATTCACAAGTGGCCAGAAGAGAAACATGCCAAACTCTTATGCAAGCATCAGTTTCTGGAGTTTACAATAATATATGTGTGGGGGGCTTTGACACTGCGAGATTAATGTCCCTGGTGCTGGAGTACAAACACTGGCGGGCATTTCCACAGTAGGCAAACTCACACATTCAGGGAAATGATTTATAAGAGGAGAAACAATCAATTTTATCAAAACGAATAATTCAAACTATGATAGAAAACTTAAGTGTAGATACCATCTTGGATACAAACTAGATGAGGAACAGATAATAGTGCAGGGAAGAGGAAGGGCTGGCTGGATTAGGACATATTTTTGTGACTTTGCAGATACATGCATTGAAAATGCACATATAAGATATGTAATTCTGTGCATCATTACAAATCATGGGAGACAAGTTTGCTGTTGCAAATGAATATCATAGAAACACAATCACTTGTAGACAGAAACTGAATTTTCATTTGCATTAGTGAGATTCAGCCTGACAGAGAAGTAAAAAAGGCGACAAGTTGTATATGAAGATATCCATTACTGATGAGGACTGCTCAGTCTGCACTGTATTCTCTAACTTCAAGGAAAAAGGATACGCTTTTCCTGAACACACACACGCACACACACACACACACACACACACGCTTACAGAAACGCCGCAAACATTTGTGTGACGCTAATGAGTGTGTTAAATTCCAGGTTGAAAGAAGTGTAACATTCACTAACACCAGGTCAAATCCCCTCTCTAAACAGTGGTTACAGCTTCCTGACCGCTTACTAGCCCCCTACTTCCAGTTCAAACTTTAATAACAACGCATGCATATGGAGAAGCACACACACTCACGCACACATGCATGCACACACACGCACACAGGGCAATCTCATAAACAACGAATGACAGCCTGAGAGTCAAATTAAGGAAATAAAATGTGTCTCAGTGGTAATGAAGGAGGCATGTTTCCCCTCAGGATAACAACTTCATCTGGATCCATACCGAGCTCAGACACACACACACACACACACACACACACAGAAACACATTGGCACACACATACTCACTCAAGAGGTAGTGCAATTCCTGCAGCACGTCTATCTCATTGGTAAGAACTGGCTACGAACAGAACAGCAAAGAACGCAGTGCCATGATTTGAAATTTGACACTAAACGTATGTTTTCTACAGTTCTGAGGAAAAATGTGGAGGTTGGATGTCATGCCAAACAATCATAGGGAAGGAAGGACTGCTTTCAAACATTTCCCATGCATCAGGCTATTAAAATGACATTCATTTGCAGGTTGCTGGCACTTGTCTCAGGGCATATTGCGAGCACATGGAATTGCATGTTATGTCCATCCATGATTTAAACAGTCTAGGTATTCTTTCGATCAAGAAAGAAAGAAAAAAAAACAGACACTTCTGGGTCTGTGCAGGCCATGTGGAAAGAGTAAAAGGGAAAAAGCAGGCAATATGGCAATCAAGGGTTTGTCACACTGAGCTGACATCACTGTGTGTATAATTTTAAGCTGACAAGTAAGATGTAATGAACCCAGCCAAATACATAAAATATAAGGTCGTGTAATTTTACAATACATTCATGCTCTAACAAAGCTCCTTTGTCTAAAGACACTATCATGTGTTACACTGTAAAAATCCTCAATGTGAAAATCTGCAGTAGTACAACAATGCGCCGCAGGGCTTTCCTATCCCTCGTCACCGTATACACGACCATGAATAATCTAATCATGTCAGTTAAAAAAAAAGTTTCTTATGAGAGATGCACTTAAAAACAAATATGACTTTAAACACAACAGTGCTAAACACATGCACATGGTGACCAGGAGGGCAAATGAAGAGAACTAAGTCTTTGAAAACCACATATGTGACTTAAAATTTAGTTGCAGAGACAGGAAAACAAATGAGTGATGATGCCTCATTTCCCACAGACAGCTATTAGTAGATGGAGATATAATTTAAGTCAACAGATTTATTACCTCAGAAAATGTCCTCAGATGTGGAGACGATGACATGCTTCATGACTTGATGCTGAAATCTAATTTGCTAATTGTTGATATACGGATCTGTATTTTTTTTTTTTTACTTAAAAGCGCTGGTTTTGTTCAGTAGCTGCCAGGCAGGTTTGGCTCTGGCGGCCAGACAGAGACAGCCATTGGCTTCGGTGTTCCATGCAACCACCACATTGCCAAGATTTCAATTTGTTGTCCCTAGTTCATGCCAACAGCATCTCTCAAACCACTCCTCAGTCTGGTTCTAATACATTATCATCAGTGCGGTGATTGTTGGTATTGTGTAATCTAATGCCACATATAATTAGCCATGAAACCCTAAAAGCAAACGGAGCAGAATCCAAAGCCAATTAGGTAGAGGAAGCCTTGCCTAGTTTGCTTCTAGCATGTATTTCTTTATAGATTACAGATTATATTGCTGCCTCGGATCAGAAGTCTCTGTTCATAGCCAACCATCAGCACTAAGTACGTTTCCTCCTTCCTGTGCCCCTGCATGCTCCCTTTCTCTCTTTGTCAACTTTTAGGAAGGTGAAACAGGAGAATGCGATAAATGCCGTCAAGGACCTACAGGACCAGAAAACGGCAGCTTTCTAACAAATTCAAGAACCATTTATTGAATCCAGCCATGACTATTTATTTAAATAAATTTACTTTGTTCACCTTTAAGGCAAAGAGAAAGAAACGTGCTAAAATTAAAAATTAAAAAGATACAGGACAACTACGGAGAAATTGTTTGGAAGAGAAAAAGCCCTCAAACACAAAAGTCCGTTACAGTGGCAACATCAACATCCCTAATTTTCAATTTCATTACTGAACTGCCAAGAGCCCGTCCTGTGGCCCCACTTCCTAATATGTCTGTGCTGCACTGAACCTATATCCAGGTACACTTCAAATCAGATTGTGAAACATTCTTTTAACATCTGGACACAGTTCGGACAATTCTTTTCACTCAACGACCTCTCAAACTACGTTCATAAAGAGAAACATCACTTATTTAGAGAATCAATTATAGGTGGAGCTTTTGATGTTTGGGTTGGAGGACGGATCAGCACAATACGAGACTGATTTAGTGATAATGATTTATCTTAATATTTCTGTTTTTGTTTTTTTCATTGACCTGACGAAGAGTTCAATGCTCGAAACGTTGTCTCGTTTTTATGTAGTCCTCTAATACATTTTTGTATACTTTGGGAGCATACAGTGTGGCGAGTCCCCTTCTTCTTTTTGTAGTTCTTTCATACAATTTTACAACTTTATAGTTGTAGATCGTCATCCCTTACCTATTTCCCATCACAACCACCAAGTTCTTCTCCTATTTTGATACTTGGAACTATTGACCTGTGTGATTTTTTTTAACATGTTGAATACATTCCTCTGCATGTGATGTGACACATCTTAATTGTAGAATAAGTATAAATGCTTTGAATGGTTTGTTGTTTTGTTCGTCTCTGCAAGTGCATGTTAATGAAGCCACACTGGACCAGGCCTGTATCAAAGGGCTTTAACTGTTGTATCACATTTCTGACCAACTCTGCCTCACCTGAGAAACTTTATCATCTCCTACAAAAGGTTTGCCTTTCAGATTCTACTTTGAAACATAATCTATGGTCCAATGGACATATTAAGACATTTTATTCCCTATCAAACTCCAATAAATAATTTTAAAAAAACGACAACAACATTATGTTGAAGAATCAGTAGAAGGAAGATTTAAGGACTCGTTTGTGTCAGGTTTGGTAGAAAGCTTTAGCTAAGTGTCCTCCTCAGGACAATTATCCTGTTCAAGGTTTTACAGCATCCTCATGGGTCTAAACTAAAGATAGCTAATTTCACGCCTAGTGTCCATCCCATGTGTGACCGATGAAGGCAAACACCAGCCACCTTTTCACATATGTTTTGGCTTTGTCCAAAACTAAATAGTTTCTGGCAATGAACATTTAAAACTTTTTCAGATGTTTTGAAGGTACCCGTAGAACCTTCTGTTACTACTGCAGTATTTGAAGTAGGTCCTCAAGATATATGGGTTAGTTGCTCGGGCAAAAATTACGACAGCTTTGGCATCTATTTTAGCTTAGACAACTTATACTGCCTCCCTCTAGCGTTAAAGCTAGGAATTAAACACCTTACACCACTGCCCCATGCAAGTGAATGGGAAATGAATGGATGTGCTTATCTAAATTGTATCCGTGATTCATTACATTTTGCGTTACGTTAAATACCATAACAACACCTTGAAAAAAAGAGATTTGCCGGCTAATTTGTAGTTAGGAGAAAGGAATGAATACAAATCCTTTCTCCAAAAAAATCAGACAGAAAATCTCTGTTAATAAGTTTATGTTTGGTAGCACTGACATGATCAATGTATGTATCCGACGATGGCCCAAAACTTAATGTATTTGTATAAAAACACTGCTTACAGCAAAAATATGATTTTCAGTGTTGGCAATACAGAGCAGCAGAGTTCCAAGTCCTTTTTCTTTTAATAGTACAGTAAAGCAAACAGTCCGGTAAGCCGTGATATTTAAAAACATACACACAACCTTTAATGTTCTTTGTTTTACCCCTGGTCTTTCCAAGACCCACAATGACTGCTCATATCCAATAATATCATTATGGATATCAACAAATCAAAGCAGATTATATTCATTCTCCTGCCGTCACGGCAACTGGCTGTACTGCAGTGTTACAGTGTGGAACTTGGCAGGAGAAACTCATAAATCTGCATTCAGCAGTGAGCTGGAGATGGACCGGGTACTGAAGCAGCTGCAACACCAAGAACTGAATCCATCACAATTTACGCCTTGTGTGTGAGTGTGAATGTGCACATTCACTGAGGGAATTTTAAACAAAAAGATAAGGCAGACAGACGGTGCAGAAACAACTCTACCTCTTCCTTACTGAAGGGATTTAAACATGAGATTAAGCAAAGAGTGGACAAAAGTCTGGGAGGAGTCATATAGCAGAACTAATAGGAGGGATGGAGCATGTTTCCCACTGTTGCAAGAAAATATGTTTTGATTTTCAAATGAGTAAAAACAGAAAGTTATAACTAGAGGCCCTCTGACTGTAGACAGCTGTGCCAGTTTGTTTTGATGAAAACATTTTAAAGCCATTCACAGATGTTTAGTAAATTCCCGTTTCTGTGCCTACTCCTAGTGTTTGTCTTTCCAGATTTTTAACCTTCCGCCTCTCTTTAAGTCCCCTTTAGTGACTCACAATGCTCTTTGTCAGGGATATAAATTACACTCCACTCTTCTTCATTACCGAATTATCCTTTGACTTCTGCACTTTGAAATTCTGATGTGATAACTGAGAGAAAACAATAGTAAAATTTTAAAATATGTGGTCTTTAGAGATAAACAAAATGAACTTTTCTTTTTTCCCCGTCTCTGCACAAACTCAAAACATCGGTGCCGGACAATTCTGCACAACACCCGTTCAGTAACAATGACAACACCAGCATATGGGAACTGGCGATTTAGGGAAATGTTGTGGGCAGGCCAAATGAATCTATGTTTAAGATAATCAGCAAAAACACAGATTGATTATGTTGGTTCATTATAAAAGGTGAAGGTCAATTGCAGGTCTGTGATGAGATGCAAGCTTCAGTCTCTTGCGTTAGGATCAGATTCTGTGTGCAACACAGCGATCCACTCACTTCTCAGAGGTCAGGACATTTGGGGTAAATATTACAAACATGGTGGGCATATTGCACCGCCATTCTACAATACCCCAGAAAAGAAAAGAGGGAAAAAAATGAGGGGTAATGGGAAGGGTATCCATTTGGTTGCAAACAACTAGTCTCCACTGGTTCTTGAAACTTTGGACTCAAAGTCTAGTGTGAAATCATAACCCTGGCTTGTGCAGCTGCTCAGGAGTTTGCATCTACCACGGCTGACCTGAGAGCCTCGACTCTTCAACTGTTACCTGTAACCGACGTTCAATTCAGTATTTGAATGCTGCATTTTTTTTTATTAGATAGCATTACTACAAAAAAGATAGCATTACTGCAAACATGCCAAATAGCAATCCATCATTTTCCATTCATTATTCTGAGCCAAGAACATTTAATCCTACTGATCTAACAGGACAAGCACTGACACTAGGACAGCAACACATGACCATGTGAAAGGCTTACAAGTTACAACTCCATTAACAAGATTTCCAAATGTGTGAAGATCCTAAAAAAGTGAACTGCCACAGAAAACATACATATGAGAAAAGATTTGCAGCGTGAACTGCATGCTAGGTTCTTATTTTCCAGTTTTCCTCACTAAAGCCTCAAAACTGCACTGGGGACTGAGGTAGCAGCCACTACCTCAGCTGAATGTAATGTCCTCTCTCTGTTGAACTTGCACATTTGTTGTGATAGCAGGGCTACATTAGCATTGCTTCCCACTTCCTAGGTCCTCTCCATATTGCCGTTCCTCTCATGTTTCCCTTCAATGGAGGCCTGCAGCTCTCAGTGAGAGGCTCCTGGCTTCACCTCAGCGTGTCAGTTCAAAGAGAGGGGCTCGGGCATTAGTGTCCGATGTACTCTCCACAATGTTTACTTAAACCTAACAACTGATTAGACACTGTAAACATTTCATGTCACTCGATACGACACCTGTGAGATCAGACTAAGAAGGAGACAAAGAGGAAAGTCTAAATCATGATGTTAGGCTGCATACTATCAACCTGCTCGTGAAGCCAACTTAGACTCATGCAACGTTAAAATTACACCTCTCATTCATTGAACCTATTCTGATTCAATAAAATATGACTGTGTGGATTATGTGGTGTGTCATCCAGCCTCCTGCTCCCCTCCATTCATTTTTTTTCATTGCCATCAACTGAAACTGGTCATTTTCCTAGCAACACACAGTCACACTCACTTTTTGTCTTGTTTTCTAGTAGATGGGTAGAAAATAGTAGTTTCTACACTGACTTAAACTTGCATTGACCCATTTTAAAATCCCATTTATGGGCCATTTAGGTTACTGCAGCTCCTTCTTGAGGAGACGCCCGACTTAGCCTCTCCATCTCATCCAGATAGCTTCTCTTCCCAACCTCACCTGTCCCTCTTCACTGGTCACTGCCTGTCTACAAAGAAATAATAACTGGCCAAACAACATGTGACTCAACCTACATAACCCAAATAAAGCAATAATAAGCAACAATCAATTATATTCTTGAACTTTACTGTTATATTTTAAGATGAATTACTTTCCCCCCCTTAAATTACAAGGTTGCAGTAACACATACCCATTTATGAGCTATTCTTTCTTTCACTGGAAGTCCAGCTATTAGATGGGATGTACGTGTGGACATTGTTTCACACTGTACAAGTATGATGATGCAGCTTTTTCTGTCGGTGCAGCAATTTACAGCTACACATATAAACAGACTCCAAAATGAGTCTTTTGCCGCAAAAGATTAAATCATGTATCCACTGCACAAAACGTTCCTTATCTCTTGAAAAAACATTTAAAAAGAAATCCTTGATACGTCCAACAGAATTAGCAAAACAGGTTTCCAATCCACTGTCTCACAAGCAGCTGCAGACCTGATAACTGATAACATCCTATGTTTGACTCTTGCTTCTCCGGTTTCTCTGTTTTGGAAAGATTTTCCCCTTGTCCGTGTTCACAAATATTGATCCGTCGGCCTTAGATGACAAGAATAATACAGTATAGGAATTCCTAAATTCAGTTGTGTTTATCCTTTGAGCCTTAAACACATGGCCGAGGCCTTTGAGGTCACAAGTTAAACGGATCGACTGCCTCATTCTCCGAAGCATCAAATAAACATGGGACTTTCACATGCAGTCACAATATACACAGCTAAACTAACAGTAAACATGAAAGAGAAAATGAGGGAGAGGTGTTAAGTTGTGGAGAAGAGGGGACGGATGGAAGCAGGGGAAGAGAGGATTGAAGAAATGATCCTTGATGGAGGGATTTATTCCTGCAGGGAGACATGAGATGAGGCTGACCATGACCTTGTCTGAGCTCGGGGTATTTTCTCAGCCTAATTCCCTCGCTGAATGTGTGTGCATGTGTGCGTGTGTGTGTGTGTTAGCTCGGACTGGCCCCATTATTGATAGCTCTAACAAGCCTGGGTCAAAGGTCAGACAGTGGTGAGTGGAAAAGGATGGAGCAAGACTGTTAAAGGTCCTCTAAACACCACCTGCCTTCACACACACACACACACACACACACACACACACACACACACACACACACTTACATACACACGCTTTTACACACACACCACACACACACGCAGAGTGAATCTTGGCTGATTGTTACCAGACCATATTTAAACAAATGCCTATGCCTCTGTATGCCAGTGCCTCTCCACCACAGAGATGAGAGGCCTCTGCACAGATCCTAGTTTACACAACATACTTGAAGTTCAACTGAGTGTAATAATGAGAGCATAATGCAAACATGGCCACCCTTTTAGAGCTTTTCCAGCGTCATCGTTGCTTATTCTGGTGAGTTATTTCCCCCCGCTAAAACACTTGATGAAAGCTGAAATGCACTACAGACAACTTTTTGTACATAAAAAGAGAAAAAAAAGCAGCTCCACCTTCATAGTCTTTTGAAAAATATCCCTCAGACTTACGAACAACATTCCCCAGGGGCAGACCTGCAGCTTGTGTCTGTGCCTGGAAGAATGAGAGTTTCTGTGAGAACACTTCACAGTAAATCAGCTTTGGGTAAATAAAGTCCTTCTGCTTGGCTTCTCCCACCCCCACCCCCCTCACCCCCCCTCGCCCCCCTACCCTCCTCCCCGCCAACCAGTCTGATAACAACTATGGCACCTGCTCAAAAGCAGCATGGCGCCGCTCTCTGTCTCTCAACTACACTGCTAGCCCTTAATAGGAACCATTACAACAGCAGTTCACATTTCAAGTCGAAATCTGCCACAGGACTCGAATCAATCAGTTAAATGATGCAAAAATGTCGACCATGTGGGGAAATAACATTCAATGGTGATTCATCATCACCACGGGTTTTACTGCATCAATATTTTAAAGTTATATTTCTTTATATCCCCGCCTGTGAAGTCAGTTTAATATTTACATTTCAGGCATTTAACCAAAGTAATTACAGTCAGTGAGAATGGTCTTAGAGGAGGTGGACCTCAGCATCAGCAGGTAGCCTGAGCCTCTGTAGGCCTCTGTGCCGCAGAAAAGCAAAGTGAGCAAGTGGTAACATCCTTTTTGTGACAGGAAGCAGCAGGGTTTATGGGAAATGTGGTCTTAATTTTAAGAGACATTAGCACTATACCACATGTGTAAGACGACATACATTTGGGACCTGAACTCTGTTCGAAATTAGGGCTGAATCCAAAATGTCAAGTATAGCATACCTGTGGAAAAAAAAAAATGAATATTTTTTTAAGTTTCTATTCTGCTTATTAGTTCCTGAACGTGACAATCGTTTATCATGGCAAACAAAAGCCACATATCTGCAGGGACGATGTAGCGATCTATCTGACTACGTCACTCATCAACGCAGCGTGATGAGTGTCTTCTTATTTAGATACCAACATGCATAGCTAACATCTTTCACAACAGTAAGAAAGATGGACTGCTAGAAAAAGAAGGGAGGTGGTCCAACCCTCCATCTTAGTCCAAATGCTTCACTTTAATAATTCTCTCACTACAAATAGCCGTCCAGAGAAGCCGTCGGTGATGAATATTCTCTCACTGAAAAGAGAGTTAGTTATAGATTGCGTACACTCTTTCTCTCCAGCTCTCTCCCTTTCCCATCAGTCTCTCGCCCACACACACACACACACACGGACACCCAACAACACGCATGCTCCTTTCTGTGCGTACATCTGCTCCAGATTGCTCTTCATATACTATTTTTTATTATTTCCTAAATGCACATGCCTGTCAGTGATACTATCAAATAAATAATTATCCCACATGTGAAATTTGATTTAATATTTACATTTATATCTGAGCCAGTAAACCATTGTATTGTTTAGGAGAAAAAAAACTGAATAAACTTCAAGGAGCTATGCACAGTATCATCAGTAAATCATTACTATGCTTTTAAATACTAGTAAGTAGCAAATAGTATTTACAGCTAACTAGTAAATACTATTCACTTTGTGAATATCCAGTTAACAATTACAGGAATAAAATAATTTTATTATAAAGAAGTAGTAGTAGTATATTTTATTCAGTCAGTCATCACACACACACACACACACACACACACACACACCATAGAAACATACATCGATCTTCACAATCACAACAACAAAAATGATGAAAATAATGACCTTTCCCATTTTTGAATATAGACAGAATTAAAATAAGTAAAATCTGAATCTTTTCTGAAAATGCAAATGGTATTAGCTAAATTAATGGAAAAGAGGTCTCCAAATTGTGGATCCCATTACATATTTTTTGGCATCATCAGAAAATACTTTTAAGGTCAAGGCTGAGAAATAAAGTAATACGTAGCTGACACTGTGTTAGATGACGGAGAAACACAAAAATGTCTTAATGAGCCTTCAAAAAAAAGCTATTTTACAACTGTGTACCCACACAGCAAATCCCTTCATAACGACACTGAGCAAAAGTGACAACTACTCTGAGCAAAGAAGAAATATGTTGATGATGTTTTTCAAAACATCACATCACTAGACTTTTAACACCAACTCAATATAGAGAGAAATTAGAATTCGAGCAAGCGGCTGTGTTGAGTGGCTAACATCATGCTACATATACGTTTCCCCACGCTGTGTATGAAGTCAACGAATAATTGGTGAATGTTCGCCTGCAGAGTTTTTATGTAAAGCTGTTGCAGTCGCCTATCTCCCTCACAAAAAACAATCCCACACTTTTGATTTTCCTGCCTGACATAAGTGATTTCATGTAAATGACTGACTGAGTGTCAGCACCTCCAAACATTAGCTTTTCTTCTCTAAAACCGACTGATCAATCAAAACAACTACGAGTTGGAAGCCTGTTACCATACAGTACATATCATTTCCATGCTGCTTTCTTCAGGTCTTAAAAGCCAGATGCGATATAATTTTCTGTAATCCGATTGTTCCTGCTGAAGGAAGTAAACACAGCATGCCTCCACCTGCACGGCCATCATGTCCACATTATTATGCTTTTGCTTGTATTGTTAGTTGTTAAAAAATCTGTTTATATCAACACCACATGAAAACAAACCAAAAGAATCACTATCAGCATGTTTGCTGCTCCCAATGAAGATACTTCACATTACGTATCAGGAAACATCTTGAAGTTCCCATGGTGACTAAACTGCAAGACTGCAAGTGCCTTGTAGCACATTTCCAACGCTGCAGAACTGATAACAGGGTGCTACACTACATGACTCCTAACTTGAACTTGTCAACTGACTCTTCACACGGTCAAGACTAAATTCTTCTGTGTATTTTCCTTCTATGATAAATGCTATAATTCCATGTTTTGACTCTTGCACTTGAGACTATTTGAAAATACGCAGCTGATATATGTTATTCATATCCACCTATCACTCATACAGCAACACACAGAGGGTTACTTTGTTCCATCGACGGGAGACCTTCTGAAAATATGCAAAGCACATTGCAGACCCTCTCATGCGAGGCCACTGGTTCTGTATATAATGACCAAATGATTTAGTGACACACTGAACTGGGTTCACTCGAGGTAGATTTGGATTCGTTGTTTTGTGTGATTTATCAATGTCTTTTCAAAGCACATGGCCAAATACTTCCTATTTCCCTGGCTCTACAGTGAACATAGGGTTGTGTGCAAGACTGTCTCTAGTCTTTGAACCAAAGGAATTTTTAGGTTTAACTTTTAGCACCATGTTGCAAAAAAAGAAAACAACAACGACCTTTGATTGGCTTCCTGGTCAACTCCCAAGTTCACAATTATTTTTCCAGAGGTTTGGCTTTCAAGACTCACTTTCTGGGTGGTTCTCTGATTTGGAACAAAAACTCTGCCCACCCAAAAACTACTTCCCACACACTGTCTGTTCAAGATGTAAAAGAGGACATGATGTATGCACGTCAGTATGAGAAGGCAACAGAGAATCTGCATCTTCGAATAGCTGTGAGTATATTGTTCCACTTCTGTTGCTCTTTTTTGCATTGTTCAGGGATCTGTATAATTTAACAATCATTTAAAGATAAATATACTTTTGGAGCTTCATGTCACTCTCCCTACAACCTTATCAAACCATCTCACTTTTGACGTTTAACTCCAATTTGTACTAAAAAAATCTGCTTACTGATCATTTCTGTCAATGACAGACAAAATTCTCAATTACTCTCTCCTCCTGCAGCTCCTCATTTCCATCCCAGTCAATCACAGTAACAGATAAGAAATGAAGCCCACCCAAAAATCAGGACTCCAGAGTTCCTTCTGCGGTCAGGTTGAGTTAACTGTTACCACTGAAAATGTCAGTGCTCTGTTTACTAGCCTCTGCTGCTGCACCCCTCTATCCATCTCCACATTCCTCCTTTACAAATTACATTTGTCATTCTGAAAGCTGATGGTTTACATTGGCATGCTTTGAACCTTGTGTGAGTGCACGTGTGCACGCGCACATATACACAAGAGCATGACACACAAAATCCAAACTAGGCTATGTGAACATGGACAACATGTTTCTTTGAATGTGAGCATGTGCCCAAAAGGGTTATTTGTGTGTGTGTGTGTGTGTGTGTGTGTGTGTGATCTCCTACCTGTTATTGTAATGTTGCTGTAGATGTTGGACAGTTGCTCTTTCAGCAGGACGAGCTGTGTGGTAGCAGCCTTCTCCCTCTGCAGTTCCAGCATAATGTCCGGATGGTTGGCCAGTTTGCAACCCTTCTGTTTGTCCAATGCAATGTCACTGCGCACTATATCTGCAAGCCAGGATAGATGGCAGAAATCAGTATAGCTCATATGATAATATCACAACAATAACAATTGATGGCTGAGTTTTTGATGGCTGAGTTTGTTCAAAGTTTGACAACTCATAAAACCTATAATGCTGAATTTTAATAATTTTACTACATCTGTGGTAACGGTGAGTGTAAGTACAGCATCTGAAAAGTATGTTGTACTCACCTACACACCATATTACAAAAACCACACTGACAGTGTCAAGTAGCATTTGATTAGACACACCTAGCTGGAATAAATGCAAAGTAATACGAGAGGGATATACGAGTCCTGATTCAAGAGGGTAATAATGTTGAGTTTTTGTTTCAAGTGTTTTAAGAGGTGTTAATTCAGCTTTGTGGTCATTTTGGAGGGTTTGTGGTGCAGCTAAATTACAGACTATTGTGTTATACTGAGAGGTGTTGCTCATTTATGTTCACCTCATTTACTTGGAGCAGACTAAATGTTAGAAGCACCTCTCTCTAAAACAGATTTTTAACAAAAGCCAAACACCATAATCTCCATGGAGGTGTGGTTTACTGGGTGCTCATATACAAGCTTAGTTTCAGCCAAGTGTCCTTAATAAACTGGCCACTTATTATATGTTACTAATAGACAGTAAACAGCGTAAGTTTTAGAGGAAAGATAAATTCTGCTCCACTATTGCGTCAGTGTGTCTGACACAGGACGAAAAGAGGGCGACGGTGACCAGACCACGGTCCCGTTAAAAGTCCGTCACAAACACACGCTGCGCCTAAAAAAAAATTAAATAAAATATTTAAATAAATAAAAACTTTTTAAAAAAAATAAGAGAAATGTGGTGTCTAATCACCGTCCTCGTAGTTTTTCAGGTAGTAGTCTGGCCCCGGCCCTCTGAACTTGGCGAGGTTCTTCTGGTTGTTAAACTGCAGGAAGTCGGTCCGTTTTCCCCCGAAACGCAGAAAGGCAGGAGACAGGCCGCGCGCCATGGTCACCAGCCGCTTGGAGCTGAGGACACAGAGGACAGAGAGAAAACACTGAGACCATGCCCAAGTTACCTACTAGACACACAAATTCAATGTCACAAGTCGCGTTATTAAAATGTTACCTTTCCTGGTGGTTTCACATTATAAACACGGACAGACTCGGGAGGAACAGAAAGCGAGAAGGCAAATAATTCATATCTGTTGTGTTTTCGGGCACTTTATATCAGACCTGCAGCATCAATAATTAAAACAAATGAAAGCCTTACACAGATTAATAACATTAAAAGGTAATACATCTTTGTTGAGCACCTATTAGTTGAATCACCCCCCGACCCCCCGTCCCTCCTCTTGACATGAACAGGCCTGAGAAACAGGCTGCGGCCGCAACATGTGGCTCCGGGCGGAAAAGGTTTAGGAGGCGGCGACAGCAGGTTCAGTGTTCACCGGGACCGGGGATTAAAGCAGCGCATGCAGCAATTACAGGATGAACAATTTTAGTCTTTACTAATTAATATTCAGATGATTTGAGGTTATTATTTAAAAATGGTATGAACTGATGGGATTTTCTCGGTCATCTGTTGCTGCTACTTCTATCGTCGCAGAAGACTGATCCAGGCCTTTTGTTACTTGAATGTAGGCTACGACTACAGAACATTTAAACAGCATTAATGTGCTGTCTCCAGGTTCTAAATATTAAAGATTAAAAAAAAAAAAAAAAGGAATCATGGATATTAAATCTTACAGTTAAAAAGGTTGTGGTTCAGGCAGGTGAACACATGTGGTGTCTCTCTCTCCACAATAGAAATTATACATAGGCTACATTGTTTGGAAAGTTCTTGTCAACACTGTTGCAGAAGTTCCCATTAATGTTTGCGTTGTTTTCACCTTCTGTCCAGTTTAGTACCGTGACCCTGCCCGGGGTTAAAGCTCCTCCATCGTGTAGAGCCACCGTCTGGGTCTGTTTTCTAATGCTCTGGGTGGATCATTATCTTATTAAAGGGTGAAGTTTGCCTCCCTTTTGTTCCTTGTCCTTTTCCCATTACTCATGCAGCACAGTAGTAACCTCATAGTGTATCGGAGGGTGAGGCAACAGTTTGCTCCCACGCGGCCTTTCTTGCTGTGAATTAACCTTTTATTTTTAAATCCATCAAAAGACCTAATATCTTACATTAATATTAGTTTACATTATTTATATAAAATCATCTGATCAGATTGCACTGCCCCAAAACGTCTGTAGTGTAATTAATTGTCACAGAAAACAATAATTATATATTATTATATTTATTTCAAAACAATGGGCTACTTTAAACTGAAACACTAGGTCTATTAATAGGATACAACATGACAAATAGCAAATCAGCTGTCGGTGACATTGTAAAAGTTCACATCAAGTTTTCATGTTTTGAAAAAGGAATACAACTACACGAAAGACTTTAATTTTGTTGAAAATCATATTCTTTATAGCCATTAAGCACCGTGTCAGAAAATATCGGAAAAGCTCCAGCCGACAGGTTTGTAGAACACAGTGCAGACCGTCTGTTGTTTGCTTTATTTCCGCCTACACCGGCTCGTCCATACAGGCCAGCTACGGACTAGAGCGGCACTTTGGCAAAGGCGGCCAAATGTGGGCCAAATGTGGGCCAACCGTGGGCCAACCAGGGACCAAACACTCACACAAAAAAAAACATTCAAATTAATGAACAACTAAGAAATGTGACAGTCACACTGCACCTGCAGCTTTCACTGGCCACAACCAAGGAGAGGAAAATAGGCTACAGCTCGTCTAAACGACCTAAATGATCTGACTGTGTTATATATAAAATGGTGATATACTGTATACGAAGAGGTGATTGTTGAAGCTGGGAGCGAAACAGAGTGATAAAAAATAGATTAGAAAAAGTTAAAGTCAAGTTTAAATCAATTTCTAGAAGGCAAGATCAACTTCATCTGCTCTAGTTGTTGATAAAGTTGCTGAATCTAATCATATACTCTGCTTGTGCATGCACATTGGGGATATTTCCCTGAAAATAATTTGGTTTAAAGAGCTGAAATTGCATAATGTGTAAAGAAAAGAAAAGAAAAATCAACAACAACCAAACTGTTTTCTGTGTGAAGAACGTGGAATCAAGTTACTTTATTCATGTTACTTTTATGGACCTTTTTAGTGCATTTTGTATGCCCGCGTCCTGTGTATAGTTTGTATTTTTAGCACAGTAAAATACTATTTTTTATTATGTGTAATGCATCTTGAACGTCTCTGTGTTGTTGCTGCCTTTTGCTTTATGTGTATGGCATGTTGGCTTTTGAGTGCTGCAAACAGAGGGGCAGCGTAAATGTTTTTCGGCTCGAGCTGCAGACGTGCACGCGCCAGTCATGATCAACCATTACGCAAATTGTGGTAAGTGAAGACATCTATCTGTATATTTATGTATGTAGCCTATACAAGCAGCCTAACAGTCGTCAGTCGAGTATATTGATCATGAAACCATGCAACATTAAAGACTTTTGTCTAAGACAAAAACAATAAATAGGGATGGTGAGGAATTAAAATTTCAAAGTGCTCTCTATATTTATTGTGCAATTGTTTTTGCAATAGTTCCCAGCTTATGCAATACTGTGTATAGAACATCTTCAGTACATCATATTTGACAATCTCTGACAACACAGCGTGATTTAGAGGCTGTACTAAACAATGTCCCCCCATACTATTAAATCCATTCTAGCACCTGACCAGACAGACTGAGTATTCTCGACAGTACTGTGGTTTTAGTATAAACATGGAATTCAAGATACTTTATTTTTGCCAAGTTTTGAATTTCAAAATGTCACGTTTCATAATCCATCAAATAAACAGCGTCTCTGGTGTCTCTGGTGAACTTTCTACTGATGTGAGAAATGCACTGAAGTGAAAAGTCACAAAAACGC
Organism: Trachurus japonicus; assembly: GCF_045865225.1. Classification (NCBI taxonomy): domain Eukaryota; kingdom Metazoa; phylum Chordata; class Actinopteri; order Carangiformes; family Carangidae; genus Trachurus; species Trachurus japonicus. The sequence goes on along the minus strand of NC_140921.1, from coordinate 17,707,451 downwards.
ATGAAAGTCAGGCCAAAATTCACCCAGCATTAAAATAAATATTGAAACAATATGGCTGGCATCGGACTCAATTGGATTTCTTTCTCTCTTTTTTTGTGGTTTCGAGGAGAAGAAAATGAAACCTCAGATAACTTGTGAAGCTCTTCATCCTATGCTGCACGGGTATGGGGAACACATGTCCAGTGTTAATAGGCGCACTGCATGGGCCTACAGTGCAGTAGGAGCAACAAGCACAGGACGGACAGACCTCTACCCAACCTTTTTACGCTGTCTTATTAAATGTCTATCTGTGAGGCCTGGGTCTCTCCGCTGAGAATCATTCACTAAGTGGATCAGAGAACCCCTTGGTGCTATGAGTGAGGAGGAACCGTGCGGGTTCACTCCATGACAATTTAGACAACGTGGCTGCGTGCGTAAAGAGTAAAGCAATTGCAAAACTGTTTGGAAGGTGGACAGCGATACAGATCGGGGTTAACTAGCTGTTTGGTACCTCAAAAAGTCCAGCCAACCGTCTTTGATGATCGATGGGTCCAGCTGCAAAGAAAGGAAGTTGTCGTTGAGGACTCTGATCGGACTTCGGGTGTTGACATCCAGGAGAACCAGCGTCCTCTCCATGAAGCCCGGCCGCTTCCCACCGGCTGCAGATCCCTGATATGGAGAGGAGGAGGAAGAAGAGTAGGAGGAAGAGAGCACCGACTGCACCACCAAAGTAGCCAAAGATGCCAGCCACACGGAGGACCACGGGAACACGCACGGTGAGGATTTGGGCATCTTCTTGGTTTGGAGAGCAGCAGGATCAGTGCGCGTAATAAGGTTAAAAGGTGAAAAGAGAAATAAAAACAACCGAACAAATTTTGCTGCTGCAAAGTTCGATGGTGGTTCTTTACCTCGGTCTCATCGATCTGGATCTGTCTTCCTGTCTAGTTGTCTCACCCCCTCTGCCCCCCGCCCCTCTGAGTATTTTTTGGGAGCTGCTCACAAGAGCGCACGCCCCGAGCCAGCCTTCCCGGTTGTGAGAGCCAGAAGCTGGGAGGAGGAGAGGAGGCAGCACCGCCCCTCAAAGGTTCTCTGAGGTATGAAGACAGACTGCTCAAAAGAAGTTTCCTCAGCGCATATGGTTAACAGTCTAATGTGGCGGAGCAGGGTGGACTGTCTTCCAAACGCACTGATGTCATTTATTTATTTTATTTTATTTTTTGATGAAACAATCATCAATATATGCCTCATCATGCGTAAAATAGTCCATCATCGAAATATAATTTTGCAAAAAGAAAAAAAGCTGAGTTGAATCCAGCAATAAAGTAAAAACCCGAGGAACTCAGTGACAACAAATGGCTGCGTGTATTTCCTTGTTATTAGGTCATTATGATGAAAACAAGGTTTTCTGGCTTAGAAAATGAATGCATCATTTTTGGCTGACGCGCCAGTTATTCACTTTGGAAAGATAAGAATCTATAATTGGTGGAAAGATTATTATTCATTTGATGAAAGGCATGATTAAGGTTAAAATATATAAAACTCTAATATGAATACATCAATTCTCCAGCATGTTTACAGCGCAGTTCAAGGCGCAGAGGCCTACCCGGGGCTGGAGCTCACATTTGAACCACTATATGCTTCCATTTCGATGAATCTTACCCAAACGCACACCATGCTGAGCGGTGGTCACTGAATAAAGGTCATCGTGGGTCACTGTCCACACCACACCGCAGACTGCACACTGCACATTAAATGCCCCAACAGAATGTGTAGGTCTCCGTGCTACACAAATCAAGAGAACAAAGGGAGGCCTGCTCCAAAACAAGAAAGGATGCCATCTTGTCAACAGGATATTTCATGTCTCTGTGTACTATAAGTGCTTAAGCTGTTTTGACAAATACCTGATTGATTGCACATTTTTAAAGACCAATGACATTGGTTTTGAATGTTTTTTGAAAATGGACCAAAACGCGCAAGCTGTCATCTCCAAAGTGTGGGATTTAAGATCTTACACATGGATCTCACCTTTAAACTAATTACATGACTTCTTTAGTCCAGATGTTCCGAGGGCACCGGTCCATTGCGACTGCTCCAATAGCTCTAAGTTCTTCTCCAGACGCTCAGGGTATCCAGGGGTGGTCGTATAAGGTCACTGCTGTCTCACAGACGAGCAGAGAACTAGGGGAAAAAAACTAACGAGTACAGCCCGGTTTAATCCCTTCATCCCGCTATGCAGCACCTAGTCACGAATACATAAAACTGCCAAATTATCCAAGGTGTTAACATTTCATTAAACGTTCCCATTGCAGGCTGATGATTTTTTTTTTCATGACGCCTCTGGAAAATAAAATCTCAAGAAGTGCTTGAGATGAGATGTGAAGCTTCAAGGTCACACACCAGACACACCGACGTGCAGAGAATCTCTTTCTATTTCTAGCCTTCTCCGTGCGTCCGTGCAGCACAGAACCAAAAGTCCACTGGCTCGTGTTGACATTTTGGCGCAGCAAGACGTCCTATAGCCTTGTTACCATGTGGTTTCAATATAGCACGAGTTTTTGTTTGCAGGAGAGAGAAATTTAACTATTATATATTTCTATACAAAGGACCAGAGCTCTGGAATCAGCTCTTAGATATTAAACCGTGGCACGTCACTGTCATTTTGGGGATGTTTTAAATGGGCAAAACGTAAATATAATTTATAATATTTAAAAAATGAATTATTGGTGATTATGGTGTGTTAGAACACTTATATAATTTTACACTCATAACTTTGGGGCCGCACGTTCAGCCAATCACTTATTTCAACGGTCTGTTTTGCATCAAATGCCTCAATTTAACGAATTAAAGTGACACGTGTTCAATATGAAAACAGCATCGGTTCCTAAAGAGGGTCTTTATAAAAGACTTCATCGAATAGGGATAATTTTGATGCTAATATTTCTATGTTGATCATGTTGAGGTGAACGTGCTGCAGTGATCCACGGGGATATGGCTCACTCTGTGGGAACCTCGTGGGCTCAAAACTTTATGTTTATCAAACGATTATTGTTCCCATCGTTAATTGAGTCTAGAAATTGTTGTGGATTTTTTTCTTTTTTTTTTTTTACTTTAATGGGTATCGCACACACATTTCAGTAAATATAACCTATAAAGGCTTTTAGAGTACTTTGAATGATGGAATTATAATAAACAATAAAAAAAAAGATAATTATGAGGAGATGATGATGATTTATCAATATTAATCACGTAGCAGTGAGATAAGCAGTTGTGTACCGGCTACAGACTCCATACACAGCCACCCAAAAAAAACCTATAAACTTTTTACCGGTCGTGTCTGTCTGTTTTTCGGGCTGGGCTCACCGACCAGACCCAGTGCTTCACCTCTCACTCCTACACTCAGCTCAGGGTCGGTTAAAAACTTCTTTAAAGAGAACCAAAACACAATAAAATGAACCATTGTCTTTGTGTAACCTAACTTCTTTTTCCCCCTATGCTCCATGTGTTTTAGTCTGGCTAGTATTATAACATATAGCCTGATCTTTGTTTATATATCGACAGATTTGCTGAAATGGGGGAAAGCACTGATTTTTTTTAAATTTATTAAATAATCAATATTCATATAGGCTACTGTACATTTTCAACAACAAAAAATTTTTTTATTGAACAGGCGTATGAGAACATAGAGAACCTTATGTAAAGGGAGGTTTTCTGACATCGGGTGGATCCGATGTGATGAAGGGATATGGAGTGTTCCTGTGCAATATCATGATACTTTATGATGACATGTAGACAAGGAAAATAAGTCCTCAGTCTACTGTGATCCCCTGATCCCTGATAGTTTTAAATTTGTGTGCAAAGTTTTTTTTGTTTTTTTTTGTTGCTGTAATTTGTGTCTCCCATTGCTGTGGTGGATGTGTTTCTGATGGAAAGCAGAGAGAGAGTGAAGTGTTTAAGACTTAACAGGACTCTCCCTCAGGTTCTGTGCCTGTAAATCTGACAAACTGTGGTCACCGACTTCCACTGTGTGAGAGCCTCACTGTATATCTAAGAGCAACTGGAAATATTAGTAATTATTATTAGTAGTAAGTTATATACCAGCAATAATAATAATAATAATAAGCAGCTCTTGGTTTCTTCAGGAAGTTTTGATTTATTTATTCTCAATCGGATTTTTTTCAGAACTTGTTGCGCTGAATGCATATTAAATTTTTTCATGCTTCAACATTTGCGTTTCATCCGATTCAGTCCTATTAACAGGTCGGTCTTGCATGATGTGTTTCATAAGTGGGGTTATAAAAGTTTCATGTGACACCCCATTTTAAAACCGCACCATGAAATTAATTCCTCTAAAATGTGTTGACAATTTGCAATAATTATTTTATCTGTTGAGGGTCGAAATCTAACATCAAATACAGCCTGTTTTTTTTTTATTATGACAGAGAAATAAATCCTGCACACTTCATTCCGTGTTTAACTCCAAGAGTGGAGTCTGTATACCAGGCTGACCCAGCAGCCACTTCTCACAGCAGGCTGATGTGAAGCAGGTGATAATGCTGCCATCTAGTGGGAAAATTCAAACAGGGGGTGGGGAGGCATCTTGTGTAATAGTATTTATGAGTCAAAAATAGTGATGCACACACAAAACGTAGACAGACGACATTTAGGTCGCTATTTATATATATGACCCAAATGATCTTTGTGTTAACGCTGTAAATTTTTACATCTTTATGTATTTTGGGGGGGTTTCATTTCTCCTGCAGCGCATTATAATTTTCAGTCAATATTTCCCCAGTTGTAAGTGTCGCTGATCCCGTGTGCATCACATGAATCATTCATGATGGGCATTTCCTGCCTTCTATTTTTAGAAAGTGCATAGAAAACAATAAGCCAGGCCTACGTCACGGTTCGTCATGTATATTTAAGGACTCGAGCCCCCCCCACCCCTCTCTCTCACCCTCCTAAATTCTCTCTCTCTCTCTGTCACATACCCATCCTCTCCTCCATGGATATGGCCACCCAGCTGCTCCATCCATCCCATCCGCAGACCACGTGACCCAGTTCTCCCATGTCCTTCAGTAGTTCATTCAGCATGATGGCTGCGGATGCTGCGGATGCTCTCTGCTGCATCCTGCATCCGCGGCGGCTCTCTCTCCTCTTTCTCACCGTCACGCTCTCCTCTCTGCCGGCTCCGGCGGCGACGCTGCTCGGCGTCCGGCCGGAGGACACCCAGAGCGGAGCGCTGTCAGTGCAGGATGGGATACTGAGAGCGACGGAGGGAACGCGCTTCATGCTGAGGGTTTACTACTCCGCGTCTCCAGGTAGGGAGCATCCCAACAGCCTCAACATCACCGGCAGATCCGACGCCGCCGCTCCCGCAGCTCCGTGGATCGCGTTCATAGAGGAACCGGGTCTGGAGAGCGCGGACGCGGAGAGGCGGCTCCGGTCCGGAGGTAACCCGTGTCAAGAGGAGAATGCCCAGAGCTCTGATATCGAGCTTCTGGGCTCCTTCAGATCCACCTCCAGTCACAACTCAGTTTTGGTGGAGCTGCTCGCTAAAGACCTGCGCAGAGGCGAGGCGATCAAATACTTCTCCATGTGCGCCTTCGATGGAGTGAAATGGGAGCATTACAGCACCAAAGATTTCTGGCTGGCGGTGGTGGAGAGACCCCCAGAGGCAGATGTTTGGCTCCAGGCGGGGGTGTCGGTGCTCTTGTTGGGACTGTCCGCTCTCTGCAGCGGTCTGAACATCAGCATGCTGGCTCTGGACCCCGTGGAGCTGCGGGTCCTGCAGAACAGCGGCACGGAAAAGGAGCAGAAATACGCACGGAAAATAGAGTCGGTGCGTAAACATGGAAACTACATCCTCTGCACTGTGGTGCTGGGCAACGTGCTGACAAATACATGCTTCGTGGTGTGGATGTGCCAGATATTAGGAATGACTGCTCTCTCAACTGCCTTCTGTACTTTGGGGATATTCTTTATCGGCGAGATTTTACCTCACTCCGTGGCGTCCAGGCACAGCCTCGCCATCGCATCCAAGACCCTCTGCGCCACCCGGCTGCTGATGCTGCTGTTTTTCCCCATCGCCTACCCAGTCTCCAAGATCCTGGACATCATGCTTCACCAGGAGATCAGCAACTTCTACACCAGGGAGAAGTTGGTGGCCATGCTGCGCGTCACAGACCCGTACCACGACCTGGTGAAAGAGGAGCTCAACATCATCCAGGGAGCACTGGAGCTGAGGACAAAGACGGTGGAGGACGTGCTGACCCCGCTGTCAGACTGCTACATGCTGTCCTCGGACGCCGTGCTGGATTTCTGCACCATGTCCGACGTGATGCAGAGCGGTTTCACCCGCATCCCGGTCTACGAGAACGAAAGGTCCAACATCGTGGACATCCTGTTTGTCAAAGACCTGGCCTTCGTGGATCCCGACGATTGCACTCCCCTGAAAACCATCACTCAGTTTTACAAGCACCCCATGCACTGCGTGTTCAACGACACCAAGCTGGACGTGATGCTGGAGGAATTCAAGAGAGGTAAGCACTTTGTTTTCACATGATCAGAACTTACAAGCCACTTTGTGTTGAGTGTGAGAGGCCAGATGTCTCGGAGCAGCCAGGAAGCTGCCTCCTAATACCTGGGAGATAAAGTAAGTAAATACATTTTCATTTATAGCACATTTCAAAGCTATAAGGTTACAAAAATAAAAGTAAAAAAAAAAAAAAAAAATGAAGGCAACATTACAACTGGAGATTTAAATATCCTTTGAAGTGTGCACTTAAAACCTAAGATTTCAGAGAGGCCAGTACATATCCATCAGTCCACTGGCTCACAGTGGGCCTGCCAATAAAGCCCTTTGAAAGCAGTGGGAGCCATATGTGAAATCTGATACTGTGTCACACAGTGAGTGTAGTTCAGCCAGAGGTTAGAGGCTACCGAGGACCAGAATGGGGTTATCTTAAGGATTTATGTAGTAAAAGTAATTTTCCCATGACAGCCACTCTGTGAACTTGATCTGCCCTCCACCACTGCTGCTTGCCCCCCCCCCACCCCCCATGCCACATGTGTATCAGTTATCAGCTCGACACTTAAATGTAATGTTCAGCTGTATCAGTGGGGAATTCGGCAAAGGGGTTTTGCCTTCGCCGGGATGGAGGCAGAGGCAGTGAATGTCACTGCTTTCTCTCTCTCTCTCTCTTTCTTTTTCTTTCTGACTCATACATCTTTAGCCTGATAAGCATCTTTGCTGATAAGTGCATTCACAGTATTACAGCACTCTGTCTCTCTCACACACAGGCGAGTGATAGCATCTGTTCGCTAGCGAGCAAAAAGTGTGTCGCCTCTCTCCAGGGAGTCCATTCAGTCTTGATGATAGCATTGAATATGACTCTGAATCGATGCTCTGCAGCCAGCAGCTCAAACTGCTCCCCTGACAGCGTCACGTGGTCAAAACGGAGACATATGAGAGACTGGTGGATCAACTGTTACGCAAGGATTTCATTGACATTGGGTTGCGTCGTGGGGGATTAAGATGTAAATCTGTTTCATTGATAAAGAAAGCTCCATAGATGTCAGAAGAAGGCAGCAGTTGTCCAGTCAGATTGTGAAAGGCAGCGTGATGAATGAGATGCTCACTTTCAGATCAGGAGGTCCACTTTATGTTGTTAAAGCGTTATGATTGATTGACAGCTTTATGATCCATGGGCTGAGCCTGTGTTTGTGTGTCTTTGTGCTTTCCAATAGTCCACAGTAAAGGTGAAGTGGAGTCACCATTAGATGTGTGCCACCTAATTGGTGGCCTACAGTGACTTTTAAAGCCTCTTCCGCTCCATAGGTCGTTGCCATCCAAGCCCTGCAGAGCTTCCATGAAAAATTCAGCTCCAACCTTTCACTTCCCTTCTTCCCTACTTCGCTCTCACAGATTAGAGACTCCTGCTGTTCAGAGAGCCGGGCTGGAAGCTGGGAGGATGTCTCACTGAGGAGGGTGATGGGCAGCAGGGGGTTGGGAGGTCTGTGTGCAGGAGGGGGGGCAAGCGGTAATGTGTGAAATGTAAGGGAAGACTAACATACTGTGCAGTGCGAAAATATATATGTATGGCAAGCTATGCTCTTTATTTTATGAATTTTCTAGTGGTATAAAATCTTAATGGGTAAACAAAATCTGGAGTAAATATTTTAATTTATTGGGAAGAGACACTCCAACATGTTCTTTAGCAAAGTAACAGCTCATTATCTGCTGCAATCAATAATATAATATATCAATATTGTCGATAAAATGTGCAGAATGGATTATTGTATCATGTAACTGGTACATTAAAGGGATAGTTTACCCAAAATTCGAATTTCCTCCGTGCCTTCTCTGAGTTACAGCGGGGCTCCGTGCAGCACTTCATGTCCATATGACGGTTGCGAATGGAGCTCACTTTTCTTCGTCCAAAAGACACACCAAAAAACATCCAAATACCTCCATTGTGTTCGTCTGTAATGTCCTTCTTGTATTGAAGCCCCAACATGAGAAATTGTTCCGAAAAAAATTAAATAAGTATATGTTTTAAGCTTGTTTGTAACGGAAGGACGAAGAAAAGTGAGCTCCGTTCGCAACCATCATATGGACATGCACTGCTGCACGGAGCCCCGCTGTAACTCAGAGAAGGCACAGACTCTGAAACTTCTCCCAGCCCTTAGTCGACATGAGGGTGAGTAGATAATGAGTGAAATTTGAATTTTGGGTGAACTACCCCTTTAATTGTTTAAGTGGTGACAATGGAGAACAAATTATAAACTGATTATGTATAATCTTAATCTGAAATACAATTTATAACAATCTGAGTCAAATAATGTATAAACTAAAACAAAACAGTTAGAAGGAAGTCAAAACTATTCTTAAGTACTATTTAAACAAATGTGTGTTATTGCTTTATACTAATGCACACAACTCTACTAAATAGACATTTGAATACACTTTGCCATTTGCCATCAAATCTAAACTCTTTTGTTAACACAAAACAAATCATCAAGGTCAGTCATTACGGTGCCATAGACTCAGTGTTTTCATAAATTGTTGTGTGTGTGCATGTGTGTCAAACAGGGGAAAACATTGCTTCGCAGATATAAACAATGCATGAAGTCATTCTGTGGTGCTGCGTAGTGTGTAATGTTTGCAGAGAGCACAGACACTAACTACACGTAATGCACAATTATATGAAAAACACATTATGCATGATCTAAAACCACACGTGGAGTTGAAACATAGACCGGAGGAGCCTGGGAAACCGACGGAGCAGAAACATTTGCAAAAGGGACATCCGTGGCAGACCCAGTTTCGCCTGCGGCATGTGTGTCTGTGGGTGCGCGCGCACGAGTCTGTTAAGGGTGCATGTGGGCAAGGGTGTGTGTGTGTGTGTATGTGTGTGTGTGTGCCCTTCTGCAAGAGTATTATGTAACATATGAATGATGTAATGCATTGCCAGGGCACAGCAGCGGCTGAGAGGCAAATCCACCTCTGACTCACCTGAGCTCTTCAGACAAGCTGACCTGAGTGCTGGGTACGACCTCAGCACCTCAGCCAATCTCATACAGAGAAAGAGTCATGTTTGGAGGTGGCTGCCTTGTCAGTCAATCAGGATTTTTTTTTTTTTATGTTGCAGTGGATTAAAGCATTTGATCCATTTTATCCCCTGGCAGTGATCCCCTAAATCGGCCCATCTCGTACGAGCCGCTGATTTTGCTAGAAATAAGGTTGGAGACTGTGTATCTGCTGAAATCTGTGTTCCAGTGACATCATAAATTTCAGCACAACTCATTTGGGCATCAAGCTGACGTATGTGGTGACATAAGAAAAACCCTGACAGACTATGCTGACAAAGAAAAGAATGAATACAAATGAATGCTTTGGGTTTTTTTTATATTGTCTTTGTTATAAATGAAAGAAATCTCTATGTAAAACTGGGGTTTGTGCTGCAACTGGTGCAACAGTCATGGCCATTTTTCCCGCTCTGCTCTCCTTGCGATGCTCGAGTTTGCTGGCAACAATGATTTCTTGTCACATTTGCTTTATCGACTGGCTCCAGAGATGCTGTTGGCGCACTGTGTGTCATTGTATCTGGCAGGCTTGTCATGTTCAGCCAAACACTAACTGAGCGGGAGCACCGGGTCTGCTCATGGATGTGTAATAGTGTGTATGTGTTGTATTTTTTGTGTATTCTGTGCATATACTATGCGTGTGCAAGTGTGTGTGTGTGTGTGTGTGTGTGTGCGCGTACAGAGGTGGCAGCAGCATGGGCAGTTTGGTCAGCAGATGCAGGCATCCCCCAGACTGATTGTGTAATCTCAGGCTTTACGTAAGGACAAAGTCTTCCAAACTGTCAAAGTGTCTCCAGACTAATCCCCCAGTGCCCATTTACTTCTTGTCTGAATCACACACACACACACACACACACAAGGGAGGGCAGTCCCAACACTGAAATCATCTCATACCTGTGCTCTAACAGAGATCTGGCCTGTGTCTTTCAGTCTCTCAGCCCCAGCTGGTATATTAATGCTAATTTTTCATCTTGACTGCACAGATCCAGTTGGAGGCTGTTGACTCGTGTTATTTTTATCCACTGACACTGCCTCTCGACCCGTTGCGTGAGCAGTTTTTAGCGCCAGCTCTCTCTCTCTCTCTCTTTTTTTTTTGTAATGAACATTTTTATTGAAGTTTAACACACAAATAATACAGACAGGGAGAGATCAATTCGCCCCATCAGGGAGCCACCAAGGCCAGAAATGTACTCCCAAAGTTTTTAGTAAATGAGTTCAGTATAAAGACAAAAACCAAACGAATGAAACAACAAAACAAAGCAAGAGTCTACTGGTATTTAGTTCCGTTAATAAAGTTGTTGTGGCGTACAATGCCATCTATGTATTATTTTCAGTTGAATTAACCTATTACCCATTTCTTTGTACATTGTATTAATTTTATTTAAACATGACTTCCAATCCTCAGTAGATATGTCTATAGCCAAGTCCCCTGCCCAGTGTTTCTTAACCCTGAGCAAAGAGTCACATTGTTTCTGTATTAAGAGTATTGCCCCTACCTGAACTTGATCTAATCAGCAGTTCTTCAATTGGGCCGTCCTAAGCAGCCTTCTAACCATTTAGACAGGGTGCTTTGCATTTGGACATACCTCCAGTATTGATTATGTGGCTATTTGTATCTACTATTTGATCAAAGCTTAGTATTGCTATCAAATAAATGTAAAATATAGGTTGCCAGCTCTCATTTCGAAGCAACAGTGGACACTCACCCTGTGTTTTTCAATCTTCTCTGGTGAATGCAGGTAAATCCCACCTGGCTGTGGTGCAGAGGGTCAACAGTGAGGGGGAGGGAGACCCCTTCTACGAAGTGATGGGCATCGTGACCCTGGAGGACGTCATAGAGGAGATCATCAAGTCTGAGATTGTGGATGAGACAGACCTGTACAGTATGTATGACATAGAAAACACGCTCTTTAGGACGCGTTGCATTGACTCTGCATTGCTTTTCTTTGTATCTTCAGCCCCTAAACACTTTCAGTTTGTCACAGCAGGAGACAAAAGTTTCTTCACAGCATCTCTGGGAAACAGAGAAATCTCACCATGTCCCTAATTATTGGACATTGCTGGAGAAATTTCAAGATGAATAGTGCGTTTCAATTCCCCTTCCCTACCACCTCCTGTCCTGTTTTCTCATTAGCGTATCGATCCCACCTTCTCTCCCCTGCTGTTCCCAGCTCCTTGCTGATGCATAATTAAATAATGTGTATAAATGGCCCAGTCTCACAGATAATCACCATAATCCTCTCATCTTTAATTGGCTGGAAAGGCTCTCCACACAGAGGAATCCAAATGCCAAGCTTCAACCCCTCAATTCCCATCTAATCTGGTCTCTGCTTTCTCATCATGCTCTGAATTTTTGACTATTTTCATGCCACAGTTAAAAGAAAAATAACTTTATCATGCACTTCTACAAAAAAAAAACTCCAGCTCCCAGAAGAAAGGAAAACTGAATCCCGAAGAGTGCTACAATTTTAATTACATGCATGAATGTGTGAAGCAGTATCTGTCATGGGTGCCCTTGGTGGGTGTTTTTGTGTCTGCATGCGCATAATTACAGTATGTGTATGTGTGTGTATATATATATAGTACAAGGGAGCTAATCTCCCCAGACTTTGCACTGTTGGCATTTATAGCACCAGCTGTTCCTGCTGCAGCCACGTTGCATTTAATGGTATACAGTAGCCTATATTAATACCTCTCACATCTGTAGAGGATAAGCCAATGTATATCTATCAAACGTGTGTTTGCACAGCACTGGATAATCTCAAGTTATCCAAGAGAAATCATGCTTACAAACTCAGCTGTTGGCATTAGCATATTAATCTTATTATCAGGCTAATAAGGTCACCTGAAAAGAAGTGGCTAATTCCTTGTAGTGTATCCCAGAATACTGTATTTACGTGGATTATCCGGTGCAGAAAAACCAAAGCAGGGAAAACAGCAACATACCATTCCCCTCACTCAGCTTTTATCAGAGCGTGTACATCACACCACATGTGAACTCTGCAGTGTGTGTACCCTGCAATTTACATAATGTGCACCCTTGCGTGTGTTCACAGCTGATAATCGGACCAAAAGGAGAGTATCCCACCACGAGAGGAAACAGCAGGACTTTTCTATCTTCAAATTGTCCGAAAACGAGCTGAAGGTGAAGATCTCGCCCCAGCTGCTGCTCGCAACACACCGCTTCTTGGCTACAGGTACCATCATCGCACATTGCGTTCCTCGCATGTGTGCATGTATTGCGCGCAGGATATCTGTTGGTGAACACTGGATTGCAGGATAAAGTGAAGATAAGGACGAGTGACAAGGGATGCAGTGTTCTTTCTGTGACTATTTGTGCTGTGTGTGTGTCTGCATCTATCTTGCAGAGGTAGAGCCTTTTAGGCCATGTCACCTGTCAGAGAAGATCTTGCTGCGTCTCATTAAACATCCCAGCGTTGTGCAGGAACTCAAATTCAACCCCAAGAACAAACATGGTTCTCAACACTACCTCTTCCAGAGAAACAAACCCGTCGACTACTTTGTGCTTGTCCTGCAGGTAAATCCCAAACAACAGAGGAGAAAAAGCAGTGGAGGCTGTATTATTAAAGTGGAATTCACATCTGTGTTTCGTTGTTAGAATCATTGTACTGCATATTTTCTGTGTGGGAGGCTCCATTAGATGAGTAATCAATGTAGTGCTCACACATCATGAGTAAAGAGCTCAGACCCCCCGTGTGTAAATGGCTGTGTTGACTTTGCAGGGACGAGTGGAGGTAGAGATTGGAAAGGAGGCTCTCCGCTTTGAAAATGGAGCATTTTCCTATTATGGCATGCCAGCACTTATCCCACCCCTGCCCATTGGTAAGTAAGTGCACACATGGAGCGATATAGATCGATAATTCTGGGGGGCTCGCAGTGAGAGTGATGATGGCAGCAGGGAGAGTTAGGCAATAATAGTCTCACGTAGTGCAGGTGATAGAATATTTTAAGGTCTAAATCCCCAATCCAGTGTCTGCATCAGCCTACAAGAGCAGCAGCAGCGGCAGTGATGGCGGTTGTGTGAAGTAAGTAATTAAAAGAAGTGATTTCAGAGAATTTCCCAGCGGAAGGACATGACCTGCACAGGATTATCAGAATCCAGCTAAGATTGCAGAGCAAGCAGAAAGTCTCTCTCTCTCTCTCTTGTGATGATTGTGTGCATGCTTTATATGAGCGATTTTCAGGGGTGAGCTTAAAGCAATTTGGAGGACTCCATTAAATATTTGAAAATCCTTCATGGGACATCACAGGATAGAGAATTTTCTCTTAAGCAGCTGCGGAAGTATCACATCTCTTTTTTTATACTGCTTAAAAAAGCCTCTCTCTCTCTCTCTTTGTGAGTCACTGCTTTTCAATAGACTTGACAAGAGCAGCATTTCTTGCTATACTCTGCTGTGCAGTGCACAAAATGAAAGCCAGGCAGAAAAATATAGTGGAGGTGAATGGAAAGGATGCATCTCCCCCTGTCCCTTAATACGACACAGTCAGTTCACAGTGTCAATCCAGATCCATATACGCCTGTTCATCAAATTCTAGTGAATGTAATATCTATGAGACATCCATCCATCAGCAGTACTGCCTACCTGTGCAGGGTTGCTCTCTCCCATCTGAACTGGGATGGGGACACAGGGCCGACATAGAGACTAACAATCTGCGGGCAATTTTAGAGTCGCCAATTAATCCTAATGTGCATGTTTCTGGACTGGGAGGAAGCTACTGAACCCAGAGACCCATGCAGGCTCAAAGAGAAAATGCAAACTCCACCCAGAAAGGCCCCCAGCCCAGGAATCAAACCAAACAACCTTCTTGCTGAGAGGCGACACTGTGCCGCCCCATCTCAAATTTAGCACAATTCACTTACACTAATTTTCAGCCGAACTCATTGTGACAGAATTTCTAACAAAAGCCTGATAGGGTGGTAGTTGAAGTGGTGAACTTTTACATCCGAAAGCTTAAAGGTCAACTTCACTGTGAGCTTCTGTGAAAACTCTTTTCTGGCCCTAATTCAACACAGGAACCCAGGAACAGAAGGAGAGATCGTGACCATATTTCACATTTGGTCGGAAGCCGATTTGGTGACATTTATCTTCGGGGTCCATCTTGAAACTAAACAAAACATATAAATCTTGAGTGCGGGCGGGTTGAAAAGCCTTCACTTCATACAGTGCTACATATTGAGATTATCAGGCTGATGGACTCCATGTGCATGTAACTAAAGTCATAGACCAGCGAGCACAGATGGGATCACATTAGTGCGCTGGAAAAGACAAGAGTCCAAAAAAAAAAAAGTCAGTTTTACTGGCATGTGTGTGAGATTAAAGAGTGTATGGACCCAGCAGCAGTGGTGCATGTATGTAATATATAACTAAGGATGTTTTCTTCTTCCCTTTTGTTAAGGTCACAGGTACAGTTCCCGAGGCAGCGGCCTGAACCAATCAGATTCACTGCTGAGTGGAGGCAGTGTGGGTCAGCTCTCTGCAGGAGGAGGGATTTACCTACCAGACTACTCAGTCCGGCAGCTCACAGACCTGCAGATTATCAAGGTCACAAACAATAACTCTGACGTCGTACACAACACAGAAACATACAGAAATGCACCTAATCATCTCATTATTATAGATGTAATTATAACCTCCAATTAAGCGAATCGCTTCCTGCACGCCGAAGGTAAACACTGGGAAGCACAAGCAAACAACTGCAGTGTTCAGCTCCCACAATTTAACGTTCAAAATTCTCCCATAACACAGACATCGTCCTCTGCTGCAGAGTTTGCCTTTGATATGTCCTAATCTCTGATTCTGACTGAACACAGACATCCTGCCTCTCTCTCTCTCTCTCTCTCTCTCTCCTCCATACACACTCTTTCCTTTAATCACTGGGGATAATTGTGCTCCATTTCAACCATGAATATTTTAGCCTTAAAATGATGGATGGGCCCGGCCACTTCATCTCTCCTCCCCTCTCTCCAGTCCAGTGCTCTCCATGTTCCCTGCTGTCCACAGGCACTGGGATCTCATTCAGTCAACAGACAGGCGTCCGTGCACGCGCACACATCTCTTTCAGATGATAACGCTCGCTGTCCGTGTCTCCACAGATCACCAGGAACCACTACCAGAACGCCCTGATGGCTACCAGGATGGACAGCTCGCCTCAGACCCCAGACCCACTGGATCCTGATGCTAAAGGGAGGCCTCCGGTCCCTGAGGCTCGCTCGCACAGCATCGCCCTCCCCCTCACGCACACACATACGCGGCTGGGGCTGGCACGCCTTGCACATCTCCATCCCCACGGTGGCCTTCGCAACACCTCCCAGCTCAATGAAAGAAACCGTATCGTTCGTAAGTGTTGTAGATGCTTTGTGATATTACGTTGACTATACACTCTATGTCAGTCAGTTGGTTTTTCACACACATGCCATTCGCCATTTCCACCTTAACTGGGAAAAGCAACATGAACTCGATTGTCACGATTCACCGGCCTGGTAGAGAGTAAGAAAGAGCATTCAAAGGATCAAACGCACTGATTGAAGTGCTTTGTGGGCTAAGGGCCAAAAACCTGTGTGACAGGACCAATACATGTGAATTATTTATGTAACCGAGTTGCCAGGGGCAACTTGATAATTTATGATCTGATGAGTCCAGTGAAAGTAAATTCTATAAAAAGCCATGAAGACGTTCAGAACAAACCCCTCAAATAATGAAATTAAGATAAAAATAAGAAAATGAAGGGAAATGAGGCTGAATAGATAATGAGGCATGACACAAGATAAGTAATAATGGAATAAGAGACAAAATAAGTGAAAGTCAAAAATAGCATAATCTGAGACGTACAGCAGTAAAGAATAAGTCCTATAAGTAAAACATTCTCAGTGACTCAAGCAGAAAACTGGTGCAAACGTGGCATCGACCAATCTGTACTGGCTTAAAGGATTTCCCACATACCATCTGTCTTCTGCTGAGTGCAACACGCCACCCAGTTTGTCTGTGTTTACGTTAGTGACAAGAAAAAATTACCAGACAGATGGTTCTGTTGGTTGTCAATGAAAGAAGCTCCAGGTTTCATGTCCAATCACAGATTTTATTTACCAATTCAGTCCCTGCACTGGTTATAGCTCATCTTTATTTAGGATTTTTAACCCTTAACTGGTCACCACTGTTATAATTATAATGTAACCTCTCACTGGACCCTGCAGAAAACCACAGGCTGATAAATAGCAGGTTCTCTGCCTCCCTCTATGGGCTGAGCTACAGCCCGGCTGCTCTGATGTAGATCCTTGCAGCTGGTTCACAGCTGATTGGACTAATTCTCTCTTCGCAGGCAGTAAATCTGATGGGCAAAGGAGTCCGAATGATACCGTGTTCCTCCGCATGGATGAGATTCCCTACATCCGTGAGGATCGACCGGAGAGTTATGGGGAGAATGGTGAGAGCCAATTTGTGCATTATATTATCTTGTTTGCCTAATGATGATGATTTTGTTAAAGCAACCGATTCAGGATGGATAAAAATCAATGTGCCAGTGGTTAATAAAAAAAGTATATAAAAAAAAAAACACAGTAAAATCCCTCTTGCAGGCTGATATCCACATATTTCCTCTATTCATCTTCTCCGTTGCGTCGCTCTTCTCGTCTCTCTCTCAGATGTGCCTACAGAGTCCCAGCCATCCACCTCTCCCTTCATCAGCTCCCTGTCTCTGTCCAGCTCTGAGGAGAACATCGGGAAGAAGCTCTTGCGTAAACTGAGTGAGTGAGCAACTTGTCACGAACGCTGTTGCGACAGCACGCCCACACACACACACACTCCGTCAGATACACCGCAAACTTTTCTGTCAAGGCATAGCAACAGTGATGCACGTATCTTAGCAACAGGTGATGTTTCATGTCCCCCGCCACAACCTTCTCCAGATGCAGCTGTCCTCCTTGGCCTGCATTCAACTATGACTCATTTCTTTTTTTTATTTGCTCATTTGAGGCGAGACAGTGCTGCTCAATACAGAATATGCATAGACGTATTTCCGTTTGTGGCAAATGCAAGATAAAAGTATTTCAACCAGTTATCACCTGAATTTCATCACCTTCTGTTGTCTCTAGGTAACAAGAGGAGGAAAAAGTCTCGGGACGGAGGAAAGGGTTTGGAGGAAGGTCCAGAGCAACCGCCAGTGACCAGCTAGCACAGTGACACTGAGGAGGAGGGATGAAGCACATACCTCCTTCCTCTTCATCACCCACTAGGTACCCCGTCCCCCATAGACTCCGTCCATTGCTCCGCCATAACTCTCACAGGAGACTGAGCCATCCTATCTGCTGTAGCCACCAATAATACTCAGGTCCCACCTCTGCCTGAATTCACACCATTAACATGATTGCTGACTGTAAGGGCGCACTCACACGAGGCAATCGTACCGTGCCCAAGCAAGTTTGCCCCCTAAAGTCCGGATTCTATGGCTAGTGTGAGTGCAGGGGAGGGGGGCATTTGTGCTTCAGCACGGTACGGAACAACTGGCCCTAGTGTGAGTGCACCCTAAGAGGGACAGGTCTGAAAAACACTTGATTGGACAAATCTAAACAACACAGTATTGGATTTATCCAGCCTTACACTGACACAGACTCTGTGGATCCCAGGAGGATTTAATCAGATCTTTTGTAGCTAACTCTTTATGGTAGCTCTGTCCACATTGTCAACCTGTAATCATCCCATTGAAGCCATGGTGTGGTAAAGAGACAGCAGCGTAGCTTGCTATCTTTAGCCCATCATGGTCCTTGGATATCTGAGCCAGCTTTGAGTTTCCTCTTACTTGATCAGACAATGAATATAAAAATATTTATTATGTATTAAGTTATTATTATAGAGGCAGTTCCCACATGTTGAAAATATTGTTTGCACAGGGAGCTGTCCTTAACGTTGCCATAACGGTGCCACCGACTGCCAACACAGCCCGACACACTAGCCATCAGCTCTCACTTGACAAGAGCACAATTTTTACACCAGGTTAAAAGAACACAACAAACTTTCAAGGAAGCCATAAATGAATTCCCTGCCTGAATGATGACTCATCGTATAACCAACCTCTCAACAGCTCTAGAGGGGTATAGAGAGGTATGCACAATTTCAAATAAAAAAGAGAGAGCGAGAAAAAGAACACAATTTTTAACTGTTTT
The DNA here is from genome assembly GCF_045865225.1 of Trachurus japonicus. Taxonomy (NCBI): domain Eukaryota; kingdom Metazoa; phylum Chordata; class Actinopteri; order Carangiformes; family Carangidae; genus Trachurus; species Trachurus japonicus. The sequence goes on along the minus strand of NC_140921.1, from coordinate 17,688,709 downwards.
CTATACTAAAGTGTCAGAATTACAAAAAGTAATTTGAAGATAGCAATATAAGACATCGTATACTGTAAATAGCTTGAATTCATCACCACACGACCATGTACATTCATACATTTAGTACTTAAACGCATGTTTCCTGCATACACCGTTTCCATCTCTTCCCAGTGAAACATGCCCTTTCTCTTGATGTAACCACGTTTTTAAGAATTCAACAGCCTGTGTTTTGATTACATTCAGTAGAACATGCAGGCACATCATTACACGGATAGAGAATTTCATCATGTACTATATTTTCTCTGTACAGTTCATCTCTCATAGTGTCAGTCACTAAAGCTGCAGACACCATTTAAAAATAAGCTAGGGGGTTTGGGGTTTTTGGTTGGTTTTTTTTTTTAGATCCCTGGGACTTAATGTCCAATGGGCATTGTCAGCATTCTTGAGGAGGGGTAGTTGCTACTTGCATGTTTGTTTATGCTGCTCTTACCTTAGATTTGCCCCCTGTAAAAATCCCTTTTTTTTCCCCATATGCATGCTTATGTAAAAGGATGCATGAATTTGATGATACCAATCTGCATTAGCTTCCCCCTCCCAAAAAGAGGTGCAGTGTGACTCACTGACATCTTACACTACAGTAGATCTTAAATGAAGTTCACAAAGAGAGGAGCTCTGGAGACTGAACTACTGCAATCGAAAGCTGCTTTTATAAATGTTTCAACAAGGGGACACACACACACACACACACACACAGTCACACACAGGGGTGAGGGCTTTAAGAGGAGTAAGGTAAAAAGACTGTACAAACGGAGGAGGATAGAGGAGTCCAGAGTACGCCATTCAAAATGTGATTGCAGTAATGAAATGATCTGTTGGAGCCTTCACAATAAAACCAGAATTTGATCCTTCCTAATCTGTGAATGGCAGCTGCAGCCGCTGCACGCACAGGTTGGGTTGGACCGTCCCAATCTGCATTGTGAAATCTTGGCAGGTATACTCTACTCAGCACAACGGTGACAGAAAGAGATATGAAAGAGGAAAGCAATATGACGCACACTGACGTCAAGCCACCACCTCCCTTCAAACGTAGACGCACACACACAGGTTGTGTTGGGGACACTCAGTGATATAATTCATTCTGCCTGGTTAGGCTATAGAAGTACAAAGGATACTGCACTGCTAAGCTATTCACATTGACCCTTCTATGTACACAGAACACCCAACGGGAAGTCTTTTGATCTGACAACAGAGTCAGAGCGAGAGGATTTGTGTGAATCAGAAACTCTCACAGCCAAATACTTTCAGAGAATTTTGCAGTTGGTTTACACTTATTTATATTTATTTATATTTGTAAGGAACCGATATATTGTTTGTTTGGGATAAACAGGCAATGTTACATTTTGTAATGTGAAATTCAGATGATTATATAAGCTACCCAAAGATACCAAGAGAGAGATATGAAATATGCTCAACACATGGGAAAAATTAAATTATTAATAAACTGACTGGATGACTATTTTCTACTTTTTGTTTCTGCTGTTTTTTATTTGTCTGACTCAAACTACAAAGTGTGAACACGGAAGTGTTTTTTTAATCGGTTTGTTCTGATCACTCAAAAATATATGACAACAATACAAACATACTATTTATAATTCTTTATTAGAGAAGTTAATTCATGTCGTTTCACAGTCTGGTGAGGTTGTTTTCATCTTAAATTCATTTGCTAAACACAATCTGACTGTTTCAATAGTGTACCGTGCACAGTGATACAGCAGCAAACTGGTTGATCATTAGTGTGTTTGTGCCACTGACATGATGGTCTTACATAAGAGTGCAGACATTCGCTGTGCAAACTTTCTCCGGCAGGTGCCTGACTGAACCAGAAACATCACAACATTGAGCTGACAGCAGACACTGATTCACTCTGGAGTCTCCACACCTGTTTGGATAGCTCAGTGCTATTAGTGCTTGTTGAATACAAACTGGAATAAGGTCCATAAATACAAATTAAAAGTGAGGTAATTAGTATAACCCCTTTGGGCAGTGGACAGTATAATTAATAAATTACATACTTCAAGTTAAAAATATCTTCCTGAGAACACTCATGTCTTGTTCATCCAGCAATAAACATAATACAGCTACTTCATTCATGACAGAGGTGGTAAATACTTTTCGACATTTATCAAAAGTCCTCCCTTTGATTAAAGCTATGTTGAGTGGATGTGGTCATATTAATAACTAATAGCCATTCTTACCAGCAGTTAATCATATATACTAATCACTGGGGGCTAAATATAATTGGAAATGTGTTTTTCACTCTTGGAATGGATGAATCTTAAAAGTGTGACATTAAAACATTTTAGCAGGTAGGAGTCAGCACCACTGAGGTAAAAGGACACAGACCTAACAGTACGCAACAAGTGGAAAAAGAAAAAGAATGTAAATAGGTGACCAACACATAGCAAACTGTAGGATAAATTAAGAACATAATTACTTTAAGGAATGATTACTAAATACAAATTCCTTCTCACTGGGAGTTTGATGAGAGGATGGAGGGGGGGATCTAAACCATCTTTGAGTCCAGAATGTGTTTAGCTTAGCTTAGCATAAACACTGAGAAGGAGGGGGTGGAAACGCAGCCACTTGTGCGAATGAGAGCTTACATTCACTGTCCCTGGGGTGAGGACGGCTCAGGACCGCAGGAGGAGGTGTTGAGAACTGGGGTCAGTGTTAGTGTCGTCTACTGGACCTTGGTGACTGTCTCGTGGATGGACTCGGCCACGTAGTCGATGTTCTTGGTGGTCAAACCGCACATGTTGATGCGACCGCTGGCCATCAAGTAGATGTGTTTCTCCTGCACCATATATGCTACCTGTTTGGCTGCAGGAAATACACCAGATGAGGTCAGCATTTTTTGAGAGCGAGAGCAGCAATTTTCCTCAGATATACTATTTTCTATGGGGATGTATGTGTGGTCTCTGTACTTACAGTTGAGGCCTGTGAAGCTGAACATGCCAATCTGCTCTGTGATGTGGTCCCATGTCCCTGGTGTCCCCAGAGCTTGGAGCTTAGCTTTGAGCTGAGCTCTCATCAACAACACTCTGTCAGCCATGGTCTTCACATTGTCCTTCCTGGGGTCAAACAAAGCGGATGAGAGAAACTCCATAACAAATAACACATTTGTCTTTGTATTTATGAGTTGCTCCTCATGCACTGCTGCAAATGTTATTTTTTATGGGGAGAGTTTGAACTGACCACTCCATGAAGAGCTCAGGTGAGTTAAGAGTGAGGGCGACAATGCGAGCTCCCTGAGACGGCGGGTTGGACCAGGTGGTCCTGACGATCTTCTCCATCTGAGACAAAACTCGCTTCAGGTTGTCTGCATCACGAGCCACAATGGTCAGGTTGCCCACGCGCTCATCTGATGGGACAAACAGGTCATATATTAAACAATATTGTAGCCATGACTTTATCTATATTATAAGTGGTGACAGTTATATGTTTATATCTGATGTACCTGTATAAATTACTACTACTACAACCTGCCATATAAATGGCAAAGACTGGCTTGTGTAAAACTGCTATGAAAATGACTAAACAGCTCCCCCTCTGGAGAATCTACAACTTGCTAAATGTGAAAGCCTTTTCTCTCAATATTTATTTTTAGCTGTGTGCTGTGTATATAGTATATGTGGATAAAGATTGTATACAAGGGCTAACATATCTTGTTGGTCAAAGTGCCATTAAAAAAAATAAGTTGCACCACCATCTAGGTGAAAGGCCCCACCCTATATTCTGCTGGTGAAATTAGGTTATATGGAACACTTTGTGGGTGTCATTGTGGTTAGGTACAATCCAAGGAGTGTCACTCTTTATCACTCTCTTTTAAGTGTGATAGGTTCGACTCGGTGCACCAGAGTGTTACTCACTGTAGAGACCAAAGTTCTTGGAGAACGACTGAGCACAGAACATTTCAAAGCCCATTGAGACAAAGTAGCGGACCGCCCAGGCATCTTTATCCAGGCTGCCTGAGGCGAAGCCCTGATAAGCTGAATCAAAGAAGACAAACAGCTTCCTCCTCTGGAAAAGAACAAATAAAAATGACAGTCACCACACTGTGATAATACTGAGCATGAACTATGTTATGCTTTAACTGACACTTGTGATCGTGGTGACGGAGAACAAGAATTGTGTTGGTGTGTATTTGTGTGCATGCATGCATGTGTAGCCATGTTACCATCATAACTTCAGCGATCTGCTGCCATTGCTCCTGTGTTGGGTCTGTGCCAGTTGGATTATGGGCACAGGCGTGCAGGACAAAGATGGAGTGCTCTGGACAACTCTGCAGGAAACAGAGGGAAGACATAGAGGTAATGTTATCTCATACTGAAAACAGCTGAAATTACTTTAGTAGAGTCTCTATCACACACTCCTACCTCTAAGTCACCAAGGAAACCAGCCAAATCCAGGCCTCTCCTCTCGGCATCCCAGTACTTGTATGGACGGACATCCTCAAAGCCAGCATTGGCAAATACGGCATTGTGATTTTCTAAAACAGGAGGTTTTCATGTCATTGTTTGTATTTCCTCTCAATAAAACACTGGAAATGATTTAATTAATGCCTCAACAACAAATTATACCTCTGATCACGATAGTTGTAACAGGACATTTATTAATAAAACACTCTACTGACATCCTGACTCTAATGTCTATAGTGAATCAGTGGAACTCTCTGTAATGAAAGAGCAAAGTCCTTGCATTAGGAGCTACTTTCTGTAGTCTGTGTAGTCTGTTGGTGTGTGTGTTTGCATGAGCGTACCCCAGGTAGGTGCAGACACATAGACAGGTGTTTTAGTGTTGTTGCTTCCATTGTAGAAACGCCTGAGGAACTCTGCACCCATCTTCAAAGCACCTGTACCTCCCAGACACTGGACAGCTCCCACCTGGCAGTGACAGACACAAACAGCACATATAGTCAGTTTGAATGGAAACAGATTATGGAAACTGAAACATCAGATGGTCTTTCAGCACACAAACCCTGTTCTCCTGGACGGCAGGACTGTCGTCTCCCAGTGCAATCTTGGAAGCTGCAGATCTGAACTCAGGCAGGCCCAGGATGGGCAGGTACTCGTGGTTTAGCCTGTCATCATGAACAATGATCTTTTCCACCTTTTTCACCACTGGCAAAACCCATGGCTGTCCTTCATCTGTCCTGTAGGCTGTAAGGAACAATTGAAGAAACCAAAATTAAATTTAACATTTTTCACTGAGACTTGACTCACATTAAGAAACATATACTGTATCTTTCAAACAGTACAACCAACAGGCCTCTTGACTGCGCTTTTTCATTGTAGGAAACTTGATAGATTTGGACCTGTGTAAAACTGACCCTGGAGTCATCACTTCAAAAGATAAAGCAACAAACATGCACTTTCACCTGTTGTATGCTTTAGCTGGTTGTACTCCATGTCACCACCTGATAAGGGCCTAAGTATACAATAGCCTTTTTATCCTCAGAACAGACTAAAGACCACTTGCTCTACAGCTCACTAATAGCTGACAGGCTGGCTGAATATAATTCAGTGTAAGGGTGACTTTCTTTCTCCTCTTAACCACTTTAAAAGTTCTGTCTTAATCTGCCTTGTCAAGGGCTGCAAATAACAATTATTCATAACCAATTATTCTGCCAAATGGTTTTAAAATTCATAATCAATCATTTTTGTCTATAAAATGTAACATAGGCCTAGTTGTAAATGCAATTCACTCGTTCCTGAATCCTCACAATTAAGAAGCTTAAACTGGTTTTGTCATTAAATTATACAGCTGCAACAATTGAATAATCAATTATTCTGATAATTGAATTAGCAGAATAAGTGCTCATTTCATATTCACCAAATTATTAAGTAAGCACCTCCTTATTTCAAGCTCTAGACATGCATTTTACATGATGTGGCACAAGACCTAGGGTGGCCTACATTTCCCAGCTGCCCAGTATCTGGTGACTATCCGCAGCTTGTGCCGTGCAGAGAGAGAGGGGGATTATCAGGCCTCAGCCTAGCGTACTAATCATGAGACTCAGGTAGCCTCGTCCTGCAGAAATACTGCCACAACAGACCTAAGCAACATTTCTGACACTGTTCCTGTCCTACGATGTTAGCAGCAAGGATTATTACTTCAGATTAACACAGAAAACAGTTGAACTGAGGGCTGAAATGCCACTTGTTTCCTTCAGGAGAGAGGCAGGCCTAAGCCACACATATTAAAACTCCTGCCACTAGCCTGTTGTTGCACCATGAGGCAACAGTAATCCAATTGACTGGCTCTAGTCCACTCCATAGCAGAACAGGTTATTTCTGCAGAGTTGAGGCAAGAGGGAGAAAAAGAGAGGGGACCGGTGAGGACAGGAATATAAAGGACTCTACTCTGTTACATGATTATATAACAATGAACAATCAACAAAGTTGCAATCAGTACTTTGGGAGGTGGGGGTGGGGGGCTGGAACAATCAGTTGTACTATAAAATCTCAACAGGGTGTGATGAAATAGAGCAAGCCGATAGTTATCTGCACAATCTTCCTGTGCAAGTGATTCTGTTCGGCTATAATAAATCACAATGACTATAATAAACGTTATCCAGAAGCTACAACTCATAGACACCTATCTAACTTAGTATAACTACTGTAGATATTCAACAGGTGTCACACCTATGTGTAACGTAGTCCACCAGACTGACTGCATGTTAATGCTGCCAGGCTTTGTGACCACATCTCCACATCAACTGTATAAAATATACGTCGATAATGATGAACGTCTAACACCAGAGTTTTTAATCACTAAGTTATCTGGGTAATATTAAGGCATTATAATCTCGGAAATGTTATGTTGCTTCAGAAAAATGGTGAGAAATAAACGCAGGTCACTGGATGTAACGGGTCTCAGTATTCAGCCCAACACCGGCTGGAGCTAAGTTACCTCTGCTGCTAGGCTAACTGTTACCGTTAGCTTAGACCGAGTGGTTGCTCCACGATACCGTTACCATGGCTAACCAACATGGCTGGCGAACTGACAGCCGTTCAGCCTGGACTGTGGTTCAACTCACCTCCCACTCCGAGGTTCACCTTCTTGGGGAATTGGTCGTTGTTGAAATCCTGCGACAGCTTGAAGACAGCCACGGGGGCTGCCTGAGGGACTTCACAAAACACCGACATGGTTGGATAACGTACCGACTTCACTGACACTGTTGCAGGATACGCGACGAGCAGCAACCGATCCAGTCAGCTACCGGGATGAAAGATGCCTTTCACCTTCAGCTTGGATTTTGGGGAATGTGAAGTGGGTGTGACTGGATTTACCAATAGAAATCTAGATGTGTCCTCGAGGCCAATCCCTGCGCTGATTCCGGTCGGGTCAAAGTTAAAGAAAACAAACTCACCGGAGGTTTTGACCAATGAATGCTCGCGTAGGCTGACTGACAAATGTCACAACAAATGTCCAGCGCTGGGAGTGGGTGGGTCGTGGATTTTGTTGCAGTACAGGATATAACCACAAGATGGCGCCCTAACCTTGTTAAAGATTGCATCAAGAGATACCCAGTAGGCAAAAAGCAGAGCCATTGATGGTATGAGTTTGTTCTGCAGCTTTATGTTTTCTATTCATAATAAAATAATATACAACCAGAGCCTAATTGTATCTAACATGACTTCGTCTTTCTAGGTAGAAGCTCTGTTACAGAGAGCGAGAGCACCCATCTTATCACATACATCATTTGAACTCAAACAGCACACAGAGCACAATATTTGAGTGAGTGCATGTAAGGTTGTGTAAATGACAATATGCAAGGATCTTCATCTGTTCTGTCCTGAGGGCCTCTGCTGAGCTATGGTGTAAACATGCCGGCTCCTCTGTACTCTCCCCACAGCTGTCTGCAGGAGCAGGAGTGGTTGATAAATGAAGGCCACTCCACTCCTGCTCTACATCTACCAGGAGCGTGACTGTGTTGGAAAGCTTTTCAGGCAGGGGCTCAGTGCTGGCTCTTAAGGTTTCTCTCTAGTAAAGACGCGCCGTCGCATGGCTCAGCCTAGTTTGTGTGATTAAAAACCCATGGTGAAACACGTTAATATAGTCCCACATTTTGATAACGGGTATTTTATAGGACAGTTTATAACTAATGCCTTTCAGTGCTGGAAAGTAACAAATGTAGGCTAATTCAGAATTTTAAACATTTACTGCCTTACATTTATCTGGTAGCTTTACTTATAACCACAGATACTCGTTAATCTGCATGTATTACACAGAAAACGCATGATCAGATGATCAAGTATGCATTTATAGAATATAAAGTAGTTCAAATTTGCTCTTTTACACGACAAAAATAAAATGTCTTTTACATGTTACTGATTCTGCAATAATAATTCCCAGCTGTAATAAATATAGGCTAATAGCCTTCTGTACAACAAGCTATTTTAAATGATCAGAAAATTGTTTTTAAAAGTAAGTTCTTACTGAGTTTTAATTGCATTGTCACTAAGATTTTGCCTTTGTTGAATCTATGAAGCATAGTGATGGTAGAATGCATCAAATATCTAATGTTTTTTATTAACGTTTAAAAAAATCCGGACTAAAAATGTGCCAGTACCAGTGTGGTTTGCTTATAGTTATGCCCTCTGGATGTTTGACTTTCACTGCAGAATGATGTATGAGCAGAGTTAAGCTGTTTTCACATTTCCAGATGAGAGCCAAACTTTCCCTGGTCTGACCTTCTATCTCAGTTTAACATGTGAACATATTATGTATGATCCTGTCACATTACAGCCAGTTTGGAAGCAGACATGCTTCAACATGCAACATATAAGCGTGATCTGGAAACTTGAATTCAGCACACCTAAACCAATAATAAATTAATTAATTCAAGAGTCCCCCTCTTGAATTAAAGAGGAACTATGCAGGATTTGTAGCTTGTAGCTACATTTTTACCTCAATTAAAAAGCTTAGGAGTAATTGTGATGGTTTAATAAATGTCTTAACTTGTTACGAGGGAGAATGGAGGCTCTCTGCCTTCAACTGCATGTCACTTATTGCTCTCTTGGCTGAAAACCAACCTTGTAAGATCAGAGCCTCCGACCCTCTTGTTTATGACAGATAAAACTACACAAACATATACGTCGTAACATTGTATATGTTATATAACATTATCTAGCTCTGTTGATTGATTTCTAGCTGGCTTCATTGTAAACAAATGCACATGGCCGAGAGGAGGGTTAACAACACAGAGGAAAAGTGACCGGACTTGCATACTGTAGTTCCTTTTTAAATTCATATTATGTCCAGCTGGTAATTTTTTTTTATTAACTAAATTTAAAATATTCATAGTAGCCTATCTTTTTTTTAATTTGATAATTATTTAATTAGTTGTAAGGGGAATCAAATGTTTTTGTCCAAAACTTTTTTGTCCAAAAGATAAATCTTAAACACAAAGTTTAAACCCATGTCTCGGGGGGAATCATTAATGCTTGATATTTAATGCTTGTATGGCATTAAGAGAAGGCTATTTCATGGAAGTTTATATAGTTAAAGCTGAACTGATCAACGTTCCTTACCAACACATCATTCATAGTGACAAACTCTGCACTTCCCCTCATCTGTACAGAGTGTTTGAGCGTCTTTCAGCTTGTTCTTTTGGTTTTACATGGTTTACCAGATTACTGTCTCGGTCCAATCTCATCACTTTCATCAGCATTTCTTTCAGCTTATTTTTTTCCCCACTAGATTGTGGAGACTGACAAAATAAAATACACAGTCATTATTGGATGAATAATCACCAGGCAAGCAAAAAAAAACCTTATCTTAAATGAATGCCAATAGCTCAATGTCTCCTGGATGTGTTACTAGGGAACTGTTTCTATTGTTATAAAGAAACAATACACCAGTGGTGTGGTAACATCCTTTCCAATTGAAAAAAAAATAAAAATAAAAATAAAAAAAAATTTAGTTTGCACAACAAATTCCATCAGGCTTAAAATTCATCAGTTAGTCTTACTTATAATACACAAATGAATGCTCTATATTAAAGCACTGTAAACTCCTTTAAAACGATTCTTTAAAAGAAGAACCAGTAACCAGTAATCCTAACACCAGTTATCATACAGCACTAAGTTACTATTTTCCCCACCCGTTTTGTCCCAGATGTTACTCACTTTCCCCATACCTGTTACCACCCCCACTCATCTCCTCGCTTCACTTTGACAGTAGATGTTTTCATTCTTTCCGACCAGGTGAGGGTGTCTAGCATGTTAGCTATCACTGTCAGCCCTGCAATTATGGGATTTGAGCTCCCAGAACAACGCTGCGGGGGCCAGAGCAGGGTTTGGTGTGTACGTAGTGGGGAGGCCCCAGGGCCACGGTCTGGACTGTGATGTGAAGTGTGAGTCAGAGCAGGGAGTGACAGCAGTAGCCTCTGGCAAGACAGTGCCCACAGGGAGAGTGTGTCACATCTAGATGAATGCATTAGTCAGCCAAACATTCACAGGCACCTTTTCTGCATTTCCTTGACATTGATTTGTGGAACATTTATTTTGGCATCTACTAGCAGTGTAATGCAAATATATGACAAAAATAAAGTTGGGTCAACAGGGTTTCTTTTATCGTAGTGTTTTCATTTTGCATGCAGGTTATCGTTGCTGCTATAGGACACTGACACAGGAACACACAAAGGCACACATTCAGGCACAAGACAGTCACATTCCAGCTGTGGTATCACTGAAACACAAACAGGAGCGTGTGCACACACACACTGCTGCACATTCCTAGGGGGCTGTTGCAGCGTTGCTCACATGTTGCAATGGCCTCTGTGTCTCTGGGTCAGAGAGTTCTGGTGAGTGACCACCTTTTTAGCTTCCCGCCTTGTTTGTTTTCCAAAGACAGTGTCATCAATTCTCTAACAAGGGACTAGACACAGCAACAACAAAGAGCACAGGACCTCCCTGTTGCTCCTTGTGTAGTCCAGTGACTGATGGAGCATGCAGGCAATAACAGACATCGGCGCTCTTGTGTGTCTGACTTCATTCTGCAGCAGCGCATACGTGTGTATGTCTGTGTAAGCTTGTGTACATACCTTTATGTGCTCCATTTGATTATCATAACATGAAATCAGGTTTGTTTTGCAGTCAAATGTGAGACAAGACCAAGAATATGGTGCAGTCTGTTGACCTGGACATACACGAGTAAAGATAACTATCCGAGGGACAACAGTTGCCTGACGAGTGTAATCAGATTAAAGGCAAATGCAAATTATTGAGATAATACTTATAATATAATAACTTTGAAAATACAAAGCATCACCATCACCTATATTCCAAAAGTATGAAAACATGACTGTCAATTGTAACCACATGGTAGACGAAGCTAAAAAATCATTACATTATATCACTACATCAGCTATATTGTTTAGTGTACTCCACTCTGTAGTTTTGTTTTGGCTGCCATTGCAGAAAAAAATGGAAGGAGGGTCCTGAATGCTTTTGTGGGAGTCTCAATTTATTCCACCTTGACTTTAATAATCAGCATTAAACTGCATTTACAGTATAAAAACACTTTTAAGTGTGTTACAAAGGAGTCAAACAGAAACGAAAATAACTATTTTGTTTCACCTTCAATTAATTTTGTTGTATAATGATTGTATTTATAAGTTGGTACAGCTCAAATAGTTGATCTTCGAATTTATTTTGATCATACTTTTTGACAGGGATGATAATACCTACTAAAACCTGCTTGTCACTCACTGCCTTTCACAGATATGGCCTTTTCCCCATAAGGCTGGGTGGAACCACAAACACAAGGTCTACACTTTGCTATTCTAATTGATTGATGTTGTCTTTTGGCCAACTCAGGCTCTCCAGGCCTCAGCTTTATACAAATATGCATGCTAAGAAACAAAGACAGGAAGTGGAAGACTCATGTCTCAATTTTACCCCGACTGCTTTTTTTTTTTTTTTTGTCTACATGAAACAAACTGAAACCCACAAAAATGTTGGGTGACAAGAAACCCCACCGTGTCTTTCATGATATCTAACGATGTCACACTTTATTAATCTACACAGAGGAGGTTATCTGATTCCACTCTCCCATTCACTGGGAGGTCAGAGTCCAGGGTCGGCTACAGAACAGGGACTCGATATCTTTATGAGAGCGGATGCCTGCCAACACTGTGGCTTGGACCGAAGTCGTCCAGTTGAAGGACAGTCTCCCAGTGTTTACACCAACATTCATTGTCAATACAGCAATACCAACGGCCATTGTTATGAACACAACAGCAACACTGGACATCGAAACTGAACCGCTTGGTATTTTATACAGTAACTGTTTACAAAAATATTAAACTTTATTCATGAAGAGGCCGAGTTTGGCCAAAACAAACTGTCAGATTGATAAAGACGCCACCATGGTTGCTGGAGAGACAGTAGCATTTTCCCCTCAAGGATGTTTACCCCTGAAGCCAGGATGCATGCATACTTTTATTTTACAGCAACATTGTCTTTCCCAAGAGAGCCATTACTGCTTTGGCGAGTTAGAGAAAGTCCCTGCAGCAGCAAGCTGAACTTAATTCAACCCTCTGATATTTTTAATACTTCTTCACCAGCTCTGGCCAAGTAGGACAGAACATACAAAGCAGCACGAGGGAACATTCAGGGCCAACGCATCCTTTTCGGTGAAAACCCGCCTCCCTGCAGTGTCTTTATCTACGTGCACTGTGTGGCAGTGGAGAGGATAAGCATATTTAGGTTGCATGTTTCCTCCCAAACTACATTCCCAACACCGTAGATCACCGACATTACAGCCCTTACATCCCCCTGTTAGCGCTCGTATATACAAACACACACCTGCTGGGGCAAGGCCGTCTGGGAGAGAATTACAGCAGGCTAATTTATGAGACCCAGGGGAGGCCAAAGGCCAGGAGACCCAGACTGGCCTGACCTCACTTCCTCCTTTCATGGTCTCCAAGTTAGACCCTTGATACACAGAACGAGGCTTCAGTTTTTAAACACATCACCCTGTCACGGTCTTTCAAACGAAAACCATGTATCTTTTTTCTAACCTGGATAACACAATGAGCCCTGGGGGACTGTGACAACATTCAAGTTAGCCGTCACCTTCGGCCCACTATTGTGGAATATTTGGCACTTTCGGAGCCGATGGTAAGTGGGTGAGAACAAGGTTTTGGTAAAAAATCCGGCCCCGGGCTCGCCTCTGGCCTCCTCATTTCCTCCAGTGAGAAGGCGCTGTCATCCGTCACTTGGGCCCAGGCAGGGGCACAATAGCACGGTCTAGGTCCTGGCTACTGACACCATCACATGGGCTGCTGATAAGACTCACCTTCCGGGACCTAGAAGAACTGAGCCATTACAGACACACAACAGCTTGGTCCTTTGCCATTCCTACTGATGACCATGAAATGAAAGGAAAAAGGAAAGCGCACTACATGAGGCCAGCACACTCTGCATGCAATTGTGCTTTCTGCTACATTTTAAAAGGTCCTCTAATCTTTATGGCCTCATCACTTCCATCTTGCAACACGCTCTCCTAACGCAAGATTCACGGGAAGAGCTTTCACACCCCATTGAATGACCCTCTCTTGGACTCGCATACGAGGAAAACAGATCGTGCAGACACTTGAGCTAATCTACTCTCCTACAGTAACAGTCTATTGTTGTTATTAGCTTATCGTGAGCACTGTAAGACAAGAGAGCAATCACACTTCAGTTCCTCATCAAACATCCAGGCTGTTATGGTAACACCTGTAAACAAGCAGCTCTTCTGTTGGAAGATATTAAGTGCTTCTCCACAAAGCTGTGTCATGTCATAATACCACACACACTCACACACACGGCCTGTGCAGTGCACCCACAGTTACAGGAGGTGTTGACGCTTTCTTTATGCAAAGTTTACTTGTGCAGTAAAACACCGCCCGCCCCCCTCGGCTTTACAGAAGCAGGAGGAAAGATAATTGCTGTCATTACCGAGTCATCAAGCTTCCATTCTTGTGTTCAGGGATCTACTGCCTTTAGAGAACATTCAACCCTATACGGTGCAGCTCCGTCTCCCAGGAGGACTGGATTTCTGAGGCCTGCAACCACAGATATGACTATACACCTGCCACTCTGCAGAGAAGACGCTGCTTCAACAGGTTAGCCAGCAAGAGATAGAAAGAAGGAGAGGAACAAGAAGAAACATGTTCGGGGCTGCCTGGCAAGACACCAACTTTAAACAAAGTGTACTGAGAGGAATGATTGAAATTTGACTGCTGCAGAGGTAGAGGTGTTTTTTATTTACCTAATTATTTTTTTTTCCTTTTCTCCCTCTGCCCAGTATACATGTGTCCAGGGGTTGCGCGGCCTCTCCCTGCTGCTGACCCGTGTGTTGGGGGCCTGACCTTACTCGGCTTATCGCGATGATTCTGAAATGAAGATGATGTATTGCAGAGTCGCACTCAGCACCGAGCAGCTCCTTGACACTAACTGAGAGTCTGGGTTTTGTTACAGGCAGGAAACAGACTCTTCCGCTCCGTAAACACGCTCCTCGGCTTTGGCCACTCTCGGATTGGGGGGGGGCTGTGCCGGTAGCACGCGAAGGACCACTGCTGATGGTCAAGCTGAGGGCTCGCGAGGCCGTGAGCGCGCGAGTGCACACGAAACTAATTGCTGCCGTTCGAGCGCGAGAGGTTTTGAATCTGACGGGGGGGAAAAAATAAGAAGGGTGAGCTTTTCAGATGACATTTTAAGCAAACTGGTGTGAGTCAGCATCCCAGAGCTTTCATGTTCCACCTCGGTCCTGTCCAGGCGTAAACAGCTCATATCTCAAATCAGGCAGCTCGTTATGTAACGCGCATTGATTACTGTGTTTGGTCTGTTGTCTTGTTGAATCACTGTACAATAAACACAGCGGGGTAAATATTTGGGGGACTAATTGATGAGGTGCACAGGCCCGTTGGAGCACTCTGATGAACCAATACATTCCACATAACTCAAAAAAAAAAGAAAAAAAATCGAACTGTTGCCCATATAAGTAAATGTTGAAGAAGACTGGCCATTATGTTCACGAAGTGTCTCTGTGTGTTGGTGCAGTTTGAAATGCTTTTAGCCTTTGTGTTGAAAAACACCTATTTACTCCGCAGACGTAACTCCATCTCCTGCTTCCCCACTTCACTTTAATGGACAATTTTAAAAGACAGGGATCTCCAGAAGAAGAAGAACAAGCAGAAGAAGGTGGGGTGGTGGGGTGGGGGAGAGGGGGAGCGGCCCTAATCTAAACAGCGCCTTGTTGATGGTGAGCGGATGAGATTATGTCGGCATGCCCTCCTTTTCTTTCCACACGGTTAAGGAGCAATGGGCCTTCAGACCCTGGCGCCTGCACTTGGCCACAGATAGGAGACCGGTGTCCCGTTTCAGCCAGCTCGGCCTTTGGCGCACAGGTAACATCAAAGAGGAACTCTACATTAAAGATGACCCCGTTTTTGATTATTATTTGGGAACATGTGAAGACTGAGAACCATAAGTGAATCCGTGACTTCTGTTTTTGGAGTCATACGTTAAACATAAAAAAAAAAACATTTTCTGAGTAATTACAATAACTTGTTCAATTCAAGCAGGTGATAATTAGCCTATTATTATTATTCAAAGATTTGTATTTCCAATTATTATTATTGTGTCAATTTTAAATCACATTTTAATCAGTAAATATATTATTTTTAATTAAGCGTCATTGCTGTTTTATTTAAAATTAAATTGCGCAAAAGAAACGGAGAATTTCAATGAAGCAAACTTCTAATAATTAATATTAAACCCAGGGCTTATTTTGGAAATACTGACCCAATGTCAAGGGAAAGTCACCAAAAAAAAATCCTAAAAAACTTTCTCAAATTGGGGGAACATAAATAAATCACACTGCACTAAATTTATATTCTTCATGCCTCCTCACGCTGCCAATTTTATCTCATTTCCCACAGTCGCTGCATTTTATCTTATCCACGGGTTGCCGAGACAGGAAACGAAGATATGCGTAATCTTCAAACCACCGTATAGTGATGATGGGAAGAGTTGTGATTTCCTGGGACCATTCAACACAGACAAGACGAGAATTTGAGCAACAATTACCTAGAGGTGCCGCACCAAATTAAGGGTTTTGCATTATGAGCTTTTTAATTATAATAAAATGGAAAGGTCCCTATACTGGTCCCTATACTATGCTGCAGCTGCTACTGCTCTGTCAGAAAGGGAAAAGGGAGTGTAATAAAAATGTTCTTACCTTGAACACCTTAAACAATCTGACGGCACAGGGTGATAATATTATTTCATAAATTGGGGCTATTTGTCTTCCTGACAGAGAGAGAGAGAGAGAGAGAGAGAGAGAGAGAGAGAGAGAGAGAGAGAGAGAGAGAGAGAGAGAGAGAGAGACTCCCTCCCCCGCCAGGACGTCACTGAAAGGGAGAGGACAGCATCTTGGCTTTCTAACAGGATCGACCTCTTTCTCCCTCAGCCCCCCAGCCACAGTCCCACAGCCAGAACAGAGGGATGTCACAGCTGAAGGAAAGACAGTCCTCCTCCTCCTCCTCCTCCTCCTCCTCCTCGTTCTGCATGAAAAACAAGCAGCGCGCGACCATTCTTCACGCTTACGCACGGGGTATTTACTTCTTTTACGCGCCCCGCGGAGACGAACTGGTCTGATTTTGGATCCACTGACTGTTTATCTGTCATCTCCGTGTTGGTGGTGATAATGCTTCCCAGTCCGGTCATACCGTCTTCCACTACGCCTTTTTCTGTCAAGGACATACTGAAGTTAGAGTTGCAGCAGCAGTCCCAGCAGCAGCAGCTCCAGTTCATCTCCTGTTTCGGTCTCTCTGGTGGAGCTTTCCCAAACAAACCCCTCCGCTCTCACTCGCCGCCCTCCTGCATGTTGGCCGGCAGGGACAGTCCGAGTCCCATCAGCTCCGGCCTGTCGGAGAGCGAGGAGAGGATGTCCTCCTATCTCAACACGATGGCGGTGCCGGACCGACTGGCGGGGTCCGGGCTGCCGGTGGAGATGTTCGCTAACTCCGCACAGAGCAACCCCGCAGAGCTGCGTCTGGAGACCGAGCAGGAGGAGCAAGACAGCAGTGAGTACAGACAGCGACTCTTCTCATCCAGACACAAGGGAGGACGGTGGTCAACCTGTCGCTTTTAGTTCACTGTGAAAGCCCACGGAGATGCCACAGCAAGATCATGCAAATGTTAAAAACAACAAAAAAAAGTAAAACCTTGAAATAACAGTTGAGGTTGATTTTAAGAGATTTCCATGGAGAAGTAATTAGCATTAGTGAGCTGACTAGATATCATGTGATTCACAAAAGTTCACTGAAGGATTTTGTTATTAACCTAATATAAAATGAATCTAACATAAACATCTGTGCTTAGGCTTATTGCTTATTTTTCTTTAGAATTTAGAGTAAAAGCAGAGTTGAGCCCCACCTTGCAATGACGCCCAAAAAATGGTGTTTAAGCCGTTAATGAGCTGCGATTAAATATCTGTGAAGACATTTAAGTGTTTGCATCTGTAGTTATTTATCTATTTTAATCTATCCGTATGAATCACTGGGCTGAATAAAGCACGAGACTTTTAATTACAGCGCCAAGTCTTAATATATACAGAACTGTATAACCACCACAGAAAGTGAAGAAATATCCATCTATATAAAATGGGCTTAACGACACCTATAATTTCCCACGTGCGAAAATTAATATAATGTAATTGGTTTAAGTTCATAGATGAATTGTCAAATATTAGGACCAATAGTCAAGCCCTCCTTGAGGGACAAAAACAACAAACTTTGGTGTATTTCCTAATAAGCCACATTAAAATGCTATAATACTATTTCTAATCCACAACACCATATTTCTCTGTATATTTTACATAAATAATTATTCCAATAATTAATGTGAAAGTGTCAATATTATTGGGGAATTACTGAAAAAATAATCCCGCAACAAATTTATTTTGAATGGAAAACCTATTTTTAAAAAACAATATTCTAAGGAAAGTGATATTTTTTAATAATTAATCTGGATGTGTGTATATAATAAAATGAAGAAGTCATGGAGTAAAAGTATTTTCTTAACATCTTTGATGCTCAGTTAATTCCCTGCTCTCTGTGTGCAGACAGCTGCGGGGTGCTGCGGGGAGACTGTGAGGACCACGACTCGGAGAAACCCGCCGCCAAGCAGCAGAGGACCCGGAGGAAACCCCGCGTCCTCTTCTCCCAGGCTCAGGTGTTCGAGCTGGAGCGGCGCTTCAAGCAGCAGCGGTACCTGTCCGCCCCGGAGAGAGAGCACCTGGCCAGCTCCCTGAAGCTCACCTCCACCCAGGTCAAGATCTGGTTCCAGAACAGGAGGTACAAATGTAAGAGACAGCGGCAGGACAAGAGCCTGGAGATGGCGGGTCACCACCATCACCACCACCACCACGCGCCGCCGCCGCCCAGGAGGGTGGCGGTGCCGGTGCTGGTCCGGGACGGGAGGCCTTGTCTGACCGGATCCCAGAACTATAACACGTCTTACACAGTCGGGGCTCCAAACCCGTACGGCTACAACGGCTATCCGGCCTACAGCTACAACAGCTCGGTGTACAGCAACACTTACTCCTGTACTTACTCTGGTCTACCCACCCTGCCGCCCAGCACCACCCCCGCTGCCAATGCCTTCATGAACATGAATTTAGGAAACCTTGGCGCACAGACGCAAAGCCAGGCTGCCCAAGGACCGGTGGTCACACCCTGCCAAGGAACTCTGCAGGGCATCCGGGCATGGTAGCGCAGTCCACACACACACATACAGACACACACACACACAAACAATCACAACTGAGAGAGCCAAATCCGGGATGGCGGAATAGACTCAAGCATGTAAATCCGATCAAGTGGTGCGAGGAGAGCGCAATTCATAACTGTAACGCATAACACAACACACAGGCCAGGAGGCTGTAACTCAAGGCAGGCCTATGAGGAAACCCTAACCCGCTGACTGACTCACACTCTACATGTAACTACAGTGTGCGCGCTTTTCTCTGAGCCACAACGTGTAGGAAACTGCTTCAATCTGAATGAGCAAGGACTGTGCGTACTTGGCCTGTTGTGGCTAAAAATAAAAAATAAAGACAATGGAAATTATATGCACATTTTCATAAACACACACACACGTTTTCATGCATTCAGCAGCAACAACAATGAATCTATCATTGGCCTAATCCAATAAGATCCCCAAAGAGTGCATTACAAATAATATGGACCACTATTACAATCTTATAGTATTATGATTTTTGTGTTTGACCTTTTGTTTTTACTCAAAAAGGCTTTTAAAAAATAAAATATCAGTAATGATGAAATTAAATGATACAAGTGACTGTATTGTACTGTGTTTTGTGTGTGTGTGTGTGTGTGTGTGTGTGAGTGAGAGAGAGAAAGTGTGTGTGTGTGGGAGAGAGTGTGTTCCTATAGAATCACAACAGATACAATACAACAAACACACGAAAAACGAAAAAACGGGCATTTCTACGCGCAGTCAGACGTTTCTGATCTTGTTTGGAAGTTCACTTCTATTACACATCAACATCCATATGAATGTGGAAACTGAAATAAATTTATGTCGAGGAGAGTCTTATTCTTCAAGCATGTAGTTCGTCATAGTCTCAAATCGTTTCTCAAGCCTAGAAAGTCTTCTTTTTTTTTCTTGTGAGAAAGCTTGTAGGAGACTTTGGTCTGAGACAAGAACCAGAAACAGAGAGAATTTAGAGGCGAGCTAATGTCCGGTCAGGATTCACAGATGGACATTAACCAGACAGCCAGCATCCTCGGGACCCACAGAGCGAATAAACTCACACAGCTCTGGATGATAAATATCGCTGGAAAATGTTCTCTTGGTTGATGGATGATATTTAAATAAAATATGGCAGTACAGCCCCATAATAATAATAATCTTTATTATAGCCTACTATAAAATAATCTGGTAATTTTGGTATAGGCTTAGAAGTACATTTATTGCAATTATAGGATTAGTAAACAATAATTATCCACACACTGAAGATGGACTTTAACAAATACCTTCACCTCCCAGACATGGTGGAATATGCAGACACTATTAAATGGAGATGAATGGCGGCGTAAAGCCAGTGTTTGTCTCCCCTGATGGCTTCTCTGGCCACTTCCCCTGGCTACTGCACTGCCGGTAGGACATACCTGGTGTCAGCTCTAAGTGCTGCGGAGTCACAAGTGTAAATAGAGCTGGCGACAGGACGGCGATGCCTGAGGACGCGGCCTGGCCACGGCTGCTCTGACAGGCGCTGCGATCGCTATCTCCTGCTTCCAAAGATAGCAGCTCTACTCGGCTCATCGCTGCGCTGGGCGCGGAGTTTCCCAAAACAAAGTCTCCAATGGCAACCACTCAAGGAGCTTACAAAAGAACCAGGGCCCAAATATAGAGACGGGGGGGGGGTGAAGAAGCTGGAGTAAAGGTTCTCCCATTAGGTAACCCTCCAAGTAACGTCAAGCATCAGATATGGATTTAACTTCAGCCAATTAATCCCCGATTCGATCATTATCTTGAGGTCTGAAAACTCATTTGCAGTGTTTTGACGCCGAGTGGTGCAAAAACGTCCGAGACAAACTTGTGGTTCTGTGCTGTGTAAATTAAACTGACGTGACTTAACCTGAATCAATTAATCATAAGGCCAAGATTTAAATATTTTTCTTTTATGTGGAGCAGAAAGTTGTTTCTTTTCATCACATCTGCTCACTCAGCCAGATCATTCATTCTCAGTGATTGCTGACTGCAGTGTTTTAGCGGATGCGCACGCACAGTTTTACTGATCCAGAGGCCGCGAGGGAGAAAATCTATAGGAGAGTTTGAAAATATGAATGTATGAATTAACTCAGATTATAAATCAAGCATGTTGTGTACAACTGCGCGCGAGCATGGTGAATGAAAGGGCTGCGCCATTCAGAAATCAATTTGGTTTCAGGAAAAAAAAGGTTATTGGATAATGAATGAAATCCTCACACGGTTTCACTGAATAATAATGCTAATATTTTGTAATTATGGTTTTGACGTGTCGTGGTTTGGTCGCATGGAAGTGTGCTGCAGTTTCCACGCTGCCCTTACAGCCATGTTCTGACACCCTGGAGCTGCGCAGCGCTCTGTGGCAAGCAGAGAGATTTCTGTGTTTAGCCAGAGGAAGAAAACAAAACAACACGGAGGAGGCAGATCAGCGCATCTGTCATCACGTCGCCTCATCGAGGGATAGGCCTGCTGATTGTGTAATGCGCGTGCTGGTGTGTGTGTGTGTGAGAGAGAGCGAGAGAGAGAGGAGTGGAAGTAAGTGTGTGTGTGTGTGTGGGGGGGGGGGGGTGCATCAGCATAGTTGCCATCTTTTCTTATTACCGCCTCTTAACTTTAGAAACCATGCATGGTGACCACACAGCGGCGCTACGCACCTGTCTGAGCAGCCGGGCTGGATTTCCCTTTTTACAATAAAATAGTCCCTCTTTACTCCTTTGTGTCGTGGGTTTTGTTGACTGTCATTATGATTTTATTAGCAACATGGCGTCCAAAAACATTGCCTACAAATCGTCCATAACTGTCTGCATGAAAAAGAGCAAATTTGCTACAAATCATAAATGAAGACTGATCTGTTCCAGTCTAATGACGGCTGAGTCAAATTTAGCCATCTTAGATTAGAGTGACCCTGATGGAAATACAGGAGAATTTAGTGTAAATTGAACGTTTTAGTTTGATAATAATTCTGCGATCATAAATGGTCGCAACATTGTGGGGGGATTTTAAAACCATGTTTTCACAAATGTGGATTTTACGCACGACATGCCATCTTTACGCATCTGATTTTCTTGCCATAGTTTACTTGTATTAATAATTAGTAAACACACAAAGGCTGAAATAGTTCCAATGTGCAAGAACAGCTTCCAGTCTTCATTATCCGATTCATGTCTATTAAGCCTATTGACTGTAATACTGAATAATTGCTCAATTTAGTGAAATTGCGCTTCTTCTCTGGGGAGCTTAAAATATTCGACAGTTGCAGTTAGAATTAATTATTGTGTGTATAAAATCAATCCCAGGTGTTCG
The DNA here is from genome assembly GCF_045865225.1 of Trachurus japonicus. Lineage (NCBI taxonomy): Eukaryota > Metazoa > Chordata > Actinopteri > Carangiformes > Carangidae > Trachurus > Trachurus japonicus. Next base: position 17,666,561 of record NC_140921.1, on the reverse strand, counting down.
AAATATGAGCTGATAAAAAACACAATCCCAAGGTTAAATTCTTCTTTTGCAAAAAAAAAAACAGTGCACCTCGTCCTGAGGTAGCCGGGCTCAGGCAGCAGGATGAAGCTGGGCGGTGCGAAGGAGGGACCAGGCAGAAACACAGCCTATCACATGGTGACTGGAACTGCCGCAGCTGGAATAGGCTTGACAGCTCTTGATAAAGTCGGTTCATTAGCAGACCGAAGTTTGTTCACCGCAATTAAGTGAGAGCAATTAAAGAGAGCTGCGAAGAAATCGAATGAAAAGCCTGAGGACGTTTTGCCTTAGCGCAGCTCATCTCTTGATGCCTTCTGGTAAACCGCCTGCGAGCGCGAGGAGCTATCAGTGCTTTTGTTTTGATCATGACATTAAGTTTTTCGTCGTTCTCTATCAAAGACATCCTCACTGGACGTGATGCCCGGGGGAAGCCTGGTCCCAAGAATACAGAGGCGCTTTGCGCATCAAAGCGCAACATCTGCACCGCGCGCGATAGCACCAGACTGCCTGATGTGTCTCTCCAGGACTCGGAGGAGAGCTGCATCCAGCCAGAGAGGCTTCCTCCTGATCCCAGGCTGCCGCTCAGACCGGACCGACCTGATACCTGCAGCGAGGAGGCCACAGGAGAGGACACACAGCCCAGAGAAGGTAAAGAGTTTTATAAGTGTGGCGATTGAAACAAATCTGTGGTTAAACACATATGACAATAATGAGACGATTTTCTGGATTTATCGTACATTTGTGTTAAATAAAATAAATAAAAGCATCTCGAAATAAGATAAATTTAAGGAAAACTTAATTCAAAATAAGAATAATTAAACTTTTTCTTTTGGAAACTGGTGTTTCCAAAACTGTCATTTTTGTCTCAATTTTTTTAAAAGATAAAATTCACATCAGAAATCAAGAGATATTCCAAATAAAAATGACTGATTTTCATATGTCTGGATCACAGACATAGAGGACCAAGGGCCACTAATGTAACTTATTTGTTTTGTCCTCTTTGTGCCGTGGCAGATGTTGTTCTGTTGTTTGATAAAAGTTGTCAGTGTCTGGAAAACGACAATAACACCAGCGGTGTGAGTTGTGTGTAACAACGGATAGAGGAGGAAACCTTCTAACATCAGCACCATGGAGTGACCTCTAAGACAGCAGCTGCAGGACCTTGGCTGAGACAAAAACAAACTTATTGTCACATATTGTTATTGTGTTTCATAGGCGCTGCAGCCGAGCAGCGGCAGTGCGTGGAGCTGGAGAGACGGCAGACACAGAGGGTGGGGGCAGAGGAGGATGGATGTGAACACAGCGGGGAGACGCTCAGCTGTTCATCCGATGAGCAGCGATCCAAGTCCGGTCCCAAGAAGCGCTCCAGGGCGGCCTTCTCCCACGCGCAGGTCCACGAGCTGGAGCGCCGCTTCCACGCGCAGCGCTATCTGTCGGGGCCCGAGCGAGCCGACCTGGCGGGAGCTCTGAAGCTCACAGAGACCCAGGTCAAGATCTGGTTCCAGAACCGGAGGTACAAAACTAAACGGCGGCAGATGGCGGCGTGCGGCTCACCGAAGAAAGTAGCCGTCAAAGTGCTGGTGAGGGAAAATCAAAAGCAGTATCATCATGCGAGCGGAGTACACATCCCCATGACTGTGCCCCTGTACCAGGCCTACCAGTACCAGCCCTACCTGCACTACTTCTGCCAGCCGTGGAGCATCCACAGCCTGTCCTGTGGGGGGATGCTCTGAGGCTCTGAGGCTCTCTCCTGACAGTGGACAGTCAGTGACTTCAACAGGTGTCACTTCAGATCCAGGTGTCCGACTGTTGCAGCAGCTTCTGTTCAGTCAGTGGATGCTGCGCCAACAGGGACGTGTTCGCACAAAGACACAACAGCGTGGCCTTGGCTCCCACTGGACTGTTTTTTTCAGACAATTAAAGTGGTTTTAAATTATGGTTATTGTTTGCCTCATTACTATAGGTCAGTTTGCCATTTTAAGCATAAAAACTTGGGTATTCATGGTTCATAATACAAAACTTTCTAACCACGACTAGTTAAATTTAGGCATAGGCCTTTGGAAGTTGTTTTAGTCAAGTAAAATAACATTTTAATGGTTACCTTGTGAAGCTCGTCTGTTAAGATCATTTCTGTTGATAGGATCATTTCTATGTGGGATGAAATCTTTAACATTTAAGGCCAAGATTTGAGTAGGCTATCGTCATTTTGTAATGATTGACAAGAAGAAAATAATTTCAGAAAAGTTTAAATTCTGGTCTCCTGGGTCATCTTCTCATTATCTTATCTCATTACCTTCATTTCATTACCTAATATCTATATTTTGGGATGGAGGTGTCAAAAAAGGGAAGGTGGGGTAGTATAGGGTTTTAAAAAATGCAGTTTAAAGGGACAACGAGGAGTTTCTGTTTGGTTATAAAAAAAAAAGTCTCACGTTAATGTGGATGAATCTACGCTACCCACACTTGTTAATGGGCCCATTTTCGATAAATATATCGTTTTGTCTCTATCGTTATTTTGTTATTATTAGTGGTGGTGGAAATGCTGGTCGAGCCGACTAGCTTTCTTTACTTTCGGTTTCGTGGCGAGTCATGAGAATAACGCCACCGAATCGCCGTTTATGGTCGGAACTACGACGGTATCTGATCGTCTTCGAACCTCTGACTTTAATTCTTGATGAATGAAAACATGAGTCTGTCTTGCGCCGGTCAAAGAATTATACGGTGCGCGAGGAGGCTCATAAATGTAGTGTGAAAACGCTTTGCTTTTCCAAAACTCCTCGTTGTCCCTTTAAATTATAGAAAGTTAAATGTATTATTCAATTGCCCTTGTGCTTTTTACAACCTTTAAATATCACACTATGAAAAAGTTTAAAAGAAGCAATGTGTAATCTGAATTAGCCTATTTAACAGTTAAATGTAGCCTACTAAAAATGGTATTTGTGCTCTGTATTCAACAGCACAGTTTAATTAAATTGGTCAGTTACGTTGACTTGAATTAAATCCAGTGGGTCTCAGAAGATGCAGCTGCATCTTCTTAATTACCTACATTTAATTAATGTAGATGGCATTGGTGTATATCAGTGTAAATGGGCTCTGAAGAGCCCATATTGTGCTCCCCCCCTTTCTTAGTGACTGCCAGTGACAGAAAGGGATCCTGAATTCATACAAACCCAAAGCGAGTAGCTTATGACCGACATTTTTAGTAGGTATTTATTTTATTTATGGGACATCTAAAAACTCTGTGTCATCTGCAAGAACATGTTCATTACACAAGGTTTACAGAGCCTCAGTAAGTTTTCAGAGAGTGTCTGGGATCAGGTTCAGAATGCATGAAAATATAATTTACTGTATAGCCTTTAAAAGGTGTGTGTGCATGTGTGTGCGTGTAGAGGGACCAGTGAAATCCTTCCTGCCAACAACAGCAAATTGATTTCAAAAGATTTACCGACTCACCCAAATGATATAAGGTGAATATTTATTGTTTTTTTAAAAGGTGTGTGTGTTTTTTTCTCCGTGTGTAAAGAGTTTTGCATAGGCCTATAATACTCTCTAGTGTGAGCTGCATGAGTCATAGAGGGCCAATAGACCGTGAAGATGTTGCACCATCCAGCTGGCCTGCACAAGACAGCGCACATTAATCATACCTTAGTGAAAAGACTGCACCCTCATCCCAAACTAAAAAAACACAATAGCCACACTTGATAGGAAAATAAAAACATAATTCTCCAATGAGGTGACTAGTGCTTTGGCAGAGTTCTTAACTGATTGTACTCACCAGCCAGTACAGTATATTGACTGCCAGGATTGTGTGGTATAAATGGAGCCTGCAGCACAACACTCTGCCCCGACTGATGCACAACAGATAATCAGATATAAAAGAAGTCCTGGATGCCAAGGAATCTACAAGTAAAGAATATCTATTGTACGTGTGTAGCATGTACCTGCTGTGATTTCCCTATGGCATTACAGTGTTATCATGTACAAAATGTTTGCCGGTGTTTGTCTCCAGCTGGCTAGATATGTCTGCAGGAGCCAAGCAAATATCATCATTAAAATACAACAACATTAAAGAGGCCGTGACATCAAAGAAATGTGATCTGAAATAGGTACTTCAACTTCCCGTTTCCCATAACAAGCTACTTTGGCCGGCAGGATCACCCTGTGCCATACGCTGGCACCAGCCCAAACCTCATTTATCTCTCACACATCAAAACACCACTTCAAGCTGTCCCTAAGTGGTTGGCATTGTGCACAACAGGTTTCTGGGCGGAAGAAATAACACATCTCCTCTTGACTGTCTGTAAGCTAGCAGGCTGGGGCACAATTAAGTTGAATTATTTTTTATTTACTCAGGCCACATATGCCATTCACAACTTAGAGGTCTAAGACTCTGCAACATAAAAGGCCATTGCTTCGTGGCTCCCAAGTATGTCACTTTCTATGAGCTCTCATTATTCACATTGTGTTGGTGAATGGACGCTCTTGTGTTTGCTGTCTCCCGTGACTAGATAAGAATTTTTTTCTTTTCCTGCGCCCGGTCTGTGATGTCACATTGATGTAAATTTCCATAGAGAACAATGAAAGACACTGAAAAGGAAAGGTGACCACACTACAACCTGAGAGGCAGGAGCTGCCACTGACTTTACTGAAATGAAATCTGTGGTTGTTTATTATTGTTTATGTTGTGTTATTACAAATTAGGTCTTATTTTTGGTTTTATTCTTATCACAGTTTGATAAATTTACACTTACTAAGTTCATTAATGAAGTTCAGGGGTTGGGCAGCACAACTACATGAACATTTAATGAAACACGAGTGGTCACACAGTTACAGAAGTAGGACTGCGAAATAGGGCTGACAAACTTTTTTCTTCTTTCCTTGTCTCAGTAAGCAAAGCTACCCTGTAAAATTTGTAAAATGACAAGCACAGCTTTTTGTAAAATATACTGGAGCAACTTATTTCTAATACCCTGATGCACTTCAAATTGCATTTCAAAAATGCAACTCTAACAATGCACCCACACAATGTACCAACACTTCAGCTACAAAATAAGTTACAAGCCACAACACTCATGACCATGCAGCCATTTCCATAAAAAATGCAGCTAGTATCGGAAGGAACTGGCTAAAAACCTTGGCTTTTTAATTTACTTAAGTTGCAATACATTAACATGCTCGATACGAACAGCTTCACAAGCATGTATGTTCATCTGACACACATGCAGAAATGGATTGACATCGTGAAGGGACTTGTACCAGAATAGGGAAATATTTCTATGAAAGACATGAATCAATGTTCCCCTTTACACAGATCTACACTCCCACTGCTCTTCATCTGGTGTCATCATCATTAATGAAATGCTCCCTCTTTGTAATTCTAATACTCAGATCATGTATGTGTGCATATGGTGCTACTTCTTAATAAATGATTATGATGTTTGATTGGCAAATAGAGAGGGAGGCCTTCCCCGAGCATCATTACTGCCACGATCATGGACACTAACTTTTGGTCTGTGTCTGAAATCACAACTTGTATTTGTACTTGTACAATGATGGAGTAACATTATATAAGGAGAAGGTGGGGAGTGAGAGAGCTGGGGAGTGTTTTCAGACACAGTCTTAGTCTTGTCCCTTTACGTTCACCAGCTCTGTAAGTGGATGGATTGCCTTGCTCCAAAGACAAAGCTCAACACTAAAACACACAAAGGGCAACATACCAAAATATAAAACTCTGTCTGCGACTTTATCGCTGTATCACTTACAGCCATGTCAGTGCTTCAACTGCCTCTCTGGCGGGGAATGTGCTCCAGCCAGTATATCCCACTGAGCCATCAAGCATTACTGTATGTATAAATGTGTAATACTCAAGTATGTAAATATTTTGAGTTGTGCTTTATTCATGTGCCTCCACATGAATAGGCTCATAAAGCAGAGGGAAAGAGCAGCCAGACAGAAGAACATGTTAGTCTTCCTCTTTGAACAATCATCAGCGCCGGCTTCTACAACTTAACAAAGCATTAAATGGCAGACTCATTAATGCCGGTGCTAACGGGTAATTTCCTTTTGTGTTTTATGCCGCTGCTGGTTTCCCAGCTGCGAGGAATGCGCGGAGGGTGGGGCTGAGCTACGGTGAGCTACGCAGGAATGACAGTGCTCACCTAATCCCTGTTTAGCTGCACTTTTCAGATACAGATCTATTGAGAGAGAATTCTCACAGGGCTCCTGAGCAGCAATTATATGCATTTCCGATGTGCCTATTGTAACAGGAATCATTTTCTCAAGGGCCTTGTTGATTTAAACAATATTATATTCACTTAATGGCTACTGGCACCGAGACCTGTGGGGTAACGTCAACGGATTTAGAGCTTGCACGGAAGCGAAACTGGGAGAGGCTTCTGTCAAAAACGATGCAGATCCTGCCAGTTGTTGATCGTGCTATAGGACACAACTGGTTTTGCTTTGGGAGAATCATAGTGTGCGCGTTTTGCTGCCACTAATGTGGTGGCCCTCACCAGACACAGGGCAGGAATCAGGAAGGAGAGAGGTCATGGTTAATACCTCTGTTTAAAGACAGATCTGCTTCCCTTTGACCCGGCCTCTCTCTCCCCAAAACACACACACACACACACACAAAAGCACACACAGCAAATAATCCCACCCAGAGGACTCTTTAGGCTTGTTCCAGAAACTATTAGCAGATAGCATCAGTGCATGTAGGAATGTAAACATTTACAGTAAAGCTATAAGACATCAACTCCCCCTGGGGGAGACACATCCATCACAGGGCAACCACATCAGCTCTCAAAAGTCCCCATGGTTTCAAAAGGAATTACGCATCACACCTTTGCGCACAATTTGACCCGTTCCATATAATCAGCTCACATTGTTCTGCCTGACGTGTCGGTGAGGTTGTGTGATCACACTGCTGCTGATTTTATAGAAATGCTCCTGTGCTACCTGTGTCAATATTATTTTTAATTTTTTTTTTTACATTTTAAGATGAGCAGAGGAGAGAGCGAGTCAGCAGTTAGTGTGGCCTAGTGGTCGTAGTAGTGCACATGTAAAGAAATACAGCGATCCCAGGTCTGTGTTTGTCAGGAGCAGGGGCAGAGGTCATGACAAGGATTAGGAAAGATAGAAAGATGAGCCCACCCAGATCTTATAAAGAACAGGACATTTTTAAGGAAGCAGCCCAGGTCTGGTGTGTGTGTCTCTCTCGCTCTTTCTATGGCGTGTGTCTGGATAGCAGATACAGAATCGTCATGGCTCAGTGTTTGAGTGAGAGGGGAAAACCTCAAGAGGGAACTTTTGATAATTTTGCTTTTGAAAACTATTCCTATAACACATGCAATGCATACTAATGTCAAATGTATAACAAATATGTGAATGAAAATGGGAAAGTAAAAGTAGTGTTGCTTCTGTACACACACATTGAAAAGCTTGTCTGCTAGTTGTTAGGGGTGAGTACAGTCGTCGAGGTCCTCTGTCCATAGATGGACAGGAAGTCTTCCAGGCTGCTACATATCCTTCCCCTGACTCCTCTCCGCTCTCATGTCTCCCACACACATGCTAAGACAGACACACACACTCCTCCAGAGCCAGCCGGAGGAATCCAAATGTTTTAATTAGCGGCGATAAGAAGAGACAAGGAGAGCATTGAGCATTCTCCTATCAGCGAGCTGATAAAGGAACTACTCAGGCCCCACTTACGGCCTCTCAAGCTTCCCTCATCCTCCTCCTCCTTCTCTTCCTGGTCTAAGTCTCCACTGCAGGAGACTTAGACATCACTGATGCAGGAAATCAGAAAATATCCAAAATTTGAATCATTGTGAGGTGAGATGTCATCTCTTAGTTATCACCAAAACTCAAATTAAATCTGCACTTCCTGCCGTCCACCATTTGATTTTATCACACACATCTTCATCTTCTGATTCACATCTTACTTGTGCCCTTTTGTGCAACATATTCTCCTAGGTACATTTTGGTCTTTTTGTTTTTTTAAGACTACATCATTAACTGAACAGAAGGAGAGAAAATATTTCAGGGTTAGGACAGAGGCTCTTTGCAAAAAAACATGTCCTAACCTTGAACCAGTACTTTATCTCTGGAGGTCTGGACACACACACACACACAAATACATACACAAAATCCTCAAATCCACCTGATACACACTGATGGATACAGTGTGAATTGGGCACATCCTCCCTGAAGCTGTCCGTCTGCCAGAGTAACACATTTTTGAAAGTGTTACATGATGATAAATGTATACACTCTTCATCTGGGCTGTCACAAGAACTTTGCAGAACAAAACTGAAGTGGATTAAAATAAAACAGATTTCAAAAAAAGGAGGCATCAACACTGATGACAAAGCTCTAGTATAAATCACTGCTGACAATACCTGTCACTGGAGTTATTTCAGGCAAGTGTGCAATGAGGAGTTTTGAATCGGTAACGTCTGAATGCTTATACTGAATGAATAAATGAATGGTTTTCATCAGACCAGTTTGTGCTGACTAGAGCTCCGAGGCATAGCAGTTAAGCTCATTTGACAGGAAAGGAAGACAGCTTTCTTTTCAAGATCAAGTTCAAAGGGCAGGAGGCCTTTTTCTTCCTCCATGTCCCTGACTGCACCTGTGTCGCTTCAACACACACACACACACAAGGAATCTTGTCCACACCACTGACAGACAACTTTAGTTTTGGTCTCAGGCAGTGTGTGTGAACTGTGAGTGTCTTAGGTTGCGGCTTTCTGAAGTGTTCGTAAGAAGATTTTATGACCCCGCTTACCTTAAAAAGGAATTTGTCACAACATTTGAGACTAGGGATGTGTGTGTGCGTATGTGTGTGTGTGTGTGTGGAGCAATTATCCGTAACAATGCTGCCGTTCATCAGATCCTGCCACAGCTTTACTCCCAAAGGCCCAAGGGATGGTAAGTGTCGATGTGTGTTTATTTTTGTGCACGTGGAAATGTGTATTAGGATTTTGCTTTGATCGTGAAACTATTGTGGCAGACTAACTTTTCAATTGGGGATCTTTCCTTAGGCTACAATGCTGAAATATTCCCTCTTTACCCATTGCAAAGATTTTGCACAAAGCCTCCTGACTTGCTTTTATGCTCCCACTGATTTTTTGTTTTTCATTATCACACTCAGGCTATGACCGCTCATATGAAAATATCAGAGCGCTGCCTTAAGCACATTATTCCTGCTCTCCCACCTTCACCCTATTCTGGCCCATTAGCGATGACATTTTACTGTAAACACTTAGATTTATTGAGGAGCCTTCTATTCAACACAAGTGTAGCATGATATTTTTTTATTGCATGAGAAGAGAAAGGGATCCTGTTTCAAACTCTCACACACGCCATAGCCACACACAACATCTCCATATTGTCCTCTGCAGGCTTAACATCGCATAGAAATGCTCATAGTCATAGCAGCTGTTCCTTCTCCTCCCAGTTCCCTTGCTGCAGCTTTCTCCCACAGAGGAACTGCTGTGTGTGAGAGGGTATGAGTATTTGTGTGTTAGTGATCATCTCGGTGGTGGTGGTGGGAAGAATTTCTCCTCCCCAACTTGTTCTCTTAAGTGCTGACAGGAGACGTATCTCCCCCGCATCCTAATTCTCCACAGCACAGAAGCATGTGAGACGTTCAAGCCACAACTAGCGCAAGAGGTTGACAATCATTATGTTATATTGTTTGATTGGCCCAGATTCACATTTTACTATGCTTCATACTTCAGTCTGACACTGCCCTCTCAGTGTACTCTTTGGAGGCATGCCAGTGTTAAAAAAAAACAAAACAATAAACATCATAAACTCCGGCCAGGAACCATTTTTCATTTGTCACTTAATGTGAAAACTATATGGGCAGACCTATTGAAGCAAATATAATGGGCACTGAGGGCAAGGATGGAGCAACTATCCCAGAAAGTGACAGCACCAGATCTTCATAAGATTTATGCGCCCTAATGACGTTTACCACAAAAACAAATTCTGACAGCTCAATAACTAATTACACACGGTAACTGCCAGGTCTACCCAACTAAATCGACTGGCAAAACAAGGAACAAGTCACAAGTGACAAGTAGAAGATAAAATGAATGAAATATGTTCAACATATCTGACCAAACACACTTTTTAACACAGTGTCTAATAATAAGATTTCAGGGGCGGTGCGTGGCGCAGTGGTTAAGGCGGCCGCCCCATGTAGAGACTACAGTCCTCATCGCAGGCGTCCCCGGTTTGAGTCCCGCGTCGGGCAGACCTTTCCTGCATGTCATTCCCCCTCTCTCTGCCTCCCCCTTTCCTGTCTATCTCTACTATGGCTATCAAATAAAGGCATAAAAGCCAAAAAATATACTTAAAAAAAAAAAAAAAGATTTCAAATCACTTTTCACAAAAAGACCACAATTACAACACAATATGTGGAGTAACGGTAGATTAAATGACAACAGTCTTCGTAAGAAAACGTTGTTTTCCATGCTCACATAAACCACAGTACCGCAATCTATACAAAGGGTTCTAAAACATTCTACACACAGTGGACTATGTTTTAATGATGGCATATTCATTAAATCACATGTAGCGGCAAATTCGTGAAAAGCTGAAGCAACCCATCTAGACTTCAGAGCCCAAGAAGTTGAGTTTTTCTTGTGAAAGAATTCTGTTTCACAATTTTAAAAATTCACGTTATATTATGCATAAATTCAGCATTTTATTAAATATAAATCTATGCAGAAAAGTCCACCACGATTTCCCTTAACAGGTCAATCTGGCCCCAAGTGAGGGGGTTGGCTGGAGGATAATATTTCAGCATCATTTCAACAAAAGAAAAGCCCACTTTTCTCAGAAATACGATTGATATCAGATTACACAAATCCAATCAGCACTTTGCTTGTGGTCAATAATGGGAAAGAAACGTGATGAAAATAAGAGATAACATCTCAGTTCTTGCTTATCTTGCCTGCAGACGGTTGTTCAGGATCATGTTTTACAGAATGCCGGTAAATAAAAATCGAAACAAATTACTCCTGCGATAAATGTTTATCACATGCTCATTTGTTTGCTAAATTTATGCACCAAAGAGCTTGTTTGGTGTTCTCCTATTCCTGCTTTACTCTCACATCTCTCCTCTTGTATTGGCTTCTCAGCTCTCCTCCTCTCAAACCTGCTCTCTCTGCCTGGAGTGGGAGACACTGCAGCAGCCAAAGGGATTACAACAACAGCTCCTTTATCCAGCAGCACCCCCAAGGAGCGTGAGATCACAGCCTGTATGTGTCTGTGTGTATCCCAGTGAGTTAGACCAAGAGCCTGTAATCACACCTCATCCATTAGCTGCTGGCAAGGATGGAATAAAGTGGACATTATGGCATAATCCTGTATCACTCTGTAATTCATGCTGAGTGGTCCAGTCACGATTTGGCTTAATATATGGAGAGAGATCTGACAAGAGAAGCAACAAAAGAGCCATAAATATGTAGAGAGGGAGAGAAGGCGAGCGACTTAGGGAGAGTTGTTGTAGAGGACCCGAGTCCTTTAGGCATTCACATTCCTAAGTACCTTTGGAGTGTGTGTTTGTGACCGTGTGTGTGTGTGTGTGTGTGTGTGTGTGAAATACACCCTTCCACAGGTGCTTGCTGTAAGGGGCTTTGACCGGAGGCTTGGGTTTCCAAAATATGGGCTTACACCATTACACAAGGGAGTGTATATGCATGTGTGTTTCTGCCAGCCCTTCATCAACTTGTAAGGGTCTTTTCCACTAAAGAAATGACTGTTTACTACTGTGTGTGATGCTTTACTGGGCTGCTATTCTGTTGAGAGGAGAAAGTCTTCAGGTTTAGAAATACACACCTTCACATGTGCAGAGTATACACACACACCCACTGTGTAACACCTTATGTAATTATGACTGACAATATAAAGTGTGCCAGACCAATAACTCCTCTATTACGTGTGTCTTTATGTAAACTGTACAACAAAAAAAAAACGTTCTTTTCGTTTACAATGATGGAACTGCCAAAATATGCAAAGATAAAAAAACAAATGGTTGTCGAACAATGGAACAATGGTTGTCGAAACAATCTAAGGACAATGTAAGAAGTCACTCAGATGTTAATATTGGATAATATTAGTACCCACAAGTACTCACATACAGTATAGATTTATGAATGTATATAAATTTACATTCACACAGAAACACAGAATTCAAGACAACAAATGGTGCAGATATTGCACAATTATGTATACCCAGGAGAAATGAAAATAAGCCTGATGGTGTGCTATAGTCAAAGCTGTCCAATAAATCGTAATCATAATTTGTAATGATACTCCACCATCTCCTATGGTCAACGAAGTATATGTACAACAACAATTGCCCTACAGTTGCCTTAACGTGAGTTCATGACTTAGCTACAAACCCTGTGACTGTACAAAGGCTGTGTTGGAACCTACTCTCTCTGAGGTAGCTTATTATAATACTGCCATTGAAATGGCCAGAAAAAGACAAGCTATAGCCTTCCACGGGGGATAAACATGTTGGTCAGGGATTCATCCTACAGCAAGACAATGACCCACATCCACATGATGGAAGAGAAGCACCCTCCAGACGTAAATCACATACAGGGTCAGGTCAGAGCACTAAACTGGACAGAAACCTGTCATAGGGGCCCAGGCCTTACTTCCTGCAGCCCCATTGACGTCAGTAGATCCCTCAATGCACCCCACAAGCTGGACTCCCCCTGCAAGCACAGCACAGCACAGCACAGCACAGCACACAAGCAGACTCACTAGCCTTAATGCAACATAGCAACATTCACAAGATACTTGAATACATCCATGTTGTCAACACTGAAATGCTAGTCTACCTTGCTGACTTTGAGAATCCATCCATACAAAACCATTTAATTCAGATTTCAGTAACTCTAGTCCAAAAATATAAGCCTATTGAAGATAGCAGCAAGACAGCAAAACCAAGCAAAACCAAGCAATGGTGACTCCTTACCTTAAAAAGTTCGCGTCGTCCCTCCTTCCTTTCCTTGTTAGTTATTCCTTTGCTCCATAAGTTTTCACGGATACAAAAAAAATCCAAAATACAACTGCAAATATAAAGATACAGAAAGGCAAAACTGTCTATTACACATTATGAGCGTTTTCATGTGAAGTCGTTGCAGAGTGTTGTTGGGTGACTTGATTAGCATCCGGTGTGTAGCCTAATTCATGTAGCTTATTTCACTTACAATTTCTGGCATTTTTTCTTCCTTCTAGGCCTTGGTGAGGGCTATGCTTCTCTTCCTGCTCAATTTAGTGGGCGAACATGGTTTGGGTCTGTCGTCTTGTATTTCAAGACTCTGGATTTAATCGAACTGCCGCCATTGTAGTAGCTACAACAGTTTGCTTACAACAGCAGGTGATAGCCAGGTGATAGCAGGCCGTGGGCGGAGCCTGTAATTGGCGGAAATCGGCAATCAGAGAGAAGCGTGCTCTAATTGGTCAGCTTTGGAGGAGGGCGGGGCGAAATCTAAAAAAAAAAGTGAATAAAGTTTAGCAGTAGAGTATCTTTGGTATAAAATCATAAAACATGTCTTTTTGGAACATTCAAGTAGTAGCCAAATCTGATACATTGAATAAAATGATCTATTGACTTTTAAACTGGAAAATACAGGAGACATTTTGACTTGTAACAGCAGGAAAAGCAAAGTGTTGCTAACAACATGACTCAGTTCTCACAAGATAATGCTGTGGAAGTGGCACACTTACATGGAAGGCAGCCATTAATGTTATTAATTACATCTGTGAGTTTCCTGCTATGACTTGTCAAAGCAGTAACACCTGTAACAACTGCCAAGTAGAGATTGTGTTGGCAACCACAGAAACTAAGTCAACACTACACTTCTATCATCTGTCAAGGGGAAGCATTGTGCGCGTATTAACACATGCACATGCACACACTTAACTGCTTAATTTGTGTCTCAACACCACTTATTCGATATTTAAAGGAGATTTTTGACAATAAAGTTGCTTAATATCAACTGCTTTAGTATCATAGCTCCACACTTAGACAACACACTTAGCTCAATGAGATGAGGTTGAAAACACTGACAGGCTGATTAGTGGACCTTTGAGTTGAGATTAGGTTCTCTCATACTATATGCAAAATACATCTTTCGAGTCTTTTTCTTAACCGATATGCACTCTGTGTGTGTGTGTGTGAGAGAGAGAAAGAGAGAGAGGCCTGCTACATAAACAGTGAGAAAATGAGGGGCAAATGACCAGACTAAATAGTTCTCTCAGCAGCACTCCTCTCAGACTGGAGGAGACAGGCTTTGTCACACTCTCCCACACAGACCGACAGACTCAGGCAGCCCTATTGTATTTTTATCACAGTAGTTCCACATATCCACATATGTGCTATTTCAACACATAACATTCCTACTCAATGCATAACTGGCATAAGCTTCATTTCTAGCCACACTGAGACAGTGGACAAAGTGAGAGAAAGCATGCACACACACGCATATGCGCATATCCACTGTAGGCCTACTTATAGCACTTACTATAAGAGGCTACTAATACTGTATACATGCATGCAAACATTGTGGAAGAGAAAGCGACAGACAGTTCATTAACACTCCCTGTTTGAACAGGTGCCTCACATGCATGTGAATGTGTGTGTGTGTGTGTGATTCTAGGTGTGTGTATGTTAAGGCTGGGGTAGGGGAGCTGTCACTCTTCACCACTATGTGCATGACGCGTCCAAAGGTTCTAGCCAAAGGATTTTTGTGTTTGCGTAGTGTCTGCTTTATATTTCACCCAGAAAGAGCAAAGATGTGAACATGTCAAATGACATGATGTTAAAAGACTGACAGTACTCCAATCCTGGTGCAGTTGCAATGTCACCATTACTAGATACATGTTAGAGACATACTGTACTGTAACTAAATGTGTCCTGAATTGTTTCATACATAGCTCTAAATGGCAAGGAAATCAGTTGACACACTTGTTTAGATAGGATACATCTCAGGCATATGCAAAACTGGCAGTACAGGATTTCATTATATTCATATACAGTATATTGTCTACAAATTTGAAAATGATTGAGACACTTAAGTAGACAACATGGAAGATTTACAGAGTCTTTCTGTGCTACATCCTGAAGTAAAATATGGTGCTGATGGTGGAAAGTAAGAATGTACTGTATGTACAAGACTGCGCCCCAGTAATATGTATAATATAATTTGCTGGCTTGTTAGCTGCTACAGGTCAATCATGTATTCTACGGTTCAGATCTACACCAACAGCTTATTTAGCCTCCATGAATTACTGAATTCCAAAGCTTCTCTCTGCTTGCTGTTTTTACACAGGTGATGTGTCCACAAGTTCAAATCATGTTTTCAGTCTTGAAGGTCAAAGATGAGATCTGCACCTGCGTTCAAGACTAAACAACTGTACCTGCCTCAAACTAAAAATAAATACCTGAAAACACACAAACTTCCAAGTTGTTTCTGGCAGTACAGACGTGGCTTTTGTCCATCCATTTCTTCTGTCTGTTCACACAAACACACCTAGGTTAAAATTACAATATGCAAGGATTTCCTGTAACGTCGTCCTACATTTATTATAGCTACATTTGAAGAAATCAAAGAAGGGCTCCTATCATTTATGAGCAGTGAGTCAAGCCCCACTGTTCAGTCTTTATTCATCGAGTGCAATTCAGTGTCAGAAACAATCAGACATCAATTGATAAGAATGACAGCTTTCATTTACGTGTACTCCATGGGGGTGCAGATACATATTATATCGGGTACTGAACTTTAAATTCTTTTGGGCACAGTACATTGAAGACAACCTTTGCTGTGAAGCACAGATATTAAAACTCAGTAGTTCATAAGCTGGAGACAGGCCCATAGCTACAGTTAACGCACAGAAACGCCCCTGGTCTACTCTGCCAAAGAAGTACACAAGGCATTAATGGTATTTGAATGAATCCCAAGGTTAATAAAACACATTTGAATAGGGGAATAAAGAGAAAATTTGAAGTTGTACAGATGCTGAAAATAAAATACAATTCAAGGAGTCGTAATTTAAAAATAAATTAAACACACACTTAAGATGTCTTAGAGCTACTGGAAACTGGTATATTTGCCTGTTACAAGACAGGGAACAACCTTGGACACTGATCTTTGGAAAATGGGGGAAATATTTGATCAATTATAGTAATTCCCTTAACTGCCAAAGGCAAAACAAAAATGGAGCCCTCATCAATGGCCTTTTTATATAGTTAATTAATCAGCTGGTTTAAATTTTGGCTTTTGACAAGTTGACTTGCCATGTTAGCAGGACTCCTTTGCAACAAAAGTATCTGGGTACTGGTCCAAATCAGGAAATGAATATATTAATTAAGATGATTGACAAAAAGTCAGTCTAAACTGTCAATCTGCAGTCACTCCTTTTCATTTTAAATGGCTGAAAAAAGGAACTAAATGCCTGTGCGCAGGCCAAACTAGACACCAAAATGAACTTGTCTAGGATTACTGTGACAGTTGTCTGTTATGAGAGAGATACATACAGTATATTTAAAGGTTTTCTCATACGTCTAGAAAGGGCTTCTGTAGTTATCATCTTCATTTGCAAGCTTAAAGTTTGAATGGGTGAAAACAAAAACCTGGCTGTAAGAAAGCGAGAATTAATAATAAAAAAAAAGTAACACTACTGCCCTCTGCTGACTACCTTTCCAAGTGAAAAAATTGTGCGTTCTTCACATTTACCCTAAACTTGGACAAATGTACTGGCTACTAGAATGGCTTTAAGATGTCTCTAGATTATCTAGATCTATAATACTGTGTAAATTATTTCTTATAGAAGAAAGAAACAACATAACTCAAACCATATCTAGTCTTGAAAAAGTGTAGCAGAAACATAACTGATCCAGCGGTCTTTGAAGATGTCTTTCTTATCTGCTATGTCTGAGAGGGATGAGACAACTGAGGTGGATTTTAGTCAGATTCTATGTGCGCATTAACTTTGTCTTCTCCTAACATGGAGAGCAGAGCAATATTAGAGGAGACTATATAGAGGAGAAATCTACATCTCAGCCTCCATGTGCTGTGCCCTCCTCTTGTTGTGCTGGTGCTTGGTGAGTCCATACTTGAAGAACTCGTACACCGACCAGCTGATGGCTGTGGAGGGCATCTGGTAGATGATCCTCGCCTGGACTCCCTTGAAGAAGCCCTGCAGGCCGCCCAGCCTGTAAACTGTTCGGAAGGCATGGGCCAGGCCTGAGATCTGTCTGTGGGCTCCTTGTCCTTGGCCGGGGCCTTGGCCAGAAGGCAGGGGGCTGAGGGTTAGAGACTCCTGGGTGTTGAGCAGGGTCTTGCAGACGTCTAGAGGCGTAGTGGCTGCAGCTGCGATGGCTCCAGCCAAAGCTCCAGACAACATGTGGGATGAAGGGTTGTACTGTCTGTGGGGGTTGAGCAGCTCCTGAAGGTACTCGTAGGTCATGAAGTGGAGCGCCTGGAAGGGCACGTTCATGGTGAGCTGGGTGGTGTAGCTGCGGTAGAAGGCAGCAGGGCCCTCTTTCTGCCATATGGCGCGTACACAGTCCAACACGCCACGGTATGGTGAATTATACATCTGCATGCGCTGCTTCACAACTTTGCGAGATGAGGGTAGTTGTATTGATGGAGGAGAAGACCAAATATGATCAGGGTTCGGCCAGCACAAAGGTGGAAAAGATGGAAAAAGAAAGAAAAAAAAACACAAATTAGCGAGCCATTACCTATGCTGAAGCACTTACAGTTTCAATAAAAACACAGAAAGATGGAGTGTGTCATTTTAATAGTGTTTGTTCGGACAGCTGCATCCAATCTAACAGCTGCACATGGAGACTACAACCAGTGTCCTTCTACTGACATGTTTGGGCAGGTGGATAGGAGGCTGCTGTGAAAGTCAATATGTGAGACTACAGGGTTAAAGCCAACATGAGAAGGTGGCATGGCACCTGCAAGTTTCTTCACTGAGATTTCTGCATGGGAAGCTGTTTTGTTTTGTCTAAACACTCATTTTGTGGTCAAAGGCAAATGGTGTTGTACAGTAAAAGTCTCTTACCTTCTGCTGGGTTCATTGCTGCATCATGAAGCAGTGTGGCCGCACACCCAGCTGTTCCTGAAATAAACAAAACTTGGAAATTACTCCACAGTGATATGATCACGACAGAAAACAGAGAATGCATTCAAGTGGCACAGAACGGAAATGCAACAGCAAGAACCCCCTGTCATAATGTCACAGCCTTCACTGCCTTATTCCTAAAAGCTGCAGATGTCATGCTCAAATCAATATTGTATGTCATCGGAGCACGTTTAGCAGTTTGCACAGGTGTAAACTAGTGAATGCTCCTGACCAAATTCAGGAGGCCAAACCTGAGCAAAGAGAGACACCTAGTGGACAAGGCTGTTCATTGCTCTGTTTGAGGGTTTTAAAACCAAACCAATAAGCTTTAAAAAAAGACAGGACCAACAGAGGAGAGAGCAGATGAGATGGGAGAAAGAGGACTTACCCAGCCTCCCACTAAACTGGAAAAGAGGGAAGAGAGAGAGAGTAGGGAGAACAGGGAATAAGGAAACGGTTGACATTCAGAGCAAGGTTTCCAACTTTTATCTTTCTATTTTGGTATTACTGGACTTGACCCAAATAAGAAATCAATGAACTTTCCTAAAAGCCAGCACCAGATCTGGCGCGTCCTTACAGTGTTCAACTGTAGCTACAGAAAGGCTCTATCTAGGATTTGATGGCCTGCCAGGGGTTTTCGTGACTGGTCAGGCCTCGTCTGCTCTGTATGCGGATTAGGCTGAGTCAGCAGCTTCACAGAGATCACACTGAGGGTGCTTGGCATTAGGTTCGGAGTTGATCAAGTCCTACATATCAGCCATACATGTTTATGTGTGTATATGTATGTTTTGTGGTACCATTAGCCAAATGACTGTTAGCCCCTGGGTGAATGACATCACTTAGAGTCTTTTTTAGTTTCTCATAGCTGGCAAAATAGAGGGCATGGGCAGGTCCCGCCCCAACAGCTGTCGCATTGAGCCCTCTCATTGGCCGCCAGACTCCCTCTGTGGCAACAATGCGTCGAAGAGCATCCATTACGTTTCTGTAGCGGGCCGCAGGGTCAGGCTGGAGGCTCTGCATTCTTGTCTAGAGAAGAGGAAAGAGTAAAATTCAACAAAGTAAAGAGTCAACATGATGCTCCTTTCCTATCCATCACAGCTTGGTAATAAGTTTCATAAGATGTCCAGTGAGTTTGACCTAAATTGAATATTAAAATAGAAAGCAATGCATTATTCAAGTCTTACAATATGTCTGCCTATTACAGCTTAACAATCTCAAATCAACTGCAGTGTGAATAAGGAGTCAAATAAGGGACATGAGGCATTCAACACTGTGTGTGTGTTGGTGTATCTGCATAACTGAATGAAAGGAAGTTTGGAGTTAGAAGCTCCAAGGTCACAAGGGGACATAAGCTGACTTCCTGTAAGCCTCTTTTCCCACTGACCCTGAAACACACCTTTCTCTCTCCTTCCTCTCACACACACACACACACGCATCCTCTTTGAGATAAACGATAGATTATCTAAACATTATCAAGTCAAGTGCAGAGGATCAGCATTTTGGTCGAGTGTTATTTGGTATTTAAAGAGAGTTGCGTGGGGATGGTCTGGCGGCGACAATCCTGAAATAACAAACTTCCAGCTGAATGGACAAACTTACACCACACTGTGTGTATGCATGAAGTGCACTATGGATGTCCTCATGTCACTCTAAACTACAGCTGTGGAATGCAGGGCATGAGGAGAGCTAGCTTACAGCTACTTACTTCATATCTGGCACAGGGACTCATCACACACTCACTCTGACGAGAGGCTGTAATGTCAGTACTCCGCTCCCCATTCATTCATGTCTGTCCGCCTTGCCAGCCA
This sequence comes from Trachurus japonicus, assembly GCF_045865225.1. Classification (NCBI taxonomy): domain Eukaryota; kingdom Metazoa; phylum Chordata; class Actinopteri; order Carangiformes; family Carangidae; genus Trachurus; species Trachurus japonicus. The sequence continues at coordinate 17,646,570 of NC_140921.1, read as the reverse complement.
TAGGTCGTCTTGTCTGTGTTTACCTTTAGCGCGAGTTTGCATATCTAGGCAGGAATGACCTTTGTGCTCGGTGTAAACATTATTTTCACCACTTCTTCAGTGAAAAGGACTTCTCTCAATGCCTGGTAAATCAGTTGATCTGCTGCGCGATGTAGGCTACACACTGACAGGCCTACAAATGCTGCATGCTTTTTTTTTAAATCCACAACCAATTACTGAGATTTAGGGTACATTAAGAGAGAATGGCAGTCTATACTAAACTATAACTAGAAAATTTCCTCTCGGGAAATTTTGAATGGGCCACGGGAGCTATTGCGGGTTGTGCCATCTCTGTCAACATGGGAATCAAACCCACGATCTTAAGGTCAAGACAGAGCTGATCAGACAGACACATGATCATCTTTCTATAAGCACTGATATGGAGGAGCTGTAACCACATTAGGTTACCTGTGTGTGTGTGTGTGTGTGTGTGTGTGTGTGTGTGTGTGTGTGTGTGTGTGTGTGTGTGTGTGTGTGTGTGTGTGTGTGTGTGTGTGTGTGTGTGTGTGACTGTAATCACATGAAGCTGGCTCTAGAGTCTGTGTGTGTGTGTGTGACTGACTTGACACATAGTTAGTTAGTAGCTGCATCCTGTGTCAGTCTGATTTAGCTGTGTCTGTGTTTATAAACATTTAAACGAGCGCCAGGTGGATTGTTTATGAAGTTAACGAGCCCTGGCCTGAGGATCAAAGAGGTTACCACGGCGATAGGGGCCCCCGCAGGCTGAGACAGACAGAAACGTGGAGAAAAACAGCCATTTTCTGCCTCTAAACCGGTCTCACAATTAGGCTTAGCATGACAAAACGGTAACTCCTATCAGAACAAAACACAGATCAACGTTGCTCTAAGGACTTACTGAAAATTTCGGTACGATTTGGTGTTTCTACAGTAAATATTTTGGCGACGCTGGCAGTTTTAAAACATCAGGCCGTTCTGCTCCTCTCAGAAAATATTTGTATTGGACTCAATGAGGAGCAGGGACAGACGTGGCCGCACTCAGAGGCTGATTCTGTAAGTTCTGTAAGTCTCTCTGATATTTTGAGCACATGACATGAGAGATAACAAGTTTGTCTTACAAATTCTGAAAAAATTATGTCTGTAGAGTGTAAATTGTGGCCGTGGTGGCAATTTATCCAGAAAAAATACAGAATGTTTCTTCACTCTCTCCCACTCTAACCGATGATGTCACGCACTCTGACACGAACATTCCATGCAATACACACCCATTATAAACTCATAATTTCTCCAAAAATGATCATGGTCATTGATCAGGGATTGATCAAAAACTATATGACCTATCAAAACGTGGAGTAATACGACAATACACAAGACTTGTGTCTACTGTTTAAAGTTTAAATGGAGTCTCTAGGTGAAAGTATGCCTGAGCAGTAGACTTTTGTTAAACTCCAATGATTGGTCTTTTTCGGTCTTTTTTTTTCGCCCGTCCCATTGACTTACATGCAAAATTTTTGCGCAGTTTTTCGCGACTACGTCGCGAAAAATTCGTAAACTGTTGAGAAAAGTAATAGCACAGCGATCCCGATCAGGACGCACGTTTTGATATATAATATGTCCTGCAACTCTTCGAGTTGCAGGACTAGTAGCACATCGAAAATCGGCCGGAAGTGGAAAAATAACTAGAAAAAGAAAGCATTTCCTGCAGAAAATGCGTGTGAATGCTGTAAGCAGCTGAACGCTATTGCTGAAGCAATGCTGAATAAGCTGAAGAAATCATTGAAACAAAGTTGAATTAGCTGAAGAACTGTTGAAAAAGTCTAATGTTGAAGCTGAAACATATAACTTGAAGATTAATGCCTTTTTAAGGACAAAAAGCAGTAGAAATGTAAAAAAAAAAAAAAAAAGGAGAAGAAAATGTTAAAATCCTGCATGTTGAAGATGTTTAACAGTTGAAGAGTTGAAATCTGCAGCTAGCCACAGCAAGGAAAACTGATGAACCAGCAGTAACATAGCTGAAGCAACAAGTGAGAATAGATTAAAAAGAAGGAACATGTAAGCAGGAAGCTGATTGACATGACGTGATGGAAAAAATCCTGAATTGTTTAGGTTTAAGTGTAATAAATGTGTGTTTAGTCTAAAAGCAGTAGAAATGTTGAAAAGGCAGAGGAATGTGTTGGAAAATCCTGCATTATTAAGTCTAACAGTTGAGGAGTCTGCAGTCAGCTGCAAAAAGCACTGCTACAGAAAACAGATAAACAAGTGCTAACATGGCTAAAGTAATAAGTGAAAATAGATTAACAAATGGAACCTGTAAGAAGGAGGTTTATTTTGTATGAAATGATTGGAAATTATTTAAATTGTTGAAGATTAGCATAAAGAAATTGAAAAGCTGAAGTCTAATCAAATATATTTAAACATGACAGCATGAATACATTGTTGGACTATTACTAATATAGATTAAACAATATCTAGGTGGTTGGAAATTATTTGAATTGTTGAAGATTGTGGTGAAAGAAAAATTAACATTTTAAGTACACTCAAATTACTCTAATAAAAATTATATGTGTGTTGGATATGTGTGTATGGTCAGTGTGTGTCCGTGTGTGTGTGTGTGTGTGTGTGTGTGTGTGTGTGTGTGTGTGTGTGTGTGTGTGTGTGTGTGTGTTGGATATGTGTGTATGGTCAGTGTGTGTCCGTGTGTGTGTGTGTGTGTGTGTGTGTCCGTGTGTGTGTGTGTGTGTGTGTGTGTGTGTGTTGGATATGTGTGTATGGTCAGTGTGTGTCCATTTGTGTGTGTGACCGACAGACAGTCAAATAGAGAGAATGTGTGTGCGTTGCCATGGTGACGTTGCCATGGTGAGGTTACCATGGTGAGGTTGAAGATATACAAAAGTGTGTGTGTGTGTGTGTGTGTGTGAGTGAGGAAGATATACAAAAAGTTCAGACCTGACAACTGTATGAAATGTGTGTGTGTTGGACGTGTGTGTCTGTTTGTGTATGGTTAGTGTGTGTCCATTAATGTGTGTGTTTGTTGTGTGTGCATGTGTGTCTGTGTAATTGTGTAAATTGTGTATGTGTTTGGTAAGTGGTTGTATGTTTGTTGGGTGTGTGTGTGTGTGTGTGTGTGTGTGTGTGTGTGTGTGACTGTAATCACATGAAGCTGGCTCTAGAGTCTGTGTGTGTGTGTGTGTGTGACTGACTTGACACATAGTTAGTTAGTAGCTGCATCCTGTGTCAGTCTGATTTAGCTGTGTCTGTGTTTATAAACATTTAAACGAGCGCCAGGTGGATTGTTTATGAAGTTAACGAGCTGTGTCCATTTGTGTGTGTGTGTGTGTGTGTGTGTTGGGTGTGTGTATGGTGAGAGTGTGTCCATTTGTGTGTGTGTGTGTGTCCATTTCCATTTGTGTGTGTGTGTGTTGGATGTGTGTGTATGGTGTGTGTGTGTGTGTGTGTGTGTGTGTGTGTGTGTTGGATGTGTGTGTATGGTGTGTGTGTGTGTGTGTGTGTGTGTGTGTGTGTGTAGTAGTTAGTGTGTGTCCATTTGTGTGTGTGTGTTGGATGTGTATGCATGGTGAGTGTGTGTGTGTGTGTGTGTGTGTGTGTGTATGACCGACAGACAGTCAAACAGAGAGAATGTGTGTGCGTTGCCATGGTGACGTTGCCATGGTGAGGTTACTATGGTGAGGTTGCCATGTTGAGGTTACCATGTAACTGTTGGCTGGTGGCTTTAAGGTATGGTGGCAGCTTTAACCATAGGCTTTAACTGCTCTGTGACACCCTCAAACAGATCTAATGTACGACAAATCTGTACTTAGTACGAGCAAAAGGTTTACATTTTCCGAACCATAAGACCTTGCTGAACGCGTCCATGTCACTTTGGTGTTTCTAGAGTAAAAATTGTTGATTGGGTCGCAGGTTGGAAACTTTGGGACGTTTAGAAAATCAGCGCCAACTTTTGAATGGGAGTCAATGAGAGGAGAGAGGGAAATGGCTGCACTCGGAGGCTCCCAGTTTAAATTGTGTTTGTCTCTCTGGTTTTTTGAGCACATGAAGAGATCGAGGATGAGCTTGTCTACAAGCATGCCCGAAATTATGTGTGTAGAGTGTAATCTGTGGCCGTGCTGACAGGATAGAGAGAAAAATGTGAGAGGATTTTTAGACCCTCTGTCACTCTACCAACTGCCAACGTCCGAACATTCCGTCCCATTGACTTTCATGTTAAATCTGAATTTTGTCAGAAATTTTAATGATTTTAAAACTATACATATATCTGAAACTGTTGAAGATATCAATAAGCTGAGATATAGCTGAATAGTTGAAAGGTTTGTGAACAGTTTAAAAGTTGAATGAAGTCTGTAGCTGAAAGTATGCTGAAGCTATTAGAGGCTGAATGAAGCAGAAGATTTGAAGAGTTTGAAGACTGTTTCAATGTATTCCTATGGGAAAAAAATTGCACAAAAAGTTAAATATTTTAAAAAGTATAAATAGTATGAAAGAGAAAAATAATAGCATAAATGTCCTGAAAAAGCTGCACGTTTTGATATATGAATTGTTGAAATAGCACAAAGTATGAAGAAGGAGTTAAACGCAGAAAAAGGGAAGAAGACTCAGAATAATAATAATAATAAGTTTAAAGAAACAAAATGGCCGAACAGAATAACAATACTGTGAATGCTTCCAGCATTCACACTAATAATAATAAGAAGAAAAAATCCACACAATAACAGTAGTGCCCGGGCTTCGCCCGGGCACTGGTCCCTGCAGCTATTTCATAGCTGTTGGGACCAGTGCCCGGTGCGATTGCCCGTGGCCCTAATTACACAGCAATCTCTTAATTGAGAAGCTTACTGCACAGGAGCAACAGCCTTCATCTTGGTATGGAAGAGTGGAAGGCATTTGCTCTACGCAACGAGAAAGGAACGTGTTTGAAGCATCTCAAATATTTCTCAAAGTTGTATCTGTTCCTCTGAAAACTAACTGGCTGTTTATGGTTAGCAGACTTCATTTTGCTGAGTCACAACGCCCCCCCCAAAGCCCCAAATCTAATGTGGCTTGCTCGCTGAGATGCTGAGCTCTGTTAGCAGTGTAGCAGTCATTCTGCACATGAGATAGGCCTGTAAACAGTGGTGTTATCACGGTTCAGGCCTGCAACAGAGGTGACCACAGGTGGAAGAGACGTGAATGAAGCATGGGTGATTGGACAGCTCTTCACTCTGACACGGACAGCTGACTACACTAACCTCATTGTCACTTGCTCTGTCTCTCTTGTCCCCTGCCTGTTACACAAAGACCTCTAGTGCATGGCTGCAGCTAGATGACCTCTCGGGACAATGGGTTATGCTTCTTTATATGTGTTGACAACTCAAGCAGAATAAAGGTAACTTGTACATAACAAAGACCACATGATAAGAACTGGCCCGCCGAACTTGCATGACTCACATGTGATCAAAAGACCTTTGCAAACGATTGGTTATGGTGTGTGAGGCAGTGAGCCCTGCTGCTCAGTTTAAGTATCACTGGGTAAGAAACAAAATAGATGCTGCATTCAGGGCTGATAGACCCACAATGTCTAAAAAAAAACTGCAGTACAAATTATTCCTGTCATGGAGTAACCGTGCCAAGTTAACATAAACAACAACATTTAACCAGCCCTTGGTTCCTATGGACAGATAGCACAGCTCAGGTCACCCTAAACTTTTAAACTGTTGTCATACTTCCTCTTATTAGCTTCTCTAGTCTCTTAAACTGTTCCTTTCCATTTCCTTACACGTAAGTTTAGTTATATAACACCAGCTAGGGGTTTGACTGCAGCCTGTTTGGATGCTTAGCTGTTGTTTTACGCAACGTGTCCAAGCGGGCTTCAGTGTTTGACCTGCTAACAAACGGTGGTCACCATAACTAGCCGGTTAGCTAGCTTTAGTCGTGCATAACTTAAAATAGCATGCTAACAAGTTAGCTAGTAGGGGTGTGAGACGCTAACAGAGCCGACTGACCTTGTCCTCACAGCCGTCAGCTCTGCAGCGTGTTTAGCTAATAAGCTATGCTACCAAGCCAAACACGTTGGCTTACACGACTAATATCCACATAGCAACAACAGGGGCCGGGCTGCGGAAGCATTGTGTGTTCATTAGAGGTTAAAAAAAACAACAATAAAGTTGTGGGTCAGCTGGTTAGCCACTGAGCTATGCTACCTTGACACAGTCGATGGGGAACATGAGGCAGTGCTCCATGATCCCGGCCACAGCTCCAGCCAACATGTGGGTGCTAGTGGAGGCTCCCTGTGGCAAGCCCTCATAGTCTGGTTCAGAGTCCTCCGTTTCTGCATCCTGTGCACTACGGATAATTTCAACAGTCTGGATTTCCGTCTCGCCTCCGATCCGGGGTGTCAGGCTTCCCACGATACTTTCAGAAACTCCCCAGAATCTGCCCCCCAGCCATCGAACTTCTGCCCCGGCAGAGGCTCCAGCAACCCCGGTATCACTGCCCGTAGTCTCCGCTGTCATCCGACGCCTCCTCACAAATCCATCCGCTTCCATGAGAAACCGGATAAAATGATAAGACTTTAGGCACGAAGACGCGGCGTCTTGTGGGTGATTTCGGCCCCTAAACTTTTACATTCCCTTGAGGTGGTATCTGTATCACAGCCTCTCGACTGCTACACCTTTCCCTCCCCGCCTCGGTCGTTTCCAGCCAGCGTCCAGCAGGGCAGGCCGGGGCGGAAACACACACACATCGACACATCGAGACGCACCGCAGGCCGCGGCTGAGGAACTCGGCTCTGATTGGTCCGTAGAGCCAAGACCAACCCACTCCATTGGTTAATGCACATGCCACTCAGATTGTATTTTGGTGAAGACTTCAAACCTCGTCATGTGGCAGTTGACATTAGATATGGGGAATTGCCTGCACGGCAATCGCATCTGTGAAAGATATCTAAAGACACACTTATAAGGCCTAGGTCAGTGTGTAGGTCAGCCTGAAGGACTTTACAATGGCTGAAGATTATATGAGTATAGTGTTACTACAGTATATTTCATTTACGTCTCTTGCTGACTTAGAGCTGTTGTCCTAGGCTATTTTGTGCTTGGTTAAAAAACAACAACAAAAACTTGATACAGGGAATCAATGCACCCCAAAGTTAAACGAGAGTAGGCTATCTCCCCCAACACTCTTCATTCCTGGCCAACTTGACAGATGGCAGTGTCTTCATTAGTTAGTTAATACACACACACACACACACACACACACACACACACACACACACACACACACATACGCTCAAGTAAGTAGGCTACATGAAACAAAGTAAATGCTGCAGTTGCTGTCTTACATTAGCCTAATAGTAGCCTACCACTATCCATCTTATTAACTATAAAATCATTTCTTAATTTCCCGAGGATTTGTAAGCTCCACTAACTGAAAAATTAAATGTGTCATTTCTAGTGAAACAAAATTTTAAAATCCTGACAAGCTATTAGGTCACATCAGTTGAAACCAGATTGATAATTTAAAGATAGGCTACTGATAAACATAACAACAGTAGGCTACTAATCATGTTGCATGTCTGAGTGATGGTATCACAATGAAATATCATGATCTGGCTGCAACCACATAGGGCAACCGCATAGCTACAATTATTTTCAAAATAATGAATGTGTGAGTTATGATTTTAATTAAAATCAAAAATATTTAAGAAATAAGTTGTATTTCTGTGCAGTGTCCTCCCAACTTCTCCATGAGACATCTTAACAGTGTATTTTTAATCATCATGAAAAAAGGCTAAATGTGTCTTCAGTTCAAATGTCCACTACCCTCTCTGGTCAGTTGTGAGACAGTAGTTTATGATTTAATAATTATAAATGCTGAGAGGCGCAACATGTCCAGTGAACCTCTCTGCCGGAGGCAAGGATCACATTTTTTTTTTTCCAGAAAATGAGGTAATTGTGTTTTGGTGCGGCGCTGTTATAACATAATTGAATTTTCCCCTTTATTGCCTGGGAGAGCCTTCAAGGGCTGCAGTGTTGAATTTCTGCCGACAAAGGGGAATGAAGTGTTAATTTCTGCTTACAAGAACAAAATCTCCTGCTTCTGATCTAGTTATGGTTGATTGGCTGTTGTCTGCAGACGTTCCTTAAAGGAAAACCAAGCAGGCAGCGTATCAGGATCATTTCTCTTCCCTGAAACTAATGCTACTCTAATACACCAAGGGAGAGGCATGTTAGGTCTAGCGGGAAACTCTAGATCACTGTAACACCTCATTTCATTCCCTCCACCAAGAGAGTGCACAATCTATACAGGCCTTAGGAATTATTTTACACTGTCTAAGCAAAACATAGTCAAAAATCTACATTATATGACAAGATGAGAAGATAACCTGCTTATGTTCTGCTGTGTTTGGTTGTTTTTGTGTCAGTCTACACCCTTCCTTCCCTGGATCCAAGCAGACCACTACTGTTCTGTCTATTCCCTGGACTGCTGCTTGAGTCCACAGCATTATCTATGGCCTCTTATCTTATTAATGCATAGTAAGTGAACCACTAGGGCAATATGACATCTTCAACAGCAGCACTAAGAAACCATTCTATGTTAAGAGCTCATCTTAAAACTCTTAAGCTTGGCCCTTACTTTGAGATGTGTCCAACCCATAACCAGCTGAGAGAAGACGTCTTCCACTGCACTTTTTGAATATTCATTTTCTTCATATGTGCGTTTTGTTTTTATATTTACTGTAACTCACACATTTAGCCCACAAATCCGCACAGAGTCTGGAAAATAAAGTTGATTAAGTTAGAAATAAATAAAACGATTTAGGTATTACAGTCATTCATGTCTTAGCTGCTCAGCTATCACCAGTGTGATCAAAATATTTCAGACTACACATTATGAATCCTAACAAATAATGTCAATTTAAGTTGAGTTGGAACAGTTTGCAGAGAAGGGCAAACTAATGGAACAACTCTGCCACCTAATGGACAAAAGTGTAACTACAAGCAGAGTAAGGCCAAAATAAGAGAAGTGTTTGATCATTTGTATGTTTTTTCACAGTATTCAACACGTTATTCGTGTCGATAGATAGATAGATAGATAGATAGATAGATAGATAGATAGATAGATAGATAGATAGATAGATAGATAGATAGATAGATAGATAGATAGATAGATAGATAGATAGATAGATAGATAGATAGATAGATAGATAGATAGATAGATAGTCATAGTTATTCGATGGGTATAGAGGGTCCCTTTGATGGATGGACATAACTTGTAGAATCAGAAAGAAATAACATTATTAGGCGGGTAGAAATGTTATTTTACAATACAGGAGGGAGAGGCTTTGCTGCAGGTCCAACCAACGGGAAACCCGGATCTACTTTACGCAGCTGTAGTTGGGAAGTGGGAGGGACTGATGTGGGACTCTGCCTCGAACTCCACTCACCATGGCTGCAGCGGTGTGGACTGATCGAGGGCGAAAGGCTGTGACTGTTGTGGGGACAGTGACCCGATCCAGGTCCAGTCACGCCGCTTTAAGATCCCAGTATGACGCGCTGGTCATCGGAGGAGGTGAGATCTGTGCACTGCTGGAGGAGAAAGTGCAGAAAACACAGCAGCTCCGTCACATGCTCCGCCACATTTTTTGCAATATTAATACAACGGTTGAACTAAGTTTGCAAACGTACAGTATAGTAGCTTAACAGTTTCTTTGTTATCTACCCAAAACTTCTTAATCCGTCTTGGAGAAGTTTTGGTCTGTAGGATCACAGTTTGATCAGAGTGACTTTGAACCCATCCTCAACTCATTCAACTTGATTATAAAAAGTGCAATAGCTTGCACAGAAACTGTTGTTGGAACTCACATTTGAACCAACTCGGGAAAATGTTGAATTTGGGAATTTATAATAATTTCCATGAGCTTATTTTAAAGAAAACTTATGTGGTATATTTTATATTTCATTGCAGGACACAATGGACTGGTGGCAGTGAGTTCATAATTGTTTCCCAACACCTACAGTATGCCATAATACATTATATGGATCAGCAGCAGGACAAAGGTGATGTGTGACTGTGACTGTGTGTGTGTGTGTGTGTGTGTGTGTGTGTGTGTGTGTGTGTGTGCGTGCGTGTGCGTGAGTGTAGGCTGCCTATCTACAAAAGGGAGGATTGAAGACAGCAGTGCTGGAGCGCAGACATGTACTGGGAGGAGCAGCTGTTTCAGAGGAAATCTTCCCTGGTAGGATGACCTCGGCCTTGGGGTCATAGGAGTCCTATTCACCCCAAATTAAAACAGAAAATAGGCTACATTGACATATAACAAATACACTTTTTCCAATTACCGTATACTATTATTTTATTTTAATTTTTACTTTAAATATTTGGTTATACTGACCCTAATGAAAGAATAGTTTTGCTTTTCCACAAACATGTCCAGCAAATCTTTGTGGTTAATACACTGTTTAGTCATTTAAAATGTTCTATGATTGTAGCTTCATAGTTCACAGTTGTTCATAACATCAGGTTTTATTCCATAAGAATAACAATGCTGTTGTCCGCAGGTTTCCACTTCTCCAGGTGCTCCTATTTGCTCAGTTTGTTACGACCCCACATTTCTGCAGACCTAGAGCTCAAGGTAAAATCATTTTTAAAAAATGCATTATAAAGTTGCGCAAATGTGTTCATGTGTTCACTGGTTTAAAGTGATGGGTCTGTTTTATTTTAATTTGTGTATTTGTACTCAGAAACATGGGTTGAAGGTGTACATGAGAGACCCCCATGCTTTCACCCCCATGTTGGAGGAGGGGGTGAAAGGTAATCCACCACGGTCTCTCATGCTGGGTGCAGATCTGGCCATGAACCTGAGAGAGATCGGCAAGTTTTCACAGAAGGATGCTAAGGTGATTCAAACATTATGAAAACCACAACACATAATTGTAGTGCATTTTACATCCGAGCAGAGCACACGTTTTAATACTTAACACAGAAATATGAACTGAAAAAGTTCTGCACCCTCTGTGGATCTTTAATTCCCCACCAATGTAAATACATGTTATTCCCCACCTCCAAGTCTCACCCTTCTCTTCATCCATTCTCTGACATGTAGGCTTTTCCAGATTTTGTTGCGTACCTTGAGAAGCTAGCAGGAGCTATTCACCCTCTCCTTGATGCTCCTCCTGTTGACATTCCAGGCGTCACTACTGGATCACTGAGGAAGAGGCTGGGTGCAGCTAAAACTCTGGTGCCTATTATCAAATGTGGTCAGTTGGCAGATTCATGCTAAGGAAATCAGCTTATGTCTAAATAAATAATTTACTATTCTAAAATTGCAACAATCACAGTTGAATATGTCATGTTTCTGAATTTAAAGGTCTGAAACTGGGCAGAAACATTCCAGACTTTTATGAGATTGTTACTGCACCAATAATGAAGGTCTGTTAAAGTTAACACACACAAAGCGTGTCACTTTAATACCATTTTCTATTTCCTGCATCATTACTTGCTCTTTTTTTTGTGTCATAGATTCTCAATCGCTGGTTTGAGTCCGAGCCACTGAGAGCCACATTGGCTACCGATGCTGTGATAGGAGCCATGACCAGCCCAAGTAATCCTGGCAGTGGGTGAGACGTTTTAGGACACCCTGTGGTGCACAAATACTCAGAATACTCTATGCAACTGTAAAAAATGTTGACTTTATGGTCTTGGCTTGAAGGTATGTGCTCTTACACCACGTAATGGGAGAGTTAGAGAAGGAGAAAGGAGCTTGGGGATATGTGGAGGGAGGAATGGGAGGTGTGTCTCAGGCTATCGCCAGTGCTGCTCGGTCCTATGGTGTAGACATTTTCACTGAGAAGGTATTGTGTTTTGATTAATTACATTAATTTGTTGTGAATGAATGGAAATTATATTCTAATGTGTATGTTGGTGTTAATGCACATCCCTTTATCTGAGGCAGGATGTACTACAGGTCCTGGTTGGTTCAGATGGTGCTGCCAAGGGAGTGGTGCTAAAGGATGGCACAGAGATCCACAGTAAAGTTGTTCTATCAAATGCAACCCCTTATGTCACCTTCAAGAACCTCACGCCGCAGGTAGCAGAGAAATATAAACAGCGCATGTAACCATGGCACCGGATAGTATTGTTTACTCTGGCCTCCTGCTTTCATTGTAGGCTGCCCTCCCTCCAGAGTTCATCAAAGCTGTAGACCAGATAGACTACACATCGCCTGTCACCAAGATCAATGGTAAACCTGTCCTTGTTCTAACAAAGCATTTAATTTGCTGTTCTTTTAAATTAAAAATAATATGTTACCATTCCTGCCTCTGAGCATGATAATGTTAAGTGTCACAGTAAAATCAAAATAGCACACTATAAAAGATGTGGCTCTTGTAGTCTTGTACAAGTGTTGTTTATCTCTGGCCAAATGTTTCACACGTTTGGGTGAAACCTCCCACCCTTCAGTTATTTGCTGACAACTGGTTTGTTGTGTTTGTGTGTGTATGGTGCTGAAATCTTTAATGACACCCTTTGAAAGCTGCAAAGGGGTCAGAATGTCAATGGAGACTTGGCAATAAGGCACAAACACATGTAGTGCATCTGGAGGGATGAGCTCTTAATCCTCCACTATTGAGTACTGCATGTTATGGTATTAACAGCACATGTTTCAAAGTTTGGGGTATTAGAAAGTTGTGTACAACACACACACAACTAAGATATTTAGAGCCCCTTAGCTTCCTGTGTGGTGCCATTTGTAAACCTGACTGGTTAATTACAGTAGCGCCTGAATTGCAGGGCTTTATTACACAGGAAGTGCTTACTCTCAACTGATCCTTTACAGTACATTGCCTCCTAAACTTAATGATAGTCTACACTGTTTTGTAGAGATAATTTGAACCGTCACAGCTCTAGGGTGAAGGAATGGAGCAGAGTTTAGCTCAATATATTGCATTAGTTGCTCTAAATGGAATATGAATATTAAATAAACTGAAGCACACACTTTGCTTTAACAAAATACAAATGTATGTAGTGATACATGGTCTTAAAGCAAATGCTGAACTTAAACTATTGTCTTTTGCTGTTCCTGTTATAGTGGCAGTAGACAAGCTACCAAACTTCCTGGCATGCCCCACACCAGATGATAAACCTGGACCACACCACCAGTGCTCCATCCATCTCAACTGTGAAAGTGTAGAGGTCCTGGAGACGGCATACAAAGAGGCCATGAATGGACGTCCCTCAGCAAGGTAGGGTACATACCTAGATCTTCACACTCCTTTATAATTAAGCACTTACAGTAAACACATGTAATATGCTGTTAATTCCTCATACATGCCTAAGCCTCCATACTGTACACGCAAAAGATACTAGGTGGAAAATCATACCTCATGTCCAAAGATGCACAAAAGAGCTATGAATACATTCCATACCACAGAGAAAACATGGTAGATTAGAAATGAACCTTGCAGGACTGTAAAAAGTAATGCCTATTATTATTGTCCCCACATATTTTTGCAAACAGAACTCTGCAATAGACTTGGCTAAAATATTCACATATCCTTATCTGGTAGAAAACACTTAGCCTTTAACAAATAAACTTCTGTCTACTGACCATAAGATTTTCAAAGTTACTTTTGAAGTCCATGTAAATCAGTTAGCCTAATAAACATTGCTTGCAGACCGCTGATCGTGTGACATGTCAGCACTAGTCTTGTACACAACCTTGAATGTCAAATAGTTCTTGTGGAGTTTTAGTTAAAAAAAAAGCAACTGGAGACGTTTCACCCCTCATCCAAGAGGCTTCTTAATAAGATGACCTGGATGACATTCACGGACAATGTCAAATAGTTTCACGTCATAACTTTTCAGACTAATTATCAAAATTATGTCTTATTTTATATTCTCCAATGCCAAATTTTAATCAATAACTCACCCACGTTTCCACTCACCACCATCTTAAATCCATCCTGCCTCTCTGCTCCTGTAGACCTATGCTGGAGATGACCATCCCATCCGTGTTGGATCCCACTCTGGCTCCTCCTGGCTGCCACGTTGTGTCACTGTTCACCCAATTCACCCCCTACCACATAGAAGGCAGGGCGTGGACTGACCAGGACAGAGAGGCATTCGGAGACACTGGTAAGACACACAGAAGCATCCAGGACTTCTAATTACACCAAGTGCTCATTGCTACGTGTATTCATCAGATTCACAAGTTCTAGCATGTTGTGCTTAAAGATTATCTTTAACTGAAACCTTTTGTATACTGGTGAAATTTAGGAGGCATTTTCCCTAAATTGAATTAGCACTGCTTAAGGGAATGCTGCTTTTTAAATGTATTCTTAACCCATTTGCAATGATAAAACATCAGTTTGTGTGTCTCTCAAGCATTTGACTGGGTGGAGAAATACGCGCCTGGGTTTAAAAAGTCGGTTGTGGGAAGGGACATCCTGACGCCACCTGACCTGGAGAGGATCTTTGGGCTCACTGGAGGGGTAAGACACAACATACTGTACACATTGTAGAACTGCGTAACAATTTGAATGTTGATGCATAGCCTATTTGCTTAACACAATCAACTGTCCAGTGGATGAGGAAGTAATTTGCGTCCTCTGCAGTGCTCTATCATTCAAATCTCCACACAGGTACACGTGTTGTATAAGCAGTTAATGGTTACAGACGGGTTTATCACAACTCATCTGTCAGAATCAAAGTTCACATCGGCTGCGTAAAACGATGCTGACTCAATGAACACACAGGAAGAGGCAGGTTCTCTTTCTCACAGTGACATTATAAAGCAGGAAAGGCAAAGAAAAAGTAAACATTTTGATGTCCTCTTTACAGAATATCTTCCATGGATCAATGTCACTGGACCAGCTCTACCTCGCACGACCCTTGCCCTTCCTCTCAGACTACCGGTCACCAGTGAAAGGGCTGTATCTGTGTGGCAGTGGCTGTCATCCAGGTTTGCTTTTAATGTTCAACCCTCAGATTAGCACTTATTTGCAAATGTGACTGCCTGTTAGTGTAGTAGCCTATAAGTGGGAACATTTACGTTATATTGTGCGGTGTTAGTAGAGTAAAGTAAATGAACCTTTGACCCTTTGGAAAATCTTATCCTCACTGCTGACGAGGATAAGCTGTTCCTGATTTCCCTCTCTTGAACATTTGTTATGTTTAATGTTTCTGTAGGTGGGGGTGTGATGGGCTCACCCGGATGGAACGCAGCGCTCACTGTCATGGCTGACCTGAAACGCTAGTGAAACCCTAGACGTCAACATTGTGACATCAGCTCAACAAGATCCGGCCTCTCTTTTGTCTGATAAATGTGAATGTGACTCATTTGAGGAATACATTTCTACACTCACTCCATCTCCCCATTTGATCAGCTGTCGCTCTACCCTATTATGTAGCTAGTGCATCCTTGTAGTATAAAAATGGGTTAATGTTTGATTTAATAAAATAACTGACATGAGATGAAATTCTGGATCTCACTACTGATATTAACCATTAGTGCAGTATTAGCACACAAAATCCTTGTGTGACACCACTTCAATCTATTACTGAACTGAGCCAATAGAAAACAAATGAAAACGGAACCAATGCAATATATATCTTGAAAGGTACATTCATATATGTGTTGTCAAATGCAGTTTTATAATAACTGTTATTTGACTTTATGATGTGAACTTAAGCTGTTGATATAATCATGGAAATGATAATAAAACTTTTTACAATTTTTTATGAATAAATTCAAATGTATTCAAGCAAATGTGTTTCATTTTCTTTAAACTATATTGTTTACTGATGGTTTAATGCTCTGTTCTCTTACTGCATTTAGGATATCAGGCAAGAATCTAATTCTTTATTTTTATAAAAGACATAATGACTTGTCACAATAGGAAACACAGGAGTTGTTGATAACATTAACATTGGCTTTGCTGCATTTAAATGTCCCAGCAAGTACCAGGTTGGTTGTTGACACTGAGGTTATTATATGGAACCCAGCCCTTCATTTTATTATTGAGCTTTCACTTGTGTTTCCCTACTGTGACATGTCAAATGTTCATGTGTAAAAGTGGCCTAATTATCCATTAGACAGTTGACTATTCACGTCATGTTTTCACATAACATGAAACATCACTTCATTGTTAGAAATAAAATGACGTTAGATTACTATTTTTACTTAAATTTACTTAATGGATCTTATACTTTCTCCTAAATTAAATTCTCTCAGTATAATATTTTTTCACAGATTGTTGTTAACATGTCAATGCATGTCAATATCAAAAGCAAATGCAAAAGTGTCTCCTCTGGGTATTAATCTTTCCATCCACCTACACAGTCTTTGATTGACAATGACAATTAAGAACTTACAAACCAAACAGAATCTAAAAATGAGCTTCATCATTCTTAACCCTGTCCATTTATTATATTTTTTTCCCCAAAACCTTTAACATGAGATCTGTCTGACACTCTAGGGAACAGTGGGTGAACCTTGAGTAGGCTACATGGTTTTTCATTTTGTCAATCCCTACCATCATGGATGTATTAGATCCATGATCCCTACACACAAAGTTATGGTTCTATGTTAGCCTACTTCTTACACATATCTGGTATGAATTAATACAAAACATTAGTATCTGTAGTAGCCTAAGCCTAATAATAATAAAATACATCTCAGTGGGATTAGCAATTCAGCATCAAACCATCATACTAATTATTTGCATTCTTGATAATTAATTAAAGGTCTACCTATTTACATTTATACACGTCATCCTTTGTCCTGAATCCCTATGACTACCATTCAATAATCGATAAAGGTGTCCTGTGCCTTTAAGACGCTGTTCAGGGTGGACCCGGCGTCGGTGCCTGACGCTCAGGAAGTGGACTAAACCATGGACTAAACCACCAAAGATTCCCGCAGATTCGATAGCGATTGTCCCGATCGTAACAAACGTGTCCAGACCGACCCAAACATTTGTTTAAATCTTTTTTATGGGATACTTGGGACGATAATGCTGGATGGTTGCGCTCATGAAATTCACCAGGGATATATGTAGGCTCTTGGGACTCGGGAGCGGTAAGAAACGTCCCACTTTTCAAAACTTTCTAAACTCATTCTCAACTTTAATCGATCGCCTAAGTGGTAATAACCCGTGTGAGACAATCAAGCAGTGACTAATGTGTAACACCCAGTCTAATAAAGTGTAAATTAGTGACAGTAGTTCGCATTTGTCTTTGTGGTTAAGTTCAAACTCAGTGCTTGGTAAAACAATGAAAGTTCCCCTCTTGCCAGTTACACCCTGGCTTGCACCACTTCCAAGTTTGCGCAGTTGGTGCCATAAAGTTGTCGTAATATCGCGCACATGCAGTCATCAGGAGGAGTAATAACACAGCTTACAAGGGCGATTCTGGCTTATTTTGCAGGAGATGTCAAATGGAAAGGCCCAAACTAAAGGGGATTGTAGGGACTTTTCCTGGTTCATGTTTGTGGTAACAATGCATCAAATAGGTGGCGAGAGCCTTGTAGCCTGGAGAGCACGCTACGTGGTACATTTGGAGTTACATGAGCATCAGGTTGGGTGATTTTTTTAATGTGCAGAGTCATGTGCACACATGTTCTTCTCTTTCTGTGCTCTCCATGTGTGTTTGGTTTACTGGTATTTCATACAGCACCGTCAAAAGCACACCAGAGACAGATAAATGGGCATCCTAGAAAACCTGTTATAGGAAAAAATGAGTTTATGGTGATATGTCTAATCTATGAATGGCATTTTTAATCTGCTGCTTCTTAAAAATTGAAAAAGTCTATATTTACATTATTTTATTAATATTAGGCTACTGTTGCAGAGTGTGGTCAGACTGTCATTAACAGCTGTCAATTCACAAATGACTTGACCATACCTACCTAAACGGTTGTGCCCTGCAGCCTTGTCCTTTTGTTAGGGAATGACTGATGATTTACTGAGCTTGTTACCATTTTGGTTGGTATGTAAACACTTGTGTTGCTTGTCAGTTCTTAAAAAATCACTTAAAACCACTGACATGTGAAGTTGTGGTGGTTGATTAAATGATAAGCTTATGTTCTCTATTTTTCTCTCTCACTGTAAAGCTGAATTGAGTTAGAAAAAAAAAGAGCTGTGAAACTGATTTCCTGGTTAAAGCTCCAGTCCATGATGATACACTATTATTTTTGCATTCCTGTGGAGAGAGCTCACCTTTCAGCTCAATGCTAATTTAGGCAGTCTTCTTGAAGGGGAGAAACAGAGACTCTTTTGTTGCTCTTGTCCACTGATCTTGGACCATTTATTTGTTAGGATTTATTTGGAGAGATTTAGCAGAAAGCCTGATGGCGCTAATGGGATGGAGCTGTGGCTGTTTCTTGACATCCGAGTAGTGAGCCGGACACACACTGCTGAAATTCCTCCCACTAAATATGTATGGGCAGGGACACTTAACTCTCCTCGATGGTAAAATGTTAGATTTTTTTTTACCAAAGCCAGTTAGACTGAGATCTAAATGTGATATTTGGGCAAACTTTCGTTGTTCTCAACACCCAAGGAAATATAGATAGAGAGACAATGAGGATGTCTTCCCTTTCCCACAGTGTGAAAAACCATTGCATAATAGGAGAGTTACAGTCACTCTCATCAGTGCCTCCTAAATCACAACATGAGTCACAGACCAAGTTGGAATATGTCACTACTCTGGAAATCTTTGCTGAACAAATGGAAACATGACACCGCATAGATTCCTGCACGGTCCAGTGATATGTTTCCTTTTGTCTTGCCATTAGCCTGCTGCCGTTACTCCTAAATCAGCTACAGGGTTCTAGTTTGACCTCATCAACGCCGCCCCAGTGCACACACAACACACACACACTGACAATCTGACATCCAGGGCACTGGGTTGTTCTCAGTTATTTTTCAAGCAGGTTTCTACGAAGAAATATGCCGTTCTCAGACTGCAGTGCCCGAAGCTGTTGCATGTTAGGCTTGTGGCAGTGGAAAAGTTAGAGTAAACATCTCTCCGCCTCTCAAAACCAAAAAGAAAGACACAATTTGAACCAATCTCAATGAGTGCTCCTCTACTCTGTGTGCATATTTGTCTTATGTTGAGCTTGCCAGGTTATTATAAGAGAGCATTACATCATCTTTCCTGCCTCCATATTTAAATCTTAGCTTTTTCTTATCAAAAGGTCATTCTGGTTTGACTGCAAAGTAAATGAGAAACATGTTCATTTGCCATCTACATATCAAAATATGAACAAAACATAGTAGAAAGAAGAAGTTCCTTGCACATAATGTGGTAACTTTAATGTATTGTATTGGTTAAAAGCTTTGCACACACAGGCTTCATCAAAGTGTCCACATTAAAGTTACCACATTATGTGCGCTGGAACCTCTTCTTTCTACTATGGACTTCTCTTCCTGACACCACCGGCACTAATGTGAAGTTCTGAGCTACCTTTATGAACAAAACATTTTGTACCTTTTACCTTTTCCTTTATCAGGGATACTCCTATATTCAGCCCGATGGCAGCTTTAAGATTTGCATTGCATGTAGACCGAAGACAAGTGTGTCATCAGATCAAATGATAATGCTGCCCATTTCATATTACACATCATTACAGCATCAATCACTTTCACTGTGTAAAGACATTTAATTGGAAATGTGTTGTTAAAGCTCCATTTCATGAAAGAGAAAATGTTCTTAGCTTGCTACACATTACTATCTGACTGACCTTTCTACATTAACAGCATTCATTATTTATAATTACTGTTTAATCACTGACCTACAGAAAGACAGCAGAAGATAGTGCTATAGAGAGCTGACAATGACATGCTTTGACCTGTTCCCAAACAGGTCCCCCAGTCCAGCAGCAGGAGGAGCAGATGGACTGTGGTGCTGCAACCCCTGACCCGATTGATGATGCCACTTTGTTACAGGTAAACAAATAGTGTCAGTGTGACAGTGGCAATGTCAGAATCGCAAGAGTTAGGGTACAATGTGCAATGTGAACAATGATTGAACTGTTTAAATGTTTGTTTAGGATGCATTAAATGGAGAGGAGGATTTGAGTGAGGAGGAGAAGGTCAGGCGGAAGGCCGAGCGACGCAAAGCCAAGAGGAAGGTGAGCACACACGTCCTCCCCTTTAGGATCCTTATTTGTTGCACTTTCTAATAAGTTTAAGGTCGATTAGACTACATATGACTGGTGTTGTTTAAAGTACTGCATCTGTTTCAGCGTCGTCGAAAACGAAAGAAGCAGGAGCAGGTTAAGCAAAATGAGAGCAATGAACAGGTAGCGGTCACATTACTGGAAACACATTGGCCTCTGCTGTGAATAGCTGGATGATTTTTATGCTCTTGACACATCAGGATGATGAGGACGAGGATGGAGGTGCAGAGTCTGAACTCGATGAAAGCGAGTCGGAAGCAGAAGTCGGTACAGAGGAGGAGAAACAGAGAGTGCAAAAAGAGGAGAAAAAGGAGGCAAAATCATCCGCCTCACATAAAAGTGCTGCCACTCCAGTCGTGGCTCCTTCAGGAATCAAAGGACATCAGAAGAATCAAGCCAGATCCACAGAGGAGGTAGGGGAACTGTACTGCAATATGATACATGTATGGCTCTTCTGTTGCTTTCATTTTTAGTGGTCTGGATTAAATAAATGAATTAGTTTGTGTGCTATTTGTTTGAAATGAAAGCCTGTATTTTTGTACGCCTGGAGGTCACATGACTGAACATCAGTGTCTGACTTTCTGTGTCCCACAGGAGCCTGAGTGGGATGTAAGCAGTGCCTTCTTTGCTAATGCTGCTAGCCATATCAAACCCAAAGGATCAAGTCGCAAATCCAAAGAAAACAAGGAGAACGAGGCCAGGAGAGAGGTGAACGAATACTCATGAATAATGTGAGATGAGCAGGTATAGCAACAGCTGGAGCTCCAATAAGTGTCTACTGTTTTTACTGTGGCAACACTATGTTCCTCCGGCAGCTCCAAAGTCTGATCTGTGGAAAAGTGGACTTTGGACTATGATGGCCGGTCTCTCTCTTTTCCTACCTCTGTGTGTGTGTGTACACTTTTTGTGCAGTCTAGACAATTTTTTTGTGAGGACATCAGGATTAAGACTTGATTTAAGTTTCAGGAATCTCTTTAGCATGGCAATGCTCGGGTAAAGGACAAGATAAACTAGCATATCAACAAATGTTCTCTTTACTAGCATAAGGTATGTGGGGGGTGTTAACCTACTGCATCTCAGCTATAGCATGACGCTTAGGACTCTGTCACTGGTGTTAACATCAGGGCTAGAAAAGTAGATCTACGTTATACTAATCAAGGTGCAGGTGTGAAACCTTATTGTTACTGCAAAATCAAAATCAAAATCATATTTGTCAATATAGTATAGTACAATTTAAAGCTCAAAACACTTTCAGAGCTGTGAATACGAACAGGTGAAAATTATTTTTATTTTTTATTTTTTTATTTACAGACTAATGGAACTGACACCGTAACGAAGAAAAGCGCAACACTGACAGGTAAGGGGTGATTTCTGAACAGCAGCTTACATAACCAGCTCACCAGAGAATTACTTAAACATTTTTCTAACTTTCTTGCAGAAAAAGGGATAAAGCTGGTGCAAGAGGGCCAATATGCACAAGCAGTCACTATGTTTACAGAAGCCATCAAATGTGATCCAAAGGATAACAGGTATATCATCATTTTCGTCATCATCATCATAATCAATATCAACAGTGGTTGTCAGTTGTTAAATAGAAATGACTTTTAATAGCCTACATGGTAGTTACCTGCAATGTAATCCTTTAGCATTTCTTATTTTACGTCCTGCAGGTTCTTTGGTAATCGGTCCTATTGCTATTACTGCTTGGAGCAGTACCCTCAGGCCCTGGCAGATGCTGAACGCTCTATTCAGTTAGCCCCAGACTGGCCCAAAGGACACTTCCGCAAGGGCAGTGCTCTCATGGGCATGAAGGTGGGTACAGGTTACTGTGGTCTCGGGATATAGCATGTAATCGAAGAAATGTCTGGGGAAGAGTTTCACATTTAAGCGGTTGTGGAGAGTGGAGACATTAGCCTGTGCTCAATTTGTGGGGTTTTTTTGTGTGTAGCGGTACGGCGAGGCAGAGAAGGCTATGGAGCAGGTGCTGAAACTGGACAAAGACTGTGAAGAGGCTGTCACTGACCTCTTTAACTGTAAAGTGCTGCAATTAATGGTAAATACATCTACAAAGTGGCAATGGTTCTACTCGTATGATTGTAACCTCTGAATGTAAACACTCTGTGGTTATTAATTCTTTCTTCAGGAGCTTGGGTTTGAAGAAATACAAAGTGTCCATCTTCTGGAAAAATTTTCAACTGTGCAGGCAGTTCTGGCAGCTTGTTCTGATGCTGCAAGGGGTAAGACCACTATTACATACTGTATTTAATAAAAAAAAAGGGGGGGGGTGGGGCGGTAATGTGTGGAGTGGGCTATTCGCTGTATTCATATGGCCTTTTTTTTATATGCTATTAATGAACCTCTACTTGTTTTTTAGCTGGGAGCCAAGATCCATCAGCTGTGCAACCAGGGTAGGTTACCATTTGTTTATGAAAGTTCATCTTAGTTTTTGCATCTGTCTTTATGGATTGTCTTGCCATATGTGGTCTTTTGAAAAATGGTTTGGTTATTTTTTTTGCATTTTAGTCATATTCTGTGTCTTTCTCTTTCCCAGAAGCCCTTGCCCATCTCTGTGGGTCGGAAATGTGACAACTGAGCTGACTGAGAAACACTTGCGGGACCTTTTTAAAATGTATGACCCTATTCCAGCAATATATTTGATATTAATGAGTTAAAGTCAGATCAGGAATTCAACAACCTAATAGCGGCTTGGCAAACATTGGTGTTTTTACTTGTATGGACAGAAACAATTAAGTGTAATATTTAACCAAGGTAGTTATTGACCAGTCTGTTAAGCTGTTTGCTTTCCATTGTAGGTATGGTGAGATAGAGAGTATCCGTGTACTGCATGAGAGATTCTGTGCCTTTGTCAACTTCAAGAATGCAAATATGGCAGCACGTGCCATGGAGAAACTAAATGTGAGTATTTTTTGCTCTCAATATTGTGCCTGTTTTTAAAAAAAAAACATGGTAATAGCCTTACAGCTGCCTGTATGCATCCTTTTACAGGGTTATTGTATTGAGAACACACGTTTAGTGGTGCGTTATCCTGACCGCCGCACTCAGAGGGTCCTTCCCATTCCACTTAAGACCTGTCTCCCTGTCACACAGCAGGCAGGGGCAGCTGCTGGGTAAGAAGCACTTAAGCCTCACAGTAAAAAGTCTGAGTCACTGACATTGAGGATAACATAATTTCTCTCATATTTAATGTACTTTCTCAACTTATGTCGCTTCTCTTCCCAGACCTCGGCGACGTGGCCCGGTGAATGGAGACGAGTGTTACTTTTGGAGAACCACTGGCTGCCACTTTGGGGATAAATGTCGCTACAAACACATTCCTGATCAGAAAGGCAAGGACAGGAAGCCCTGGCAGCCTTGAACACAGTTTACTCTCTGCTTGGAATACACAGACTCAGCCAAAGGAGCCGGTACATACTGGACCGGGTTCTCTGGGTTACGAATATTAACTGTGGCAGAACGGACCAGAATAGACAAAGGATCAGAGCCAGGACTCTGGCCACCAGAGTGCTGGAAACAGGCTCTAAGGCTGGGATAGTGACACATGTTCCAAAGAGGACTGGAAGTATGAAGGTTTTTGTTTCAACCAGAGACTATCTTGGGTGATGTTGCTCAATAGTAAACCATTAACCAGAGGGGAGCAACAAGAGCACCAGATATAGTCTCCGACGAAAACCTCTATATTTGTAGCCCTTCATGGTACACAGTGGCCTATTCCTGCTTAAAGAGATACAACCTAACTTCACAGGCCTACAACAGAGGGAGGAAGTGAAACTGCCTGGGTCCACTACTGGGGGTGGGGGGGTGGGAGGGGGGGGTAATGGCGCTGTCATGTAAAGAAGTGATGAAAGGACAGTATGGATTTTTCAGGCCAAGGTTCTTCAGTGATTATCCTGAGGGCTGTCCTCCTTTAGAAAAAACAAACCAGTGTTCCTCCCTATTTTTTTTTAAGTACAGTAACTTTATCATCACTTTTTGCAGTTTGTGAACTTGATTTTTAACAGTTTAAGTTGAACCATGGTTCACAACTGCTCACATCAGTCTGTGGTTTATACTGGAGCTTCGTTTCCTACTTCTTGCTTCTGTGTCAATATCAGCACGTTGTCCACCAAAGACGCACTAAGAGACGTATCTGTCATTTCAGTACCTCCCCTATGCAGATGAGGTTTTTGTTTTAGCCAGTGAGCTACAGAAACCCAGAGAGGTGCCTTTATAATGTTTTATGTAGCCTTAGTTAAGATGATCAAACTGAAATTGAGGGATTGCAGGATTGTATGTATTAATGCATGAATTGGGCGTGTTAAATTAGGTATATCTCGCTTGATTTACTTACAGTCTTTCCTATTATTGAAAGATGGAACACACACTTGATGTCTGTTAAGTTATCATCCGACTGTTGTCTGTCTGACAAGTTATAGAGGACTCTATTGTCCTGCACAACAATACTTGGAGGTTGCATGAGAAGCATTAGACCTCGATGCCATGCAATCCAGTAGAATCAATACTTTTTTTCTGAAGATCATAGTTTCAGTCAGACTCTGAGAATTCATAAAAACAAATCTCTGACAAAGTGTCAGGTGTTATGTTCATCACATCTTCCAGTTTAGCGGACTAGGAAGTGAGTTGAGGCTCTGGTCTCTGTGCCTCTTGGAAAGGTAAAGAAAAACAGCCCTCATTCATTCTCATTCATCGATTCATTAATTTAACTCAGCATTAAAATAGACAGCAGCAAACATCACGGTGATTTATGTCTGTGCAAAAGCAAAGTTCAGACTTGATATTCAGTTCCTTGTCTGACACACACTTGCCACCAGCTCTGGCAGAAGTGGTCTGTTTTTGTACACTGTTGTCTATGACGACATTGCATAAACTAGTATACTATAGGACAGTGCCTTACAGAAAATCATGCTCAGTGAATTGCGTCTCACAGACCTTTTGAACTTTGACAAGCAGTGTTTTTGACCTTATGGCCTCCATTCCAGTATTTCAGTGAACCAAAGAATGCCTCGTCTGATGGCTCTGCACTGAAAACAAACTAATTCTTTCCTGAGTTTCAACACTAGACAGTACATTAAACCCTTTTGGCATCTGCCTGTATCATCAACTAGACAACAATTAGAGCTACAACACCTGGATTAAGTCCACACTACATTCACTAGTAAACTATGCACAGCATAGTGAGAGTATTTATTGTCTTATTTATACCTTTGTTTTTTTTTCTTTCTTTTTTTACTACATACTTTAAGGTTTGGATCCAGCATTTAAATTACTGTGCTTTTTTTGTCTTTTACATTATGGCAGGTGAAACAAAAGGCCATTCTTCTATTAATTTCTGCCTTTAGATAAAAACATTATTAAAAACCATTTGGTGCAAATACTGTCACATGCTGCACTTCTGCTTTTCTTGTATTACTTTCTGTCTTGTAAAAAAAGGAATTGGACACCAAATCGTCAGTCTTCACTGGTGGATTTAACTTGTTTCTTTTTTGACTGGTGCTGTAAACTGTGGTTGCACAATGTATTTTTATTTCTACAGATTTAAAAAAGTGTTGGATATTACAATGGGATTTTAATTTCATTTTACAGATCTTTCAAATTGGACAAAAGAGAGCCCTATGTCTAATGTCATCTTAGCCTTTTTTTTTTTACCCACTCTCAAACTACTTATTAAAGAAAATACCTTTTTAATTTTGATGTAAACACTGATAACCAGAGCACTGCAATCCTGTTAATCCCCAAAATATTTTGTATTGTCGCACTGCAAAAAAGAGTATTTTATATTTAATAAATGAACCACCTATCCCACCTAATTTGTGTCTTTACATGTGTAATGGGACAAACTGAGTGAAAAATATCTAATGAATGCAGTTATTCTGCTAGTGCTGAAGAGCCTTCTTCTAGTGGTGTTTCAGTGGTATAGTTTTCCTGACCTCCACAAGGCGGCAGTGTTGCACTTGAAAGGTTTTCACCAACTTTAACCAGCATATGTAATAACTTGACCCCACTGTACATTTATCTTTTTTTTGATCTTCAGGAACCAAGACACTGGACTAAATCATTCCTCATGCTCAAAACCCTGAAGTAAATCAAAGCAAGCGAGGCTTTTCCCTTGGTGTGTGTGGGGGTATAGTAACCCTGTCATCACTAGAAGCAGACACTTGTGTGGCCAGCGTGAGAGATGAATTAGGAAATCTGTAACCACCCAGACCAGTGGGAGATGGAGACATGACTTAACATTACTGTAGATGTGTGGGAAAAGTAACAGTTATGCCACAGATGACATTCTGAAACCTGATGCCATCATCTGCCAGTGCTTGTAAAGTCCCTGCAAAGTGTAAGATTGCTGGATGGTGCATAATTAAATGGACACTCCACCGATTGTACATGTGAAGTTTAGTTTACCCATCAAAGTGAGTATAAACTTGTCAGCCTCTATAAATGTGTGTATAAGATCCTCATAAAGTTTACAAAAATAGCTTATCTCGGCATTGGCTGAGGACGTCAACGTTTCAGCAGAAAATCTGAATGTCTTGGCCTTTGCTGCTGTGATACTGACCTTTTTAAAAAAAAAAAAAAAAATCTAATTCCTCTGACTCTGTTGGTGTGATACTATTGATGTTGAACAGTTAAACAATAGGATGCATTTCCTTAAAGGTTTATAGGTTTTAGGAATTTGCTACTTTTCACATGATTAAAAATCAGATTTGAGTGGGTGTGTTAATGTATATCGCTAACACTCAGCATTTTAACCCTATTTTATTTCATTTTTTACCTTACAGTCAAATTTGAGCCCAACTTCAGGTTAAGGCAACGATGGCCTTTGAAGCCTGATCTAATTAAGTCAACCTCTATGATCAAAGGTCCTAGAAGCTGTGCAGAATATCTTCTATACAGAATCCGTCTACATGCTCTTGTAACCAGTATGAAAGTAAAAGCGGCATGAAAGCCCATAGAGGCGGCAGTGGGGGTGAGCATGAGGAGGTGCAGTCGTTTGAAAAGGCACTTGTTTATTGTTGGAGAGCGTGTATTTATTTCATGCCTCCACAGATTGTGGGTAAGGGCAGAGCCGACTCGGTCGCCGTAATTAGAGAGGTGGAGAGAAAGAGAGAGAGAGAGAGAGAGAGAGAGAGAGAGAGAGAGAGAGCTCAGCCCCAGAGAGCTTCTTTGCTCAGATACTCACAGCCCTGTGAGCCCTCCAACAGCCCTGTAACACACTCTCCTTTCCACACACACCCACTGAGCTGTTAAGTATTGGCTCACAGGTAGGGGCACCTGTCTAGTCTAGTTTAATTAGTCTGATATGAGACACAATTTTTAATGGAGACATGTCACAAAGCGATGATATTTATATTTTTAACCATAGCACCCCTCCTTTAGTTATTTTCTTACCTCTCTCTTTCTTCTCCCTGTCGGCCTTGGTAATAGGGGGTCTGCTCTTCCTGTTCGGGTTTACCAGTCAGGGAGGGGACCACCATCCTGCCACTCAGTCACACCGTCACTGGCACACACAAACATCTCAATTACAGCTTCAAAATGTATATGTGCACTCATACTGTATGTAATGATTTTTCCCCCCCTTACGCAAATCTGCATTCAAAGTGTTTTTTATGGCCATGTTGGTGTTGGCCATTTTATGTGCCTGGATGTTACAGTTCCTACCTTCCCTGTCATGATTGTAATTTTTCATGTCTATGAATAAACCTTGCTGCTTTAAAAAGGTGCCCACTGAGGTTTACTTGAAAACCGAAATACAGTTTATCAACACAACAACCTGGGGCCAAAAATTTCCTTGTAGCTAATTTTGTCCCGAATCCTCCTGAAATGACTCAAAAATAAATAAACAAGTTTCAAACATGTAGAGAGGTCTTTGCAGACATCTGGAGGAAACTGGATCAGGACTGAGCACTGAGGTGACCCCAGCTAAGAATCCACATACAGGACTTTTCCCTTTCTTTTTATATCTGAATCTACACTGATTAGTTGAACCTTTATGCTCTTACTCTATGCCATGATGATAGGTTACGCTGTAGTAACACACTCCTGGGTAGGGGCGGTATGGTATATTCTCATCGGTCACGTTCACCATGGCTACGGTGAGGCTGAGCAGCCTATTTTAGAGTTGGTGGTTTGCGGCAATCTCAACAAGGAAATATCTACCCTGTGGTATAGGGAGCTTCTTTAAGACACTTGCAACGTGATGTTTGAAACTATTCTGGAAGCAGAGTCCTTCCTGTTGGTTACATTTACACACGTTTAACCTAGGGTTGTGTAACGCTCTGAACGTACAGTTGTGTAAAGCATCCTCAGCCTATCAGAGACGAGAGGTGTAGAGAGGCCCAATCAGAGTAAAACACACGATTTGATAATGAAAATGGATCCCGTTATGTATGAAGTCTGCTCAGGTACTAAACATCCATGAGTCTTGTGGTTACTGGAGACAAATTTGTCAAAAATGCACCATCAGACTCATTTATCTGAGGAATATGTTTCACCTCAGGCCTAATTCACAAATGTTTAAAAGCAGTAGCCTATAGAAAGTATGTAAATAGCAGCAAAAAAAGAAACAATTGGTAAAAATGAGAAATCTCCCATCAGTATAGGAAGCCTACGAGTTGGATTTTTTTTAGATTTTATTGGAACATTGTGGCGCAATATCTAATAAACTAGCTTTATGTCTTAGCATGTGAAATAATACTTCTGTATGAGCATAAACGGACCTAGAGGGAAAGAGAGCACAGGAGGGGGGAGGGAGGGAGTGAGGCTGGGAGGGATAAAGGGAGAAGGAGGGAAGAAGGGAGGATTGACTAAGGAGAGCATTTAGTAGACACACTCCTTCACTCAGGCACTCTCCCCTAGGCAGTGACGTCCACCACTGCAAACATTCGCTGCCTGCCAGGTGAGTGAACTTTCACCCTACCTTTTACAGGTTTTCTAGTTTAAGAATATTTGAAAATCTACTCTTACTAGATTTTTTCAATTATTTTACATCTTGTGTTTTTCCCTTAAAAATGTATGCATCTGTATGAAAGTGTAACAGGTGTTTAAGGGGGTTAAATACTGGCATAGGTTGCTTTTGTTCTCTCTTGCTTTTTAATTTATTTATTTTTTACTTTGATTGAATTTATTAAAATAACAACTGTAAAACTGCAAAAGCTCAAACATTCGTAGAGTATTTGTTTTACATTGTGTTTTCAAGAAGCAACTACAGCTATGAGGTTTTATGTAATAGAAACTAGATTTTTTTTTTCACTGTAATTTACTTGAGACTGTTTGCTTGTTGTTGGTTTGTTTCTTTATAATTTTATCATCAGAAAAGTGGATTTTGTGTACAGTATTTTGAGCTGAGTGTAGTCCTGTGGCCTGCAGTGATGTAGTGTATCAGTGTGTGTCTCCACCGCCGCCTTCTTGTTTGGCTGTGACACTTGTTACCTCCAGTTAAAACCTGCCTCATGTTTCTGTCTGGTTAGTTGGCCTTGGGGGATGTTTATTCATGGGGGAATTGCAATACAAACGTGCGCCAGTGTGTCTCTAATTATATGCTTACGTTTGACACGAGACACAAGTATGTGTTTTGGCTTCCATTGTATCACTGCAACATTTATACTGTGGCACTGACTGAGATCAAATGCGGGTAAGTATCTCTGTGCCCGTCTGCACTCAGTTTCTACCGAAGTGGTAACTGTCACATCAGCACGTGTGATGCTTGATAACGAAGGAGCATGCCGGTGGATGCTTTTTATTTTCTTGCCTTCGACTACCTGAATATTTTTGTCCAGAGGATGTCACCGTTGGTCCGTTTAATAACCAGGCTGCTCAGGCTCCTTGAGGAGTTACTCTGAAGTCTTCATGCAGTAGTAGTTCAAGTCCCAGGGGAGTATCTGGAATTGAATTGATGGTTTTCATTATAGGGAAACCAGCATGTAGCTTCTTGATTTACAAGCCAGTTAAATGACTCTACTGGTCTAAATAACTGCGACGTCACAAACACTAGTGAACAAAAGTAGAATAAACTGACTCATGGAGACTGTTTGAACCTTTACCTGCAGGCCCCCTCCTCTCCGTCACGATGACCCGCGCCCTCTGCTTCAGCTTCGTCCTCTTCCTCTTCCTCGTGTCTCTCTGCTGTCCCGCTCGCGCTGACCCTCGGCGGACCGCGTCCTCTCAGCGCAGGTCGGCGCGCGCGCCCGCAGCCAAGGTGCGTTTGGCGGGCAACTACGCGCGCGAGGCGCACGAAGGGCGCGTGGAGGTGCTGCACAACAACACCTGGGGGACCGTCTGCGATGATGAAGTGAACATCAAACTGGCCAACGTGGTGTGCCGAGAGCTGGGCTTCCAGGGCGGCATCACCTGGGCACACAGCGCAAAGTATGGAGAAGGAGAGGGTGAGTGAATTGCAATTAAGCCACTAAAATTGTTTACCTGTAATGACATTTTGGCAGCTGTTAGCATTGGAAGACACAAGTGTAATTGATAATATCAATATGGGCTATGGCCGTTTAGCTTTAGCTTTCACTAGTCTCCAAACCCTGCCAGACTAGCACAAGGCCTACTGACACACTTAATTAGAGCAGAGCCACCTTAATCATAGTAATTACACCCAGGCCTCTCCTGCTATGACAAGTCTACTCTGATTAACATCTTAAATAGTTTAGGATGACTCAATGGGAGCCATACATACCGTACCATTATGCTCCAAACTACAGTATCTCCCAACAATTCCATGCTACAGTGTGTGTCCCACAGCTCATTAAGTGTATACATGGCTTCATGAAAAGACCACCAATTAAGATACAACTGGCATCATAAAGTGACAAAGATAACTTGTTGTGGGATTGGAGTCTACATCTTGTTAAGGCCGCCTGGCAGGCTGGCAGAGCAAATATATGGGCCGAAAAAGGGCATTTGTTTTAGAATAATAACAGCATTCACTTGCCAGAGTTGTGCAACACTTGCTGTGGTTTATGGACATTCTTTACTGCTGCTTTTAAATCCAAATTACAGAGAAGGTTGAATGGATTCAAGGAGCAAGATCTACAGCACCCTGCCTTGTAAAATACTGTGTATCTACTGCTAAACACACCGCTAAGGTGCAACCCTAAATCAGCCTGCCAGTAAAAGTCAAGTGTTGGGTGTTTAGGAACTGATTCGGGCCCTTGTGTAGATGCACTGCCCAGTCGGTCTATTGAACAAACAATGAAAATCACAATGACTGAAGTAATGAATTGTTTATCCTTCCACAAGGCCCAATATGGATGGATAATGTACGCTGTGAAGGCACGGAGAAGTCCCTGAAGGACTGCAAACACAACGGCTGGGGGGTGAATGACTGTAAACACTCTGAGGACTTGGGGGTGGTGTGCGCCACTGAGCGCAGACCGGATCAGACAGCCAGCAGAGGCTACACCACCGCTGCCAGGCCCAATGGCAGCCCGGCTCCTCAGTGGCAGGGCGCTGTGGACACCCGCAGACATCCATCATACGGCTACTACGGAAACGGACATCAACAAGAGATCCCCAGGTTCCAGAGACACAACAACTACCCGGTACGGCTGTTTACCTCTGATACATTTCTGTGCTCTTCTTAGAAAGATATTTAACAGTAGATATTGTGTGTGATTTCAGAGTCAGGGTAAAGTGCGGATCGAGGAGGTCCGTCTTCGTCCCATCCTCATGGCTACCAAGAGGAAAACGCTGATGACAGAGGGTGTGGTGGAAGTGAGGCATGCTGGGAGATGGAGGCAAGTTTGTGACATGGGTTGGAGTCTCAACAGCAGCCGGGTTGTGTGCGGGATGCTTGGCTTTCCAGAGGCGACGCAACACAATACTAAAACATATAAGTGAGTATGAATCGCTCTTGCTGCTCTCCTCCACTGGGAATGACACAAATGAGACATGTGGCTATTGACTGTAGTTCACAAGGGCAACATGCTAGGCCATTTGTCCCATTGTGAAATGAATAAGCACATCCAGAAGAATAAAAAAAACACAACAATGGCATCCCGTTTAAAGCAACTTTGAATAAAGGCCTTTCATTGGCCTTATCTTCCTCCCCCAGCTACTGTCCCTCTTTACTCCCCCTCCCATCCTTAGCCTCACAATGATGATAAAGGGATCCCTGTACCCTCTCTACTGCCCTTTCTCTGCACCTCTCTCTAGGCAAATCACCTCTCCTCACCTCATTGCCTCTCTCTCACTCTCGTTCCCTGTGTTTCTCTGATGCTATCTTCAACTCGCAGGTCTCAGACAAACAGCCCCACTTTAACTTTTAGATTCCCATGCCGAGGGGTGTAATATCACCATTGATTGTACTTTAACTGTCCCATCGATACCATGTGTGTCACAGAGTTCACTATAGAGGAGTGGGATGAGGATCCTTGTAAAGCGATTGGTCTTATTGGCAGGGAAGTCTCGGCAGGCTTGAGGCAGCCATGCATCTATTCACATGTAATGCAACAGTGCTGCCTGTGTGTGTGTTACAGATCTTATTTAAATACTTTCTGTAGGGAGCAAGGAAATGTAAAAATGTTTAATTTTGTCTTAAAAAGTAACAATTAAAGAACCATCCTGAAACACATTCTCACACTCACACACACACACAAACTGTACAGATGACACATGCGCTTAAATTACTTTTAGGTGTCTCCTTTTGCCCGTTGTACATACATCTACATTTCCTCTCCTGTAAAAAAAAAACTGACAGTGGTTTTTGGGGAAGGCTCTACTCTTTGACCACAGTAGGACCACACATTAGCAGAATTACTCCATTGCTATTTTAAGAATAAATAGTGTCTGACCATTTTCTGTCGTCAGTGGAAGGGGGACCTAGTTGGATCTTCTCCTGGAGAGCTGCTGGCTCTAGGTGATTCACAGTTTAGCTATTCCTTGCCTCTCTTGGCCAGGGTTATTCTGACTCAATTGGCAACAGACCACAACATCTGCTCTATACTCTAGTTGCTAGATTCCTCAAGCTACTGAAGGCTGTAACTGTTGAAGGGGTAACGTATTTGTTTTATAGACTTTTCTAACTTTTTATTGACTTGACAAACTCTCCTATTGGAGCACACTCGCCCCCCTACAGTATTTCTGCATTGCCCTTGAATTAAGCTATCACTACTGAACTCTGTGTTATTGGGGACACAGTGAAGCTATAACTGGATTCTATTGTTGTAGGAGGGCATCATCAGGCATCATATCTTTGGTAATAAAACGGTCCTCAGAATGAGCTGTCGTTGAACAGCCCAGCCTGACTCTGTACACGTCCCATACAGGATCATTTATTAGAGCAAGGCTTCCCCCGCATTGCAGGTGTGATGCTTTTCATGCCCCTCTTCGATTTTCTATCGCAAAGAAGATTCGATATTTAATGCAAAGAAGGAGAGAGGAAAAGTACAAGTTAACAGCTGAGTGAGGAATTATATGGGTAGATTTGAATGGCTGCAACAAGAGATTTGGCTGCTCACCAAGAAGAGAGATATGACAAAGGACAGGGCTGCTGTAGCTTGAAGGGCTTGGAGTGAAGCCTGCGGGGAAGCTGTTCACTGGCTGTTTCAAGATGTTGTTTTTAAATCTCCCTCTAAGGTCAAGAAAAGACACTTAAACAATAGCACTCCTGCTCTTTTAATCTGCCCTAAGCCACAACAAGGTGGATAATCTATTCACTCAGCATATCTGATTCTAAATGCACAGTTTGGGCAAAAAATTATGTTGATTTTTCATTGTGTGTGTAAAATATATGGCTATATGGAGGCGGCTGTGGCTTGATATATCTTGGTTTGCCTGTCCTGTGTATGACCTGCTGTTTTGCTGAAGCCTCAGGCGCTATACTGGTCTGAACCACGATGATGTGTTTGTATCCAAATCTGTACCTGTTTTTTATCCCCACAGATGCTTATTTGTTCTCTCTCAATACATGTTTTTGACTTAAGACTTAAGACGCCCAAAAGTCCCACAGCTACCAGTGATGTACTCCACTTATTTTACAGCATTTGGTTTCTCAAATCAAGATGGAGCCTTATCTGTGCTGCTGTAAATGAGATGTTTATATACGACCAACATTAAGCAGAAGACTATTTGGAAAACAGTTCATTCTGTTTCAGCCTGGACTTATGGGTAATTGTAAGGATTGCTCTATGACTGAAATTGCCACTGTAATTACAATTACAAAATGTGAGCAAAGTCACAGAGAAAGAGTTGTGTGTGAGACATCATAATGTTCAGTTGTCATGTAACATCTTCCACTTTACCATTTGCCAAGACAGCTTAGGATTGTATTGCATGGTTTGACCAAATTTAGCCGCCGACACTCCCCCCCGTTTCTCCACCTTGCTCCAAGTCTCTCAGTCCATTCTTAGAAATCTCAGACCATGCCATGTCTCTCAGCTTCTTGTGTCTCTTGGACTTGACTCTGAAGATGCTGTAATTACAGGTTGGTCAGGACCAAGGCTCTCCGGGGTTTCTGCTGAGAGTGAAAAAAAACACCCCCAATTATAGCCGTGTGTGAGAGAGAGAGAGTAAGACATAGATAGTGTATGAGGGGGAAGAGAGTAGGAAGAGAAAGAGGAGTCGGAGAAGAAGAACATGAGCAGCAGTCAGACGAGCCAGATTTTCGCTTGCTCGTGTGAAATATGTCCAATTACAGCTGCAGTTTGCAGCACAGCCTGCTGTGTCAGCAGCTGTCTGTCTTCCTCTGTCACCGTAGTGATTTGGGGACTTTGTGTTTAATTATGTCTCAGCTGAATTTTTCTTATGATGAGGGTATCATTTCCAGGCTTTTGGGTGACATTTTCTGTGACCAATTTTGGTTTTCCTGTCTGATGTCTTTGCGATCTTTCTCAAGGATCTTCTCTCTAATTTATTTTTCCCATATTTCAATTTCTGTATGCATGCCACTGGATTTTTGTGGTTAGCAACAGACTGTTGAATCCAGCTGTAAAAACAGAACTGAAGCAAACTGATTTTTTTATCACTTTTTGCATACAAACATTTATTTCACATGCAAGACCCTTTCCATAGATACTCTAAAATTTTATTTTAAAATATTTAATGTTGGCTTCAGCACATGCTCCGAGAAAAAAAATGTTCCAATTGTCATTGTAATAAATGCCAATATCTTTAAAATTAGGGGATTAAACTAAAAGATTATAGTAAAATGAGGATTTCTACACCGATAACATGTTCCCAAGCATCCAAAAATGATTGTGTTTTCTGCTGAAGAAGATACTAGCCACTACTGTGTGTAGTCAACAAGCTCTCTGTGAGACAATAAGAGCTCAGAATCTTGTGGTGGTACAAATAGAAAAAAATGCAAATAAAATGCAGATGCAATTACGAGTTCCCTGAAAGTGATAAAAAAAATACTGAAGAGTTTCTATGGGCAATGCAATTCATATTTTAAATCCCATTCACACCAAGATTATCGCTTTACTATTTAGCAAATAATCAAGCAAATAAAATATACATTGATTTTGTTTTTAGCCTTACAAGACAACCTAGAAATAACATCAGGGAGTAGTGTGAATGTGATAAAAGCCAAACAGTGGTATAATGCTTGTCTTTTAACAGGCGGGCGGGACTCCCTATCATTAGCCTCTGTTCTCTTGGCTCCACAACAAGTGCTGCATACACTGTTTGGTTAAGCAAGACTGATGAATGCTATGGAGTTGGAAAACGAACTATTACTGAGGCTGTCTATACTGTACTTACATCGTATTACTACTTATATCCCTCATATGTAAGAGAAAGACCTGATTTTTAATGAATTTATTTATAATTTAAAAAGTGGTATTTAATCGTTTTGAATGGCGTTCAAAATTAACAAACTGCTGAAATTCAGTCAAATTAAAGACCTGGAGGTATCATTTATAGCCTGCGTAGTAGTCCTGTTGGTTTCTGAAGAGGGAAAATGGTTAGCTGATTGGTCTGTGGTGAGGTCACAAACAAGTCACAGACATCTTTGCCTTATGGGAAAATGTCTGTGTGTGCATGCTTCACATTGACATGTTACTGCAGAGCCACATGGTAGACACATTTAGAATATTTTACAAGTGTAATTCAAGGCACTTTAAAGAATAAGTGTTAAATTCTATACAATGTGTCAGTCGCAATTTACAGTCGGTCCCGTGCCAAAGTTTTATTTAGAGTCATCCACATGTTTTAAAATTATGGGATTTTTCTGCCTCATCAAGTCAAAAGTTTGACAGAGCTTTGAAATGTAGCAGGCGAGGCTATTTAAGCTGTTGAGATTTCATTCACAGATGTTTATAATTGAAGCTCCTCAGAGATGTATTTATGTTTCAAATGGACCTGAAAGTGACCTGAGGACCATTTGAAAAGTGGTGTTCTGAAATAGCATCTGCAAATTGCAAAACACCCCTGTTTGCAAAATTATTGCTAAATTGAATGTATACTCATTTTCAACAGCGCATCGTTCAAGTATTTTCCCTTACTTTTCCAACTACTGATATTTTGGATGAGAGGTCTTTTCTAGTGACTAACAGCATCAGGAAACAAGTTGTTACGTGCTTTTGGAAAGTGTACAGTCAGCAGCCCGTGACTTCACGCAACCATTGACATAACATCATGTCAGTGACAATGCCTCTCTTGATTCCAACACTAAGGATCAGTTTGTTTTTAAGGTTGCCTGCCTTAACTTTACGGGAATGTTTAGAGTTCATGTCAGAAATACAAATATTGACCTGCCTGCACTTTCATACATGGAGTTTATTTTAATGAACATTTCTTCACTGTAGCCAAAAACAGCCTGTAAACCATTTGAGCATCCGACACCTGTGATACCTTGCTGGATGTGAAGCTCTTTAGAATTTAGACTTGAAAAGATGCATGTTTGTGTGTATGTGTGTATTCATGCTGTAGCGTGTGCATCTCTTGAGTGTTTTGATGTAATTCATGTGAATGTCGGTGATGGTGCATGCGCTTTGCAGTGGCTTGAGGATGCCCTGGCATGGTTTGGCACATCTGCTCTGTGTGTCTGCCAAGAGAACAGAAGGCTTTCCTCTCCATCGCTCTCGAGTCAGCCCGACTACTTGGTGCATAAATGTCTCTTTGGTTCTTGCATTTCTCAGTCGTGCAGCACAGCGTTGTGCCAGACTTTTTGTTTGTATATCGTGCCTGGTCAAACCCTGTTTTCCCAGAAATGTTGTACATCACTGATGTTGAATGTTGTGATTTTTTTTGGACTATGAGTGGCTTTGCAGTCTAACGACATAGTTCAAAATATCTTGTGGTTTTTTTTTTTTTTTTTTTTTAATCCTTTTATAGTCCTGACATCCTGCAGTTGTGGACACATGTCTGTTATATTGCAACAAGCATTACAAAAGTCTTACATTCAAAAGGTCTTTGTTAGTTTTTGTAAAGTAAATGTGGCTAATTTGGGTAAAATTACCCAGCACAGCACTTATCCTTATATTAGTGGGTACAGGAAGCACTGTTGCCTTATGATACACTGGCCACTTAAACTAAACATAAATACAGCAGCACACATTCCAGATGGAAACATACTGTATCCTTCATTGCCCATGAAGTAAGAAGGACAGAAAATGCTGAAACAAGGACTGTCAACTCTTCCTCAAACTACCAGCTGTTAACATCACTGTACCTTACTTAACACACTCCATAATGCCACGTGAATAGCTCATTCTGTTTTTATTTAAAGAGGTCCTATTTGGTCATTTTTCAGATAGTCAGCCCTGAGCGGTGTCAATTTCAAGTCATCAGTAAGGACTTACTCTCTGTGGCACAAATACCACAAGTTACATGAAACACAAAATAGATGCTACAGGGGTTTCTGTGTCTTTGTTGGTACCTCCGCAAGTACACACAGAGCTGGCCAAACTAACTAACATCCATTTATGTTTTTTCTCTCATAGGAAAATATGGGATACCAAGGTTGCAGATCCATCGACAAGGTAATGAAACATTTCTTTGCCATACTTTACCATTTTAGAACTGAGATAATGGTCTATTAATAAGTTTAACTTCCTTGCCTTGAAGGTATAACTATATTTTTCATTCAGATTCTTATTTATTTTGATGGGATCCTACACAAACACTTAACTTTTGCTACATTTGCATCACATCGTGATTGTGTGTTGTTTGCTTGTGTTTCCAGCACAGTCAAATCAGATCAAACCAAACCCAAACAGTTCTGATGAAAGCAGATTAACCAAATTTTCAATGTTAGTAAACACTAAGGAGGGATGTTTTCCCCCATATTTAGCTTTGATCGGGTCAAAAAACAAGTCATAAATATTTAATGCAATTGGGAGATGTTGAAGATTTAAAGCCAAGTGTCTGGGGATCTTAAATATATAGTTCTAAAAATGTGATTTTGTTTCTCTCCAGATTGAGCGTCATGGCAAAGAAGAAGGGATTTTGGGTAGAAAAAGTTCACTGTCTGGGCACCGAGAACTCCCTGTCCGAGTGTCATGCTCAGTTGTCAATCCCACGTAGTCCCTCCCCTTGTAAGAACGGGAGACATGCAGTAGTCAAGTGTGTGCCAGGGCCTCAGTTTGCTCGTATGTCCTCAGGAAGACCTCAGGCCCCTTATCCAGTTGTGGTAAGAATAATAAAGTCAGGTCTACACAAGCAGAGTACAATACAGTATGATTTGAAACTGCCCCTAAGAATAAGCCATGGTATATTCTCTCTGTTGCCCTGTACAGCCTGTGCGTCTGAAGGCCGGCCCCAGGCTGGGTGAGGGCCGAGTGGAAGTGCTCCGAGATGGTAAATGGGGGACCATTGTGGACCACATGTGGGATCGAACAGCAGCCAGTGTGGTGTGCAGAGAACTGGGCTTTGGGACAGCCAAAGACGCCCTGCAAGGAGCTTTCATGGGTCAAGGTAAGCGACAGAGACACAACTTCGACTGGAAATTATGCAAAACTCTACATTTAATCTAGTTGCTTTGAGTCTGCAATTTGGATGTCTGAATGAGTTTATCGTTGTGTGTCACGGTATTCCAGAGAAGACGGAGGGACTTTTCCAGTCGTTTTGCTTATCTAAGATGCCACACCTGTCTGCGCTGACTGATCAGATACTGTATGGACACGTGTGTTTGTCTGTCTGTGTATGTTACCTTGCAAGGCTGCAAATGTGTTGATTGCAGTATTTCCCACTGTGATTACGTGAGCCCTGTGCCAGGGCTACCAGCTGCACAAACACTTTGCAC
Source organism: Trachurus japonicus (assembly GCF_045865225.1). NCBI lineage: Eukaryota > Metazoa > Chordata > Actinopteri > Carangiformes > Carangidae > Trachurus > Trachurus japonicus. The sequence goes on along the minus strand of NC_140921.1, from coordinate 17,607,199 downwards.
ATGCGCACATATACACACATTCACACACAAAGTGTAACACTATAAGCCAGGGTGGTTTATGTGGTGGTTCGGTCTTTGGTAACCTAAGCCACAGACATAATCTTTCAAACTTCAAGTAAGCTTTTCATTCACTCACTCACTCACTGCTGTGGTCTTTTTGCTTCGATTTCAAATTTCCAGCTTTGGTGACATACAGGTTCAGTCTGTATCCAGCTGTGCCAGTGGTGTCCCCACCCCTGCGATATATGAGAACAGTTACCCCATGCCTCAGGCTAGGATGTAGTCTCTAATCATGCTGATCAAGATGAAATATGGGAGACAGTCTGCTGGTTTAGCTGTCTAGTTGATCATACATGGGATATTTTTGTGTATGTCAAATGAGTCCCTTTTTACCTTTTAACCTTTGAAATTGAGGTTTCTGTAGATGATGTCACTTATTCTACCTCTCTTTTTGATGAGTGTCACAGAGCTAAAATCTAGTTTGGTTTGCTATTCTGAGGGAAGTTAGTGTCGCATGCAACGTCTGGTTTCAATCAGCTTCTTTAGTCTTTGGATTACAGTTCAGGTTTAAAGGTGTATAATTGTCAGGAGAAGTCAAAAACCTTTCAATTTTGGACCTAGAATAGGTTTTGGCAGCACTAACCACAAAGCTACATTTGTGTTGCAAGCGTGCAAGAGCTAGCATGTGTGTATCATGCATGATTGTGTGTAAGTAATAAAATTAGACTCAAAATTAAAACATTAAAGCAGATATCATCGGCACGGCCGTTTCGGCTAATGCTGTGTTCAAGGCAGGCTTTTGAAACCGTAAGTTACAGCTTCAAGTCACAACTACGACTTGGTAGCGTTCCAGGTAACCCGTAGCTCGTGTTTTTACCGTCCTGTTGTCTGTGAAAGTTCCCTATAACGGCCACTCGTAACTTCCGACCCGTGAACTCGTACCAGTTCGATCTGGTACGAGTTCACGGGAAGGAAAAACACAAAGTACGAGTTTCCTTGAACGCACCATGAGTTAGCAGCCCCCGCCCTTGTCAGGCATCAATTGGTCCTCGTGCTACGTCACCACATTCACGCGCATCCCTTGGCTGCACACACAGCCCTTCATGCCGTTCTCTCCCCTCATTGGATAACACTTGTATCCCACAAGGAAAATTTTCTCCTCGGGTTACAGCAGAGCAGAGTGACGGAGAGACTCGTGTTTAGGCTGAAATACTTCATGTAAGTGATTGCTGACGGAAAATAGGACTATTTAGGACTTATATTAACAAAAACATTCCACTGATATCTGCTTTAAGATGTGGCTCTGCAGCTGCAGTATGGTTTGACAAAATGGCAGGTTTAGGCTACCCTCCATTTCATCATATATTACTCATGTCTGACTCCTATACAATGTATATAAACTATTTTTAATTAAACCAGTATCTTAATTGGCATTAAAAACTGTTCATGTGGTTAAAGCGATATTTCAGCTTTTTTGAAGTGGGGTTGTATGAGCTACAAATGCCCCAGTACATTGGATGCAATAGAAAGGTCTCTGCTCTCCCCCACTGAGAAACACCCTCTGTGCATCGCGCTGCACAGAGACACAGGCAATACACTGTTGTCAATGAGGGACGATTAATCAGTGTATTTTCGCCGCTTACAAGAATTCCCATCTCAAAATAATACACCAGTTTAAGAGTACGATCTAAAGTAAAAAATTACAGGGCAGTTTGTTTATCTGGAACTACCCAACTCACTCAGTACTCCTTGGTACTCTTCCACACAGGCAGGCTCCACAATGTGCTGTATTACTATTACAGTACTATTACTATACTACGCTATTACAAGTAGATCTTCACACATGTCAAAAACATTAATCCAAATCCAAATCCAAATTCTGTTTGCATAAATATTAATTGGGTAATATCGTAAGTTAATTTATGTTTGTGAGGATGCCGGTTATAGGCACCATAAAATATACAGTTTACAGTTTGACTTAATTCTTTAGTGTTTCAGGCTTTCTCTACAGGGATTATTCCTGTGGCATAACTGATTTAACAGTTCAGCAGAGTGGTGGTCTGTGGAGAGAAAAGGGTTGTGTGCCTGATTGTATCAGCGTACAGTTTTGTGTATGCTACCCGAGGGGAATGATTTTTTTCTGCCAGTTTTCCAGACTTGTGAGATTCAATTGTTGGTGTACAGGGAGAAGGGAAGTGAGAAAAGTACATGTGCTGCAGGGTGCCAATGTAAAAAAGAAATCAGCTGCTCACACTCTATTCTTGAAGTGATGAAGCAAGTTCTGCCAAGTCACATTTGCCAACAATATAACCAGTTTTATTACTTATCATCATCATATTAATCTAACCAATGTGGGGTACATAGGGGAGACCGGGGTTGGTTGGCACACTTTTCACTCTTTGCCATAGCACTCTGGCATCATTTATGTGAGAATACTCAAACCAGCATCAAATGAAAGGTTAAGGTGTCAGCTTTAACTAAACACATTTCCATGTCCACAGTTATATTCTAAAATCAATTTATTTATGAATAAAATCATACTGCGCACTTGTGCCAACCAGCCCCGACACGGGGTTGGTTGGCACACTTCATGGGGTTGGTTGGCACAATGTAAAAATGAATGGATGAAGCAACCAATATAATAATAAATTGGAAATTTAATTCCAATATATTCAAATTTAAGGAGATAGCATAGTGCATGCATATATTTGCATGTATAACACTAAAACAGGGCATTTAAGGCCACAAACAAGATAACACGTACACAGAACATCAAACAGTAAATGATTTGAGCTTCTTTTTTTTTTTTTTAAAGAGAAAATATTCAATGAACATATAATTTATTCTTAAATATAGCATATCACCTCTTTGTATTTTTATGTCTTTCCATCTCACTGTGTTTTAGATTTGCTGTGTGGGGTGGAAGCAGATTATTTACATTAAGGCCTATATAGAATCACTGGTGTTACAGTATTGGCATATGGAGGCTTTGTGGCCCATTTCACTGCATAAATCATGTGCTCATTTCTTCACTCAGTGCCCTGAATTGTATGAAATTATGTTTAATCACATTTAATATATGTATACTGCATTTTGGGGTTGGTTTGTGTGTGCCAACCAACCCCGACATGAGTGTGCCAACCAACCCCGACCAAAATAAACCCACTTTTGTGAATATATGATGTTGCCCAGTTAACATCACTCATCAAAGACTTTCAAGTTTCATATCAAATTGAAGCTGACTTCTATCTCTACAAACTGGAAGTAACACATTTCCAATATCTTTATCCAAAGCAATTTTATAACACTTTAAGTGCGGGGGGCAATTTTTTACTTTTGGTACTAAAAAACAGATTTTTTGCCCTCAGCAAAAAAGTGAGTAATTTTCAGATGTTTTAACAAACTAGATAAGTGCAGCTCAAAAAGATGGTCATTTTGATGTCACATTTGTGAGTCTGTGACCAACAGGAGGCCAGAAAACAGGGGTGTGCCAACCAACCCCTGTAGCCAACCAACCCCGGTCTCCCCTACATGTTAATCAGCACACTCATCACTCAGTCCTCAGTCCGTTTGCACTTTGAGCCACTGCACATATATGAACCAAAATAGCAGGTGCACTTGGAGACGACCACACAGCCTGTGTGCTCAAGACCTACCACTTTGCGTTTGTTATTGGACTTGCACGATTAAAATACTGCTCTAACACACCTAACATATGTAAACTGTATGTACATAAGCTCTTTTTTTAGACTCCCACACACACACATGTATGCACACTCACGGTACAGTAGTCTCCCTTTTTTCTGTATCTGTCTCACACTTACATGCATGTTGCCATTGCTGGATGATTGGACTTCAAAGTCCTCTCACAGCTTCCTTTCTATAACATGCAGTTTGTTTGACATTTTACTGGGACATATAATTTTCCATGTGCTTGAAGGCCACATAAACACAGGCCTATATGATGCTGGAAAAGGCCGAAATTAGACTCTTTGATGGGACAAACTCTCACTGAGAAACAAATTCTGAAAGAGTGAATTGTTTAGATGTACTTTTGGACAAATGTTTCATATATGTATACAGGTAATTTACTCTCACCACACCTCAACATTTTGGGATAGATGGTAACACACCCACACCCTCACATCACACTGCATTACACTCAGGTACACTTGCTTTGTGTCAGTACGTGAGAAATCCTCAATCTGTCAAATCTTCTAGTCTGTGGCAGTAAGACCCCACAGGAGAGTGCTCAATTATCTATGATAAGCAAATGTGATAAAGGTTGCGCTCTACTGGTTGAGAAGGGTGGTAGACAGCAGCTTTGAATGTAGTCTCACTCATCAGATTTGTCATGCATATACTCTTAACTGTGTCATCTTCTAACTTGATAACCAGCTTTGAAATGCTTTTGACAAAGGAAATATCAGTTTGACGCTGGTTGGCTTCTCCTATACTGACAGGCAGGAACATCTGTTTACAAACTTACACGATCAAGCACTTGGCTGAGAAACAGAGCTATCGAATGACTGAACGTTTGTGTTAGGCATCAAAAGCGACGTTCCACGGAAAGAAAAACACTACTCACACTACATTAATGTGCCGAAAATGGAGTGTAATTTCAGAGAGGAAAAGAACAGGGTTTCCCTTGTAACCACTAACCAACTATTTGTGCTATTCTCAACAAGAATGTGACCGATCTTACCCTCTTTCCATCCCCTTAAGCAAATTTTCTAATCTGTCCAAATGATCTGTGGCATCTGCCAATTCTAATTATATAGTAATCAAGCTCAACCTATGTCTTGTAAATACTAAATTTAAGATACCACTTTTATATTATGCCCCCTTCTTGCTCCCATAGCTGTTGTCAACCTTAGCGATTTTATACTAAATTCAAGCCTTGATCATTTAGGAAACTGAAAGTGAAGAAAAGCTCTGTTCAGACTCCATCTGCTTCAACTCCAGTCATCATTACATTTATCACTATCATGTGTTAAATTACAGGGACTATGTTTCTATTTCCCTTCCTGACCAACATTGTTATTTTTTACTGTGTAATTTTTTACTGCGAAGTACATATACCGTACATATAGGGCACTATACATTAGGGACTGAAACACCCCAACTTACTGTGTGTGTGTTTGTGTGTATGTAAGTGTGTGTGGCCAGTTTCTTGGAATTTATTTCAGGGTTTTGTGGATTTCCCAAACTAAGGTTTAAAAAAAGCATGTCACTGTTCATTTTGAGCAGCCCTCGAGGCCCCATGTTTCTGTTGATAACTTAAACAGTGGAAGTTTGGATCTACTTTGTGGCCTTTAACATTTAGATAGGGGCGGAAGTGGTTTAGATGTGTCTTTTTCACTCACATGAACCCACGCATGGTGACCAGTATGGTAGCAGGCCTACAATCTACCCAAACCAACGCAGGGACACATTGGGTTAGGCTGCAGTATGGTTTCTATCATTTCAGTCATCTTCGTTTCACCCTTCTTTGTTGGTTTTCCTCTTTTTTCAGAAGTTTGTGTGGTTTTGGTTGTGTTTATTTCAACACTAACCAACCAATTTCCAAGTGTGCAGTTTGTGACTTTTGTTTTAAGAAAACACCAAAGCCATAGTTAGTTGTTTTCACCATTATGTCGACAGCTGTTTGTTTTCAGCAAATCTTAAGCTTTTTCTTCCATGTCGTTGAGAGATTATCTGGTTTTATACAACAAACGTATTTGAGTGAAAGTCTTTTATTTTGTCGACACTGATTTGGCCTTATTTGTTCACCCAGGGTGGTGGACTACACACAGTGTTGTTGTTGTTGTGCCAGAAGCAACAGAATGGTGGTAATGAGGTGTGACAGATGCCCAAAGTAGATGCTGGTGCTGGTGCTGCTTTGCTTGCAGGAGCATTTTGTCATGACAGATAGGAACTTACTTTTCATTGTTGGATTAAAGTAGAGAAAGCTCATTCACGTGAGGAGAATACAGAGCCTTGCTTGCATGTGCGTCTTTGCGTGAGAGCGGCTGCTAATGCCTGTGTATCTACTGTGGGTGGCCTCAATGCACAATGCATAGAAATGTAACCCTTCAGTTATGAGCAAGCTTCTCTAGTTTACAACATAGTCCTTAAATCCACCATGTTTTCCTTCCTCTTCAGGTACAGGACCAATCCATATCAACAATGTCCAGTGTATGGGATCAGAGCGTTCCGTCTTAGACTGCTACTTCCAGGAAGTCCAGCCATGGACATTCAAACACAGCCAGGACGCCTCAGTACGCTGTAACGTCCCTAAGACCGGCATGGAGAACACGGTGCGAAAACTACACCATCACAAGACACAAACTTATTGGGTTTTGCTGATACGACATCATCCATTGAATCCCTTTGATCTAATGGATTTCTAGGTGCGGCTTGCCGGTGGTAGAGTCCCATCAGAGGGCCGTGTGGAGGTGCTGATGGAGGTTGGAGGTCGCAAGCGTTGGGGCTCTGTCTGTAGTGAGAACTGGGGCATCAACGAGGCCATGGTGGTTTGCAGACAGCTTGGTCTGGGCTTCGCTGCCAGTGCTCATCAGGTAACAACACAATATCCATTACTGCCAAGATGGCAGCAATCTTTTTCATTTGATCATGATGGCAGTTCCACCCTTTTACCTTGTTAATTTTGAAAATGCCACAACATACACCTGCAATTTATTACCAATGTCTTATCATTAGTCTAAAGGATGGGCATGATGTCCTGAATGAGAAAACTATGCAGCACTCCCACCTCTAAACCAATTAGTGTAATTTTGAAAATGTCAGACTAGAGTAGTTAGAGGCATCAATCCTTCAAGATTTGACAAAATCCCATTAGCAGTGTCTGAGTTATCGACAAAAGAACAAACAAACGTGTTGAAACAAATCAGCACATGGAGACCAATCCATAGTGACAGTGACCTGTATTCACTGTGACGGACAATAAGCTATGCAACTGGTCAGCGACAGAAAACTTGACAAGCCCACACCCTTCTTTTTGACAGGAGACCTGGTACTGGACCGGTGACCCAAATGCAGCTGATGTGCTTCTCAGTGGGGCTCACTGTGTGGGCACAGAGCTTTCAATTCAACAATGTCGTCGCAACAACCATGTCCATTGTCCCCGTGGAGGTGGAACTAAGGCTGCCGGGGTCAGCTGTTCGGACAGTAAGTCGAGCCATCTTTCTGTTGCTCCCCATCTTCTCCTCTACTTCTGTTTGAATCCTAACATAACCTCTCACATCTGACCTGCTTCAGCGGCACCTGACCTCGTCCTGGATGCCCAGCTGGTCCAGGAGACAGCCTACCTGGAGGACCGACCCCTCCACCTGCTGACCTGTGCCAATGAGGAAAACTGCCTGTCTTCATCTGCTGCTCGGATGAACTGGCCTTATGGCCACCGACGCCTTCTGCGCTTTTCCTCCCGCATCATGAACCTGGGTCGGTCCGATTTCAGACCCAAAGCCACAAGAGAGAGCTGGACGTGGCACCAGTGTCACAGGTATAGTTGCTTGGGTGTGTAGGTTGTTGCAATGAAAACAGTTTAAATACTTGCTATATGTGGGAGAGTCCAGTTGCCTTTTAAGTGTTTTTGGGAAAACTGTGGTTGTGGTAGAGTGTCCTGGATACAGGTGAACCGTGGTTTTTAAGGGCTGTAAATATTCGTATAAACACCTGTTCTTGGTTCAAATTAGCTTGTACGTGCATTAGTGACATAGCTCCTTCCATGTTGAGTAATTTGAGTTATATTTAATTTAATTGCATTCAATTGCTTCCAGGAAAGAAAACATACTGAAGTGTAATCTCTGTGCCAGCGGTTCATGTGGTATGACAAGGGGGTCTGCAGGTAGCATTCCACGTGACGCGACCATTAGACAAAAGAGCCTTTGTCTGTCACCCGGCCTCAGCAGCACTTTCTCCGTTAGTTGTAAATAGATGACATATTGTCCTCAGGTGGACTCTTAACACATTCCCCTCTACCTCTCAGTTTCCTCCCTTCAGTGTGATAGTTTCTTGTGAGATGACGATAGCACGTTCAGACCTGTCGTCATCAGCGAAGAAGGAGTCGTTTGAAGGCCACAGTACAGGCTGTGTGAGACGTGTCTCAGTATGTTATAGGTGGCCTGAAACAGTGTTGTCGTCTCTCCAGGTTCATTAGCCGCCGTGCAGCACACGTCTGCAGAAATGACGGTTGAACAAGTCCAGTTACCACAGATCGGTGTAATACAAAGCACAGGGTGGCCCATGGGCAAGTCAGGTCTGCCTCAGTTTGTTACAACAACACATCAGAGGTATGGATGTGTGTTTCAAAGCCCCCCATTCACTCAGAATAAGTACACAGCACTACCAAGCTGGTGCTAAAACAAGCTTCTGTGAGAGGTGTTACGGTGACACCCACGCTCATGTTCAAGCAGTGAGGTCATTAGGCTACAAGCCATAGGGAGCCAGTGTTCAGTTAGTGTAAATGCACACACACACGCACACACACACTCTCACCTGGACTTTACCCTCTCTCGTCCTAGGCACTACCACAGCATCGAGGTGTTCACGCATTACGACCTGTTGACTCTAAATGGCACAAGGGTTGCAGAGGGACACAAGGCCAGTTTCTGTCTGGAGGACACGTACTGCCCTGATGGTAATGTTCAACACTATTCATTCCCAGTCAAATATTCTTTCCCATTAGGAACAGGAAATTAATATCAGTATTCCAGCTACGGCTATTTAGATTTTTACTTTGTGGTTAATGTATTAAATCGCTGCCGTTGTTTGTTCACTCTCCATTTGCTTGTTAGATTACGGATGAAATGGCTCATATGAAAAAGCAGAAATTACATGTAGTCCAACACAATACAGGAAGCTTTTTAAAAAAAACGGAGAGGGCCAAGCATTAAATTAATTTTGATGTTGTGATTGATAATTATTTTGGTGTATGTAAATGTGTTAGGACTCCAGAAGCGGTTCTCTTGCTACAACATGGGTGACCAGGGCATTTCTGTGGGCTGCTGGGATACCTATCGCCATGATATCGATTGTCAGTGGGTTGACGTGACAGATGTACGGCCAGGAGACTACATCTTTCAGGTCAGAGGTCATTTCATTGTCACTTACTTCTCCTCTTTTGCACTTAGGGTATATGTTTCATTATTGCACAAAAATCATATATTATTACTTCATGCTTTGATTTACTTCCTTACTAGGAGTTTCATGTAAATGAGAGAATGCATTCTTCTCTAATAAGCATAACTACAAACATAACTACCTATAAAAACCACAGTGTGACTTCTTCACACCAAAGCTTTTGTACAGATTAAAACCAACAAGATGCAGTTTGTCAACTGATGAACTTAAGAGGAGCTGGTATTAGATTTAGATTAGAGGGGCTTGGTAGCTGTTCCCCCTGCTTCCAGTGTTTCTGCTAAGCTAAGCTAACACACTGCTGCCTGTGGCTTTATAGATACTGTACAGGTATATGAATGGATCAATGAATCAATGTTTTCATTTAACTCTGACAGAAAAACAGCTAACTTATTTCTTAAAATGTGAAATCACTCTTTTACAGCCAAAGGGATGTAGCCCATAAGAGAGAGGTTCTCGGGCTCCCACTTCCCCCTGGATGGTTAGGGTTTCTGTCTATTTCAGTAAAACTCACCGACCTCCCTCATCACAGTCATCACCTCAGCCATTCCTCCGTCTGTCATTACTTTGCCCGGGGTCACTCAGTCGAGTCATTGTGGTTACTTTACTAAAACACATCAAGGACTCCATCTCCCATTATCCTCCATTTCCAGCTCAGACTACTGATCCCACCATGGTATGCATGCAGTAGTCCTCAGATCTTAGCATGCTGCCAATTACATCCTAGCTGTTGACAACCAGTGCAACTCACTGTCTGATAATTGCTGCTGTTGCCCATTTTGTACGAGAGGTCACACTTAGTTTTTGTAATTACACCTCTACTCTTCATTGAATGCACGGGTATTTAATTTACTCATTATAGATGTGACACATATATAATATGTGCAGATGCATGTGCCAAGGGAATGTATTTTAAGCATGTTGAGTAGGGTGTAATTATAAAGCACTGCATTGCTTCAGGACAATGTGGAGGCGGACAGAGGAAAAGAATGATAGATGAGGACAGACATTGGAGTTGAGATAAATTAGAGAAAGAATCTGAGAGAAGAGCTGAACTTGAAAAGGCCAGGGTCATTTGAGGAGACAAAAACAGGACAAATATGACAGACGAACAGAAAGCTAAAGGTAAACTATGCAAGAAGTAGCTCTTTTGTAAGGCTGCAGAATCAGAAAAGTCTCTCTCTCTCTCTCTCTCTCTCTCTCTCTCTCTCTCTCTGTTCTTTCATTCATCTGGTAAAGTACAGATTTCTGATCCTGAGCTTTGCACATAGATTCAGAAGACCTACCCTTGAACCGCCAAGTGCTAATGAAACACACCAATTACCCAAATTAACTATTGCCTCCCTCTAGTCAAGCAGCACCTAGTGCCCCCTTCCATTAAGAACGGCTAATTTGCCACCAAGGAATTTCTCCTGCCCTGTTTTTATTTTTATTGCCACTTTCTCACCAAGCAACACTTTATGCCTCTAAACCAGCCCCCTGCTAAGGCCTCATACACTCTGGTCCAACACTGTAATTTACCCTGAAAAATTAAGAGACACTTTTTGTGCATTCACAAAGTTTTTTCAAAAGTTTTCCTTCCTTTTTTTAGTGTAGCGTAGTGCGTTCCTTCTCCCCGTAGCTGTTTGGAACCTGTACTTAAAGTGGGTGTAGCAGTTTACAGAGCAGCTATTAGAGTAAATGGCTTCTCAGTATTATCACCAGGCCAGATTAAGAGAATGGTTGTATCAGCAGTTATAGAGCTGCTCTTCAAATGACAGGCTATGACAGCAGCACTCAAAATAAGGCAGATTTCAGACATGTTATCCTTTTGTATAACTACTCTATTGCAACACACTTAAATTTCAGGCTATTCAGTCATTATTATTGCGTACCTATGTTAGTGGGAGGAGTAGAGCAGAGTTGGCCTCTGTCAGAGCAGGGGGCTACACTGGTAAAACCACATTACTTGAATCTCAGCTGTAAAGTAGCAGAATTTCTAACACAGCCCATGATCATGTTTGAAGTGTCTTTGTTACATGTTTTCATACGGGTTATAAAATATTTTACGATGGGCTTCCCTTAAACATCTACTAGTATATTCCATGCTTACATAAGACACTGTAAAAATGTTTTACCACCACATGTTGTATGCCCAGTTGTAGACTAGACCAAGTGGTCATCATTCCAATGCTGAGATCACAAGAGAGTACTATGTGGTGTATTTATCTTTACAAATAGGAATAGTGTATGGAAAAGTCATCCAGCTTTTTATAGATGAGAAAGGGATTGACTATAAAAAACAATACCAGCCGTGAGTGCTGTTTAATAACAGGCCCTCATTTTTACATCCCAGTGCTCTTTATTTTAAATGGTTTTCTCAGTGAGTAGAGAAAGGAGACTTATTCCTTGGTTTGTCCGTGAGCCTGGCCAGCTCAAGATACAATATTAGATAAAAGTGGAAAAACAACAAAGTGATCAATTTTCCCTGTTTCCTAATAAATGTTTGTCGCAGTGATGAAACGCACAACTACAAGTTCCACAGTCAGAAACATCTTCTGTTGTGATATTGCATGAGGCTCATTGTCAACAGCGTTTGTGAATGATTGTGTTGTTTTGCAGGTAGAAGTAAACCCTTCAATGGACATGGCTGAGTCAGACTTTATGAACAATGTCATGAGATGTCGGTGCAAATATGACGGCCACAGAGCCTACATGTATGGATGTCATGCAGGTGAGGACAGAACACCTTACTCTCATCGTCATCTCTCCCCTGTTGTTTGTCATTGATACAGTAATTATGCACTTTTTTTCGCTTGTAGGTGACGCTTACAGTGCAGAGATCGAAGACCTGTTTGAGCACCAGAGGCAAATTACCAACAACTTTGTGTAGCCCACCCCAGGGCTCGGTACAAAGGCCTTCCAGTGGGGCCCAGAGACTACTCAGGGTGGGCTGAGGTCAACGGCCCTTGGCTCTTGGGACCTTAGCACCCACAATAACAGAGAACACACAAAATGGTTCCTGTTCCTTGGCAGATGCGGATAAAATATTCAGAACATCATAACACAGCCGCAACCATTGCAGAGACTACCGCCAACAGGAGTGACACACTTGACAACAAGAGTGAACAGATGGCTCAACATGTTTTTTAGTCTAGTCATATATGATAATGGATATTGTTTTAGACTATACTGATTTTTATCTATACTGACTACTAGTAACTTAATTTAGTTATTCCAAACATATGAAAGCATTAATGTCATATATGATAGGGAAACATGTTGGGAAATCTTTCAAAAATGTAATTTAGATCATTTGTAGCAAAAAGTACTAGAATTGGGTCTGTTGGTATTATTTTCCAAATTATTCACTTCTTGGATCATTTGTAACTGTTGCGCTTTTACATTACTTCAATATTGGTGCTCTTTATCAATACTGTATGTTGATATACTAACCTCACTGCATTTCAGGTGAACAGTGTTGTACAATGCATTTAGGGTAGATTTTTTTAAAGGACAATTAGGTATTTTACTATTGCTTTGGTTTTAACAAAATCATAGTTTTATAAAAGTGTAGCCATGCTCTAAAAGTTTTGCTTCTCATCTAGAATAGGTAAGAAGAGGTCAAATTATTTTTATGGAACAAAGCACTTTATCTTTTAAACATCAGTATTCTAGTTTTGCCCCCATACTTTTATTTTTAATTAGCCACCAAATTGATTTTTAGGGTGTTTATCTAAAAAAAGATACTTTTATTGTGTTTTTACATTTCAGAAAGTGAAATATAAGGTTTGTGTTTAGTTTTCATAATAAGTGTACTATTTATGCTGTACCTTTATTTATTCATGGAATTCACACTTACACAGCATGCTCGGTTAAGAGTTTGTTAGCTTGCATTTAATTAACAATGCTGATTTTTTTTGTTTTGTTTTTCAGACATAATTAACTGGGGAGGAAAAACAATCTCATACAATAGTTACAGGACATAATATTAGAACATACCCATGATGCAAATGATTTATTACTGACATATTTTATTTTAGTTATTAAAACGAGTGGAGCTGCAAAATGTTTCTCTCACAGCCTCTGATGGGAGGGAAGACCATGCTGACAAAACCACTGTATTGTGGTAGGCAGGCAGGCTGGGTTTTGAGAGCATATAAAAAGCCTTTTAATTACGTCTGTTTGGGTTAGACTTAAGGTTACGGTCAAGGTTAGGGCTATAGCATGTGCTTTATAAAGAAACACTATGGAATTGTTACTTGGAAATTTGGATTTCCAACTTAACACAAGCTACTAGGAAGAGTTTCTGAGAGATTTAGTGAGGGGGATGGTGATAGGAAGAAAGAACGAGAAAGTAAGACAGAAGGATAGAAAGGGATGAAGTTTGGAGAAAGACTTATGCAGACGTACAGTTTTTTTATTTTACTACCAGAGCTGCCTTTTTGTAGACAGCCATACGGCGACCACAAGCTGGCATTTTCAGCTCTCCAACGAGAACAACATGTTTGTCTGAGAGAAAAAATAAACTCCCAGATTCACGCTTCAACACAGTAAACAGTGGCCTTATTTTTCCTTAGGGCCGGCAACACTCTATCTTTCTACACGTCTTTCTTTGCTGAATAAGTACGTTTTTAGCACCACACCAAACCATGATGCAACTCCATTTTCTTTACAACATGGGACTTGTGTTAATCATGTTGTTTTGCCCCATTAATGTGTGGCTTATTGTCTTGGCGGTTAAACCCGTTTAGATGGTGTCTAATGGACAGTTTCCAGGACACATTGTGGAAAGGACACGTCACTCATAAAGGCTCATGTAGACTCATTAATTTCTTTAACAGATTGTCTTTCTCTTCACTGGCCTTTATGATTTTGACCCACCAACTTTTTTGGAGGTGTACCTTTCTAAATTTGCTTTTCTAATAATGAAAACCAGTCCAAACACTAAAACTGATGATACTAATGTTGGAAAGTCTAAAATGAGTGTTTGCTGATATACTTTTTTTGTTCTGTTTTGTGCTTGTGTACAGTTCCTATTGACATTACCATGGTCTATTCTGTGTGTTATTTTAAGTTATATGACATTTCATAGCTTCCTTTGGTTCATATTCACCACTCTCTATATTACTGTATTTATACCCTTGCTAGCGTAGCACTGGGATGTTGTTTTCCATGGCCAGTTAGACTTGTATTTTGTCTTAAACACACTGAGAGTGTGCACTGAATTGTGCTTTATCAACAATTATATTCACTGTGCTCTCAGGGACATTCACCTCATCTCAAGAAAATGGAATATGTTTCATGTGATGTGATTCAGGTTGTTTTTAGCTGTGATGCGTTCATGACGACACCAAATGATCTTCCAAAAAGTATCCTGTACCCATGTTTATTTTGTTGGGGGGGGGGGAATTCAAGGTATGAAGGTGAAAAGCTTTGTTTGTGTTTAGGAAAGTTTTGATTAACTGTGGAAAGACACTGGCTGAGTCAGAGGCAAATTTCAGTTAAAGAACAAATCACATTGCATTCATTCATCATTACTGTGAATCAATAAAACTTCATCACATACTAAGTTGTCCTCAGCTTCCTGCCTCCTTCTTGTTGTTAATGCATGACACTGCAGAATAGTGGTTGTTGAAAAAGTGTTTTCTCTGCACCAGGAACACAGTTTGCTGTATGATGCATAGCATTTTCCGGGTTAGAGGGGCAGTCTGGGTTCTTGGTTTTTTAGACACTTGCAGCCCAGTGGTATACTGGGCTTTTATTTTACAAGGTTCCACTAAAATGACTTGGCTGCCCAAAGACAACCCTTTCAAGCTGTTAGATTTTCTGTGACCTAATCCTTCACAAACATTACCCCTGATGGGAATCAAAAAGAAAAAAAAAACTGCCAGAAACAAAAATACACAGAGGTGTCCAGCTGCTAATGACTAAAATCAAGTATATCAAATCTGCTAGAAATGGGTGGAGTAATCAGCTATGTCTGGAAAGGAAATTTACACTTAACAAAAGTCTGATTTGATCATTGCTGACAAGTCCACCCAGAAAGAAAACAGCAGAGCTGTGAAGTGGTCACTGGCTGGGATGAAACAGCTGCGGGGCAAACAGGAAAGGCATACTTGAAAGCAGAGCACCTGGGTTCACGGTGTGTTCTCACACACATTCAGCACACTTTCATGCACTTTCAGCTTACTGTGTTACTATAAACACACACAGACTTCACAGATCCACTCACCTTATATTAGATCTTTTCGTTTTTGTTGTGTTTAACCTTTCACAGATAAATCCCCTTGCTCTCTGCACACTTTCACTGGAAACATATCGCTAACTAGCAAAGACCTGAAATTATCTCACCACATTGGCAGACACTAGATACTATGCTCTGGAACTTTCTTCAACAGAATACGATACGGTTAGTCGCAGTTTGATTACATCTGGAGAAAGGCTCATTCTTTTGCAGCGTGGACATGTGTGGACGGACTTCTAAAGTGAAACCCAAGCAAACTGCATCACTCTATCAAGATGAAAAGAATAATAGAAAGAAAGCAACTTGAGGGGAAAAAGTTGAGGAAATCTTAGCAAACTGCATTCATAAACAGTCTCGTTTTATCCTTACAGACCCCACTTCCTGTTTGCAGCACGTGTTTTTATTCGGGAGGCCCCATTGCCACCCCACCCTGACCCGATGGGGACCACAGACAGCTCCACAATGTAGACTGTGTGCGCTCTCTGAATGACAGACCTGTCCATACAAGCTAAAAGGGACCCCCCTCCCCCTCCTCCTCCTCGTCCCGCCACTACCACTACCTCACCCCACCTCCCCGACCCTCCTGTCACACACACACATACAAACAACTCGACTACATATCAGACTCTGCCGTCATCTCTTTTGGATGCACTGTTCCATGCTTCATAAGGCAGACAGACATGGCGAGGGATTTTTGTGATCAGACTTAAGATTACTAAACAGGAATGTCTCCGCTGAAGGACACGTAGGCCTAGGCCAAGTTTGATAATAGACTTTTTTTTTTAACTGTCTGGATTTGTGCTGCCTTCACCATGACTTGTTCATTCATCACGGTCGAGGTGATGAGCTGCTGCTGCTTCTGATGTATAAACCAAGAAGCCGATGACAGTGTCATTAGTGTTTCCATCCACTTATAATTGATATATCTACTTGCATTCTTTTGCATATGTACGGTGTGTGATTGTGTTGCCATTAGCTCATGGATCATACACAGACCACCTGACTTACAGGCCCTAACTCATCACCAGGTGTTGTTAATATTTACAGATAAGGAGATGCATCCCTCTAATATTAAATGCATTTGCATAATTGTTGCATCCTGCTGAAGGAAAAACACATTATGAGACACATTCAATTTCCATGTGGGGATGTATTAAGAGAGTAAATGACTAGGCAGTGAGATATGGCAGCTTACAGAAAGCTTGCAAATTAGCACAATGCCTTTTTGTAGGTGCTTGTAAAAATTTTTATCTACTTTTCTGCACGATTACTGTAATGTTTGAACATTGTGCGTAAGTGAATGTGTCTTTATGTATGTGCATGCCCTTGTGCACGTATGTAACTCCACTCCACACCCCAACTCCAGTCCGCTCCACTACCGAGATTTACTGCAAAACAGCCCTGTGAGAGAGTACACATGCTCTGCCCAGTGTCTGTACTGCACCCTGACAATTACTGCTATATATACCACTCCAAATGAGAGCCATGAACCGGCGTGATTACAGGGTGGAGCAGAGGCAAAGAGGGAGAGGGGGGAAATGAAAAAGTGAGGCGAGCTGAGAGAGAAGGGGAGAGGGAGAGGGAGAGGGAGAAAGACTGCGAGAAGAAGGGTGACGCACAGTAGAAATGGAAGTGACTGAAGTCTGCTGTAAATTGTATTGTGCACTCTGAAAATCACAGTGTATGCAACAAGCTACGTTTAGTCTGAATGGCTTCCTTTTCAAAATAGTGACGAGATTAAAGGGACGAGAAGCATGCAGGGAACGAGCAGCATTCTCTGGACTCCTTTTTTTAGCGTGGATAGAGCGGAGATGGTGACCTCTGTCTGCATGTTTCTCCTCAGTAAATTACACAGCAGGGCTTTAAATGCCTGAATACTGTATATGACAGAACTTACAATAAGATTTGGTAAAGAAGTGCTGCCCTCTTCTGGAGCTCAGGGAAACCAAATAAATGGAGTATGAAGGAGAACATGATTTTTCTTTTCAGATGACAAGAAGTAGTAAAAGATTTGAGATTTCAATCAGTGTGCAGATTTTTCCTGCAAACTGAGAGGGAAAGAAAGACTTCTGAAGGCCGGACAAGAAAGGAGACATAAAAGAAGAGAATAAGATTTGACACAAACATCCTGCTACAGTAGGTGAAGACGGTCCTCAGGCTAAAAACAGTCAAGTCTCCATACCTCCTTTGTACTTGTCTCCCCTTTTCCCACTGGCTGTCCAACACTGAGCTTGTCATTTCAGTTGAGTGACAGTCCGCTGTCAGTCACAGGGCTGCCCTGCCTGTGCAGTCACCTTAGCCCAGCTGTCTGGCGACATCACACGGCCTAAAAAAGATTAATCTAAAGAAAGATGGATAACACCGGATCTGATGTCACAGCAAAAAATTGCCCACACATGATGTATTGAAGTGCTGCATGTAATAGATGCAGGTTGTCGCAGAGCTCAGGCCCCGGTGATGAGCCATTTAATAAACAGATCAGTCTGCTTTATGGGGTCATGAGACTGTAGAGAAAGTGGTGAACTGGGAAGTGTTGAGCAGAGAATGGCTCTTCTTTTAAACCCCCCCACCCCTCCTCCGTGTGTGGAAACCATCCCTGTGGGGGGAAAAGCAGCGGGATCACATTACCCATGGACCAGTTTTTTATTCGTACAGAAACCCACGCTCTGCCTCACTCCAGCGGCTCGCATAATTGGAAGCATCTTGGCATGAAGATAGAGTCAAGGTGGCATATCAATGGGCGCGTACTCCAAGGGCATGCAGATAAGAAAAGGCTGCTTCTCTTAACAGGCCGTGTCCATGATAGGGTCACTGGCCCTCCCTAAAAAGACTGCAGGCTCTGGTGTTGCCTCACATACAAATAGCAAGCCTATAGTTGATCAGTAGTGTGAAACCTTGTGGTACAATTCACTCGCAGTGGCACTCATCCCTAACACCAACAAGAAATTGTTTTGTTACCAAGCCTTGTCTCATTATGTATGCGAGTATAGCATCAGAGAATCCCTGCAGCTCGGGATAAAGAAAAAGTCATGAGACTTCTACATGGAGGATGACTGAAAATCATATTTTCTCAGTCTGTAGCTTTTTGTCCTTACATTACAATAGGAACTCCACATATAAGTTTTGTTTAATTGCTTGGTCATTTCAAGTGTGAAAGGACAATGTACAGTTTCACCATGGTTGTTGAAATCAAGTAATTTGAAATCAATATCAGAACACTGAAGAGGCACTCCACTGATTTAGTTGCAATGGACAGATTCCTGACTTTCATTGAAGCGCGGGTCAAGCTCCCTCCTAGATTTCCCATGATTATACTAGAAAGTACTGCACATTAGACCCTGCCTGTCATTATACATTTTTTAAACTACACACCAGCTCTTTCTATGTTTGTAAAACAGAGTGACTGTTAAAATCTCTGACGTCAATCCAAGATAAAGCTGTGTTATTTTCTCAGACTTGACCTCAGCGTCCACTGCAGGAACTTTGCCAGGGAACCAAGAAGGACCCGGGCCCTTTACCTGCATTTCAATAAGAAACAAGGGTCTGGATTTAGTTCCAGTGGTTGGTAATACCCATGACTGGTAAATAAACAAGTGTCTTTTTTAGTAAGAATGTCCATATTTAGGGTGCTAGGGGTTAGGATTAGCCTGATCCTTGATATTTTTGATATATGTTTGATGTGGCAAAAATATGTGAAATATGATACCTGGTGTATCATGTAATTTATATTGCAAAAAAATTACATTCTTCTCGTGGGGCTGAAATAGATGTCTGACTCTTGCCTACTTGCTCTGCCTCAGTCAAGCAACGTCCATCGCCCCATCACTTCCCATCCCGCAACAGTATCCATTCAGCTCTGTACGCCTATCCAGGAGGGAGAGAGAAGCTGGACTTCACCGCCTCCGCACAAATAAAACTGTGAGCCAAGCCACATTAACCCTGCATCCTTATCGCCTTTCTGACTTGAGACATTTTATGAGCAGGAGCTGTCTACCTCCTCAGACTCCCAACAACAAGAAGAGGCACGCTTTATGCACTGCTGCATCACCAGCACCACTGTTTACTAGACACCGTTATCATTTAACTGCATGTACACTACGAAAGGTCACATTTTGGACTTCAATTTATCACATCTTATTATATGATATATATATAATTCAGCTTTTAAAGCTGTTCCTGACCCTGGGGGCAGGTAAAATTGAGCAAAGTTGTGGCGAAGTTACATGTAAACAGAACGATGTGTACACACCTAGTTGAGGCAGAGACCTGCTGTGGCCTCTGCTGCCGGCCTAAACCAGCTCTCTGGACTCTCTTAAAGTTTCTGCCCACACAAACAGTGACCACACTGACCCTCACTGTCTCTGAAATAGACATCTATGCTTACTGAAGACAAAATGACTCAACAGCGTGCTGGTAATGTATGCACAATTCTGCAAATATCTTATAAAAAAGGTGTAAAATAATGTGAAAGTGTCTAATTTTGAAGTGAAACAGCCGGTGGCATGTTGTATATTGGTCAACAACATGCTCCACCAGGACAAATTCATTTCATGCTCCTACGTTTACAATTTGATTTAGTCTGGCTTGATAACTCTTGCTTTTCAGTATGCGCACACTGATGCCTGAATCAACTTGTATTCATTTCATCAACATCACTCCGGCTCGCACTCGACTACAACGTTAGTATATGCAAAACCTCATAATCATGCTGTGGCTGTGGCTGCTTGTGTTTTCTATAGCAGTAACTTAATTCTGCTCCACTAATCATAATAATTATAGATATTACAGTAGCCGTGGTAATTACTGTAGAGCACTGGCTCCTATCCTTTAATGGATGCTTAAACAAACGGATTTCAGATAAGTTTGGGAAGAAAACTAATTTATAGGCTCTGAGGGGAGATCAATCAGGTGAAGGGGTTGGGGTTGGGAGGTTGCGACAGGGAGGGGTTCAGTAATTAATACAGAATACAGTAAGAGATGGAACTTGGCTCTTCCTTGTTTTCAATTCTGCTCCCTCCTTTTATCCTCACATCCCTCCTTCTCTCCATGCCTTTGCCACATTATTTATCTGTGCTGTCAGACCATTGTTGTGATTATGGATGTCATGCGGCCGTAAAGCGCTCCACGATCAATAGGCCTGAAATTAAACCAAAAAATGAATTTCCGCAGTGTCGGCCACATGCACTCCTGAGCAGGAATTACCTCGCAGGAGAATGGCTGATTTCCCCACCGAGGAGACAGCGACAGAAACGCAGGAGGAGGGATGGTGTTTGACTGAGGCTGGCAGCGATGGAAGCAGGAGCAGGACTGAGAAACAGTGGTTGACTGGTCCTTCAGAGTGATGGCATTTTTTTCTGCTGTTTTTATTTTTCTTTCTTTCTTTTTTCTTTCTTAAGAGCTACACACTGCCACAAGATCCATGCTGCAAAAGCTTACCGTCAAATATTCCCGCATTACAACTGACACTGAGAGAAATGTTGTTTAGCATTCAGGGCCAAATTTCTAAAATGTAATATAATGAGTGTGAGCCATTCGCTGTGACACAGACCAACTAAGGAGATGATGTAGTCATTTCTTCCAGGCTGAGATCAATATACTATTAGGCATGATGAGATGAAACAGTGCTCATTACTCCTATCATCAGGTCATTTGCAGAAGCTTGTTGACAGGGAGACAATGGGACAATAATTAAACTAAGATGTTGAGGAGAAAGAAAAGCACCACAGAGGGAAAGGGTGGTGCAGGAAAGTTTGTGCATCATGTGATATAGGTGAATTTATGGTCAGTCTCGTTGCCCAAAATGCCTCAATGGTGCGTTTTGGAGAGCAACAACCATAATATGAACTGCAGCTCCCTGTGTTAGGACTATACATGTTTCACTGTGCTATAAGTCCAGTGTTATCCATACCAGCTACTGCTATTCATCCTCATCAAAAGTCATAACGAGAGAAGGCCTGGATGTCTAAAATGTTCTGATGTTTTTAATATCCCTCCTGTAGCTCCCTCAAACCAGCCTGTCCTCCAGTATCTTCCTCTGCATCTCCCTCCTCCACCGGAGATGGACGCATCCGTTTGTTTCTCACTTGTTTCCCCTTGTCCCTCATTTAGAATCGATTTGCTATTAATGCCAGAGCATCAGAGAGGGAGGGTGGCAGGGGCCGAGATGGCTGCAGCTGCTTGACAGGCTTCTTCATCTCCGAACAGGAAGTTTGGTTTACATCAGCCATAGGGCGGGAACTGTCATCAGGAGACCTGAGAGCTAATGGGCTGGATTTATGCGCTCCTCTCCTCCTCTCAGTGAGTTGGAAGAAGCTGAAGTCACAGGTCTGAGGTCTGTTAAGTGAAGTCTGTCTCCAGTGGGTTATGATCGAGGTTCAGAAGCAGGATGCTGGAGCAAGAAGGAATTCTTCTTTGATCCTATGATAAGATGTGAAATCCGGGGTTGAGTTCAAGCACAGCCATGACTTTAATGTATTTATATAATATGGTCAAGTACTTCTAAAGAATTTTCTTTCCTTCCCTCTAACTCGAAATGTCAAGACAAATTTCATTCATCACTCCTCTGAGGAGCACGGCGCCGGGAAATAACCACAGTTTGGTTTTCAAATCAATTTGACAAATCCTGTGAGAATTGTAAACCAGTCTTAGAGCAAATAATGGCCTGACACTCCGCATTAGCAGAAAAGATATGACTCGAGACTGACATCTAACAACGTGCCCTCTGGGGTTTACAATGAAACACCATGTTCTGTCACGTATGACACTGTGGCGAGATGTCGATAAAGGTTAGCATTTTGAGCACACAAAGGACAGTGATAACTGGAAGCCAAGTGTATCAGAGCTCACCAGAACTATGTCAGCTGTCAGCTGTGGCCAAGCTTCATATTAAAGTGATATAAAAAGTTCCTTCTGTGCACACAGACTGAGGTGATCTATGAATTCAACATACTGTATGACTGATAATCAGCATTTATGATCACTCTGCCTGTCAGCTGTTTTTCCTGCTCTTTGATTCTTTTTGTGTCGCTTTCTATTCCCGTTCCTTCCTCCACACTCCATCTCTCTCACATCCTTGTGAGTATCGCAGTGACTGAACTCATTCTCAACTATTTATTTGCTTTATTTCCTGAGATCAGCTATAAAGAACAAACACTATTAAGCCAGCCAATCAATAAGGGACCATCAGCGCTCTACTCCCTCCCTCCACCCTCCACCTTATCCCTGCAAAATAGATTTATATCTTCTGCCTGTGCAACATAAATCACATATTCATACATTAAATTAAAAAATGTGATTGATAGCAAAGCAGAGTGTGTACAAAACCTTCATGATGTAAAAAAAACAAAAAACAAATATTAGTTAAGGACTGTGGAGGGTGAACAGAAAACAGGTTCAGGAGATGAGTTGTTGCTCTAGGGACAGGGAAACTGACACTTGGCAAATCTGCAGCTACAGAAGCAGATCAGAGAAATAATTATCAGCACCTAACTCAAATACAAAGCCGGTGTTTCTGAGCAGCTCTCACAGTACAGACAGCTGTAGGAAGAGCCAAAAGGCCAAAGTAGAGCAGCATTCATCTCGACTTTAAAGGAGCTGGTCAGCTTCCAGCCTCTATCCTCTACATGTCATTCTGCGAGGCGAACTGAGTGTGGAGAAACAGGTTCATTCACAAAGTGACACTTAATGGGATATATACAGATTGTGTCATGCATTACAGGGCACAGTGGTTATGGGAGCATTCCCGAGGAGAGAGGCAGAGAAATATAGCAGCATCTATCAGTGGCTGGGCCAGAGTGGAAAAGCAGGAACAGTGAGGGAACAAGGGGCTGGGGGTTGGGGGGCTGCCAAGGACATTTAAGAGAGCTGTCAAAGGGGGCTGATCTATGAAGGACCCTGTTGGCTAAACCTATATCCCAGCATGTGACTCTGCGTGTGTGTGTGTGTGTGAAGTGCAGTCATACCGACGTTTGCTGTAACACATGCACCCACTCCCTGCAGGCTAAAGTACAGTAGAGCAGTTTCAGTGCACAGGTTGAAAGATCAGAGCTGGAGCTCATCCACACAGAAAATCTAATGTTTTCATTCTGAGCATGAGATGAAACAAGAATAAAAAAAAAAGAAAAACGTCGGAGGGTTAAACTGTTCAGCTGCAATAAATCATATATATGCTTTCCTGGGTAAAAATATATAAAGAGATATAAAGAGATGCTGTTTGAAGCGTGTACGTTTTCAGATGACTAACAAACACATATGAATTACATAATTTGTTTACTTGCACTTACATTCTCCGATTGATTTCTAATTGATTTTCTATGACAGTTTTTTACTGTAACTATGTATACCTGTTGTGAAGCATATTGAGTCTGCCTTGTGCATGAATTGCGCTTTATAAATAAAGTTGAATTGAATTGAACTTACACAACCATACTTTCAGACAAACAAAACTCCCAAATCATTAATAAACCTCAATTATACCATCAACACTAATCACAAACACTTCATTCAAGTAGACTTTGCATGGCAACAGCAAACAGCTCATACAACACAGTGTATTTTCCTCCTGAAATGTTTCAATCTTCCAATCTCAAAAGCTTGAGTATTAATCACTAGTTGTTCAAGTGCTCACCATGAGGTTCTCCCCTAACGTCATGTAACATTTTGCAAGGTGTGTGTGTATGTGTGTGGATTACATTTTCACTTGTATATGTGTAGCCTATGTTAGCATATGCCTATTGTATGTTTTTCATGAATTTGCAACTATGCAAGCGGCCTTGAAAACAAAATGTACTGTAAGTCTGCACGTGGTGAGTACCTTCACTTCTTAGGTTGAGCTTGGAAAAAAATTCATAAAGCCTGTGTTACAAACTGGGGCTGTCAAAACTGACAGATATAACAACTAAATCTACAAAGTGATGTTAAATACAAGATCCAATGTTTTTGAAGTTTTACCCATGACAGGGACTACGAGTCATGATATCTGCCTCTGCTGCATCAGAAAAACTCAACACTGCTGGAATAGTCTTACAATAAAATATTACTGTTTCTACACAGATCCTATATGTGTAGAAACATTGTTATTCTCTTTGCTTCAGCTGCTCATCATATAATTCTGAAAAACATCAGTGTTCATTTTGTGGCTACGAGTAAAAAATGAGTAAATGCTTAAAATAACTCAGAGAGAACAACTGATGAAGATACATTTGGATGTGGCTGCTTCACTAAACATTGCTCCAGAGAGCTGACTCTTGTATCAGCTGAGCAGCGGCAGCAGCAGCAGTGGGAAACTGTAGTTAGCCAGCAGGCCTGTTAGCCAGAGGAGTGAACACCAGGCAACCCTGCCAGGGGTGGGGGGGACGCAGCACCGAGACCATTACTAATGCTTAATGATATGAGAAGTGTTCTCCTATCCACCACGGAGGGATTCATCATGATGCTGTAGCACTATACATCTTTCAACAGCTCTTAAAGAGGAAAGGGGACATTTCTTCATGCTGTAGTAAAAGCCCCTCCCTTCCCCATTCTTCCCTTGAGCTTTCTACATTCTTCATCTTCACTTAAAGAAGCTCTATTTTAAGATCATTGCGTCTAAGTAGGGAAAGGGAGGGAGGGAGGGAGGGAGGGAAGGAAGAGGGGGGCACGACCTTGGAGACAAGTGAGGGTGAGTTAAGGTGGTGAGAAGAGCAGGTATGAGTGTGTGTGGCTGATAGAGACGGCCCCAGACCACAACATCTTGTCTGGGATATGCCCCAGTTTGCCCCAGGGAAAGGAATACAATTCACTCTCCGCCTCAAAGTCACACTATACACTGTCACCGGCTTCAGCTCAGTGCTGATAGATGTCTCTTTGTCCCCTCGTAAATAAAAACACGCTGGTCTCCGCTGTGAGAGAGACTGTAGATCAGGAAGGAACCGGCTGGAGGTATCATGTGCTGCGGTTAGTCCGGCTCGGAGGATGTTCCCTCTCTCTAACCATTCACATTGTGTGATCATGTCAGAGAACCGCAGCCTGTAAATCAAATGGAGCAGATAAACTGCAACTCAAGAGCAATCAAAACAACTAACAGCAGTGCTGACTTGAGGTCTTTAGCTTAATTTTACAGCTTGCAGCCAATATGTACTAATCACAGCGTGGCAAAGCTCAACGTTTGTGCCCTGCTATTTGCATTGTTTGAGTCACAGCCACCTGCCTGTGGATTTACACCAGTAGATCACAGACAATAACAGTAAAGACAGAAGTGCACTGGTTTATGACTTCAGCACTTTCGGTTTGAAGTCTTCCAGCACCAGTGAGTTTAAATTATGGTGGGAGACGTCCTTGGGATGTGAACATCTCATTTCACCAGGCTGTACGCAACCCTACGCACGCACTCACACACGCACGCACACACACACACACACAACTAATTTCATTGGGGGTCTCTGGGAGGCTGGACTCACTGGAGCATGACATAAGAATTATACATCTGGCAGCAGTAAACCTGCAAACTCTCTCTCTCTCCCTCACACACACACACACGCACACACACACACACACACACACACACACACACACACACACACACACACACACACACACACACACACACACACACACACACACACACACACAAAATGGTGTCTGCTGTAAGACAGACAGAACACTATGATTTTGCTCATCAACCTGAAAAATAAGTATTTATTACTTTTGATGATTGCAGCTATTGCAAATGCGATTCCATTCTGAAGCTCAATGGACAACACACTGACACGCAAAAAAGAAATGTAATAACTCATGCTTAGTTAATTACTTAATTCTCATTCAGTCAGTTTTATTACTACATAAAACTACAAACCTTAAGGCAACTAATGTTTTTTGTGTAAAAAGTCATATTCACAAATAAAACAAAAGATTTGAGTTTTTGAGGATGGGAAAAAAGAGATGTGTTTATGAACTGTTAATAACAACATAAGCTGATTATGTTTGTTTATAAACTGCAGTGTTTCCTTTGCAGGGACAGAATCAAACTGATGTGAACGCAAAGATATGACAACTCGACTGTGATAATGTAAACAACACAGGTTGTTAAACTCCTCTATATCAGGTTCCATTCAAATCAGTGAGCCACTAAATCCAGATTTAGACTTCACAGCTGCGTATGCATCAAGATTTTACCCTTGAAAGACGCAATGTGGTTTGACAGAGGGGCTGCTGTGTGAAGCCCACAGGAGTAATCTCCCTCTACAATAAGAAAACTGTCACTATCTGTCTCCTTTGGTATCTCTGCTCTGATGGTTTAAATATGAAAAAAAAGTATTTAGTATCATTTAATCTACCTACTGTACGTAAATAAAAGAGTTGGGAAATTAAATTCATCATTAGGCTATATATCAACAAATGAAAATCTAATATTGGAACAAGTCCAACGACAGTATACAACATAGAACATCTCTGAAAAAAGAGAGGATGTCAGCCTAATTGCACGTGAGCAGGAGTCAGAGCATCTCTAGTGAACCGAGGAAGCTCTGCATCCTGATCTCAGCTGCGCCCCCGCTGCCATGTCATAATCAACACCTGGGGACACGCCCACCCACCGGTTCCCAGCTCCGCCATTGGCTGCGCGTTTTAAATATTCCACACGCTGTCCGGCGATTGGCTCAAATCTCACACAAGTGATTTCATAAAGCAAATCTTTTGGAAGTTGTGTAAAGGGAATAAGTGGGGGGAAAAACCCTTGAGATAACTGCGGCATTCACGGCACAATTAAGCTGACGGTGTCTCCCTCTCTCTCCTCGCTGTCAATCGCTGGAGGATTTTTTTGTCGGAGTTTCCCGAGCATCTCTGCATCTGTGAGTACCTGAGTTTGCTTGATGCTGCTGCTGCTGAAGCTGCTGCCTCCTCGCTCTGTGTTCAGGAGCATTGTAGCGCTCCGCTGGGATCTACTGCAGGAGGAGCCCCGAGAAAAGTTGATCTCCGTCCTGATTTGAACGCAACTTTCTTGTCAGAACTAATAAATTCCGATTTAAGAGGTTGCTTTATCAATATTGAGTAAAATAGTCCGTAATCTTGTTTTTATCACCGCCTATATTAACTGCCACGGATTAAGCGCTGCGCTGCCTCACACAAAAGTGGATCCCCTGAAAAAAAAAAAGAAAAAAAAAGCTGCCGATGAGCAGAGTGTGAGATGATGGCAGGTTTTATTGGAAAATTGACTTTTTATTGCTGCAGTTTTCCCCTATTGAAAAGAGTTTTGTGATAATTTCTTCCACAGTTTCTAATTTAATACCACATTCATAAGCTTTGTGTACTGTATCTAATTTGATGCTGATAGATAGATAGATAGATAGATAGATAGATAGATAGATAGATAGATAGATAGATAGATAGATAGATAGATAGATAGATAGATAGATAGAAGTTATTTAGCATCATGTATTATATTATAACAGCTTCAAGTGGGAACTCTACAAAAAGTCCCACAACTTATCATTAAGTTGGGTTCATGATATAAAAACATCTCCATATAAACTGTTTTAAAGTGCAGCTGTGGTCAGTGTTTGGCTGTAAAGCAGATGAGGTCCTTCAATGAGTTGTTACACTCTGTGTCTGCCTGAATGAGGCGTTTGATTGATCGATATTAAATGTGGTAAGTGATGAATGAATTGGAGCCCAACATTAATGGTAATTGTTGATTGCTCATAGAGACTGCTCAGTGTAATTCAATGAGACTGGTACAGCACTTAACGTGTGTGTGTGTGTGTGTGTGTGTGTGTGTGTGTGTGTGTGTGTGTTCTGCAGTGAGTGCCCTTCACAGAGAAGAGCTTATGGAAGTGTGTGTGTGTGTGTGTGTGTGTGTTTGAAACTGAAGATGTTGCCGGCTCTTTGTCGCAGTGTTATCAGGATCAGAGCTGGGCTTGAACGCTCCAGAAAGCACATGCTGATGTTGCACGCTTTGGTAATGGCCTCTTAATGCCACCATAAATAACCAAATCGAAAAACATTTCTCTGCTTCAGACAACATTTTTTCCGGAGCTATTTCATGCTTTACTACAAATGACTTTATTTGATGCTTCCCGTCCTCACAGCGGGACAGACAGTTGTTGACCCTGCAGATGTTACATCCCCAAACCCCCATGAGTGCTTCAAATGTTTTATGAATCTTAGCTAGTAAGAAAAGTCACATTGCAATATTACTGGACGACTCAAATGGAGTGTCTTGGTTTTTACCGCAGTGAATGCGGGACAAAGCGAAGATGTGTCCTTGACTGGATAATGTAGTACAACACCATTTCATCAGGCCGGTCCCCAATGGTCCCAACCACTCTCCTGTCCTCTCTTTTACCTCCCTCATCCATCCAGATATTACTTTGTATGGAATTATTGGAGACAGGTAACTTTTTTCTTGGTTTTCAGACTAGTGTTGAACAGAGAGATATACTGTATATACTATATATAGGCCTTGGTATATGACTGCAGTCCTGGAGTAGCTTAGCCCTCTCTTACACTTAATCCTCATTTGTATGGACACTCAATCTCAGCTGTCCACCTGTAGTATCCAAAAGTAGTTGTTTTGTCCTCTAATTGTTTGTCTTAAAAGGATTCTTCAAGTGCATCTTCACCAAAAAAGATATTCCAAGGGATTGTACCCTTTTCTAACATACTTTTCTTTTTACTTTTCAAGTGTCCTTTTCCTCCTCTTTTTAATTTATAGCCCAGCACCCCTATCTAACACAGAGAATATGAGCGAGCGTGTAAAGCTGCCTTCTGTGGTCTGCAACCGCTCTGCTCATTTGTCATTACATCCCGCTCTAATGGGAAGAAACTGCCTCATCTGGAGCTCCCGGTGTTGTTAATTAACCCTTGTTGCTAACAGCCACAGTCTACATCGCTACCAGCTCTCCAGCCTGCGTTATCGCCGCGCCGCCTGCCTCGGAGAGCTAGCATGAGCCCTGGTTGTATTCCTGCGGGTGTCATCAGAGGTGCTTCCTCCCCCCCGCCGCCCACCCATGTGCTTTTGGGAGTATCATTCAAACAGCAATGTGGTTTTTTTATCTTAAATTGAATTGTTGAGGGAGATGTTAAAGAGCCATACATCACCTGGACACGTGGAGCAGAGAGGGAGAATCAGCAGCAGAGATGGGAACGCCTCAATGGCATTACAGATGGAATGAGTGCTATGATGAAGGCTGGGTTCATAAATCCACAGGCAGTGCAAATCAAGTTGTCAGCTTGTAAATACCATTTACTTTGTGTGTGTGTTGCTTGTGTAAAGTTTTTGCACTGCGGCTGCTGATGAGTGTTTTATTTTAGCCTTAAGGAGGTGACCTTCCTTTTTCCTTTCTCCTCTCAGTCATTTTCTCTTCTCCCGTCTCAGCTCGAGCATCAGAAGCTCCACCTCTACCTGCCTGCACTTCACCAGTCAATTCAATCAATATCTCTACATTCACCTTTTATCTGCTGACAACTGAAACAACACTTAAGACATCACACAGGCCTTTTATTCAAAGAAGATTTCCCAATTTTGTTTTTTTGGTGACCCTCCCTCTGGACAGAACTCCTCAGGTCTGTTCTCTCAGGTTGTATTGGTTTCCTCTGGGCTCACTTGGCTTCTGGCTGATGCCCTGCTCTACGTATGGATTTTCTGTCCTGTAATTCCTCAGCCTGTCTGCATGTGATCGGTTGTTCATATCTGAGCTTGCAGAGTGCTGCTGATTGCAGTGGTATATCTTCATCTTTGTATACGAGTACTGTACAGCAGAGAGCTCTGCAAAACAACACACTGATGTCTCCCTCACAATGGATTTGGAGAATTAGCAACGACAGGAGTTGCAGTTTGCAAGACAACGTATGACCTAAGGCTTTTATTTACCTCAACGGCGGGAACAAATGTGCGCTTTGGTGCAGTTGCAGAGAGTGGGACGCAAATTGTTCTTTGTGTTATCTGCAGTGACAAAGTGGCCTTGTTCTGCCTTTTTTAGTGCAAAGTGAATATATTCTATGAAGGATGCAGAAGTGGTAGTTTTTTGGGTGCGATATAAACAAGGCGTACAACATGATGGTCGGCTTCCTCAATCTCAGCTGTTGATCAGTGGTGTGTTCTCTCCTTTTAGGTGAGGATGTTGTTGTGGCTGGTTTTCTTCCTGCCTGTACACTCCTCGGCTCAGCGATCGGAGCCCATGTTCTCAGCTGTAACCAAGACCGTCCTTCCTCCTGACTACGAAAACAACCCCACCCAACTCAACTACGGCGTCGCCGTCACTGATGTGGATGGCGATGGAGCCCTGGAGATTTTTGTAGCCGGGTGAGAAATGCTTGCTCTTCCACAAAGCAATACAAGAGTGCTTAAATTTTTTCCTAACACACAGGTGGAGCAACTAATGAACTGCTCATTCCAAAATACCAGTGCAGTGTCATTTTCCGAGCTAAAGGTTAAAAGCAAAGGCAAAAGACGAGAGTTGGTAAGGGTGCCCAGAGGCTCACTCAGCTGATGAAAATAGATGTGATTGGATAGAGCGCCATTGATGGGAGCAGTTTGGCAAGCTTGCCTCTACCCAGTGAAGCAGCAATGAATTTCTCAGTGCTTAACAGAATATAGATGCACCAAAATGACCCTGCTTAATAAATGTAATTTAGCCAAGCCATCACATTCAGCAGGTCTGCTGGACAGGAGGGCATCACAGAGCCTTTTAAAAGGATGTGAGTTCATCTGAGGTTAGAAGAATGTGAAAATGGAGAGGTTGAGTTTAATATACTGCTGTTTTTGACCTTTAGCGATTAAGCATAACTTTGATTTGATTTGATTAATTGATAAATTTGATTTTATTATTTCAATTACACTATTATCAGAGAATAGACGATGATTGGATGAGTCACATACAGTCACAATGGTCCCACTTTTCATTCTTGAGCTGTTTTAACATTCAAAAACTAACGGTGAGATGTTCTCCCCTCCTCTCCTCTGTGGCTCTGTCATCATCGTCTCCTTAGCAGAGTCTCTTTTTCTGGAATCTCGAAATGTATGGAATATAAAAAATATTAAGGAAAAGTTTAATTTTGATTGCACCGTGTTGATTCAACCTCACCTGTTACAGTAACAGCATGATTAATTTAAGTGGGACAATGAAGAACATTGAGAATCAATCATCAATAAATAATCGGGTTATGCTGTATCTGTGTTTAATACACAGTTGCCCATAAAGCTGAAATAAAATATTTTTCATGCCTACAATGTGATTTATTCTTGATGGATAAATTGTATATGTCCTCAAAACTTTATTGATCAATCGCTTCCAAACATATCACTGTGAAAATTAAAACACAATGAACCTTTCTAATAGGAATGTGTCTGAAAACAATATTATTCCAACTTTATGGGCAATTAACCTTAACTTATTAGACAACACATCTTGTTAAAGTCTGCTAAGGTCCGGAACACAAAAAATGCAACATTCAAACAATGTTAGTTTGAATTAAGATTTTTCTGTATTGTTTTGCTCTCACTGGTTTCTGTCTCACTCATAGGATGATGTCATATTAGCCTGAGCACCAATCAGGATTTAGCAGTTTAGCAGCAAATCGATGCTAATAGCAGC
Source organism: Trachurus japonicus (assembly GCF_045865225.1). Lineage (NCBI taxonomy): Eukaryota > Metazoa > Chordata > Actinopteri > Carangiformes > Carangidae > Trachurus > Trachurus japonicus. The sequence goes on along the minus strand of NC_140921.1, from coordinate 17,575,264 downwards.
CTCAGGTCTAATAACCTGACATCTTTCCATGTGCAGGATTTCTGTTGTTGTAAATCTTTGCTCTTTTCCTGCCACAAAACAGACTTGGCCAGTCAAACATGCCATCTTTCAACTTCTCTGAAGTTTTCTGGAGCTTTCAAAATCCAATTCTACAACAGCTGAATGATTTCAGCCATAAATGAAGCATCATGAAATTGTTTTCAGGCTTTTTAGGCAGCCTCATTAGTCAAGACGCGTGACTTGTAGAATATAAATGGCAATGAATGATTCATCCTGTAAAATTCTTGCTGACAGTCTTATGTAATGAACAAACAACATTTTGCCACTGGTGTCTGTTGACAGCTACAACGGCCCAAACCTGGTGCTGAAGTATGACAAGCAGAGTAAGCGGCTTGTCAACATCGCCATTGACAACCCGAGCTCCCCTTTCTACGCCCTGAGAGACCGACAAGGCAACGCCATCGGAGTGACAGCGTGTGACATCGACGGAGACGGTCGGGAGGAGATTTATGTCCTCAACACCAATAACGCCTTCTCTGGTACAGTACAAGCTGTGTAAAAATATATACAGACGCATCACTCACAAAGGGATTATAAGTCTTTTCTTGTACAGAGACAAAGCAGGAGAATCAGTATGCAGATATTAAGCTTATCTCATCGGAGTCTTCATCAGATAACAGACAAGCTTTGTGCTGCTATTAATCAATCTGAGAGCTAGAGAGCGCACACTGCCAAACCTGCAACACCTCAGCTCTATCATTTTTACAAAAACTCCCGTATCGCATTCCTCAGTTTCAGCCACAGCTGCCTGCTCTGGTGTTTCCAATCACCCACAGTTCTCACATTGTATAATAACTCTTTACTCTCCGCAACAGCCTGTGTTCAACTCTCACAAACGTCTCTCCGCATCAAGGTCAGGCAACATATTCTGACAAGCTGTTTAAGTTCCGTAATGGACGCTTTGAAGACCTACTGAACGATGACATTAACGAACACAGAGACGTAGCCAACCGTGTGGCTGGGCGCTCAGTGGCCTGTGTGGACAGAAAGGTATGACACACACACACACACAAACACAATCGCATATACGCACACAGAGCAAGAGTATAGATGCAGATTCGCAGCACGGACGCACACACACACACAAACTCCCCAGAGTGTCTTCTGTGTACATGCATGGCTGCTTCTGTTTGTTTACCAGTGATAACTCATGCCCTGCCTACACCGCCCTTCTCAGCATGTGCTATGACAGTTCATTTGGGGGGAATGGTGTGCCATTTTCTCTCTTCTGTCCATCGCACCAGTGTAATTACAGCAGCCAGGCCTCGTTTGTTTTATAGAACATCTTACGAGGGGAGGAGTGATGACTGCACACTACTAACATTTGCTCTCTCTTTCTCTTTCTCTCTCTTAGTCCCTTTCTCGTTGTTTTCCTCTCTCTTTCCACTTCCTTTACTCCAGTTTTTTTTCTCGCTCTGACTGACACGCTCACACTTTCTTTGTCTCTTATCTCGTGCCCACGCGTACAGTTCTCACTTCCAATCAGGGGGGACGGGACAAAGGAGGTAATAGTGGGAAGAGGACAGTAGGGATTACAATAGATTTTCTTTTTAACCACAGTCCCATCTCACTGAGCACTGATAGGTTATGCAGGTGCCAAAGCGATTGGAGAGATATCTACTTTTAATGGCTGATGCTTTTACGGGAAGCCAAAAACCCTGATGCGTGTTCTTCCATGCTGGTTCCAGCAGACAGGCGGAAAGAGAAGGAGAGAGAAAGACAGAGAGATTACATTTTCCTATTGTTGAGCAGATTTTGAACAACAGCAGGAGGTGACACTGGCCAAACACAGAGCATGTTGCCCTGTTGGTTGACGAGCTAATGCATTTGGTCCTGTTTACTCATAAATAAAGCGTTATCATCCAGGAAGAAAGAGGAATAATTAGTCATCCAACCATTTCGCCTCTCTCCCAGTCTCCCTGAGAGTGACGTCCAATCGTTAGTCTTTTACAAACTGATGAAGGTGACATATTGATGGGGTCTCGCATTGAACTGATGGATCGGGTCACTTTGCACCGGCAGAGCAGAGGATGGAGCTTCTGACAGTGAGTGGGTTTTAAAAGGAAGAAAAAGTGAAATATATTTGACAGGCAGCGCAAAAAGCCATATGTTTCCTTTGAACGGGGAGAAATGGAAACGTTACATCAGGGGTGGGAGCTGTGCGGTAATCGCCGCGATCGCTGTAAAGGGCACGCGGTCACATATCCCTGCACCAACATGTACTCCGCAGGCATGCATGTCACACTATTCACAACGCCAATACCAGTGACAGAAATTTGCCTTGGGTGAGGACTTATTGAAAAATCATTGACTTTTAAGTTTGTTAAGTAACTGCCAGTGGCCTTCATTGTAGTTCATTCCCTTTTTGTCAAGTTCTAAGTGTGTGTGTGTGTGTGTGTGTGTGTGTGTGTGTGTGTGTGTGTGTGTGTGTGTGTGTGTGTGTGTGTGTGTGTGTGTGTGAGAGAGAGAGAGAGAGAGAGAGAGAAAGTGCTACCCACTCCTCCCACCTCAGCCAGCCATAATGTGACGCTTGATGACATTTACATCACCTAGACTCATTTGCTTTTCTTGTCTTGTAAAAATACAGTAAGGTGAATGGAAATGGTGAGATGATGGCGTGCATTGTGTGTGCGTTTGCATATGTGCACGTGTTTGTATTGACTGAAATATGTTAGGCCTGGTGGGAAAGCTCATTGGAATTGAGTGTGTAGTCTATTAGCATGGTTCCGTCTGTGAGTTTGTGTCTGCAGGGACTCTGACTGATAATGGAGTGTGAAATTAATCTCCAAAGGGAGGCAGAGGAAGGAGTAGGGAGAGAGGCAGAGAAAGAGGGAGTAAAGAATAGGAAACAGAGCGAGGGGAGATAAAGGGGAAAGAAAAGGTTAGGACAGGGAAAAGGTGAAAATATGCAGATAATATTCAGAGATGGAAAATCATTTTTAAAAGATGGTTATAAGGGATACGTCTCGAGAACAACGATCTTACTAACAAGTATTGTCTTTGTAGCCAAAGCCTGATTTAACTTATTACTGTTGTAGAGCTGCATGGCTGGACAACATATAATTCCACACACAAACTGCCTACTACAATAAATACTCACTAAAATGAAAATAGTTCCTAAAACTACACAATATACTCCTATATGCTAAAAGCTACATTGTAAGTGAAAAATAATGCAGCAAAAGATCAATATCTCTGTAATGTGCCAAGCTGTTCTACAAAATGACACACATAACATCATTTATTTCATCCTCATCATCAGTAGACACCCATGGGCTTCAGGCTGAGAGTCACAGAGGGAAGTCAGAAAGCTCAGAGATACAAACTCACATATTGATGGGTTTGGTCTTGTTTTGGGATTTGTAGACAATATGGAGGAAAATCATATATTGCCAGCCCAATGATCTGTTCCCTAATAACAGAAAATATTTTCTCATGTACTTCCAGCTATATTAAGCCATATGTTATTTTGGTTTTATGCGAGTAGGTTTTAAGACATTGTTTCTGCCTCCAGCCCAACACAAAGGAGGTGAATGAAACCGTGTTTGTGGTGCCGACAGCACTGAAGAGCTGCATTTTAAAAAACCCATTAACAATGTGTTTTTACTGTGCTTTTAGATAATCCACAGACACACACGCATCTAAAACCCTGACAAGCAGCTAAATTCCAGTGACGCTAAGTTGAAAAATATATGGTTTCTTTGTTTTCTCATTCATTCTCATCTCATCAACAGACTACTTGCAGAAAACAAGTGCAATAAGTTTCAAGGAAAACAGTAAACAGCAAACTTCAGAATAAAAGACGTGCAGTGTAGATATTTTTCTTGACCTGATTTTCCAGCCACAGCGTGGTGTTTTCTCAGCCTGAAGGACAAAGTATAACTTCATATTTATGACTTCTGGGGCAACTGAGAGTACGAAAATTATGTTTATCAAGAAATGGAAGAAAAATAACTTCACTGAATAAAAATAATATTTGCTTTTTCTCCCAGGGTACAGGGCGTTATGCTATCTACATAGCTAACTATGCCAGTGGCAGCGTGGGTCCTCATGCCCTCATAGAAATGGACGAGGCAGCGAGTGACCTTTCACAGGGTGTCATTGCCCTCTCCAGCGTGGCGGAGGAGGCTGGAGTCAACAAGCTCACTGGTAGGTATGAAGAAATGACTGTGTGTGTGTGTGTGTATGTATGTGTGTGTGTGTGTGTGTGTGTGTGTGTGATGAAAGATCATCTAGCACTACCGGACCTTCAGTCTGATTTATACAGACATCTGCAGAGGAGCATGTGCTCGTTGTACCCAGAGAGTCTGAAATATAGGACTTTGCTAGACGGGAGGAGAGCTGGAGAGATGCCCGGCGAGAACAGAGAAAAAAAAAAACGAAAGAGCGGGAGGAAGAAAGGAGAACACGATGAGTGGAAGCGTGAGGGAAAATAGAAAGGACTGGAGAGAAAGAGAGAGAGAGAGAGAAGTGTTAGTGGACTCTTTTGGCCCCGTCAGCTGTTTACTCCAGTCAAAGTCACAGGGAAGCGAAGGGGAAGGGCGACACATACATACATCAGAGCGGCTCAACAGCCCAGAGACGGCATCTATCACTGGCTAGTGTGGTTCCCCCTGACTTTGAAGGTTTGAATACAAGTGGCTGTGGATGCCACTACAGAACTGTGTCTTTAATGTGCAGTTAGCTCAGTCTGAGCCGGTCGGATCCAAGTGGTACACGCCAAAAGACTATTTTCCATGGATGTTAAATGGAAGTTTATGGTATTACTTACTGATTTATTAGTATGGGGATTTGAATGTGGAAAATAGTGCAGGCATTTTCTCTCTATATTCTGCCCAGTACTAAACAAATGAAAACAGCCAGATAAAATAATGTTTAAAAGGCTGAATTCATCACAGTCTTCTAGGCAAAGACACGGGTTTCAGGAAATTATACCTATAATAATTTATATTATTTATTCCATTTGTAATAAATGCATTTGATTCAACCATTCAATTATATCATATATTGTTTCCCAGCTCCCTGCACAGCTCGACACTTAATCTCAGTCTTAGTCCCTCCTAGACTTTGCTGCAGTGTTTTTAATCATTTTTGACTTGTAGTGGAATTTTAATGAGTGTAATGCTTTTTAATGCAAACTATTTTTTGTTTTTCATTCCACTTTTTCCTGTTCCTGTTTTTTTGCTGTTTTATTTTTGCAAGCCGACTCGCTACAAAAAGAATGTCCTCTTGCGGGAGGCAGAATTTAACAAATCGAACTCCAACATTTGAATGATTTGAAACTGGACGGATGATTGAACGTGTAAAGTGTTTTCTTTTTTACTTTGAAAAATAGCACAAAAATTGGTTTGGGTCAGTATGATCCTGTGATGGATACATGCTTTGGTATAAAAGAGGAGAACAGTAAATGTCAAAATAAACTGTTTCACCATGATTTGTTTCAGAGATCATCATGAGTAATAAAAAAAAAAACGCTCTATGATACTTTACTGTAACCACTGAAAAGTCCTTGATGCTGACGCACAGGTAAGTTTTCCAAGTGGGACACGACTTTGTATTTGTGCGTAACAGAATCAATCATCATCACCTTTTACATGCAGGATGTCATTTAAACCACCAGGGGGGCAGAGCGAGCCGGCTCTGATTCGCTCTGAGTGATGTACGAGAGATGGCTTTGTCATCAAACTGCCGTTAATCAGAGCAGAGGGACAGTCAGTGAAGTTGTATATCTAATGGTTACATATCTCTGGAGAGACGTTAGTGGTTTATGGCCGTAGGAGGCGAGTGATATTTGTCTGGGCTGATGGAGCGGGCCACTAAATCAGGAGCGAGTTCTCACTCACAGCCCTGACTCTGCATAGTGGAAAGGCAATCAAGCCCCTTTCAGCTCCATAATTAGACTATGCTGGTCTGAGATGAGACACTTTACCGTGACACTTCACTTTATAGAGTGTCATTGGAAAATCCTGGGGTGATATGGACTGTATTGAAAAGTCACAAAGATCTTTTCACAAGGAGAAAATTACTGTTAGCTTTTGGTTAAAGCAAAAGACTCAGCATGTGTTGTGCCTTTGCATTCTTGAATTTGTTTGAGCCTGTGTTGAGATGTGTTTATGAAACCCATCAGAGCCTGTATCTGCTCTGCTCAGAGGAAATTGCCTGTAAAGACAATAATGATGTCTTGCAGTTCAGTTTTGTAATGGAGCTGATCTTGTTCATTTTCACAACCATCCTGCTTCATGTTTTATTTTACTAACCTTCTTTTATGAATCATCTAATTTCCTCTCATCATCTCTGTGTGTGCAGGAGGGCGAGGTGTAGTGGTGGGGCCCATCGTCAGTCAGGCGCTGCCCGATGTGTTCTGTGACAACGAGTACGGACCCAACTTCCTGTTCAGGAACAATGGAGATGGAACGTTCACAGATGTGGCGCAGCAGGCTGGTGAGAGAAACATCAGCGGTTAAACACGTGTGTCATGTGAATCTGGTGCAACAACGATACACAGCGTCGGCTTCATGGATAATAAAGTGTATTACCACATAACTGCAGGTGTGGAAGATCCCATGCAGCACGGCAGAGGGGTGGCTCTGGCAGACTTCAACCGTGACGGCAAGACAGACATCGTCTACGGGAACTGGAACGGACCTCATCGCCTCTACATACAGCTGAATAACCGCAAACAGAAGTTTAAGGTGAGCTCAAAAGTGGCTCCTGGGTATTTACAGTTACAACTCTACATGCACACAAACAGGGCAGTTGCTAGGAATTCTGGGCCCCCTGAGAGAAAACTAAAGTGGGCCCCTTCCCCCTGACCTTTCCACTTTTTTTTTCTTCGGCTACGTATGTATTATCATTTTTTATTTTGCCTATACTTTGTCTATGGATATTCTCATTCATCCAGGTCATCGTTCTTTTCTGGGCGAATTGAATCGTAGGCAACTGGACTTGTATTTGTCTGGGCGTTTCGCCTCTTATCCAATGGGCTTCATCAGTTCGTACGCAACGCAACGCAACAAAAAAAAATTAGCCTACTTTGTTTTGATGCTAATGCAGCATTACTATGAGTATTAGTCAGGGTCTTATGCAGAACTAGAGAATGCATTTCCTGAAGGAAATACGGGTGAATGCTGAAAGCAGAATAATTCAGTCATACAAAGACTGGGCCCCTACAATTATCATCACCTTTCTCCCCTATACCACGGCCCTGCACACAAATACATTACAGAAACAAAGTACAGTATATTTTACTTGCCCCAAATGCTCACAGAGAAAAGTTTCTTGCCTCCTCACACCTGCAGAAAGCGGTGGGCATCTTTATACTGTAGGTCAAATAAAAGGTGAATGTGTGATTCAGAGCTTGTGGTTCTCTTTTTTCCCCCCTCTGACCAGATCAATGTCTAATGAACTGGCAGCATTAAGAGCAAACCTCACACATTATCTCTAAATCACAGAGTTATTAATGCTTGTAGGAGGGTGGGGAATTAGCATGACTCAGCGCAGACTCAATTTGGGGGCTGAAAGGGATTTAAAGATGGACGGCTGGTGATTTACTCAGCTTCTCAATCGGCTCCTGTGGGACAGGCGGCAGCGGCAGGAGCGTGTGTGTTGGTCAAGTACAGTGAAGAGACAGAAACGGCCTCTGCTGTGTGTAAATCTGCGGAGGTTTTGTTGCTTGGTGATCTATGCGTCAGCACCCGCGACCGCATCTTTTACCAAAGGGATAAACGTCACGGGAGACATCTTTATAGGGGTCAAATAAGGGGTTAATGTGTGATGGTTAGCCTAGAGGCAATTCCATCAGCATGACACACTCACAAACACACACACACACACACATGCTCTCAAGTACACACATGAACACACAGAAGACAAATTGAATTAGTCGGCCGATGTTTTTTTAAACCCAGATTGTTAAATCACAAGCCCACAACACATTTAAGACCCCTCTCCCCCCACACGAGCTGACACTCCCACTCGCCCGTATTGACCTTTGGCATGCATAATGAAGCTGTTGTATCACTCCAGTAAACCGCTAATTAAATTGGGCTGAAACAGCAGCTTGCCTGGGTATTGGAAAGTGCCGATTAGGCCTGTTTGTGCTTTAATTAAAATCTATTGCCGAGGTTTTCCTTGCAAAAGGTTTAACATACGCACGCACACGCACATGCACATGCAAAAACACTCCCACACATATTTAATTTGTATTCAAAGAGATGGAGAAAGTCCAGAGAAGTTTTGTCTATGAAAACCAGATGTGAAACCTTCTTATTGTCAGTGAATGTAAAGTTATTCAGAGTTGGTGTTTAGAAGGATTTTTTTTCATTCTAATTATAATTACAGTCAATTATTCATACCATTATTTCAGCTAGTGATTTTTTTTTCAGTTAAACAAATAATATGAGTAACTTACTAAATTTGGAGCACACACTGAAGAATACAAATGATAATACATAACAGAAATCTTTACAAATGTATTTTCGTCAAGTTGTGAGTTACCTTACATTATGTGTATTATTAGGTTATAGACCAAATTGATTTAGGGAAGTTTCTCACCTCTCACCCTCTTCTCCTGTGTGTTTCTGGGCTCCACTTTTGTTTTGGTAAGAGTCCCTTTCCTTTTCCTGATGGCACATCTATCCATCCACCTAATGGCACAGTAAATGTAAAGCTGTTCCGCTCCCCCTCTCCCTCGTGGCCTTAGTTGGCCATCCCCTCTCCTTCACCTGAGAAGCAGAAGGTCACTGTGGCAGCCCCCCCCCCCCTGCAGCTTTATGAGCCTTATAATTAAAACAGGGAGTAAATACTGGAGGGAGTGAAGGGCTGCTCTATAACTCTTCCCCGACTTATCACTGTGTCACTGAAGCGAGGAGATATCTGTTACTTTCTCGTGCAAAAACTCCTCTGCTGAAGAGACTTTTTTGGGCAGGAGAGTTGTAGTGTACTTCTCTGTTGCCAGAGGATGTAAAAAGAGTCTTTGTTCTTATCTTTAGGCTTCACATGAAACTCTTTTTCCCAGGGTGACTTACAGTGAGTGAGGCAGCAGATGACAGATCAGTGTCTAACTCAAGGACTGGACACTGGATTATTGATGGACGTGTTGTCTGTTGTGAAGATTGAACTCGTGACCCTATGTTCCGGGTTATGCAACCGCCTTTCTACACACTGGCTTGGCTCACACCACCTGAACACCTGTTAAATGAAACATATAAGTGCAGAATTTGATAAGAACAGGTTCTGGAAAAGTTCAAGTGAAAATCCTTTTTAAAAATTATTTTGGGGATTGATGTTTTCTTTTAGATTATAGAACATATAATCTAGCATTTTATAACATTTCAAATAAACATATAACACAAAGCATTGACTGTATGAATATGAGTGTGTTGGATGGATTTAGTGACTACTACCTAAAAAAAGGTAATTAAAGTGACTACTACCTAAAAAAAAGGTCATTAAATTAGACTAGAATTCAGTGAAAAAGGAAAAAGGAAAGGATTAATGAATGGTGTGACAAAACAAAGCAGTTAAGGTGTAGTGTTACTGTCCCTGTGCATAAATATGTGATGAATGATGCAATAAAAACACATTTTGTGAATCAATTCACTGCAGCTCAGAGCAGGTCTGGTTGAAGAGCAGAATTTTTCCAACTGATTCACTGCATTTTCTGACTCATATTCACCTTATAGAAAGGCATATCCAGCACAGAGAAAGAACGTCCTTTGTGTGTGTGTTGTGTGTAAGTGTTACTATCTATTTTACCATGTCTTTGCCTCTTTCAGGACATAGCGTCCCAGAAGTTCTCCATGCCGTCCCCGGTTCGCACTGTTATTGTTGCAGACTTTGACAACGACAATGAGCTGGAGGTCTTCTTCAACAACATCGCCTACAGGGGCCCCTCCGCCAACAGGCTCTTCAGGTACCCACACATACAGTATATAACACAGGTGCACACACTCACAGGTACATACACAAATGTTGCACAAGTATGGCTATATATGGCTAATATACGTTTTAATAGAGTTCATGATGATGAGCTTTATGGACAAGTCTTGCATCTTGATTTAATATTCTAAAACTGGGTTTGGAAGCTGAGAAGAATTTTAAAATCCCAGCCAAGGATACTTATCTAGTCTGGCATCCCGCCTCCTTCTCCACACATGAATGAATCTTTCATTAAGACAGTTTTAGGTCTCTTTTTGGCTCACGGTTTGGCTTCCTCTCTAGATAATATTAATGAACTCCGCTTTCAAAACGCAATATATGATACATATCAATTGTAAGGACTTAACAGTAGAATAAACTCATCCTGCCTGAATAAAAAAATCTGATCTGGCATATTTTTCTGAACAGGATGCAGCAATCATGATGAATTTTGCCATGAGCTGGTGGGTCAGTTCAAACTGAATATCAATAATCAGTGTAAGCCCCAGAGATTTCCTGGCTCAGAGTATTGCTGCATGTCAGGACGTTGGAGGACATATTTTGTCTTTCTGGACACGATGATGGTCTGACAGGGGTCACTGCTCTACAGCCCTGTGGCTCTGCTCAATCGTGCACTATGGAGAAGATTCAGCTAATTTTACTCTGCTCTCTGGCACTGAAGAAAAGCTCAAACTGTTGTGCTCAAGCTAATTATATAACTAATCAATGTTTAGCTGAGCCGTAGTGTTCAACAGCCAGAATCAGCACATCAGTGCACTGTGAAATGAAATTATAACTTGTGGAAGGTTAGGTTAGGTTAACTGTCCTCAAAGAGAAATTAGCTTTGGAGCAGGGTTCACACAAATACAAAAGGACGACATAAAAACAATGCAACAATAAACACCTTAATCAAAGTGCAATGTGCACAAGTGCAAATAGGCCTGGATCAGTGCAAGGAAACAGTCACTGCTGGTTAGTATTTAGCATTTCAATAGCACAGGGATGAAAGATGGATGGAGTATTTTAGTCCTATGAACAGGAGCTGGAAAACAGCAACAGCTCAAATTCCCTGTGAAGTGGATGGTCCAGACAGAACAGTATGCCGTTAGCCCTCTTAAGGACCTGGCTGTCATAAATGGCAGAAAGGTTGGTCTGAATCCTCCCTGAGATCTTGGTGGAGGTTTTGATAAGACTGCCAAGCCCGTTCTTGTCAGACAGATTTATGTTTCCAAACCAGGCAATAATACAGTAGGTCAGAGTAAATTCAATAAAACCTCTATAAAGGGGAGTCCTCATCTCAGCAGAAACATTAAAAGAGTTCAGTTTTCTTAAGAATTAAAGTCTTTGCTGGAGCATCCACAACATGGAAAGTTGGAAATGCCTTTTCACTGCAGGAACATGACAGCTTGTAATGTCTACAGCGGGGCCACGTTGACGTTTAAAATATTATTTAATTGCAAAGTTGCAGAGCATATACTCCATAAAAATCTATGCGTCTTAATTCTACTCAAATAAGAAGTATTATCAAAAAAATTTATTAAAATACATCGTCACAAATGAAAGCTGCCTACCCCTATTTGATGTTATATCACTATACATTACATGATGGAGTGTTAAATCCAACATGCTAATGTAAAACTGGTCAAGTGGAGCTAATTGTATCTATAACAATTGATTTTGTTTTACATATATAAACAGTACGTAAGCATTTAATAAATGCTTTATTACGCTATAATGTATGGATGCAGCAATAATGATATTCTTTAAGTTGTCCTGTACAGTATATACAGCACGTGTCAACAATTATAGCATCTCCTATAAAGACATACACATTATGTATTATTGCTGCTGTGATTTACTACATTATTAGTCACTGTCTGTTTATGCAGCAGCCTATTGTTATGGGCGCCTTCAGGAGGAGGAGGTTGTTTTTTTTCAGATGTTGACAACTACATTAATTATATTAATATAGTTGTCATACAGTTAATAACAATAAAACAATAATTATTACATTGGTTACAAATAACAGTTGCTGCCAAATAAATATATTGCTGGGTAATTGCTGTGATACTGTGATTTGACAGGGTGAGCAGGAGGGAGCATGGAGAGCCCCAGATAGAAGAGCTGAATATTGGGGAGGCATCAGAGCCCGAGGGCCGAGGAACTGGTGAGTGTGGCAGAACGGACGACTGTCAGACAATTCAGCAGTGAGGAGTGAGGAGAAGCAGAGCGTGACTCAAGGCTCACGTCTGATGTTTTAACATCTGTCCATTAGATGGCAGCAGAGCTCCACTAGGGATCAGAGTTTCCTCCTGAGCTTTAGAGAGGAAAGAAAAAGAAAAAAAAAGACGTGTTCCACATAATTAGCTCTATGACTGTTGAAGCACAATGCCCATGTTTCCAGGATAAATGTTATGTAGGCTGTTTCCTGAAGTGCATCATTACTGTGATGGATCTCCAGGAGCTGTGGCCACAGACTTTGACGGCGACGGGCGTCTGGAGCTGCTGGTGTCTCACGGTGAAAGTGCAGCACAGCCGCTCTCTGTCTATAAAGTCAACCAGGTGAGTGTGAGGCATCTTAAAACCCTCAGCATCAGGCTGACACTCGGGAGGTATACAGTGAAAACGAAGGTCAGCTACAGTAAACCCACATTCTCTGTTGTGCGGTAGGGCACCTCTAACTCATGGCTGCGGGTGATCCCCCGGACCAAGTTTGGTGCTTTCGCCAGAGGAGCTAAAGTGGTTGTGTACACAAAAAAGACCGGCCCACACACACGGATCATCGATGGTGGCTCAGGATACCTGTGTGAGATGGAGCCTGTCGCCCACTTTGGCCTCGGTAACACTGGGGGGGATTTGCTCTTTGCAATCAATCTGTTTTTAAAGATTAACAGGCCATTTGGTTTTTTTTCTATAATGAATTGAGGGTTTCAAAAAGTGGCTTGTGACTTTTTATTTATTTTTATTTTATTTTATTTTATTTTATTTTTTACAAATCCTTCAATTGTAGAGAATGAATGTAACAACTTCAGTAAATTGATTCAGCTTCTTTCTCTGAGATGTTGACACAGACAGAGAAATTGACACGATCAGTCTCACAGAGGGAAGCAGGAAGAAGGGAAATGAAAGCATTGTTTCATACCTTCAGCCTGATTAGGCACCCACGGGAGAGTGAGCTGTCTGTGGGTGGGAGCCGGCCGGGTGGACAAAGAGGGAAGAGATGGAGGACAGGTGTTGCAGCTGGAAGCCCGCCCGGTTTGTGAGGAACCAGCTCCCTGTCTCTTCCTGCTGCTTTCCTCCACCCCACCAGGACAGTCTCCTGGTGGTCATCCAGGCTCGGACGGTAGCCCACCCACCGCTGCTCCCTGGCCCTGCTCACTGAGCCTGTTCAGTATCAGGATTGTGCAAGCACAGATCAACTCTGGAGGCCCTCCTCAAGTTTTAATGCCTGATTACTAAGAACACACGCTAAGAGCACACTTTCCACACCGCTGTGGCTTCAGAAATGCGTCACTACTTGCAGACATGTGAAACTCGCTCCCCACCACTAAATGAGAGGGTGTCATGAGGGAGCGGAGCAGGTGAAATATTCCTTGGCTCTCAGGCAGCACACCTGCTGAGTGGATCACTGGCTGGCTCGCTAACTCAAGATCTGTTTGCATTAAAAATGCCACTTTAATTAAGGGCTGCAGAGGCCCTCTGTAAAGGGCTCCTCTGTGCCTGATTAAAATAGTTAATGGAGAGAGAGGAGGAGGGTGCCACTCTGTTTCATTATGTGTGTGTGAGTGAAAAACGGAGGAAGGAGGAATCAATGAGAACAAGGCATGACATCCTACAGTATTGAGCACACTGTATGAGCCTTCAATTTTAGGTAATAGTGATATGAATGTGTGTGTGTGTGTGTGTGTGTGTGTGTGTGTGTGTGACCAGGTAAGGATGTGGCCACCAATGTGGAGGTGTACTGGCCTGATGGTCGGTCAGTGGCCAGACCCCTGGAGCCCTCAGAGATCAACACAGTGCTGGAGATTCACTACCCAAGGGACGAGGAGGAAGTCACTCCCACTGTGGAGATAGAGGTACAACACCGATCCACTGAAATCCACACATTATGTTAGACTTCATCAGTATGTGCAGAGTTTGAAAAGGAAGCAGGAGCACCACTGAGATGTGTAATTAAGGCCTCTCCTGTCTCTGATGGGACTGTGTCTTGCAGTGCGGCCACGGCTTCACTCTGAATGAGAACGGTCGCTGCACCGGTAAGTTGAACAGATTCATCTACCTGTCGACCCTCTCTGTGCTTGTGCCCTTGTTGAATGAAAATGTACCTCACCTCCCCCCTCCCTCTCAGACAAAGATGAGTGTACCCAGTTTCCCTCTGTGTGCCCCTCTGACCGCCCCATCTGCACCAACACCTATGGCAGCTATAAGTGCCGCGCCAAGAGGAGATGCAACCAGGGCTTTGAGCCCAACGACGATGGGTCAGCCTGTGTGGGTGAGTGGCCCTGGCAGAGTCGGGGTAGACTTAGCTGGATTATTAAGATCTAGAGAACAAAGGAAGCACTGCCAGAGAACGAGATGCCTTAAGCTGCCTTAATTACTCTGGTTTTGAGTAAAGGCTTAGAGGTGCTAACATTCCTCTGACTGTGTCCCCTCTCTGCACCCCACTGTCTTGCATGACTAACTCCCCCATGTGAATGAGCTCTCTTTCTTTCAGCCGTAAAGACGCAGATGTTGGCTCACTTTTCCCTGCCCTCTGTTTCGCCCCTCACTCTCTCTCTCTCTCTGTGTCTCTGTAGCCCAGGTGGCTTACTTTGGAGGGACGCGATCTTCTGGAGAACGCAAGTGGTCAGGCCTATCCTCCTGGTTGCTGTGTGTCTCTGTGCTACCACTCCTCTCCTCCCACCTTCAGACTGGACTACTGTAGCCATCACTGTGCTCTCCTCTCCCCCATCCTGACTCTCTCCTCTGCTTAATGGGGATGTACAGAAACTCTTGGAGAGAACTGTTCACTGCAACATCTACTCCTCCTTCTCCCTCTAAGGATCTCTATTATCTTTTTCCATCAGTTATTAACACTTTGGCCCTTCCTGTCTATGGCTATGTGTCACCTCTTGGCTCCCAGCCCCCTCCGGACTGTAAAGAAACACGCAGGGAGCATGCTTGCTGGGAGCTACGGGGTTAAGAACGAACTGTGTCACACCCGCAGAGCCCTCACGTCATCACCTGGCACTTATCTTAGTGGGACCTGAACTGAGGCCAAGTCAATAAATGGAGCCACAGTGTATAAACCTCTGCACATACAGAAGACAGATCTACTGGCTCCACAGACCACATTCATTAAAGACACGCTGAGGCCCCATCTGTATCTCCACGCCGCCGCTATGTTAATCCTAACAGTGTCACTCACATTCTTATTATGGGCTTTACTGGGATGCTGAGGAACACCAGGACTCCACACTGTAGGTTGCGTGTGTGTAAAGTCTGTGTCTGTGTGTGTGTGTGAGTATGAGTATGAGCATGCGCGTGGGCGGGTGTACTACAGAGACGCAGTCGGCCAGAGAAACATATGCCACACCATCTGTCTCAGATGATAGGTTACATTTTGTTACCTATGAATAATACAACAGCACAGTAAAGAGGATCAACACACCAGTGTGTGTGTGTGTGTATGTGAGCACAAGAAGAGTTTAAAGTACAGTCACTGGAACATGCACTTGAACTTGTCATAATTTTTTTGGGCCATTTTCGAGATGTAAATATGAAATACGCATCGGCTAATACTATTTAATGTAACTACTATCAATTTTCTTGCACTTAAAGATGTGTCTTGTTCCTGACAAGACATCCAAAGAGTGCAATAAAATCTACCATGATTTTCTTATAATTTAAAATCTATAAATGTAAAATTTTAGACTCAGTAGTTGGAAAATGCACTTGAACCTATAACAGCTCAATTAACAACTCTAAATCATGCGTCACAAAACTACAAACGCTGTGGCGGGTGTTGTGCCAAATTTTTGTTATTGTCAACAAATTGATTAAAAGATTCTTGTTTGTGCAATCAATCTATAGTTTCACCTTTTAAATACAGTAGGCTATATTTCCTAATGAATAATTTCCTAAAACAGTCGTACACTGTAGCTTTAAGGCGACGTTAATCAAACAGAGGTAAATAAATAGTGTTTTTGTCTGGGACTATTTTCAGCTGCAGACTTTGTGTGCTGCAGTATTTACGGCAGCAGGATGGTTAGCGTGGGATTGGCTCAAAAATAAACTACATGTCACTCAGTTCAGCGGTGTAGCTCATTGATGTATAATGTTTGAACAGTGGATGTCAGTAGTACAGAGGAATAAACTCTGTCAGGGTTTGGATACAGAGGCAATATGTGTATTTGACTGGTACATTAAAGGCCTCATTTGTAAGTTTTGCTTTTGCTACACAGCCAATGTTAGCATGAACAGCTTCTCACCAGCTATTGAAGAAACACAGTGTGCTCTCAATAAAGTCTTTTCTTCCACTGCAGTCAGCAGAGGACACATTACTGTATAAACGTCCATAAATATAAATAAATAAATAAATCATACTATATCGTCTTGTAAATGCAAAATAGTTGTTAATTTTTTTGATTTGTTGACAATAACAAAAATTAAAAATATCACCAGATTTATTTACATTGTGCATCTGAGCTGCTGTGTTTTTCTGAAGCTCCTACAAACCTGTATTGCACTTTGGTTTCTCATAGCGTCATAGTGAGGCCCTCCATTGTAGAGCCATAAAACACATCAGCACATGGGACCCTTCATTTATTTAGAGTTGAACTTGAACCTGAGTTCAATAAATATTTTGACTGAAAATATTACAGAAAAGTGAAAAGCTCCACAGGATGTTGACAGCTGATGCTGACTGATAGATTGTTGCTTCCACATTATTCTGCGGGGCAGCATCAATTCTCCTCTCAGCAATCCCAGTGCAGAGGTTACGTAACACAACTCGCATCTCGCTTGACCACAATCACTGTCCTAGAAGGGGATGTATTCATCATCAAGTGTTGGCCAGTATAGTCCTCCAGGGTGTGTGTGTGTGTGTGCGTGTGTGTGTGTGCGTGCATTATGCTTCATGGATCTCTCCCTATTCACCCGCTGAGGCAAGTGTTATATATTTTGGACATTTTTAGCCAATAGACCTCACACATTCCATTTCAGAAACAGCACAAAGCTCTGCCCCTTGACACTGGCCTGCTGATGAGCTGGACCCAAACCACAGATGCCACCTGTAAATATCAAGCATTTCAGCTGAGATTTAGAGACTAAACTTGTTTCGCTCTTAGACATTTTTAATGAAAACTAAGAAGCATCAGAGCATGAAAAACCAATAAACAAACGATGATGGATGTGTTAAGGCAATTAAAATTACTCACCATGGAACTCCGCTGGATCTGCGTGGATGATGCTGTCATGCTCTCCGTGCAAAGCCAAAGAAATCTGCGGAGAGCGAGAGTTACCCAGGGTTCAGCGAGATCGAGTCCACTCAACACAAATACTTTAATACGTGTGCACAGAAATTTTCACCAACAAATTTATCAAAGAGGGTCAGCTGGGGTTGCTGCAGAGATGTTTTTGTAAGGACAGAATGGAACATTTTTTTTGTAGTGTGAATCACACTCCTGGGTCAAACATGAACTGTGTGACCAGCGTCTGATATGTAACCTCACAGACTGCATGAACAATAAGTGTTTATCAAAACTGCACGCTTAAAAAAAAGAAAAAAAAAGCACATACAGATGTTTTTAACCCTATTGCTCACATCCTCCTTCCTATAATCTCCACAATTCTAATTACAATGTGTTCATTTGCTGTCAGAGCCGTGGTTGTGTGAATCCAATTTGTATCTTTTCCTATTTAAATGTGTTGAAATGGGTCGTGGCATTTCAGCTAATTCTGAGTTTTGAGAAAAGATACCACTGAGGATTGATGGTTCTTCTTTTAGCTACAGGTATATGTACAGTACATGCAACCTAAACAGACTGTGTGCAGTATTTATTGTATCTACTCGGCCAATTCAAACATATAGGCAGGTGTCGGTATATCACAGGCTGTCAGAAACTCAGATACAAAGCTTTTCTGTGTCTTGGAGTTCATGAGGCAAAACTGAAGAAAATAAATTAAAACAACATAAAAGCAGTGGTTACTTTACTCTACTCAAGAACTTCCTTTAGACATCTAGAAGTAGACTTCTATATGTTGGGGACATAATGGAAGTACATGGCTGCGGAAAGTTAGAAATATACTGTAAGATATTAGTAACTACAATAACACTAAGAACAAGGCTTTAAAAGACACGGAATGATGTCCATGGACCTGCAGAAAGGATGTGTGTGTGTCTGTTTGTGTCTGTGTGTGTGAGAGCGATTGTGTGTATGTGTGTCTGGCATGGTCACTGCCACAGGATTGTTTGCGTCCCAGAGGCTCCAGCTGTGTTTCTTTCTGCTGAAATGAACTGCAAGTGGAGATGTCCCTGTGCAAAATAAAAACCTGGAACACAATGCTTAATGTGCGTGCCTGTGTGTGTCAGGGGAGTTTGGACCTGTATGTGTGTGTGTGTGTGTCTATGTACAGCCTGTTTGTGTGTGGCCTTGTGCTCAATGTGGAAAAATAATCCAAATGTATTTCTTTTTTCATGATTCAGACCACCAATCACAAAATGTCCCATAAACAGCAATTGCACATTGTATGCATGCTGTGAAGTGTTCACAGAAACTGACAGAAGATCAGATATGGAAGGAAATGTTAGGAAAATATTTGTACTGTACGGAAATGGCAAGAAGAAAAAAAAAGAAGCGGAAGGAGCCAAAAATGTGGATGTATATACACTGTAGTGGTCGTTTCTTTTTACAGTAGCTGCAGCCAGAGAGTATGCACGTTTATTTTTTCTGGTAGTACTGTGTGCAGACGAATGTCTCCTGTGACTTCAAGCCGACATCCAGTGAAGGTGCAATGAGGTTTGTTGCAGCCTGAGATTCAAACTGGGGCTTATTATAAAAGCTACTAATTTCAAATCACATATCAAAGATAATTTAAAAAATTGCTAACATGTTATCAAAAGCCCTGACAGTTGTTTCTTGACTTTTAGGGCCACTAGAGGCTGCAGGTATTGTCAATATGGGATGGGCAGAGAGCTGTTAGTGTTGGCCACCATTTCTATTTATCAAAATAACTTTGTACAAACTAAAGTGACTAATCCTGGGAGATACAGCAACATTGCAACAATTAGATCTGACAGGAGGGGAAACAAATGTAGCCAGATGATAGGAGAGGTCGTAAAGAAGCCAACAGTTTGGCCAAATTTTCCAAATCCAAACTAGGTAGTCACTGAGCAAAAACTAAGGACAAATGTCCAATCGGCCTGATTTACAAAGACATGAACATGCAAACACAGACGAGCTGCAGCTGGAGCACAGGAGACAGTGTTGAAATGAGGCATCGGAGCTAACCACTGAGCCACCATACCAGTGCATGATGGTTCTTTTACTTTGTTTTGACTTTATTTTATTCTAACCTAAAAAAACAAGGGGGGATTTCAAGTCAGATTTCAGTTGAACAGAAATAACTCTGTATGTGGATGCTATAAAATTACACTTTGCTGAGACTAATTCATGTGGGCAAAACCGTTGCAGTCTGTTCAACACGCAACATGATTTTTAAAGCTGAACGCACTTTATACGGGAACAGAAAGTGTGTATCAGTAATACACGCCTTGTGTTTGTTGTTGGCTGTATAAACAGAGGCAGCGTTTCAAAGCTCTTCTCCTCTATCCCTGTTTGACCCCCGCGCTCTGCAGGATCTCATCTCGTCCTCACTGAGGAGCCGTTAGAAGGGCAGCGACTGACAAAGCACAATTTATTCGCCAACAGAAGGAAACACAATACCCAATCTCACAATTAACCAAGGTGATCAAAAGTGACATTTTAACTGGAACCACACGTTTCCAGCCTCCTACGCTTAACATTGTGTTTTTATGTAGTTTTCTGGGCTGCACTTGGGAGAGGTCCAGCGGCAAACACAACACAAGGCCTGTCAATCACACTGAGGTTAAATAAACTGAGCGGATGTTCATGCCAAAGCCAATAGGCGGGGCAGCGATGTAGTGGGGGGAAAAAATCAATTTAAAAGAA
Source organism: Trachurus japonicus (assembly GCF_045865225.1). NCBI lineage: Eukaryota > Metazoa > Chordata > Actinopteri > Carangiformes > Carangidae > Trachurus > Trachurus japonicus. The sequence goes on along the minus strand of NC_140921.1, from coordinate 17,555,114 downwards.
AGACTCCAAAACTGGGCTAAGCACAATAAATCAAGCGTGGCCAAAACAGTGAGAGACAAATCCTCCATGTTTCCACAATGTTTTACCTCCTTTTCTCTTCAAAAAGTGTCTCAGCACGAAATTTCAAAACCAATACTCAAGAGCTGACACATCATGTTCAGACAACAAACCAAAAGGGTGTGTATGTGGGAGCACTAACACCCAACCTTTGTTTGTTACATCACACAGGGAATGGTTTAATGCGCAATCATAACCCATTGTAATCCTGAATTTGGCCGGATGCAGACAAATGTTTTTGTGGGCTTGAATGAGCACAGTCAAGAGTTTTGATGCCTCATGATATGCTGCGGTGAAAGAACAGAATTCACACATGATTTTATGACCCAATTCCTTTTGTTTTTGTTGATGGAAGTGAAACAAATGTGTATTTGTGTGTGAATCCTGGTCACAGATGAGTTTCAGGAGCAGGATATAGGAGTGAACATCCTCCTCTGATGCCACCACAGGCCTGACTTCACTCTCATGCCAAAAGCTTGTCCATGTTTGATGCATTACATGCAAGCACATGCAATTGTAAACTCCACCATAATGACTGCAGTGCGTTTTGCCAGGCACCACTGCCAGTCAAAACATTTTTGGAACACAGAGGAAGCGGTGGGCTACTGATTTTCTGTCATTTTTAGGAATAAACATTTTAACCAATCAATAGCAGAAGGGAACTTGTTTTCCTCCCGTCTGGATCCCCGTGAGTCAGACAGAGAAGAAATTGTGGAAAAGGTAAAATCGGCCACTTTTTTTTTTCCTGTTTAGAGAACAAGGAATGAAAGATCAGGAAGGGTGTGGAGGAAGTAGAAAAGAAAGAAAAAGTGTCGTGTAGCCAAAGAAGATGGAATTTTATAACATGGAAACAAAACAATTGTAGCAACAACCTGTAGACGCAGCCAGGAAAAAAAAACTTAAGGAAGAATGGAGGTCTGTGTGGAGGGAGAGTGAAGCTTGTTAGTGTGAGCGTGACCTTCCCCGACAGGTGTTGAGATGTTTCTTCACTCCTCTGCTGTCCCAGACCAAATATCAGTTCACTCTCACCGCTCCTCCTGTGTCCACTCCTGTGATCTTAACTAAGCCTCAATATCTGCCAGAATGTTATCACTCATTTTGGGCCTTATGAGGAGGCCATGATGGATCTACTGTGCACCTCTTCTGCACACACACGCAAATACACACTCACATATGCACATGGAGATAAAAAAAAATAATAAAAAAAAGTGTTGTCGCTGCAAAAATTGCAACAAAAAAAAAGTCAGTGTACTTCCTTAAAACTATGTTAAAAGATTTACTGGGCACCTGGGGCAGTGCAGCAAGCTGCAGAGAAAACACTGACATTATCATCCTGTGAGGGTGATATCAGGGTAGTGTTGGCCAACACCTATTTACACACCTGGCAGATACACAACCTCATTAGTATTCATTTGGAGTTGTGTGACTGTCCACCTCATGAAGCTTAGTTGGTGGTCAAATCAAGTATCAGCCTTCCAAGGTGTTCTAATAAGGTCTCCTTTTACTGACTTAACAAAACAACTGTTGAACTTGTGATTACAGTGATACCGGTGTATTAGTCACACACCTCCTGTGAATCCATTAAAGGATGTTATACTATTTGCAGGAACTGATCCATTTTATTTGTGTAGTTAGTTCTGGAAACTGAAAAATCAAAAAGTCAGATTTTTGTGAAGCTGGAAGCTGGAACATGTGCACCAAGTTACCCGTCAGCTTAACACAGTGTTCATGTCCCAGCCTGCTGAGCTTTAGTTATACTGCCTCCTTTAGGGCACACAGAGGAAGACTGTAGCTGCTCTACACAAAACACATGGTAAGTAACTGAATGAGATACATTTTTGAAAAGCACACAATTACAACAACCCCTGACCTCAGAGCTGCCATAATCAATAATTTCATTTTATCATAGGTCACAATGCCAAGCTTGAAAGACACAACATTGTCATCCAAATCTATGGTTCCCTGCTGGATCTACATTAATTAGCTTGTATTTATGAACATGTTTTCCATAGCAACAAAATCATAATATGCTGGCGTTGTCTTGGGTTTGCCAAAACAGTCAATTACTATTTCATCCCAGAGGAAGACTTTCTTTGCTGAATTATACTTTCTAAGACTTAAAACTAACTAAATTAAATGACTTAACGTTGAAGTTATTTGTGCTTTTTCACTTTGCCTCCTGCACAGAGTGAGAGATTAATGTACAGAAGGAGCCAACTGACGGTCCAAGAGTTTACCTTCCAGTAGCCGTCGACCTGGAGATCCGGCCCTCAGGTGAAACGACTTGGCTTGGCTGTGGTGTTTCCTGCTGTGAATATCCTGAGAAAACCGTGTGTGAGAGAGAGAGAGAGAAGTCAGAGCAGAGACAGAACATGGGTCGAGTTTCTAAACAGCAGCATGAACCGACCCACACAGCAGAGCAGCAGCCCGGAGTCACAATAACTCTCTTCCTCTTTCCATCAGCTTCATCAGATACTTTATTCATCTCTTGGAAACTCTCCTGCCCATGCTTTGAATAATAATACGTTTTTATGGAGAAAAAAACAAACACATGAATCCATTTCAGTTCATATGTAAATAATCTGATGTAAACACAGTAATAGCATCAAGATAAGGTAGAAATTCCTTTCTCTCAGCAGCACGGCTGAGGGGCTTTGTTGATCAGGGATTTCACTTTTTATCATCTGGTAGACTCTTTGTTTACGTACACATCATGCAGCATGAAACATCAATTCAGTTTGAGTCTCACTGAAGCAAAGAGGCTCAAACTCAAACAGGCTGGCACCAAGACTCCACACATCTTATATTCATAGTAAGACATCAGATTGCACTATGAACAACCTCTCACTTGTTACAGCATAACATACATACAGTATCTGCGCTTAGTGACACAGCTTTAACAAGCTTGCTGCACTAAATAATACAGTACAGTACAGGACAAATATATGGCACATGACTTGAGAATTTACATATCAAAATGGACTATACAAGTTTTATATCTCCACTTCTCTTCCAATGACATGTTTGGGCACGGTGGTTATCTTGATAGTCAAGTGTGACAAAAGCTCAAGGACCCAAAGTTTAATTTGCTGTGCGATAACGTACTCGTATGTCAACACACATCTTCAAACTAGAATACATTTAATACATAATCATCACTCCCTCAGTTTCCTTCATTAATCATAGGACAAGCTACATTAACGCCTCGTAATATGTTACACAGTGCTTCTTTCTCCACCTCAGTCTTAAAGGATTGGCTCAGATGCTTTCGGACTTTATCTCAAGACACCACTCACATGCTCACGTGTTCATTAAAAGCTAGTTATTGGTTCCTCTCGTCATTTTTCTTATTCTTTCCATGTACATCTGGCATGGGGGTGTTGTTTTGATTCATACTTTAAACAAGATAATGCTAATGTTGCTACTGCAAGCTGCTGCCTTTACTGTGCTAAACTAGTAAAATGTCCACCATCTTAGTTTTTCGTGACGTGGACACAAAGCACAGCTGATGGAAAAGGAAAGTCATTGTTTTAGCAGGAATCCAATCAAAAACCAGATGCTAGATGAAAGGTTGAGGGAAATTCTTTTGTACAACTCTGTGAGCATGTGTACAAAATATTATGACAATCCTTTTGATGATTCTTGAGAAATGTCATTCAAAACCACAAACGTCAACCATACAGTATAGATGTGCAAGAGTAAAAGATAAGGGAAGGGAAGTCAGGAAGGTTCATGCTCTGCGCACCATGGATGTATGAATCAAATCTTTGTGTTTTGTTGTGTTGAAAAATTTAGAGAGAGGTGGACCTACTGGCACATTATATACATAGACTTTCCCCTGAGGATCATCATCACCACCCCTCTGTTCAACCTGCACAATAATAAAGATATTGTTATTATTATATCAACAATATCATGAGCTACATCAGCAACACTTGAAACACTGTTTTGAACAAAAATAAACATCTTCATTTAACCTCCTACACAGCAGTTCACAGCTGTATAGACAATATGCTTTCATAGCTGCTCTGTGATTTGATACCCAAAATTAGAGGGAATATAAAAAAATAAAAAAAATCTTATTTGGGACTAACACTGGGCAGCAGTGGCATATTTGAAATTAAACAGTATTATGGCATTTTCTATCCACTTCTTTACACTTCACAAAACCAGCGTGGATAAATATTAACAAGCATGTACAGTACAGTTCTTCAACAGTTCAGTGCATATACACTCATTGTTTTATTTTGTTGGTTTGTACATTGTCCAATGAGCTCCTCTTTTGGCTTATTGGCAGTGTTGAGTCATTTTTAAATTGGTCAGTCCATCAGCCCCAGGTCGGGTATCCATTCCACTGGGATGAAACATGAAGGCATCGAAAAGCACAGGAGGTCGAACACAAGCACAACTGAACTGAACTGCTGTGGATAAATGTCAGTGTAGGTCCATGTCATTTCAATCAAGTAGTAACATTTTATGTTGAAACTAAACTATCCACTGGACTGAAGAAACAACAACAAAAAATATCTTCAGAGACTCTCAGTGAATAGTTTAACTTCAGCGTGTCAGGCTGGGCTGCTGCTGCAGAGAGATAACACTGTGGCGGAATAAGAGGCAGAGGCTACGCTCCCACAGTAAATTAAGACATACTGTATGATATGAAGTGATATTTAAGAAAAAACTAAACCGAAAGAGGTGACAAAATACAACTGAAATAAAATATGCAGAGTGAAACGAGGTTTAAGTCTTGTCTTTTGTTAGACGTGTGGGTGTCCTGTCTACCAGCATCTGCATTTTTGCTACATAATGCTAATCTTTCGTCTCATCAGTCTCTCCACACACACATACAAACATTTTCTCTCTCACACACACACACACACACACACACCGTATGCACTGTTTCCCACTAAGAGAATCTATGTCCCTCAGGCTGCAGTATCTATACCTACAGAGTGAAGCCATAGTTACAGCAAGGGGAATATTAGGCTTCATTAGGGGCTAGAAATTGCTTGAATGACACCAACTTGATCTTTACACCCAAACCTTAATGTGATTACTCACTCAGTTTGTGAATTTCCTCCACCTGACCCTAGAGGGAGCTACAACTGTGTCTCACTGACAGACGACAGAGGCTGTTCCCTGTATCTCTGATGATACAAATGGCACTAATTGATAGACTATGATGTTGATACACCGTATATTCATTTTTCAGTCATTTTAATGTTGGTGTTGTTTTTTGTTTGATTAAAAATGATACATGCCAGCCATAGAGACCATACACACCTGTCATTGACAGTCATACAGCTCCAGAGACGATAACCTGCTTCACTTTTCTCTGAAACAAACATGTTGGTGTTTTAGGTTCCCATTTATTGCACTGCTCTTGTTCTTACGTCCCACAATAAGGATGGGTACCATGGAACAGACACAACCCAGCGCGCGCACACACACACACACACACACACACACACACACACACACACACACACACACACACACACACACACACACACACACACACACACACACACACACACACACACACACACACACACAGATCAACACTAGCACTAGCACCGTCTTACTTGCACGGCCTTACTGGGTTTGCTTGCGTTCCCAATGAGCTGAGACCACAGAGAATATTGTCTGGCTAGGTCGCCTCCAAGTCTGCCAGAATCTGTGTGTGTGTGCGTGCAGAAACACAAGGCCACTAGCTCCAGGTGTGTATATGTGTATATGCAGGTGTGTGCCTGTCCATTCGCTAGTGTCTGTATGAGTACTTGGGCATGGTTGTGTGCAGGAGAGAAAGAGAGAGAGAAAAAGAGAGTGTGTGACCTACAGCTGTGATGTGGATCACTAGTATCCACTGCTGTGAATAAGAAGGATAAATAATCCAAGGTGCTCCCTGTTAGCCGCTTGACACTAAAGCCAAATGCATGTGAACAGAGCATTGAACCAAGTGGTCCCACAGCAGGCCCAATTTACCAGCATTCAAAGTGGCTTGACCTCGACCACGTGAGACATGAGTGCAATCACTCAGCGAGACTGGAGAACACTGCTTCTTCCCAGGAGGCTTCCAGATTTCAGAGCTGCTGCTGCTGCTGCACTACACTGCCAGTGAATCAGCATACAGACCCAGTGACAGTGACCCCGCCCCCCCCCCCCCCCCCGAAAACAATCAAGCATTGACATCCAGTCTAATCAAGGGTAAGCCTGCTGAATCAGCTCTACCACAGAAACGGTGTGACTCAGACGTGAGGGAATGAGAGAAAAGGTGAATGGAAAAAATATGAACAAAAGAAAGAATGATTATTTTGGTTTGGATAGCTGTGGGAGAGTGAAGGCTACTCCATCACAGACACTCTGGGTGTTGGCTTGTACGTGTGTCTGTGTGCCTCTGTGTGGGTTCTGTTGCACTTGTGTGGATTTCTGTTGCGTATCCAGTGTGTTTGTGTAAGCCAGCTCCTGTTCTTGAGGTGGTACGTCGTAGGCTCCTGCAGGGAGAGTGTTGTTGCTGTGGATCGCCCTCCTCAGCTTTTTCTCCCCACTCGTCTTAGAACCTTGTGCTCTCATGTTTCAGCATGCGGATGTTGGTAAGCGTGCCGCTGCCCCTGTGGTGGTACCCGTAAGCCTGGCGCTGCCCCTCCAGTCACCGGGCGCCGCTGCCCGCTGACGACATGCTGCTGCTGGGACTGGAGCTGCCGGAGCCCCGGTCTTCGAAGACACTGATCTCTAGCTGAGGACACAAAGAATGTCAAGGATCATCATGGCAGAGTGAGTATTAAAATACAGCAGGATTGAGAAAGTGCTGGAGGATCCTGTGGGGTTAGAGTTTCACATTCCCCAACTCAAGCCATGGATCCTGTCAGATCCATTTGTAGCTCAAATGCACGAAGCTGGAGCAGAAGTTTCTGTGGCGCTTACACTTTATTCTTCATTGTCTCAGGGTGTTAGCATGTTGATGTGGGGGTGGACAATCAACAGTGATCACACACGTGAGGTGTTGCCGATGAGATTTAAATTCTACTTGAAGAGATTAGTCAGATTATTGCCATGAACGATTGCAATATTCAGGAAACACACACACACTCACTAACACACTGCTCTCTTCCCTTCCTGTGGTTTCCGTTTGCTTTCTCATCGGATCCTGCAAATCTCCCGTCTCAGGCTCCTCTCCAAACACAACTGCATCTTGATTTTTGGCTACGACTGCATCAAATATGTTGGAAAAGCTCATGGCGAGTCAAGGTATTCCTCAGCGCTGCTCAAACTAGATGTGCAGATTCACCGATTCAAGGGGTTCTGACTCAAATCTCAAAAAACTTGTCTGGGGCAGGCAGAGCCCAGAGTTTTGCCTGCATTTAGCTGCAATGTTGTGAAGTTTCAAAGCTAAGGGATCATGCAAACAACAAACAAATGACAGGGGTGAGACACGTCAAGTTGCTCTTGGGGAGAGTGAGGTCTGTGACTGACTCACAAACAGAGAGCATATTGTATAGGGCTGTATTGACTAATATGTGTTGGTAATAGGTTGGCCCTGGGACTTGGAGCCTGTTCTCTGAGCCAGTCTGGGCCAGGCCTTTGTGATGGTCCACTGGATACATTCTCTCTCTCTGCTTCTGCCTCTTAAATACAAGAGGAACTGTGCTGGGATCTGTACGACTGACACAGAGAGACGCGTACTACGTGGCCACGTCTGAAAATGTAGCAACTCACCCACAAGGACAAACGATGAGCCACCTGAAGATTCAGACAGGTGAGTTAGACATTGTCATGTGAGACCTGATTTTAAAATGATAAAACAAAGGTGGATAGCTTAAACAAACAAAACTCCACATTGTAAGTGAATACACACCACGTTCTGTCTTTTTCACCCTTCTACTCAGGACATTTGATCGAGCGCCCGTGCTTTTCTCAGCCCTGCCCTGCTTCAAATTTACACCTGGGAATGATAGTTGGCCATTGAACAGCTTCTCTGCAGCAGCTTGTGTTTAAGTGCCTGATTCAAGGGCATCTTGATGGTAATTTATGAGCAGGAGAAGGCGTTTCTTATCCAACCCAGATGTTTCAGTGATTCAGTGAACAGGTGACTTCCACTGCAGTCTGATTTGTCCAACCTTCTCAGCTACTGCCACCTCTGATCAGTCGTCTTTAAGTCAGACTATAATGTCTGGGCCTTCACCCTCTATTTGTAACGCACTCAAACTGAGAGAGCAGCAGCAGATGAGTAAAGGATACAACCCTCATTCCTCTCTCTATGGGGTCTGTGAGCAGTAGACCTCGAGGAGCGAAGATCTTCTCATTCTGTTCCTGGATGTAGCCTGATATCTTCCTCAGCACCTGGAGTGATACAGGAGAGCGGAGTGGGGTCAGACAGGGACAGAGTTAACATTGAGAAAACAGATTTGATTAGGACCGTCGGAGGAACGATGAAAATCTGAAACACGAGCATAACAATAGCAGAAAATAATATCAACACAGATTTCAACTGGGGATCCATTATCACATATTACCGTGCTCTGCTCCACATGTAATGACCTTGAACCTAAAAAGAGGCTAAACATGGGCAGGGCAGCAGCAACTTTAACCTTCTGCTGCGCTCTCTTGGGTGGAAAAAATGAAAAATGGAAGAAATGAGTTTGCAGTCCTTCTGTGCATAGTTAGCATACGGCATATGATACCGACTCTCGAGTCATTGCCCGTCTTTATTTTTCCTGAACATTATAATCTAAACTCAAAGTAATTCCATTATGCTCTAAGTACGGCAGTTATTTTTATACATAGTTCCAAGCCACTCATGTCAAGCAAGGCTGTATGAATTGAATTACTAAAATTGACGAGCATGGGCTTTTCTCTTTTTGAAGTTTTCCATTTGGAAGCTTTAGTTCCTAATTCCAAAGATGGCTCTCTCAGGCTAAATGTCATGCCTTGGTTGACTGTCGGGGCAATTTGGAACCACTCTAAAATGTGAGGTGGACAGTTTATTTAGATTGCATTGGCATTGGACTTATTTCTCAGTTTTGCAAGTGAGTATTGCATCAACTGTGCAAAAACCACATAGCAGCAGTGGAGTGAAGCTGAGCACCAAGTTCAGACCGTGCCCTGGCACACAAATCCAAACAGGCATGCTTGTATACATTCTCCTGCACATTAGAACTACACAGAGACAGGAAGACTGTTTCAAAAAACCCAAGCACTGTGATTCAGTCCCAGGTCGCAGCTGATAGCAACCAAATGACTGCTGACTGATGACCAGTCATGCTAAATGGACAGCTATTAGCCTAAGTGGGATCATTAGAGCAGCTTACTCAGCCTCAGCTATGCCTCTGTGGACACCAACAATGCTGATGTGCCTTGCCTCTCCTGAACTCTGCCTAACCATGTCAATCAGCTGGACCACGCTCCACTGGGCCTCATGTACACTGAGAGAGCTGTCACCACTCCTAAGACGGAGGTGCGGTCTTCAGCACAGCACAGCTGTGTCTCTGTGCTAAAACAACACACATCTGTATCACTTTGTCAGAAAAATTACAGTATCACATAATGTATTCCTCACTGTATACTTGAGGGAAACTCACAACTGCAGTTTCACTTTCATGACTTTATATTCTGCAACTTTTGCAGATGGCCACCCACTCTGAGTCCAGTTCCCCTCAAGGTTTCTGCCTCTTAAAAAATTGTTTTTCCTTGCCACTGTCGTCAAGTGTTTATGGTGGGAACTGTTGAGTTTCTGTAATCAATGTTATAAAAAGTATGATCTAGGCCAGCTCTATTTAAAAAGTGCCTTGAGATAACATCTGCAGTGATTTGGCATTATATAAATAAAATAACCTTGCCTTTCTATTCACACTAAGCCACTGCTGAGAAATTATATAATAAAACAAAATCAACTTGTATACGACTGGCTGATCCCTTGTGATTCTTGCCTCATCAGACTTCTGTTTGGTATATGTTGCCTTGTAATCAATAATACTAATGTTCTAAATACAAAAACGTGATCTAAGTAGTTACAGTAAAAATGTTCTTTAAAATGCTCTATTAGGATGTAAGTCTTCTATGAGTATTCCTCAAATGATTTATCGAACATGACACATTCACATCCTCCTTTGTAAGTTAACTAAAGGTCACTGCAGCGCTCGGCCTTGAGAGATTAAAACAACAGCGAGTGAGCAACACACTGAGCAGCGCTCCTCTGGGATGTCAAAGGCCTGCTACAGCTGCAGGCACAGCTGCTAATATAGTGACCCCTGCTAGTGGAGACTGCACCACAGAGGAATACTTTTTTTTCTGCCTCCCGCTGGAAAAAGAAGAAGAAGAGACTTTTGCAATGAAAAGTCTGGAAAATGTTACAATCTGGGAACAAACAGGAGGAGAAATTCCTTAGTGAAAGGCCATAGAAGAAGCCATCAAAACGCAGCGGTTTGTGCCAACGTCCTGCTTTAAATCAGTCTATGTCAAATATACCTAAGCAGAAAGCAATTGATATTCGGCTTGGAACACCGACTTCATGTCCACAAATTCTTAACACGATATAAACTGTGCTTTTTGCTGAAAATTAGATCAAACAGAGTCAAACAGAGCAAAGCCAGGACTAATAGGTTTATTGTGGTGCAGAGAAAAGACCAATCATTTCACTGCTAGTGAGCTCTCTGGGCACCTCAATCCTCTTCAGTGTAACAATATGACAGTCAAATATCCAGGCTGAGCCTCTGTTGTCGTACTTGTGTGCATGTGACAGCCCTTCAGGGAAAAGCTCTGTGAGTGTGTGTAAATCGCCTCAGAACTAAAAGTGTCACAGCCTGTTTCACATGCGGGCCACGACCGTGTGCTCTGCTGCTCAATTGAAAGTTGTTCATGTCACCAAGTGCGACCTGGGCTGTGTTTGCACCTGGCATAAACATGCATCTTAGGTGGACCGCTCTAAGCAAGTCAGTTCACACCTGGTCTGTCAGTCTCCTTATGCTTCTCCAGCGACCGTGTGTGTTTGGATCTCACTTCACTGCTCTATATGCAAATAAACATGCAGTCTTTACTTGATCTGAGTCAAGTGACTGGACCACAACGTGTCTTGGGTTCATTCACTCATGCTTCGATTGCTCCACTAATGAGTGAATCAACGGAGATGCCGCACATTAATGCCGTCATATGAGCAGCACAGGGTATACAGTACAGTATATGTGCCTGTGTGACTCCCACAATGCACAATGAAATTCTTGTGAATAATGAAAGAAGAAAAATAGGAGATGGAGGGTACAAACTGTGAGTGAGGAAGCTTTATGAATGCTTCTGTGCACATTTATCTGTTCTAACATGCTGGGAGCAATCAGTGTCCTTTGATAGGGTGAGATGTAAGCATCAAGGGCTTTTGGTGCTCCAACGAATTTACACAATGATCCACACTCACTGGTGTGTGGCCTCTTTATCAGCAGACACACACACAAGTATGCGCAAACGCAAGCATCGACCTGGGTGGGTATATTTGATCATCATCAGTCATAACGTCATTCATCCAAGATGATTAAGTTAAACAAGTAAATAAACAACTCTCCTATGGGGTTTGATAGCATCGCAGCATCTCAATGGAGCAGCTCCCAGCTGACAGGGAGATGAAAGGAGCCTCAGACCAGGCCATTTCTGCATGGCTTCAACACAGCAAAAAGTCCTTTTGTACTTCTTGGTCAAGCTCCCAGTACCCCAGTTCTGCTTAGATAAAGAAATGTTTACAAAACGCAACAAGACGAGGGAGATGAATGTTGTGGATGACAGAGATCACGACAGAGAGGCATGTTGGGGCTTCACGCCACTCCGGTTTCATCGCAAAATCACAAGAGATTAATCAAACTCACTGTGTATGCGTCTGTATGTGGTTGCGTTCTTGTTCCACACAAGCACTGACAAAGCGGCGCTGAGGTTTAATCACCTACCCTTTCTCACGATGGACGTCTTGGTTGCACTGAAGGTAAATGTCATGCTACAGCTGGCGTGCCGTCCCCTGCCCACCGGCACACAGGTGTGGGTTTTAAAGTGGGTTATAAAATGTAGTGGATGGACAGTTTGGCCGAGGGGAACAGAATCAGATCATATCTCCTGTTTTTGTAAATATCTGTGTTCTGACCTGAAGAGATGCATTAGAACACACAATTAAATGCTTTTGTGTGTGAGAGAGAGCTGGCTTCCATAAAAATGGACAAATATGGCAGTAATAATAATACCAGCTGTTTATGAATAATGTCTGAGGGAAAGATGTTCCTGCAAGGACATTTTAAGTATTTTACTGCACATGAAGAAGCTCCAGATCTGGGTTCAAGCCTGCTGCCCACTGGAGGCCTTTCTGTGGGGATTTTCCCAGGGCCTGGGTGGATTTCTTCTGGGTGCTCCACTTTCCAAAGACATGCAGGATATGAAGGATACTTAAATATAGTGGGACCTGTGAATTAGGTGTGTGTAGGGACTTGGCAGATACGTCAGTTAGAAAAGGATGAGTGAATATCTATTAATTCATATGTTTACAAGAATAAACCACCCTGATTTTTCCCTTAAAGTTTCATTAGGATTGTACTGCAGCCCACAATGGGTCGAAGTTGTCATCATTTCCCTGTTATGAGATTGTGTCTTCGTTCTAATGATCGTCTTCTGAGAAAGGACTATTTTAGCTGCAGAAAGAACAAAATGCCGAGCAACCATACCATAACAAGGAAAAACAAAGAGTAAAACCTGATGTAGTCTGAGGAAATGTTGGTGAATAAACAGATACGTCAGCATATTGAGTAATGCGCCCCCGGTCGCGCTCTCCGAGAGAAGATGAAAAGGTTGATGCGGCTCTTGTGTCTGTTTATTAAATATGAAACTAGAGCCAGAAGACGCTGCCTCTTTTTCACAGTAGACATCGTGGGTTTAGTGCTGTCACCCCACAGCAAGAGGGCTTGAACCCATGGTCTGGGGTTTTTCTGTGTGAAGTTTGCATGTTCTTCCTGTATCGAGTGCTCCAGATTCCTCCCACAGTCCAAAGACATGCTCATTACCTTGACTGGCGACTCATAGCTGCTGATCGGTGTGAATGTGTGTGTTTGTGTCTGTTTGTCTCTATATCTCAGCCCTGTGATAGACTGCAGACCGAGGGTGTACCTGCGTTCATGTGCATGGGTAGCTAATGATGGGTGGACAAATTTGGCTTCTCAATGTGAAGCCATCTTTGTACAGATACAAGCTCTTTGTAAACATTAAAGCTATTTTTAGCCATTCAAACCACCAGAGGTTTGTTACCTTCTCATAGCGAGTCTCCATGCAGAGGAAGATGATGTAAGCGGTAGCACAAGCCAGACATCCCTCCAGGTACGACTGACCTCCAATTTTTTCGGCCTCTGCATAATAAGAGTTCAAGGTCTTCACCGTCTCCTCAAGTAAGGTCCGTTCAATCTACTTACAAACACAAACAGGCATCCAGGTAAAGATATGAAGACACACACAAAGCATAAGGGCTATGAAAGTGACATGTGTTTAGACGTAACTATTGAAGCAAGATGTTCAGTTCTAAAACAGCCTGCCAAAAACAAAGCAGCTGCTTTCTGCACGACCCAAAATACCCTTACTTTGACAAACTATTTAGAAACACACTTCACTTGCAGAATATGAGGAAACTTGAGGCTAAGATGACAAATTAGTCAGAAGTGTGACAGCAGTGGCTGGTACAGTAGTTTGAGCGTCTGACACAGCATTTAAGTGACACAGATTTTTTTTTTTATGACTCCCACTGTGTTTCTGTGTGTCTAATAGTGTGTGCACTGTACAGTAGGCTGCAGATGCTAAATGCTAAACAAATCTCAAGTACAGTAGCACCCCTGCATGGCACCTAACCCTAACCCTTCACAGAAGCTAAGTAACAGCAGCAATTTTCCCCATCAAATTAACAGCATGTTATTTCCTTGTGCTCAAAGCAAATGCCAAATTTGAAAAAAATAAAAGCATTCTTAAGCTTTAGTTTCTTAATTATCAGAGTCACTAGAGCTTTATTAAAGTTGTGTCATATTTATTCTGTGTTTACCTGTTGAGTTAAGAAATTTGAGGCTATAGGGGGTGGACAGGGATTCTTCTTTTTTTAATTTATTTTTTTTAGATTGCTTTACATTTGGATTTCAGGCATTTGGATTAATATTCCAGGATACATTGCTCTGCTAATTTTAGTTTCATATCCATCACTCATCAAGTGTTCTGTCATCCAGGATGCATCGTGGTACTGCACCTGATAAAGCTTTCCTGAGCCATCACTAGTCTCTTGTTTCAGGTTACCTGGATGTGTGTCTAGCATGTACAGTATGTGGATGAGTTTGTATTCGTGCTCACCCTGTTGTCAAGCTCCGAGGGAAACTTGGTCAGGAAGCGGCAGACGGTTCCTTCACTGTAGTCTCTCTGTATAAACACCTTTGTTACCAGTGATGCACTGTGCCTCAGCTCCTGCAGGTTATGGAACTAACAAGAGAAAAATACACATGTTAAATTTGAGACAGAAAATACATTCATGTTGATACAAGAGCAGAGGGTTTGTATTTGCTTTTTTTTTTAAAGTGTTTTTTAGAAGCGGCGATGCACTGTGGTACAAGTCTAACCAGCTTTCCCCTGGTTGACTGACTGGTATGTTTAGTTTGGCAAAAGATGGTGGCGATTTACTGCACAGTGTATAAAGATCCTCTTGTCTACATCAGCTCTTAATAACAAGTTCTGCACAATAGTTATATAAAGTTATATAATATTTCCTGCAGGTTTTTGGTTGTTTTCCCGCCTACAGGTGCAACATGGCTACACAGTGAGAAATTGGTTCTATGTTACTACATCAACAGCAGCACAGACGGGAGTTAGCACTCTCATACATTTCTCCAATGTCAATAGGCCCAATTGCAGTAATAACCGACCCTCTGAACGACTCCCCTTTACAGCACTTTGGTGCTGAGTGGTGTGTTTTACACCCAAACAGGCATTCCCCTGAGAAGCATAGAGCAGCAAGTGGGCCAGGGTAAACTTGTCCCCTGCTGATCTAAATTACTCCCCTCAAGAGGATGGTAATTAGAGATACAGTAGGAGTATGGAGGGAGGGAGGGAGAGAGACATGAACAAAAAGGAGTGAGAAACTAAGATAAAGGCACATGATGTCCAGCAATATTTGTCCAGTTGTTGCTTTTTCAATAAAATCTAAATGTTCTTCTCTGGATGTGACAAACACTGCTGCAGTGCTATCATTACTGGAAGCAACCTGAGTCTCTGTTTACAAGGTTACCTGCATATATGAACCCATGGGAGTGATTTCCATGTAAGCAGACAGACTGTAGCACAGTGGCAGCCTTTCATCTCTATATAGGGTATCTCACTCACAACCAGGAATAACATCCAAGCTGCTATTTTCGTCCGCTAACAGCCCAAATCATCTCACAGCCACTAGATCTTTCTGTCTGCCAGCGCTTTTAATATCCTCCTTTTTGCCTTCACCGACTCTCTCTAACACACACACACACACACACACACCCCACTCCCCAACCCCCGCTATCTTCAGGCCATCATGATGAACAACAAGTCGCTCTATTAATAGAAGCAATTATCAGCACACGATTGAACATCATTTATTCGAGTTGCAATCAGTTGGCCGGGAGTGAGGTTCATTAAGATTGTGCAGGTTTTTTGTTTGTGATTTTGTGTGTGTGTGTGTGTGGTACATAAGTTCCTCTGCTTGTGTTGGTCAACTTGTTATATTAGCATGAGACCAGACTCCAGAGTAGTTTCCATCCCAACCACCTGCTATTGATTCTGTTGGTGTTAATAAATGCAGCACGTCCTTCAGATAAAGAAAACATTACCTCTAAACACAACCCATTACATTACATTTCCAGGAGACGTTGCTCATTCAGTATTGTGGTCTATTGTTAAACTACTGATCTCTACTTTACATCTCCACCTGTATTCTGCAGCTAAGCAAAAGAGGCAGTGTGTAAGAAGACAGCACACACACACTCTCTCTTTCAGCCACGCTCTCTGAGGTCACCAGTCAAACACAGAGCTCATTTATCTTTATGCAGCTCTCCTCGCCCAGCCCCTCCCTCTGATTTCTATGGACTTGGAAAGTTGTGTTCCAGGCTGTGAACCTGTTTTGGCCTGATGTGGACGTCATGGTTAAAAGTAGACATTTTTACATCTGACTTTAAGGAGTTGTATTGTAACACTTCTTTTCATCTCTGTGTGTGAAGGAGATTTTGTGACCTGTGTCAGACTGTATGATATCACATCAGATTGTGCTATCAGTTGTGTCATGAGTTCCAGTGTTACAACACATGGAAAAAAATATGAGTAGAGCCCTTGTTGAGCTCTTCAAAAACAAAGCTTTCTTCTTTCCCTAAAACTTATTTTTCATTTAGTCTCCATTTTTATGTTTTGTTTGTGTGTATATAACGCTATAATATAGTATAACACTTTATCATGGCACCTGTTAGTGGGTGGGATACAGTATATTAGGCAGCAATTGAACATTTTGTTCTTAGAGTTGATGTGTTAGAAGCAGGAAACTAATTTGTTTGCGAGTTTGACAGGGGCTAAATTATGATGGCTAGACTAAAACTGTGGGGTGTTCCCGGTCTGCAGTGGTCAGTATCTATCAGACGTGGTCCAAGGAAGAAACAGTGATCAACCATGGCTCATTGATAGAAAAGTAATGCTGGTTCTGATAGAAAGGTGTCAGAATACACAATGCATCACAGTCTGTTGTGTATTTGGCAGCCAAAGGGACCAACACAATATTAGGCAGGTGGTAGTAATGTTATGCCTGATCGGTGTATATGTATTTTTCCCTGAACTTGATTAAAAATGGCATTTAGAAAATAATGCACCAAGTAGTATTCTGTATAATTTCATGCCATATTCTGATTGGGTAGTTTGCAGAGATTGGCAATAGTAGTAGCTGTCAAAGCTGCCAAAGCTTCAAACTGGCAGCAGGCGCACATGTCTCATGGTGCTATCCTGGACCACTACACTGCCCAAGTCCTCTAAACTCCTGCTTTGATAGTAGATGACTTCATCAAATATTTCTTTCATCACGTGGTGTTGGTGTTACTGGCAGAGAGGCCTTGTCTGTGTCCATTTAAGCCTTGAAGACAAATGTTTGCTATTGGCAGAGTGCTGATGTTTACTTTCCTGCGTGGGAGATCAGGGTTCAAATACACTCTATCCCTTTGTCTAAATATAGTCCACAAGCAGACAGCAATGTTAAAGTGTCACACTGATCACACAGGACTCTATTAAGAGTTTCTGCATCGTGCTGCGCCGTCTGACTTCTCCCTCTACCCACACATCCATTACTTATGTTTAAGCTTAGATTTGTTTGCATAATGACTAAACGCAGAAATGAAATAAACAAACTGGAAATAAGTTGCATAAGGAAGACTTATCGCCAGCTAAGAGGCTCATAAAAAAATACTGTACCACGCAAAATTAAGGTTAAAAACAAATGCACCGAACAACCAGGACACTAAACACATAAATCTAACTCTAACTGAAGAGATCTTACACTGTAAATCCACATATATCTTTAGCAACCAATTAATATGACATAGCAGAGATTCGCCCTACACAGTTCATCAAAAAGTTTTATCAGGAGGAAATTCCACTGGACCATAAAAAAATCTTATTTGATATTTCCTGACCAGAAATAGCCACTGTCTGGGCAGACAGAAAAAAGGCAAGAAACTGAAGTACTCTACTTCTACGGCAGTTTAAACCAAAAGTAAAAGCATTTAAACATAATGCATCAATGACCTCTCATGACGAGGACGTGGCTGGAATGAAAATCATGACAATTTTTTAAGTATTTTCTTTTTATCCACCACTCTGATACCCTCGGACTATCTGTTTCCTCCAGCTTGGATCTGTGGGTCTGTGTGATTCTCATTGCCGTGACATGTCTCCTCGTTTAGTCACTCTGACTCAAGGAACACACAGCGACAGCATTGGTGAGTGCTGCCAGTGGGCACGCATTGCAAAGGGCAAAACCCACATACACACAATTACAGCGTGCACAGTAAATGCACTCAGACTCAGACGTTTCATTCTGGTCTCGTAGCTCTTTCAACATTTTTCTTACTGTCAGCTCTCTCTTTTCATCCCTTCAGAATATAACTGGTTTCCTGCCGCTGGGAGCAGAATTTTTCATGTTTACTGCCAAGCTGTGGTAGCCAGAGGTCTATAAATCATTGAAGTTTAGACAGTGTTGACAAAACAGTCAAATTTCCATGACATGTAGGTGGAAGATCAGCGACTGTGGGACCAGAGCTGGAAGAGGATATCTTTTTTGGGAGAAGGTGAGCCATTGTTTCACTAGAGAGCTGAGTGTGTGCCAGCCTCTGAGGTATTTACTATGCTTCAACACATTATTCCTCAACAGGGTAAGACTGGAGCCAGGGGTAGCCTACAGACTGAGAGGAGGATCTGGCACAAGTGGACTTAATGGATCCAAAGACCGTCCATGCAGCACAAACAGTCTGCACTATGAGCTGATTGTTACTCAGTCACTTAATGTGGCCATTTGCTTACTTGGCATTCAATAAATGTCATATAATGAGTTCTGATGTAAAATGACTGAGTGAGAAAGAGAGAGAGGGAGAGGGAGAGATAGGACATAAAGCATGCTTCTCATCTCAGACTCCAATCACTGATGGTTACAAACTGCAGCAGCCTGTTCACATTAAATATGCCATGGATAATTGATGGGCCTTGGACATGGAAACTGTCCCGGTTCCATGCGATCTATGTGTTTGTGTGCATGTGCATGTGCATGTTGTGTTTGTGTGCAATGCATGTGTATATGTGTGCAACATGTAATTAATGGGGCTTGGACAGGGACACTGGCAGACAACCAGATGGAAATCAAGGCCACTCTGCCAATGTATTGCAGGCTCAGAAAAAAAAAAACATCATCATGAATCTTGCTCAGCAATGTCCACTGCACCTTTACCTGCAGCATCATTACGCATGAATTACACCACCACTCACTCATAAATTGGCTGCCTTCAGGTACAACTATCATCCAGAGATATATGAATACACACATAAACTTATATGCAGGCACATATTGCATGCATGAGCGTACCAGAGCTGCTCTAAAGTATACAGTTGTCTCATCTGGTGAGATCATTGTTATGATAACTAAGGCAGCTTTGTCTTCAGCATCATGGTGACATCACCAAGGACACAAAGGGGGGGTGAGAGGAAGCTGCTGGCCTGAGAGCTACCAGGCATCATCCTGGCTAAAAATACAACCTCAAGCTCTGTGGATACTGTGTGTAGCAACTTGTGCAATGTGACACTATTTGAACAAAACTACTGGTATTTCTGCCATGCACTCCCCACGTCCTCCATTTAGTGCTGGTTTCAAGTTGCCAATCATGTTAACTACATTTATTACAGTGGATGAAAGGAGTGTGACACCAGAGAGCTGGTTATGCAAAGCTGATTCAATACATGGCTCATTTAAAATGCAAGGACAAAGCCTTGTCAAGCCAATTTAGAAGTGTATCAGAAGGAAAGACAGGGAGAGACTGTCCCTGTCCCTGTCCATGGTCCTGACTGCTCCATCTTCATCATCATGTCTCTTCAGTGCAGTCTCTTGGATACAGGACATAGACTCTACACCACCTGAGTGACATTGATCTCTGGCTTTACATGAAAAACTCTGTGTTCATGGCAAAAGAGGGAAAAAACTGCAGTGCTCTGAGTGAGGATATCAGTGTACAATCAGAGTTCATGGGGATACACGGTGATGGAGGAAGTGAAATTGAAGCTTCAGGGTGAATTTCTGGCGTGAACGTTACACGACTCTCTAATTCATTCATTCTAAGTCAGGTCCGGTCGGTTCGTTTGGCCGAATCCGAGCGACATTCAGCCGAACCACGATGAGCCACATGAATCGGAGGCACAACAAGCTAAAGACGTTCAGTCTACAACACCGCATTTCTCACCCTGCACTTCTTAGAAAAAATAATAATAATAAGCCGGAGGAATTGAGTCATTCCTCTGGGTTGTGTTCGTCAAAACAGTAAAAGAAAAGGCGGCGAAAGAGACGGATTTCTTACCTCTGTCGCCATGTTGCAGTCAGGGGGTCGCAGGGATCTGTCCCGTGCTGAAAAGCCCGTTTGCTCGTGATGTGTGGGACAACGCGACTGTGGAGCTTTGGCAGGAGGACTGGGCAGCACGAGCGCGCGTGCACGTGTGCAAGAGTGCGTGACCGGCTGCGCGCGCGCCTGCGAGGGTTACCGCGGGATGGTGAGGGTGGTATGCTAATTACTAATGTGAATTTCTATTAATGCATAAACCGAGAATAATTTGCTCTAGCAGTCAGTCCTCAAGGGCAGACTTCCAAAAAGAAAGAAAGAAAGAAAAAAAAAAACGACCCCCTTTTTTTGGTGAGCTATTAAAATTTTTATTGATTATCAATAATTCAAATAAAGTGCCCTCGTTTCCGGTTCCATTTGCAACCACTCTGGACCAAGAACAACAGCAAAAACAACAACAACTCCTATTTCTTGACAACATGAATACCAGGGGATTTTATCAGCTTTTTAAGAGACACAAAAGTGCAACTGTACCTACCTACAGTAATATATGAACTGGAAAAGCTATTTATCAGTTAAAACTTTCCTAAGACTAATGTCGAAGCCAAACTCTAGTGCTATTACAGTGGTGTTGCACTTAGACCCTTGAGATACAGTAAAACATGGGTGAGATCATTAAGGCAGCAGTGAGCGACAAAAGGAGGCTCAAGGGGGTTTTGCAGAGAATGAGTTACTTTGTGGTAACACACATCGAGATAATACATGTGGTGATTTGGGGCTATATGACTGATACTGGATTTAGTGCCAAATATCAACGCCTTGTTTCTGCCAAAATGCAGAGAGGTTGTTCCAATTAAAGCCTGTTCTCATTATTCAGGAGAAACTCTATAATCATCTATAAGATGTGTACTGTAAGCCCAACACTGGTGTCCTTTAGAGGCAGGTTGGTTCTGGTGCAAAGTGGTCATGCCCCGGTGACTCCTACTGTAGTCCATATATTTAATGCATTAGAGAGTGTGAGTGCTCATATAAAACATTTATCAGAGCCCACTTCCATGTTCTATATTGCCACTTTTTCTTATTTCTAGAATAGCAAACTCCTCTGATCCACTAACAGGTCAGGTTTTACTTGGTTTTTAATTTTTTACAAGGTTGGTTTAAAATTCAAAAATATGACAATAAATGTGGCAGCAAGATAAAAGCTCACGTGTCTGTGCTCTCGGCACACCCCAGGGAATGGAAAATGTTTTTGATTCGCTAAAAAAAAGGATGAAAGCTAGTGGGTGAGAGCACTTTGATGAGGCTATTTTTGGGTAAAACTGTTATTTTTCTACTTCTTGTGTGACATCACGAGTCATGACGTGCTGAAATTAGCCGCTTTCTCTTGTCACTACAATACAGACTCCCGTGAGGTACGCTTAGATGCCAATTCTAGTGGAGACACTCAAACGCACACACAGAGACGTACAGTAGCACACAAATGTTCACAAAGACACAACAACACCCAGCTCTTATGAATGGAAACAGAATCTAAAAATAAGATGGAGGAGCTTAAACAAAATGAAAATTATGCAGAACTAATATTATTTGCCAGGATCCTGCTGCTTGCTCCAGATTGCTCGAAAAGATGCGTATCTAATCTCACACTGGCACAGATTCCTTCGGGGTGCGTACATTTATATTCACATTCACATTCACATGTTTTTGTATGCATATGATTATGCGTGTGTGAATTCCCCATTCAGCATCCTCTAGTGTATTTTCTCCACAAGGCTTTCCACTACACACATATACAGTATAGTACACACTCACCCCCACATCATGGAAACCCAAGCCTAAGGAATCCATTAGGTGGATAGGAAATAACTCATTGTTAGTGCTCATTATACTAAAGTGCATAATATGTACCGTAGGAAGTGGAACTCAAAACGATGAAACCAGATATTTGTAGCAGTCATACGAGGATGTGATGCTTTTACCAGCAGTATGGCAAAAACAAAAAGGTCTTAAAAACAAAACTTCCTTCACATAACAAAATATATGTGTGTTCTTAGGAACCAAAATCAATATTGATATTCAAATATTTGGATGTGGAAAAAATGTATACAGCATATAATTGTAATACTTTGTGTGGCAATATTGTATCAATGGCTGGACACCAAGGACTGATGTTTTACTGTATGTAAATCTCAAATATGAATTTAAGTTATCAGTAGAAGAAAACTAGAGTCATCTCAATGTGTTTTTGGTCTGTGTACTTGACAATCCCATTTGACAAGAATTCAAATGATCTGAGATAACCATATCACAGTTTATCACATTATGTTACTGCAATTCTCAGCGACTGCAAAATGTTTAAAATCACAATAATACTGTATTGTGACTTCAGTACTGTGATTATACCGTATCGTGGCGATCTCTGGTAATTCGTACCTCTACCAGATATCTCTGAGTGTGCATTTTGACTGGGGCAGGATGGTGTGTAGACAAAATCCGAATTTGCACGACATGGTATGATTTTGACCAGATGTAGCTGTATTAACTGAAGTAGTTTACCTTAGCTGAACTTGGGCTTAACACACTGACATCCAACTGTTACCACGCTTGTTACCGGCTGGAAGTTAATGTGTGAGCAGCTCGTTTACATGCCTCGGGTCAACACAGTAGCTCCACTTCAGCATGTTATCATGCTCATGTTTGTGCTATGTCAAAGGTAATTCTAAAAAAGGTTGAGGCTGAAATGAACACAATAATAAACTATGACAGTATCCCACCATCAAATGATGAAAACTAATATTTCACAGTGAAGCAAACAGACAGAAGTAAATTAGGTGGTGTAGGCAGTTAGTGTCTGCGGTGAAGTCATAGCACGCAGTTCTGTGTCAGCTAGTTAGTGAGTGTGTTAGAGTTGTCACAGAGGTTTATATTTGGTTTTTAAGATTGACATAAAAATGTTTATTTAGTTATATGTTGACTACGATAGGGAAGCTATTGGGACTTGGTTTTGTGTTGCTTGTCCTCTGGGTTTCCAGCGGATGTAAACCCACTGAGGAAAATTACTGGGTTGTTACATTCAAACTTCCATCATGGCTGAAGACGTGCATTCCTATTCATATTGAGAACATAATGAAAGAAGATGCCTTCATATTACATCTCAGTCTGGTCGTCGAGTGTGTCTGAATCTGCACTTCAGCAGAAAATAATAACTTTGCCACAGCCTTAAATTATCATAATGACCCACAGCATTGTACACACACACACACACACACACACACACACACACACACACACACACACACACATATACATATACACGCCACACACAACCTTTGCCTTTTTCATATTTCTTACTTCATGAAATATTTATTCCAGCAAAATATTCTTGGTTTCCATTTGAGTCCAAAACCGCCAGTTTGTATTTGAAGCCTGTGCTGTGAGATGTTGTCGATGGCGATACTGACCCTGCAATGAAAAGAAAAAAAGAAAGAAGTAAAGAAAACACAGAATATGACTGTGGTTTCTTTACTCTCATGTCCTCGGACTCGCAGAGTTACCGTAGCATTAAGCACTTTGTTGAGGTGTCTTGGTTAATGTGGTTTTGACTTGTCAGATTAATCAAATCATCACCTGCGCTGCAGCACAGAGTCCACCTGATCACTTCTTACACTTCGCAAAACATGTTGTTGGATTTTATTATTGTCTCCATTTTTCAATTTTTCTACAGAGTAAGAACAAATACAAACTTCTTCTGTATCATGAGTAATAATTCGCGTTTTTTCTGTTTAAAGTCACAACCTTACAAAACAAACAACCAAAATAAGTTATAAAAATGTTTGTTCCAATAGAGCATTTTTCAAATACATACTGTAGATCAGGACTTCGGTTTAAGTGTTTGTATGAAGAAATCTTTTCTGAGCAAATCCACATGAGCTCATGAGGACATTATTATTTTCTTGTTCACTGTCAGAATCTGCTTTTTCTATGTTATTGTGACCACGGGGAATGACAGATCCCAGATACCATGGTCCTTTACAAGGAACAGACTGGAGACTTTTGGACAGTTTCAAATGACTCTGCGCCCACAGTATGTAATGAATGTGAGTGTGTGTGTGTTTAATGTTTCTGTATGTTTGTGTTTGTTCATGTGTGTGTGGGAAAAGGTGAAGTGTTGGATCAGATTTTCAGAATCCCTGACCTGTGATCTCTGACATTCCCACACAATAACAGAAATCTGTTTGTTTGTGTCTTTAGCCGTTGTCATGACAAGTCTTCAAGTCTTGCCTTCATTTGTGGTATTTTGTGTGTGTGTGTATGTGTGTGTGTGACTGGGCTGTCCGGGAATGCTGACCTGTCCCCCCTCTTGGCAGTCAAAACAGAGCTGAAAACTGTTGGGGCAGATTGTATTTCCTGGGAGGTTTGGGTTCCTGGAGCAGACAGTCTAAATTATCCTCCACTAGTGAGATCTGAGCTCTGAAGCAGAGTTTTGTTTATGTAGTGCAGCTTGCATGTGTCTTACAGTGACATCAGCCCTTTACGTTTGCGTGTACATGCTACCTGTACAAGGGAGTGATGCATGAGATTCTTGTTCATGCGTACCCCATGTTTTCAATCTCCAGTTCGTCTGGGCATCGTGCCACAGCAAACACCCTTTTCCTATTGACTTAACCACAAGTCGAGAATCTCGCACACACACAAATACACAGATACTGTCGGAGGAGCACATTGAAAGAGATCTTGTTCTCTTCCAACATGACAGGAAATGAGAACTCTCAAACCAAAAAAATATATTAAATTGGAATCTTTGAAAGCAAATAAACATCTCCTCAAATGCCTTCCAACATTTTGGAAAGCAAAGGCGAACTAAATAAAACTCCACAAGTCATCTTTTTCAGGGAGTCTGCGTTTGGAGCTGTCTGACACACATCCTCCATCTTTCATACAGCACTGTAAGTACAGGCTGGATTATCTGGTGTCTGTGTGGCCTTTCAACAGTCGGCCTGGTCCAGGAGAAATGTTGGTCTGTCCTTCTCTCTGGCAACCCAGTCCAAGTCCAAGACTTTTCATTTCAGAGCCAGTGCATGTTCTTGTGTTTGATATCAACGCTGGCTTGTTAAATGTTGCATAGCAGCTGAGATATTGATTTGCCTTGCGAGAGACGCTGTCAAAAGCAACTTGATCATCTCCATTCACACGTCATGATGGGAACGAGCTTCTGAGGGGAAGTGAGAGGAAGAGGGTAATCTGCTCACACTGACTGAAGAGCAAATTGCAAAGAAGGGTTAAAGAAAGGAGTTGATGAAAAGGATGAATGAATAAGAAGAGAGAAAGGAGCTAATTAGTGGATATTTTAAAAAGAAAGGATTGTAGAGCACCTGCAAACGGGAAGATCAGTGTTCGGGAGATGCATTAAAGTGAAATAGCATGTCCTTGTTTAGTCTTACTGAGGAATAATAGGAAAGAGAAAGCTGCTAGATAGAAGATAAAAAGGTAGACAAATGTATGCTGTTCCTGCATGGAGCCATAATAAAAAAAAACTTCCTGTTTGTAATAATCCCCATATGATTCCCTAGCTGTTTTCCAATGTCAGCTGAAAATCATGGGAAAAAACCCACTCCCAGGCAGGAAAGGGACAATGCCAGCTGAACTGTATATTAATCTAGCTGTATAGAAATATGTGCCAGGCTAAAAATATTATAATGCAATTGAATAGGACAGCTGGAACGGTAGAGTGACGCGCTGGAGGCAAAACAGATCTCCCTCTAATAAATTTCAGATCAAGGGAGAGACATCAGCAGGATTTAGTTCCTCTGAGCTATCAGAGGCAGAGGTTGCAAGGGAGAGGGGGTGGAAGAAAGGGGGAATAGGGGAAAAAGAGAGATAAAAACAGAAAGACAGAGAGGATGTGATTTTTGTTAACGTGATCCCTTGTGAGCGACAATACTGTTAATTTAGCACTGAAGAAGATCACAAGCAAGAAATGAAAACTCCCCTGCCAGTTACGGCGCCAGGAAGGAGCGACATTATGAACATTGAACACATAAAACGACACTGGTTTAAATGCTTTTCTCCAGAATTAACCTCAGCTGTATGCATAGAAATATGACTGTAGTGCTTGTTGCTCACTGCACCATGAAGGCATGATTTATAAGCCTGGTATTCTTTCTTTAATAATGACAAATGACAAGCAACGGTTATGACTCTATATTTTGATAGAGGCTGACACGGACACTTCATCTTGGTCCCACTTTATAATGCCACCCATTGTATTCATGCGGTCCCATTAAAATGATGGCTCACAGGCTTTTCGCCATCTTACTGAATAATAATATTCACACTGTATGCTGTGGTGACAACTGTGGTCCTACAGTGTACCCTCAGCCAGGGGGGAAGGAGACGAGACAAATGAGATGAGCCAACAGATTCTTGCCTAGATCACTCATATGCACGCTGCTGCACTTCCATATAAAGACATATTCAGCTTTGTTTAAAGAGACACACGGGGAGAATGGCTGTGCCTCCCTGCTGAAACACAGTCAACGGTGTTTACATGCGAGCCCTGGCTTGGCTTTACTCGGTGCCTATGTTTGTCCAGCTTTAATCTCGAGCTTTGTAAAAATTATGAGGCTAGATTTGTAAACACAAACAGTAAAGCCCCAAATCAACAGAGCTTGTTTTTTTCCACTTTAGCTGCAGAGATGATACAATTTTTATTTTCTCCTGCAGCTCTGTAAAATGGTCGACACGTCTCACTGCTGCTGCTGCTGCAGGTCTGAGATGGACACATGTGGAAAGGCTTTATAGCAGTCGGTACACTGAGACACACATAGCTTCCCACTGTGCTAGTGGAAGTCACAGTACTCTTACATACGTATATGTCTGCTTTGTTGCCATGGTTTCTCTCACCTTAGTGCCTGGCTGCTACTGTCTTGAAAAGAAAAAGTCCCCAAAAATAAAACTTACTGATGCATAGGGGATTTCTTTCTGTTAAAAGTAGTTCCCATTGCAGTGGAAATTTATTATGAATAATCAATGAGTTCACTTGTCAGAAAAACCTTCAGTCTGGTGTGGCTGTGGCTGTACACATGCAGTGTTTCTATCCTGTTGTCTTGTTATGTCACACCACTCTCTGATTTGAGCCATTAAATCTTTGTGTCTGCTCTGTCTCTGCTAATGTGTGGATGTTTGATCAAATCCAAATGCCAATGTCCCTCAGAGCCAAAGCATCAAAGCCACAGTGCGTGATTGTTAAACAGCAGCCATGAGCTCACAAATAGCCATATTAATGGCCATAATGCAATGATGTGATTTCATGCTTTGGTTGGGTGATTCCTAAGCTTGTCAGTGCTAATTGAGGCTTCATCTAAACTTTGCGTTCTTGCTTTCTGCCTCGATGATGTCAGCCAAGTCTGCTTCTTATTTACAGAGCTGTGCAACGTGAAGGAGCTGTTGTTTTCAAATCTGACTTGTTTTGAATTTCTGTGCCGTTTGCTCTGGATCACAAATTTCAAGAAACAAAACAAATAATGTACGTGGTGAAAGATTTGTGGAACATGGCCGAACAGAATACAGCTTGTTTTACTGTATCAATATGAATTCTCCCCCCCCACCCCTTTTTTTTAAAATAAAAAAACAAAACAATGACTTAACAGATTCAAACCAGATATAAATTATTTCCCCAGAGCTATAACTGAATTTTCATGCCAAGGCCACATCTATGATTTTCCACCTGCTGGGATGAATCCAGGTTATGCTCAGCGGTATTGATTATCATAGGGGGAAGTGAGTAAATTATGCACACATGCACACACAGGCACACACCCACACCCACAAAGGAATACACATGCCCTCACAGAGCTGGGGCCTCATTCCAATAATGAAGCGAGAGGGTCCTGCCAGGAGGCAGATGACGCTGCATTAGTCTTCGCCGCCAGGAAGGAGAGATAGCGGGGAGAGGGAGAGGGAGAGAGTGAAAGAGAGAGAGATAAAGAGAGAAGACTATGTTCTTCTCTTACATAACAGGTGATTTAAACGGACTGAGCGTCCACCATGTCCACTGCATCTTGAATGAACACTGGGGTGAGCAGAGGAGAGCAAAACGGATACAAAAGAGTTCTCACTCAGTGACAGTTTGGGCTTTTAAGTGTTTTGTGTACATAGAGCTCCTGTCTCGGTATGGTGCTCTGAAAATATTGGCAGCACACGCAGCCCGCAGTGAGACACCAGATACAAAAGGTTGACTTGTTAAACATACAGAATTTATGAGCTTTCAGGACTTTGCACAGTAAAGCCCTGTCAGTGATAGTGACAGCAACAAGCATGAAAGCTGTTGGAGTGAGCGCCGTGATAGAGTGCCCTGTAATGTAGTGGAGTGTAATGATACCACCACCAGCAGTCGTCCTACTGAGAGAAGAAAAATGAGCCTGTCAGGGGAAAGAAAAGAAAAAGACAGAGGAAGAGGAAAAAAAAGTTCTGATGTGCTGTTTGGCAGTGGATCTGCTTTTTGCAGCCAAGTCTCTGCACAGATTAAAATGCACTTATTCCATCAAACATCCAGCGACGCCGGCTGCCAGTTATCTGGCTGCTATTTGTTTACAGGGGGACCCGGCTCTTTTCGAATGAGGACCGAGGGGCAGGTCCGTGCCGATCTGCTGCTCAGGAGCTGTGGCATGCGTGCAACAAGAAACACCAGGTGTACAGCTGGTCGACCAGAAGACACTTTCTATTACTGTCACGGTAAATGTTCCTTAACTTTCATAAAATGAGCCTCATAATGCCAAGTAATCACTTTCCAGAGCAAAACAGACTAATGCACATCTCCTACATTAAATCAGACAGTAACGCTGCTCTAGCTCTCACCATATGAAAATGACTGTAATCATAAATGAAAGTGAGGCTTCAGGCTGTGTGCCAAGTGTGCCTTGTTGTAACCCACAGTGAGAGCAGAATTTCAGGCTGTTGGGAAGCTTATTTCTCGCTGTGGCTGAGGTACAGAACAGGCCGGTGGAGTTTATAGTAAAAAGTGAGATGGAGCCAGCCAGTTTCCTGCCTTCAGATGGCAGAGCAGATGGCTGAGTCCTGAGGGCCAACGCTCCAGCCTGTCATCCAGCTCTCCATCAGCAGCACACACTTCCTCAACAGTTAGCAGTAGCAGGTAGGACCTAGCACTGCTTACATACAGTACAAAGCGTTTCAGATTAAATATACACAAACACATAGATTAATTTGCTCCCTAATGCATCAGGCATAATATGCAGGTTTTTGGCAGGTTTTAGGTCAATTCTATCTACTATTACAGCGGTATCAAGATCTTTTTGTGTTTTAAGAACAAGTGGGAATTCAGCAGGACAGGTCAGCCAGGGGCCAAAGATCAACCATGCCCACTGCCCCCTCTGGTGGACATTGACAGACAGAGGCAGAGGAACTGAAAGGGACAAAAACCGGGAAAAGGAGGAGGGGAGGATACGATAAAGTCAAGTTTATCCCTTTTCCGTGGAGCAACACTAATATTTAGAGCTGCGGTTTGAGTGTTTGTTAAAAAAAATAGTTCAGATAAAGAGAAACTTAATCAGTGATTGATTATCTGATACACAATATCTGTAATTCCTTTTCCATGCATCAGCGTTTTGGGAAATGAGCAACATAAAAAGGGCAGAACTTGAGACTAATAACGGAAAGAACAGAAGGGCTTGTATTATTCTATCATCTGGACAAAAATGCTGAAGGAACTTAATATATCCAACAGGATTGTTTTTGCCTGTTTTTAATAAACCACAATTTTTGATTTCAGTGCCACAATGAATGTTTTAATGATTTAATCAAAACATACACTTGAACAATTAAAGGGAAACAGTGCCTCGGTTCAGAGGGAAAAGCCAGAGAATGTGAGCCAAGGATACTGAATACTTTGTTTGACAAGTCAGCACATTTGAGTTATCAAACTTGTTCTGAAAGGGACCTGGAGTGAGTGGAAGTATTTTGCATTTGGTTTTGTTGTACACCTGCACGGAGAGACACTTCTCCTCCCCGAGATAAATGCTCATTAACGTCTCATCTGAGAGGAACAGAAAAACAAAAGGTATGAAGCAAAGTTGACCAAACACAATGACAGCAACTCCCGACAGCTTGCCGGCTTTTAAAATAAAATAATGAACACTTGCTATTGGACGCTGGACGTCAGGCCTCATTACACACACACACACACATACTCATGCACATGCACGCACGGACAGACATGCACACAAGCTTGTGAGCACAAATAAATGAATGAATACGTGCACACACACAGACACACAATGATGTGGCAGTGAACACCCACAGAGGCTCGCACACACACACAGGGTTTGTATTATCACAGATACTTGGAAGCAGCCACACAGAGCAGAACCCTGCCCACTTCTTCCCAGAACTGCTGGCTACTTTATTCAAACTTAATCAGAGGAGCTGAAGTGTGTGAGTGTGTGTGAGTGAGAGAAAACCAGAGACAGACAGGAGGACAGGACAGACATTGCTCATTAACATTTACGGTAAATTTAGAATTTCAGTTGTTGGGTTTGTTTTTTTTATGTTTTGTTTTTTTTTTATAATAAAAAAAAAAACTCTTGGACACAAAAATAAATTACCCAAAAGCATCCGCTAATCGCATGAACATCAATTCTCACAAGAGCACAAGAAGAAACATGATGTTTGGATAGAGACTCAAGAACAAAGGGAAAAAAAAGTGAAAGAGAAAGAGGATAATAACTTCAGCATGCAGCGCATTCAGTTTTCCTCCCCTCTTCTGTGTCTCCTTTCTCTCTCTGGAGTGCAATTTAGAGAGATATTCTTCTTCCCTTGTTTCCCTTCATGTGCTGCCTCTCCCTCTCTATCTCCCCAGTCATCTCTCCGTCTTTGCCAGTCTTCTGCTACTTTGAAGTGCTATGTGCTCTCTCCACGCTCGA
This sequence comes from Trachurus japonicus, assembly GCF_045865225.1. NCBI lineage: Eukaryota > Metazoa > Chordata > Actinopteri > Carangiformes > Carangidae > Trachurus > Trachurus japonicus. The sequence continues at coordinate 17,524,039 of NC_140921.1, read as the reverse complement.
GACGGCCTTCCTGCCCCGTGTTGAGCTACGGCCCAGGCCAAATGCAGAAATGCTGCTAATTACAGGAGAGTGTGTAGCCGCACATGATTCGCTACGTCTAATTATACCAGGTAATGTCTTCTCCCGTCACTCCCCCTCTCTTCCTAATTTCTGGATCATCCTAGAAATTTATTTTAAGATTTTGCCTTTTTCCTCCCTCCCAGTGCTAGCTCTATCATGATGATCCATAAATGTGGCCATTTCAGTGCCATGGTTTACCCACCGAGCTACACATGGTGGCCCCAGACCAGATCAGAGAATTTCTTGGCTTAGGTATCTTTAATCAGCCAGTCATTTTCCAAACTGTAAAAGCGAGCCCAGATTATTTTTAGAGCCCACCTGGGTCTTAGACTCAGGAAATTGCACCTTCTCCTGTTCTCTGACTCAAAGGAACATGAGCTCTTACCGTCCTCCAAATGTCCCATCACCTCCTAACAGTGATGGAGACAAACTAGCGCACTTGTCAGCCCTCAGCAGAAATCTATTTAACATTTTCAGGGAGTAAAGAAGGGAAAAGAGAGGTGAGAGCATGGTGGGAATGAGAGGGTGAGGGGAGACAGATTTGTGCTTTAATGTTTTGGCACCAGCAGCATCACTGTCCACATGCTGGAAAAGCTGGTTTGCATTTTATGGAGAAGAGAGAAACAGGATAATACATAGAAACTGTGGGATGGTTCGACTGTAGGAGCCAACAATGAGACCATTTCATCTGGAGGCACAAAGAATGGACCTTAATAAATTTGTCTGGGATCTTGCAGAATATGAAAAGAGGTTATTGAATGTGGTTCTGTAGCTGTGCAGGGGTTCACATACTGCCAAGATTCCACTTTAAGGGTCCGCGGTGAAAGAATGAGTCTTTATGGAGGCGAAGGCTCGTTTTCCAGCTGTGATGATCGATCTAATCAATGAGGTTTTCCAGACAGTTGTCAGATGAAAGTGTCCGTCTGAGTTTGTGCGACTCCTAAGTGAGAAAAATAACTGAACCAATATTGTTTATTAAGATGTGTCTCTGGTTGTGAGGATGTGAAATTTTAGAAAGACAGGACAAAGTGGTTACTGTATGTTCATAGGTCCACTGTACCATGGCTAATGTATAATGTACCGCATCCAATGGAAACAATTAGTCCTATAAAAAGCCGAACATACAGGATGACAGCAGTCAGGGTACAGGAAGGGAGGAGTTTTTTTGAGAAATTATAGCTGTCGAATGGCAGAAAGTGTTACCAGACTGCAACAATAATCAGAGCAGTGACCCTGAAAATGAACGTGGAGACAGTGACAATCAGAGACAGGGTTAGTGATGGTGAAGGAGAAGATCAAGAGAGCTCTTCAGCACCAACCAAGAGAAGTGGATACATCGAGGAAGAGAAACCTGTCAGCACCAAGAGAGAGAACCAAAATCTAGGGAGGAGGGAGGAGGAACAGCTGGCCTCTGACTCAGAGCCTGTCCTAAAATCTGCTGTCACAAGAAGGACACTTGTACTGTCACTGAAAAGACAGAAAGGATGAGAGAAGAGACCCTGAGGATACAGAGTCTAATAGCTCTTCCTTGTAGTAGATGAAACTGAAACCATTCCCCATCTGGATGGATTTAGATTAATTACAGTAAATACTGGGTTTAGCCTGCTAATCTAAAATGACACAGTACACAGAGACATGCACACGCACGCACACACGCACGCACACACAACACACACAGCTTGTATTGTACGATTGTTGGCAATTTGAGGAGTCTGTTTCTCCCGTAGAGGGAACCACAGCTGCTCCAGTTGTTTTCTCACCTCAGTCAGACAGGTCTGTTTACAACCAGGACTTGTGGCTCACACACTTCAAAGCCTGCAGCTCTCTCTCTCTCTCTCTCTCTACATCTAAACACTGTAAGGATCTGAATCTCTGAATCATGTGTCACTGGGGTCACGTCCGGTACAGTACACCCACAGAGAGGCATTTATATGCATGCACACATGCAAAAACACGCAACTGTTTTCATTATGTTTCAGTTATTCTTTGTGTTTCCATAAGTCACCCATGATGTAGACAAAATGAGTGGAAAATGTTAGTGTGTCTTTCTGTATGGGCATTTGTGTGCGCCCACAAAAAAGGCAACCATACGCTGACAGAGGACACAGGAGACAACAGTCATTTCCAACATATACAAAAAAAAAAAAAGACCTGAATCAGACAAGACCACTGACCTGCCACGTGGAGGGCATCATAAAAACCAGTAAGACTGGACCAGTGCAGTTGCAGGCAGGACAGATAAACAATGAGCTGGTACGAAAGCCGAGGGGAGCTGCACAATCAGCTGATAACTCTGTAGGTTCATCACTGCAAGCATCTCTGTTCATATCATCGCTTCACACAGTTATTCAATTGTGATTAGAGCTGCTTTAAATTAACATTTTGGCAGCGACAATGTTAAGGCTATGGCGATGAATTATTTTTGTGGTCACTGTAAAATAAGCGAGACTGTTTCTACAAATTAAACTTCATTCTTCGTTAAAATTTTCTTTAAAATGAAAAAGAAAAACTTGTCATGGAGCATCTACTCGTCAGTCATCATGTTCCACAGTTTCACTGACAGACGTGTTACAAGCGCGATCTCTTCCTTTTCTTTCTTGCGTGTAAGACATTTTGTGAAGAAATTTCATGAAATTCTAGGGGAGCAGAAGGATGAAATACATCTAATTTTGAATCAGCAATTTATGTGAAAATATCATAAAATATTGTTTTTTCAGTTTCGGTTTCTACTTTGTTTCTCTTTTATTAAAATACTGTTTCCTGTGGCTACCTATTTGCCAATATGAGTATATTTGAATAAGGTTCGGGTGCCAAGTCATTGGGTGGAAAAGTTTAAGAAGCCCTGATGTAGGTTTCAGCGTCTTCAAACTCGACACAACAGCTTTTCGGGTTTGTAAAATAGACCTTTCCACACCGAATTTACCCAGGGGTTTGAACAGTGCAATAATATTTCAAGTTCTCCTTGTTACACATTTTTGCACTTGTGAAATTGGTTGGATTGGTGTAGATTACCTTGAATGGGACTTCAGTGAGCGTAGCAGCAGGCACTGCCCTGGAGCCGGCCCAACACATGCCTGTCTAATGGCTGTGATATGTGAGCGGGACAGAGCACGCTCTGCACACTGCGCCTCATTGATGAAGACGGGAGGATTTTCCTCTGACCAGGCATGGAATAGCCAGGTGGTCTCACTTTGACATTTTTCATCTGTGCAAATTGGTATGTGTGGGGTAATGTGCATGAGAGAGAGAGAGACATAGAAACACGGTGAGTGATTAAGAGAGAGGGGAGAGAATTATGCTTTTCTTATTCCAAACTTTGTGTTGTCCAAAACTAGCATAGGTATATGGTAACCAGACTGGAAGAGGACAGATGAAGTGGTTTGGAACAGTTGCCCTGCTGCCAATGTGAGACTGCCGTTCTTCCATTAACACAGTACAGTAGCATGTCTGCCCACTGGATTAGTGAAAAGCACCATTGTACCTAACAATTAACTAGTTTGTTCTTACCTTCATTTATTTGGGCAGGGTTTGTGTGGGACACATGGTCTTATGCAATATGTCACATTCTTTCAGTTCTGCACAATTCACCTCCCAGTCGTCTGCTGCTGCTGGACGCTAACTGCTCCAATCATGTGCTCCACTCAAGGACAGCTAAAATATACAGCAGTTGCTATGGAAGAACATTAGTAATGGATTAATTTGAGTCTGGGTCATCCACTCTGAATGAATAATGCGCACGTTGTTTTTACTTCATACATTAGTTTTTTGTCACATTAACAATTTGTACCACCACTTATTAACTGTTTACACATGTGTTCAAATCATTCACAGCTGAGTTTAACTTGTTCATAAATTAATTTACACAGAATTACAACTGTACTGGAGTAATAAAACTTTGACTGCTGTTTATTTTGAAGGGTTGCGCTTTGGATGTTGTGTAATTATTTTTCCTTTGGGGTTTTTATACATGTATTTACTAGAGAAATAAATGTCATGTAATTTTGTTTATTCATGGTTATGAAATGCTTAATTTATGAGGGGTTAAAAAAATGTTATCAAATTTTTCAGTCAGTTTTCTATTTAACCAAAAAATGAACTTGATATGTTTTGTCTGCTTCGGATAAACTTGGACGGCTGAAATCAGTCTGAGCCTTAGTTTATATTTTCCATCTAATTGAGCTTCATTTCATTTGGATCTGAGACTAGAATGACCGTGAGTGCTGTCACTGTGTCCATAAAATTGATTACAGGAGAACATCCAGAACTTTTACTGTGATGGCACCATAAAAAAAAGCCCTTACTCATTTGTTTTTAACTTTGTGTCAGAACTGTTCATGTTGATAACTGTGGAGGGTTGTGGAAAATAACCTTGTGGGGCCCGCTCTGCAGAAGGACAATTTAAATAATAAACCACTCATAAAACGGCGCAGGAGGGAAGCAGAAATATGCAGTTACACGATGTCACTGGCCTGGATAATGTATCAGACGGTTTCCAAGATCATCCATTACAATAAGCAGTCAGCCATCAGCTTTGTTATATCAGACGCTTTTAGATGGTGTCTCTCAATTGTTCCAGCTCATTAAAAAAAAGAGACCCTAATAAACGTTTCTCTTGCTGTGGTGCAGCAGGCTCGAGGTGCACAGAAGAGACTATAAATCTCAGGATAATCAGCGAATCTATTTCACAAAACCGATCGAGCTCTCTGGAAGCCAGTAAAGTGAGATACCTCTGTGGAAGTTTTAGAAAAATGACTGTTGAAGGCAGACGCAGATGCCAAGACCTTTTCTCCCCCAAAAAATGTTATCATGTGATCTTTCACTGAGATACGGGAAAATCCTTCCTTGTTTGCTGAAACTTCTATCTCCCGCTATTTCTCAACAGAGGTGAGGTCTGATATCTTAACTGATGACCCTGGCTATTACAGAGATGAGCAGACACACACATACACACACACACACACACACACACACCCCTCAACAAAAAGATGGAGAGATAACGTGAAGAGGAAGAATGGGTTCTCACTGTCCTCACTGACATATTTGGGATTGCATGTTGAAAGACAAGAAGATGGATCGATAGAGATGCACACACGCACACACACATGCGCGTGCACAAACAGCAAACAGATCAAGTGACAGAAAAGTGTTTAACAATGAAGCACATAAATCACAGCAGATCTTGAACACACAACTCTCTCACACTTGGGTTCACATTACGAACAGCAACTTACACGGCACTTGGAGCGACTCCAAAGACTCACTCTGGCTGTACAGTAGCTCGCACACAGGTTGTGAGTCACATAGATGGGGTCAAAGAGAAATCTGGTGAGCGTCAAAACGCTCGACATTACTTTATTTAAATAGTGTTTCAAAAAGCCCCCACATTTATGTACTCTGCATATCCAATTAAGTGAATGTAGCTGGAGCTGCCTGGGCTCAGCCTGACCTGTGGTTGCTTTGAGCATTTAGCTTTAGGTTACCCACCCCACCCCAAAAGTAACTCCATTACACTTGAGGTTGTGAGGTTTCGCTGCAGTTCGCTCTGGGGCTCTGTCGAAAACTTCAGAAGAAAAATCAAAACTTAAAACTTTGAACTGATCCCGTCCCATTTTCTTAAAAATATACAGATCAAGTGGTAAAAAAAAAGAAGTCACAAGGGGAAAAAGGTTACTCTCAACTTTGTCCAGCTCGTAATGAAGTTAGTGAAATCAGCCAATAAGAGTTTCCATACTTTGACGTGTAAAGTCAACTAAATGTGCTGCAACTGTGCTTTGTCAGGACGTCTGCGAAAAATGATTTTCTCCAGGGGTTCTCCTCTCACGGCCGTTGTTCTTTTATGATTTGTAACCTGCTCTCCCGTCTCGTTTCCTGTCACGGTAGCTGACGTACGTGCGTCTGTCCACATGTGGACGAGATCAAGATCCTATGTGATCAAACGGTCAAAATGTGCTGCCTGAGACAAGACTGGAGCTGACGCTTACATACCCCCAAGCTGGAGGCAACACATTTTTTCCATGTAGAGATATTGAAGTGGAAGTGCAAGCATGCTCACGCTGACACACATGTACAGATTGTGTGAATTCTAGCACCGTGGTAGCAAGTTTTACCCAAAATGCTGACGAGAGCCATCATTTCTGGCTCCGTTACAATAACAGAAACTGTAAGAGATATGCTGCTGCTTGTGTGTGAGATTCAAAAGGAAGTTTGCTATAACACTTGGCCACACACACACACACACGCATACAAAAAAAAAAAAAAAATCCTCCGCTTCAGTTCGGGGATCCTTTTCTCCTCTCTGTCTCTTTACATTGGGTTGCATGTCGGTGATCTGGTCAAAGTGCCTTTACAAAGACTGATTAGGGGAAGCTGAACCCAGTTGTAAGAGTCTGAGTTGACAGCAAAAAGGAGGTGTGTGTGTGTGGGGGTGTGTGTGTCTCAGTTTGTGTGGCGGGCAAAGCACAAGGAGGGAGGTGAAACTGTCTGTCTGTCTGTGTGACTGAATGCACCTTCTGACCCTGTGTGTCAGCCCTGACGTCTAATGGAGAAGCATCTGACGCTGGAACAAGAACAACGGCGACAGGCGAGTTGCGAGATGGAAAGACGGACAAAAAAAAAAAAGAGCAAACATGAAGTGAAAAACACTTGGGGTGGTAGTGAATTTGTGTGCAGGACGGCCGAAGACAGGGAGAGAGAGCAAACACTTGTCAGCATATCTCCTCACCACTGCCCCGGTGTGACGGGCATCTATGGGTTTAGCACTATGTGACTGTGTGGTGCTAAAGTCTTCCAACATAATTTTATCACATTTCAGCAACTACGTGCAACAGTCCCCTGTGACGAAGTGGTTCCTGGCCGTAGGCTCTGTGAACAAGCTGAACCGAGGCAGAAATCAATCATTCCATATAAGCCTGGTATTTCCTGGTGGCACTCGCGCTGCCAAGTTTTGTGTGAGTTTGTGACATTCTTGGAGAACTAAAGCTCTGTGCTGATTTATCTGGTTTGTTTGTGCGTCTGCATGCGCTGGATTATGGATCTGTGGCCACTGTGGTCTGTGGACTGACTGACCCTGCTGTTATTGTTTGCAAACAAGCAGGATAAGAGCGCAGATTACCCAGCAAGCTTTGATCCTTTGTGGACTCGTTGCTAAATTTCAGAACGTAGCTTTTATACAGTTTGTGTCGAAAAACAGAAATATCAGTATAGAACCAAACTGTTTTGACTAGAAATGTTTTACTTTCTGTTTGAGGGGAAGAAAGCATTTTTTTTTTTAGGAAAAAGTTTATCATGTAAAAGGAAAGAGTCAGGCAGAGGGATCTACTTAAGATGTCTAACTTGATCAAGTGATGTGTATCTGGTGAATAAAAACTCAGGCTGACTTACTGCACTTTCCCTATTATAAGAGTTTGGCTTGGAAAAACGATCAGACTCATTAAAAGTTCAAAACATTTCCTCTTGTGGAGTAATTGCAGTGACTTCTTCAGTGATTATGTCTCTGACACAGTTTGTAGTTAGAGTCTCAGTGGTGTGTGTGTGTGTGTGAGTAAGAGAGAGAGTGAGAGAGAGAGAGAGAGAGAGAAGAGAGGGAGAGATAAATAAAGAGAGAACTAAAGGAAAAACTATTTTTGTGGGAGACGCTTGTCTGTGTGTTTCACACATGTTTTGACAGTTCTGCAAGCTAATCCCTATTACTGCTTTGCAAGGCTTGGTGTGTGTGTGTGTGTGTGTGTGTGTGTGTGTGTGTGTGTGTGTGTGTGTGTGTGTGTGTGTGTATGTGTGTGTGTGTGTGTGTGTGTGTGGTGAGGAGGTGGGGGTTTACTCTGGGAGAAAACCTGTTACTGTGTGGATAAAAACCTCTGCACAGCCTCTCCCACAACTGATACATTTTATTGTGCACTGTAGTCGCAGCCAACATCTTTGCTCAGAGTCATGAATCTCCCCACTTTGTCCTCATGGCAATGAGCACAAGTAATATTTGAAATGTTTGTGGTTTCTTTAAAAAGTTACTTTCCTATCAAGTGTCTGAGACACATTACAGTTAGCCCTTTAGCTTTAATTAACTCTGACCTAAAATTGGAGGAACGTGTAACTGAGCTGCTGAGAATACATAATGGCTCATATGACCATGAGGGAGATAAGATACATTTTTCTCTACTTTGTGCAGATTGTATCCGTTCAGTCAGATCTACATCAACCCCTCCATCTTCTTGTGTGGTTTGGAATTCAAACTCTGCTTGGAGGGCATATCTGGGCGGCTGGCCACCTCACCCACACCCTCCAGCCTTTCCTCTTTAGAATCTCCCTGACACACACACACACACACACACACACACACACACACACACACACACACACACACACACACACACACACACACACACACACACACACACACACACACACCCGCCCTTACCCACCACCACCACCACCATCTCCAAACACACTCACTCATACAATTGCTGAGACTCTCTTTTCAAACCATGCTAAACCTTTAGGCCCAACAATACAGGCTGGACTAATCTTATAGCCCTCGTCCAATCACAGGGCTGGAAACTGAAGAGTGGAATTGATTGGCCGGTGGCCACAGGGGCCAGTTAGGGGAAGGAGAACAAGAGGAGACAACCATTGTTGATTGATTACCATGAAAGACACTTTTGTTACCGACTTGAAGGCAGTACACTGTGCCTGTATCAAGAGGAAACGCTAGCAGTCTTAAAATAGGTCACCGCTGCACTAACGCGTACACAAGATACTTCACAGAGATAGTGAGGTGTGCACAAGACAATCTCACCAGCCCTTCATGAAGGAGTAAGGTCCACAGATTATTAGGTGTGAGTATTATTGATTAGCTGCAGTGTAAAGGTTAGCCGAGCAGTTTCTGTCGGTGGAAAACACAGCACTTTGAGGAGAGAAAACAAGAGCAGAGTGATTGAAGAGAAGAGGTGAGGAAATCCAGTCAATTAGCCTTGGCTATAAACTTATCAAAACCAAAACAGCACTTTATATTCACTCTTAACGACGCTTTTTTCGCAATTATGACGACATTGTCGGGGTGATCTCAGCTCGCCGCCATCTCATCTTTCCACGTTGCAGGTTATGAAAACTGCTCTTAGAGAAGATTGAGCTTGTTTGCTCTGCTGGCAGCTTCCTGGTTCCCAGAAGAATCGCTCTGCAGCGTCTGCACACACCAATAAGTCAAGAGGGATTTGAACTGTAGCTCGGGAAGATAAGGTTGAAACACGCTCAACCGCGTTCTCAAGTTTAAAAAATGATTAGATGGCACGGTAATCTTATTCACAATCCCTTGGCTTGGTAAATAACTGTGGTCAAGATACTATAAAACTAAATGCACGCTTGGATTATGTGGACTTCAGGGTTTTATTGATGTGCCTGGTCGCCTGATATTAAACCACATTTTATCTATTTGATTTCATCTTATTGAATTAGATTTTATGGACTGACTGCTGTTTCTGGAATTTTATCTTCTACGCTACAGGCGAAAAACAATACCGTCTCCGATTCTCATCCAAGTACACCTCCAACTGTTTGCAAAACACACACATACACGCGCTTCCCCTGGTCTCCTTGTTTGTTCTGCCACATACAGGTAAAAACAATAATCCAGGGTCACGTCTTTCTACTTCATCTCAGCGTTCGCAGCGCCCAGCTGTTGTACGCTCCAGATTGTGTCCCAACAATCCCCCCTATATTGCAATAAAATGTGCGCTCTCACCAGCAAACAAACACAATCATTTTCTATGAACCTGCATTTACAGGCCATTCACACCAGGAGAAGCATTAATGCGTGACGTAGATCAAAAGCAAGATGTAAGGACACCCTCCGTGTGAGCCACCAATCCCACATCCTGCTCACAATGCTACAGCCCTTTGAATCTGAATGTGACCCTTCCAGTGAGTTTGCTGCCAAGGCGAGGGCTCTCACTGTGTCAGTGGCACTGATAGAAAGAGACAGAGGGGCAGCGTGCCTCTATTCACAGTCAACATACGCATTAGCATAACTCACATAGCGCGGGTAAACCACCTAGCCACCTGTAGCTGCACAAACTCAGACTCTGTCACCTCGCCTCTCCCACGCTGCTGCAGCTCTTTCCTTGCTTGTGCATGTGTGTGTGTGAGTGAGTATTCTCACTTGTTGCTGCCAGCACAAGCCTTTATGCCAGACTGTTTTGAGCTAATGCAGAGAGCAGGCTTGAATGGCAGGCAGACATCATTAGTTATGCGCGGGGAGTCTTGCTGAGTCTCAGATGAGTCGATGCAAGAGGGGTAGAAAGTTCATAAAAACAGCATGACTCAGAGGAAGATGATGAACGCTCGCTGTCTTTCTAATCAAAGAATCTTGTGCATGTTCAAGAATTGAGCATAAAAAATACAACTGGAGAAACTTGCCATAGTTTATCCTCTCTCTCTCTCTGTTTCTCTCTCTCTGTTTCTCATGTTAACTTGTCCTAGAGGAGGGGTTCTGCTGAGGATAAGGGGCAGGAGGAGTGTTCTGGAGGCCGGTGGGATCCTCCCCCCGGGGTCGTGATTGGCTGGTGCTGTGGTGACTGAGTCCAGGGGAGGCCAGTAAGAAGGTGAGTGGTCTGGGAGCCTTCTAAGGGGCAGGCAGCAGCAGCAGAGCAGCTATCACTGCCTCTTAAAACCTAGGTACTCCTCATTACAGCTGCAGACTGATAGACAGAGAGCAGAGCAGGGCAGGGCTGGACACACTTCTGAGAGAGGGACAGGGAAGAGGACAGAGAGATATTGTGGAGACAGGGAAAGTTAGAAAATAAGCAGTGCTACTTGTGTGCTCACCCTTTTCTTGACTGCTGCCTCCCCACTCCACTACCTGAGGCACATATACACACACACACAGGGAGGTGTTTCAAGGAGGCTTAGAGAGGCTGACTCTCCAGGGAAGAAGGGAATTAAACACTTTTGTTTTCAATCCGCCGCATCCATACTCAGGAGAAAAAAAGGGATTACAGCTTGTTCGCCTGCCCCACTTACTGCTCTCTCTTCTCGCTGCATTTTGTTGTCACTGAGTCACTTTGGAGACTTTGGATACAACCTTCTTGAATTGTTGGTCCGGGCTCACATAGTTATGGCACACGGACAAAAGAGCCACAGGTGGGCATTAACCCAGAGCTCCTTCAGCTTGGCACTGGGCCTGTCGCTCTTCTCCCTCCTCCTTCTCACCGTCTCGGCCGCAGATGAGTACGACTACTACAGCTGGCAGTCGGACAACTTCCACAATGGCCGCTTCTACACCAAGCAGCCCCAGTGTGTGGACATACCAGCTGACCTGCGCCTGTGCCACAACGTGGGCTACAAGAAGATGAGGCTGCCCAACCTCCTGGATCACGAGACCATGCCAGAAGTCAAGCAGCAGGCGGGCAGCTGGGTGCCGCTCCTCGCCAAGCGGTGCCACGCCGATACCCAGGTCTTCCTGTGCTCGCTCTTTGCACCTGTGTGTCTGGACAGGCCCATCTATCCCTGCCGCTCGCTGTGTGAAGCTGTGAGGGACAGTTGTGCTCCAGTGATGGAGACCTATGGATTCCCCTGGCCTGAGATGCTGACCTGCGATAAGTTCCCCATTGATAACGACCTCTGCATCCCCATGCAGTTCACTGGCAACCAGGCGACCCAGCCACCAGGTACGGCATCATGCGCACATACACCCACTCTGACACCTCCGTTAAAGCCCACTCGCACACTAAAGTGTAAACATAAACACACACATTAAATCTTGGTATGGGCCCTGAAAGAGTCACTTGTCGACATCGTGGCTTAGAAATGTTTTTTGCGACATGTTAACTTGGCAAAATATCACATTTTTATACACTTTATACACAATCTTAATTTCCAGCGACAACTTCGGTAAGCACATTAAAACCAGTTCAATTCAAATGATAAATAAAACTAAATATTCTCTTCAAAACATAGTTTATATTATTGCAAAATGTGTATTTTTTAGTAAGCAATAAATAAGTAAGCAGTAAAACAATGCACTACTTTAAAAATTAAATTGTAATAAAAAGCTAAATTTATTGCTACAGTGATTTGTGCTGTGCAGACACAAATGCAGAAGTAAAACAGTATTAGAGGGAAACAAATGAAGAACATATGAGTTTGTCTCTGCATTGAAAGCTGCAGGACTTTGATTCATGCAACATAACAACATTAGGACTAGACAGATGAGGGTTTGAGAGCATGCCGAGTCAGACACAATGAGAGTTTAGAAACGTCTGGGAGGCTCATATGGTTTCCCCCCGCACTGCAATCATGACAGATGAAAGCTGGAGCGAGAGACTATCCAGAGGAGGTCAGGGAGGGAGACGGGAGCAGGAAGAGGCTACAGGGGAAAGTTCTTGGGTAAGTGGACAGTTGAGTTCAGGGAGGCTCCCTGCCATCTACATACGCCTCAGGGAGGGACAGAGACAGACTGAGAGAGACACGGGAGACTGAGAGACTCCGGCGGCCAGATCACTCACTGAGTTAAGACAAATGCACTGTGATGTTAAACACATCTCAGCTGAAAAGGTGACACACACGCACATGCATACACACGCACCTTTATCAGCAGACGTCCATCAAGAGTTAATCAATCAATCTAACAAGTGAGTGAATAGAGAGGCTCTGCGTGGATAAATAAACAAACACAACACAACACACACACGCACGTGAGCACACTGCAGTTACTGGGAGATGATTCGCAAAATAGATTGAAAATATTATATAATTTTTCCACAGATAATGAGTAAGAGGACCGATGATAACCGTGAGGTGTGAGTGGGGACTATGTAGAGTTGTGTGCATGTGTGTGTGTGTGTGTGTGTGTATGTGCACCATGGCCACTTAAGCAGCCCTCTTCACAAAAGCAGTCAGTGCTGAGAGTGGGGGAGAGAGGGAGCCGATGAGAGACTTTACACAGTGCAAGGGGACAGTCCCCACTGTGTCCCAGCCTGCTCAGCCTTTTGTTGGGTCTGGCAGCCGGCAGGCCAATTAGCTAGAAGGCCAATTACTGAGCTCCCACTAATTAGTCGACATGACAGGACAAGAGAGGCAGGCAAGAGAAAGCGAATGGGCTAAAGTCTGATTGTCCCAGGGAGAGGAGAATGGGGAGAAATGAAAAGAGAGGGAAACGAGAGAGGAAAGAGAGGCAGACCGTGCACAGAAAAGGAGAAAAGCTGCTTCCTGCAGCAAAAAAAAAGTGTCCGCCTCTCTGCTTTCAATAAGGACTGAAAGAAAACTGTTTATTATTCCTCTATATTCCACTTCTTACCTTTAACCATTTATTGCCATTTTTCTTCCACTTTACCTCAAATGTTCCTGCATGTTAATATTTCATCTGTAGATTGAATCCTAACTTGACTTTACCTTTGACACATTATACTAAAAACATAATTTAACCATGTCAGTCACAAGTTGTTTAAAATCCGTTACATATACTCATATCTAACGAGCTACCCTGATGATTAAAAAAAAAAAAAAGTGGGAAGAGATCATTGGAGGATTCTCTAGTGAATTCATGCGGAGCTGACTTATTCCATTAGGAAAAATGGCTGTTCTGTTTTTGTGGGACTGGTATCAACTATGTGACATTTTGGCTTTGCAGAGCCATAACTCATTCTTTTACGTGCTGCCTGAGAGGGAGGCAGCTTCAGCTCCTTCTGTCACCTCCTCAAACAGCCAACTGTTTGTTGATCCTATCTAATCAAACAATGATCAGAGGCGGCTACATTACAGGAAGTGGTAGTGGAGATCAGTGCAAACATATAGAGGGATCTTTGTTATTAAACATTTTTAAGAAATAAAAGACAAGAATGTGCTGAGTTACTAAAAAAAAAAAAAAGAATAAACCAAAATTGGAATATTGGTTAACTTTGAAAATTCAATTTAGGGTGTAATCGTGTGTACAGTACGTCGTGTGTGTGTGTGTGTGTGTGTGTGTATGTCTGTGTGTCTGCCTGTGTGCATGTGTGTGAGTGTGTTTTAAAAACTGAGAGTGAACCCGTATCACTTCTAGCCCGGAGGCTCAGTCACTGACATTTTGTTAAGAACCAGAGATTCTCAGATGTGCCGATGAGGCCATCCTGAGGACAAGCTCTTGGCTCTAAAACACACACACACGCACGCATGCACGCACACACACACACACATGCAGAAACACGTGCACATATACATACACAAACACGGCCAGGAATAATAAAGAGGAATTTCAGAGAAGAAACTCTTAGAAGTGAGTTTCCTGGGAACCCTCTGTGTCAAAGAACATGGACCGTGCTCTTCACACGGGATCATACGAGGACTCTCGGTGTAATCCAGGTGGACCTTGGCGAGTTGGATCAATCGCAGGAACTAAGTGCTGTTCTACCTGCTGCTCTCCTTGTCTGCGAGGGCCCGGTGCCATCTGAGCTATTCTGCAATTACATGATATAGCACTGATGGAGGGCTCCTGTGGAAACTAACAGTACAGAGTTAGATTCACTTTCCACCTCTCTGTCATGGCCAAAAGCGAGAGGAACACCACCAACATCTGAGCTCAGGTTATGTGTGTGTGTGATGATTTCTGGCATGTGTGTGTGTGTGTAACAGGGGCCCATGGGATGTGATTATGTGAAACACAAGTCTGTAGATATTATAGCAGGGAAGACAAGCAGACTGCTGACAAAAGAGGGCCCAGGCATCCAGGGAGAGAAAAAGGCCGGCTGAGCTCATTCTGTCAGGTAAAGCACAGTTAATGCCGCCCATCATCTCCGCCTTATGGTCACGTTACCTTTATCTACTGTCAGCATCGGTAAATCAACAGGTACCGCGACTGTGGGCAGGACTCTGCTGCTTTAGTGCATTCAAACTGCACGTCTCCGCAGAAAATGCTCCTCAAGACAATATGCACGTTGTCCTGAGAAAGACGTTGAAATTGCATGGTGTGAAAGATATTGTCTGTCCTTGCTGTACTCACTGATGTGGCTAGTGTCAGTTACAACCGTGCTAAAGGAGACGGGCAGCACTGTCAGGTCCCCAGCAGCACAATGGGCGCTACTCATGTGGCCCTGGCTGTTATATGAAAGGGAAAATGTGATCCAATGGTCTGTGCATGGAAGACTGCCTGGGCCTTTTGAGAATGTATTTTCTCTTCTGTATAGGATTCCTACAGATGCAAGGAGCGTGCTGTGTTTTAGAGGCCCCGGGGGCTGCCTGCGGGCCGTGTTTAAGTCCTCCCTCTGTCCGTCTGCATGCCGCATTTAAACAGATGTTAGGCCCTCCGACATAAATCACATGCTGCATTTCATCTCCGGCGCAGTACCGTTTTATGTCATAAGTGTTGCTGCTCGTAACTTAAAGGGCCCAAATGAGGCATGAGATAGTGACCCGCGCACATACTTGAAATGGAACGTAAAAGTCGATGTGATGCTCAGGCTGCAAGGCGCGAGGTTAAAGACACGTCAGGGGATTGGATGACCATGTTGTAAGATATGGTTATCTTTTGAATGAAGATATCTGACATCTGTGTCAGTGTGTGTGTGAGAGAGAGAAAGTGAGCGTTATGTTAAACAAGATTTCCCCTGACTGTGAAATTGATTTTCAGCCCATTCACGACAAGTTGCCGACATAAAATGTGACTTGCATTTCCAAAAGAGTTTTTTAATGCGAAAAAGAAATATTCATTCATGTCATGTCATGACAAATAGTCTTTTAGGATATAATTGTGATCAGGAAATGCGTTGTTTTCTCTTTTGACCACCTAATAATGATCATAATTTATGTTGTTGAAACTACATAGTTATATAAACAGACATAGACATTTCCCACTACACCAACTAATCACAGCAAAATGATGATAATCATCTTGTCTTGGTTTTTGGAGGTCATAGCTGACAAATTTGTCAGAGACATCATTTCACATCGATGTACAATCCAACTTCTTTGTCTATTCCAAAAGTGCGTCATTATAAGATTAATGACTTTTTGGATCTTTGTCATTAACGGACGTGTACTCAAAGTCTCATTTAGGGCGACAGAGGCGGCGAGTGCCATTAACAAGTGTTACGTAAGTCTGAGGAGATCTGGTACATTTTGCGGTTTTCACCAACTGTTTCTACCTAAACCAGGTTATTGGAAAAGGAGGGAGTGAGGGCGGAGGGTGGGGGACAAAAGATACAAGTGGTGAGAGAGAATGAAATCGAGAAAGTGATATTTGATATTAACCTCAGAGTTATGACTAAGTGAAGTTGTGCAGTTAAATTGCTGGAGTCTTGCCGTACGTCGTTTCCACTCTGGCTTACACTTTGAAGATTAACAGCAGGGCTTTCCAACCGAGCACCTCCCAACGCACCCTGCTCCCATCATTCTTCTGCTCTTATCCTCAATCACTGGCTCCTCATCCTCTGACAATATTAGAACATTCTTCACTGCAATTGGAAAACCTTAATGTTTCTGTTATTAAGTCTATAATCCAACACGTAGATGACGAAATGGTGCAGACAAGAGGTAGTCAAGTCCAAAATCAACTGAAGCAAGAGCATAATTTTCACAATTTAATCACATGGCAAGGTTAAAAAAAATAAAACATTCCTAAGCTGCTTTGAGATTATGGCAAAAGTACATCAATGACCTAATGGCAAAATATTTGCTGAGTAGAATCGTGTCCAGGAAAAAAAAAAAAACCACACACACAACGGGTTACGCAGCGATGATTCTCATCAGCACGTAACGGTGATTCCCCCGACAGAGAAAGCCATGAGGGCAGTCGTTGCTTAATTGATTTCTCAACAGCGTCCAAATGGTGGCTTGTCGGTCCAAGCTCAACTAAGTTTCATGGAGGCTGCACCCTCCTGACACATGCTCTGGCATCAGCGCAGCCGGGCCTCCGGCCAACATACCACCCCTGTGAAACCAGAGTGAATGCCCGCAGAGCCTGAATAAGATGCAACGGCTTCAAGGGAATCATTCAAATTAGACAAACCCAGAGCACTTTTGGCATCTCTTGATCTGCGGTTGTGTGTTTCCGAGATCTTGTCCCAGTCTCCTTGTCAGCACCAGACAATAAGAGGCCTGAACCCTGCAGGCCACGCAGCGTCTCCCGCCCGTGAAACCATGGGAACTTTCAGAGGAGAAAACTGGCAGAACCTCTAAAAGAATATGCTTCAACTTCCTCCGACACACACACATACATACATACATACACTCAATAGTTTTTGGAGGTGGGGGTGTGGGTGGTGGTGGGGTGTTCACCTTCCCCCAATTTGAGTGGCGAAGCATGCTAAACTTTGACCCCTCTCATTATCTGCCCAGACGCTGAGGTTTGGGCTGAGGTGATAACCTTTAAACCCTGACTTTTAACCCTGAGGCTGGACTGGGCTAGGAGGATAGACCTGTGTGTGTGTGTGTGTGTGTGTGTTTGTAAATGTGACACGCAAAGGAAAAGAGAGAGGCACAGTCATGCTCTTCTGCTCTGCAGGTGTGCACACTGTATATGTGGTGGTGTGTGGAAGATTTCTATACACTACCTCATCCTTCTCTCCCTGACCGTTTCTAATATTATACCTTGTTCTCTATATGGCCCCGGGCTCTGTTGCGTGGATGAGTGGACTGATATTAGATGTGTACAACCAGCCCCTCTGGGATTACATGGAGTTTATGTAGTAATTGTCATAATAAAGTTTTATATTGAAGCCCTCTGAGAAAATTGCAAGGTAGTATGAAGCATGCCTGTGTGTGTTTGTGTCTGAGAAGGAGATTGAAGTCTCTGAAAGTTTTGTAAGTAGCATGTGCAATAGAAGGGACTCAGAATATTTGTTGGAAATGTTATGATAATTTATCATATTTCCAGACACATTTTCACTTCATACTGCGCACATAAGAGGAAAAGTGTTACAGTGATAAACAAGTAAAACTTAATGTAGGGTCTGTGTTTCTTCCCTCTCACATTGCATCTCCTCTGTGTAGGTGCACAATAAAATCTAAATCAAAGTCAGTGAGGCTAAACATGCTCCTGAGCAAAGCAAGCATGGCCATACATTTGGAGTTAAAAATAAACCCAACTTGTTGCTTTGGTTTCCTCTCGCTGTTTCACAATGTGTGGTTGCTGTGTGGCCTAAATGCTGGCTGTGTCTGTGTACTGAATCACTTTTCAGCCGCGTTCAGCTGCTCCTGCTCCAGCGTTTACCTTTCTGCACAGCCAAGACCACGCGTGCACCACCAAAATATACAACAGCAAGAATAAAAACATTTTCTCCAGTGTAATTGCAGGGCAAACATCAGTCAGCCTGCTGGACTATATATTCACTCCATGGCAAATAGCCTCTGACAAGAGGAGGGGGGCTGCAATGAGTGCCTCCAAAGTGGTCAGGGCTTAATGATTTCATACTGACACGGCTTTGGTTTTGCTGACTGCACTTGACTAACAATGACCTCAACTCAGCTGATAGATATTAGCTAATCTGTGCCTTAATAGCTCTGAATGAAATTGGAATCAGTGTAATAATTACTTTTCTCTCCCCTCATCTCCCCAGTTTCAAAGGTGTGCCCTCCATGTGACAATGAGCTGAAGGCAGACAACATCATGGAGCATTACTGCGCAAGTGACTTTGGTAAGTACCAACGAAGACCCAATAAAGACAGGTAGACGTTGTAAGTAGAGGACAGTTTAATCCAGAGCAGGACTAAAGCTGTTACATTCATAATTGCATGCAGGCGACACAGAAGGTAAAACTGCAGCAGCTACCAGTCTCTTTGCCTTGTAGGTGGAGCCACGGACTACCGAACTGCTGCTGCAACTTTTCTGAACTGGCGTAGGCTAGTATGAGCTGATCTGAATATGACTGAGAAACAAAATTTGGAGTTTGCTCCACGCAATTTCTGGACAAGCCAGCAAAAAAGTAGAATTGCATTACGGACATAACCATGCAAAAAATTAATTTCTGTACAGGCTTCACAAGGATTTAAAAGTCTGTTTCAAGATGTATTTGCGGAAAAGCAATTTAAATGCAATAGTGTGTGGCATGATTAATGTAATGTGTAAAATTTGTTTTGGTTTTAGATTTGGGAAAATTACACTAAAATCAGTTTTGATACATGTCGACCTGGATGTTATCATTACAGGACTGAAACTGCAAACTCAACTCTAACTCTATTACTCCTACAGCACACACATAATCCTCAATAAGAAACCTCCATCATTAAAATATTAGGAAAAGCGTCAAGCATTTACAAAAGCCTTAATATTCAGTTTTGTTCCATAAGAAATTTAGAGTTTTACTTGTGATCTTCTTTCTCCTCCATTGAAACACATATTGGTGTATTTGTAGAAATGCTCAAAGTGCGCACTGACTTGATCAGGCGAAACACAAATTATTCCCTAGTGTAGCATGACTCTTATTCTTGTAAATCGATAAATTGATTTAACAGCTTCCAGTCCCCAGCGTCCATTCAACACCAATTTCCAAACTTTTCCACTCTCCAGCAGTTCAGGTTCACCACGGTAACGACCCGCACACAAAGCCAGAACATAATTATTTCATTATTTCTGCACATCAAGGCTTTTTTGGCCCATCGTACTCCCCAGCAAATGAATTTCTGTTCGCATGGACTGTTGCCCCAGTCACGATAGTTAATGACACACTGATCTCAACTTTCTCCAGTCATAAGATTGTGAGCACTTAACTAGAAATAGTGACAGAAAACGAGCTCGCAACCTTGCGAAATACCGCTTATGTTTCTCAGCAGATTAGGGATAGTGGTGTAACTGGAAATGAAGTGTGGCCAGACGCTGCTGAAAAACAGATTTCTGTGCTGAAGCGTTTCACAGAGGAGATGTCTGCAGTTTAATGGTTTCATCATCTATCTTTTGGCGAATCCCCACACCTCCAAAATGTCCTGAATATACGGAACATGACCCATTATAAATAATAACTTAATAAACACCCGGCACATCAGATCCAATAACAACAACAAAATACGTGCACATCGCTCACACTCTGAGCTGCAGCCAAAACACAGGCTCACCCCCGGTAATTAATCATGACTTTAGCTAATCACAGATGTTTATTTGTCTGATTAATTGCAGTATTGCATGTCTCAATCTTTTAACATGAGGGTGTTTTCCGAGATCAGAAAGTAACACAGAGATTCTTTCTGTTCATTAGAATGAACCATGATGACAAGTGAAGGCAGATAGCCGGACGCTTTATTGGCTATGAATGTATGTGACTGGATGAGACACGAGGATGAGTATAGAAGTCGAGATAACTTTGATGTATGGATTTGGAGATCAAGGCGAGAATGACTCTACGATGTTATTCTATAGGGCGATAGCTGATTAAAGTTTGATGTCACGCCTCATGAATGTCGCTACCTATTCATCTCTGGACACGATTCACCCTTCGAGCATTTTGAAGTTCGTGTTTTGTTACAGTCTACTTTTGATGTCTGATCTCTCCACATTCCTTGTACTACCATCCAGCCAGGGGCGGACCTAGACAATAACTCAGGGTGGGAATATGACTGTCCCAGGCCACTCTCCTGCAAACCATCAGTCACCAGATCTTATAGATTAACCCTTATGTGGTGTTCGGGTCAAATTGACCCGTTTCAAATTTTTACTAAAAGAAAAAATATACAAAGATACGACTTTTCGTCCTGAAAATCCATGGCCTTGGCTTATTTTATGTGAAGAACGTGTGAAAGAAAAAAAAAATATTGACATGATATGCTACAATACTCCTACGCATTTATGTCCTTCATAGGATGTTCGGGTCAATTTGACCCGGATGAAATACATTGACTGACAGACAGGCAGACACACACACACACACTTACATGGACGCAGACACACACACACACACACTTACATGGACGCAGACACACACACACACTTACATGGACGCAGACACACACACACACATATACAAACACACACACGCACACATAAACACACAGAGACACACTTACATGGACACAGACACACAAACACATGCAAGCACACACAGAGACACACACACTTACATGGACACAGACACACACAAACACACACACACAGAGACACACACACACACACACACACTTACATGGACACAGACACACACAAACACACACTTACATGGACACACACACACAAACGCACGCACAGACACACACACTTACATGGACACAGACACACACAAACACGCACACACACACAGAGACACACACACACTTACATGGACACACACACAAACACACGCACACACAGAGACACACAAACTTACATGGACATAGACACACACAGACACACACACACAGTATATGGACACAGACACACACACACTTACAAACACAGACACACAAACACGCACACACAGAGACACACACATGGACACAGACACGCACAGACATAGAGACACACACACACTTACATGGACACAGACACACGCACAGACACAGACATGCACAAACTTACATGGACATAGACACACAGACACACAAACACACACACACTTATATGGACACAGACACACACACACTTACAGACACAGACACACAAACACGCACACACAGAGACACACACATGGACACAGACACACACACGCACAGACACAGAGACACACACACACTTACATGGACACAGACACACATAAACACCCCAAGGCTTTACTATAGTGGATTTTTTACATACATTATAACTTTATCACAAAAAACGAATGACACTTCCATTGTTAAATGTGATCTAGCAGAGAGTAATTGCAAACATGATTCATGTATGTTATCTATATTGTTTGGAACTGAGATAAAGAAAATATATGTTGGAGTTTTTTTATGTAAATATTTAGTTCTATATTTCTTTTAAAACCAACAATAATGTTCCGGGTCAATTTGACCCGAACAGTTCCAAAGGGTCCAAAATGTGAACATAACACAAGGGTTAAAGGATACAATTTTTTGCGATAGAGCAACAAATATGACAAACATGTTTGATTATACATATTTTAAAAATATTTACAATGATTTTAGCGATTGTACATTAATTAAACATAAAGTGGAAGCTACAGTAATAGCAGCAACCCTCA
This sequence comes from Trachurus japonicus, assembly GCF_045865225.1. Lineage (NCBI taxonomy): Eukaryota > Metazoa > Chordata > Actinopteri > Carangiformes > Carangidae > Trachurus > Trachurus japonicus. Next base: position 17,501,933 of record NC_140921.1, on the reverse strand, counting down.
GCTTATAATTAGCTATTTTATGTCAATTAGTTAACAGCACACGAGGTGAAGGGCATACATTTTCTCTCACTGTGAACAAGGTTAAAAAAAAAGTTTCACAAGCCTTCACTTCAGTGGATTATCAAAACTGACGACCATTATCAAGGCAAACTTACTGTAGAGTAGAAAAATGAAGCAGTGTGGTGTGGACACAGATTGTTCAGGTAGCCTTGCACAGAGCCACTGACTCATTCCTACCTGTTGTGTTATTACTGCTGAGGTTGTTGATGGTGTTGGCCTAAACGACCCTCTAACTACAGTAACTAGATTAGAAAGGAAAAGCAGCTGGGTCGATGGCCTGGCAGGACACAGCCCACACCTGGTCGCTACAGTGGGGGAGGTTGTTTGCTTTAGCTTAATGAAAATCTGTTTAACCTCAAAGTGACAGCACATTTCGCCTTTTCTTTCCATACGCTTCTACCACCTACATCCCCTCTGCTGACATTAAAGAAAGTGACTTTGTATAATGACGTGGGCACAGCTTGTCATCAGGATACTGGCCAGGCTGCTCTGGCCCTCCACTGAATCACTTACGAGCGAATACGGGTGGGCATTCAAAGTGAAGCGGGGAGGGAAATGATTTTATCCTTCCTATCTTTGCTGAACACACACACACACATACATGAATGCGTTCATTCACAGACGTACACATGCGCTCATGAGGTGTCAGCACGCAAGCGCAGCACATAAACACACGTCCTCAGTGTGCAGGCTGGATGAGAATCAGGATGTGGATGAAAGGCAATTCAACACACACACATTCCTTCTTCAACATGCTATCACTTCACATGTACTGTATGAGTATCAGAGTGTACCCGGGGGTGTTTATGCAACTGTGGACAAGCAGGCGAGAAGTGAAATGGCGATCTTCCAACAGGCTTGGGTACATAGCGATGCTTCACACCGACCCAGCGACTTTACCCTGCCCATGATTGATTTCACCTGTCAAAATGTTCACCCAGAGAATTCCACTCTCAAAGGCCTGACAGTTCAATTTTAATCTCTTCAATTTAAAAATATGAACTAATAAACATGAATCTCTACGGGAGATTCAAGTCAGTAGTTCATTAGGTTGATAGACCAGAGTTTACTGTAACCAAAGTCCATCTATGCTGAAAGCTGTGCACAGAGGTCTGTTCTGTTCTTTTGCTGAAAGAGATTTAACTGTGTGCACAAATGAATAAAAAAGGAAGAAAAAAAACAACAACTAGAAACTTGACCTGAACTTGACTGCTATGAGATTTGTTTTGAGACAAGACGTCACTCACAACAAGACCTGATACAATCAAACAACAGTTTTAATTGCCATGTTATTTAAGGGTCAGCACTTGCACCTTGACTTGTGAATTTGACTTGAACTTGCATCACAGGATTGTTCTACGTCCAAAAAATTGTCCTTCTTGTTGTTTTTTTACGGGTTTTCCCTAACAAGTCTGCCACACAAATATACACATACAGTATATACACACACAGGATGCAATTTTCTGTGCGCTGTTGGGAGAGTTTAAATGATAATACCCAGGAGAGGTGTAAAATAGTTTAGTCTCTGGCAAGCACAGGGCTCAGTGATGTTCCTGCAGAGACAGAAAAAGTCACATTTGCTCAAAGAGGGAAACAAAGAAATCAGAGTGACACACTCACAGCTCCTGCAGGGTGTAGATATGTGTGTTTTTAGAGAGAATAAAAGAGTAAACATATCTCTTCATCTCTTCTTCCTCAGCCCTCAAGATGAAAATTAAGGAGGTAAAGAAGGAGAAGGGCGACCGGAAGCTGATTGCAGCACAGAAGAAAAAGAAAGTGTTGAAGCAGGGTGTGCTAAGAAAGAAAGACCTGAAGAAATTGACCCTGTACATCAAGAATGGCGCCAACTGCCCGTGCTCCCAGCTGGACAGCCTGGGCTCCAACTTTCTCATCATGGGCCGCAAAGTGGACCAGCAACTGCTGCTCATGTCCATTCACAAGTGGGACAAGAAGAGCAAGGAGCTCAAGTTCGCCATCAAGTACATGAAGTCCCATCAGTGTCCCACCTACCACACCGTCTTCCAGTGACGCGACCACAATCTCTCCCCCCGCACTCCACCCGGTTTCACACAGATCGTATTTCTCCTTCCACTAATGCATCCCCGAACCCCAGATCTCCACTGAATCTTTAACCAGCCCATGACATAGTCCTACAACTGGTTGCAGGGTGGTCAAGCTTTTATTTTCTCAGCTTTATCATGAATCAGGTAGTCGAGGGGGTCGTTCTGAATCTGACATATTAATGTCAGAGAGGCGAAAAGCTGCACATTCTGCACATCCCTTCGAATAATAAAAGTCCCAAAGAAACTGCAAATTTGCAACAATTAGGAAGAAAAACAGACAGTTTGATCTCCCCACTGCAATTTAATACTTTTCTTTTCTGATATAGTAGAACCAATCACTTGTATGATATCTTACAACAACTTAAGCAATACTACGGAGGCATTAAGTAATGGGAATCTAAAGATTTGAGGCAAATATATGAGGGGAAATATGTTTGAAAATGTGATGATAATGGACAGAGAGAACGGGGCGGGAGCTGAGTGGGAACACAGGTTTGTCTCAGTGTAAGAAAAGCTGACAGAAATGATACGTTACAGTACATGTGGGCTGTGCATGGGCCAGTGCACACACTGGCACAGTGCTCCCAGGAACAACATCAAAGCAGAGAAATATAGATGGTCTACTTAACTGCGTGTTTTAATAATGTAAAAAGTAGGTAATTCAGATGAATACTAGATTATTAGAAAACTGGGCTTTTTCTTTTTATCCCTCCTGGGAGAGAAGATGGAACAAGGCAGACTTGGCGGACTGGATGATGCTTCCACTGACTTTGTACAGCACCGTTTTTTGCGGCCTGAAAGAGGGAAACTTGAATACTTTTTTTCTTTTTGAATCGGAGAGAGAGGAGGTTGAGGCGGAGAAGACATCTTCCTGAAAACAAATGGAGAATAAAAGAGAGAGAAAGAGAGAGAAAGAGACTCTGGACAGAACCAACAATGTTGGATTTATAAGTCTCTGGTACTCGCTATTTTTCACTATCACTTTTCAAATGTTTCTTTTTTTGTACTTACATTTTTTTTTTTTTAATTTTGCTTCAGTTAAACTTCTATGGTATGAAAGCAGAAATCATACATACAAACATAGCACCTGAATTCACTGTTGCCGTAGCAATAAGAGATAAAATTTTAACTTTGACAATATTTGCTAATCAGTTAACCTGTAAGTAGTTCTGTTACTGAAATACATCTTTGTTTTACAAGAAAGTAAATGAATAAAATATATTTGAAATTTTTATAAAGAAGACCTCCTTGAAATGTGCCTTTTTTCCCCCATCATAATTAACCTACTGTACTAACTAAACTACCTGTAAAACTATCTTTATGCCGAGTCCCTCACCTGGAAGAAGCTTGGTAGAATAACACATGTAAAATCTAGTCTAGAATTAATTCCATTTGACGTTAAGTAGGTCTGTATCAGGCTTTGAAAATATATTTAACAGCAAAGTTACAAAATTTTGTTTATTTTCCACTATTCACAGATCAAATAATTTCCATGAAATTTAAAAAACTAGTGGAAAATTAAGCTGAGCAAAGTGTTTCACAGACCTGAGCTAAGTTCCAATTTTTCCACAATTACAAAGGATTGAGAAAATCCGCGATGGCTGCCATGCACCTCCATTTCTCCTTTCAAAGGGAAGGAAGAAGTGAAACCTCATCTGCGCTCTGTGCAATGCCAGAATCTCACAGATCCACACTGGGCCCTCAGCTTTACACAAAGCCGGGGCTACAAAAGAGTAAATGGGTGACGCAGACAGACAGCAGGCTGCGGAGTAACAGACCAACTTGATCAAAACCGCCCTGAGCTTAATCAAACCGCACGCACAACTAATTCACTGAAATAAAACGTTCTGGCATCCTTGCTTTCTAAAATGCAAGTTGGATCAATTGTAACACTGTACAATGTTTATTGTCTTCCGCCCATATTTCCCAGAATGTGGAGACTTTTGGACACTGCTTGAAGCGTGAACGCCAGCACAGTGATGACCGACTTCCAACTGATGGTGGAGATAATGCACACTCCGTCTCTGGGCTGTGGAATGACAGAAACAGGAGGGGACAGGGATAATGAGTAGAAATAAGCCTTTATTGGAGACTTCAAAACTTACAAATTCTCAGCGAGAGATCAAAAACGATAAACACTTAGCTAGAAATTCAAATCCCACTGAGGTGGAGAGGGATTTGTTGGAAAGTGTTGACCTCCTCTTCCAGAGCTGAGTCAGCTCTCATGCAGCAGACTGCATCCAGCTGAGAGGGGAATGACGAGCAGCTTCATAAAGCAACATGTGGCACATCGGTGAACTCAAAGTGGAGAAAGACCAAAAAAAAAAAAAATGGAGGAAGGTGGAAAAGGAGCCAGGAGAGAAACTTGGCAGAGTCCCACAGGCGCCCATCAGCACCTCCACAAAGGTCACTTCATAGTTAATAAGGGCCTGATGAGGGACCAGTGACACGCTTCCCCCCAATGAGTTCAAACAAATATCAGGTCCATCAAACATACGTGGTTACCAAAAAGTAGTGCCACCATGCACACAAACACATGCACACACACACACACACACACACACACACACTAATACATATATCCCTTTTTCCCACACACGCAAACTGTGGAAGAATGGCCACATTGTCCATTTTTATTGCAGTGTGCTGATAAGCAGCACCTTTTTCACAGCTGAATAGTGACCGTATGTCTGGCTGTCACCTGCACACATGCACTCGCTCTCTCTCTTTCTCTCTTTCTCTCTCTCTCTCTCTCTCTCTCTCACCCACACACACACACACACACACACACACACACACACACAGGTCACTCAAACGCTTGAGTGAAAATATTTATCTTAGGTCATGCATTATCATATACTGCATATTCTAGGTAATGGTGTAATTTGCTTTTTCATATTTTCCCCCATCCACCCACTTGTTTTCCATAATTAAAAAAAAAACTCAGACAGAAGGGTGTGATCGACTTACAACCACGTTTTTTCATTATGAGAAAATATTTTTCTCCTGTGATGAAGTTCATTTGGGAAATGAGCTAATAAAGCCTGAATGTGTGCGCTGTAAATCTGATTTACAGTATATTTTTACACGTACCAACACTGAAACCAGTGGCTGTGAAAGGCTGATCTCCCCCAGTAATCTCAAATCTCATTATCAGTGTGGTATTATTCATTTTCTTTTTAGTTATGGCCAATGAAAGAACAAATACACACAGATCCAACATGCAAAATCAGATTTCGTAACTTCACTCTAGTTTTCAGGATGCACTGAGAGAACACTGTTGAAAAAAATAAGCAAGTCTGGAAGGAAGCCCTCGTCTGCTCAACAGACAAAAGAAGCCTGACATTTACTGTTGATGTTGTAAACTTCATTGGTATTAGGTTATGACTGACTGAAAGTGTTACAATTTCATTCATGGATGAAAGTCAGATTCAAATGATCCTTTTATTATTGTCCAGGAATTATACTTTTTCACTACAAGTTGGTTTGATTTCAGCGTTTGATTACATTTTTTTTTTACTTGTCTCGACTAAAACATGAATACAGACATGGAAGCACACTTGCACACGTACGCGCTCGTACACACGTTAATCAGATTTGACTAGTCGACTCTACCTCAACAGAAAGAGACCATTATATAACAACCTGGAGAGTCAGAAGAATTTCTATTAGCTGCGGCATGCCTCTCTTTACCCACCACACAAGGTACCATTAAAGCAGCATTAGAAAGTAAGCCAACATCCTTCTGGTCTGAACCCCTAGACCACCTGTCTGCAAGAAGGGAAGACAGAGAGTTGAACATTCATTTAGAAGAGGAGAGTGAGAGTGGGTGGAAACAGCAGCACATGGACAGAAGGACCGTACTGGCTCCGAGCCTTGGCCTGCCATGCTCAGTAAAATGCATTAAAGATGTTGCGTTGCATTTTGTTTTCTGTGTGTGTGTGTCTGTGTGTGTGTGTGTGAGTAAGTGTGCTGTGTAGACGCCCTCAAAAAGGCCTAGAGCGAGCCAGGGAATCATTTTCTCCCTATAATAAAGTCAGAGCAACTTTCTACATGTGGTACACACACAGAGAAAATGCTGCTTTCCACAACACTGTTCTCATCTAAATTCAAACTTGCTCAGGCAAAAAAGCCACTTTCAGCTAGCTGAGTAATTTTCCCAGTCATGATGAATATGAATGATGAAACAGGACGGCTTCAGTAATGTCATTTGTAAGAGGATGCAACATGTAGTTAAAGCTTTTTGACAATACTGTGGAATACTAAATCGCAGTCAAAGGGATTATTTGTGGCTCTCTGTGACAAACCCACATTCAAACTACTGTGTCATTTGATTTTGTTTAATGATATGATCATGTTTCACTTTTTGTTCTGTGAAAATTTCCCATTCATTTCTGTTGAAGCCCACCGGCTCTGGAGGATTAGCAGGTCTGATTCAGCTTTGTTAAACCATGCAGCATCGCACTCACACACTGCTCACAGTGTTCACACTGCTGAAGTGACAACTTATTTCATTCCTCTTTACCCACAACTGAAACATGACATCATGTCCTTCTGGTGCAAGTGTGGGTAAATTTCATCAAGCAAAATATTATGTTATGTGTCAACCTTTATATCTGAGGACATACAGCACAGAGTGAGGTCCAGCTCAGCCGTGTGGACACACACCTACGTGTAGGCTACTGCAGGAGTTTAGGGAGGTAGCCGTCACACACAGGTGAGGAGACTGAGTCCAGCAGGGATCCATAGTGGAGCAGGGGGGTGGAGGCCAGACCTGACCAGATAAGATGGGGGTAGAGATGGAGGTGATACAATAAATCTCAGCTGTTGGGGTCTGTTCTGGCTCCTAGTGCACACTATCTACACACACACACACGCAGACACTGAAAGGTGGAGGGTGTGGTGGCAGACAATGTCCTATAACATTATATTGTCCTGTAACATTTTGTTTACATTCAGCCACACATTTATCAGTGTTGTCACCACTACAACGTATCACTGATCTGACTCCGATTGTTCCTGCAGCAACACTGAGGCACTTGGCTGCAGCTTCTGGAGTTTCTTCTTGGTGATCTGACAAGGACGATGTCAGTGTCATGGCATCCTGTTATCACAGGGGAAAACCCCGGTATGAAGCTACAGAGCACTGAGTGAAATACTCCACATGGAAATTTTGAGACATTTCTTTACCCCTAAATGTCACTTTATATTAAAATTTCTAGCCATCGTTCAAACTTTAAAAAAATAGAAAAAGAAAAGTGGTTTGCCTTGAGATCCAGCAGAGGGCGCTCTAAAAATCAGCTTGACCGACTGCTTGACCTTTTAACCTTTCTGTTAACTAATGTTAACTAAGCTGGTAATGTGGTATTGTTTGCTACAAAAATGGCTAAACTGTCCTGAGAGGACGATCCCTGCACCAAAGCATCTGAGAACCACCGTGTGAAAGGACTCTGGGTTCTCATCTGTAAATGGTGAGGTGACTTACAAAGACAAGGCTTAGAGTAAACTTTATGACAGAAAATCTGTGAACTCACAAGCGAGGCGGCGGCGCTCACCCGAGTGCGGCAGCGGAGACACGGCAAACCAGCAGAGCAACGTCAAATGCGCAACCTCGCCTGACCGCAGCAGACTCCTCGCCAGAAGCTTGTAAAAGAAATGGCCTATGAGATAGAATGAATGATTTACACAGGAGGCAGTGGTCATTTTTAATTTGTTTTCAGGAGAAAATAACAGCCCTTATGAAATACAATCTGATTGTTCCAACTGCAGCCTCTATCTAACGCCTCTTGGCTGCAATTTCTAGATTTTTTTTTAATCAAATAGCATAATGTGAAAGAAGTAAACAGCCACAGACTGTGCTCTCTTTGGTACTGCCCTGTGTCTGACACCGACTCTGTGACACAATGATAGCGTGACAATGACATTCAAAGCCTGTCAGCCAGCCTGTTGCACCAGGGCGATAAGAGTGGATCCACAGAACACACACATAACAACACCGACTGGAGGAAAAGAGGGCAGAGGGACAGAGGAGGAGAAAGAATGAATGAGAGAGGGGGGCGGAGGTGGGGTGGGGTGGGGGGGCTGGATAAGAAAACACCCAAGCTGCTCTCAAGGGGCTTTGACTATCGGAAACATCACATTGGCCTCAGTGTCTCCTCTGCAGTGGAAAATGAATAAATTAATAGGTGGAGTCGAAGGCCTCCTGTGCACAGGGTCCTGAAGCCATCTGTGAAGGCCATCAGTGTGTCCCAAACCTGCTGTTTCCCTACTGAACCAACATGTCAGTGTGGAGATTTACAGCCGCAAGGAAAGCATACACACACACACACAAAAAAAAAAACCACACGCCCACGCACTGACACCATCTTGCGCACAAACATCAAAGAGGACATACTCATAAGTGCAGCCAAACACGCATCCACACGTATTTAGTATAGAGAAGAGTGCCAGGATGCAAAGGCACAGACAAAACAAATACTGGCACAGACACATGAGCGGAAATAAAAGTTCTTGCTCTTCAACACTCCCACGTGTATACACAAACACCTGGCTGGCGCGTAGATTTACACCCGTTTGGAAAGACAAGCATCAGCTAATAAATAAATCAGTTTCCCTGGAGACCTGTTGACCTCCACTCTCTCTCTTTTTGTCACACGCACAAGAGCAGAGGTCAAGGTCAGACAGGGATGAGTGGAGGGTCAGAGGGAGATGAAAGTGTGTTAGTGTGTGTGTGTGTGTGTGTGTGTGTGTGTGTGTGTGTGTGGGCATGCAGACTGATAAAACTCTGTCAAAGCGCTCCTCTGTGAGTTTAGGGGTTAGCAGCAGTCCATGTTTTGGCAGCTAGGTCATGAACTCTGACCTCCACAGACGCTGCAAAAGGAGGCGGTCAGGTCAGGTGGGACTATGGCCACTAATTGACATAATCTCTCTCTATTTGTCCGTCTCTTTTCAAACAGACTGGGATAATCTGATTGGCTCGTGAGATTGCGTTTGGGTGGCATTCTGCTATTGTTAGGTGGAAATAGTCCCTGTGCCCATCCTAGGTCTATCAATTGTCCTTGTCCTTCTGTGGAACTGGACTGAAAATATGCACGGACCCACTGATGCTTTCATTTTTAATGAGATGAATCTGTTGGCTAGGGGATATCTGATGCAATGGTTGATGTAATGGTTGAAAATAAAAGACTCTGGTCCCCTTGGTCCCCTTCACAGCTCTGGAGCTCTGGAAGAAACTGAGGGGAGGCTTATGTTGTGAGTTGAAGTCCAAGACTAAACAAAACTGAAATTGAGGGTTTAACTCAAAGAGGAAGGAATGGGATGAACCGGAAGATAAGTCATTTGAAAAAAAAAATGAATAAATGAAAAAGGGAAAGGAAATAAATTGTATCTGATATTTAGGAAGATAGTGTCGTTAAGTTGTTGGGAATTTTGCAATTAACTTATTTAAGTTTGTTTTGTCTGTCAGTAATCTTGAGATGAAAGGCTGTTTCTTTCCTGTTTGAGGAAGAGACAGAAGGATCTAGGTGTATATCCACATTATCACAGAAAAACATCTTTTGCTTAATCATTTGTGTATGTGGTGTGTTATGATGGCTCTCTGTAGACATCTGGATGTCTGTGGTGCAGTGTAGTTCAAAAGCTGTCCTGAACTTTGTGGCTACTTGGATTTAAATACAAAAAAGGGCACAGTAATGCTCAGTGAATATCAGAATGCAGATGAAACTACACAGTTTGCCATGAAGAGAAGTCTCTGAAGCCTTCTACTGCTCACCATATTAGCATTAGAGCTAATTAGCCACCAGGACCACTAGAGGAGGAACCAACACCTCAGAATTTTCTGCAGCAAAGTGAAAAAGTCACCTGATGATTAAATCACGTGTCAGCCACATTCTTGACATAATACTCATTGATCAGTATTTTTTTTCCTGCAACTATCATATTATCTTGTGTATTTTTCTACTGTGAACATTTTGGAAAAACTTCCCAAGGCTGAAGAAGATGTCTTCTATTTCTTGATTATCTGGCAAATCATTCAAGACCTGAAGCTCCATTTACATTTACATGAGGCAGAGAAAATTCACAAAGCCTCAGATTTGAGGGGGTGGAACCATGAAAAATGTGGCGATATTAACTGATAAACGACTTTGCTGATCGACTTATCTGATCCACTAATTATTTCAAAGGTATAGGCCTACAACAGTTTGAGAGAAAAAGCTGGATCTACTTAGACAAGTGTTTTCATCTTAATCAGCCTTGTTGGGTTTTATTTAACCAGTCTTAAAGCTCAACCTCAGCCTGTTTTTGCCTTCTGCTCAACCTTTCAATCCTCTGCATCTCTTTAGCCTCAGGCCAACAGACCTCTCACTGTTCTCATCTTTATGTTCACTCCTCGGATCCCTGATGTTGTAATTCACGCTTTACTCACTCCCTCCCCTCTCTCAGACAATAACATCTCCCATTGATTCATTATCACTGACCCCTTTCCCATCCAGCTCTTCCAGCAGACTTTGTGTAAAACCTGTGTCATCACACAGAGCACCAAGATGACAAAATACATTTTTTTCTGTTACAACAGGGGTGAAGATACTCAACGTTCAATTCCTAACCTTATAATATAATTTGAGAGTAAATTTGCTTGTTTAGCTAAGAAGCTGAAATGATGTGATTATCTCCGTCTTTCAGGATGACTTAACAGGGTATATGAGATTTTAATGATTTGGTGTAAGCATAGCTCCATCTCAAGCGATGAAGCAGGATGACAAGAAAATGTGATTAGAATGTTTAATATGTCAACGATGCGCTGAATTATCAGAGACCTAATGATATTAGAAAAATGTTAACATTAATAGCCTACATACTTGAAGAAATATTAACACCAATCTGCTATAACTTAAGTCCTTAAATGTTCCTCACTGGTATTTGTCCTTGGTGCGAATACAGACTGCAGAGGCTTAATCATCTGATTCCTTTCCACGAGCAGACTGCTCGCCCAAAAACGGTCTGTACTTTCCCCACTGCCTAAAACAATAACCCCACCAAATGCAGCACCGAGGAGCCAGCTTCAGAGAAATCGCTCCTCTGCGTTTGAAGTGTTTATGGACATTAATGATCCAACATTTCAAAAGAGCAGCACATGTTTGGCATAGCAGAGCACTTGGGCAAGAGGAGAAAGCATGTTTCAATGGAAAATGTTTCATCAGAAGAGTTGTGTTGTTTTACACTGTGTGATGTGAGGGCTGTGTGGTCTGGGACGGGTGAGTACCCTGGGGATGTCAAAACACCAACCGTCCGACCGCAGAGACATCGAGGACATGCAATGAGAAACGTGTGTGCAAGTGAAAGCACAGGAAACGCATCGCAGCCTGTCAGACCTGCTTGACATTCAAGGTTTTTTCAGGTGATAGTGTGGCACTGTAACTAACACCTACTGCATTTTCATTAAAGATCAATATGACAATTATTTGCCTGATTGATTATATTTGTTTAGTATGCGTAATGTGGATAAAAATCCAGAATCTTCAAAGAGTTTGTTGAAAATCGCTGCTGGGCAATTTCTAATTCTTTCCTGACCATATAAAAATACAATGATTAAAAACATAACTAACCAATTAATCATTGATAAAGCCCTAAACCTCTGTAGACATAGTCGACAATGCAGACGGGTAAACAGATATAAACAGCAGAGTGCATAGAGAAGAGACGTCCCTCACAGGGCTCTTGTGGCCCTCTAGCAGGACAGAGCCAGATGTAAATGATTTACTTTGCTTTTTTTGTTCTCCGCTCAGCTTACATGATTTCGGAAACTTGTGATCCTCTCGAACATGTACTGAATGAAGGGACTAAACCATGTGTGCTATCTGCCATAGATGGAGTGTTCCTCACATGTTCTGCATACTGATCTTCAGCCAAGACAAGCACAAGGTCAGTGAGTTCAGCAGGCCGAATCTCAGTCCATCAAAACTCATTTTACTGTATAGTTTCCTCCATTCTGGTTTTATGTGTTTTTCCCCTCACTCGGGCACTCTGTTTTTGTCTCATCGAAACTCTTAACTGTAATCTGGTAATCTATGCATCAGTGTGTCAGCGTCTGTATCAGTGTTTCAGAGATCAGAGTTTCAGGGATGAAAGACATGTAGCAGAGCTTCCTGGGGAACAGAAACATGTTTTCACCAAACATCAGTCAGCCTCCATGAGTCCACACTTGAACTATGTGAGAGTTGCAGCTTGTATTTCAAATATGGACAAGTCACATATCTGTGAAAGATGCAGCGCCGCTGTACAAGATATTCTGGTGTATAAAGACAGAACAACCAAAAAAGGACATCAGAGAGAAAATAAACAAACGAGGAGGATAGTGAGAAGATACACCCTGTCCTCCATGTCTGTCTGTGCATGTTTCAGCCATGATGCACATTCATGCAGGCAATACATCGTAATGAAGTGGGGCTAGGCCAGTTGATGACGATGCCATCTTCCATGGCTGATGATGGTCATACAATGTTGATCCCAGCATTGTGATGCTGATGGTAGAGGATCACTTACATTCTAAACTATTGGGTTCACTCCTAATTTTACCTCTTAGGGTCTGATTTACTAAGATCCCAGATAGGCGCTAAATTGCATGCTCAAACCTTTAGTAAATCAGGCCCTTAGTGTTTACACAGTAAGTTGCTCCAGCTGTTTTGATGTTTTGTTAGGTCTTTCTTCATTGGTGAATTTTGAGGTCCAACAAGTAGATGAGAGACTTACTGTAAGGACTCAATCATCTCTGATCCAATATCTCACAGTTTTTAAGGAGGTTTGAATAGTTTTAGGTGCGAGGATTCGGGTGCTTAAAGAACTTTGAAGCTGAAAATAATCAATCAGGTGTGAATGGTTTGTTTGTTGGCAACTGTGAGGTGTAGGCTTGTATTGGCCCTCTACTATGTCTCTGTGCTGTTTCTTCACACTGGTGCTGCCTATACTTACTGTTGTCCAACTGCACAGTGGAAATATCTGCATTTGTTATGCTGTTGGGTCTGTTTTCGTACATGGTGACAGTGTTTAAGGAACGCTCCCACAATGTTCCAGCGTTTAATGAAAAGACTTGTGTCATGCTTGGAAGGCTGTTCTGTTTATCTTGACGATTTGGTAATTAACAGTGACACTTGGCATTCTCACCTCCGGCAACTTCGTGCACTGTTTGAGCATTTGGCTGAAGCACAGGGCGTTCAAAGTCCAGGGCCAATGCAGAAAGGCCCCAAGCCTACAGGCCCGCGGTGATAATGTGTGTGCACATACACACGAGGGCCAATGTGAGCAGGCCCCCAGCTGGCAGCAGCTCAAGGGACCTCCGCATGCCGCAATTATCTATAAGTCATGGGACACTTAAATCACCATGCAGCACTTAAAGGAATACCCTGCTCCTGATGTTTCTGTGAGCATGGCTTTGTCTTCAAATGTGTTAAGATGAAGCTAAATGGCCAGCAAGGACTTTATAGATCATCGTCTTAAAAGGTGAAGCCCTGGAGGCCAGGTAGGCCTCCTTTTTCATTTAAGACATCTTTAACTATGCTGTATGGTGGAGATCTCCCTCCCTCAAACTGGGTCTGTACCCCACCCCTCCTCCTCAGAGGGATGAAGTATTTGTTTAAGGAGGCTCAGTGAGATCACAGTTACAGAGAAGGGCTGCAGCCATCCAAACCACATAGTGTGGACATTACACTGTTTTAATTATACTGAACCACACGATGTACTGTACATTAATCTGGATCCAAACATGGCCCATTACCTGCTCAACATGTGCTATGACAGCAGGGGTTTTGCAGAACAGGAGCAGATTTTTACATCATGTGTCGAGACAGTAAATATCACAGACAGCTAAAACAGCCTCGAAGAAACAGCTTCCTACATAAAGAATGTGAAACTTTCCACAGATTTGAATTCAAGCTTTAGCGAGCACATGTATCAGTGTGTATTACAAATTGTACATTACAGCTCCTGTGTCGTATGTTGACTGTAAATTTGTTACGCGCTGATTTGTCGATTAAGTAAGCAAGCAAGACGGCTTTTCTTTCGCATAGGCCACCATGCATCTTTGTGGTTTTCTAAAGAGCTTACAGCCATGGGAACAACATGATCAGGGGGATTTCTTTTCAAGCCAAACAAGCTTTATAATCCCTCCACTTACATAATGTAAAAGTTGTTGTTCCTCTTTACAATTCCTTGTTACAAAGAAAAGAAAGACATGTAACTCAAATCCAGATTAAGTTAGCCTCTGAAGAATGGAAGACTGACATGCTTTCATGTACAGAGCCTGCATACATGCAGTTGCTTCACAGTAAAAACCTTGCAGCCAGTGGGAGTCTGCTGGACTAAAAGCGAGGAGAAGGGTTGTAAATTGAAAGATGCACACGCAACTGTTTGACCTTGCTCGGAATGCCAATTTACGACTTGCAAAAAGATTAATCTACTTCTTTTTTTATCTTATTTTTTCCAGCAAAATCTCCTCCGTCTGGTGTAATTGAGGGTAGCAATGTCCGTGTATTGATATTGTGTGTGAGTGTTTTCTCACACGGCTACACTGTCAGGAAGAGCACAGCCATTGTCTGGTCAGTGCAGACGATGTGAGTGAGTGATGATGAAACCCTTGGTCGCTTTGACCTTCACTTATCTGAAAGAGTTCCCTCGGCTCCTTCATCACAACCTCTGTCTCTGCCTGTCATCACCAGCTTATAAAGAAAGAGCCATCATTGGCCAACAGCGCACACAAACACACACTTATACACGGGCACACAAAGCAATCCCATACAGTGTGAGACAACAGAGTGGATAGCTGTAGATAGAGCTGAATGGCACCATTTTTCAAGTAGCGCACTTGCTTTGATAGACAATGGCTGACAGAAACAAAAGGGAGATTCCAGGACTATGAATGTGCACCGCAAGTGAAAAAGAGGACTGTACTGTTCTGTTCTGAGCGCAAAAGCCACACCACCAACCCTTCCCCGCATCCGTCTTGTCCCTCAGATCCTCTTCCTGGAAGCTCATCCGCCTCTGAATACACATTCATCAACTATAGCCCCATCCATGCACCTGTCATTCATCACTCTGACCACTGCACACTGACCAATAAGCCTCTGTTTACTCACCAGCCCAAGCCTTGGATGAGCTCCCTTTCCTGGATGTGTCACTGGCACTACCCAGGGGACCGGCCCTTTGCCTGGAAGGCACGGCGTCAGGTTTTGATCCCATGCTAACACTCACTGCCCAAATATTCAGATGCTGTGACCTGATTCTTCACTGCCAAGAGAATTCATTTCATGTGGTTTTGTCCTCCGCATTCTTATTTTGAATAACATCTAACCTTCAAAAGAGATGAATCTCATTCATCTTAAACATTTATGCATAAAATATTACATCCGTATATTTATTTGTTGTTCTAAAACCATCTCCCATTCACTCATTTGGATTGTTACATAACCTTATCCTGCTCTTGTTTTGATTAAAAAAATGATTTGTCAGGGCCAATTTGTCAATACCATTACAAATTAAACATCTTTTGGTTTATGTAGATCACACATAACAAGTCACTTTAGGTTGTTATCTCGTGCTGCTTGGAACTGTGGTGGGGATTTTCTGCTATCTCAGCGGTGCATAACTAAAGGATGATAAATTGTGTATTTGACAGTATGACTGTGGTCTTAACTGTGTGTGTGTGTCCTCAGGTTACATTCTGCAGCCAATGTGATTGGTTTGGAGCCAGGATATATCTGTGGTCCAGTGCAGCCTCGACAGCCCACACCTTCTCTTCTCTTCTCTCTCTGCCATTTCACTGACTGCAGACCTACTGCTGGCAGCTCTGTTGATGTAGAGGGACAAGTCAACAAATCAACAGCTTGGCCATGCCAAACTCATCACACAACGCTCAAACTGTGCTGCACTGCCTCATCCACACATAGACAGATATAGACAAGAGTTTTCACATGTACATACCTGCAGCACAAACACATACGTGCACTTACGCTCCTGTAATTAAACACACAGTTACACATGAAACACCCAAGTTTGCCACTAATGTGTTTGAGTGTGTTTATCTATGTTTACAGAGCGCTAACATGATACAGTCGCTCAGTTCACAGCCAGCAGCTTGGCGGCTGCCTGATTTAATTTTTCAAAGGCTAAGAATAGACTTTTACAGGTCCCCCCTCCTGGGCCAAAGCAAACACCAACACATTTTCACAACAACAACAACAGAGGCTCTGAGAGTCAGTCAGAGCAGCCAAAGACAGGGCCCCAAAGAGGCCAGAATTAACTACATCAGTTTCTAGCAGGCAGGGAGGTTTGTACTATACTAATATAAATATATTCCTCTTTGTCATCCATCTCTGTTCTGCCGTCTGAAATGTAAAATGTAGCCTACCCCCACAAAGAAACCGCTCTGAAATGTGGCATGTAAATGTCTGATGTATTTAATCTCCGGGCAACACATGTAACTGCTCATGTTTTATTAGCCAAGCCAAATGTTTAAAATGACTGAAAATACTTACTTACGTATTTTAAAAGGAACAGTGTGCTTGCCATGTCTCTACTAACCGGGCTGGAGGAGATATGCATGTACAATGAAAAAGCAAGTAATGATAAAGGTCTGTTGCAGGCCTTATGGGTAAAAACTGGGTCATGTACTTGTCAAAGTAACTACAGGGGAGACAGATGTGTGTGTTCAATGGGACAGAGACAGAACGGTTGCAATAACTCAGCCCACCGCTCAGGAAAATGATGACTTTATTGGCTACCTGTCAACAAGCTATGCCTTTGGAGAAGATACCGTATCAGAAAAGGGTGTTTGTGCCTGTATGTGTGTCTGTGTGTTTGTGTGTCACGACTGGTCACGGTCAATGACATATATATAGCAATCAATTAGGGTGTGTCCTGAGGTTTCTGGGTAAAGGTTCTTTCCTCTTGACAAGGTCAAAAACACAGAGCCTCAGATAATAATGAACCTTCTGGAATATGAAAGAGGGGGAAAAAGATGAAGTGCGTCTCATTTTCTGACATTTCTGGCTGAAATATTATCAAAGACTCTCATGTGGGGAAGCATTAAGGCCTAACCTTGAAGAATAGCCTGTGCTGTGTCACCTGTGTGTGTGTATGTGTGAGAGAGTAAGAGCAGGGGCCTCTTAGAGCACTAATGACAGCTGATGATAGGCTGAGAAGAACAGCTCTGTGACTGATGAAAGCTTCTGCAATGCTGAGGCAGAGAGAGAGAGAGAGAGGGGTTAGATTGTGGTGGGGTGGACCACAGCGCAGGAAAGATAACGCCAATGACACGGCTGTTTCACTATTTAACACTTGCTTGGCCAACACACTGACAATGAAAGTGACTACTAAAGTAAAAGTTGGACCCAATGAACTGATATCACCTGATTTTTTGAATGTTAAACTATATTTAAAAAATGAATAATGAAAAAGTGTGGTTTATTGGACATGAATATTTAATGTTATTACAAAACACATCATTCTTCAAGGACTTAAAAAGAAGGTTTCAGAAGCTCTCTTCTTGGGCAGTCATGTTTTAGATACACTAACTTGCAACAGGTCATGGGAAATATCCATTTGTCCCATGAGTTGATGGGAGTGGCTGTCTGCAGGGTGATATTGGCCGTATCCCTCTGGCCCTGATGGTCACTAAAATGTTTTGATGAGCATAAAAATGATGTGAACCATATGCCATGGGCATGTCAGTCACATCTTAACACTTATTAAATCAGACACTTTGGATTTGGGCCTGAGGCAGCGCCTTCCACCGACTACCAGCAAAAATTAAAAAACCAATAAAGTAATTTCTCATGGAAGAACACTGTCATGTCGGTCGGACTTTGCTCCGCTTTGTACTTTGGCTACATGAACAGCATTTGGTTTAACAGTGTAGCTTATAAGAAATTACTCATTTAAGTGCCCACATTAGTTGGATTTAAATCTACAAGCCAGAAAAATGCTTAAAACTCTTGAAGCGCGATGGAGAAAAGCTGAAACAAGGCTGTGACCGATGACGGCTGACTTCATCAACGAGGAACTTCAAAGGCCAGCTAAGTCTCTACTGTATAGCCTCGGGCAGACTACTCATCAATCTGGAGACAGCACTGAGGTGGTGCTATACATCCAGTAGATAGCATCATACATCAAACAAAGTCTGGAAATACTACCCGGCTCTTTGGCTGCAGCAGAAAGCTATCTGGTTTTAGCCCACACACGGCCTCACATGGAAAATATACATATGAAATGTTTAAAATACACTAACTGTATGTTTTTTGTTTGTTTTTTTCCATTTGTTTTAGTAGCAAAATCTCACCTGACAATCATCACAGTGAACCTGCAGGTTTGAAACACTACAGGGGTGTTCAGTGAGCTTTCTTGACCAGGGTCAAACGTGCACCTGGTGGTGCTGGACTGTGAATAACATGTGAAACATTCAATACTCCTCAATCTTGATGTGTTTGCGTCCTCTCATTCCACTGCTGAATAGTTGGAGAGTGTGTTAGAGGGGAGTATGTGCTACACCCAGAAAAAAAGTGTGTGGAAGTCATCGTCTTACTCAATTACACCTGATAAGAGCTGGTTGGAGCTGAACTATCAGGTGTTATCAGATGTTATAAAAAAAAACAAGAACTTCTGCAATGTGAGATTCTCTCTCTCGCTCTCACTTTGTACATGTGTGTGTGAGTGTGGGTGTGCGCTGATGGGGGCAGAGACATACACACATGATTACTTGTAGATAGAAGAGACGTGGAGCCCATTGGAGAGACGGAGCTGTACAACTCTCTAAACTCATTGCTAAGTGAAATACAGCCTCGCTATCACTGATCATACATGGAGCACTGTGTACAGTAGGTGACAGCATACAGATGCTCTGTTGATACAGTACACCCAGACAGCAGACACATCCTGTATGCATTATAGAGGACATGGCACCACCAGGGAGCCCACACGCCACACACAGAGTCTTCAGCCTTCAGGCTCGGAGCAGAAGAAGCCTCCATGGTGAAATGCTGTAATTGCAGCTTAACTGTCCAGCACAAACACAAACAATTTGGTCATATCCTGCACAGATGCAAACAAACAAAGGAAGGGGAAGAAAAATACAAGTGCAACATCAAATATCTGATGCTGTCATCACAGCTACCGCTTTCCGATAGCAGTATCACACCAGTGAAGTAGAACTTTTACAGGCGTTACAGTAAAACAAATAAGATGAGAGGCAAAACTGCAGTTAATTAGATATTTGACTTCTGACAGGACTGTTAGCGGAATTAATAAAGGAGCAGTAGACTGAAGTAACAGGCAAAGGAATGAAAGTGAGCAAGAGTGCAAGAAAGAGAGGGGGGCAAGAGACCAAACAGAGGAGAAACGGGAGGGAGAAGGGTAACGTCTGAGTGTAGGAGACCCAGGAATGTTAATCCTCTTTGTATGTCTCCCAGCAATGATTAAACTTTTCTAATATCAGGCATGACGAGAAAAAACGGGTCAGAAATGGGTCAGCTGAGGGAGAAGAGGAAAAAACAAGAGCAAAGCCAGTGGTTATGCTCACAGCAGCGCAGCTTTATAATCACACAATGCAAAGCCGCAAACAAGCCGGGGTCACTGCCTGCAGGCATTCATGTACAGCAAAGACCCGGTGTTAGTTTGCATGCCCCAACAACACTGGGCTGGATGTATGTCAGCAGTGAAGAAGACATGCATACTGTATCTACAGCCTAAATGAAACCAAACGACAGTGATGTGTGACACATGCTGGCCTGGTTAACCATTCACCACATGCCAGCCAGGGCCACGTGACATAAGAAATACATCATGCCTGCTGCTACTGTGTGAAAATGGCCTGAGAGGCTGGCAGGCTGAGTGGAGGAGTCACAGAGAACCACTTAGCAGCTACGCTAGGCTAATCAGAGGTGAGAGGTCAACACCAAACTATGTGTGTTTAACCCCTACACTTCCTGGAAACTGTGCTCTCTGGAGGAGGATGAAGAGACGACGAGCGCACATTTTCCACAGCACGGAGATCACCGAGGCTCTGGGGACTGGACGTATCTCTCTTTTTCTCTGCATTTCTATTTTTTTTCCCATCCCAGTCCGTCTTCCCCCCAACTCCTGCTCTCACCACTTTCAATGAGCTGCATCATTACCAGCAGATATAAAGACAGGGCAGACGGAGCGCGGCACAGGGAAGCGAGGGGGGCACAGGGTGTGTTAAAGGAAGGGGTGGGGGGGGCATGTATGTGTCTGTTACGCACTGGTGTCAGCAGGGAGACAGATTGGAGAAGTATTTCCTTGCCTGTCAGAGGAAAGGCCCTCTCACAGGAGGGCTCAGACATCATAAATCCTCTGTGATTCTTTCCATGCCCCTCTCTCTCCCCTCTTTCTCTCCCCCTCTCTCTACATCTCTCTCTGAGCACAATTTCTAGATGCAGTGTCGAAAACAATCCGATTCATAATTTCCCCTGAGTGGCTCTGTGAATTAAGACCCTCACACAGCTTAGCCGGCTTCACTTTCACACGGTCAATTCATCAGCGTCTGTGGTCACACACACTAAAACCTGCAGTAACCTCCAAGCTTGTCAGGCACCCAGAGCAACCTCACTGGATTGTCTCCACTGATACTTCATTAAGCTCTAAACGTACCATTTATCTCTGTGATTCTGTCATCTATTACTATGTTAAGTGTTATGGTCAAGTACTTTTTTTATGGGGCCTTTATTGTGAAATACATAGACCCAGTTAGGCTCTTTCACACGCTCTCACTTGGCTCTATATATATATTCTTCCATCAAAAGCAGTGCAGCCCCTGATCATTAACATTCTTACATTGAAGAGCAGTTTTATCACCCCAACCACACCAAGCGGATGCTCCCTTTGAAGTTGTGTTACAGCCAGCATCAGGCTTGTGTTCCTACTAACCGCACGTGTGTCTGCAGGATGTCTAACTGCTGCTAATCTAATAAAGACGCCGCTGTGGAGTAGCCACACATACCGAGCATTGAAACCCTACACAGCGAGGGCGAGTAAAAATAGTTGAATCCGGTTGTTTGACGGTGAGAAAAGCCACCGTTGATCTGCTAAGTGTCTGATAGAAGGATTTACACCCTCACCTCTGGACCAGTTCACTCATCAGGCCATACACGTTCCTCAGATTCTTTGCTGGGTGGGGAAAACCCACTGCACAAAGCCCTTCCCATAAGTGATGGACTGTTCACGCTCAAAGGCACACAAGACAAAGTGAAGCACGAGATATAAAAACTTTGTATAAAGAGATACACAGGTGCCAGCCAATATTTATTTATACTGCACGTGACTGCCCTCTTCTGGTCCGAGTCCTTTTAAGGGATTTCTTACTGTAAGTGAATGCTTTGGTTTTAAAAAGAAAAAGGTGGAATTTTTCATACTGTGTTTACAGTTTACATCCAGTAAGTTTTACTATCCGTTCAACCTTTTCATGGTTGTAACAATAGCACAGCATTTAAGAGGAAGACCACACATAGTCTAAGAATACTGATGAATGTTTTCAGCACGTTTGCAGTGGTGAGGAGTGTGAAGCACAAAATCTTCCCAAAAAAGGAACCAGCCAGCCAAAAACCTGACCTTTTTATAAACTTGAAAACTTCACTGGGTCTAAGA
Source organism: Trachurus japonicus (assembly GCF_045865225.1). Taxonomy (NCBI): domain Eukaryota; kingdom Metazoa; phylum Chordata; class Actinopteri; order Carangiformes; family Carangidae; genus Trachurus; species Trachurus japonicus. Next base: position 17,480,163 of record NC_140921.1, on the reverse strand, counting down.
TTAGATTAATTTGTCCAAACCACCTTGTTTGTTGGCTTGAAGTAGCACAGCACCTGCTCCAATATGGTTTGCATCCATGTGAGGCCTGACAGGTTGATCCAGCCTTAGGAGTTGGAACACAAAAAGCTTTGATGTTATCAGAAGCTTGCTGACATAAGGCAGACTACATGAATTTTGAGTTTAGCCTCAGCAAGTCAGTTCCAACAGAGACGATGTCAGCTCATACAGAACTAAACCTAAAAACCCAGTCATCTGTCTCTTTAAAATACAAGCAACAGGAAACTACACAACAGCTATACTGTATAGTCTACAGGCAAATCAGGCTGATCGCCAATGTGGACACTGCCATTCACAAGTCCAAAAGGAAGACTGGCATCACATAATCACAGGAACTTTAATGGTGCTCCCAGTGAGAGATGCAAACCCGCCTGACACCAACACTTGAAAAGCAAACTGAAATTCAAACTACTGCAACTGGTGCGGTGCAGTGCACTGACAGCCAGTGGTTTGACAGATAGACCACCGACCCCCTGTCATGGCAGCAATTACAGTCTTGACCAAAACCTTTGCAGACTCACAAAGACATTAAAATATGACCAGCAGTGTTAGTATGAGCGTTCTCTGAAACACAGTTTCTCCCAAATTTTTCCTCATCTGTCAGAGTAGCAGCTTCACGTAGTTTGTGGAAGGCACTCTTCAAAGTATCAGCAATACCTGACAGCTTACCTGCCTAATTAGATCTAACTGGAACTGCTGCGACACCAATTTTTCTTTTTCCAAAGCCTTCATCAACTGTTCCTTCTATATGTGTAATCTATCCTTCTCCGTTTACAAAAAACACTATTTTTGCTGCTCAAAGATCAAAGTTACTGTAAGAGGAACCACAGACTCACCAACACTGTCACTTGGACTCAGCAATGTAGCTGGCAAAACACCATTTTCCATCAAAGCAGCCCTCAACAACCCTTTAATTTCCTCCTGTAACCATATGTCTCCAGCATCAATCCCATAATGCTCAATGAGCTTCAAATTTGCTCTTTTATATGACTTTTTAAAAAGTTCATAAGACTGAACAAAGCTAGCAACCGTAGCCATAACAAGACAATACTGACCACTGAGGTGAAGTGGAAATGAGAAGGAAAAAGGCAGAAACATCAAACTAACTGACCAAACCTATACACACACAAACTAATCTCAATTACAACCTACAGGTCTCCAAAAGGTTTCAAACATGCAGCTTCCTGAAACTACTTACTCAAACCACCAACTGCAGTAATACTGTACATAATAAACCTTTCAGCATTAGAACATTTACTGGATGAAGATGGACAGACAAGCCCCTAATTTGTCTGTCTGTCGATACTAAAAAAGCAAGTCACTATCTAGTCATTTCTCGTTTTGTTGTGTTGCTGCATCATGAGGATTTGGGTTTCCTAGGAAGGAAGAAATAAACTGAGTTCATCTTGGCCAGGACTAAAACTGCTGTTTCGTAGCTCCAAAAGCCCCCAAGGTCTCTAAGCTCTCAGCTAAAGCTCTGACTGCAGGGACCAAGTCAGGCATTCACTGTGTTACATTCCCTGTCTTGTCCAGGGGTATCGGGGAAGCAACAATGAATGAAATAACAGAACGAGGTCAAAACAGAAACATAACTCAGGTCCAGGATGAAAAGAAGCAATGAGTTTTATTATCAACTTAAGACCGGCAGCCATGTGCTGGGAAAACCACACGATGAATGAGAACGAAAAAACAACCAGAAAACAACCCAACAGGCAGGGACACATGGCCACAATGCCAAGATCCACATGATCCAGACCCACACTCCTCCTGCAGCTGATATCAAGGGGGTAGAACGGACTACGCACAGACGTAACTCACAGGTGGCCATATTGGGTGAGGCAACGTGCTCTGACTCTGGCTGCAGTAGATGGGTGATCCGGTCATCTGCACTAAAAAACATTTAGCATTTCTGACGTTCACAACATACCAAACCGTTTGAATATAGGTCAAAAACAGGTTCTGGTTATTTGATTAGAACAAGCACCAAATAGCCTTAATGCTCTGAGCGAGCGAGTTGACCGATCACTTCATACAGATGGGCGCATCCTAGAAACCCTACTGTTTAGTGTAGCCATTGCATGCCACTTTGCAGATCTGTGCCCCCACTCCTGAAAGGAAATGTTTTTGAACGAACAGGAAACTGTTGGTCTCCTCTCTGCTGTCAGAGGGCACGGAGCTGATTTTCTGATTATCTTTAAAAACACAAGATTTTTATTACAATAACAGAACTCAGCCGTAGGCAACAGTGCTTTGGAATACTAAGCAGGACAAAGCCAGCGCAGCCGCTGCATAGCACAGTGCACAGATCCTTGTGCTGATGATGATGATGGAGGCCTCAACACGCTGCTAACCTGTATGTCATACATCACATTTCAGGTGTACATAAAAGGTCAAGTGCTATGAGAAAGTGTAGGTCTTGTGCTTGTGGACTTATTGCCCTTTGGTTTCTCCCTCACACCCCTCCCTCCCTCATTTGACTTCCTCTCCTCTTAGGTTCCTGCAGAAGAGGAGAGGGTCCCATGTGTTCGCTCATCTGTCCCTTGACACACATTTCCTAAACAAGCACTCTCCAAAACACTGCTGGTTGCCATGGCAGTGCTACTGACCTGAGTAAATAGTAGAGGGGGAATAATGTCCTTAGAGGGGGGGAGTGTTGAATGTAGTGGGGGCAGTAACATATGTGTCTGTGTCTCTTTGCCACTGCACTGCCCCCATGGGAGAGCTGCCTGGCAGAATTATTACGGTCTGTGCAAACACACGCTGACATCTCGACTTCAGCCAGCCTCGCCACACACGAACAAGCACACACAGACACGCACACAGTCGCACACATTTGCGGCAGCTGTACATAAACACATGCAAGTGTACACACATTTTGCTTGTTGTCCGCCACAAATGCTCAGTTATGGTGGTGTCAAGTGTTTTGCAGATGCTCACTGCTGGTCACCGCTGCTAAGCCACATGTGCTCATTATAGTAATTGCATATTTCCTCGTGTTTGTTTACAGAATGACTACTAGGGTTGGGCGGTATGAGCAAAATCTTATATCACGGTATGAGTAATTTCATATCACGGTAACGGTATATATCACGGTATGTTTTTTTCCCCCTGTAAATTCAAGTGCTTAAAATAACCATACTGTCGCATTTGATCATTTTCCTCTTTTATGCAATTATATAAAAAGAAATCACAACATCACAAATTTGCATTTTACAAAAATGCCTACGGTCTGTGCTGTCTATGGCTGTTCAAACAGGTCAAACCGGGAAAATCAAAGAAGTTACTTTAGAGTTCCTAAGGTAGTAAGTAACCTTTACAGTCTATGGTAGTACGGGCTCAAATGTCAACAACTGACGGAAAAACGGTGGGTGGGAGGGACGGAAGTGACCATAATAAACAGTGTCCTAGGCTAGCCTGTCCTACAGTAAAAATGGCACATAGAAAGAGGAGTAAAGCAATATGTTAAGCGGCAATATATATTTAAGCATCAAAGATGTTCAATCAAACCCACATAGTTTGAAATAACGTTTAAAACACACACAGCCAGTGTCACAACTAAGCATAAAAAGCCCGCTAGCTTAATGCTAACGTATAATGTAAAACACCATAGACGGGCTAACAGAAATTAGCATTGCTTATAACCTGACTTACTCCTCTTCTGAAAAACTCTGACAAGTCAAACTTAAGGATGTGTTAGAGGTCTAATTCATCTGTCTAAACATCAGAACTATGACACATGAAACGGTAAACAGCTGATCGATCGAAACGGCTGGAGTGAATTACTTTCACTTTTCACTTTTTCGTCTTGTTGGGCGGGTCGGGCTGCCTCCGTTTCCTCGTGACTCCCACTCATGGATGTATTATATTATGCTCCCACTTCTGCTTTCACTCTCCGCCTCCGCCATGATTGTTATCACTCTGCACTCCGGTAACCGGTAAAGCTGTTTCTTCTTCGTCGTGCTCATGCAACCACGCCAAGCAGTCTGCTGCAGTGCCGGCTCCCCCGTGTGTCGAGGCGGTCTAACTACAGTGACTTCAGAGAGATGCCGCAGACATCTGCTCTTTCTCCGGTATAAACGGTATTGCAAAATCTCTACCGGTAGACATTTTATACCGTCACACGGTATAATACCGTCATACCGCCCAGCCCTAATGACTACTTGTACATCTGAAATAAACCACATCTACTGTCTCTGCCTCCTAATCTTATTTAGTCTATTACACGTGCAAGCACAAAGGTAAAGCATGTTTAGTCTAGTTCCTCTAAATTCTACATCAATGAAAATAAAGAGGTCCTCAGAACATTCGAAAACAGGTTATGAGTCAGTGTATAAGGTAATGACCAATTACAGTGCAGCCACACATACAGTATCCATGGTTACTACTTGAGGCACTGATATTGACATTTGGGCTGATTTTAAAACATTGAGTGTGAAGTAGTGCAGTGGTGTGCACACATGGACACATCCAAGTATACACAAGCACATACAGTACATTTGTATTTCAATACCTGTGAGGTCCCTCATTAAGAAAACTGTACAATAACTCGGGTTACAACTAGCCAAAATATCCACACTTCACGCTCCAAAAATGTCCCCACTCTCAAGGTCTGAAAATGAGACTGGCCCTTTCTTTCTTGCATACACACTCTCTCTCACACACACACACACACACACACACTCACATAATCAGTCACAGGGCACCACTGAAGCAGCTAAATGTCAATTAGACACTGATGAGAGACATGAATGAAGGAATGTAGGACTAAGCGAAAGTTTAGTCCTTACTTGTCCAAAGTCCACTGTGATTTCCATTTTTCAATCTCAGAGCTGAGGAACATAGTCTAACCTGTGGACCCTCCTGCGTCCCCTCAACCACACTGTTTGCATATCACACCGCCCAGCAATAAATCTTTCTTGATGTATCCTTGTTTTAGTCGGCACTGCGCCGTGTGTTTGTATGCACACTTAGATTTGTACTTATATGAGTGTGAGGGAGTACAGTATGGCAGGGAGCGTTTTTTTTCCTGGTGCACACATCCCATGAGCATACTGTATGTGCCCTCAGTGGCTTTTATTGCGTATATAAAACCAGTGATTAATGGAAGTCAGGATGGCAGATGAAAATAAAAATGTCTTTGGTCTTTTAAGGATTTAGTGCATTTGTGAAGTTGCAGTATAAAAGCGTTCTGCCAAATACTAAGGTTTCATCTAAAATAATCTTTGATTCAATTTGCCCTAGTTTTCATTTTAGGTCTCTTAATCTCCTCAATTTTCTCAAGTCCCAGTTCTTATGCCAGCCGTCTTTAGACTTACATGAATATCATATAATTTGAAAATGTCAGCTTCATCAAAGTAGAGCTATGATGATAAAGCAAAGCTTAAAGAGATTTACGGCTTCTGTGACACATGTGAGCTGCCTGTGGTTTTCTTTCCATGTAGGACACACAAATGACAACAGACAACAAGCAGGCTGGGAACGAAGTTAACTAGTTCCTTGGTTACCACTAAGTAGCTCAAAAACAATCCATAAAACACACCTCAGTGCACTTTATGGACACATTAAGCATAGTTGGAACACCCAAAGGACCAATTCACGTGCATGGCAGAACTACCCATTGCATCATCAAAAAGCAATGACAGGCTGGTCTATCTAAATCATACATATGTGATGTATGACCCTACCCAGCTCTCACTTCTGACCCAGTGGGGGCCTCTCTCCAAGCCTGAGCCAAGTCTTAGTTGGCCCTACATTACGTACCTAATCATCCCGGGTCTAAAGACCACATCTGGAGCTAACCAAGACCTCCAGGCCCGAGGCGAGCCAGAGTACAGCCCGTCATGGTCAACACATGCTGCGGCAGAACAGCTAAAGCACCTGGTCTCTGGATACTGGAGCCCAAAGTCTGCAGGCACAGGACACAGTTACAGAGTGATGTTTCAATCTGCATGGACTGACTGGCCAGACTGGTAACAATTAATTGTCCATATGCAGCAAACAAACGAATGAATCACATTAAGTATATTTCATCTGTTCATTTAGGACGTGTTACTGCTGTGTAGACAGAAGAATGGCAGGGCGGTCGTCTCTAAGCGTTTGGGGAAAAAATGGGATTCTGTGTGTGTGGTCACATGTGAGTGTGTAACTGTATATTTACACAGACATGCATACAGTATTCGAAAATTGGCCGGTGTATTTTATGTATGTGTGTGCTGGGAGGTTCTTGGCCCTAAGTGTTTATGATTATTCTTTATCAGAAAGCCTAAATGAACATTAGCAACATGAGTACTGCCTGTGTCAGTCTCAGCACTCCATAAATCTCCTCCCCGCCCTGTCCCTGGCTGATGACACATGTCTCTGTCTCGCTAAACATCTTGTTCCAAAACGTTCCTCGTTCCAAATGCCACGTCAGTATGGGCCACATTTTCATTAGCCGGGCCAGAACACACACACACACACAGCACTTTGCTTATATATACGCAGTACCCACACAGAGGCACACACAGTACCACACGCATGCATGAGAAAAACACACGCACAAAACAGTGAAACAAGGGAAACAAACACACGGGCAAACAAAAGCATAATCATCATAATCCGAAAATCCCTTCTTTATGTAATCAACTTTTTACTGAAGTTGCTCCACAGTAGTCACACAAACAGAAGGAACTTTAGACTGGACAGAGAAATGAGGCGTTCTGCGATGTTACATGAAACAGAAGACAAGAAAAACTTCACAGGGGCAGATGTGAAACAACTGGACACACAGCAGCAGCAGCCAACCAGACAGCACTGGTGACGGTGTGGTCAGCAGTCTTCTGCCTGATGGAGCTCCAGCTGCGACTAAGCAAATGGCTCATTAATTGAACTGCGATGGACGTACAGGCCTGGACATCTGAGACCCACACTCACCTGAGAGGCATGATCTAAGAATAACATTCACACAAAAATGACAATGTTGATCTCCGTATCACCTGACATGGTTCCCAGGATGCTCAAGTGTGTGTCCATCTGAGAAACATGATCACAGACCACAAAATGAGAGCCAAACATGCAGACACACATCAGACAGCACCACCTTGGCACAGCTGTCAATCATGTCTTGGCAAAGCACGGCAGAAATGGAGGAGAAAAATGTAGGAAATGTCGGATATTGAATTAGCAGCAGTCTTCGCACTCACACAAATGGACACATCATACAAAGTACACATACAGTGAGGTTAGCGTAGCCCTCACAGGTAATTCTGTTTGATGGCTTTAACAAGCCACCACTTCCATTCCTCTCAGACTGTCTGTTTAAACACTTGCAGGATAATATTGAATTTTCTGTTTGGTCAGGCCAAATTGGCCATTTGGCTAACGAAAAGGAACAAGGTAAGAAGTTATGCACCGCAGATCCCAAGGTGTACAGCAGGGTGGAGCAGTCCTCAGAGGTGATACTGTCACATTTATGAATTTTTGAGGAGTGATGGAGGACGAAAGGTTCAGTGTTTTCGTTTTGAAAGAATTCAAAATATGCATGCATGTAATATATTCTAGTTTTTCTAGTTTTTTCAGAGAACCTGCAATCCAAGGGTCATTTCAACAGTTGGCCTGTTTTTGTAGCACATTTCTGTGGATCCATTTCCCTCCACTTCTTCCCTGAGCTCCACGGGTCACTGCAAGTTCAAAAGTCATTTGACTAAATCTGATTTTTCCTTCTTTCCCAAAAGGTTGACCTAGTCTTCAACATAGGGGAAAATTAGCGTATCCAATGCTGTTATTTCTGGCTAAATGTTTTGTATATGTTTAGATGCACATCAAGATAATTTGCCTGTGACATACAAAAAAATTGGCAGCAAAGTGGCAAAAACTGTTGCTTTGTCTGTGTGATCAATGTAGCAGTACAGGGGCTGAGAAAAACAGACTATTTTGACAAAGACAAAATAAGAAAATAAATAAAGTGAAAGTATGTGTCAATGATTTTCCTTTTTTCAAATTTGTTACATGTTCTGAAAAGCACAAACATAAAATGATGTCCACATTTAATACATGTGTTATCATTTCAAGGTTCATCTCACAGTTTTGAGTGTTGAACCTTTTCATAAAACAACAAAATCTCCCCATCCCTTTAATTTCTTGGATCATAACATGTCCAACATATTGACTTTAGTCAAAAACATTTTTTTTTGTTTTTGCGCAAAATCGTTAATTCAATCTACACCAGATGTGAACGGAAGCATCATGTGGCTTCAGCTTTGATACTCTAAACTCTTTGGCTGTGATGTGCAAGAATATTTTGTAACAAAGAGAAAAAGGGGAAGTGAGCCATTATTCTGGAAAAGTGATCATAGAAAAGTTGTTTTGAACCTGGCTGCATGATCGTATTCTCATTGATGCACTTTATCTAAATGTTGCTGTTTGCTGTTGTTGTTGGTGGTTTTGAGTGTGGTGAGTGAAAGCACAGCAAACGGATGGGTTGATGGGTGAGCTTGCAACATAAAATTATTGATTTTTTTTCCACTGTATTGTTCTGATTTAGATTACACAAGTTTCCGTCCTACCACAAACACACACACACACACAGCCCCTGCTGTGGGCCCCAGGTAGCCCATCAACCCACCACCGTATCTCATCATCTCTTGGACAAAGTGACTGCTGAAGAGAACATTTTAAGCACAGGTCAAAAAACCTCAACAAACACGCACGCACACTCACAGGTACAGAACATGAACGTCCATGACACGCATGCACGCAGACATGGTTGAGACTACACAGAGGACCTGCAGCATACGGTCCCTGTAAATGTTTTTGTTCAGTTCCAACCACAAGACCATGAGTTCAGTCTCGTTAGCTGGAAAGCCAAGAGTCTTTTGTTTAGAAGAAAGAGAATAATGGCTTGTTGGAAAGGGTTACCCTACTTTACTTTCATGCCGGTGGTTGTTACGGATTTCTGGGGATTTAGAATAAAGCCATTTGAGGATCATGTCATTGTTCGGAGCGGCATGGATACACGGGGAATGGAAATTCACAGAGCTTAGGTAGAGCTTGCAGTTCAACATGTTTGGAAATGATGACGGAGAGATTAATGTGTAAAGTCAAAGTCAACCGTAGGTATGTCTATGTACATATTGTGCAATCTAAATACAGGAATTTCAATGCATACATACACACAGACATACTTTTAATCTGATGCTTGTGGGAAAATACATAGGCTCAGACGCTCAGTACAGTATTGCTACCTATATACCAAAGAGATCTAGATAAGATGCTCTGGAGCTAAAGGAAACTTTGGGAGCGATTTGCTGAGTGGAAGGCTGGGATGTGATGAGGTAGAAAGTGGGATTTAAGGGATTAGGATGACCCCAACTCCCAGTAAGAGCCAGAGAGGAGCTCACACATGAGTCACACAGACTGTTGGCCAGGCAGCAAAGTACTATACAAGGCTGAGAACATGAGTGACCCACTGCAAAAGCATGCTCAGCAACCAGCGTGGAGAAAAACACACGCTGCATAGCACACAGCACGTAAATGCATGTATGTACTGTAACATAGTTCAATTCCTCTGGGTGTACACAAATACATACACGCAGTCTCACACACAAATACAGGCAGATGAACAGCAATTCAGTGTTTAAATTCCAGAGAGACATCTGTAATGAGGACTGAGTCATTTGGATTTAATTATGGGCAACCAAGTGGAAAAGGTGGAGTAAATCAACTCAAAGTGATTTCAGTAAAGAAAACTCAATTCCAGTGTGCAAACTAAGTTGTGCTATGAATGTAATTAATGTTTGTTTAAATAGAAGCACTCAGCTGATTGTGTCATAAAACACTGCTGAGGTTGCGACTTCGCTCTCTGTCATGCTTGAACATTTGTCTTTCCTTTTGTGTCCACGAGTATGGTGTGAAACTATGGTGTTCTATCGCCATCTTGTGTTACATCATGCTTCCTACAACAGGCCTTCATCTGAACATCACATTTAAAGGTGTACAGAAATGGCCGTTTGTCCTGTTTGTTGCGCCGAGGTGTCACGAGTTGCCGCACAAGTTTACCTGTGTAAGGAAAACAAATTTGATTGGCCGTTATCGAGCGGGCGGGATATTCGATGCTTGGGGCGAGACCGAGCTCGGTGTGTGTGTGCATGTCTCAGACGTTTGATTGATGGATGACGGATCCAATATCAGTGGCTGATGAATCGTGCGCAGGCTGACGTATAATCCCTGCGCCTGCATTATCCAATGCGAAAATCCACAACACTTTCATCCCGGATTTACTCAAAAATAGAATTTTGCGTAAAGTTTGGGCTACATCGTCTGATAGATGAGTTACACAAATGTTAGGACCCACAGTGGGCTCAAATTCAATTTTCTTTTCTGTACAGCTTTAAATGCTGAGAGAAAGCTGCTTAAAGGTAGTCTGATGCGTGAAATAACTTGTGCATACATGTTTGGATCATCCTGATAATAATAAGGTTAATCAGAATAGCATTAGCAGGTGTCAAATCACTTTTTATTATTCTTTTTGCTAAACAAAAACAGACTTTAGCCCTTTTGTATGTTTGTTCTTCAGGACTGGATGATTTCATCTTAGTATCAGTCTGAGAGGGAAAGCAACATTTAAGTGTCACATATGTGTCACAACACAAGTTGTAGACATATAGAGCATAACCTTCAACAAAAGCTTTCAGGAGAGGTGACAAGCTGAAGTCTGAAGGCCATTGGTATGGGGCAAATATTGGTGGTAACTGCACTGTGTTCACATTTCCTCTAGATGGCCGTAGCTACTAACTGAAGAGCAGAGGGTTGATAAAAAAGGAGACACAGTATATATGCAGTGCCACAAGAGACATGAAAAATGCCTCCAGGTCAGCAAAAGTCAATGCACTGATTATTCCCTAATGAGGAAAGTACACCATTCAAGTGGCTGTAACAGCAAACCTATGTTATTTAGAAGGCCACAGGCTATATTTGATGTTACTGTGGCATGCTGAGTGTTGGCATGCAAATTAGTTTGAATTATAACAAAGTCTTGGTGTTAAATAAATAAATAACATAGACTTTGATTCACAACTCTCCAAATAATTTGTTTCTCGCTCTGCAACTGCAGGACAGGATCTCATGCATATTAAAAGTGTGCAGGTGTTGTTAGTGTAAAAATACAGCTCCAGACATCTGATGACAAGTATCATGTTTGCGCAGTGGGGATGGCATAGATCTGTCTGCCACCTCGCCGCATAAATCATTTTCACGGCACACAAGTTCGAGGTCACGCAAAGTCACTTTCGTCACTGCTTTCTTGATTTGTCGTAATGAGAATAAGGAAAGATTAAAAGTAAATGATTTGAGCAATGTATTTACTTAATACTGACAGGGTTTGAATAAATGAAGTGACGGGCTTTTAGAATTAAACAAAGCTTAAGTAGAACTGTTCATGCGTAAACAAACACACTCTATTTTACCTATGTAAGGCATGAGGCACGTACAAATATACTGTATGTCTTAGTTGCTGTAATAAGTCATGGATAGTAAAGGAAGGAGATGTTAATCACATGGGTAAATTAGTGTTTTAGTTGACGTTGTGGATATCAATTACTCTTCTGTCCTCGCTCTTTCTTTGTCGCTTGGTGTTGAGGTTGATGACAGGACCACATTAATTTTGATTTAGCTTCTGTGCGCTCTCAGTGTCAGCTGTCCTCTATATATGACTGTAAGCGATCTGAGCTGGAAGTGTCAGAGTTGCTGATGCTCCTGAAACCAAATCCATCTCTCTAGACCACCCCTCACCTGTTACCAATAAACACTTTATTGCAGAGAACATGGACCCATATTTGTCCGTATCCTTGCGGTTCTATGTTCGCCTAACTCATTACACACACTAGTATGCACACAGCACATTCATGCACGTACCTTTGTGTGTCCCAGTAATCGTTGTCATGCTACAGTACGTCTCTGTCTCTGACCTGTGGGTGGTGGACAAATAAAGGCATATCAGTTTTGTAAATAGTTTTGAAACCACAATTCTTGGAGCTGTCCTTGCCCCCCCCTCCTTCCAACTATAATGGGCAACCCACCCCGCTCAGGCTTGCCACCAACTGGCAGCGCCAGCAGGCTGCCCCCGGACCTTGGAGCAGTATCAAGCGGACTGGGGGCCAATATCCCCGCAGCCAAAACCCAACAGATGCATTGCACTGAAGCCGACATCACAAAATCAGGGGGCTAACGTTTGAAATGTTCTCCCCTCACACATAAACACGCGCATATTCACATCTAAATATAAACACAGCCTCAGCTAGGGAGTTAGCAGATGAGTGGAAATAAAATCTGGTGTATCAATTTAATCTCTGATGATTTCTCTTTGCCCTTGCAGCATTTATCTAAGGCCTGAGCTTTCCACCGAGTTCCATTTGTAATAGAAAAGATGAGGGTCCTCCCAGTGCTGGACAAGTTAACAGCAATATTATCATTAACTTTACTAATATATTTTAAGACTATTCGCAAAAATATTAAAGCTGTTATCAGAAGCGTTAGAGTTTACATTGTGTTTTGTTAATAATTCACTGTTTGAGCCTTTTTTACTTGTGAGCATATATAAGTCTGGAACATTTACTATAGATCACTGTAAGCACTCAAACTATTCACAGAGACCACTGAAGAAACTTTTATGTGGATGAGAAGCTCCTCACATCATTGTGATCCACATCCAACACACCAACTCTATAGATTAATTAATAAAAAAAAAAATCGCTTATTATTTTCAAACATCATATGCCCAAAGGGAATAAAATGTCTTGGTACTGTTTTGTATTCAAGGACGAGTCTTGATCACGTCACTATTCAATATTTCAGTGTGGGCTGTTATCAGCTGAAGTAACACATCTGTCACTGACAGAGTTATAAATCAAATTTATACATTTTTCCCCTCGTGTCCATCTCCGCCTCCCTCTGTCTCTCTCCTCACAGAGACAGTTTGATCTATATGACATCGCACAGCTGATCACTGCCAGTCAGTGAGGGAGAATAACTGATGTAAGACAAATTTTGGTGCTGTTTTTTCCCCATTTGAACCTCTCCCCCAGCACAGCTCTTCTGCAGCCCTGACATGCAGCTCTCTAATAGTGGATTAGCCCGGGCTTGTAAATGCTGTAAAGCTCAGAGAATGAACATCGATCTCTCAGTTTAATGAGAAATAACATGGGACAGACCCAAGCACCATCTCCCCCTCCCTCCATTTCAATCTCCATTTCTTTCTAACAAACTCAAGTGCACCCCTTCTCTTCTTAACACCAAAGCACCTGACAATCATAATTGTACTATGAATGATCTTGTTATTTGTTGTTCATTAGCATTAAAGATGATGTATTTGACTTGGGAAAATTAGCCAAAGGCAATGGCGCATGTTGTGTTAGGAGGAACGACTTTACTGTCTAGGGAAAAAAAAAAAGGACAAGTCACACAACGTTACACACACACTCACACAGGCACATCCTGCCCTCTTTCTCCAGACCAGTACTGGCACTATACGTCCTCAGGCCTGCCTTGGCTGGTGGCTTGATAAATTGGCCCTTTCATCTCGTCGATGTGCATTGTGTCAGTGGGTTCGTGTATATTTGGTTCTGTGAGTGCATGCTTGTGTGTGTGTGTGTGTGTGTGTGTGTCTGCCTGGGTACATTGTCTGAGCTGTGAAGTGTTTGGCTTCCTCACTGAGGGCTGCTGTCACAGCCTCTGAAAGCGTGTAATAGGCGCCCATTCTCCCGGAATGAATACACATACACCAGCGAGAAAATGTGGCATTTCAAAAAGACTTGGGATAATCGAACAGAAACATTATTTAAAAAAGGGGCATAGCAATGTCATTCTTTTCAGCTAAGCTCTAAATTGTGTGCATATGATTGTTTTGGGAGGTGTTTGCTGTCCACCGTGACTTAATGCCATTTTTTATAGATCAAGGGTGGTTATTGTTGGCTGCGCAAATCATTCTGGCACCAAATGTTGGGTTTCTGAGAGTTGGACTGTGATTCATTGCTGTGTAATGTCGTCTTGGTTTGATTGGGATTCAAAGGCAACTGTTTGTTTATTCAAATTCCTTAGAAGTACTTCCCCATGAAATATGGGTTCATTTACTGCAATTTGGTTTTGCTGAGATAATGATTTGTAGAGTCTGTGTGTGTTGTGTTCACGTGTGGAGGATCAGACCTACAGTACAGTGATATACCGCAATCACCCTTGTATTGTAAGCTCGATAACGAGTCAGTCTCTTGCTTTCAGGTCCTCAGCTGAACATCAGCACGCACAACATCAAAGGAAGCCACAGGAAAAGTGAACTACCGTGAAGTTATTTGCTTTGCTCGGCTTGAATAATAGGACCGCAACTACTCATTATTTTTTATCATATAGTTGAGCCTATAAGGGGCTGGAAAAAAAACTTCCCAGAACTGAATGTGCTGTCTTCAAATTGATGCCCAACAGTGGAAAGCTCAAGGGACTACAATATGTACACTCAAATATTACTAAAAACACAATCAATTTTAATTATTAGACTATTCATCTGCTTTTCTGTGTAGGTTTGCAGTCGCCAGTCTGTCACAGGGCAAATATATAGAGACAAACAACCTGCACACATGCTCACATTCACACTTACAGGCAATTTATAGTGGCCAATTACCCTAATGCACATTTCTTTGGACTGTGTGAGGGAGCCTGATAACCCATGCTGGCACAGGGACACCATGCAGACTCCACAGAGAGAGGCTCCCAGGAATCGAACCCTTCTTGCTGTGAGGCACTGTGCCGCCATATTAGAATATACAGAATTTTGCTAGTTAAAAGACTTAAATGTATAATCAATTATCACAATGATTGAGTTTTTTTTTTTTTGTCTATGGACTAGTTGGAATATCCCTTCATTGGGATGCATGCTGGTAAAATCATGCAGAAACTTTCAATACCCTGCTATATACAACCAGGATCCATAAAGTACTGTAAGCTACACTTTGGTTTATACTGAGCATTCATAATGTAACCATGGGGTAGAGTGAAATGTCATTGAGTGTGCTGCAAGGTGATACAGTCACACACCTGAGCAGCATCAACACTAATGAGCCAGTAGAGGTACATCATAATCACAGAGAAGACTTCGCTCTGTGTGTGTCTGTTCATGTTTTTATTTTTATGTAAGACGATATTCATGTGGGTGCTCTGCGCTGAAAACCTACTCAGTCGACCAGAGCTCCCACTCACTCTCTCTGCAAATCAAGCATTCAGTGTACACACACACACACACACACACACACAGGCTGAGAGAGCGGTGTCTCTCTGTCCGTCTCTTATGTCTGTCTCCATGTCTGTCTGTCCGTGTGTGTGTCTGTGTGCGTGTGTGTGTGAGTGAGTGTGTGTGTCTCATTCATCGCGGTGAAGGGCTGCTCACACTTTCTCCTCCTCCTCCTCCCTCGCTGGGGTAGCTTACTTTGTTTGTTGTTCTCCCTCAGCGGTGCCTTTCGGTCGGAGTAGTAGTGGATGATATCAACAGAGCTCCCGTCTCCTCCTCCTCCTCCTCTTCTTCCTCTTCTCCTTCTTCTTCTTCACCTCCGCGCGCGAGCACACGGAGCAGAGAGGAGTCGCCGGAGGACACGCGCATCACGACAGAGAACAGCGGAGGAGGAGGAGGGAGACTTGTTTCTTTTTTTTTCTTTTTTTCTTTTTTTGGGGAGTGGACGACGCGATTTAAAACAAGACAAAAACAACAACAAAAAGATAAAAGAATATATCAGTGTCGAGCAGCTGCGTCGCCGCCTGACGAGACGCTGGTTAAGTTTGGACGGATTTTACAGCTCAGGTGCGTTTGAGGATTACGGACGGGCAGCTGGCGGATGGTTGACGGTTTAGTGGAGAGGTGTCACTGCCTCTGCGCAAGGTGAGTGATGGACTCCCGGGATGAATGGGACACACTGACAAGTGCGACTTTGTTCAACAGATGAATTACTGACCGGCTCGTTATTTGGCTGCTGGGTTGTTTGACGTCTGCAGAACGACCAAAGTTTTGGCACCTTTAAAAAAACAAAACAAAAAAAAAACTCAATTTCAATGCCGTTCCTGCTGGGGACAGTGGAGTTTGTACGTAGCGACACCTGCTAACTTTGTGGTATTTTGAAAAAAAAGTCTGGTCACCTAATGTGCAAAATTTACTGCTTACAATTTTCTTGGATATTCTTATGTCTTTTACACAACAATTTCTGATAAAAGCAAGGTTTTCTCAACATCAACTCTGTTAGTGTTTTGATTGACTCAGGATGTCGACCACGAGGTGCTGGATTAATGCAGAGGCTTACAGTACTTCACAGCGTGGGTTTCAACTAAGGATTATTAGCATTTTCTGTTCGTAATCGATGCATTGATTGGTCTGGATACAGGATGACTGAGGATAGTGACAGACGTCCACAGAGTCTGAGCTAAGGTCTTTAAAGATTTGTTCACAGATCAGATCAGTTTACGGAGATACACGTACAAGGGCAGAAAAGTAGATCATCCTTTCACTGGAAAAGCTAAAGACAGAGAAACCAGGTTTGAGTTTCTGCTTTATCATTTTTCTGGCATTCAACCCAACTATATAATCTATTAATCATTTCAGCTTCAAAAAGTTAGGAACCTGTGGTCTGGACATGGTTAAACTTTCCCTGCCATCTAAAAACTTTTCACACCATTGCAAATCCGAGCTCTGCCCCACCTTAATGACTCTGTGTGAAATATGAAAATGATACATCTACCAGATTTATTATGGATTAGTTCTGAGACTCCGCTGCATCGCATTTCACTGGCTTCCATCCACCTCATTGAGAGAAGTCTCATTGCAAGTATTTGTCACTTTGGGAAGAATGTCCAGTCAGCTTCATACTGGCTGTCTGTGGCAGGATGATACCAGCTTATGGCCTTTCCACAGCACTCGCCTGCCTTTCACACACACACACACACACATACACAGTACAGGCTATCAAATATCACTCATTCAGACACACATGGGATGAAGTGTCACAATGTAAAACTATTCTGTTAATTTATGTTGTCACATGCCACCATCACTTCAGTCCCCAGAAAAGGACATTTAACCCCAAGCTGCAGTCGTTACAGTTCGTCTGTACGCTGCCTTTTCACTTCCACTGAGTTGCTCTGGGTGTATTCTTCCACCTGCAGCACGACAGTATGTGCTGAGCTGAGGCTTCATACTCTGTTTACATACGGTTATTGATCAGGAGTCAGCGCAAGAGATCTTCAGTCTTGGGCTGTGATCGATTCTGCCTGCACTGACTTCCACTGCTTCAGGTCGCTGCAACAACACTGGCAAGATTTCTCCCAGCATGGACAGGAAATAGAAAATGCTCATATGTTCAACATATTAGAGCTGCAACTAAATGGCAGATAATCGATTTATTGTGTGATCTAAAAAAAAAGAAGCACAAATCAGTTAAATAAATAAAATGACAAACAAAAGGTATTCCCAAACAAATGTCTAACCTGGAGCTGAAACAATTTGTTGATGTACTGAAATATGTTCAATAAAGAATAACATCTAGTCCTTGTATGAGCCTCTAAGTTGGTAGATTTGTTGTTTTACCTTCTGTGTTTGTACATTGGATTTCACTAAACTTTGGAGGACAGTCATAAACAAGACACCTGAAGACAGATATGATAGACAAGTGTCACATTTTCTGACATTGATAATTGTTTAACCAAGGAAACACTCAGCAGACTCAGTTCACTGTCGTGTAAGACAATGCAAAGCAGGAAATTACTTTTGGGAGGCTGGAATCAGAAAACATTGGCCATTGTTCCTTGAAAAACAATCATAAACCAAATATCTCAAGTGTTTGAAGACATTTTTTAGATCGACTGATTGTTATAATCAATGAATATTTGACACATTTCGTCATAATTGAAGATAATTTCATTGTC
This sequence comes from Trachurus japonicus, assembly GCF_045865225.1. Taxonomy (NCBI): domain Eukaryota; kingdom Metazoa; phylum Chordata; class Actinopteri; order Carangiformes; family Carangidae; genus Trachurus; species Trachurus japonicus. The sequence goes on along the minus strand of NC_140921.1, from coordinate 17,462,181 downwards.
CTGACTGTTTAATGGGGGTGTGAGGAATCAATTCAACATTGTATCACGATATTATGTATGGCATTTTGGTTGGACACCAAGCATCAGGGTTTCATTCTTTTTTCTTTTTGGGACATAATTTGCAGTTGTACAAGGAAATGAATCATAAATGTATCATAACAAGCTCCTGCAACACTGAGGACATTGCAAAATGTTTAAAATCGCGATAATATCATAATGTTACTGAAGTATTGTGATGATATCGTATCATGTGGCCTACTGCATAAAGTTTAGTAGAATGTACTGTATAGAAACAAGGTAAAGGTAACAGCGCAGCTTGTGTTCATTCCAGCCATGTTCTCTACGCTATGTAACCTCGGAGCTACTGCTCAAAGTGAAGCTTTAAAGGGTAGCAAAAAATACAAAAGAAAAAAACAACAAAACAAGGCAAGTTAATTACCATGTTCACAATGTGGAACATGTGCAGTGGATCTCCCACCAGCTCTAAACCATCGAGAAGAACAGTAGCCTGTTTCACTCTCCCTCTTGCTGTCTCTCTGTCTCTCATGAGGTGCTGAACTGCATCTGGGGAGGAATCTGATTAACCGACTGGCATAATTTACACAATCCTAAAGGAATAAACATGAAGAGAAGTGGTGCTGTTCTTGAAAAGGGATCGTTTTCCCATACACACACACACACACACACACACACAGACACACACACACAAATAAAGCATGTGCACACTCGCATACAAACAATTAGACACACGCACAGTGCGAGAGCAATCATTTTGGCAGTGATGCTCTTGAAAAGTAGCTGCTGCTTCCTCGCCGTGTTCAATAGGACAGGGATTGATTGAGCAAGCACATACACCTGTGTGTGTATTTGTGCGTGCGTATGCTGGTGTTTGCGTTCAAAGGCGGGCAATTGTTCTGGTGTCTTTACGATTGATAGAGCACCACGTGTAGGTGTGTTATCTTTGTGTGTGTATGTTTTCCTCAAGGAGTGCTCCATAGCAACAGGCAGCACATCTTCTTCAAATATCTTTTTCTCACACACCGTATGCTGTGACCTTTCTGTGTGCACGCGAGCCTTTGCATGGGTGCATCAGCATCTGTGTTTGTGTGTGTGTGTGTGTGTGTGTATCAATGTACATCAGTGTGTGGGCCATTTGACCTTTCTTGGTGTACATTCATTAATAGCTGCATCATAACTAATATGGAAACGCACGCTGTGCCTGTGTACATGATCAAGATATTGACTGTCTGTCTCATAGCAGCATCAGTGCAGTGCCAACCATCTCCAAAGAGCTTTTTGTGTCTCTCTCTTGAACAAAGCAGATATCATCACAATTGTGCAGCAGTAATAATGATTTGCTATGCCGTGAACAAGTGGTAGTTTAGCATTTTTAGCCTATTTCATGTATCTCTCAGAGGGAACAAGAGAGACATCTTTAAAATATATCTTGACACAGCTGTCGTGTTATGTTAATATCAGTGTTAGACTAATAACTGGTTGCATATTTCATATCCGGGCATAGCCGACAAAGCTCTTTAGAAATCAATTTTCTTTTGCTCCATCACCAAGTTCGGAAACTGGCCCGCTGCCAGACAGGGAGGGAATAAGGGAAGGAGAGAGGGGGTATAGTGGGTACTGTGGGTGCATTAGTGAACGAGGAACCAAAAAGATGCGTATCAGATGTAGGATACATTCTTCTCCATGTTTCAATTTGTCTAAATAAGTCAATTCCTTTCTTGAAATGTCATAGAAGTCGTCACAGACACACCGAGGAACCAGATGCAAGGCGACAGAAGTGCAGACACTTGATCATAGCTCACAGCTTCCTGTTTATATAGGTTATGTGCTGCAAGGTCATGCCCTGTTTAGTGCATGCCAACGGGAGTGTTTGTGTGATGCACACACATCACAGCATGTAGTCTCAGCTCATACATATCAATGGCATATTCCTTTGTGTGCAAGTGCGTGTTGGCTCATAATTTACACAGCACAGTATGATGTTTATATGCTGGCAAGCATGCTTTATAGATGGGGGTAGTGTGTACGTGTGGAGACCATATAACTCATAACAAATAACTTACCACTCTATCAAAGACTCTGAGCTGTACTGTATGTGTAAAGGCTTGTTTGCCTCCTTTATCATTTGATTCTCAGGACATATGTTTTCTGAATATGACTTTGAGTTTGAGAAGAGAAAAGTAGCTGAAATATTTTGTTTATTTTCTCTTCTGGAAATATCTCTAGGAAAAGCAACAGAGACCAATTTCGTGTGACTCAAACAGACAGTTTGAAGAGTGGTATGCAAGGGAATATGATTAATTTAAATTTTAGCAGCACTCTTTTGATTTTAAGGCTTTTGCTACTAGTAGTTCCAAGATATTTTTTGCCCATCTCATTTACCTAAAATGGCTCGAGATTTTAGTTGCTTTTCTTTCTCGGGTTTTAACATGGAATTTATTGCCTATGATCGATCAGCCTTGTTCTTTTCAAAACAACCAAACACACACACACACACACACGGCCAAGGGCCAAGTAAATTCTACCAGTTGAACCCATCTTAGAGGACAAAGCTCCCATCAAGACTGAATAAACAAAAAATCAGTGCCGTGTGAAAGTTAAACATCGATCGTCATCACCAGCCCATCCTGAAAACATGTGGCGTTGCCCTTTATCACCTCTACAGTTGCTTGACCTTGATGTATATAATGACTTCACCGTGGTTACGGAGTGCATTATACAGCTGGTCGTTCACATAACAGCATTCAAGGGTGTATTTGTTTGCTTTTGTACAAACAAAACAATGTCAAAGAAAATACTGCACTCATACACATGCAGAGGCACACACCTCGCACACAAGGTGCATTAATGAGCAGCTTCTCTTTTTTTTTTTTTTTTTTTACCTCGGGCTTATTGTGGGGATCCCTCCAGGCATAGCAGCTTACAGTACATTTACTCAAGCAAACACACACACACACACTTAAACACAGACACACAAATACAATACAATGGGATCCCAGTGATTGACAGTTGATCCCACATGGATATTTGTGTACATGTCCCCTAAGGACCAAAATACATCATCAACCCTCAGCCATATTGTACTGAAACTATTTATACACCTGCTTTATAGTCAAACCACCAGACTTGCAGTAAGCGTGAGATTGAAATGTACTACACCGAGTGATATTGTATTGACTCAGCCTTTTGTGCCACAGAACAAGGGGCTTATTTTACTAATTAGTTAGATGGAAATTGTCATATTGCTAATTAGATGCTGCAGTCATATCAGTTCAATGGTGGGGACAATGAGGAGGAGAGGAGTGTGAGTTAGCGAGCATTGAGAGATGTGGTGAGTGGAAAGTCATTACAAATATTGTTTGAGTTGTGTCACCTCAGTTGTTCCACTCATTGCAATTTAATGGCTGATTTCTTTTACGCTTCCTATTCTTGTTTCCAATATCTGAATTGGATTTATTGTTTTGATGTCTCATTCCGGCTCAGTCTCTTAGGTAATGCTTGTCTTGTGTGTTCAGGTGCATGCTGCCTCATGGGAAATCTGTTCTGTCTCAGTTTTGCTCACTAGTACAGTATAACACATATTGTACTTGGAAATACAGCGTAATACTGTTCATGTTTGTTTGGGTTCAGGAAAATACATTGATGAAAATATTGAGTTCTTATATTACTATTGGTTGCTCTAATCCCCCTTCCACTCCCTGCCTTGCCTTGCAAAGAGGGCCGATGTGTGTATAGCAGTATCCGTGTATCATTCGTTCTTTCTATTTTCAATACACGGATTTAGCAGCATGTGTATTACACTGAGATGAATATGTGCTGCCACCAGCCAGAGTCCTTGAAGCCTCTGCTTCTGCGATCAGTGCAATACCAAGTTTAATGTCGCTCTTTTTATTGTTTTTATTGATCATACCATTTCCTTGGTTTTATTGGCTCTTCAGACAATGCTTTGACATCACTGCGACCTCAGGTCTACAGCACTGATGTATGGACTGCAGGTGTTTTGGTGCTGTGGTGGAAATTTGCTATGATTAGTATTCTCCTTGTAATAAGTAGTAACGTAGTCTTTGAAATAGTTGTAGTCAAACCTAGTAGCAATCCTGTTAACTCCATCAGTGGAGACATTTGTGTACTGACTACAATAAACCTGGGGGCAGAGGAAGGACACTAGGATGACCTATGTACAACCTTGTTTACTAACTGATCTAGGTTGTAAATTCCTATAGGTAAACAACAACTGGGGTAGACATTTGTTATACATCTGTTGAATTGTTTTATTGCCTGAGAAAGCTAGAAGTGTTTGTAGTAGTAATGAAGTAACCATGTGGGATATAAGAAGGGACTGCAATCTCTGTTCTGAGGGCACTAGCCTACTCTGAACTGCTATCTGCTGTGTAGTTCTGTGTACTGTTCCCTTCTCTATAGAGAATAAACTTGGGTGCATGCTACCTCTCCGGTCTTGTTCTTTGACTGTCCACCGGCAGAACCAAAATTTCCACGACAGTGCAAAAACCAGATCAGTGTCTCTAGCAGCCCTAAAGGTTTCATGGTGGAAATGTGAAGATGGAGGAAAGTCTGGAAAGTTACACTAAGAGCACAAGGCAAAAATGTACCAGAGTTTAAAGACAGTGCAATTAGTTGCTAATGGAACAGACAGACCCCAACAGTTTTGTTGCCACCCAGCATAGCATCCTCCATATGTTACAGTAACACAAGAAACCCCATTCAAACTTCAGGCCACCTTTTGTCACCCCCCATTAACTCAGTATGCCTCAGAGTCTGTTACTGAGCGCGCACACCCCCAGACAGACACGGGCAGAGGGAGATGTGCTCGGTTAAACTGGGAAAACTGGGATAATGGTCTTTATTCATCCTCTAATGAATCCATATTGTGGCCTACAGCAATAGTGCTATTAATACCATTAACAACTAATGGCCCAGGGAGAGAGATTTTCAGAGATAAAAGTACCACACTATCCTCATGAATAAAAAAGGTCTCATAAAGGCAGTGAGGTCATAAAGTTGAAACACATGAGATGAATACAAGTCGACTAACGTTTTGCCTTACTAACCGCCTTGCTCTGAGACAGCACTGGTGGGGAGTGGGGACCTCCTGTTCAATGTCACATATCCCCAGATGAACACTTGATGTTCTTTTGGACTTTAAAAACTCAATAAACAACCAAAAGGATTTTTTCTTCCGACTTGCAACTGTGCCATTTCCCTGCATCAGCCTCTATAAATGTGACTGCGATGGAACTAAAGAGGTTATATCGAAGGTTTACTGTGATGTTAATGTGGTCAGATACTGTACTCTTGTATCTCATCGGAGTCAATTGATCTATTGCCGCTCACAGCTCTGTGACACCAATAAGACAGTGTGCCGCCTTGAGCTAAATTGTTACATTGGCACCGATAAACTAAGATGATCAGCAAGTTATTGAAATTGAAATCCTGAGAGAACAATATCAAAAATAAAATCCAAATAGCAAACCATCCAATTGCTTTAGAGACATTTCACTCCAAGTCACAATTTGTGCCTCATGGTGGTCGATACGCCGTCTGGGAACCATGAGTGTCTGTAAGCTTGATTTATTCAGAAACTCTCATTAAGATCATGATCTCTTTCGTAGAGGCAGAACCAAGAATGATTATGTACACACATCGAAAATATAAACAATATCAGCAAGTATCCCTCAGAGGATATGAGCATCTCTAACTTCAAGTTGCGTCACCATTTATTCCAGTAGTACAGTGCATAATACAATAGCTTATCTTGCTGCTTTCCCAAGTGTATATAAGTCTAGCCTAAACCATTCCTCATGAATAATCTCTGCCCTCAAGGCCATATTTCCACCACTGGAAGAGGAAGGAGGTAGACGAACTGTGGAGAGGGAGACAGAGAGACGAGAAGCATAATGCGACTGTGTGACTATTTTTGAAAGTCAATATCAAGATGCTCCACACACAACTCAAAGAGGAGAATTGTGTCCAAAATAGAAATTGGGGCACAACAAACAGTGAGCAAAAGGGAGAGAAAGAGTCACAAAAATATGCGTATTCACAAGCACAGATGCACAAACACAGAGGGAGCTGACCTTGGCAATAAGTCCGCAGGAAGAGACAGAGACATACGTTGAAACAACCAGTGGTTAACAAACAGCCACTCTAATTTTGTGTCACTTATTTTGGAACCAAACAATTTAAGCTCTCCTTTTATTATATTCCAAAGCGAGACTTGTGTTTGTGCCCTGGCTGTATTTGAGTTTGGGTTTGTTTGCAGTTTGCAGTATTTAGTGAGCATGGTACAAAGTGAGCTCCTGCAGTGCAAACAGAATGGAGGTGGATTTGGATTCAGAGTCTTGCTCCAATGCCTTTGAAGACTTTATTCCCTCAGTCTAGTACCTTTGATTGCTACTGTACAAAGGGGAGGGCTTTTAATCTTGGAGAACGTAAAGAGAGGGGAGGGTGGTGTTCAGAAAGATTACATTACCGCGACTGAAACAGGGAAAAAATTGTAATGTTGAACATCAAAGTGACACAGTGGAGTGCCTTTGCGATATAGGGTTCCATATTATTAACCCTGCAACTCGTTCTCTTGTTATTCCCACTAGTGAGTCATTAGACAGGTCATTGGCTCACAGGCTGATGTCAATATTTCAGCATCTGTATGCATAATTTGACAGTTAAATCAGCGCAGCACTTCATTTCAACTGAAATGGGAACTATAAAAATGTGAGTGCAGGGAGAGTAAGAGGGGAATACTGTAGGCAGCCCAGTTCACAGGAGCACCAACACAGGAAGAGAGATACTGAGGAGGGAGGGAAGAAAGGTGGGAAGTTAAAAGAAGCCCCAACCACCTGCTGTTCTTTTCTCTTTATCCCTCAGTCACTGTATGTGTGTGCGTATGTGTGTGTGTCTTCCTCTCTTGTCCTCTACAAAGTGTGGGGCAAATTTCTCTCATTTTACCAATAAAGGTATGGTTTCAGGCAATAAGAGAACTGAGAATATATTTGTAATAGCAGCAGTCTGAAGCTCCCCTACTGGGGTAACACAGTACACTACATCTCAATAGGGCTTTCATTTTGTACAACGCTATCTAATTACAAGTAATATTACAAACTAATTAATATTCTAAGCCCAGGCGACAGACAACAGTCTAAGTGGATGCATTTATAAGGAAAGAACAAAAAGGCACGTCCAATTCAATGCCAGCTTTTTAATGAATGGTGGGCCAGAGGCTGAGATTACTGGGAGGGCTCAGAGTTCACATCCATGTTAAATACTTGATGTGGTCTTAAAAGAGAATCCCCTCAAGGTTCATTCTGTCTTCAGATGCCTCAGGCTTTCATGCTCTCACTAAGACTTGTCTACTTTTTTCAACCCTGTGTCATACCGAGTTTAGGGCTTTTTTTATGTTTAAAGTGAGCCACTGTTTGAGTATAATCATCTCTGTCCTCACTTGAACTGTTGTTACACATTTGTTGATGTTACACTGTATAGTTATCTCTCACTTGGATATTCCGACTCCAATTCTTTGTTATCACTGATAAACTTTTTAGATAAATTACATTTAAGGTGTTTTAAATAATGTAAATCTCTCTAATCATGACTGTGGGGGTGTAGTTTACTTTGACAACAGCTTGGCAACATAAGCCACCAACTGTCATCAGATTGTGAATCAAATATTCTAAAATCTTTACGTGGTTGACGTGCTGTGAGCTCGAAAAAGAAAAACACGATCACCAGAGTTCAGATGTCTCAAGTTGAAGTACAGTATTTAGTGTAAGATTGGTGCCAAGGAGAAAATGGTGAACAGTACAAAGACGAGCAAACAAGAGACTCGGTGGTGCCACGAGAATATCTTAAATGTTCGCTCCTGGATATCCCATAGTTGCAACACTTTCCCCTTTTACATGCATCACATTTAGTTCACAGTAACTGTTACAGAATGCGAGTTGAACATTACAAACCACACAGCTGTGATTGAACTGTGAAGCATGTATGAAACAAAAAGTCAATACATTGCTCTCCTGGACTGATGCCACAGCTGATGTTTGGTTTCACATGGTAATCGTTCGTCTTTGTTGTGTCACAGGCTAGGGTTCAGTTTGGATAATGTATTTTGCATCCATCTGTGCACCAATAAGGTGTATAAGGGTCATAACAACCTCACACTGTGAGACAATGGTTCACTGTTTGGTTTATATTATGACTGTCAATGTCAATCTTTGTCCTCTGTAGCAAGGAAACCCAAATCTGGTAGATAAGAATTCAGGGAAAAGAGTAACTTGGAGAGTGATTACTGTCCTTCACTCATCCTCCACTGGACTGGATGACCTATCTCTGTTAAGGGCTCTCTCAAAGAGAGGCGCCTTTGCTGCCAAATCTAACTGTATAATCATTGTTATAAAGGGCCAAATGGTTGGCTCTGTGATGAAACTGTCTCTAACTGAACTTTGGCAGTAAATCCTGTGCTCACATAGAACCCATCGCTCAAATTAAGAAGGCCATTGAGAAAATAGGGCCGTTTTTTAAAGGCTTTTAAATGTCTGACTGCTGACTTGAGATCAGCCTTATATATTTACAGTACAAACTCTTGTTACTTGACTTGTTACACACCTCTGTCAGCACTGATTGTACAGTTTCCTGTGACCTCTGTGTGATCTGGGTGAAAAAAAAGATGCAAATTAGACTGTAACTCTAGACTGCTGACCTATAGAGAGGAAACCAAAAGATGAACTGAAGTTGAACTGTATGCTGATACTAGATACTAAATTAAAACATGCCTATGTGGTTCACGCTGGCTTTGGAATTGATGAAATCTCATAAACATAACAGTAATAGTAAACACAGAATATCAGCTCTGGTTTGATGTGGTTGGAACTGAACCACATTTCCATTGAGATCTCTAAACCCATACATGAAGATATCACGCTCAGTGCACCAATTATAAACCTCCCCCTTCCTCTCCACCTCCTCTTTTCCCCATCTCTCTCCCTCCCTCTTTCATTATTTTTGCCACTATCTGCCTCTCAGTCTTTTCGCTTGGTTGGGCCTGCCATTCCATTAATCTCACCAACAGATTGCCTCTATTAATTAGTCTACATCTCCCATCTTGCATGTAATAATCAGAGGTAATAGAGATATTAGGGAAGATAAGGATATTTCTGTAGTCACAATCACTTTTAATTAGCCGGAAGATTAAAAGATAGACTCACTTCTGCCTGGCTGACGTCCAGACAGACAGCGCAAGGTCTTTTTGTTGCCACAAAATTCTAGGAGCAAATTTAATGCGTCAGTTTGCAAAATCTATTTGTTCCATCATGTCTCACAGGACACTTCTCAAAGTGGAGGTTATAATGCGTCCACGCCTCCAGACAAAACAAGTTTCTAACTTGTCATCGGTGGCATTTCAGAATGAATATTATACCTCACAGATGCTTACAACTTTCCGAGAACACATAAAGGAGATAATAGTCTAGGTGTGCTAAATCAGATGTTGCTGCTCTGCCATTTAATTTTAATGTATGGGGGTTGCACTGCAGGTTCAATTAGATAATGGAGTAAGTGTCTATACAGCATGTCTGTAGTTAATTGGAAGGTCCCGGGTGCACTAAACAGACAAGATGAACAGACAGGGGTAATTACCAGTATTGTGCTAAGGTGTATGCGCTCTCCTGTGTCCGTGTGTGCGCGCGTGTAAGAAAGAAAGAGTTAGTGCATGTGTGTGTGTGCGTACATGGAAGTGTTGAGCAAGTGTATTGGCTGAAGGTAATTATACACTAGACTTGAGATAAAGAATACCAATGTCGCTGCTTTTCCCTGCTGACACATGGAGTAGATTTTGTCTGATCTCATCACTCACGTTGCGATTCTCAGGAAACCGCACCAGATAAAGGGGCCTATTCTTTCAAAGTTACTTGAGCCGACCTCTGCAGCATCCATGTATCTCAGGCTATGAAATGCATTGCCCCTGCAAACACCCAGCCCTTCCTCGGGGCACCCAGCTCATCCAGTTTAATGGTTGATGTTCCGGGACCATTCCCCACAGACCCGTTACTCACCCTAACCCTGTCAAAGCATGTGCCTTCGGGGCTCACGTAATGAAGAGAATAGAAAATTGAACACAAGACCCAAGAGCACATCATTAAACCATTTTCTATTACGGTACTCAGTATGAAAGTGAAAGAAAACACTGGTGCCAGGTTGTTAAGAACCCAGAGCTACGGCTCCCAGTGGGACGCTCAGGTCTCTGTGGTTTAACTGGTTGGGCAATCCCAGTACTGACAAGGTTTTAACACACTTTTCTCAGCACGTTTCTCACAGGGGCACCTAGGCTGGAGACCTTTTAAGAGTTTACTTCAGAGACTATAATCCTCAACAAAGTTGCTCTTGGCTTTAATGTTCACTTTATGGCATTTTCGTTACCCATTTTCCCGTACTATTCGAAGGTAAGGTGGTGTCTGGTGTTTCTTAGCTAGAGAAGCTACAATTTTTACATTTTAGTTTGTTAACACAGACTTTGGGATTGTTTCTCACTACAGCACAGTGCAGAAAGATAAAGTTGGAAAGTTGAGTGGACCCCCAGAGACCTTAAACTGAAGACAACCTTGGTGTAGGAGAGATGAACATGTTCGCAAAAACACGCTAGTACGCCTAATTTTAGTCTTCTGTTTTATTCACTTCTGTGCCAACAACACAAGTACAGTGAGTGGCTGAGAGTGCTGCTAATACTCTGGCTGCTACTCCCAGAAAGTTAAGACCCAAGATTCTTAAACTTTCTTTAAACTCTTAAACAATGTTCCCCATCACTTTTAATTAGTGGCCAGAGGTCAGACAATGGCAACATCCTGCTCCAACGCAGTAAGCAGGTCAAAGCAGGTTGTTCCACTGCATTCATTTGTTTGGTGGAGTTACTGGTTATAATGCAGACCATGATTTAAAATGCCAAAAGAATAAACTGATGAAACAGCTGCTATTATACACGTATACACTGATAAAACAGCTGTTATTATTCACGTATACACTGATAAAACAGCTGTTATTATTCAAACAGCCAATGGTGCATCATATTGTGAAGATTAGGATTATATTTTACCAACTATAGTATGTACATACATAATCATAAACATATGGATTTATCAATAACCTAACAATATGAAAGGACCTCTGTTTTTACTATTATATTTACTGCATTCTGTACAATGATAGATGCACTTAAAATGTAAAAAAAAATGTCATTTTCTAATGTAAATCTCTGCAGGCCATAACAACGATATACACTAATGTGTTATGGTTTTCAGAGTTCCCCTGTTTCTGGCTACATGCTCAGTATTTCTGAATTATTCCCACAATATGTATACATGTATATTTATTTAAAAGTTTATTGCCAAGTAAATTACAGAAACTTGAGCCAGAGCCTCAGGGTATTGTTTCCAAGAACTGGAGCCAACCTCATCAATGACAGGATGTTCTGACAGAGAGGATCAACATATTTTGGGGTTAACTGTCATGATGAGTCTGTCATTTGGAAGAGAAAAGTGTTTCTGAATTGAGATGAGCTTACATGCATGCTACTGCACCTCTTACACATACTGCAAGGTTCACTGACATTTTATTCCGCTCTGAATTTTAATCATATTCATATTTGCGTATGTCTGGCCATGGGTGTGTGTGTGTGTGTGTGTGTCTTTGTGTGTGTAGTCTCAGATGAAGATGAAGTCTGCGGGCGTCGTGGATGGAGGCTTATTCACAGAGAGCTATTGTAACATCTGCAATGCCCAGCTCATCTCCGAGTCCCAGCGCACCGCTCACTATGAGGTGAGTCCGCCGTTGCTCAGGATTTTCCTCTTTTTGGCACACACACAAGGCAAACAGAGGAACACAAACAGAACAGATTGCACAAAACAAAACTTTAAAAAAAAACATGCTGCTACGATTACTGCTTTGACAGGCAGATTTATGCACTGTACACTTTGCATCAGCCTTATTTGTACCAATTTGTGCTTGTGCCGTTCAAAACAGTGCTCATCCATTATACATTGACTTAATGCAGCATGGTAATGCAAGTCACTTGCACACAAACAAACACACATATGCACTTTTTGTTGTAATGTAGTCTACCTCTCAGCAGTCTCCCTGGGAGTAATTTAATGAATGTCCATTAAATAATCAGCCCTTTGCATTATTTAACTAGAATATATGCATGTGTGTGTGGGTGCACAGGCACACGTGCATGTACACTTGCTTGCACGTACTGCATTGAGGTCGCTGTTGATTACAAGACACAACTGAGATTAACAAGCAAACTAATGAGGACAAGGATTTCATCTTGAGAAAATTAGGCAAGGACAACGACAGTGTGCACATGTCTGCACGCAAGTGGACCAACTGCATTCACCTGATGGTAATCTATTTCCGTCTCTGACCCTATGTCTCGCAAAAAAAAATGCACAGCTTTGAGTTGTGCAGACGAATGGGCACTGCATGAGTCACCGCATGTCCTCAATGTCACCCTTTACAAAGACTCTCTGCAGAGGTCAGTGGATCAAAGAGACAATGCTAGAAATAATTTGAGGGCACGTAGGTTTTGCGTGTTCGATTCAATCAGGATAAAGAGCGAGGGAAGGCAATAGCATATTTCATGCACAGGGTTACTGATGAGGTTTTGCATAAGACCTGGAGACAAGAACAACAGGCTAAAGAAAGGATTATTTTGTATTATTTTGGGGATGAATTACAGACTCCCCTTTGAAGCCTCTGGCGCCAGATGCTATTTAATAAACTTTCATTTACATTGCTCACAGAAATATGCATCTCTGTTATCCATTGGCCAGATCATAAATCTGATCACAGTCCATATTAATCCAAACTGTCTGTGATGCAGTCCTTCAGCTGAGCCTCTGATTGGTTGGGGCAATGTTAGCTCAGGCCTCCATTAAAATTGGCACAGGAGAGCCATCCCAAACCACAGCAGCAGCAGCAACACAACAAACTTATCAACCTTGGCCACTTCCACCCTTTGTATAACACAACATGGTGTCAGTCACAGTCAACATCTACTTCATATAGTCATATGTCTTGTAATGCTGCCACTGTTTGTGTGTTAAGCTTTGATAGCTACAGATCGCAGCAGCTACAGTAACATTAGCCTGTCAAAGCTAACAGCGACAGCTTAAACGTGAGCTGGATTTCCACAACATGAGCAGGCTACAGTCATCACCGTTCAGTCTGTCAATTGTCGATATAGTCTGATTAATGTGTGTGTTACTGTAGCAGCCAGGAAGTCAGTGTTTTCTGTTTGTTTTTTTTCTCTCTGGAGTTCTGGCAACATGACATCCTGACTACAGTAGTAGCATGTTATTTTGCTGTTGCCAAATGACTATAAAGAAAAATGTGTTAATTATTTGTTTGTTGGAGTACATTAAATGCCTAGAATAAAACTCAAGTTGATTGTTCTTATGTAAACAAGCCGAGACTGGAGACAATGTCTGAGCTGAGCACATCTGTCATAGTAACATTGTATATATTTATAATTATAAAAAATGTGTTTTGTCTTTTTAGTTTAAACAGTTAGCAAGTTAGCAAACAACTATCCACACCCTAACACACGGATGCCTCATATGAACTATGAGCAAAATACAAGTTTAAGTATCTTCACACATTTAATGCCCAACACACACACACACACACACACACACACCACTGTCAGTCTTAAGATATACAGTATATTCTGCAGTTACACACAAACACATGAGCACGATGTGGAGTATATTTTAATATAGCTGTCCTCTTAACCTGTCTGTCTCCTCCAATTCGATTGGACACTGAGAAAAACAGAGGAAGAGGAGACAGGAAGATGTGCACAAGCCATTAGAGAGGGGTGAGCACTGAGGGTCAGTGCAGAGTAACCATGGTGACACAAAGTCCTGCTTTTAGCCTGTATCCCAGAACCATCGACTACATGACCATTTATACACCTCTAAACACAAGCATATACTAAGACACACAAACACACGCGCGCGCGCACGCACACACACACTGACAAAATGCATTAAAGTAGTCTGACAAGTGAGGAGGCAAGTGAGGTAGAGGAGGAGGGGGGGGCTCTCTTGTCCTGGGGGCAAAGGATCCAATCTAAGCACTGGAGCAGCAACTACAGTGTCTTGTCAGAGTCTCCTGTTCGGGTTCTTTGTGTGCTATTCAGCCATGATACACACACACACACACACACAAGTACATCTTTATCTCAACAATGTAATTCCATAGATCTAACGGATTAAAGCGTAAAGAGAGTCCCTCTCAGGGAATTCTAGATAAAAATACTGACACATTTGACAAACACCCGCATTCTCATTCAATCGTCACATCCATCTATCATCAATCCAGAGTTTTCCCCCTTGATGCTTTTCATCATTATGATCGACTGGTATCCCTGCAGTCTACAGTGGTATATGGCAGTAAAAATACAATCTCTGCAACAGTGTCAACATTTGCTTCTAGAAAATTGTAGCAGCACAGGACTTTATAGATAATAATAGATGTTACATAGCAGGAAGGAGTGAAGGTCAGAGCATGCCAATAAAATGATCTGTATGGAGCAAGATAAGTGTCAACCTTGTACACAAACACACAGAGCTGTCTCACACATGTGCTGGTCTTTACCCCACAGTGTGCCCATGATTTTCATTGTTCTGCATTAAAGTGACAGTTAACAGCTTCAAGGACAGCTCACTGCCACTGTCCCTTCATATAGACTCTGCTGTATATCCCTGCTTGCTACTTGTTATAGCTTTTATAGTGTAAAGGCCTGGGACAAAAACACACCAGTCAGGGTGAAAATACAACAATAACAAATGAGTAACCGGTACAAAACCTTAATCAACAGTATAGTTAAATATTTGAACTATTAGTCCTTTTCTATTCTCTGCTTTTTTCTGATTTATTATAGTCTATTATCATCATGGGCTCCACAAAAAGATTTTTATTTTATTAGAAACCGGGATATCATCTTTTCAATTTTACAGTAATTCGAGCCACCAAAATGACTCTCTCACTGCCTTCAGAAGTTTACCAGGCGAGAGTGTGAAGGTGAAGTTAAGAGTCGCTAACCCCCTGCCACTTTCCCCATCCTACATCTTACTCAGGGCTGCCAGATAGCTGAGGCAGGCCTGGGCCATTAGTCACCTAGCCGGGGGCAAAATGTCTGCTAGCATCATCAGCTGAAAGAGAGATAAAAGCTCAAGAGCCAGTTGTCAAGGTGGAGTGACAGTCATTGATTTTTCTCCCCCTAACTCTGCTCACTTGATGAAATAAAGTTCAGTTTCTGTCTGAGACTCTTACTCTCTCCCTCTCCCTCTCCTTCTCAGAGTAAGAAACATGCCAACAAGGTACGCCTGTTCTACATGCTGCACCCAGAGGACGGAGGACCACCTTCCAAGAGACTGAGGCCAGATAACCCAGTACGCTCTCACTGAGTGTGTGTTTCTGTGTTTGTGTTAAGTAACACACAAAGCTAATTACATTTTATTAACTCCAATGAATATTTTTAATCATCTAAAGGGCCTGTTCTGCAGTGGTTGTGGAAGAACAGTAATTTGTGTGCTGAAATAGTTTGTGGATTTTGCAGCATGTTGTGTGTGTAGATGACAAAAATCTGAGTTGAGCTGACTTGCCTCAGTCTAATCTTTAACCAGGCATGTCCTCTCTCAGGCTTTCCCGTTGCAGCAAAGTGCTCATGGGAATATTTGTTTGATCTGCTGCATGCAGTTGTGTGCTGTAATTCTCCCATGAGAGGTTGTGACTTAGCTGTGGCGTTTCTGGTTAGGACTTAGCCGTGACAGATGCCGCCAAGCAGCCCTGTATCTGACTATTGCAGGCCATGGCTAGGGAGGTCAGTGTATTAGTGTATGTGTGTCTGTCTGTTTGTCTGTTTGTCTGTATGTATGTGTGTGTGCTGTAGGTGGGCCTTTGTGTTTGTGCATTTCTAGGGTCCTATTTTGCAATTGTACCAAATGCTGAGATGGCAGTTGCATCCGTAGTGAATTGTTAGGCTTCCGACTACTATTTTGCAGTCGATTAAAAATGTTTGCTTTTGTCCGTTTGTGATTTTGTATGCTTGTGTCTGTTTTTGTGTGTGTCTGTGTGTGAAAAGAAATGTGAATGTACAGTAATAGACTATTGTGAAAAGGGAGCTTTACTATAGTACACTGTGTGCCCTATTTATCTGGCAAGCCCATTGGTCCCACATGGAATAGTACACACACAATACATACAATACACACTACGAGGACACAGCTGGTGGAAAAATAAAGTTTGTCAAATTAACTGACAAATCTCACCGCGCCAAAGAGGGAGGAGGGAAGGAGGGGAGGAGGTGGAGCGTCTCCAAAAACAGTGCAGAGCCAGAGCCAAGACCTTGGGCCGTAATGCAGGGCCAATTACCTCAGTGCAGCAATGACCCTCTGTCCTCCACTGGCAGAAATATTCTTCATAAAAACTAAGGAACTGAAATGTTTGCAGATTGCACTTGACAAATGAGCAATGCAAAGTTTGACATCCTGGAAAAATAATGTTCAGGGCTGCTGCAAGCAGACATCATCAAAGGAATGAAGTTAAAGTTTATTTTCAGGTTTCTTCAATTAAAATCCAGTAGGGCTAAAACATAAAGACAAAGCTGGATTAACAGTTTCAAATATGCAGAGTCAAAACAACTAGGGCCAGATCTACTTAAGGTTTGCGTGTATAAAACGTGTGCAAACTCCATATAGCGTGTTTGCCTTAATGAATATGCAAATATGGGCATTTCTGCCAGAAGGCGCAAAATATTGGGAGGAGTAAATGCAAATAGATTTATTTA
Organism: Trachurus japonicus; assembly: GCF_045865225.1. Taxonomy (NCBI): domain Eukaryota; kingdom Metazoa; phylum Chordata; class Actinopteri; order Carangiformes; family Carangidae; genus Trachurus; species Trachurus japonicus. The sequence continues at coordinate 17,445,305 of NC_140921.1, read as the reverse complement.
GTGCACGCAATGTGATTTACCAAACCTGAAACAGATTGCGGTGGCAGTTTGTCTTTATTCAGGACGTTTGAAAGGCAATTCTTAACTGGTAGAGCTTCGCGCACAAATGTCAGCAGTCATTGAATTGACATCTGCCAAGGCTAATGTTCTTATATCTCTGCATTTTCTCGCATCTGGGTCATTCCAGCGAACTGTAGCAGTTTTCCAGGTGTGTTAAAAGTCCTTTCACTCCGTCTCTGATCCCTCTGATCAGGGCTTTTACTTTAGACCCAAGTGTGAGCTCTGTGCCATAGCGCGCACCTCCAGCCCAAGAAATGACAGCAGATATCTCAGTTACGCTGCACCTGCTGCCCAGGTTTTATGATGAACCAAATTTTCTTTTGTTCTTTTCCTTATCGGCCTATCTCCTCATCTTCTCTTCACTTCATCAATTCTCTTCTTGTTTTACCAACCACAGATAATCTCCACGTTTCTTCTGCTGCGGCTCTACAACATTTACAACATTTATTTGCCCCTCTCCATTGATCCATCGGATCAAATTTTCATTCTGTGTTTGCGGTCATCCAGCTCTCTATCCACACTTTCCATGGCGGAAACGATTACCACGCGCAACACACTCATTTAAATACTGCGGTTTGCGCGTGTTGTCATTTAGCGGGTTACTCTTAGGAGATGCGCTAACCAAACATGCAAAATATTACCATATTACCCTTCTCTGGGATCTTAGTAGATCCGGTAGGAGTTCTTTGTTCTGGTCACATGTGTTTATAGACTGATGTTCTTTGCTGTTTTGTTACCTTGATTTGTTTTTACCAACCTTGTCAATGAGCCCTTCCCCTCACAGCTGACAGTCACACATATTGCACCTCAGCACATCACCATAACCCTTAACCCACATCTAAACTGTTAAATATTACTGGCCAAGTTATGCTCCAACATAACTGGTTTATACAACATAATGTCTCCCTGACATCAGCCATTTGTTTCTGTGGAGCAGTTGTGGAGTTCAGAGTGGGCTGCTCCCCCGTTGCCATCTTGGCAGTGCCCAACTCCTCCAAACTCCCAGTTAATCCAAAAATGAACAAAGAGGTTGGATTTTGGTGCACGCCTTAAATTATGCACAACTTTAAGGCCTAATAAAATTCAAGCAGACTAAATCTGCTGTAAAGTTGGCCGTTTGTACACGGGAGTCTTTAGGGATTGACTCGCTTTTGGAGCCAGACTCAACCGGCCAATCAAAGAAGTGCAATTTTCTGGCTCTTTCTGTGTTGGTTTTATTTTTTCATCCTCAGGGTCTGTCGCTCGGCCAGAAGGTGAATTTATTCACAGCTGTTCAGCTGCTCTTAATGGCCACACAGGTGGAGTGAAAGGCCGGCCATCAGGGAGAGCAGGGACACAATAATCTCTTAAATGGTTGGCTAACAGCACATATTTTTAGTCTCCCTCTCTTTCCTGGAAGGCTTTTCTAGTTTTACACTAGTTTGTACTTTTGGGGGCATTTTTTTGCCTTTATTTGATAGCATAGTTGAGAGAGACAGGAGGGGGAGGCAGAGAGAGGGGTATATGCAGAAAAGGGTGCCCGATGCGGGATTTGAACCGTGGCCGACTGCAGCAAGGACTATAGCCTGCTCAACCCACTGTTCCACACAACGCCCCCACAAAGTTTATACATGTCATGATGGAGAAATAGTTGTGTAAAGACCAACAAAGGAGACCTCACCAAATGGACAACTGAACCACAATTATTAACTGCCACAGTAAAACTAGACAAAATGTAAAACTTCAGATCGATAAAACATACAGTGAATCTGTTTTTATGTTAATTACTGAAATAGTTGAGCCATGTCTCAGCTTGTATGATAAAAAGTCTAATGGTGATAAGCCCACAACACACTGCAGACACTCATGAAGTAGACATGTGAAGGTGACATGGGTTTATAACCACACACTCACACATACTGTAGAAATCTACACACCTGCGTCTCCATCTGTCTCCCTAAGTGAATAAGACGTGACTCAGCCCCTCCTGGCTTTTACCTCATATGGGACACTGAACACACAAACAGGCCATGTGTGCACACACACATGCATTGCACACACAAACACCCACTCACCTTATCTACCGTACTGTAACACACTGTGAGCGCCGCAGCTCGCACTTTGTTCATAACCTTTCACACTGAGATCAGATATTGATTATCTGACAATGCTGGAGAACCCATGTAGGATGTGCGCTTCTCCAGAGATGAAATTCTCACCGTTCAATTTGGGATAAAGTTTCCTACTTTCATCTCTTTCTTTTTTTGTTCTCCCAGGGGGATGTTGCGCACGTCATCTCTCTGCACTATATCTTAGTGTTTTCGCCCTTGTGTTCTGGTACTGACTGACATGGTGCAGTCCAATGGGAACGGCAGGAAAGGATTTTCGCGCAGTGAATGAAATGCCAGCGTCTACCCAGTGTAAAATGCTGTGCCTTAAGGTTTGTGCGTTTGTGTGTAGGTGAAAGTGTTTGTCACAGAACAAACACAGAGAAAGTAGGTCGTAAAGGTGCTCCCAGATGAAAGGGGAGGGGGCTTGATTCGTTTTTCTCCCCCCATTTTCCACCCTGCTCTCTCCATCTCCCTCTCTCTCTCTCTCTCTGTGCAGTCTTCCACCTGCGCAAAGGGCAGGAGATAACAAAATGCTATTTTTCCTCGCCTTTTATTCTCCTCTATGCTATATTTGCACTGTCGCTCCTTTCAATTTACACTTCCAGTGCTTTCTCAAACTCCAAAAGAGAGTGTATGTTTCCCCGTGCTGCTCCGTGTGTATATTTAGCAATGTTTCCCACAGCGCCTCGACACAGAGCAGTGGGAGAAGTGAAGGAGGAGCAGAGAGAAAGCAAAACAGGAGACGAAGATAAACACAGCTAATTAGGAGTCTATTGTTAGGTGCATGAGCAGGATGAAGCCACCCAAACACAAAATATTCTGTGATATAGACATCACTGTCAGGCAGCAGATAAACAGGCTTACATGCAGCATGTGGACACGCACACAACAATTAGGTCGCATGCAAATAAGTCTCAACAGATGTGCGCGCGGTGCGACAGGTAGAGGCAGTGAGGGACGAAATGCGGAGCGGTGGACTGAAATGAGCGATGGCGGAGCTCTAGAAATCAAAAATGAACAAAAAAGAGATGATAACTTTAAGCGGAGACGGGCGATGGAGGAAACAGTGAGTCAGAGATGCTGATTATTGTTTAAAGTGGTTGAGGAGAGTGGCAGCTGTAATGAGCTGACAATTACTCATATGTCAGTCACCCACACGCGCTCGAGACTGTTCAAAACTTTCCCCGCGCTGTCGCTAAATCCCTGGTGTAACATCTGTCACTGAGCAACATCATTTGCCATGCCTTCCACTTTCAAGTACATACTTCTTTGTGTTTCAGTCCCGTCTCTGTCGGCTGCCTCTTTTACTTTTCAGTGGGCTTTGACAGATGAGACCACTGAAGGCTGCCACAGAGAATCATCTCATCCTCTTTGTCCTCAGCCAAAATAAATAAATTAATTAACTTGAAAAAAACACACAGTTGCGGGACATTGGCTCACTGTAGCTCAATATCCTCATCCTGGTACAATTTTTGCCCATGAAAGGAAAGAAACTGAGAAAAGTAGGCAAGAGGGGAAGTGGAGGGAAAGGACAATATGATGAGGAGGAGGAGAGGAGAGGAGAGGAGAGGAGAGGAGAGGAGAGGAGAGGAGAGGAGAGGAGAGGAGAGGAGAGGAGGAGAGGAGAGGAGGAGAGGAGAGGAGAGGAGAGGAGAGGAGAGGAGAGGAGACTTGTCCTCGTGGGCACTGTGCCTCCTGTGACACAATCATGAATAAAGATCATGGGATAAATATAGATAAGTTGTGTTTACTTTACATACAAAGACACTCACATGTGAACAAGTGTGGACATTAGTACACACTTCCCTTGTCTTCCATTGGCAACTTGAGTCCATGCACTAATAAAAACACAATGAAATGGATTTATAGCAACAGAGAGGGCGAAGGAAGCTGGTGGTGGAGAGGAGTCTGGGACAGTGCAGAGCAAGCATTTAACATGACCACAGCAGGGAGAGACACGGGAGAGGGGAGGAGGCGAGGCGGGGAGGGGGAGGAGGAGAGGGGGTGGCGAGGGCCTGCCAATACAGATAAATATTTCATCCCACAACACACAGTGTCACTGAGACTGGTGCCCAGAGGGTGAGGAGAATGCAGCGAGGGAGGGGGAGAGAGAGAGAGAGAGAGAGAGAGAGAGAGGAAGGAGCTGAGAGTGAGGAGAAGGCAAAAAGCAAGAGAGGAAAGCGAGTGAGAAAAAGAGAGAGAGAGAGGAAGAAAAGAGGAAGAGAGAGCTGGGACAGCTGAGAGACAAAGTTAAGCCTGGAAGGTAAAGGTGTCCTTAACTCTCACATCCACTGTCCGTGATGCTAACCAGGGCTGACATAAGAAAACACACATGCACGTTCACACACACATGCACCCGTGGACAGACACAGCGCACACCCACACACTCAATGGTGTCGCAGACACTTTTCTATTATTGTCCTCACTCTCGCCAAGACTGAGGCTTCTCTCCTCCAACTCCAACTCGATTTGACACCTGAACTAGAGAGAGCGCTGGTGTGAAAAGAAAGAAAGGGAGCAATAGAAGGGATGTGCAAGCAAATAGACAAGTGAGTTCAGAGGAGGCACACACACACACAGAGAATAAAAGCCTGGATGAACAGACAGTGAGAAGGTGGAGGTTCAGTGTGAAGAAGAAAGAAGGTGGGGGAAAAAAAGTTGTGAAAGTGTAGAATTCGAAAGGTTACACTGAAAACACAAACATATTCGATTCATTGGTGTTTATTTTATGCCATCTATTAACAGATATACTAAAAAGGTGTAGGCTGAATATTACAGCCATATGTGACTGTTCACACTCAGATCTCATTCCAAAACCACACACATTAATATGCTGCTATAACACCCCTCAGTGCTCCAGTGAGGCTGCACACCAAACACTGGAGCCCGGCTACAGAGACTTGCTTCCTTTCAGCCACGAGAGCATTAGAGAGAGAGAGAGGCCGTGAACTGATGTGGGGAACAAGGTCTGGCTCACAGTTTGTCCCACTTCATCTGAAAAGGTGCTGAATGGCTCTGCGCAGGCCACACAGGTTCTCCTCACAAAATGTCTCTCTAAATCACGCTTTGTGTAGAGGGGAGGTAATGTCGTGTCGAAACAGGGAGGAGGTTGAAAGCACAGAACAATATATCATTGTGTGCTGTAGTAGCATTTAGCTTTCTACTAACTGGGAACCAAGGAGCTCAGGCCAAACCATGAAAAACCAAAAAAAAAAAAAAACTGAACCAAAAATATGTGGACACACAGGCTCCGTTTTGTGTGTGTGTGTGTGTGTTTGTATTTGTGTCAATCAGGCTGGTTTGTCCTTTTGTTTGTGTTGGCCGTCTCCTGTGGGGAGCAGCTCCTCCTCATCATTAGTAATGAACCGGCAGTGGTGAAAGGGCCCAGCCACAGTCACAGCCCAGAGAGACAGATGAATATTTGATCAGCTCCCTCTTGCTTTTGTGTGCACGCGCCTGTGTGCATGTGTGTGAGTGTGAGAGAGAGAGCGAGGAAGCCCAGAGAGGTCAATGCTTTCCATTTCTAATCCCCTTGTGTTTCTTTCCTCTTTTTCTCACCTTCACCTCGCCCTGTCTCTTTTCACATTATTCCCTCCCTCACCTCCACCAATCTCTTCCTCCTCCTCCTCCTCCTCCTCCTCCTCCTCCTCCTCCTCTCCTCCTCCTCCTCCTCCTCCTCCTCCTCCTCCTCCTCCTCCTCTTTCTCCAGGACTGTGCAGAGACAGAGGTGGACAGGAACAAGTGCTGTACCCTGTGTAATATGTTCTTCACCTCCGCCATTGTGGCCCAGTCGCACTACCAGGGCAAAACCCACGCAAAGAGAGTCCGCCTGGTGCTGGGGGAGCCGCCCACCCTACCCACAGCCATGACCAGCCCCACAAACACAGGTACCGCTTCCTGTCTGTCTTGCTGTGTGGGGTTTTTCAGTTTAGCAGCAAGATCAAACGCACACATCCAGACAAGCACTGTTGGAGCCAAGAGCTGCGGAGCTTTCACACTTTAATCACAGGAGCTAAAGAAGTCAAGAGTGTGACTTAGTGTCACTTGAGTTTGAGGAGGCACAGGGAAGTATGAAACTGGTTCTGTGTCTTCAAGTTGCACTTGACAGTGAAAGCTCCACAAATCCAATCCAGTCCCCCGACTATAAACTACTACTTTGGTGATCAACCCTTTCAGTCCTAGTTGATCAATACTTCCACTAGAATCCACTCCTCGTGTTTGCAAACAGAGCCCAAGGCAATTGACTTGGTTGTAAAACACACTCTCACCTCTGTTTGCACACACCCATGTAATCCAGACATCCACTTTTTTTGCAACTATGCTGAGATGAGAACTATTTTTAGTTCAAAGCATATGTTTTTTTTTTTTTTTTATCTGAAGTGGATTTGGAGAGCTTTAGTCACGCTTCAGTCAAAACGTCTAGCCTAGATATCAGAGGAAAAATAAGATGTGCGCAAATGCTAACATGCCAGAGGCACAACAAGTGAAACTTTGAAGGTGAACACAGCCAGCCTTTACATTTTAAAAGGTCTTGTGATTAAAACAAAAAAAAAATCTCTCCAACAAATCAAAACACCCCTAATTGATTTTTGTTCATGCAAATGATTGTTTAAGATTATCTTTTTTTTTAAAGTGTCAGTGCTGGTGAGTCGTCTCCCAGGGAAATTTACATAATGTGATTCAAATTGGATTCAAAGTGAAAATTCACAGAGCTATAAACACAATCACTACAAAATGAAGTGTTATAATCAAGCCCCTGAGTGACTTTTCCTAAACCCTGGCCTACTTAGGAAAAGTGTCACTTCTGTACAGCCGTTGTCGTGGAGTTTCTGCGGTTTTGTGACAGTGGGACCTGGAGGAAAAGAAACAAGAGAATGAGAACAAGAGGAGAGGAAGAGTGACCTGGGAGAAGAGGAAGAGGAGGGGATTTCAGGAGAGATTAAAGTCAAAAGTAGCCTTCATGATCACTCTGAGATGAGTGCTCCGTGGAAGACGCACAGCCAACCTGACAGCCCCGCGCACGCTCACGCACGGAGACGGACACGTGCACACGCAATCATCAGAAATATACATAAGCAGGATGAGTGACGGATGCGCACGCCGACTTGGATCTAAGGACACATGGGCTCTAACGTACATATGGATACACACAGTGGAACATACACAGCCACAAAGAGCAGAGTGAAGAGAGAGGAAGCAAAGGGCCGTGTGCGGCAGAGAAACCCTTGAGAGGTGGAGGGCTGGGACTCTACCTGTGCTGCCTCCCCTTCTGCACATCCCCACACACTCAAACCCCCTCCCCTTGCGCACACACAGTCACGCACACACTCCCTGTGCCCCACTCCATGAAAAACACTTATTTCTGCTCCAATGTGCAGAGATCACAGTCAGGAGATATAAGGGAAGGGTGGGAAAACACGGTGTGGAGAGGAAAAATACATCCGAGGATCAGTCCCTGTTGCTGCTCTGCACGTGCTCTTCCTTCCACGCAACTGTCAGAGCTCGGGAGCTTCACTCGGGCCACGGCCACCACGCAAATGCTCTGTCAGAGTTTTTAGGATGGCTTTGTCTTTCAGATTAATGGCCGGGAAATGAAATGACAGCGAAAAGGGTTCCGGGGGTTGAGCTGTTGTAAGTGAGATGATAGCAGGGCAGAGGGAAACGCCAGCGAAGGGGAATGTGAGTGGGTGTGGTTGGCGAGATGAGCCGAGACACAGCCATAGATACAGTAACTATGTGAACAGGGCCTGAAGACACATCAAGGTATGAGCAACCAATCGGCTGGCAGGGCTGGAGTCAAGTCAACACAGGCGCACACGGAACAAAAAAAAAAAAAAAAAATACACATGAAGCCACACGCCTCACGCTCAGGGTCACTGGTCAACAAACACTGCATGCTTTTGATTTGATACCGCGGAGCTGATGGCTGTTGCGAGAGAAGTGGTGTGACTCACGTAGGCTCTAAAGCTTGTGTGAGTGGGCTTTTGTTCGTGATATAAAATGTTTAAACGTGCAATACTTGGACTGTGTAGTCATAGTGGGTATAACTTCAGAGTCATTGACACGTCGTAGATGAGAATCGGCACATTTGGACATGCCATCTGGCATTAGAAGCTTTCTCACACAGTTTGGCTGTGGACCTAACACCCCCTCCCTGTGTTCAAATAAACACTTTGAGGAGAGATGATTACTTTGGTCTGCATACTGTATCTCACACACAAGCAGCCTATTCTGGAGCTTCATTCATACACACACGCACACACACACGCACAAAAGCCTTCACGCGTTCTCTCAAGCGTAGATTATACATTCAATACGCCACCCAAACACCGACACAGATGCACATGCAACCACATGCACACAGCAAGAGCCACAACTGCATCCCGTGGACATGTCAGTGCCTGTTGGCTATTAATGGGCAATCACCATGGTAACCAGCATCATGTCACGAGTAGCAGGTCACCTGGAAGTCTGCCATTTCTTTTTTCTTTTTTTTTTTCCAGGAGAGATGAAAGGGAAGGAAAGAGATGAGAGAGGAGGATGTGGGTAAAAAAAATAAATAAATAAATAAACCAGGAACATTCAGAAGTGCAGTAGATGTGTGAGTAGAGTGTCAGTTTCAAGCACTTGCAGACTGGTCCCAGGAAAGCTGAGGACCGATTCCTGACTGTCATCCACGCTCCTGCCAGCACTGTGACCAGGACAAAGGACAAACTGTGCCCAGACAGAATGATGGAGAAGAGCACATCTTCCCTTCTATCACCATGAGCAAAGTGGGAATGCTGGACTTTAAGATGGATGAGCCGGCGGGCCAAGAGAGGAGTCGGCAGACCTCTGTGAGTGCAGTGTAGTGGGACAAGATGAAACATTTTAAAAGCCCAGACACGGAACTGTGGTGACGTCATCCATTGAGTCACTGCAAGTTACTCCAGATTCTCCACCTCCGTGCTTTTTCATGGTCTCTGAGCATTTTCACTCAGTTTGCAGACAACACCACCAGAGGAGAGAGGAGCCTGGACCAACAGTGTTAACAGGCCTGGTGATTCCACCTCACACATTACTTTATTTATACTATTTACTGTGGATTTTACTGCAGTTTTTACTTGTACTTGCCCTTTATAATCTGCATGTTGTGCAGTTGCAACAAACAGGGACCAATAACATTTTTCATATTCTGATTCTTCCACTGAAGTGGTCTATGGTCTGTGCTCCCCATCTCCATCAGCACAATTTAAACCTAGAGCTTTTAAAAATTCACATGTGAAAGCATGTGTTTGAAATGCCATGTGTGGCTATGAAAGAGAGCGAGTGTTTGTGCATCTGTGCAAAAATGAATGCTTGGCTTTATCATGTTAATCTAATTTCATGTCATTTTCACATTAAGAGCATCATTTGCATTTGAATTCACGGTAATGTCTCTCCCTTTTTATCCTCCCTTCTCTACCTCTGCCACCTCACCTCGTCTCCTCCAGATTCCTCCCCTTCCACCCCGCTGCCCACGGACCCCACGGCGTGCCCGCCTCCTCCCCCCGCCCTGCCCTGGCCCATGGCCGTGGTCGGCGGAAACGGCGGCAGAGAGGCCGGGAAGTACTGTTGCCTGTGCGGAGCCTGGTTCAACAACCCGCTGATGGCCCAGCAACACTACGAGGGCAAGAAACACCGCAGGAACGCAGCCAGGGCTCGCCTCCTGGAGCAGCTCGCAGGCAGTCTGGATGCCACGGAGAGCACAGGTCAGCCTCTTGGCCCTGAGCCCAACACAAGTGACAAGTGAAGGGCACCAAGGGTGATACGACTTTGTACGCGGAAAGATGATAAGGGGGAGATCACATTCAAGATCAGTGGCAGTGAGGGCGGACTTGTGAAATGTTCGTATGCCTTTTAATGTGGTGTGCATTACATGGATGTCGTAAGGAGGTAAGCCGCCCCAGTTATCCACGGATAAAATTAGCACCACGTCAGCCACTTACCGTAAAGATCAGCTTATCACATTTACCACACATTTGGTCAATCGCATGGATTCTCTATGAGCAAGCACTTTTATATATGTTCCCACCAAATTAATCCAGAGCTTCCCCTCCACCGTCCCATTGTTAATATATACAATAAAGCATTAAAGTCCCAGAGATGACTCTACTTGACTCCCTTTAAATTCAAATGCAGAATTTGACCATTTTACACATCCATATAAAAGCCATTGTGTAATATATTTACTGTATTAAAGGCGCCCTCCACCACTTTTATTTGTCAAAGCTTGTGAAGTCAGCCCATGAAAACAGTTGTATAATATAATTTGTGGCTCTGCAGGAGCTTTGCCAAGTCTGAGAAAATTACTCAAGTGACATCATGCAGATACCCCGTCTTGGGGCTCGGGAGCCACAGACTTTTATTAGAAAGCCTATCTCTCAAACTGGGTGTGTGTAGTTTGAAAGATATGGACGCTCACCAGCTGTGTGGTGGGTCCAACATAAAGATGCTATCACGTTGCATTATTGGAAGTGTAGGAGCCAGCGAGTTTAGAGCTTTAGCCACAGGAGGGCCACAGGGTCTCTGATGAATCAACGCTGCTGACCAGTGTTTTCTGCAGCCTCCGTTGAATAGAATGCCATTGCCATATTAAATCACTAGAGTAATCTTTGAAAGGTGTTTACTGGGTAAATAATTTGAAGAGTTGGACTCCAAGCCAATAAGATGAAAGCGTGGGCTCATCCATCATCCGGGGCAAATATTTCCTCTCTTCCTGATGTGAAATTTTGACACGTCTTTTTCATCATCCGTTTGCCACAGTCTAACCTTTCCATGAGATTTGTCTGGGGTCACGGTCTCCTCACATTACAGCAGAGCATTCACACTTGTTAGTGCTAGCATCAAGATGTGTCAAACTGTCACAGGGCCTCTGCTGGCATGCTGTACAGTATATACCGTACGTAGGAGACGGCAGCGCTGCGAGATGGGAAATTATACACTGACGTTTAATCTGACACATTTCATTGTAAATCTAATTAGTTACTATAGCACTATAGCATGTACTTTATTTAATGGCTTTCTCTCCTGCTTTATTCCACTCCCACATGCTCAAATGTAGCCACAAGAGTGACACTGATTTACTTGTTCATAACACACATTTCCGCCAGAAGGATATTCTAAGAAAAACTATTAATAGTACTTGGCACAGAAAGTGCATTTCCTTTTCTTGTTCCGATGATATCATCCAACATCATCCTATAGTACTGCACTATGCATCCAAACGTGCACACCAGTGTCACAACACCTCCTCTGCACACTAGTTTGACGCACTTGTAACACACACACACACACACAGCGAAATCAGTGCCACACACACATGCAAATCCTCCGTGAGCTGAAGCTGTGCCATTCACTGTGTGCTCCAGGTGCCATGACACAAACCATTATCTCAAGAAGCCAATCATATTAAAAGCGTGAGTCATGTTGCCGCCTACACTGGCTCAGAGGCTTTAAGCGGTGTCATGTTGGATATCGTCCTCCATCCACACACTGTGACCCAGATCCTACAACCTCAGCTACTTTTTGGGTAAATTTGACTCAAACCTCAGCATGGAAGTACAGAACACACAGAGGATTGTGAATGTATTAGAAACATATATATAAAAGCCGGATTTTTCTTTAGTCTAAGCCAAGATATCTGTACCAAGTGAAGAGTGACGCTCTACTGCAAAATCTATTCCCCGTCTACTTTTCAAGGGCAATGAACTGGTCTAAGATTTCTAAGTGAGCTCCCTGCTGACGTGATCTATCTCATGTGCCATCAATCAAGTGTTTGTTCCAGCGCCTTCAGTCTGAAGCGCTTTATTCATCACACACACACACAGCTCCGTTGTCAGTGGTCGTTTGTTCTCCGGTTAGACACTTTTCCGCTGGTGCAAGATTCTCACATCTGATTGGCTTTTATCACCACTTCAGGTGTGAAGTCACAGGTGTGCCGGGTGTAATCTCAGAGGGAGGGTTGAACGCGAGGCAGCAGCTGAGCAGAGGGAGAGGAAGAGGAAGGGGGTAGGAGGGGCCCGAGAGCAGATTCATCTCCGTCCTTTTGTCCTCCTTATTTTCTCTTTAAAGTCTTTTTTACGTCCCCCCACCCTTTCCCTGCTACTACACTCGGTCTTGTACCTTTGTTTGTTGTTGCTGGGGTTCTGCTGTGTGTAAACTTGTGTGAGTGTGTGTGTCTGTGTGTGCGTACACCACTGGGGGCTCAGATCTCTCGTCATGTCTCATCTGTCATCCTCATTAGTGCCCCCAGAGACTCAGGTGAATTATTTACACACCAATATTCCCCCTCTCTCTAAACGCCGACTACAAAGCCGGCTTTGCTGTACAGTCTGGTTGCATCCTATTGATGATGCTGACCTTTACTTGTGCTTGTGCATATTTTCTCCTCGTCTTTCTCCTCCGGCCTTCTGCCCCTCCCATTTCACACCCTCACAACCAAAACATATCAGAAAATCCCCATGACGTTTCTATCGACACCGTTTCTTACTCTTGGATTTTTTCTGTTGTAATTGTGGAGACAGGGCGCAGGGGAAAATGTCGTTATTTTCTATGGCTAGGTGTCAGACAAAAACCCTCGGAGATGGATTACAGAGGCGGCCGAGGGAGTTGCAGTGGGGGTTGCTCCTGGCGCGGGACGGAGCCCGGCTGACTCGGCTGTGTCTTTACATAAATCACGACAGGGGTAGAAACCCCTTAAGACAGAGCCGACGCATTGTCTCTTCTCTCCGGAGACTCTGTAAAGAATTAGAAGCAGTGAGATAAGTGTCTAGTGTCTAGTGTGTGTGTGTGTGTGTGTGTGTGTGTGTGTGTGTGGACCCAAGAGAGGGTGAAGTACCACAGAACAGAAAATTGTGTGTAATTGATTACGGTGCCTGAGTTGGGAGACAGAGTCTACCTCCTCTCCCATGAGACAGTGCTCACTGTGACAGTCACACAAGTAGGTTATATACATACAGTATAAACAATACATACTGTAGGAGTCTATAGGTGAACTATATCAGGGGTTCAAACTGCATCTGCAACATCAAGTACTGGAAAGTGTCAAGAATTGAAAACTGGCTTCTAATTCTTCAGCTTGTTTACTTATTCATTAACTCAGATGTTCTTTGATGACAGAGCTCCCTCACTGTGGACAGAGGTCGTATTAATCACTCTTCATACTGTACATCCTGAGCCATCTGAGCCCCGGTGGAACTGTCTCTCATCCTGTTTGCTAATTCAGCCCTGGAGGACGAAGTCAGCTGTCTGGAGAGCAGACTAATGACCATGAGAGGCGACAGCCTTTAGTTATGTAAATGTTAGTGGACTGTAGGTGTCCAGTCTTTCAGCTACATGGACTGAGATGCTCGTTGTTCTCTTATATGTGTTTCACAGTTGAACTGACTGACTGATGATTTCAACGTCCACCAGGGCTGAATGAATCCCATGCTGAACCGTCTCTGCTGCAGTTATCTCTCAGATAGCACTGCCATGAGGCCTTTGAGGGTTTCTGGACTATATTTGTCATAATTTTGGTTATGTACCATTATGTTATATTTGCATAAAGCAAGAATATTAGTCAGCTACTCACTACTAAATACCTTAGTAGTTCAATTTGAACAAATAAATAATGTGCAACAAATTTCCGAGTAATCGTGATAAACTATGAATAGTTGTATGATTAATCTGGATTTAATATTTTTATCAATAGATAGCCCTTAAACTACAGTTAATTACAGTTATTCATTAGTTGAGATGAGCCATAGAGCAAGTTGATAAACTGAAACGTGAGATAATCTAGTTGTTTTATTTAATTCAGTAGTTCAGGGAGAGTTTTCTTCCCCGTGTATGAATTTTTTTTTCTCTAAAACAGATGGTCTTCCCGATCACTTTACGATCCACTACAAAACTAATTAGTCTCTCTATAAGTCCTCCAAAGTTTGTTGCTTGGTAAAATTCCACTTGGATTCAGCCTGACTCTCACTCGATGCTCAGCCCCTCTCTGCTATGGTGTTTGTGATATATTCCTGGGAGACGTACTGTCAAGACTTTGCTGCAGAGTGTTGGTTTTGATTGCATCTCAATGGGGTTCTTTTTGGATCCAGTTCCTTTTTAATCTTGCAAAGCGCATGGTAAACTAATGGCGCACTACAGCACAAAGGCTCTGAGGGTAGTAAGAGCTCCGTAAACTATTACAGTATGCTGCCTCCACAGTGAATAAAATTACAGATGAGTACTTACAGTGAAATTCTCAGATGCAGTCAGGCCTGTAGGAATGAAGTGGAAAAGAGAGGGAAGTCCACTCTAGAATATGTAACCTGATAATTCAGTTGTGGTTGTACAGCGTATTTAGGGCTCATTTCCTCCTCACGCCTTTCAAAAACAAACCACTATTTAACCAACAATGTTCATGCAACACTGGATTTTACGATCTTCAATGCCGGGCACTACCTGAAAACCCACAAGAGACTCATAAATAAAAGAAGCTGCAGTTAGAGCTTGGCAGAGCGTCCTAATGGAAGGAGCCATGAACATCATGCTCCAAATGGATCATTAATGTAGCTGAGGTTAAAATATCAGACTCTGAAACTGCAGGAAGATGTTGAATGTATTTGCAAGAAGACTCTTCAAAAGAACATAATTTTCTCAATTTTCTGTGCACAAAATGCAGCTCATTACTTTTTTGACAAGCATTTAGGAGTCTCCCTGCCGGGGGTGCCAGCGGTGCCGCGAGGCTCTATACATTAAACGACAGCCACAAACAGCTCCACACCCACTGCCTCAGCTCATCTCACCCCCTCCTTTCTCTCTCCCTGGCATATCTCCTTGTGTAATTAACAAGGCTTAGAACACCCTCACAAATACTGCTCATGCTCACAAAAAACCCACATTCACCACCCTGCCCTGCATGCTGTCACTCGCGTTGTGCGCACACACACTTTCCCTGCATGTAATTAACATGGATTAGGACGCAGCGTGGGCTAATGCCAGAACAGCTTTTTTAACCAAAACACATTGTATGTGCATGTGGCCATGTGTGTGTATATGTGTGTGTTTGTGTGTGTGTGTGTGTGTGTGTGTGTGTGTGTGTGTGTTCAAAAGACTGGCACACAAACACACACTTCTGGCACAGACACAAACTGCAGCATATTGTACATCAGTGCTTCTCGGCCAGGCAGCGGGGAGGTGACATCAATCAGGCTAAAAGCAGGGAAAGCTGCCTTTGTATGTGCGCACAAACACACATGCACATAAAACACACTTAATCGCTTCTACAAGAATAGACCTCTTTGTGTAATCCTTGCGGCAGTATAGAATTACGGGGAAGAGAAAGGGAAAGAGAATGAGAGAGACTTATCATTCCTTTCTTTTCCAAATTATCTCTTCTCCAATTAATAGCCTTTTCATTAAGAGAGGATAGACGTAATGACATTTTGGCAGAAGGGGATGTACAGTACTATCGCATTTTTCTCCCTTTCACACACACAGAATTAGTGAGTAGCTCCTAATAGATGCAAAATATCAACATTGAAGCAAAGACAGTGCTTACTTCAGGCAACTAATTCAGCCGTGGGTTTGTTGTAAATGACTGTTTGTCCTTAATCACCCTGGAAACAGACAGATCATCTCTGTCTGACGATGACAGGGCGCTGCTACGCCACATTATGCAGCTCCATCCCAGTCTAAACGACCTCCCACCACCCCTAACAATATTACAACTTCATCTCCCAACATACTTCACCAATTACCGCCACAGAAGGTCAAAAGGTGATGGAGTACACAGACGACTCATAAATCTCAAGGACAGTAATGACAGCAGAGAAAAGGGCACCCACACACACAAACACACACGAGAGACAGAGCGCACCTGATTTCAGTCACAACAAACGCCCCCGGAACTACACACATTCATCTTCAAAATCTGAAAAGACAAAACCACAGACAAAAGAGGGGGAGTGTGCACAGGTGGATGTTTGAATGCTTTGTCATGTCACTGATTTGAGAAAAGTTCTGCAGCGATGTCGGTGTACAGTGTGCAAACTGCGAGGAAACAAACTACAGCTCTTCATTGTGTCTGGGAGAGAGGACAGAGTCGGTGACGTAATGATGCCGACTGTCCAGCCTTCACAGAGACACAGCATTTAATCTGCCCTTGTGAAAGAAATGTGATTTTAAAATCTCGGGAAGATATTTATGTGGGGTAGATACATAACTCTGTCTTCTCTCCTCTCCTTCATCTTTTCAATTCACACACATCCTAATTCTTTCAGAAATTTTCCACTTTTGCTCATTCGTTTACCCCCCACCCACCTCCCCATCGCTCTTCACCCCCTCTGTCACTATACCCCACCATCCTGATCCGTCTATTTTGGGGTTTTCATCTTGACCACCTGCAAACCCTCTAATTAGTTCACATCTGTGTCTGAGCTGCACCATCTTCAACACAAACACACACACACACACACACACACACACACACTCACCAATACAATACAATAATGCATGCACGCACAACCATTCACTGCACTACACTGTTCTTTTCTTACACCTTGTGTCCTAATTCTTCTCAACCTTTTGAAATTCAGCTTTCAAAAAGGAACCCCCCACACGCACACACACACACACACACACACACACACACACACACTACAAAGAGGAAGGCAGTGATCTAAAAATGTTACTGGCTTTCTGCTAATGATTAGTCTAATCAAATCTTTTTGCAGATGCACTCTAATTAGGAAAATTAGCCTGCACTGCAGAGTTTAAAATTAGACAGTTATTTGGTGTCAGTTCAGATTTTTATTGTTGCCTGTGATGGCCTCAGCACCACTGCTGCTCACGATCCAGATGATGATGATGGTGATGATGATGGTGACAGCTTTCGGGGGGTTTTAATGAGCCATATTGATTGAAAGTGCCTTCACAGTAATTGTGAACCTGTGTGTGTCTGCAGGGCTGCGCAGTAGTTACTCCTGCAGTGTCTGCAGTGTGGTCCTCAACTCCATTGAGCAGTACCATGCACATCTCCAGGGCTCCAAGCACCAGAACAAGTGAGTACAACAACATGGATGGATGGGTGGGTGGGTGGATGGATGGATGGATGGATGGATGGATGGATGGATGGATGGATGGATGGATGGATGGACGGACGGATGGACAATCATCTATATCCTAAGAAAAATAAAGTGTGAAACTCTCAGAAAGAGAGGACGCCTCTGATGTAGTGATAGGTGATGTGTGTAGAGGTGTGAAAGTGCAGCCGTTCAAAACACATTAACACCTCTGAACTGAAATAAGTCTTCTCCTATCCTAGCCTATATAATTGAGATGATGGATATGATGCAGTATTTGGAAGTCACCACTGCCAGAAAAGAAAACTGTAAACAATCTGCACAAACAGGTTTCTAACTGATTAAGAATTGAAGGAGGAGTGGGGATCCAGGTCTAAACAGAGGTGGTATGGTTTGTCTTACAATGATCCTGCTGCACATTTGTGTGTTTATGAGACGAGATTGAACCATTATTAGTGCGATGTGAAGCAGACAATGATGCAGGGACAAAACCGAGGGACAGGCAGTTCAACTTAATACGTGTTTATATTAAAATGCATATAGGACACATAGAGACTCTATAACTTTAGATATGTGATGACTAATATACTAATTAAGATGCATACGGTACCGGTATAAGCAGTGTAAAGAGATGTGCAGTAGACTGGGGCAGCAGAATGGAAACAGGGTTATTTTTCATTGTATAATATTCATAAAATGAAGGTTTGGTCATTTTCATTACTGACTATAGAAAAGGTAATCATAGCCAATGTATGGGGAATTATTTCCACCAGCAGGAAGAGAGCGTGTGATACAACAGTTACATTTCATGCATTTACAATCAGGTAGCTGTGGGCATGGTTGTAGGCAGTGAAGTGGTGTGTGTATGTGTGCGTCTGTGTCTGTGTGTGTCTATGTACATGTAGCCTATGCCTCTCTGTATTTAAAGTGATGTAATGGAAATTAAGTGCGTTATGAGTGGAGCATTTGTCAGATAAAAGGGCGCTAGAGTATATAAATGCGTCGCTGTGGCTGTTTCCTGTAAAGTACTCTTTCCTTTTTGTCTTATGGTGCGGAGTTGGGGCTCTTCAGCTGAAATAACTCTGCATTCACCCTAGAGCATAACTTGTCTGGGCTGCACATGCCAAACTTCTGCCAGTAAGTTTACTCTTAGACAGAGAGCGGTGGGTGTTGTGAGAAAAACAAGAATGGAAAAAGCACAGAGTGAAGGGGGAGGAGACAAACAGAAAGTAAATAGGATGGAGTTTCTTTTAGCCAAGGGCTTATTCCAAATGCTGATATCCACTGGTCACTGGGAAGAGTACAAGAGCGTCTGTATTATTTATGATGGGAATCATCACGTACGCTACATTGACTACATAGTGTGCCCATCTTAACAAAAAACGGGACATATTTTGTCTCCCTTTTTTCTCCCTTCAATTATCATCATTAAAAAATGGTCGTGGTTGGGCTGAAAACAGCACATCCTGCTGCATTAAAAAGGAACATGCAACCCAAAACACCACAGTCTAACTCATCTGTCTCTAGTGAGTGAGTCAAAGTGCAATCTCTCCATTCAGAAAGCATCACTGTGATTTGCTGAGGTGCAGAGATAGCAGCTTGTATCAGCACAACAGAAATGAAAGGTTACTTGATGCTGATCTGCTGTGATTTTTTTTTTCTTTTGAACCAGGGAGAGACATTTTGACAGGTGTAGTCAGGTTGAACATCGTCTGAAAAACTTCATCACAATGTTTGGGAACAACCGTTGATTACTCTACAGTAAGAGGGAAAATTGCTATTTCCCTCAACAACTATGGGCTACTAAGAGAGACTGAACACCTGCTGTACAGTAGCTTTGCTAATGCAGCAGTAGAATTCACTCACACTGTGTTGCAATATTACAATGATTCTGCACAGAAGCTATAAATCAAGGGGAAATATGGTGGCTCATAACCGGCAGTTTTACTGTCACAAAGCAGAAAAGGGGGCAGATACACTGAAGCAGAGATGTTTATGAGAGAGAAAGAGGGAGTCCGCAAGACTGATACACACCACAGACAGTGCTGTATGCACCACTGAAACAAGAGAGACAGATGGGAAGAGAGATGCAGCGAGACAGAAAAACACATCGGGTTTGAGACGGAGGCCAGAGAAATAAAAAGGGCAAAGAGACGGAAAAAGACTGAGATAAAATTGATGAGGAGAGACAGGCGGGCATGGAGAAATGTAGTAATACAGACAGAAACAGCATGTAGTGGAGATAGAAAGGTGCAAAGAGCAGAGGGAAGGAGGAGAGAAAGTCTCCTCACATCGTCCTGAGGTGGAGCTAGAGAGGTAAAGAGCAGATTTGGAGTGGGCATTGAAGTGAGCTGCTCAGAGCCGCAGGGCTTTGCTGTTTAGATTGGAGAGGATGGATTGACAGAGCATGGACGGATAGAGGACAGTGAGAGGCAGACTGAGAGGTACAAGCAAGATTTACAGGGGTGGTGCCGATAGGTCACTGGACAGAATGGGGGAAAGTCCTTCATCCATCTTATCACAGAGGCTCACCGGCAGTGGTCGGACGTGGAAGACGTTTAGTGGAGAAAGGCTTTACTCAACATTGTTCGCAGGGATGTCAACAGGAGGCGAGGAGATAATACATGACATTTCAGAGAACAGTAGGTGTTTGGTGACATCCTGAAGAAATAATGAAGTTATTCTGAGGGGTCTGGGGAAAGTGGCGGACCTCATGATGCATCCTTGGAGAAAAGATTATCAAATGACTCACAGGGAAAAGAGAAAAGTGGGATTGTGAGACAATAGTCAAGTTGTAATTCAGGATGCATAACTCTCAATGGAGCTCTTGACAAAACTTGAGTAGCTCAGTAGTTTTCTCAAGAGCTCCATTGAGAGTTATGCATCCTGATTTTTTCAATGTGGAGCAAATCATTGAACTACAGTGATTTGATGTCCCTGCCCAGTGTGGTAGTTTATAATAAGCATCTTCGTCTGATGTGCACAGCTGACTAAATAAGAAATGCATTAAATATTTTTTTTTTAAATTAACATTCTGAATAAACACATGTCAAATTTACTGACTTTTTGAAAATATGAACTACAACTGATAACAATTTGTGGGGTATATGTACTTTGTGATATCTGGAGAGGAAGCATTACTATGGCTCATGTAATTTAACAGCTGGATTGTCATTTTGTTTGGTCAATTAAATTCTCAAATATAATTTGTTTGACAAAAATTATATCTGAAACTGGCTATTCTGTGTTTTAATGCTCCAGTGCTAAGGATTGTGTGTAATCCCCTGCAGCAGTGTCTGCAGGATTGCAGATGTACAGACTGTGTGCATTAAGTGTGAAAAAGTCCATGAGAGAGGCCTCAAAGCACAAGAGACTTTACACTGGCACAGCCCTGAGCACTCGCAGACTTACTGCAAAATGCACACCGACTTCTGTTAAGTGCATGAGCACCAACACTGGTACTGCGAGTAAGCCTTTCCAGCTCTGTTCCTCTGCTGTATCGATCCTCTGGGAAACGCAGAACACCACCAAAGGTTCCAGCTCATCGACCTCACTTCCTCTGCTTTCACCCAGTCACTCAGGTGAAACACTATACAGGTATACATGAATGTATGGTAGAAACCACTTAAGGCGAAGTCTGAGTCATTCTATTACACTACACCCTCCTACATCAGTGTGCGATACATTTTATCCTGTGCGCGCAGCGGTATGTGGCATGATATGATGGCAACTAATGCCTCTGTCAAAATGTACAGTGCAGCACATTGTGCAAAGTTTCACTTTTCTGCTGATGTGTGAAATTAAATACACTCATGCATGCACACACACACACACAAAGACAAACAGTCTGGCTGCAGCACAAATATGAAAGTAGACAGCCTCTAGGCATCGCAAGTTTAGAAATAAGAGGAAATAAGAGTCCTTGCATAAGGGCTGTGTGTTTGTGCATTAGTGTTGGTTTGATTAATTTAGTTTTACCTGACACTATTAGGCAAGTCTCTGCTGCACAAATGTGTTTTATATTTGTGTATAGTGATGTGCATGTACGCACATATGTGTAAATGTAGAAACATGTGAGTGCTTATGGAGAAGAGGCTATAAAGACTGTGCTGTTCATATCGGCGGGTTATTTACAGGGTGGACACAGCTTTGCCAAAGTGACGCGAGAGCTTCCACCCTAACTTTGCCTGTGTGCGTGTTCATATGTATACTTGTGTGATGTGTGTGTTCGCTCTGAGTCAGGATGAGCTCTGGTATGTGTAAGGAGCTTTCCGAAGAAGACGAAAGCACGGCTGACGGCGGCGGGGGATTAGCTCTCACCGTAGAAACATCCGTGAAAACTGTGCATGTGTGTGTCTACAGTTACATCTGTTAGTGTGTACTTTAGTATGTGTGTGTGTGTGTGTGATGTTTGGCATTAGGACTGTGTCATCATCATAAAACAACAACAGATTTCTCTGTTCATTAAACAGCTGGATGCGTCTATCTGCCAGCTCTCCTTATCTATACCAAGCAACCGCTTCATACACAGTCGACTGCAGGTCATTTGAAGCGCTGCAGACTCCACACAGTCGCTACAGACCGGCTGCTGTAATTGGACCTGTACAGGATGATAACAGCAGAGATAGAACTAGATAAACTAGGCAGAACATTTCCACAGTTGTTAAACTGCAATTAAGCCAATGCACCGAAGCTGGCCGGCAGACAGGAAGCCAAATGGGCAACAGACAGAACTGAGTCAGATAGATGAACAATAAATCCCCATGTTGATTCCTGGCTCAAGTTATTTTAAAAACTTATGGCTAATTTGAAATAAGAATGGAAATTAAAGAATTAATATGTCAGCAGGCAGGAGATGGATTGTTGTTTTCTGGCTGTTCAGCTGTGTAAAAATCTGGCAACTCTTGTGCCGATCTGTTCCCAGTGGTGACGACAGTCGACAACTTCTAAGCAACTTTTTAAAAGTTATTTATTAGAGATAAACTACAATAATGTCGAGCTGACAAATTTAGGTCTTTTATGTACAGTACAATTAAGACATAAGGTTGGATGCACTTTGTGAAAAGTTTGTGTTTAAGTTTTTGTGTGTTATGTTCACTTTTTTATTACTTTTCATTATTTTATTAATGCATTTCATTGCAGCATATCAATTTAGTGTGCTGTGTGTTGTTGTGCTGTTACTGTTGTGCTCAAAGACTCCCATGAGTTAAGATTAGAGCAGGACGATATGACTGGAAATCAATATCAATTATTTCAAACTTTGACTTTGCTGATTATTGATGTCTTTTCTTAAAACAAGTGCTCTTTATGTTTGGAAATGTGATCGTGTCCAAGTGTTAAAACAAATCGGGAGAGTAACCTTTGGTCACTGAAACTGCTTTTCTGCAGTATGTGCATTTTACTTTTTGTTCACTGCAACAAAAATGCGCAAAAAAGATGGAAAGGGTGTTGTTTTTATGCCTAAGCTGTACTTGGCGAGTCGAACCAGCCAAAACACAACAAGGATCTGGAACCTAAAAGAGGAGCTTCTTCTGTTGCATATTTTAGGTATCTGACAGGAACCACTATGAGGGAATCTTAACGTGGCCCTTAGGCGAAACACACTGCAGCTTAAGGAAACAAACACATGCAAAAATACAAACACACCACAAATTCAGAAAACAACTTCATCAATCTGACAATGCATGGGCTGCAGAAACTGAACACCTGCAAATACGCCGATGAGCTGCAAAAACTCACAAACCATGTTTTGTGACCCTACTGCCCAATTCCCACATCTCACAAAAGGTCATTATTTTACAGGTTTTCCATGATGATTACCACCAATTGATAGTTTTAGGTTAAGTATATGATTCAAAATGTAATAAGAAAAGGGCCTTTTCCAGGAGATCGTTTTTATATTAAGTAATATATCTGTGCCAGAAAATGTTCCCTTAAAGCATTCATAGTCACAATAAAGAATATCCTCAAGGCAATCATGACTTTTATGTAACGTTTACCAGCAAATTCCTGCTGTCTGAAAAGGTTTTGATCAAGTGTATATGCATTAAAATAATAATAATAAAAGAACAAGACAGCACACTAATTAGGTCCTTTGAGTCTTAAACACAAAACAAAGCAACCAGTAAAGCACATCATTTGCTGTCTGTGTGCTTACATCTCTGACCAATGACACTGCATGGCTTTAACTACCCATATAATATTATTCATGTTCACATCTCTCACTCAGATTGTATGGCCTTTGCTGTCTGGGTGCTTTTTCATTATACAAGTATGACCTCTGGCCTGCCTTTATGTGTGTTTATGTGCATAGCGTGTGCTTGTGTATGACTGTGTGTGTGTGTGTGTGATGTTGATGTTGATGTTAACGCAGGGCCCAAGGGTATGATGCTGAGGTCGGGGACAATCCATTTAGCCTACTCACCCCGGTAATTATTCAGCATCAGTATCACAGAGGAGGACACATAGACAAACCACAAAACAAACTAATGCACATTTAAGAGGGGAAGGCACAGTGGGCGAGAGAGAGAGAGAGAGAGAGAGAGAGAGAGAGAGAGAGAGGGGCGAGTGTGAGAGATTACAGTGCTTAGTGTAAAGTAACTCTGAATGCAAATGGTTGAACTATCGACTTGCTAATAGAGCAGGCCTGCCGAGTGTGTGTGTGTGTGTGTGTGTGTGTGTGTGTGTGTATGTGCATGTGAATCCTCTCCTTGCTTGAGGCAAGGTGAAAGGTTAATTCAGGACTGTCGCTGGTTCGCTGTCCTCACACATGCCTTCTCTGTCACACTCTGAACACACACATGCAGGCTCAAGCCTTAGGCTGCCCTCGTTTCCCCCAAAGGCACTTGTCTTCCCTCACACCTTCTGCCTCCAAATCACACAAACACAGTCTTTGTGCGCAGGCACGTACATGCACGCGCACGCACACACACACACACACAGCCCTGAGCATCGCTGTCTGTGATGTTAATAAGGTGAGGGCGGTGAAGCTGGGGGTGGGGGGTCACGCCTGAATCATGACTCATCGCTCAGCTGCTTTAGCAACTGCTACTGCAGGACTGTGTTTACCTGGCTCACACACACAGGGTGCCAAGGTGACCTTCACATCCTCACTAACACCTAGCTCAGATGCAGAGGTACATGCACTCTCTGCACCTTCTCTCTTTCACACACACTCACACACTGAATATCTCACATCCCACATGTGTGGCCTTGAGACACATTATTGGATTACTGTATTAACAGTCACCTTCACTCAGACCACAACCTTTTATTTTACCCCCCCCCCCCCCAGTATACATGTACTATTCATCATCTTCTATGGCTGCATCCAAACTGTTAACAGTAACAATAATAATCTTAATAATAATATGTCTGGAGATGTACAGTATGTGAACTGTTGCAGACTATGTGCCATGTTAATCTACAGTATCTCCCATCAAGCCCAGTCAGAGGACTTGTCAGAACAATGACAATAAAGGTACTTCAAAGGTGTTCTTTCAAAGAACTCCACAAAAGCTGAATGTAAAAAGGCAAAGAAATCATCTCTTCTGCCTCGTGAAAGCGCCGCTCCGCTTTAGCATCATTCTGAAATCATTAAGCAGTTAATTGATTAGTCAACAGACGGAAAATTGCTCAGCAGTAATTCTGAGCAATCCATTTATCTGCCAAGACATTTGTGAAACAAAATCTTCTCAAATTAGAAGATTTGCTGCGTTGCTCTGTTTTATGCCATTGTGAATTTCATATCTCTGACTACTGGTCAGAAGTGGTGCTGGTCTAAATGGACATCATTTGGAGGACTTGGAGTTTTTAACATTTTACATTTGTGACAGTATGGTCTACACAAGTAATTCACAACCTAGTGGTCAGAAACCCTTATACTGGGCATGCACTGCACATTTCTCAGCTGCACGACTGATCATTCATAAGTGAAGTAGTAGAAATGGCTTAATTTTAATATGTCACAAATCACTGGACTAAAAGAAAGAAGAACATCAAAAAAACAACTGATTCTGAAAATAATAATAGCTGCAGCCGTACTTCTATGTGTAAGTCTATTTGTGCAATGTGCATATACACAGTATATGCCTCCCATTGCTTCATCTCTACCACTCTCTACCTGTCCCCTCCCAGAGCCCAATACATACTACCAGAGTCATGCCCCCCCCACCCCCTCCCCCCCTCAGTCCTCAGAGAGTCCAAAGTGCTGGATGAGTCCTGACAGAGCAGACAGGGTGTAGAGGCCATTGTTTTAACAGCCATTACTGGGATAGGTGCTGACAGCTATGGTGCCTCTGCATCCTTCCCTCGTTCTCCCTCTCCATCTCAGCTTTAGAAGTGTGTGTGTGTATATGTATATGTGTCTGTATGTGTGTGTGGCAACACTCCAATTAGGACATAATGGAGGAGTGGCATTTTAACAAGGACAGTGATGAACACACTGAAACTTTTTTATGGTGTGTTTTCATTTCACACAGAGGAGACTGATGGACAGGTATGAAGACAAACACTCTCACTGAGTCTGAGTCTGATTTTGTTTGTCTCTCTTAACTAGTGGTTCTCAGCTCACTGGTGGGTGGAGGGCAGAGAGCCACTACAGGGGAGATGTGGCTGACCAGGGAAAAATAACAGAGGGAAACTAAGTTGTACAGACTTCATTTTTGCAAACAAGACTTTGCTGAGCCTGTCAAGTTGACCAATAATTCAGCATGGCTCCTGTTTTATAGTCGCTTCCTCTATCATTATTAATGGTTGATTTAAAAAAAGAAAAAACTGTGGGGTTGGGGGGGGGGGGGGGGGTGTGTGTGTGTGTGTGAACTCTTCAAGCATGCCAGAAAAACGTTTTCAGATCCACTGGTGTAATCTGAGGTAAAAGCAGCCAGGGCCAGACTCCCACTGAGGCATAAACATTTCAGAACTACATCATCAAACAAAGTTAAAAAGCATCTCAAACTGACAAGAGAAACAATTATGCAAAAACGCTGCAGAGATGAAAGAGGTTCTGTAACTTAGTGCATTGTTGTAGACATTTTTGTTGTGACATTTAGCCAATTGAATAACCTGTGATGCTAATATTATATTTTCATCTCAGTTTTACTCTGCAGAGATCTGAGCTGCATGATTTTAGTCATTTAAACTTAATATATCTAAAATAACGCTCACTCAGCTAGGTGGGTGTTTCTTAGCATGAACTTAAATCAAACTTATCTCCTAATTCTCATTAAATGTGACGTGTTTGCCTCTGGAGTTGCATTTGTTTCAAAGTGATAAAGCTACAGAGTTGAAGCCGTAGCAGCGAACATTGTGGCAAACAATCAGTAGCTCCAGATAAAGGCCAGAGCCACAGTGATTACTGCACATTAACCACCAGGGTTTATGCTCCTATCTTTCTCCTTTGTTTTAATTTGGGGGACAGCCAGATAGAAGGCATAATAGATGGTTTCAATTATGAGAAGATTGTGAAACAGGAGTTGTGGTTAATGCTTCACATACTGTAGAGCTACCATTCCCAGTAAGGTCCTATTCTTTTCGGGGCAGCAGAGGAAATAAAAGCAACGTGAGGTCACAGTGTTACACGTGTGCACATTGGTCATGTTCCATTACCAACGAAGACTTTATTTATTTTGCTCATTACTAAGAGGGGTACGAGACACGGATTTACATGTAAATGAGGATTACTTACCGAGGACGGAGGATGGCAGGAAGTGAATATTTTTCTCCTCAGTGGGCTTGATGTTCCCTGTGGTTAAAGAGGCCTGTCTTGTCAGATCTGCCCGTGTCACAGGCAAAACAAGACTAACAAATTCTTTCCTGTGTTTTGGTTCCAGCCTGAAGCAACACCAGCAGTAAGCCACAGAGACAGGCCACTCTGGAAAGAAGAAGAGACGAAGACAAGATTATTGGAATAAACAGCTCCAGAAAAGAGGACTTGAGTCAGGAACTGAAGAGTCTGAGAAAGTAGCGCAGTGTTAACTTCAATGTGTGTGTGTCTACGTGTGTGAGTGTGTGTGCGTGTGAGTGTATGGGTGTCATGGGCATCCTTGCCTGCATTTGCAGTATGCATGTGTGGGTCATTGTGAGTGTGTTTATTTCTATCTTTGATCTAAAAATATATCTCTGAGATTTATTCAGCACCCAAGTGTTTGATATGAGTTCGACACCGACGGCCGTCAGAAGAACTGCGGCTGCATATTGCCATATAATTCCTGTGTGAACCACAATCCTAAAATTGAACTGATGTCAGTGCGTTGCCCAGAGAGGTAATAACCATTACAATGATAGTCATAGAGCAGCAGTAATAAGAACTTTATAACTAGACGTCCCCCAAGTGCTCTGACAGCGATCCAAGTGTGAACACAGTCTCCTGCTTCTATATGCATTTCATATTCAGCAGCACTGATCTTGGCTCATGCCTGGCTCACTCTCACACCACTTGAGACCTACTCAGGCCCGTGCTTTTAAAATACAAGGACAGGATAACCCTAAATGACCTCAGCCATTACAGATTGCATGAATCTCCATGAGTTAAAAAAAAAAAAAAAACAGTAAAAAGAGTATTTTTGATTTTCAAATCTCGTGTTGTCTATAAATGTAGTGTCACTTTTTTTCAGATGGTGGATGTGTCAATATAAAATCCATCTTTTCATATTCCAAATAATCATACAAGCTGGTGATGTTTCATGGTGACAGTGCGGAGGGGCAGTGGAGAGAAGCAGCACAAAGACTTTGAAGACTTTGACTTCTGAGGTGAGGGGGTCTGTGCAACTTTAGTGACTCGTATACTGTTGAAAACATTCCCACAGCACTGAATACTGATGTCAGATGCAATCCAGAGGTGACAAAAATTATCTTCTCTGTTGAGACGGGCGACATGTAGATAATATTTTTTTTATTGTTCTGTTGCAGTGGCCAGAGAAAAAAAAACCAACAAATAAAAAAAAAAGTCACTCCCAATCCATGTAGCAGCCGATGTACAATACAAGTGGGGATGTAATTCAATGCATGCAAAATGTAAAACGTTGCATTCACTTGCCTTTTTGAAACCTATTGCTTGCGCGTTTTTGGCAATAGCGCTGCTTTCTAGTGATAGCTTCGTAATGCATTACTGCACATGCTTGCATCTGAACAAAGAGGTCACACTTTTTTTTTTTACTACCGAACAGGCTTCTTGCGGACACCTAATTTAGTCATCAAAAAAGGAAGAGCTTTTAATATGTAGAGATTCGACCAGTCACCGCTGTTCAACACCCCTCCATGTGTAGTGTCTGTGAAGTGAGTTTCAATAATGGTTTGTAGCAAAGAGGAGACGCGCTCCAATGTCCTGCGCTGGCCCCGAGCAGCTTTTCTTTTTCTATGCGCTGGGGAAAGGAGTGAAAATCACAGCACTCAATGCTAAACTATCTGCTGTGGGTTCTTTTTGGTTTGAGCCGTTTTAGGTTTTTGTTTTTTCTGTACACGCATTAAAAATGTTTTTATTTTGTGCTTTTTTGTTCATTTCACGGTGAAGAGAGTGAACTATGAATGACCCGATTAGAAATTGTTTTTCTTCTGCAGACATATGGATGAGTAATGGTTTTTATGCAATCACACTGTAGTATTGACAACCATGACAATGTGGTTTGGAAGTGGAATAGCTGAAGCAAAAAAAAAAAAAAAATTGGTTTGTGTAAATAAATAAGCATTAGCTGCAGGTGAAGTTTTGTGTTTAAAGAAAGTACAAGAGTTTTGTATTCATAGTGTTTATCTGCACTGAGCAACAGGCGATAAGGGAAATGTACTTCTAATGGATATTATTATTATTATTGAGAAATACTAGTATGCTGCCAGTGAAAGTGAGAATAAGCTGTCTATTTGGTGGCTCATGTTTTGAATGGATAACCATCAGTAAAAAAATAAAGTCATCCTGAGCTGCAGAGCGAGTGATGATGGACCAAAATCCAGCATGAGGACGACAGGGGAGCGACCGTGCCCGCTGAGGAGCGATTTTGATAACAGCTGTTTTCACGACCATCACGTCTCCCTCTGAGAAACCTTCAGTGGAATCATCAAGCCGCCAAAACAGCGACGTGGGACTACAGACTGTTGGATTTTAAACGCATCTAAAATTACCAAGCCCCAGCCCCCCCCCCCCAAACCACCACCTCCTCTGTTGTCGGTAATGCCATACGAGAAACATAAAAACAACAAGTCATTTGGCATTTGCGATGTGCATCCCGACTGTTTTGATGATTATTTACACCGGCACTGGTGTGTTCACAATAGAAGCGGTGTCTGTGTGTGTGTGTGTCTGTGTGTGTGTGTGTGTGTGTGTTGATATCACATTCTGTGCAGAGGATGACTGTGCCATGAGTCACATATTTTAGCAGATGTTACATAATATTTGACAGAGATGTATCTATGGGTAGGAATTCTGTGATACGATGCTTGTGGGTGGGTGTCTGTGTATGTGAAGCTGTCAACTGCACTGGCAGTGGGAGACTCGCTGTAAGCTGTGTACTGTGAGCACATTTGTAAACACACCTTATGAATACAATGAAGATGACAACTATATCTATTTTCTCTTGCAAAATCCAGACCTGTGTTTTTTTTCCCCCTCTTCTTTTCTGGTTTGTTTGCGCTGCCATTTGGACGTGTGAAATTAGCTTTAACTGGCAGCGATCAGCTGTTACCACACATGCACAACCTTCAGCTCTGCAGTATCACCCACACAATAATATTTTAATTATTAATCTTGTTAATTACCATCCCTTTACTCTATCTGAATATCACCCATTTCCTTTCCTAAACCTTTTTTTCTGAATTTTCCATTACCAACTATCATACAGCATGGCAACCAAAGGTATTAGTGTAGTCCTATATGAACAGAAGATAATACTGTAGTTAACATCAAATTTAGAATAAATAATTATTTTTGTTAACAAATGGGCAGAAAAGTGTTGATTAATAGCAACAAAAACATGGGATAGTTTGAAATTTGATATTTTATACCAATATATCTTTTTTATAATGATATATTTTATTTTTACATAACATTTTTGATAGAAGTTTATTAAAATGTGTAATTCAACCGTTTTTTTTTCAGGGAATTGCATGTTCTCCTATGTTTCACTGATGCCTAAAGAAATTATAATACTTTGATGATAAAGGTTAAAGGAAAGAAAGCAGAGACAAACGAGGATGTGTACCATGAGTGAGGCTAATGTTTAAACCATCAGCTAGTATCTTAATTGATTATGAGAGGAGACGCATGGAGATCGCCTCAGCAGGTGACCATGATTTATTGATCACATCATACATACGCTCTGCAGTGATCAATCACCAGAGCACATGACAATGTTGAGGAAAACACGACCTTAAGTACAGAGCAGCAAAAGCATCAACATGTCACATATGAGCCTATAATATCAAACATGCTGATGCGTAATGCCTTTAGGTTTCCAACTCCAATACAGATTCAGCAGCAAATGTCCTTGCACAACAACACTGGATTGTCCTATACACACACACACAAACACATAATACAGACATTCACCATGGTGACAACTCATCACTAATTCATACAGAAAAGAAGGAAGCACATGAATAGTGAATATAGGGGTGATCTGAAGAGTGTGTGTGGGTGTGTGTGGTTCTGTGAACCTTGGATGTGACTTGGTGTTGGCATTTAAAACATCTGATGAAAATGTTGTACATAAACAGTTTGCTGCCATCAAGCAATTAGCTTCAAAGCTTAGTTCACTCAACAGTTTCCATAGTAAGTTTCCATAGTAACATTGGTGTTTCTGTTAGATGAGGAAAGAGAGGAGCTTGGATCCACCAGCACCGAATCACACACGTTCCTAAATAGAGTGGTTCTTA
The DNA here is from genome assembly GCF_045865225.1 of Trachurus japonicus. Lineage (NCBI taxonomy): Eukaryota > Metazoa > Chordata > Actinopteri > Carangiformes > Carangidae > Trachurus > Trachurus japonicus. The sequence goes on along the minus strand of NC_140921.1, from coordinate 17,414,221 downwards.
AAACTGGTGGGCAGGTCCCACAGAGCGACTGCAGGGGGTTCGTGGATGAGGAAGAAAATACAGAATAAAAACAAAGTTGAATGAAATGATTAATAAGAAGAAAAAAAACAAGCTTCAGCTGATGCTATCGTACTGACCCCCATTTCACAAAAAATAAGCATTGGGTCCTTTTTGGTAGCTGCAGAAGACATTTGAGGAGAACCACTGTTGAAATAAATGAGCATAATAACCCACCTATTTTCAACATGGGCACAGTCAGAGCGAGCTGCATGTTGCAACACAAAATGTTGATCTTATTTTCTTTGTGGTAGTTTTTTTCCAAACTAAAGCAAACTCGTTATTTACAAAAAAAACAGTAGAACAACTGCAAAAAAGAAAACAAGTGTGAGAGAGAGCAGAGAAAGCAGCCAGAGGGAGAGCAAATCAGTGCGAGCGGGAGATGCTGTGCACTCCTAATGGCCCACTGTAGTCAACAGGAGATGAGCTAAATAAAACATTAAAGCTGGTATTATGTCATTTTCACTGCGCCCATCCAACCTCTGCGTACCATAAGTCAGTGGGTATGAGAATACTAGGCCGCCGCTCCACTTAGCCCACAGTAGGGCATGTTATCTGTGCTCATCCATATTCATGACCCTATCAGTGTAACCCCCGTGTTGCGCTGGGATGTGTTTCTGCAAAGGTAATCTCTCTGCAGTAGGTGCAGCTCACAACTTGGCTCCTTGAACTCCTTCGTTTGAAACGTTAGCGTGGCTCGGCCTCACTACAGAGTTCAACATGAATTAACAGCTGTAATTGATTGTGTAATGAAAAAAAAACGTGTGAAGGAGTGTCACCGAGTCACAATATTTGGTGCTCAAAGAAGCAGAAGATTGGATGTTACAGCTTCCTGTGTCCGACCCCTGTACTGTACAACTGCATCATTATGAGAAGCGTTTGTTGAAAATGTCAAGATGGAGATTTGTCTTCAGTTGACATTTTAAAGGACATATGGGGCACGGGGGGTCGCACAAAGCAAAATCTGTTCCATGGGAGATTGTAGAGTGATGGTTTCATATTGTACAGCACAGTCACAGCTGTAAACTGTGAACAGTGACAGTCACCCCCCCTCCCTCCAGCTGAGAAATAAAAGAACAACGCTGGCTGTTAAAATTTCTGAACTTCCTCTTGATTCAATTGTACTTTCATTTAGTAGAGGGATAACAAAGCCTGTCTGATGGAAAAGGTCAGGCTGACGATGTAGGTGGAGAGCGAGAGAGAGAGTGATATTAATCCATTTATTAAAAAAAAAAAAAAACCTTTCACAGTGATCACAAAGAACAAGGACAGACAACAAGCACTGCGGCACTTTTTTCCTGTTTGTTTTGTTACATAAATACACCATTCCACAAATCAAAGACAGCAGGCTCATAATTTCGGGCCTCTGTCACATGTTGTGTCTGCATGCTCTTAGCTGACTGTTGCTGTCAGCAGTGGGGACGTGACCCCAGACGACCCAGCAGCAACAGTTTTCCACTGAGCTGCTCCACTCCGTGCGGCAGGCTGTTCATTGTCAGAGCCTGTCAGAGCTTTCCTGTCAAAAATCATTGTTGCCATCACAATATTCAGCCCCACAGCCCCTGCTGGCATTTGAGGCAGTGGATCACAGGCTGCCGGGTGACACAAGCAGCTAGACACATATGCAGTGCTGAGTGAATCTGTATCAACACCAAAGTGCAAGTGGCGCTCGGCTAATTCTTGGGGACAGAGATGTGATGTTAGATCCCAGCAATCTAACATCTCTGCAGAGATGCCTGACCTTTCCAGGCTGATTTCCCCTTGCGGGGCAACAAACTGACCTTAGACCCGGAGCAGACCAACTGTCCTTTTAAAAAGGTCGAGGCAGCTTGACCAGGTGACAAGCCATGCATGGACAGACCACGCATGCACAGACAGAAAGAACAAAACGTACAGTTCACCATTGTCTCAGATCCGACCTTTGTGAACTCCATATTTGGTGCGCATCACTGTGAAGTTATTTTCTGATCCTCCTGACAACATCATGGCTGACACTCCAGAAATAAATTAGTTCCAAGATGTGGAAAAAGCTTTTTGTGTTCATTACTTTCTTTGCTGATAGTAAGTCATAAACGTTAAGTAGGTTATTTTCATCATATGGCAGTGGCAGCATTCTGCGATGACATTCAAAAAGTAAATCCTCAATAAATTTTTCATACAATAAATCCAGTTATAATTTGGCTTATTATTTTTCTGAAAAAATGTTATTGCCAGTGGAATCAACATTAAATGTATTAATCTAGATTATTTAAGCAAATTTCATTGCAAATCAATCCAACACTTGTTGACATTTCTCCAGAGCCTTTAGGGTTCATCCTCTGGAGCCCATGATGGTCACCAATCTTATCCAAAATATATTATAACATTTCAGTCTGAACCATCCCTTGCATGCCTAAAATGATATTAAGGTGATATCTATCAGTCATTGATTCAACATTTTAGAATATGTTGTAAACTACTTGATTGTTTTTGGTTTTTTGAGCGATACTATGTCAGACGCTGTGTTTACATTGTAGTAAAATTTAGTCCTCTCTGCTTTTCTTGCCAACTGTGACATTATGAAATTATATCGTGAGTAGCTGTGAAAACGCTCTATTTTTAACCTTGTTTTCAGCTAAAAACAACAAGGCTGTAGCTCCAGTCAAGCAGAGACATTGTTTTGGCTTCTGCTATAATCCAAATCCGTCTCTTGCTGTTTTTCAAATGAGGAAACTTTGCCAACTGCCAAACACTCCTTTACTAAAAAGCTTTTTGCTGTTTCTGCTCCATGGCTGGCCGGAGTAGCTTTAATTAAAACTCTGATCTGACACATTCACTGTATCTGCCTCTGACTGCACCAGTCAGTGTACGCTAACAAGTGTGTGCGCATTCCAACCAGATTTCCAGTCTGTGCATGTGTGTGCACATACAGTACATGTGTGTGTATATATAAATTGGTATGTGTGTTTGCACCAGTGTGTGTGTGTGTGTGCAACAGAGAGAGATTTATCCGGGTGTTTTGGCAAATAGCATTTGCAGTGTGCATGCACCCTAAAAAATTCATTACAAAGATGCATGCTCCATCTAAAATCTATTTCACCATCTTGAGACTTTGATGACAAATCAATCTGGCTTGTTCAAAGAAAAATCATTCAATTTAAATAAAACTTTATCTCTTCTCAAACTGCAGGCGGGTTAACATTAGATAAGAAAAAAATATTTACAATTTATCTGATATAGTTGCTCCACTTGCCACACTTCTTACATTAAACAAGAGAGACCGGGTGAAGGAATGTCACAGGGATGTCCCACAATACCTACACTACCACAAACTAGGCTACACAAAAACTGGGCCAGTGAGGCAGAATTTGGCCTAATACCGTATGTATCTGGGCCTGGACTCAGGAGGGGGGGACAGAGAGTGTAATCAGTCTGTCAGCTGACGGCTACAACTGATGGTTACCCCCCTGTGACTGCTGTCATCCCAACATCCTGCTCTCATCCTGCAGAGCGCACCCCGAACCACGGATCTAAATCTGTAACCAGCATGCAGTCAAACACACACAGAATGCACAGACAGCCTGTCTGCGGCTGAAATTAGGTTGTCAAAGCTTACAAGCAGCTAGCTAGTCAGGTGCTTTTCCCCCCGTCAACCAAACATGCCTTTGTGTCTGCTTGTAATAAATAAATAAATAATCAAGAACCACCATTGCTGGGGTCACAGTGCATTGGCCTCATTATATCTAGGATTATTATTTTTTTGCTTTGACAGACAAACACTTGTTTAGCCATTGCTCCTCAGCTCCATTTAGAGTGCACAGCCTTCCTTGGCTAAACCGATCTTCCCGCTTTCATCTTCCAGCAACAGGACTGTATCACACCCGGACTGAACCATTCAGTACATACTCATCTTTATCATGGAATTACACAAGATGTGCACCAACAGATGGCAACCTTTGGAAGAGTGCTGCGAACAAGACTTGATGTAAAAACAAATGTTCTTCCAAAGATATCATGTGCAAAGTCTTTAATCTTTTTAGATCTTTCTGTGTCTATCTCACCACTGTGCACAATTTGTATTAATGTTTTAGCTTGAAGCAGCTGCTCCATTTCCAGGCTTAATTGCTTCGTGTGAGAGCAGCGTCAATCAACGCCGCAGTCAAGAGCCAGTCAAAGTTCACTATACCGACATACACTACTAAATTATCCAGCTAGAATCTGGTTGTGTTACTGTATTCTTTACAACCGGGGAAAAGAGCTCCAACTTTAAAAAACAAAAACTCTTTTCAACATTTCATTCTGTCTTTTTTTACACTCTGTGCTAATTATACACATGCTGCACCTAGCTGATGTACCTAATGAAGGTAACAGCAGTGCAAACCTGTGTGGGTGTAGTGACTTTGCTGGAAATCATGTACAACGTCAGACAAAAACTGATCCATGAACAGAAACACAAGGAAATCCACTGTTTCAATTAAGAGTTTCAGCTGAGCAGAAAATTACCTTACAATAAAAGGAACATGAGCTAAACCAGAGGTGTTCTCAGTAACAAATTATGCATCAGCAATATGGAAGCGTGTGTAAGAGACTGAGGGAGACTGCTGTACGGCTCCACCGACAAGACAAGCTGCAGGAAACATGGTCCCAATCTTACCGAGGTCCATGCAAAGTTATGTCACAATGAATTTTTATCATTCACCATTTGGATATAAAGTGGCAGGTGCATTAATGATTTGTATTGAATTTGTGTAAGTAAATGAATATATTGTGGTAAAATACGTGTTCACAGTGACCTTTGACCTCAGAATTCTTATCAGATAGTCTTTGAAAGTGAATAGTTGTGCCAAATTTGAAGAAATCCCTTCAAGGATATTGCATTTACAAGAATTAGACTGACGGGTGGACAAACCTCAGACAACGTGCCTTCGGCCTTGGCTGTCGCCAGCTCAGTGTCATAGAGCGGGGGATGGTTGGGCAAAGAAAGAGGAGGCCTAGTTGAATCATATTGAACATGTAAAGCTATGGACACATCTTACTAACAAATTCAGAGAAATCAGATCGTAATAGTGACATATTTTCAAATATATTTTTTGGTGCTTTACAGGAGGACTATAAGTTGCAAAAGGCTGCCGTTCATACTCTGTGTATCTGAGGTGAATGTAAACAAAAACTAAATGAAGGTTGAAGTTTGCACTTTAACCTCAAATTAAGAACTTGGAAAATGAAGCCATCCCAATAAAAATGTGTCCCTGCCTCTATTTCAGACTTCACTGCAACCTTTTAGTGTATAGAATAATGTCTATAACAAATTTAGTAAGATACATCATTGCAGAGTGTCAGAGTGAGGCCCTTTGCAATATGGTTCATGTGTTTAAGGGCTTAAAAGTTGCATGACATGAATAATTGAACACTGAAATGGATGAACCCTTCTCACCCTCTGATGATACACAACCCCTTGTCCTCTTTAAAGCAAGATATCAATGGGTCTTGGCCCTAATCAGGCACGGCTGTGTAAGTGAACCAGATGAGACGGAGTATAATACGGAGCCATTACAACACTAAAATGCACTTAGCCTTCATTAGAGAAGGAGAAAATGGGTAGCGAGTGCATGGCAAGCAAACTCATCTTTTGTGCTGGTAAATTTCAAAGGCCGTGGAGTTAACTGGGCTGAGATCCCCATGAGGAGCAATATATAATCTTTTAGGTCACAAACCAGAGGGCGGCTGTCATCGCAATCACTGCTGGATGAAAAACACTGCAAGGGTTTGAATAGACTGTTAATATATCTCAGATCCCTAGGGTGCATGATGCCATTCGTCCTAAAAATCTGCAGCTGTTTTGACGTCCATGCGAAGGCAGTTGGCACTTCACACATGTGAGTCACAACTAGCATCACTTCTTACTTGTCAGCAAAGCAAACCAAAGCAAGAATGACGATTCTGTGTTTGAGCATTAATCCAAATAGAAGTGACTTAATTAAGCCACACTGTCTCGAAAAGTTTGCTAAGTATTTTTTTTTTAGACAATGACAAATGGCACAAGTGAAAAGTTGCCCATGTGCTGGCATTCACACTCCTGTCATCAGAAAATACATGCACACACACAAACACAAACACACACGACAGGTGCCATCTTTCTGAGAAAAATTCACAGAGACTAAATCTGTCTACATCAGCTTATAGGCATTACAGACACCTCACTGTACAAAGCTGTAGCTCGGTCGCTTTGACCTTGAACAACAGCTGCAGCAACATTAGTGAGTTAAAGTGAATCTCATGTGTGACTGATTTTTAAATTCCCTTGTAAGACAATAGAGCATTCGTGTAACTTCCTTATTAGCATTTGTACAATAAACGGCTCTAAAACGACAGCATGTTTATGTGATTACATCCTCTTTCCAGCACACAAAGGACTAATTGAAAGCATCTTTTGCCAGTCAGGCCTTTCATTTAAAGATAACTGTTTGCCGACAAATGGTAAACAGACGCATCCATCTGAAAACAAAACGAGGGGCTCGTTAGCCTGGCTTTGCAAACGCGGCTCCGTCTGAAAATCTTCATTAAACGACACTGTCACAAACACAGCCTCCAATCAGCTTCTCAGTCACAGCCTACTTAAGATTCTGATCACAGAGTTGTGGAGAAATTGCATCACAGCTGCATATGTGACAGGTGAGAGAGACACAGAGAGTCGGACGGACGGACAAGGGACAGGGACGGCGGAGTTAAACTGTTTCTGATTGGAGCGGTCGTCCCGTGGGTGGCGAACAGTATCAGGGAGCAGGCGTGAGACGGGGAAATCAAAGTGTGTTTTCGCATTTCAGTTTCGGCCACACGCAGGTTTTCTATTTGGTGACAGATGACACGCTTCACACCCTGCACACTGCAGATATCACTCAGCAAAGCCCTTACCTCCTCCCTCCCCCAATCCCTCCCTCCATCCCTTCTCCCTCCTCCGCTTCACCTCTCCATCTGGCTACTGCCTCATCCCAATTTTACCCATACCCACCCCACCCCCCTCCAACATCACCCCCGACATACATCCATACATTGTCTGTTTCTCTGTCAGCCCGTCTTCCTTTCCAGCGCTGAAGCTCTAGCCAGGTATGTTAATGAAGTTAATCGGATTGTCGCCTGCAGGGACGCGGCACAACTTTCACAGAGTTCCCAGTTAATTTTACTTTAATTCAATCACCAGCTGCCTGTCATCCGGCAGTGTGCGTGTGTGCATGTGTGTGTGTGCAAGTCTGTATATACACATTTTGTTATCCCTTTGGGACATTCTGCAATGTAAACACCAACCTTGTCAGGACTTCTCACACCCCTGGGGAGGAGTTTGTGGTGAAAATTAGGCACAACACATCATTTCTGAGGTTAAGTTGAGGTGAAGGTGTGAGTTGAGGTTGAGGTTAGGCATAATAGTTAAAGTGAGGCTGTCCACAATGAAGAAAAGTCAATGCAGTGTCCTAACAAGGATATCTAGGCAAACTGTGTGTGTGTTAGGACATGCACAGAATGTGTGTGTGTTCGTGTCTATTATGGACGTGTTTTCTCCCTAAGCCACATTACCAGCAGTTTGGCAGAAATTAGCCATAATCATATTAGCCGCTCTCCCTCCTCCTCTGCCTCGAGCCCAAATGTGAGACAGAATTAGAAGCAAGTTTCCCTCTCGCTTATCTCTTCCCTGTGATCAGCTCTCCTGACAGAAGACGGCGGGCTTAAGTGTTGAGAGAGAGCCCGCTCTCAAAGGCTGCGTAAGTGCTGACGAAGAAGACAATGAAATCTGAAATCTCTGATGTGACGACCTTGTCTTGGCTCGTCGCCGTGGCGGCTCAGTAATGACACGAATCAGGTGTCAGAGGTTCAAGGCGAGACGGCGGCATTAATTCCACCACGGTGCCGTACTTTGCAACGAGGGAAGTCCCCTGAGGATCGTGTGGCCTGGAGAAAAGGGTGTCAACCAACACATCCACACTGCATGCCATTATCTCACCAGGGTCCTTCACCCAGTGGCCTTAGCCCCCATTTTGTGTGTGTGTGTGTGTGGGTGTGGGTGTGGACATGACGGAGGCAGTTCACTATGTGCCACAGATTTTATAACACTAGCAGGTCTCTCCATATTTATTCTCCCCTGACAGTGACCTTGCCGCGCTGTCTCCACCTCCTGTGTCTGAATGCCAGCGCTGTCAATCAAATACAATTCTCACGTCCTCCCAGCGCCACCGTAGGGACTATTCTAATGAGGTCCATGTTGGTATTATGGGACAAAAGGCTGTCGATGAGACTGTTCCATACAAGGACAGTCACTACAGTGTGTGTGTGCGATTGTGTGTGTGTGTGTGTGCAGGAAAAATAGACAGCTTCAGCCAAGCTTTTGTGTAGATGAGCCAAGAAAAACTAGACTAACCACACTGCGGTTGTTTCTGACTTCAACACTCAGACTAGTTTCAGGTCACATCCCCGTTTATCCTGAATCATAAATATTAAACATTTCTGTGAAATTGTGTCAGAATTTCTGTGTGAAGTCTTTTGAGTGTTTCAGGTCACACTGACTTGGACTAAAATCTAATCAGTCTGTCCCTGAGTCCAAGTGAACATGTGTGACGTCTTGAGGAAGGTTTTGGAACAGACATATCGCTTCCACAAGGCCAAAACCATCTCGTGAGGTCATCACAGCCTTGACCTTTGACCTCCAAACTCCAAACCCAAGAGAATGTAAATCTATATCAAGATATGAATGTTTTTCTGGAAAACTTTTCAATCAACACAGAAATAATCAAGTTCTAAATTGTGGTAAATTATTACTTTTGATTAAACACAAGCAGCTGTACAAGAAAATAAAACTGGGAGACACTGATTTGAATCAGAAACAGAAATGAGGGTTAGATAAATTGTCATCTCTGACTACAGTGCCACTGCCAGCGCCAGCTCCCAGTCTGATGTGATCGGCTTAAAATTAAGATTCAATATCCTGCTCTGCAAGCTCCAGGTTAACGTCCCGTTGATTTGTCCAATTTTCTTTATTTTTTTTAAACTTAAGTTTAATTTGCTGTCACTTTGTCTCCAGTTCTGCTGCCAAAAATTGTTTGCAGAGACTTGGCAGGAGTGTGTGTTCGTGGATGTGCAGCAACAAACGGTGAGACAGTGGTGCCAGCTGTTTGCAGTCCAGACATAGAGAAGAACAAGATTCCTGGGTATTGTGGTCACACTATTATAAAAACACACATACACACACAAACACGCACACATGCGCGTTCCTCTCACAGCAAAGTCTGAGAGAGATACTCAAAGAGGATTTAGTGTTGCAGTGTCAACCTGCTTCCCATTTCCATTTTCTCTGATCTGTCTACACACTTGTATGCATGTATTCACACAACTCTCATGCATGCTCTCTCTCACACACACACTCACACACACACACACAAGCACTCTAAACTGCATCTTAAAGGTGGTCGATCAAACATTTCATTTTCCTCCACTGCTGACAAAGGCCTCTCACCAGAGAACAGAGACAAGCCACTTTTATCGACTGGCGTCCGGAGGGCCCGCCAGCTATTATAGCAGCAATGAGTGACTGGCCCAGTCAATAGACTTTCTATTAGTGGACTGCTCCCTCAGCCCCATTCCAGTACACACACACGCACACACACACATACACTGAGCTAGAGAGAGAGAGAGAGAGAGAGAGACAAGGGAACTGTATGAAGGTCAGGAAGGAGCAGCGAAGCCCCTGGGGAAATGCGTTGTGTGTGAGTAAGTGTGTGAAAGAGAGGACCAGGAGTAGATCAATAAGAGGAATAAATAGGCACCGACACCAGGCTCAGGTATCAGAGACACGGATGCATCTGCTAAATACATACACAAGTCCCTGCTCATTACACTTGTATGCAAACACATAAAAAAATACTGTTATTGATAAACTTCATCCACCCACAAATGTTGCAGTCTGGAATTACCTGAACTCTTATATAGTGTAGTACACAATATGCAAATGTGATGGCAAGACTTCACTGACCTTGGTCTTGTCTGCCTTAGGCAAATTTAGACAGATCTAGACGAAGTGTGAGGTGCTCTCGATGCTCCGCTCTAACAGAGGGAGTAATAGCCAGGGCAAACACCCTCATTCATCTCTGAGCATCTCACATAATACCACTTATCATTAATGATGCTACACTACTTAAACAGGCAGAGATTAATCTGAAAGCACGGACAGAGAGACAGAGAGAGAGAGAGAGAGAGAGTGTGAGGGAGTTAAACAGAAAATCGGCACAGTGGCAGTCTTGGATTCAATTTGCTGTTCGTGTTGGATATGGTTGTTTGTTTTGACAATTACAGCAGTTGTGTTTCAGTTCATGTTATGTTATATTTCCTACTACAAAATGCCTCCAAAATGTGTATGTGTAAAGCAAGTACCAAGTCTTCATACTGAAATACTGGTAATATATATAGATTTTTTTTCTCTCCTGCTTACATTCAAGGTTATTTCAGCGGGTCAACTTATGGACTCATGAATCAGTTAAATGTATATAAAATATCTCCAGCACTAACTCTCAAATGAGGGTGGTGAAAGCCAGGAGCACGTCAGTACGTTATGGTAGCTCTGTGTGTATTGTGAGTGTGTATATCCTGTAACATGCCTCAAAAAAGTTTGGAGAGTGACCAACACAACCACACTGGTTGACCTGCAACAACTCCTGGTTGAGGAATGGGAGGCCATCCCACAGGCCACTGAGGTCCCTGACAGTGTAAAACGAATAACTGAGTTGTTTTTTCCTTATTACTGTGGGACAGCGCAGTCATCTAATCCACCAAGCAGTGCAAAACAAGAGTGAATACCAAAAGGAGAATATTGCAGGGGGTTTTGGCACATTTCTTTAGGGCCCCTATACGTTTATCTGTGTTGTACCACATGGTAAAGGTGACTATTTAGGCTTTATAAAATACAACATCAATTGGTATTATTAAAAGGGGAGAAGTAGGGGGCGGTGCGTGGCGCAGTGGGTAGAGCGGCCGCCCCATGTAGAGGCTACAGTCCTCGCCGCAGGCGTCCCCGGTTCGAATCCCGCATCGGGCAGACCTTTCCTGCGTGTCATTCCCCCTCTCTCTGCCTCCCCATTTCCTGTCTATCTCTACTGTCATCACTATCAAATAAAAAGGCAAAAAGCCGAAAAATATACTTTAAAAAAAAAAAAAAAGGGGAGAAGTGATTGACTGAAAAAACATTTCCAAACTTTTTTTGAGGAATGTCAGACAGACAGACAGGCAGACAGACAGATGTGAAAAAAGTGTGCACTATAAACTCCAACACGCCTGTAAAGCTTTATAATATGCATCATCCTGAACTGCAATTCAAATGAAATAGCTGAACAAAGTGTTCGAGAGGCAGCAGCACACGACTAAAACTAGCGAAGGCTCGTGATACAAAATAGATGTGAGCATTTGGAAAACCACAGATAGGCTGAATCGTTGTGAAACTGCCATGCCTCCGAAGCTTCTTGATCTTGCAGTGTTCGAGACAGACGACCAAAGTCTGACCAATCCTTCAGTCAGTAGATATAAAATGTCAAGGGGATTAAGATACAAAGAAACAGACTTCTTGATCTCCTCGTCCCTCTCTGTCTCTCTGATTTAGTGCCTCTGTTTAAAGAGCAATGAGCACACTGAGATGTATCACCAACATCTATTTGTCACAAACCCGTTTCTTATTATTCTTTTATAATTAGAAACAGTTTCTTACCGCTGTGTGCGGCACGAGCAGTGTTCACCCCAGTGATCAAAATAGGAGCAACACAACATCGTTGCTCTTGATGTAATAACAATGAATATGCATTTACTTTCAGATGTTGTGTATGTTCCTTTTGCACATAATCGGAGGGGGCAGCAGCGTGGCGGAGCACAAGGACAAACTAAACACGAGCAGAATTAGGAAAGATGCAGAGGGGAAAGCTTTCACTTCCATTTGGATCTGTCAGCACAAGCTCAGATGCTGTGTACATTGTGCAGCACACAGGACTTCCACTAAGCAAACAGCTCTCCCTAAAAATAAAAGGCAGTCATGTGCCTACTGTACTACTACAACTACAACCACCACCACTACTACTACTACTACTACTATTGTACCACTATTATGTGATCCCTCAATTTACATTGAAAATCTACTCAAGATCCTACCTCGACCCAGCACATTATATCGCAACCAGAAACGTATGATGTAATAAGGAAATACATTAAATAAATGGACAAATAATGCACAATATCTTCATTTTAGTGACAAAATATTAGCTGTCGCAAAACAACTCATGATTATTTTTTCATTTGAGAAAAGGCTGGATCTATAGCTGCAACACCACCTACAATATTTTTGTACAGGGATAGTTTGAAGCCTGGAGTTTAGGTTTGTGCTTGTCAGTGTCTTTGTCACACAGTGGAACTAAGAAATGCACATTTGTGCAGTGCCTCAGGGGAGCTGAGGGTGGACAAACAGAAAAAATGGCTCAAGGCAACTGAGAGCCGTCTGCCTGTCAAATCCAAAACGGACTTCTTTTAAACAAAAACTCCCAACTTTCCATCAAGACACTCATTAGAAATTGATGCAGTGTCAATTATTGATTAACAATTTTTTCTGTTAGAATCTGTTGCCTTTGGAAGTCCCTGTGGGTTCAGACAAAGTTCAACACAAGATTACAGACACTACAGACACAGTGAGGAGGAAGCGGAAGGCTGGTTAGACTTCTCATTGCAACATAGCAAAAACAACTGAGACAGGATGTAGCATAACCATGCACCACTAGCATTAGCATTAGCTGAATGTCTCGTACAAAAGATCTTTAGTATCAGCATCTGGCTTCTGCGATAAATAGGGTACTACAGAAATCAAAGCCCATGGCATTTGCAAAACCAGCCATGCCAAAATCAAATACCTGAGGTGTGGGAAATCTGTAAATTATAGTTATAGTTATTTATATTATGACACTTTTCTTAAAACTATATATATATGCGCGCACACACACAAACTTTTGCAAGAATAAATCACACAGGTCGAAACACTTACAAAAACAATGCAGCTGCACAAGCGTTGCAGTGCTGAGGAAATTATTATTTTGTTGTCATATATTACCAGCATACCACAGATTTCTTCGCTCATTCTTTCACACATTAAACATTCCTTAATACTAACAGCAGCATTGCTTTCTATGTATACACCTCTAGGCAAAGACATAAGCAGCAACCTTGTGACAGCTTAATCATGCGTACAAAAATGTGACAGACTCAAATTAGAGGGACAAGCCAGGAACACAGACTTCGACATGTCAGTTCTTTATGCTTCATTAACTAAAGCACCTTCCTATAGACACACACACACACACACACGCACACACACACACACACACTTGCAGCCCTCACATATTTTGTGTCTTGTCAATTTAAGAGCGTTGAGCCTCGTCTTTTATTTTTAGTTACTTTGGGTTGAGGTTTGGAGTTAATTTTAGACAACAGAGATTTGGTTGTACCATTCAGGATTATATGATCTTTGCACATCAGGACAATGGTCTCTGACAAGATGCATGAGCAATATGCTGCTGAACATACCAAGAGAACAAAAAACTGTTCATTAGCCCAGTGGGTAATGAGAAGTTCCTAATGCTCTTACTAGCACAGTGTAATGGCATAGCTCGCTTCATTACATGATCCTGTATGCAGGTTTTTGCAAGTGCAAAAACAGCTAGATGTCCCTGATCACGTGATCGGAAATCAAGGTCAATCGCGTAATTTTCAAAGGATCGGAATCGGGTGGAAAAGATCCAGATCACTAATGTATCAAAAATGTAACGTTGCGTTGTCCATACGTCCATGTTGTGATCGGGACATCCCTAAGCACAGCTCAGCACATGGAAATAAAAAAAACATTATAGCTCCCCAAAAAGACAGCTAAAGCATCTTGATTGCCCCCTGGTGACTGGCTGCAGTACAGGTCATAACCGCCACCCCCTCTATGTTGCGGGGCACGGGCCCAAAGTCAGTACAGTATGTGTCAAGGTGTTGCTGAGATGTCATGTTCATGAGAATGAATGGATGGACAGCCAGGCCAAAACAAAAATAGCCCCAGTCCTGGCACCAAAGGAGCATAAAAAGAAAGAACTATTTCCATGCACTGTATTTAACACTATAGTTAGTAAAGTTTGAGGATTAAAAAGAACAGATTCACAGTTTCTAAATATGTGGTCTTCAAACAGCAGTCAGCTGTCCATGTGAATAGTAATAAGGCCTTCCTTTCTGCATTACATTCCCTTCAGTTCTTTCATTAGAAAGGATCAATTAATGGTCAATATGCACAAAAGGATCTAGCAAAATCATATGGGCACCAGGCTGTTATAAGACAGACACCTGTGAACCCATCCTTCAATCCAACTGAGACCACTCTGTCATCTGCAGCCTGTCTTGTGGTGTATCAGGCTGATGAAACAGCTGAGCCCACTCACTGATCATATCAGTGCTCAAACAATGACAACAGCAGGAGATGTGAATATATAAATAAGGGTTGAAACTGGAGGAAAAACCTGGATATTAATGTGGTAATGTTTATAAATGCAGCAGCAACAGACATTTCTCATTTACTTTTAATGGTTTGACGCCACACATTCAAAAGTGCATTGTGGTTCTGTTGCTTTGCTTTGAGTTACTGTGGTACAGTATACTGTAAGTTGAGGAAAGTTCAAGTATTTAAGCAGCAGCATAGGGGTCAAATCAGCAAATCACGTTTTCACAAATGGCAGTTAGTACATTTGTGTTGGACTGATAGGAGTTCATTTTTTACATTGACAAGAACTAAGGTGTGTTAGTTACCTCTGCTACTAAATTAACATGTGGCAACTGGGATTCGTTGCTTTCACTATGACGGTCGCACCAACACCAAGCATCAGACACGTAAACATAATGCATATGTGTGAGTGCTTTTTGAGTCCTGGGTGTGGGACGGAGAGCCCTCTCTTGAGCTCAGCTGTGAGCGCAGCGCAGCCAGCAGCACTGACAGAGGTTGCATGTGCTGCTGTGAGAGGCAGAGCACACCATCGCTAATCGGAAATCCCACCTTAGCAGCTCAGCAGCCCTCTCATTATGGGACACCGGCGGCTGTTGTGCCCTGCTCAGGAAAGTTGGGGGTAATGGTTGTCGGCGTGGAGGTTATCCTCGTGCTCTTTGAGCCAGTTGCCAAACCCCAGTTGGCTGGGCAAAGACACAGTGAGCAGCAGGGATTGTGCACGAATCTGTAGGTCAAGGCGGGAAGGAGAGGGCATGGGGGAGGAGGGATGGAGGGATGGGAGAAGGATGAGGCACTGACACCAGAAAGAAAAGAGAGAATTGTAGACAGAGAGGTGGAATAATGGAAGGATGAGGCACCAGCCAGATGGAGGGGAGAAAGAAAGATATGAATAGCACGAGAGAGCATGTGCCACACACGCATGTGCTGTTGCATGTGAAGTGTGTGCATAGTGCTCGCTTGCCTGCTCTAGTGTGTGTGTGTGTGTGTGTGCACCAGACTGCATAAGCCTGCCTTTATTTGCTGTAAGGATTAAGAGGACAGCTCCAACACAAGCACATTCTCGGGTTTAACGCGGTGCCAGACTCTGAGGCACACTCACAACTAGGGGTGTGTGGAAGAAGAAAAAAAAACTGTGCACGCAGGCACATGGCTGCAGAAATGATGAGCACATTCAACAACTCTTGTTGAAGGCTGCAGGATCAGGATCAGAAGTGAAGACAAAGACAGTTTAATACACTCCGTGGGATGCTTCGAAGGCAGTGATGTGCTGTTGACACTTCAAGCAGACTATGATGTGATTAGCAGAGGTGTCCTGCAGAAAATTTCATATCTCTGATTTTGAAACTGGGGGCTGTTGAGCAAACTTCCTTTCATCGTCTCTGATAGTTTCCGCGTTTCCCTGCGGCAGAGATATGTGCCGCTGTGTGACGAGGCTTAACACACTATGGTCATGCAGGTCAAACACTATCATACCAATTCCCTGAGTTGGAGTAGCTGCTAATCTCAGCTGGCTCGGGACTGGATTATCCAATTAAAAAACGCTGACCCCTAAAATGACCCACACAGCACCAAACACTCACTGCCACTGCAAGAGATGAACCACTAGGGTGGGCTTTTTAAATAACAGGTAGATAGAGAAGATTTAAGTAATTACTTTCCACATCTGGATGTTTTTTTAAGGGTTATTTAATCATTCCTTGCCCGCTGCTCGGAATACACTCTGGAATCAGTTAACCTACATTTTATTACAAAAAAAGACTTCAAAAGGAAGACCGCTGAATTTAAGCTTTGAAATAGCACTGATAAGTTGACTAACCATGTACTTGACTGACAAAAAATGATGATGATGAAATAAAACAATAACTCTTAATATTTCACCACTAAGAAGTGTCAACAATGCTGGTTCCAGTTCATTGACAGACAAGTTGTTTACCCATTCCCTCTTTTATATCATTGTGAGCTCTGTAAAATGGAGTTTACTCACAATTTGTATACTTTTTCTGTTATACTTCATCAAAAAATAAACACAGATAAGTCAGTAATGATGATAACTTTGTTGTACTGACAGAAAAGATGTGGGTAAATCTTGTTTGTTTCTGCAAACTCTCACTGCAACCACTTGTAATTAGGGCCCGACCGATTTATCGGCGAGCCGATTAAATCGGCCGATTATAGCCCGTTTGAGAATAATCGGTAATCGGCCAAAACTCGCCGATTGTCGCCGATATTTTCAGAAATAAAATGCAGGGAATAAGATTTGGTTTTACTTTGAAAATGTTCCCCCATTTGAAAAGATCCCCCGACATTAGGTTATTTATCCTGTAGAGGGCGCATCCAACTGCATCCACTAACCACCTCACAGCACAGCAGAGTGACTGATCTGCAGCAGGACAGCTCCGCCATAGCCTTGTCACTCACACACATCACACAGCTTATTAACAACTTGATTAACTGTTAACTGTCTCAAAACCAGTGTTGCTGCTGGCTTTCTTTTTACTTTTTTTTTTTTCTTTTTTTCTTTTTTTACACCGCGGTCGGGTTGTGAATTAATTAATTAATGCTCGTGACTCCGGCCGTGTTGGGTCCGAGATTCAACAAGCCGGTCGGGTTTTACAGTTATTACCGGCAGTAGCTACGCCCGTTTATCAATAAACACAGTGGATGAGGAGGGTGAGTGACTGAGCTCAGGCTGTGTGGGGGGCGGGGGGGCGGCGGTGCGGGTCTCTGACTGCAGCGGGACAATCATGTCTCTGCTCCGTGACACACTGAGCGCTGTGGGACCGGGGCTCGCGGCAGCACCCGCTAAACATTGAAAACAGCGGTGATACGCGCTTCCACGTCGAGTTCAACAAACCAGAAACGTCTGGAACAACACTGGAAAAAGTGCTTTTCAAAAAAAAAAAAGAGAGAGAGCGAGAGAGAGAGAGAGAGAGACCGCCGTGCCGTGTAAAAACAACAACAACAACAAAAAGTGTCACGTGTCATGACTTCCTGTATCTGGCCCTTCAAAATAAAAGCCCTATAGCCTTTCACAGTTCAGTCATTGATTTTGACTTAATTTTGACAAGACAGGGCTCCAAATGTTGTTGTTTTTTCCTGCAACCAATTGACCAATGAACATTTGGCAGCCCTAATTTATATATTATATAATATATGTAGATATATTACTTAAATTAATAAAATTGTAAAACTTTATAAAAATAAAAAAAAATCGGCCGATTAATCGGTTATCGGATTTTTTTCCCCCTAATAATCGGCATCGGCATCGGCCCCAAAAAATCCATATCGGTCGGGCCCTACTTGTAATAGTGTCAATTTCCCTTGTGATGTTATCAGTGCAGAGCTTCATAGACAATGGGCAGAGAAGGAGATAAAATGATATGACGGAAAGACGGAAGCTGGTTACATAAGGTGAAAGGCATCAACAAAAACTTTCCAATAAATCCCATCTTATAAGTACTCAACACATTTAGAAACTTGTGTTATCTGAAAGTTAGTTTGACTTATTCAGCTTAGCACGATTTATAATTCCATCTCTTCCTCTCTTTTTTTGCCTAAAAAGTAGACGGCATCAGTCAGCAGCTCTCACTGATTTGATCAGAGGAAATTGTTTTCCTATTAATAATCAAAAAACAATTTCAGAGGCTTCCAGCAGATTCACAGCGTCGCTGCAGCATGCCTTCACTGTGCACTGATGTTTGTTTACTGCATTCACTTCACAGAGGAAGAGATTCACCCTATGAAACTCTGTCAGTCAGAGAGACGCACAGACAGACACAGACAGAGGCATACACATCACATTCACATAAACATAAACTCATGTCCCTGATCTATATTTGTACTATTGCAGTAATCTGCAGTGCAGCAACTCTCTCACTTTAGATTTCAACCTCCGACCGAGCCTTTACCTCCTGAAGCAACAGTTATTCGAAAATCCATTCTGATATTAACGTTTCAAAACTTATCTGAAGATACATTCAATACATTCAGAAATAAACAGAGGAAAACTGCATGGTACTTCCTTCACTGCCACCACAGAGCTTCTCCTACATGGCCTGCTACATGATGTTAAAGAACAAATCAGTCCTGTGTATTTGTTTTGTTTTTTTTAACTCAAGAATAATTGTGTGTTTTCGGGGCAGCACAGTTAATCACAATGTAATCAAAATTGCAATACAGCGGAGTTCAATATCCAAATCACAGCACTGTTGTGCATTGTTAGCACCATAAGTGTTGCTACGGAGATCATATCAAGATGTAAGAGAAGAACAAACATGAATTTTACATTATTATTTCTCATTTCATTTTCATATTTTTACACCTTGGTGAAACTTCAGTTGAAGGTTGTCGTGTTATAACCTTCAACTGATTGGACATGGCTTTGCCACAGGTAAACACCCATTAAGGTGTAGCAACAGCTCAAGGGCAAATCAAGACAAACGCCCCTGGGCTGAAGCTCAGGTGTCTGCAGCAAAGTGTCATGTTAGATCTCATTCACTCCTTAGGCATGCAAATATCAACGCCCACATATTGTAACACTCTGCCCACGTATTCAAATACAAGCTAGAGGGTATGAGGCAGAGAGCAAACCTCTGCCAACTCTGCACAGTTCTCCAACACAGCGTCCCATAACAGTCCATGTTTGTAAATAGTTTTTTTCACCAGCAATGTCAGACTTTTTTTTACAGTATGCCAACAGCACACGTCTAATAACTGGAAAAAGGAGGAAAAAAAAGATAACCAGGTACTAGCAGAAAGGTGGGATCCAGATCATCACAAAAATGCAGGAGTTACATTAATAATGCACAAACAGAAACTCAACTGAGGGAAAGGTACATACAAAGACCGATATGTGGGAGCGAGCAAGTTGAGTGTGTGTGTGTGTTTGTGATGCAAGCAGGATGCAACCAGAGAGGAGAAGTTTCCTTACACTGCTAACTATCACGCTGGCTTCTGGTCCCACACCTTCTCGCTTCAAAGATGAAGCCGAAGAGAACAGAGGCACGAGCAGATAGGGACGAGAGCCAAGCTGTGAAAACACAAGGAAGAAAGAAAAAGAAAAAATCGAAAAAGAGAGACGCTTTTTCCTGTCAGTTCTGCCAATTTTAGAAACAGACACAGTGTTTACAGTTTCACATCGTCCCTGCGGTCGATGTTGTGGATAATAGGTTTGAAAATAAGACATTAAGAGCTAAAATACAATATGAAGGTTTGATTAGAGAGCCGGGCCGAACTCAGAGACTCTTTCTAAAGAGGTCCGTCTCCGCCTTTGATTTCTCACCTTCACAATAGATCGTCTGAACAAAGCTCGTCAATTGCTTTCAACCTCTGGTCATAACCAGAGGATTCCTTCCAGCAACACGTCTGCCATTACTCCGTGACTTTCCGTGAAGGTCACACCACTCAGAATGAGTTTCCGCCACCTCACAAAGCCCCCAAATAAAGACACAAATTATGGGTTCTCTATTTTTGGGGTCAGTGCTTTTATGAGCGCAGGTTTTTGGCCCGGAGAGAAAGAGAGGCAGTTGGTGGATGGGGAACAAAGGAACAAGAGAACAAATGAATAGAGGAGCTGAATAATTTAATTTGGAGAGCAGAAATGTCATCTCAATTAGACCGTGAGATGAAGTCAGCACCTCACACACACACTGGATGGTGTGTTGTAGGCTATAGAGGTGACCTGAGTCAGAGGAATAGATGAAAACATTAAGAGAGAAGAGAGAAAGAGACGAAGAGAGCCATCTGCCTCTTGCATTAGTCTGTTAGGGACTGAAAACTGGCTCCAAGAGAGCAGCGATAAAACAAGATAAAACAAACCATACACACTCATCACTCAACTGAGCCCTTCGTCTATATCCAGGCACGCGCACACACGTGTACACATAGACATACACACGCTGAAGGACCTATGAAAACATGTCTAGCCCTCCAGTAATAAGCCTCTCCTTGACAGCTCGGAAACCACATTTACACCATCTCAGTCATTCTCCACCTCTCTCGATCCCTCCCTGGCTCACAGAGCTTGGTGCGGTATATTTAGTCAGAGGGATGAGAGGAGCAGCAGAGGATGAATCCTCTGATTAATGCAACTCTCATCCCTTCTTTAATCCCAGATTCAAGCACCTGTCAAAACAGGCGCTTTCACGTGCACTTGTGAGAACCTCCACTTGATTTCACACACAGGAGTTGCACGAAGGCCGCGGCATACTTACTCAACCAAGACACAGGGTTGTATAATGAAAGACGTAGGCCTGAGATTAAAGGCTTTGTACAACAGAGAAGGCGATAACATGGATTCACATCTTGGAAAAACAGAGTTCAATCAGGATGTCCAATTGAGCTGTTTTTTCCCCCCTGACCGACCGTCACAACGTGTGGACATCTCTACACCTAATGGTGCATTCTCGCTTCATAAATAAATATTGACACCTTAGTTTCCCGGAGCCCACGTCTCACTCACCCGAGGAGTTTGTGTACACAGAACCCCAGCGCAAGCGTGGGGTAAATCCTGGGCTCTCGGGCAGATTAGTGGCAGGTTACGTTGGCACCTTGGTGAAAAGGCACAGTAAATCGGAGGCATTCACAACCCAGCTGGCACGTGTCATATCAGCCGCAACCTAGCACAAGATTTAGTCTGTCATCCATGGGTGAATCATGGCCTGGCATCACAACAAGCAACAGTGCCCTCCCCCATGAACCCTTACATTTGGCAGAGCTCATGGGGAGGACAGCAGAATAGGCAAGCCAACGGATAGAGGTTCAGGGAGTACAGAAAACATGCAGTGCTTTTCCATGCAGTTAAACAACTTTTAACTGCAATCATGTCATGTAATTAGGGGAAAAAACAGTTTCATGTTATTGACCTGTATCACCTGTGTCTATGTACTTTCTGAGACAAACAGAGAGCCTTGACACAGCTGGAAGTTGAAATGAAAAGACTAAGTTTGGGAAATATCCAAGGGTCTCATTTCACAGAGTTTGCAGCAAAGTGTTGGACTGACGGACCAACAGACATCACCCTCCTGAGATCATTACTACTGGTGCGGATAAAGAGCAAAGATTTATCTTTTTACACTTATTGCTTACGATGGTTGCACCAGTAAAATAAAAGCCGACAGACAATAGTAAATACTGTTGCAAGCACTGCAGAGATGGGAGAGGAAACTCATCCATTATTTGTACAAACCCAGAAGTGATATTCATTTTGCATGGTAGGGGTAACAAACATAATGGCCTCATTACACGAAGGACTGAAATAAAGGTTATGAGTCTGCCAAACAGAGATATGATACTGAATCTCTAAGAAATAAATAACCAAGTATAATTTCCAAAAACTTTTGTTTTTGCCAGAAAAAGCCACAGAGTTTGCAGCGTGGATGTTGTTCTGTGTGTGTATTTTGTGTGTGTGTGAGAGGTGTTTTTCAGGGAGGGGGATGAGGAAGAAAGGGGGGTTGAATTCATGACTTAAACAAACCCCCGGGCCTCTCCAGATGCATCATCTGAATAAATGAGTCCTTTTAATCAATAAGTCATCTACCCTCTGTGAAGAGTAGGCTACTGAGGCTGCACAATCATCCAAGATAAATACACAACACATCCATATACATGTTTGCATACAAACACATCCATACTCATGAGACGCAAGAGAGAAAAATGCAAGCTGCCAAAAAAGAAAATTCGCAAAAAACAAATGTTTTTATCACGACCAAAGCCTCAAAGATAAAGCTCCTTTTCTTTCTCTTATCTCATTTTACAACAACGTTTTTTCTTCAGATGCTTCAGATCATTTTAAGGGATATTTCAACCTTTTGGCAAAATTCACCTATTGCAATAATCCCTAGTTTTAGGAGTAGGTTCATTACCTTTAATTGTCAGTGCAAGATGTTTTTGGAACGGCGAGGCAGAGACATGAGATGCTCAGCTGACGCATCGGAGGCAAATGGTATTTCCACGTTTCACTCATCAAACTAAATACACAATCCAACAACTCCAAAACGCTCTTGTGGACAAGTTGTGACCCGCACATTCCCCACGCTATGAAATACTAATATAATTATGTAACATTACAACACATGAAGCAAATACTCAGAACTACTTGAAGTCAGCCTGAAGTCACTCTGCCGAGCCGTGTCTGGGATGTAGTTCCGGCTACGCATTTCCCTCAAAAACAAGTCAGTCTCATAACGTTCCATTATTATTTCATAGCGTGGTGAATAAGAAGGTCACAGAGCGTTTTGGAGTTATTGGATTGTATATTTGATGAGTTCGATGAGGGAAAGGCGGAAATACCGCGTGCCGTGCAGAGCTCACGTTTCTGCCCCGCCAATCCAAAAACAGCTTGCACCGACAATTAAAGGTAATGAACCTACTCCTAAAACTATAGGGATTACAGCAATAGGCGAATTTGCCAAAATGTTGAAATATCCCTTCAACAATAGGCTCAGTTTATCTAAAATGGAGTTAGATAGATATTCAGTCTATGTACACATACATGTACAACAATTTAACTGTTCACATAAATTTAAGCCTTATAACATAAGTTGTTTTAAGGCCCACTATGGCAAAGTCACACAAATGAAGTGATGCCTAAGATTAGGATTAGGCTGTGTCTGAAATTACTTCCTTGCTTATCAACCTTTATACAGACACATGTGTTATGCATGAACAAGCTAAAGGCATGTTCATTGAACATCAAGGTTTCAGTGAACTGATACACATTTGCAATCAACAAACATCAGTGTCATTAACCAGTAAACACACACACACACACACACACACACACAAGGTGGCAGTTAGAAGCTATTTGCCAACAACATCAAAACCATCAGAAGAACAACAGTTTAACAGCATCATCCAACATGGAAACTGAAATCACAGCATATATTTCAGATGAATGAAGCTGGGGCCTACCAGCCTGTATTCATATTCCCATATGCATGCAACACACCTTTCCTCACACATATGGAGCAGAGTGGAGGAGTAATAGGACATCGTTACGTTAAGTGCAGTAAAAGCTTTCCAACAAGTGTCTCTAAAACCAAGGAGATGAACAGACACTTATCACAAACATCTGATAAATATTAACCCTATTTTTTTTTTTTTTTTTTTGCAGAATCTGGATGCCAGCAACATGCACACTGTCAGGACTGTGACACTGAAGCTGCTAAATGAAATTCAGCTGTTATTACTTTTCATTATTTACACCTGTGCTTTTTCTTCTGTGACCTGAGTGACAGTTGCCACGGGCACAGGCAGGACTGAAACACTGAAACACCAAAACAAACACAACTAGATGTAATATGACAGGAGTTCTTAAAAAAAATGGTAAAGTAATACAGCCATGCCCAAAATAACACTGTTGTTTTCAGGACAGTTATATAATAGTGGGATATTTTTCTAGTATGTCAGTACCATTTCATTTAGTTGGTACCTGAATTTCTCTTTATCACAGAAAAATACTTAAAATCGTCATCATCATATGTTGAGAAATTTGGGGGGGGGGGTGTTCCACTGTTTGAGCTACTTAAAAAGTTTGTATAATCTTGCACATAACATCTCCCCGTAATGCAGCAGTGCCAAAAATTCACCTTCAGTTTGTCTTTTTTTTACTCGCTGCTGTCGAGATATCACCGGCAGTGCTGATGTGACAGCTGGTGGAGGAACGACAGAACGATAGAGAACAGGAGGAGGAGAGAAATGGCAAAGTAGACAGCTTGAAAGAGGGTGAGGGATAAGATGAGTCATTTTATCGCTCTCTGTTCTTTACGTTCAAAGGAGCCAACAGGTACGAGACGAGTGCAGCTGTCCTGAAAAAGGGCACGGACACCACGGAAATTTGGATGGAAGCTTATGTCAAAATGACAACTGGTCCCTTCTCCATCCTCATCTCCCCTGCTCAAAGATAGCTCTCTATAGTCATGAATATTTCATTTTCATACTCCTGAAAAAGAGAAGTGTGCCGTTTGTACTTCCGCTGCTCTGCATACTAACGAGAAGCTCTTCCCCATTTTTGGGTAAAAAAAAAAAATCACTTGTGAAGCAAATGGATATGATGAGGAATGAGGATGAGGGATAAAGTAGGGGAGAGAAAGCAGAGGAGCCTCATCAGCGAAATCAAATCTACGCTTTGTACCAATGATTGAACAACTTTGCAGCATTAATCTCACTTTATTATAAAAGGTAGCCCTGAGTAAAGGCCTCCGCTGCTAGTGGATATAGAGTATCAGATGAAAACCCTCACCTCATGCATTTCCCACACTATGAACAGCCTGCTAGCTTTGAATAGGGGTCATGGCGCCCTCCCTAACACTGTCGCCCTTCACTCGACTTCCATGCTCAACTATAATTCAGAAAGAGTTGAATACTAGACTGCGTCACACAGGCTGTGAAATCATGGACGGATACACTCTCAACAACAAGTTCCTACATGCACACGAGACTAGACCCGTTATGGAGAGCTGTCATCATTGCTTAATCTTCCAACTGTATTCTCAATTGATTAATTAACCGTCTACTTAAAATGACCAATGACAAAACAGTTAGGCTGTGTATAAATGTCCCAAAAAAAAATCACAAGAAATTTTGTTTACTGTGTCAGAGAAAAGCAACCCAGGATCACCCAGTTCTGAAGGTTGACCTCAGCCGGGTGTATTTATCCAGATAGTCTCATGGTAGCCTATACGTACTACAGATAAAATCAGGTTACTCTCTGTCTAATGACACCACCTACATACATGTGTAAGTGAGTTCTTTTGGTTAAACATTTACTCGTGTTTTACCCACATGATGCTGTTTATCTCAATACCTCTGTCTTACTAAAAAAGAACTTGTGTGACTAATTAAGACACTGAGACACTGTTTACTGTCCTTTTTAATCTTATAATGGCCTCTATAACCTTGGTTGCCATGGTCACTGTTGTTGATGGGAATGAGCCAACTGAATCTTATTAGACAGATATCCTTGAGACAAACCAAACTTTTGTTTTTAGGGTTCATTTAAGTCTAATACCAACTGTAGACCAAAAGAAAGAAAGAGAGAAAGAAAAAACGGATTTCCTCACACTTTCTGCCAGTTTGCCTGAAGTGGACATTAAGATTGATCAGAGCTGACTACAGAAGCCCAAAAGACACATCTCAGCGCAGCCACACTCTCATAAAGACGTGATGTAAAGATTTGTTTTCACTGCTGAAATGATTTGTTATGGTTTTGAAGCACTGCATCACTGACGCAGCAAAAATGCGAACAGCTTTATGGAAGGTTGTGACAACACATAGTTCATTTTGCACTGGGGAGAGTGTCTTTCTACGGTTCTGGACAACGTTGTGAGGACATTATGGCCAGTCGACACAACTTCAAAAGCTGTATAGGGTAAAGGGCAAGAGAACTGTCTGTGGGTATAGAAGGAATTCGACAGAAAGTTAAAAGGTCTTTTCAACAATTTATATTGTGAAGAGAGTTACTTCAAACGAGAAAACACAAATCAAGCTGTGTTCTTGATTTAAATGCTGTCAAGAACTTTTTTTTGCCATCGACAATGACACAAATGGAGAAAAAACTAGAATTACCATCCTGCAGTCGTATGCCCCCAAGTCACAGGAAATATGGTTACAGTCCCGCTCTGTTCCTCAGTCACAGTGATGAATAATGGCCATAAAAGTGTTTTTCCAGAATTTTATCGTGCAACAGTGATGTTGATCTTTGACCTTCTGGAGATAAAATCAATACCTCATTTTATCCAATTTATCTAATGTCATATTAATTCTTCGAGTAATAGCAAAAAAACTTGTTTTGTGAGGTCTCATGCCCTTAAAGAAAGGGCAAAAAAACACCCATCACATGGGCGATCATCATACTGACATTGGTATGAGCCTACTGTAAGTCCCCACACACACACACACTTGCAAGCTGGACAGTCCCTGCACGTTTGGCACACAGCACATCTACTTAAAATGAATGCCAGGAGTTTTTCCTCTTTTTTTTCTTTTTTTTTTGCAGTAATGGAGAAAAGACAATGTGTTCTCAATTGCCTGGAGAAATCTCTTTTGTATGTCTGCCAACTACCGAACCACAAACACCTCAATAGCTCCAATTCATTTTTACCACAGTTCCCTGCACTGCTCCAAACATCTTACTGTATGTCTAGCACTTCAAAGAGAACTGCTGAAAAACTGCACACAATTCATCGCTGGATTGTCACAATGGTCATGGAGCAGTCAGCTGCTTTATGTCACCCAGCAGGAGACTCAGGTTCACAGCCTGCAAGGCTGCATTAGGATTTGTGATGGTGAACCAGGTCGCCAGTGACCAGATCACACTAGTTAAAAGCAGCACAGCAACACATAAGATATGAAGGTTAAACCAGCTAGAGCACACTGGGCTCTGATTGGTCGGAGCACACTGAAAGAAGAAATTCCTTCAAGCAATTTTTGAGATTTTTGCGCTCACAAGAATGGGTAGGACGGAGTGCCTGAAAACATTATGCCTCCGACCACAGCTGTCACCAGCACAGAAGCACAAAAAAACATGTAAAGAATTTAAAGCATTGTACTTTGAATGTTTGATTACATTTTAAAAATGCTCAATGCCTGAATCTTTACTGCATGAGAGACTCTGGTGTTTAGCTTTAATTTCATCTTTTATTCTACACTCTATAATGCCCAGTTTATATTGTGTTTTACTTCTCCTTATCTCCACCTTTCTATCTCATTTATTGTGTAATGGGGGAAAAAACTACCCAAAGACGTAAGAGTGGAGACGCATGCAATTTTATTTTTGTTAAATTGTATATTGCAGGTCTCCACATGCAGCTGAGATAAATAAATCTGTGGCAAACTTTATCGGGCCTGACGGGCCTGTGCTCCCCTCACCCCTCCTCATTATGCTTTCATAAACCCTCAGAACTGAAGTATAAATCTTTGAATGTTGGAGAAGACTGTTGTGATTTCTCATCCGCCCTCATCCCTATGTCTCTACTGCAATTCATTCTCACATTACTCACTGTCTGTCTATCATTCTGGACCTAAAGCTTCATTTCCCCTTTATTTTTTCTTTATTCTCACTTATTTCTAGGATTTACCTCTTATTTCCTGCATTTCCGAGGTTGGATTTATCAAACATCCAAGGACATCCGTGTTCCTATAGCATGTGTGCATTAGTGACTGTCCAAGGACGAGACCAGCATGGTGACTACGGCCTAAATCTGTCGCTAACTCTTAATTAAACCTTGGACTCAAGTGGCCCTAACTTATTAAAGACCCAGAGTATGTAACACCCACAAATACACATCTAGACACACACACACACACACACACACCGAGAGCAGACAGCCTGATGTACTCACACTTCCGTTAAGCTCACAACATCCCACCTTTAAGCTACCAATGATTTAATGCATCTCAATATTTCACTTTCTGCAGCTGCTTAGTGACCCACTTGCAGAGAAATAAATTATTTCTCGGACTCTTGCTTGCTCACTTGAAAAGTACTGAGGGAGATTCAGCAAGGCGGGTATCGACTGAGTGGAGTTTACATTTTGAAATGGAATTTATGCTTTATAACTTGATAGCAGATGCAGATAGGAAAGGTTTCACGAAAGAACAGAGATGCAGAGTATAAAACAGACTGTCAACGATCTTCACTTGAAAACGATGTGGAAAATATCGTTTAAAATATAGATTTTGTTCCTTGCAACATATCATGATCATATTGATCAAACATTTATTTCCAGCAATTTTTACTGTTGAGCTCAGGAAACTAAACCCACCTGCATGGCTGATGTGCGGTAGATTGTCATTGTGGTCAATAAAAAATGCGAGGTACAGTGTGAAACCAGGCTATACTACAACCATCAGCATATCTTACTCTCCATATTTCTATACCACATCATGTCCTGCTTTGAATGTGGATTGTGCCATTAAGATAAATCTCCACTGCAGAATACTCATGTATATGGCTATTAACTCATACGAGACACATTTACAATTTTACAGTTCACTCTTTAAATTAAGTAATTGGTATACTGTCATAGGCTGAACATTAAATTGATTTTCCCAATGCTTATGTCACTATGTCAAAACAACAGTATCCTTACATTCGTCATCAATTCCCATTAGGAAATCATCAATAGGCTACTTGTTCAAATATCATGGATTACATCAATCGAAACACTGATTCCCATATGGTTTATGCTGAGACTACCTCATGATGACTATCACCATAAGCTGAAGTCATTATGAAGCCAACTTGGAGAGCCGATACATTTCCTCAGGAATGTTGAAATGCTGGCAGAACAGGACACATCCAGTGACAGCTCTGGGATTTATTTGATTGATATGGCTATAGGGCAGCCAGAGGGAGAAGCTCATGTACCAACAGAAAAAAAAAACCAGCAACAACCGTTTATTATAGGCACTTTCCGAATCTGAGTAAATATGAACTTCATAAAAGCAGCTCAATTACACAAATACAGTACCCTCTGAAGTACTACTTTAATACTATTAGGCCTAATCCTTTTGTCAGTATGTAGTCAATGTGTTTGTTTTACTTTTAGTTTAGTTGACTTGTTTTATTTTAAGCTATCATATAAACTCAAGCTCCAATGTTTGTCAAATGCTACAGACTGTGACCCTTGTGTCACTGTATGTGGCTCACAGTGATATAAGAGTTAATGTAGGAGGTTAATCATCTTGTTGTGAAAACTTAAGGGAAAAGCACAAACATAAGAACAGATTTTTTTTTTTAAACAAACAACTTGTTTGTACAAAACTATGAGTATGTGTTTTCCCAGAGCTTCATAATTGATGTGATTAAGGTACAGTCCACAACAGATTGGAAATACAGAAACCAGTGCTGTCTGCCCACATAAAAACAAAACGTATTGTGCTACAGCAGATTACAGCACAAAATTTGTTTTTTATATAGGCTACAGGTAGGCTATAAAGGCCTCACAAATAGGCATCTGTGAGTTAAATTAATTAAGCTGCAGTGGGAAAAACTCCCTTTATGTGCACACAGGTGCTACTCATCATCAACACACATCTGTTGGTGACAGTCATAAACACAATGCTCCACTTTCCATCAATCCACCTGCAGACGTCACCGTCTGCCACACCTGCACACTGGCACTGCTAATTTGCCGATGAGCAAAAGCGTCGACGACAGACAGACAATGACCTCTGCAATGTTCATACAGACCAACAACACCAGCCGTTCAGATTAAAACATTGTGTGACAGGAGGAGAAAGGCTATAGCTAGGCTTACCTGAAACAAGGTGCTGGTTACCAAGGTGTCATCTCCTAGGTTTATCCTTGCTAATGTAACTCCACAAGATGTTTGCTCCCATTATCCTCCTCATTGTCACTGACACACGCGGTTGTTTCTTCTCGTCTTGCTTCTTTTGTTTAAACACACATAACGAGTTAACTGTGCATGTTTCAACAAAGTTTAAGATAATTTGTAAATTGGCTAGTTCTAGTTAGCGCGCGCCACCTGAAATCACGCGAGATACCGTATTCACGTTGTAGCTACATCAGTGGGAGAGCAGTGTGTCAGCGACACCACGTGGGGGCAGGGGACACTCGTAGACACAGGTGTAAATAATATAGGTAATTAAATACATTGATAATGACAGATTGCTGACAAGAAGTTAGCTACTATACTCCCTGGAGTAAACAACTCGTATTTAAGATGAGTTCACTGTTATTTTTTATTCCATTCATTTAAATTGTAAAATGTGATTTCTGGATTGCTAAGACACTTCTTGAAAGCTGCTCACCTTTTCTCTAAACTGTGAACACAAACCCCAATTTTCAAGCTACATTCACAAAACCTCAGACTCTTCTTGCAAAACCAAACTTTCACCTCAAAACAGTTTAATCTGTTCTCAAAACTGAACTCTGTTGTCAAATCGTGCCCCGAGTCAATCAAAATTAAAAACACTACTGAGCAGCCACTAGAAAAATAGAAAACACAATGCTCAGGACATGAAGCTGTAGAAATAAATGTTTATTGTTCACTGTGGGCTAAATGCATGTTGCAAAACAAAAAACCTGTGCATTTAGCACTTGTAGCCTAGTAGGCTACTGTAAAAAACAACAAACAAAAAAAAAACACAGAAATCCTGTGCATTTTACGCGTAGGGTGAATTCAGGTATATTGGGACATCAGGTAATTTGGGACAGATAAGGAAAAACAGTGCTTCCACTTGCCTTGAATGGGCGATGGCAAAGTTAAAGGTGCTGATACATTCCTTTGGATGTCTACATTAAAAGTCACATTAAATATTTTGGGTGACATCACACAGGGGGGTGGGATCAGCATCAAACAGGACGCTGACCCCAAATATCAGGAGGTAAGCAAAACGGCATGTGCTTTTGTTGGAATTTAATATAAGGCTATTACATTTGTATGACTAATTTACTGTAGGTATGAAAGTTATATTAAGATGTGTGATGCATTGGTGTACTAAAATAAACAAACATTGGTTTGTGAGGATGTTTACATTTTCTTAATTTGGACATTTTCTTGCTGTCCCAAATTACCAATAGTGGTATGGTAATTTGGGACAGCATGTTCAGGTTATTTGGGACAGTGTTTCTGGGTTTATATTGAAATATTTCAATAG
The DNA here is from genome assembly GCF_045865225.1 of Trachurus japonicus. NCBI lineage: Eukaryota > Metazoa > Chordata > Actinopteri > Carangiformes > Carangidae > Trachurus > Trachurus japonicus. The sequence goes on along the minus strand of NC_140921.1, from coordinate 17,383,023 downwards.
TGTAGTCATATCTTACATGCTTAAAAGTGAGAAATTCTTACACATATAGGGAAAACAAGTACCTTTGTACATTTCAGAATATCATATCAGTGGTTAATGTTGAATATGTGACGTGACGTTCAAAAATAGGTCAGATTGTTTTATCTCTTATTATGTCATGAGTTATCTTTATTTTATATATTTATATTTAACAAAATATAAAAATAAATGTATTTTTAAAAACATGCTTGCTTCTCCTGAGGTCAATAGTCTGCTCACAATATGTTTTAGGCTATTAAATCTGCTGTTTGTTGAAATAATTAGTATATTTGGTTGATTTGGTTACAAATCACGAGATTATAAACAATACACAACATAAAAATAATAGGCTATAGGCCTAATATACATAAATAAGCAATCTATTCATGCCTTTTTTAATGTAATTGCAGCTCCATGCAAAATCCCATTGCACAAGCCTGTGTCCCAAATTACCAAACCTACTGTCCCAATTTACCAAACAAGTTGCGAAAAAATAGTTTTGTGTCAAAACCTTTAAAATAGAGTGCTGTACTCTCACAAAAGAATTTTAGCACATAATTATTTCACATAAAGAATGCAGACACCTAGAGGAATACAGACATAGGCTATCTCATTTGTTGGGTTATTTATTAATCTTGATGACAAAAAATGGCTCAGAAAATGAATTTACAAAAATTGTCCCAATATACCTGAATTCACCCTAGCACTTGTACAGTACAAAAACAAACAGAAATCTTGTGCATTTAGCACTTGTATGCAGTAGCCTAAGCCTACGTAAAAAATAAAGTACAAAAATATACAAATGAGAAGTGCACAACTCAGCCACAGCATCATTTCTCTGTTCTGTACTGGGTCAGGCCACAGGACTTCATCCTCAACTTATATATGTTCCCTCACATCATTAGCCACAAGTGTGATCAATTTTGAGTTGTTGTGTTCAACCGGTGAAACTTGTGCTTTAGTTGTGTTTGACGTTTGCCACCTGTGCTCAGCATTATGCAACACAGGTGCATCACAATGAAAATGTGTTGGTAAGTTGTGTCTAAACAGGTGAAAAGTGCTGATGGTTTTGCCAAAAGAGTGACGGATTCAATCAGTGACAACTGAGAATTTGGTTCAGACAATAGGGTTTAGTGTTTTAGCAATTGAGAAAAACTGTAAAATCTTGAATTTTGGACTAACCTTTGGCCCCTTCTACACATTTGACTGTGTAGAGACCAACCTATTGTATGTAATTTTCCGATGGGTGCCCAAACCTGTCGATTGAAATGTAGGCTAGCTGCATTGGCTAAATGGCTGCTTGTGACACCTGTGCAGAACAGAGCCATCATTAGTGTAACTAGGTACACCTGTGCTCTCCTGCTGTGGCATGTCACCATCTCTGCTGTCAACAAGGCCAATAACAAGCCAAGTGAAAACATGACAATTAAAAAGTAATACACAGTTCTATCTATCTATTCTATCGATCTATTTTATTTTTACTGTGTAGCCTATTATCTGCCACTATTCATTCAGTGGTGTCCAACAGCTTTTTGAGTTATTACCATAGGCTATATGCTTCATTAAAATGCATGTACAACATAACAAGCACAGATGTAGTAATTGACTACAATGGCTGTATACTGTGTCTGTTATACATGATCCCAATATTGTGCATAACAATAGGCCTACTAGGCTCCCAACCCAGTTCATCAAATCACAGTTCATTAAATGAGATATAAATATGGATGGCTTAGTGGTGCATTGGTTCGCACTGTTGCCTCAGAGCCAGAAGAGGCTATGTCAGGTACGAGAAACCTACTGTAGGACTCAAAATGCAGACAGACAAAAAAAAAAGGGTAATTCAAATAAGAAAATCAAACTTGCAACTGAAGCGAAGAGAAACTCGAAAATGGAAACAGTAAAAACCTTGGGGGAAAACATAAGCTCCAGGAGACAGAAGGGGAACATGAAAAGGAACAAAACAGGAGCACAGCCAAGTAAAACAGGACAGACTGACAAAGACAGAGGAGAGGAGATGGACTTAAATACACAGTGGGGTCAGGGGTAATAGATCACAGGTGAAAAATATTAGGGCAGGTCAGACAGTCTAAAAGGGAAACCAGGTACAGACTAGACCATCCACTACTGCTAAGGATAGTTTATTTGAGGGTTTGCAACAGTTTTATGAACAAACGAGTTCCAGATTGTGGCCATCAATTTTTATCCAAATTGTGGCCATCAATAGTTTCATATATAATATACCGTACCTTTACTGCGACTGTGACACTTTGTTTAAGTAGTAAAATTTATTCTCAATATCAACATTGTTCCTTCAGATAGATACAAATTTTTCAGTGGTACGACAATTTATTTACCTTGGATATGGCCTTCATTTGGGGCCAGTGATGAAGGGTTGAAGAAAGTTCTATTGAAAAAGAATAGCAAAACTTGTGTGATTTAAGGTGTGTCAATCTTTTTTCTCTTCCACTGAGCCTCTGGAGACTCTTAACTGTCACTCAGAAGAGCTGGACTGAGTCTCCTCTGTGCTGGTCAGCAGTTCTAAAAACAGAGGTTTTTTTATATATATATTGTTCAGCAACATAATAATGGTAAATTGTCTCTTATATAATAGCTGCACTAACATATCTAAATGTATTTCCATCAAAAAAAAACTCCTTGTGTCAAATTGAAAAATTAGCCTCTCTAGAAATGGGTCAAAGATTAGAATTTTTCATAAACCTAAAATCATAAATCTTCGGAACAATAAATCCAAACCTAGCTGATTTCAAATAAACTCCAGTGTGTGTATCAGTGTGTTGCTATAGGTGATCTTACTTTTGACACTGTCTGCCAGGTCTTTGGTCAGATCGATGCTTTTCCTCTTCTTTGCTCAGGAGGTTGTGCATCCGTCTTCACTGTCGACCTGCTTCTGTTTTTTGCTGTGATGCTGGGCTCGTTTTCCCACCTGCCTCAGTCGGCAGTGTGAGCCACTGACTCCTCCCTCTCTTGGCTGGATAGGGGTCAGTCAGAAAAAGAATGTTTAAAGCAGCAGTTTGAAATTTGACAACTTCTTTGCCTTCTTGCTATGTGATATTTATACCACTCCTATGTCTGTGAATGAGCAATTAAACATTGAACTCTCTGCATTCAACAATTTTTCTTTTTTATTATCTCAAACACCAGTTTCCATATACACACCTTTAATTGCACCATCCTCAATCCCCCTTCTTCTCCTGTACGGACTGTTTTCCTCAGCACTGATGGGTTGAAAAATTATAGGTCTTCTCACTAAGTCCATCAGGGACGTCCTCATCATGAACACTGTGTTTGGCTGAGCTGGCAGCACTGTTAGTGGACTTGTCAGGCATGAATGTGTTTAGTGTTGTCTCTGCCACATCTTAAATGTCCTCACAGGCTCTGAGCAGCTCTACACAGGACTTCAGCATAGAGATTATAGACCCAGTATATAATCACTTAGGCTACTACTAATCACAATTTACTGTAGTTGAATGTTCAGATGAGGTTATGATGAATAAATACTGAAGATGTGACTTGGTGTAATTCTTTCCACCAACAGCATCTAATCTTCAGCAGGTTGACAAAGCTGCTCAAACTCTTTTAATAAAGGAAGATGGTAAGAAAATCTGAATTTATTTTGGTTGTTGTTGTGAATTATAAACGATTCCCGAAAACGATTTCCTACCTTCATGGGATCACACTGTTTTTGCTGGAGTAACCAAAACAATGTTGGTGGAACATGGTGGTAAATTGAGATCATAGTGAGTGTTAGACTTTGCTTGATCAAGGGAATCCATTGGTACCGTACAAACAAAAAGTTACAGACATGAACACATCTCCGAATTTGACCTGTTGGAGGCGCTAAAGCATGAAACTTGGTGAAAAGTGTCACAGACAGGAGTGTCCCTGTTCAGTGTTCAAAACATTTCACTTTGCGCTCCTGGGGGGTACCTTGGAAAGAAGATGAATAAGATGATGGAAAAATAAAAGGTATAATCACATTGGATGCCTATGTAGTGTCACTGCTTGACCCCACGAAATAGAGCTCATAATGTACATCACAAGGGTGTGTCAGCAGAAAGACAAAAATCTGTATCACATGTTTCAAGAAAAACTGAAATAAAATTCCTATCTCCATTCCAGGAATAGTAAAACACATTTTAGTATTCATTTAACCTCTGATAGATTTGGAGGCTCCCTGATGAATTTCTACTTTCTCAATTTAAAATCAGAGACCCCAGAGAGAGCTGAGCAGCAGGAGTGAGAACAGAGGAGAGTCAGAGTCAGAAAAAGAGACAGAGACAAAGGAGATGGATTCGTGGGGGAAATTGACAGAAAGCTAAAGATTTTTTCATTCAGAATGAATTGCCCATTTACTGTAGCTCTATGCGTGTTGAGCGGGGAGGTTGTTTATGTCTTTTTGTGTGTGAGTGTGTGCCCCAGTGTGTGTGTGTCTGTGTGAGTGTGTCATGCCTGTGCTGGAGGAGACAGCAGCATTTGCCCTGTGACGAGGCCGTGTAGATTGGTGTGAAGTGAGAAGCCAGTTTAGATCTGCGTAGCAGCACTGTGCATGTCACATTGGATCTGATTGTGCTGACTTAAAGGGGAAACAGCAGGGCCGTCACATTTAGCAGCCCCTCTCTTCTGCTGATGATGAGGGAAGGGCAAGTCCAGCAGCACGCTCTGTCCACGCCAAGCGCCCAGCCAGAGTTTATCGACTTCTAGTTCTACACACCACAGGGCCACACCCACAGCATGAATGAGGCCAAAGTCATATCAAATAAATAAAAAATATGAAATAAAGGAGTGGTATAAAGTACTGAGTGCAATTACTCAATTTATGCCCTGAGATATCGTTATCGCCTTATTGGCCAAATAAAATAGCATAATGCTGCTTATGCAGCTATAATGATCCATAAGGTCTACACAGATACATAGGGCAGCAGACAAATGAATGCACATCTGCAGTATTTATTATGGGCTTAGCAGCGGGAAATTATGATGCAATTATGTGTAAGCTCACAGCTGTCAGTCAAAACTTTGACAGTGAGAAAAGGACACTGAGAAAGACAGAAAGATGGAGAGAGGCTGATCAAAGAGGCATAATGGAGGAAGATAGGCGGTGGAGGGGGCCGGGGAGTGAGGGGAGGAGAGAGAAGCAGTTGTTGAGCTGACTATTCAGATATGTACGGTGGAAGGTAATAGAATGTGAGGGTCTGAAATGAGGCAATGGGCCCTGTTGTAATGCAATCGCATGCTGGTGAAAGGAAACCACTGGCTCTGTGTCAGTGATCGAGGCTCGAGAAGCCAACATCTCTCTGATAGTATTACGACAAAGTGATATCACACACAGACACTGGAAGGCAGATATAAGCTGCAAATGCCTCTTTTTGTCTTTATCACCACTTTTTTTATTTGTCTGATGTCATCCTGAAACATCCTGAAACTGAAACTTCTGTGTGATTAAAGCTGGAGCAATGCTGTCGATGAGTGAAAGCAGCTCAGGCAGAGAGGGCTAATGACAAAGAAAAGTTCAGTATTCAGTGTTTGCCTGAGGACCCGTGGTGATGCATGCTCCTCGTCCATCATTTCATGACATCAGAGCCACTACTACCCAGATGAGGGAGGGGGAATGAGAGTCCCTGCTCTGCCTAAAAAAAAACTTCATAGAGACCCTGGAGATTTAATTAATCTTCATTCCCCTCCTGCTGCTTTGTGCCGTGTCCCTGTCTCTCTCTGCTGAATCTCATCCCTCCATCTCACAAATGAAACCTTGTGTGGGAAAGCTACCCGCTGACTGAGGTCGACACAGTGTGCGTGTTTGTGGAAAAAAAAAAAAAAAGTACCAGCCTGCATGCATGCATGAGCAAGCTGGTGGGTTCGCATCACTTGACGTCATGAACATGAGCCATGAGTGTGAAGGAGTCATTTAAAACCCACTTTGCTGGTACAATTACATTCCTGGATTCAGTCCAAGAACACACACAAACTGTGTGAGCTCAGTAGAGGAGAGTAACTAAACCTGGGAGGAAGTTATTAGTCCTTGCTAACATAAATAGCCCCTGTCATCTGAGCGCAAGAGTTTAGTCACAACATCAGTATGCATGTAGCTCTCAGGGGTTCAGTTCTTCCCACCACATTAACCACGAGGACGAGCACACACAACCAGAGAGTAGGAAGACAGGCTGGAAACTTTTCCACATGACTCCAAAAACTTACTCTAATTCCTGAACTCTCACCTGCTCATCTCTCACCACCACCTTAGGAAATAAAAGATCCATCACGCACAATTACAGTAAACTGGTGGCATTCGTCTCTTCACCCTCTCGGCCTGTTGTTGCTGTCTCCAGCTTGGCACCAGGCTGAATAATTGAACAGTGAACAGAAGATTCATGAAAAGTTTGACTGCCAGAGTGCTCCAGGGGCTGGATGTTCAACACAAATCTCCAGAAACTGTTGAGAGAAAGCAACAAACTCATCCATATTTACTGTATCATCACATCGTTGCAGGCTCAGAGCGGGAGGGAGGGGGTTGTGTGCTTCTGTGCCTGCATGAATATACAGGTAAACCAAATGAAAGAAAAACAGAATTACCACCTCTGGGGTTATCTGTATCTGTTTATACAGAGCTGTATGAAATATTAACCATGGTGTGGTTTGGGAAATGGCTAAGAAGCGTTTTACAATATCACCATGCTCTTGACATTCGACCTTTAACCTTTGCCAACAAAGTCCAAGTGAAGGTCTCTAGCACATTTGAAAGTGATTGCCCGATGAGTTCTTGATGCTGCATTCACAAGGCCAAAATCGTGTTTTGTGTTTTGAGACATTTGACCTTTGACCATTAGCCACTAAATCCCAATCCTTCAGTGCTGTATATTTTTGTCATATTTAAAGAACTCCTCATAAGGAGATATTCAATTCACAAGGCCACAAGCATGATTTTTGAGGTTGCCACATCTTTGACCTTTTTTACCTTTGGCCCCCTACAGTAAAATCGAATCTGTTCACCGTTGAGTCTTAGTGAAGTTCGGAGACATAATTTCTGCAAAAATGGGAGAGACATGTGTTTAATGTGCTGCAGCCGAGCAGCTAATGAGCTAAACAGCCTGCATATACAGTGTAAATGGACTGATTTGATTAACTGCATAGAAGCAGGTTCTCCATCTACATACACAGAGAACTAAGCTAAAATAAGATGGGAGGGCCATTATGAAATCTAAATGTTTAAAAGATAAATTTCCTCCTGCATGTTTCAGATGCTTTTTTCAAGACAGATGTATAGACCTTTGTAGAAAAAGACAAGTCATTTTGTTTCAGATTGATTTAAATCTTTAATTGTAGATCATTGACCTATATATACCCAAAAGTCTGCATCTGCAGCAGAGAGAGGACTTTGGTGTACTCCATACATATACGTACCAGCTGCTGGTATGAGAGAAACGCAATACAAGGAATCTATCAGTGCATAAAGGTGAACAGAAAACGTTTGAGAGGAAAATCAATGTTGTCTTTATTCTTGTTGTTCGCTGAGAAATGTGAAAAAGAACACTGGCGATTATGAGGGAGGGTTTGGGTTTGAAAGCGACAGTGAAAGAGTGGAAAAAGAAAAGGAAGGGACAGCATGAAGAGTGAGAGGACAAACATCACTCATTTGCTAATATATTTGCCGACTGTGTTCTCCTCCCCTCTGTTTATTCCCCACTCTCCTCTGCACAGAGCACCACGATCAAAGTTCGTCCCCCCTGAGTTTAATCCTCAGCCACACAGGCACAGGATGCGCCACACACACACACACACACACACACACACACACACACACACACACACACACAGAGCGTGAAAACCAGATCAACACACTGAGCTGCAGCTGGTTTCCTCTGAAGATTCACAGTGTTTAATGAAGCTCAGTCAGAACACTAAATCACTCACACACACACACACATGCACGCACATACACTAATGTGCGGTACAGTTGTATCTTTCAGTATAATTAGAGCAGATCTGCTGTGCAGTGCCAGGCTAATGCGAAGGTGTCATGACGGAGATTTAAGAGAGGGAGTGTGAGTGGTGACACAGTTATTTGATATCCTGCCTTTGAATCTGCAAGTGAAGCCACACTCAGACACACAGTTACTACTACTTATAAAGCCTGCTGCCTGTGAAGGCACAACGTGATCTAAATAAGCATGCATCTAAATATTCCTCAGTTTGTGACACTGTAAAACATCCTAAACAGGTCACAGTATGTTTCCACTTTCATTTCTTTTTATTAAGGAATTCATCATACCACACAGACAACAAGACAAACACAAGTAAAAAAAATAAAAAATAAAAAATAGAAAATAAACATTTTGCGCCTTATATACAATTTGGGATCACACGCCCCCAGCTAACCACGCACACTAACTACCTAACTTCACCTACCTACCCTAACCAACTATACCTTTCCTAGCAGTGACGGGCCCGGGCCGCTGCGTGTTCAGCTCCCATACCCGGACCCGCCCCCGCTGACTAAACCTTTAAGTGCACGATCAGCCAGGAGCCCGTGTATCCGGATGTAATAATTCCAGAGTATTCATAAGAACAAATATGGCATAACAAGACATAATCCAATTTTGCAAGGCGAAAAAGCTTTTAAAAAAAAACAAAACATATATATACATATATATATATATACATACGTACATACATACATACATATACATATATACATACATATACATACATACACATACACACATACATACATATACATATACATATGTATACAATATACATACAAAAAAATTCAAAACACAATAACAGGACATATAAACAGACATTACAAAAATAACAAAAAAAAAACAAAAACAAAAAAACACACAAAACAAAGGGGACGAGCAAACATAAACAGACAAACCAAGCGAACAAAATCAATGACGATAACAACCTTATATTATTTTAAATAAACTATAATAATTTCGCACCTAGGGGGATACATTTGTAATTCCCATGCTAATAACCTCTGACCATTCTTCTTTCAAAAATATGGACAGTGGGGACCAGTCTCTTACAAATTGCTCAAGAGAGCCTCTTAGTACATGTGATAATCTCTCCAATGGTATATGTGCATTAGTTTCTCGTACCAAGTTTTTATATCCGGAGGATCTTCGTCCAGCCATTTCTGTAATATTGTGAGGCGTGCTGCATAAAGACCAACTCTAAGAATATACTTGTGTCCACAGCCATAATTAAAATCTAATCCCAATACAAAATTGTGTGGATTTAAGGGTATAGCTATCCCAAAAATTTTATTTATCTCGTTTTGAATAGCTCTCCAAAAGCTTTCAATTTTGGGGCATGACCACATTAGGTGACTATATGTACCACAACTATTTTTGCATTTCAAACATAATGGGGAACACGTAGCATCGTATTTACATCTAATATTTGGGGTGACATGTAATCTATGAATAATCTTATATTGAGTTTCATAAGACTTATTAGAACATGTAATTTTTTTTGCATTCAATAAGATATTCCGCCACATGTCATCGTCAATATGGGATCCAAATTCTTCCCCCCAAGAAGTTTTACTATATATAAAAGGAATGTTGACAAATAGCTGATCATAAACATAGCTTATAACCTTTTTCTGTAAAGAAGATGCCTTCAGCAATATTCTTTCCAACGGGTTAATATGCAAGTCATTCTTATATGTTGGTATAGACTGAAGATAACTCCGAAGTTGTAAATAGCGAAAGAATTGTGCTCGAGGAAGATCAAATTCAGACATAAGTTGTGAGAAGGATTTGAGAGTTCCATCCAGAAACAAGTCCTGTAATTTATTAATTCCAACATTATTCCAGGTCTTATATCCTACATCTGAACACGAGGGTGCAAAGTCAGGATTGCATACAATGGGTGCAAGTATAGAGTACTGATCTATTATTCTAAAGTGCTTACGTATCTGATGCCAGGTTTTAAGGTATGTTTCCATGCACCATAAGTGTAGTGTATTAGTATATAGGATGTGTTTATAAGAGCAAGACATGGGACAAATTACAGTTTTTCTCGATTGTTTACACACAATTTCTGGTTCTTGAGGCACAATGGCCTCAACATCTAACTCATGCACCAACCCCCTGAACCAAGTCTGCTAAACTACAAGCACAATTCCTGCTTTACACTCAATTTGCAGTTCTATAATACACTTTTTTCAAAACACTACACACAATTCTCTGCATTTGGCACAATTTTCATGAAGAAAATCTCTTGTTTTCATGAGTAACACACTGTTATTCAAAATTCTAAAGTTAGTTTCCCTACTATTCACACTGACTCATTACATGGGTAAACACCTGTCACACAGTTTTACAATTAGCAGTCAGAGCTTTAGCAAAAAAGGGCAACAGGCAGTGATGGACTGACACCAAAAAGAGAGAAACCAAACAGGAGAGAGGCCACACAACACAAACACACACACCGATATATATATAGCAGTGGTCATAATGATGATGAGAAAAGAAAATGCATTGATCACCAAAATTGCATGTCAATGGAAGGATTCGAACCTAGACTAGAACAAAGTCTTTGACTTCAAAGAGTACTGCTCTACTAGGTGAGCCACATGTTACAGTATTCTCATCTTGTCAAAATTATGTGTTCAGTCTTTCACAATTGTTTGGCCGTAAACCAGCTGACCCCGACCGACTCTTTTTTTTTCTTTCTTTTGTGGTCAGATCAGCACGGCTGCATCGTCACACACATTCACAGTATATATGTACTGTCTGTAGTTGCAGTAAAAAAAAAACCTAAGTCATTATGATGAATGGAGTAGAAGTGTTTTCCATTCATCCTAGTGTTTTACACTGAGCACATTAGTGTTCAACTGGTTCTTATAAATGTCTAGTCATATGATGGTTTGTGTGTGTCATTTGAGACTAAAATAGCATTTTGAGAATAAATAACATTGTTTTGAATGTAAAGTTTCATTTTGCAGGAGAAGGGGTTTTGCCCATTGTGTGTGTTTTTTTGGATTTGTGTGTAGAGTTCTGAGAGTATGAGGCATGCTTTCAGAAAATGTGTGTAAACAATCGAGAAAAACTGTAATTTGAATTCCAGAGGAGATCACACAGCTTTCGCAGATACCACATTATGGTTTTTCAGATTTTATTCATCTACTTAGTCTCTTTCATGGCACATAACCCATTGCACACACTTGTACAGGACTACACTCAATGAACATAATAGTGAAGACTGAAAAAACAGCAATTATAATTACATTCAAACTGCTGACAAAATTTGCAGTCATGGTGTGACTGCTGTTGCAGAGTAGCTCAACATACTAATAATTAAATGATGATTAAAAAGTAGAACATTTTGGGTTTATTGTGTTGAGGAATGAAATTCACACATCCAAGCAGTTGCTGCAAGGTTTATTCTGTTTTATTTTAGTTTGTTACAAAAAAAAAAAAACTACAAATGATGACTAGACACTTGTCCTCACAGTACCTGAATGCATCATGCTTCAGCTCTATTGAAATGGTAAATGGTCTGTTCACAAATGATGACTTGAAAAAACATATTGGAAAAAAGAATATGATTACTGTGTCTTACATTAAAAAAAACATATTGTCAAAATATCCCTTTGTGATTTAAGTTGACATAAGGGCTACTTGAGTTGATTTAATAGAGCTCTCAGGTTGCAACTGGAGAAGAAAAAGGTTTGAGAACCACGTCATTAAACAAATTATTCAAAGAGTTGACAACACTGACAGATAATTTCGAAGATGAAGACCGACTGTCAGTGAATGATGGTGTTCAGTGTTGATCAGCCCAAGAAGGACACCTCAACCTGAATGTCTGACTGGCCCTGAATATGAGACATTACAATTATGCAAACACAAATCCACCGAGTCGTGCCTGTATTCTTTTCATATTCACATTATATAATTCTTAAGTCTGTTTGAGGGAAAAGAGCACAAATTCATCTCACTTTATTCCATTTTCTTTTCTTTTTTTTTTCCTTTTAATTGGTGTGTTAAAATCAACAATTAAAGTCCTAAGTTGCTATTAACCAATCAATGCAACATGTAATTTTGACAGTTGTGTGCCCGTTCATCAGCCGCCCACTTGTTACTTTGTGAAAGAGGCCATCAGTCGCACACTATTATGTTTCATGGGACAATTCAAAAGCACTCAACAGCCGTCACAAAAGCTTCTCTTTGTGGGATTGACAGGCGGGGTTGGACGTGATTGGATTTTTGAGCGTCCCTAGATCAGGGGGAATCTGATTACTTTTCAGAAGCAAAGGACATTGTGGTGCTGTTTGAGGGCGGACGGGGTGGAGGGGATGGGGGGGGGGGGACAGTTATTGCTTGAGTTGGTCTGAACACAATAAAAAGCTATTTTTACAATAAAGTCAACTAAACGCTTGCAAACCTCTTCAGTGCTGAAGTGAATAGAGACCAGAGAGGCTGATAACTGCTTGTGGTGAAAGCCTGCCAACCTTGAAAGCACCGTGAGATGATGGCCCCCACCCACCACCACCACCACCACCAGTCCTCATCCCACTCCACACTGTGTCTCCTGCTAATGTCCTGATATCTGAGTCTAATATTGATGCCGCTCACTAAGAGCTACAGAATGATGAAGTTATATTCATAATTTATGCAAGGATCCATTAAAGCCATCTTCGGGTGTCATAACACATCATGGAGGTCCGGAGATGTGAGGCATTAAACTGGGTGCCACTGATGGTGAGAGCCAGGTTGTACTGGGACACGACTCGCTGTCTGTCTGGCTGATTTTCAAAACGACAAACCACTTCCTTGAGAAAACCCAACAGCTGACTTTCTAACAAAGCTGCTCACTTCAGTTCCAGTCCTTGTCTGTCAGTCATTTGTTAAACTAATCACTTTTTTCTCCCCATAGCACATCACACCACTCAGAACCAATTACCAGCCTCTTGTATTTTGTGTGACATTCTGCCAACCTAGGCCCTTTACTGTTGTTTAAAGCCAATTTTTGGCACCAACCACCCACTTGTCTTCAACACGGCATCTCAAATAAATTCTCTCCCTCAAAGCGTCAGAGCCTACGGGTGAAGTGTGTTCAGACATATTTGCGTCTGTAGCGTTTGAATTAGGCCCTTTGAAGAGAGTAATGTGAATGCAAAGTGATGGGGAGGGAGACGTCTGTAAAGGTGCCTGGGTTTTTATCTGCCACACACGTTCTTTGTGTCCTCACATGGGATCAGGGAGGGTAAAAGGGCTGCAGGGGTCTTTTTCCATTAAGGATCTCATTCGTTTTAGCTCTCTGTCAGGTCCTCCCTGGGAGCTACACACTGACTTCAAAGGTGTTGGTGGAAAGAGACTTAACAGGGTTCTTTTCTTGGGTCTTCATCCTTTCAAGTGCTAAACACACACACACATGCGAACACTAACACACAAATACATACACAAACACACACACATTAATATGTAGCCTCCCAGATGTGTGGAATCAGGAAGTTTTCAGAGTCTACACAGCCATGTCAGCAGTGGTGTAAGGCGAGACAGCACCCCCGAAAATGCCATTTTCCCTTTTTTTGGTCGATTTTGTCATATTTTGCTTCCTAAGCATGTCTTCTTTCAAACTAGTGGCAATAAAACATCAATAGCACACAATTAGTTGTATATTTTACTTCATTTTGCCTGATTGCGTCTGTAAATTCCTCATAAATTCGCCAAAAGTTAGTAGGTTTTCGCACAGCTCACTGTATGTGCGTGTAGTTCTGTTCATTTCATATGAATAACTTCATGCTGTGTTATTCATGTGTTTAGGATGTATATTACTAATGGTGTGATTCAGTGTTGTGTAAATAGCAGTTTCAAATAAAAATGTATGGAATTTTACAATACAGAACTTTCAGGCTGTTTTCTCAAAAATTAGTTTTTCTTATATGAAATACCTGGGGCACTGGGTGGCAGTAGGTTGAGCAGGCGCCCATGTGTAGAGGCTATAGTCCTCGCTGCAGGCGGTCCTGATTTGAATCCCGCATTGGGCGGCCCTTTCCTGCATGTCATTCCCCTCTCTCAGCCTCTCGATTTCCTGTCTCTCTCAACTGTACTAAAGGCATGAAAATCCAAAGAAATATACTTAAAAAGATATGAAATACCCATGGATGGATGGATGGATGGATGGATGGATGGATGGATGGATGGATGGATGGATGGATGGATGGATGGATGGGTTCACTAACTTTATCACAATCTTTCCTCAGAGGAACATGAATGGCAATGCATCAAATAATCATAAAACCAACTGATCATAAATCAGTTCACTCAAAACCACAAATGTGGACCTGGTGGTGGCAGTAGAAGAGCAGTGAGACGATCACCATTGTCCTCAGGATTCATCATCTGGGGACAATCAGTCCTTCATGCGTCTTGTTGCTCTCCACAGACATGAACTACAGTATAAGTATGGGGAGGACAGTGGAGCTGCTGGTGTTGGAGGGGAGGGCTCCAACCCTCTGGAGAACTGGAGGATTTTTTTTTTTTTCTTTCATTTTTTAACATAGTTGCAGAGTTGCTTGTGTGTCAGTTTTGTCCCTGTAAATATTCTCTTTCAGTGGCACATCTGTGAGCTGTGGCTCTGGGGTGCACTACAGAAGGACTATGAGATGACAATAATGTCATTAGTCTTTGCACTTTGTTCTTTTTCAATTTTTCTCTCTCTTTAATGTTTGTCTTTGTGTCTAATGCACTTGTGAGTTTGATCTTTAGCTCAGGATGTGGAGTTTTTAAGTTTTTAAGCGTGGGCTAGACATATCTGATGTATGGGTCCTATGAGTGATGTATATGGAGTAGGCATGGAAACAGAAATACTATAGGGTGGAGAACAGGAATACATAAAAAAACAAACCCTCAGAAGAACTGCTCTTTATGTATACCATTCTTTTTCCATAAAAGTATATTGCAAAAAAAGGAGTAAGAAGACAAAGTAATGAAAACGAGCCACAGCAGTATATCACTTGGGTCTGCCAGTATAAGCACTTTGAGTTTCAGCTATTCAGCATCACTTTTCCCTCTGAAAAGACCTAAATCATCACACCCACTAAAGCGCTGCTGAGATGTTTTTGTACTCACAAAAAGTTCATGTTTATGTTCGCAGAGGGGAGGAATTTGTGTCACTTTGTGGTTCAGTCTGTATGCAGCATGTGTGAATACTTGTGTGTATTCAGAGTTACAAAGTGTGTGCATCCCTGAGGTTGTGTAACTGCAACTGACTTGAAAAAGATCAATGCGCAAGCTGTTGTCCTGTGCTGTGTACTGTCACATGTTTGAAAGATATCATCCTCCTCTACGGGAGCAAACAGAGGTTAAAGAAGCCTGAAAGGGCCTCAGATGCATGAGATAAAGTCTGTGCACCCATGCATGTTTTTGCACTCGTGTGAGGCAAAAGCACCAGTTCTGCATAACGTGGATGTGTGTGATACATGAGCAAGTCCGCATGCTACTTTCTTCATTAAGTCAAGGTTATTCTGAAGTCTGCTTTTGAAGTTAATT
This sequence comes from Trachurus japonicus, assembly GCF_045865225.1. Classification (NCBI taxonomy): domain Eukaryota; kingdom Metazoa; phylum Chordata; class Actinopteri; order Carangiformes; family Carangidae; genus Trachurus; species Trachurus japonicus. Next base: position 17,367,469 of record NC_140921.1, on the reverse strand, counting down.
ATTCAGACATGCTTTCCCTCTTAGTTCCAACCCAGTGGTACGTGTTAATGTGAAATTAGTCCCACTTTACCCTGCTGATCTTTACGTGCACATGCTGTTATTACACATCCCAATAAACCAACCACTGCAACCAGATCTCTGAATAAATTAAGCTTGCATTACGTCAAGTTGTGTGAGTCAATGGGGTATGAGAGCAGCCCCCTTTTTTCTCCCGGTGTTTGTTTGGTAAGAATTTGCACTGATTGTGCTGCACTGGCAGTGTTTGCACACACGCGGCGAAATCTGTTAACAATTCACGACTTTGTGGTTGAAATTACAGCAAAAAAAAACAGAAAACAGAAAGAAATGTTGTGTGCAGTAAACAAAAATAACACAGTGGACTTCTTTGCACTGCACTCTGCACTTTTGTTCTATTAGAGATTACTATTAAGAGCTCAGTATGCACACACACACACAAACACAAACACGCACACACACACCAACTAGCTTTTCCAATCCAGCTGGAGGTAAAGGTGATGAGGTTCAGACACTAAGTGATTGAAGGTTTGTCCTGCCAGTTTCCAGCTTGATCAGCGACGTCCTGAGCATAAATCATGGAAACCTCCTCTCCTTTATGCCACTTATGTGTTGATTTCATAACAAGAATTTTATTTCAGTCGTTTATATTAATGACCCAGCAGCTTCTCTCAGTACACTTGTAATTTAATTCATAAATGGATCCATAAATACAAGTTATGCAGAGATTGCAAATACTACTGTCATGAAGCCCAAATTTGATTGGTTTACAGGTGAGAAATACTTATATATTTTGATTGTGTCTTATCAATGCATTGGATATCAGCACTGTTTCAGTATTACCATCCCATGCCCAGGCCAGATGTACAGTATTGATGTGAAAATATTAGTGAAGCAAAGCCTCAGATATTCAGGGCTTTATTTGGCTTACGCAAAAAATAGGGTACATTCCAATGTTTTAAAAAAAATTCAAACTGGACATTTATAAATTCAAATGAAAAACAACAGACTAGTACTGTAGCAAAAAGAACATTGTGGCTTCTCTTATGTGGGTTCAGATAAAGGCCAAATAACAAAGGGGTAACACAATCATGATACATGGCATATGATTAAGGTACAACAAGGTTAGCTACCTTTAAAACCCCTGTCCTCCCCTGCCCTTATGAATGGTTCAGGATGTTGGTTGTGGGCAATGCAATGTAATATGATGTGATGTGAAGTTGGCTCAACACGTTTCTCTACGGCCCAGAACAGCCCTGAAGGCAGCAAAGCATAAAGCCAGACAGAAAGGTCTTAGATGTGGAAAGCAGTTTGGCCTTGTGCATACGTATATCGAAGGCACCATTGGTCAGAGTCCACGTTAGATGAGTAGCAACAGAGACAGGTTCAAGTTTTATTTCATGACCAGTTGCGGCTATTCGAGCACATTAAATCTTCTTTTCGTAGTTTCGAGAGAATGATCAATAAAGCAGTTTTTATTTCTGACGTTTCCATAAAGAGCTTTTTTCTTTTTGTACCTGAGTCCCTTTAAATTTGAGTAAACTGAAAAAGGTGCCCTCGCTCAGCAGGACACTCTTGTTAAGTCTTGTTTGATGTTCAGCGTTCACCTCAAAGGGAGGGCAGGGAGGCACTGCCATGCCCGTGTTTTGAGACTGCTGCAGCAAGTGAGAGCCTGAGCTGTACACTGAGAATAAGAACAAAGGCACACAATGACACAGAGGAAGGAATAACAATGAGTGCTGTGCCGCAGTGTTGTGTGATTCTACAGTGAACAAAGACACAAAGTGTGGCTCAGGGGTTGTGTGTGCGCATGTGCGAGTGTGTGGATGGATGTGTGTGTACAGTATATGTGTGTGTGTGTGTGTATGCCAGGGATTATTATCAGAGCATGAGGAGCAAGCACTGTATATATCATTTCACTAATTACCGTTCCGTTCTCTAATTACAATGCAGCAAGGACATATTCAACTCTCAGATCCTTACGAATGTAAAAATCTCTATACTGCTTCCGTTGTCAATCATGAACAGATCTAGACACAGGGAGAAAAAAATTTGTTTCTTCTTCTCCCCGTCTCCCCTTTGAAAATCTGATCTGCTCTCTGTGCTCTCCATACAGCTGTCACTCCTCTCTTTCTTCATCCTTTGTCAGCTTTGTCTTGACTTATCTTCTCCAAAATGTCTGGAAAGGAACGCTGAAAAATGAGCACATCTGAGTGCATTCATAATGTGAGAAGAAGTTTCTGTTGAAACAGCATCATGAAAACTTTGTTGTCCATCAAAATCTAATTTTGCTTGCTTGATTGAAGAGACAGGCTGCTGTCAAAATCAAATTTATGATTTCATCAAGATGCAGAGGCGTCTGCAAAGTTATTGGTCCACTGCGGTTTTTAAGGGAGAATCTGTAGAAGTGGGCATTCAGTGCTGACCAGATAAATTGGGCTGTAATAAACACTGGGAAAGGTCTCAGTGGTCAGCACTGTAAGCAAACACATACACATCTTTCTGCACAAACACCAGAAATAAGTCGGTGAAATTAAGCAGGAATGGGACGGAATATGCAAATACTTCGTACGGTTTTTACTTTTTACCCTACTCTGCTTCAAATTGGACATTTTTTTTCTACCACTAAGGGCAGCACAACACAGCGAGTGCTAGAAATACATGCCATTTACAACTTCCCACAAACACAGAAAAACCTTTCTCTGTCATTTTTTATTAACTACAAAATTGGGCTAATGATTTTAGAAGCATGAAGATATTCATAAATATGCACATAACTTAGAAAAACTGCTAAGATCTGCATGTTGCCTAAAAGGCAACAGTGCTTCACAAAGGAATCTCAGTTTGCCACCTCACTGTTATTGTGTGCAGAAGTATAATAGCTACAAGTACAGAAGTCAGCGATGTTGGATTTTTTTTTCTGCAACTCCGTTATTATTTGACCTTGTTTGAGATTCTCATTTCATTTACTTCTAAATTTGACCAATAAGTGATCATTATCAGGCACCAACAAATCTAAATTCAGTGATTTTATAGTACCTTAACCTACAGGTCAACCAAGGCCAGAATATCTGACTTTGAATTTGAAATTGAAATAGTAAATATACAGTAGGTGTTATTAAAGGAATCAGCTGAAGGTCAAATAGGGCACTTAGCAACTCGTAGATATCTAAAATGTGACACATAACCCTGAATAGACACTGCTTTGTCTATCTTTAACAGCAGATTGAAATCTTGTTGTGTTTTATTTCATGTAAAAAATTAAATTTGGTAAAGTAGCAGTATGTTAGAATAAACTAATGGTGATGGGTGAGCTGCACTCCAAGGCAAACCACTAAATGAAGATGCAGATAATTTATTGCAGGATCATCCTTGCACATCTCATCTAATAGTCATAGGATTTATGGTGTGAATGAACAATTGTGATAACCGACAGTGTATATACGGTATAGGCTCTAAAATTAGGTTTTCTGTGCAGTGCAGTGAGCTCACTTTGACACAACAAGGTGAGAGGCTCAGCGGACTGAGGATTACCTCGGAGTCAATCTGCTGCTTTCTCTACACTGAGGGCGTCAGCTGAGGTTTCAGCACCCTGTAAAGCTGCCCGACAGATGACTCAGTTTCCCGGTGAACCGGCCATGCACGACTGAGTAGACCCAGGATACACAGACAAGATTTTTTTTTATCTCCACCATGACTTCTTAATCTCCAGGCATCAGGGAGGAGGAAGCTGGAGGACAATGATAGGAAAGAAGACATCTGGTGGGTGCAGGGCATCGCTATAGTCCAAATGTCCAACTGTAAATGTGGGAGATAAAGCCCTTATACTGTATATCCTGATCTGTACTCAGCAGCGCTTGGCTTTTGTGTGACCTGAAGAAATAAAGTACAGAACATACAGAAATCCTCGTAGAGCCTTGATAAATAGACCAGAACAGATTCTGACGCTTAAATGGACAGACAGCACATCCATTCAGTCTAATATTTCACTATATTATGATAAAACACTACCAGAAGTGTTGGATGTTTGCATTAGAGATTGAGAAACTCATTAGCCATCACCACACACTGAGGTCATTTGGTAGACCTGGCATAAAAGAGAAGTTAAACATGAAAACCTGGGATCAGTAAAATCATATTGACTATTAAAATGAGTGTGTCCCTCAAGGTCGTAATTACATATGCTGCAATATAAAGTTTTCTGTGGCATGCATGGCAGGTATGAATTCTGTACTGGCTCAGTGTAGTGGTTTTCTCTTCCAAAACAAAGCCTTTAGTGCCATCTAGTGACTCCAAGTGGACACACATGACAGCTTCATACACAGTTATAACCACTGGAGGGCGGTATTGTCTCTGATTCTGCTACAAGGCCGTTTTCTATGAGGTGCAATTTCTCACTGCATGTTTATGTGAGATGTAATATATGGGATACATGTGGATTGATGTCACTGTGCTAATTCAAATTTAATTCAAACAGTAATTTATAACAGCAGAGCATCTGGAAGCGATGTGTTATGCTCCTCTATTCACGATCATCATTCAAAATTGCTCGAGAGCTGCACTCAAGTGAGGCACTTAACACCCAACTGGTCCAGTGGAGCTGCACAGTGGTTAACAGTGACAGACTTCAGGGTGCAAAATGTGTATGGGCTGCATATGCATGCAAGGAAACAGTGGAAATGAGCATGCAAAACAACAGACTATCTTATGTTAAATAAATGTGAATGTGTATCACTATCAACCCATAAAAAAATATGTTAACAAAAACCTACATATTTATTTTCAATAAAGTCAGTGCTACTGTAGTCACACAAAATAAAATAAAACTTATAAACAATACAAAGACTCAATTCTTTATTACCATATCTAAAAATGACACATCAAACAGTTATTATCAAAAAATAACCAAAAAAAGCTTCATCAAGTTTCCAGCAATCTGATGAGGTTGGTGGCATAAAGTCTTTTACATGCACAGTGTTTTTTCACACTGTTGCCACATAAAGTTTTACACGTTAGTTTCAAGTTCTTCTTTCTCTCAACAGTGAGGGTCATTGTGGCTATGGCCTTTGGGTGTGGTCTCTTGGCAGAACTGACCAGCTCGTGCTTTATTCTCACCGAGTGAAAACCAGCGACTGGTGCAGATGTCAGTCAGGAAGCTTGAGTCAAATGTGCAGCCGTAGTGTGTAAACTGACACTGCTCTTGTTGCGCACCATTTAGCGTTTAGTGTTGTGTATCATACCACACACATATTCATGGAAAAGGTTCAACTTCAGTTAGTGTCAAATGCAATAATCAGGAAGTTACCAAGCTACAGTACATCATCTCACTCATATATATCTAAATATATATGGCTTTGTGTGTGGTATATGAAAGAGATACAACTTCATAACCACACTGTTGCCTTAGATATTCATAACAATACATTTAGTCTGATTACTGCCAGGTTAAATGAAGATTGGACCATTTTTGTATCAAATATCATCCATAATTAGAGATATGCATGATTAGTGTTCGTGGTGGGATCAATTTAAGAAAGCACATAAGGCAACCACAGTAAAAAGTTGTTGGATACCAGGAGCCAGTTAGAGGTTCATGTTGATACATAATCTGGGTGGAGATGTGCTTGCAATAATTAACAGTACAGCGCTGTCTGGTCTGTGACTTTATGGCATTTTGAGAAACTATTCATTCAACCTGAAAAACCTGATTTGTGTCCATGTTGCTCTTGGCAGAGGTTCATTCAACCTCACCCCGGTGCCTGAACGCATCAGGACATTTCTTCAGGTGAAGACCCACAGGTTGTTAAAGTGCTGGTTGACCCTCAGGCGTACAGTACGGGCCGGTGGATCAGTGGAGTATTCGGTGGAGGTACCTCTCTGGATCACTGTCTCCTCCTCTCCTCAGTCCTGACCCAGATCTGAGTGATCTCTCATTCATCCCTGCAGAGCCGTGGCCCTCCGTTTGCACCACTGTGGCCCCTGTGCTTCTTCCTGTTGTCCCTATAGTGGGACCCCGACGTGGCTCCGGACTGCTGTGGCCTCCTGTCTCTGAGTCATTCTCCTCTCCTGCATCCTTTCCCTGGCTTCTGGTTGAGCTGTCCCCTATCCTGCATAGAAAAAAAGTGATTAAACAGATGTAATATAATATAACATTGGATAATGTGAATGTATATTAAAATGTGTTCAGGTTAGGAGTGTTTCTACCTGAGGTGATTGAAGGCACGCAGCCAGTGTGACCCCAGAGCATCTCTGCCGTTACTCCTCAGTCCTCTCCGGTGACTTCGGGCCCTCAGTCCGATTAAAGCCTGAGCCAGCTCAGCTTCGTCTCTGTGGCCCCACACCAGCTGGGCCCTCTGCTCCGCGTCCTGGTCCCCCGCTGCCCTGAACAGTCTCTGGAGCTGCCACAGGTTCACGTCGCTGAAGATGTTCCCCGAGCCAGCCTTCCTGCTCCTCCTCTGGGCCAGACGCCACAGCGAGGAAGGGCCCGCCACCATGGAGGACGGCGGAGAGGCGTGTCCGGTATCCATCCAGAGAAACACGGGAAAAGGTGGCATACAAAGGTTTGAGTCTGTGGAGCAAGACACAAGAGATTCAGCACATTGTGATTCGTTTGTCATTGATATTAGACTGATAAATATCAAAACAGAACCCAACAGAAGAGCAGCACAGACAGGCTGCGTCACAACACCTGTGGACACCCGGCCGTCACAGTGAGACGCTGCCAGCCACCTGCTCTGATTCTTTAATCCTGCTTTGGGAAGTGAGTGATGATGAGCTGTGCTTTAAGACCTATTAAACTGCAGATGCTCCCTTTATCTCTCTCTCTTCTCACATATGTGTTTAAGTGGGACACAAACACATAGGAATTAGCTGAGTGACCAAGGTCACGACTGCATGTGGGTCAGCAGCCTTTTCCACTTAGAGCTTTCTCCAGAGCATCATCTCACAGACTGAGTTTGCTTCATCCTCTGAAGATCTATTCTCTTTTAGTTAAGCTTCCTTCTGCAGGAGTCCAAGTCTCCCACTTTTCCTCAATCACTTGAACTACTCAGTCCTCTGCATGTCTAATTTACTATATATATATTTTTTTACATTGTAGATCTATTCAGAAGCACAAGTAGCCTATACAACACAATCACAGTCAACTTATGAGCACCATCACAGCTCTATAACAGCTGCTATTGTTTTGAAATTCTCTCATAGGCTATGGTCATTATGGAAAGTGGCTCCACACAGAGAAACACATCCGCAGGCCCGTGTATTTGCATTAGAAGTGGGTTAACATTGATTACACGTCACAGTCTGCTGTTTGAATAACAAACTGTTATGGCTCAGTGCACACACACCGACTCTCCTGCAAAACTGAGAATCAAGAAGTAGAAATGTACAAACCTTGTAGGCTAATATCCTTGGTTTTAGTGGATAGGCTATTTACTTGATATCACTTAACTACTGCACTAGTCTCGCCAGCTCTGCAGGGTTTCAGCCTACACTGTGGGTAAAAGGCCAAGTGGCCTGACCTAAACGGGAATCCCGTGAGAGTCACGAGAAAACGGCTAAAGAAAAGAGCTGCTTACCCGAAGTATCTCCAGCGCAGCTCTGCTTCCTAATGCATCGCTACTCCTTTTCCGATAAAACTGCCGAAACACAGAGAGTGTCGGGTTGTTGTTTACCCGAGCTTCACTTGCAGCGCATTTCTTGTCCTTGAGCGGTCTGCCGATCATGAATCAAGGGTCACCGCTCCACCAATGAGGGCGCAGCTGCTCCCTGATCCCTCCTTCCTCTAAGGGAGGGGGCTTTATTTCGACCAATCACGGGTGTGAAGGTGGAGGAGGGGAGGGGTGTAAGCGCCCCCCCCCCCCCAACCCCCACCCCACCCCCCCGGCCACGTATAGGGCGTGTCCGCTGAAATCCATTGACGTCAATGAGGCGGTCTGGCACGAGAAGCGTCTGTCAGTGATGTGCGAGGGAAGTTAACATGTGAGCATCCTGTGTGCAAAGACGCAAACAAGATGACGCATGGGCTCCAAACAGCAGGAGCCCGGCCATATGAACTGAACAGATCTTTTTTTTATTATTATAATTCGCCTATTGTTGTTATTATCATTGACACAGGCTCCTTTGATGCGTTTATGTTCCAGTGGGGAAAATAGTCTATTATAAACCTGGAAGAAACAAAGAAACAGAAAAAAAAAGTTGAGCTATGAAATAGTCTATTGCGCCAAAATCTTTACCCTTTTAATTCTATAGGCTACACTTTTTATTTTTTAGTTTCGCCGACCTACGCTTCATGAAGTCCTATAATGTCACTTCCACTTAGAAAAGACAGAAGGAGGGAGGTCCGACACACACGCCCATGGGGGAAACTGGCCAACACAACTGGGAAATGCAGCAGATGAGTGGACACGGATGGATCCAGCACGTCCAGTCCAGCAGAGGAGGAGCAGGCTTTGAATTACAGGCCGCCCCCTCTCTGTCACCCAGCCCCCCCAGCACGGACTCAACAGAGGAAACGGAAAAGACGAAACATTCAAGAAGGGTTTTCATTTCAAAACCCCGGGGCTGTGGAAAGAACAGAGAGTTCATTTTTTTTCAAATGCCTCAACTTGTCCACTTTTGGCTTCGCTCTTAGACCACAAACCCGCCCTTCCGGCCCGTTATTCCCAACTCTTTGCCCATCTTTTCCCACCAGCTGTTTGCAGCTGGCAGAAAGCACCCGCCCTGTTCGGGGTGAAAAACTGAACCGGAGAGTGACCGGAGGAGGAGAGAAGAGAGAGAGAGAGATGCCACCCCAACATCCCCCGCCGGTGGTGAGGGATAGCATGAAGTTCCTTAGGAGTTTTTTGGGAATCTTCCGGATCCTGCAGATCTTGTTCGGGGCCGGGCTGTGGGTCACCATCGCTGCCAACAAGTACGAGGGCTCCATCCACTTCGTCCTCTTCGTCGCTGTCCTCTTCTGGCTCCTCACCCTCGCCCTGTTCTTCATCACCCTCCTGGAGAAGCAGGACCTGGTGCCGCTGCTGGGAGGGGAGCGCTGGTTGTGCACCAACCTGGCGCACGACGTGGCCGCCACCTTGCTCTACATGCCGGCCATAGGTATCATGATCTACAAGACGAACCGCAACGCGTACTGCAACCTGGATCAGTACAAGCACTCGTGTCTGTACAAGGTCTACCTGACGGCCGCCGTGTTCGCCGGCCTGTGCTGCCTGTCCTATGTCCCCACGGTTATTTATGGGGCGTGCAGGAAGTGTCGGGGCGAGCAAACGGTGGTCTGATGATGAGACTGGAGAGGTGATGGCAACAAGTAAGGGAGGGGAGAGAGGGGAGGGGGGGGGTCCACAGCAAGATGAGGAATAGTTAACTTCACTGTAATTTAACTCAACAGCTACTCTAATCACAGGTTCTCTTTTGTCCTTGGTGGTCGAGGCAGAATCATCAAAAGATTTTTATGATGCAACAGAGACATTGTAGTCAGTGTATTCATGACATGAAAACATCCCAGGGTCCCTGAAGCTACCCAGGACTGGAGATGTGTTATGAGGGCAGAGTGGTTTTAATTATATTATTATCATCTTAATCCAAATCTCAATTAAAGTGGATATAAGTTTACAGTACAATGCCTTAACATGTTTTGTAGATATATTCAGGCACTAGCTTTGTCTCCATCTTAAGGCTCTCATATGATTAGTGCATTTGTTTTCACAGGGGATCATTTTTCATTATCTTTTCTTAAAGTATATATTTTTATGTGTTTACATGTTTTTTGTACGACAGCCAACATTAAAGAACAGTTACCGACACACGATGGACTAAAAAAACAAAAAACACTTGCAGATTTCCTTTTGACCAGCTCTGTTTTTTGTTTTGTCAGATTCAAACATTGCATACAGTATTTTTTTTTTTTCCTATCAGTGAGCTTCTGTCAGAATGCTGTATACTCAACTAGGTTGTGACAACAACCTCTGAACAATATGGATGTTATTGGTGCTAAAATGTGTATGCTGAACAAAAAATATAAGTGTTCATTATGTAAAGCCAAAGAACAAAAAGAGCAAGAATAAAGACCAGTAAGTGAGAGACAATGAGGCGTTTCTTTTGGTTATAATCTTTTTTGTTGTTGTTGTTGTTCATGGAAGTGTTTAGATAAGTTGCTTGAGGGGAAAATGTTCATCAAATGCTTTTTGTTGATTTTGTTTTAATACTTTGAGTTTAATTTAGAGAGAGAGAGCTGGGCCATATGGAGAAATTGGTGGCTTTTTCCAAATGAGACACAGATTTGGGAGGCTAACGACGGAAGCCCTCAGGAACTTCCTGTTGGGAGATAAAAGCCTGGGCCAATCAGCAGAGATCATTTATATGCTAAAGCCGCTTAAACCACATGAAAGACGCAGATTCTTGAAACTATCTGTCTCTAACTATGTGTCTCTAAAAGACTACAAGACAGTCACTCACACATGCATGTGCGGAGACAATGTGCATGTATTTGCTGCATGATAGAAAATGTGTATTGCATGAGAGTGCACTGGTGTGTGTGTTTGATGTGTGTAATAATCTGGAAAGAGGCTTGTTCTTACCGGAACAGTCTGTTGGGGTTCTGGAGGTGGGCTAACGTTCAGCCAATGAAAACAGAGCCAAGCAGTGGAGGATGATTCAATGTCTCATCTATTCCAGTCGGCATGCGCTTCTTAAGAACAGACTCCAGACAAGTTGTTATAGCAGCACCCAAATCTCCACTGTGACAACTCTATCTGGTTGCCTTAAAAGCAGTCAGCGAGACAGTACCATTACTATGTGTGACTGCTTTGCACACTTGCTGCTGCCATGGGACAGGAATGTGGTGAGAAGGGCTGCAGATTACAGTACTCACACATAAACACGCTTCCTTTCCTTTTTGGGCCATTGCTCGCTTCTTGTACACTTCCAGTTGAATGTGATGAGTTATTCTTGGACAGGAGCACTGGGGATAAAACATTGCACCGTTGCTGCTCCAGATCCAGATCTAGATCCAGATCCAGATCTACATTCAATAATCAAAATCAGCGCAACAAGAAATGCAGGAGAAATAGAGTTTTAAAACAGGAGCAATAAAACAAATTTAAATGAAAGAAGTGTGAGTGTGACAGGTGGATAAAAGAGACGGGAAAAAAGTTTTCATGAATATTTGCATTACTTTACTTGGATGCATGGATTGGTTAGTACTAGAATTTCAGCAGTGAACGTGACCCTAAAATGGGGCCATATAAGGATACAGACAGATCAGACTGCAACCAGGGAAACTATAAAACCCATTGCCTAATTTTTATAGAAGTATTTTATTCAGTCTGCACTTCCTTGGTAAATTATGCCAAAAGACCAGCCGTGCAGAACGTCCGTCTCTGGGCAAGTTGTCTTTCTATGCAATGATGATGAGAAGGATCCAGTCTGCATGTGGGTGTGTTGAGTCCAAAGTGACATATGTGCTCAGAGCTACAGGACTGGAAGGGTTAATGTTAACCAGCTGCAGCCCCAGGATATAAATCTAGCACTTCTAAAGAGAAGAGAGGAGAGGAGAGGAGAGGAGCCCCCCAACCTCCTTCACTCCCATACCCCCACCGCACACAGTCCTATCCACCCTCTCCCCCTCTGAGATTTCCACTGAAGTGTTGTCCTGTCCACGTGTCGGTGTCTGCAGAAACACACAGCTGTATACAGCCAAATGGAGACAGCAGTACACAACAGCCCCCGCGTGCCGCATAAACAAAACACTGGATCCACAGCTTATTTTGATATTGAAAGTAACCATGGTGAATCATTTTAAGTTTTGAAAGAAATCTAAACTATAGCATGTGCTGACAATTACGACTACAGAAGGATTCACCACACTTAACCTGAAAGTCTTTTTGAGCTGCCAACATTAACATGCTCCTTATTATTATATTGGCCACAGTTTATAGATGTCCTGTCTGTCATGCATGAGTCTATTTCAAATTCAATCCTTAAATATCCCAACGCTTGCCATCACAGGTCTTAACATGAATTTTGGAGTCTTATGTTGCCCTAACACCATTATACAAGGGTGTGGGCGCTGCTAAAGTGAAGTTGCTGTGTAGTTGGAATTTTCTTCCAGCAACACAGACAGTAAAGAAAACTCAGACAACTTGGTATAAAGAGGTATAGAGCCAGGTGGTTCTCTGGAGTGCCCATCGTGTGATATTTACTTTGGCTACTCAAGCAAAGAGACATTTCCTGTATGTGCTCTCCCACCCGTTCGCAAGAGACCAAACGTCCAACAGTCGCCATAACCCCTTGAAATGGTTTCTCTGGCCCTCCCTGAAAGCACATCATGCGTAATGTTGCCATGAGCTGATGTCAATTATCCGAAAAACTGACACAGTGTTCCCTGCCCAAAAACTCTGAAGCAGAGTTTTGAAGTCTAAAGGGACAATAGCAATATGTCTGTGACTTTTTACTGTCATTACATTCTCTGGTCAGATTATCATGGAGAAATTACGTTTGTCTTTTAGAGTCATTAAAAAAATAAAAAATAAATAAAACAACATTTTTGCTTTGTTGCTTCTGTGTCTTGACATAGTGGCACGGAGAACAGTGTGAGCTGCAGAACATCTCCAGTGGAGCTGGAGTAGGGAAAACATATTTTGTTCAGATCTATTTTACAAGACCAGATGGTTGTCATCAAAGTAAATCAGTTCAGGTCTTCCTGCTATAATAAAATGCAGAAATGTATTATACTCCGTTTTTTTTTTTGTTTTTTTTTCAAGATATATCCTCTTTACAGTTTTAAAATAAGAATTAAATTGACATAGACCCAACCTAATGGCTGAGATTAATTCTATTGCCGAACTTATAGGACACTACACTGGTATTTATATATTCAGTTATAATAACTCTATGACTTCTATAATAAATAATAATAGCATACTAAAATATTTTTAAACTGCTATTCTTCTGGTGATATACAGTATGATAAAGACATGCTGCATGCTAGAGAATAACCTGGTTGGGGAAGACACTGCTTGGTGTAATTGATGTAGGTTTTTCGTCATATGTATTTTGTTTTACAGCCATGGTTTGTTACTTTTCTGCTTTGGAACATTCTGGCCCTAAATTATTCCAATCATTATCAAGCAATACAAACATGCACCCTTACTGAAGTTTCAAATCTAAAGCAAAACCTTCAGGCTGAATGTCATGAAATGAACTGGAGGACTCATCAGTAGTGGGCCTGAAGACTTCTTCTCTTCTGTGGTTTCTATAATATTTTATTATTTTACTTCTTTCACCTACTCTCTCTCTTGCTGCATGTTTGTCATTTCCTGAAAGCTAATGAATCTAAAATACCAACATTTCAGCATTTTAATTACACTTTAAGAGTCTATAAACACAATTTTAATAAGCAGGAGGGAAGTGAAGTGGTGCTTCCAGTTCACTAATCCTCTCCTCCATTATGGCAAATAAACCCTAACCCTACTTTCATTGCATATATTGTTATTACTATGGGAGGCAGAGGAATGACATTTGTCACACCCAACAACAGAGAGTGGGTGGTGGAAGTTAATGGTGACTGCTAAGATGAAGAGACTAGCGGATCTGAATGAACAACAGTACGTGGAAATTAATGTGCTTACTTCAGCATAGGCCTACTGATTAAAGCCTGATTATGAAATAAAGGAATTTGGTCTATTTGAGCTTTTCAGTTGAAATGATGACAGGAGCTGTTGAGTTTGTATATTAGAACAGATTACAATAATTTCAACATGCAGGTGGGAAGAACTAAAAACAATTCCTGGTCCTAAAACATCTTATGACAATATATGACTATGTCCTGGTCAGCTTTGCCAACCTGCTGAAGCAGATGCTGTTGGTGGATACTGGTAGAAGAATTACACCAAGTCACAGTCTTCAGCCTTCATTCATCATGACCAAACACCTCGTCTGTACCTTCAATAACAGCTTCTAGTCAGTGATTATATACTGGGTCTGACAACATACATGATACACCTTTCAAAATAAAATTATGATTACAAACAACACACTACTTTATACACACACTCATATATCACTGGGAGGCTTCTGGGTGCTGCTCCTTGAAGAAGAAATCTGTTCCCAATGTGCTTCTAATGTATGTGATGGGAATCAAAACCATAAGTCCCCATGTGCACAGATGCTCTCTGAACATTAACCTAAAGATAACGTGAGCAGCCCAACTCAAGCAGTCTGAGTTAGTCAAATCAAATGAGTAATGTTGTGCAAAGATGACAGTTTTTTTTCTTTCACCACCCAAAGCACAGTGAGGAAATGCTGTGCGGGAATTTTGCTCTAAAAAGAGAAGTCTTATGTCTCTAAACTTTGGAATAATTGTTTTGAACAGAACTAGGATTTCTCTTATTTCTTACATTGTATCAACATCACTATTTTTTTAAAGACAAACTTGAGGTTGCTGTCCTTTATATTTGTGGGTAATTTGTACATGCTCAGCATTATTCAACAGGAAATTTCAATGTTTAACACTTGACCATGCACTCTTAACTTTCATTTCAGGAGATTTGTTTCCACAGGGCTTTCTCTCAGACCACAGCCCGGTGTTTTAGAGTTTACCGAACCAGGTGTGTGTACTTGGTTGGTGAGAGTTCACTCAGCTGTAGTAGACCAGGACTGGAAGAGCCGGGACAGAGACACAGAGACACTTCCACTGGAAATGACCTACCTGGAATTTTTGTGGTTGATTGCAGTGGAAGTACCCAATCCTTCCCCCAAGAGTGTCTGATTCTTTTCCTGCTCACGTTTCTAGCCTCCCATCTCGTTTTTGGGAGGCCAACATGCACGCACATGACACATGAAAACACAGACAGGCGCATTCAGCAGCGCCCTGTTAACCACACTTTCATCAGATACTGCTGAGATGCACATTCCACTGCAGAGGAGAGGGAAAGAGGGGCAGGGAAAACAGATGGAGACTGACAGAACAAGTGAATGTGCAGGGGGAAAACAGAAAGAGAGGAAGATGTGCAAAAATGCCTTGCGTAAAGATGAGTTTGAGATGGACATTTCCTGTTTGTGTAAAGATCCAGATCAGTAGTGTTATAGGCACACAGACCCTGTATTTTCCCTCTGACATTTGCCAGTTTATAGTTTCCTAACATGGTGACAGGGATTACCGATTCCACATCTGCTGCAGCCTTCTCTTGCCCAGACGATACTTCTGAATGGGCGCAGTGTTCATGTGTTGCGTGAAGGCAATGGCAGCCAGTGGTGAGAAATGATGATAGCTATTTATAGAGCCTTGAAAATACCACGGCTTCCTTCATCCTGCCAATCCTTAGCCGAGATGTTGAGAGTGTTTTACAGTGAATGAGCCTGAGAAGGCGAGACGGAAACAGAAAAGGGGAATGTTTTCTGGTCGCTGGGTGGATGAATTCACTCATTTCCTGTCTGACATTTTATGATTTTTGACATTTAATCGGAACCTACGTTAGCAACACCTCCGTCATTACTCACCTGTCTTTTTTAAACTTTAAAAGAGGGAATAACGAGTGATGAGTAATCTCCATGACTGAAATCCACAGTGATTTAGAGGAAAACTGTCTTCAAACATTACAACTTTTAGTGCGCATTGCAAGTGGACGCACGTTGTGAAGCAAAACAAACATTCTTTCCAAATGTGAAGTTCCTGATAATGGCCCACACGGCTCTGAACTGATTCCCAGCAACACTTTTCCCACAGAGCCCGACTCCCTCCTCTCTGTTACACACCACTGCTGGTGAAAAGCAAAACACTGCTGGGTGAAAACATAACTTAACATCACCCACCACTGAGTCATAATGGGACAGTGAATGCACACAACACACACCACTGGATTGTTTATTTGACCTAATGACTGAGATTAATTCTATTGCCGAACTTATAGGACACTACACTGGTATTTATATATTCAGCTATAATAACTCTATGACTTCTATAATAAATAATAATAGTATACTAAAATATTTTTAAACTGTTATTCTTCTGGTGATATACAATATAAAGACATGCTGCATGCTAGAGAATAACCTGGTTGGGGAAGACACTGCTTGGTGTAATTGATGTAATTTCATCATCTACGGGTTTTTGTTTTACAGTCATGGTTTGTTACTTTTCTGGCCCTAAATTATTCCAATCATTATCAAGCAGTACAAACATGCACCCTTACTGAACAAAAGCACATCTAAAGCAAAACCTTCAGGCTGAATGTCAGGAAATGAACTGGAGGACTCATCAGTAGTGGGCCTGAAGACTTCTTCTCTTCTGTGGTTTCTATAATATTTTATTATTTTACTTCTTTCACCTACTCTCTCTCTTGCTGCATGTTTGTCATTTCCTGAAAGCTAATGAATCTAAAATACCAACATTTCAGCATTTTAATTACGCCATACTGTCACACTTTAAGAGTCTATAAACACAATTTTAATAAGCAGAAGGGAAGTGAAGTGGTGCTTCCAGTTCACTAATCCTCTCCTCCATTATAGCAAATAAACCCTAACCCTACTTTCATTGCATATTGTTATTACTATGGGAGGCAGAGGAATGACATTTGTCACACCCAACAACAGAGAGTGGGTGGTGGAAGTTAATGGTGACTGCTAAGATGAAGAGACTAGCGGATCTGAATGAACAACAGTAAGTGGAAATGAATGTGCTTACTTCAGCATAGGCCTACTGATTAAAGCCTGATTATGAAATAAAGGAATTTGGTCTATTTGATCTTTTCAGTTGAAATGATAACAGGAGCTGTTGAGTTTGTATATTAGAACAGATTACAATAATTTCAACATGCAGTTTGGAAGAACTAAAAACAATTCCTGGTCCTAAAACATCTTATGACAACATATGACTATGTCCTGGTCAGCTTTGCCAACCTGCTGAAGCAGATGCTGTTGGTGGATACTGGTAGAAGAATTACACCAAGTCACAGTCTTCAGCCTTCACTCATCATGACCAAACACCTCGTCTGTACCTTCAATAACAGCTTCTAGTCAGTGATTATATACTGGGTCTATAATCTCTATGCTGATGTAGATGTACAGTGCACTGATAAAGATAAAGTTGTCTGACACAGTGATTTGATATCTTCCAGTGTGAAGTCCTGTGTAGAGCTGCTCAGAGCCTGTGAGGACATTTAAGATGTGGCAGAGACAACACTGAACACATTCATGCCTGACAAGTCCACTAACAGTGCTGCCAGCTCAGCCAAACACAGTGTTCATGATGAGGACGTCCCTGATGGACTTAGTGAGAAGACCTATAATTTCCTCAAGAGACCCATCAGTGCTGAGGAAAACAGTCCGTACAGGAGAAGAAGGGGGATGAAGATGAAGCAGTTGAAGGTATGTATGGAAACTGGTGTTTGACATAATAATGAAGAAAAATATAGTTGAATATTCTATATGCAGAGAGTTCAATGTTTAATAGCCAATTTACTGAGACTGACATTAATATCACATATCAGCAAGAAAGTTGTCACAATGTCAAACTGCTGCTTTAAAATCCAAGTGATTGAATCATTTCTTCTTCTGACTGACATTAAAGCTCAGACACCTGTCCAGCCAAGAAGCAGGTCAACAGTGAAGATGCACAACTTCCTGAGCAAAAAAGAGGAGAAGCATTGATCTGACCAAAGACCGTGTCAAGCTCACCTATAGCAACACACACACTCTGATACACACACTGAAGTTTACGTATTTGAAAGGTATAGGTTTGGATTTATTGGTCTGAAGGTCTATGGTAGAAAAAAAATCTTTTTTTTGATTTTGATAATTGACAGTTATTCATAATGGGAATACATTTAGATATGTTAGTGCATCTATTGTGTATGATGAGACAATTCACCATTATTATCCTGTTGAACAACACAGAGGAGGCTCAGTCCAGTTCTTCAGAAGTGTATCACTGTAGAAACAGGAAGAGAAGCAGAAGACAAAGAAGGTTTTGGCACAAAATCACCAAAAACATGGAAGTTCTGGTGAGAGGTTGTATGAGGCTTTGTTTTGTGTCTGATGCACACCTTGACAATATTATGATAGAGTATAGACAACCCAGAATTAATCTAGTATCTGCATACCTCTTTATTTATGCTCTGCATAAAATCACATCGTTATAAAATATATTAATTAAAAAAAAAAATGCATTGTCATAATTATGTACCTATTTTGGAAACAGCAGCTGCGAAATAAAGTCAAAATAGCAATGTTCAAATTTCAGACTGCTGCTTGAAAATTCCCACAGTGTAAATGTCTGTAATTCACCCACTAGATGGCGACATAAAGTCAAACAAAATAATGCATTTGACTTTTTCCAGCTGTTTGATTCTCACATTCACTCCTTAAACACATCACACAATGAGTTCAAAAAGTCTTAGCAATTTCTATTTTTTTAATCACAGATATGAAACTGTTCTTCCGCATGCAACAAATCTACCACCTATATACAGGGGTTAATTTGAGCCGGATCCTGCGGCACCTTATGATTTACAAATTAAGCACTGCCTATATAACCTTTTTTTTTTTTTACTGTAACGGTCACCACGAAATGGAACAAAGGAAGAAAAGCAGTTGTGTGAGAACACAAAGATGCAGCAGACATTACAGAAAGTTTCCATTGAGCAATCAGAAAGATGTCTTTACCTTATTTTTTACAGTCTATGGTCTTTACACATACATATGCAATAGGCCTATAATCATATTCTGACCAAAGCAGCACAGATGTTAATTGTTTCTTCAGCTATGTTCTGTCAGTCAAAGACTGTCTGCATACTTTTTAGTACAGTATTTATGTTTCTTTGGCCTTCCTAAATTAGTGATAGTCTGTGTGCCACACATCCTTGAATGTATTACAATTAAATCAAGAAAAGTCTCTGAGAAAAGCCTATTTCATTTTGAGGTGGGTTATGCAAAAAAGCAAAACATGTCATTGTATGAAACTGACCAAACTGACCATGAGATCTGAATTAGTCAGTTAGTGGTTAATTTGATATTTATGTCACTATTCTCTCACTTGCATTCTTTTATCACATGAACGCAGACAGGTTGACACAATGGGAGTCAATAAAGGTACAATGCCCAGGATGAAGGTCAGGAACAGACCCCGTCGCTGACGCCCACCGCTGTCATTGGTGGAGGGGTTCAGGAAAATGACGTACTTCAGCGGATTCTCATTGGATGTTAACAACCAGGAAGTGTGGGACGAACCAATCCGTGTTATAAAGCTCCTCACTGGTTTGACAGTACCGAGTGGACCTGTCTGCTTCTTTGCATTGAAGTTGTGAATTAAACCTCACCAGCATCCATCTTTTAAAAAAAAAATCTTTTTGACCAATTTTCATTATTATAAGTGATTTTTTATCACCATACACCATGGCTGCCTACAAACTGGTGCTGATTCGTCACGGAGAGAGCAACTGGAACCAGGAGAACCGCTTCTGTGGCTGGTTTGACGCTGATCTGAGTGAAACCGGGGAGAAGGAGGCGAGGAGAGGAGGACTGGCCCTGAAAGGTGAGCAGCAGTCGATGTTGGATATTTTCTCTCACCATAGCCGCTGTAATATCTCTGACATGCTGTAGAGGCCAATGCACGGCCGCGGTTGCATAATCGCCTCTGCATCAGACCAACATACCCCCCACCCCCACTCTTCCCCCCGAGCGTGCCAGGAATATGTGGAGGATGTGCAAACGTGCAGAAGTGATGCATTCATGTGGTTTCACCGGTGCACCAATCCCTCGCGAGGAAGAGCTCAACTCGCATATTTGAGTTCATTATGTTAAATGTCCGTCGCTTGTTCTGATTCAGCAGGAGAACAGGGAGGGATCAGAGGAGAAACCAGTGCACTGTGGGCCCGTAGCTACACTGCCGGTGGCCTGAATAAACCAGGCTGCGGTAGGCTACACAGAGCTGCAAGCACTAGTTGATCAATCAATTGATGGATTGAAAGCAAATTTAGCAGCAACTAATTTTGATATCAATTAAATCCCCTGAGCAAAAATTGTCTTCTCAAACGTGTTTTCTTTGATTTCATTGAAAATTCAGGTTTTGCACTGTTTTTGCACAAGTGTCACCTTGTGCTTTGCAAAATTTTATTTATTGATATATTTAGTAGATATATAATTTCATATGCTCATTAATTGCATAAATAAGCTCATTAATTGATGATGATAGCAGTTATTAGCTGCAGCATAAAATGTACCTACTTGTCTTCAGCAGGCCTAAAGTTTTTTTTTCTGATCAACTTTTTATTGAAAAATGTACTATATATGTTTACATCATATACATTGCTTTTCTCCCTTTTTTCCTGCACAGTAAGTGCAAACCGATACAAAGTCACTTACACATTTAAAGGGCAGTAACAATATTTGAACCCATTTGTATCCCCCCCATATACACACAACCCTCCCTCCCCCAGGCGACTCTGTATGAACCTCCCACCCAGGATCTCAACCAAAAAAACAAACAAACAAAAAAAACAAAACTGAAAAATCAAGGTCGGCCGTGCTGCACCCTTTCTTTAACTAACGTGTGTGCTGCCTCCCAGCCCTGCAAAGTCTTATGACTGGCCCATTGCTGCCAAGCCAAGGAATGTGGCGGTTGTCCATAGAATACGTCTATGTTGCGGGGACAAATTTAAAGAAGAGTCATCATTAAGCAAAAGTAAGGCTGGGGAGACTGGGATCCTGATCTTAAGAATATCACTTAAAGTGAGAGATATTTCCTTCCAGAATCCAACCACGCCGGGGCACTCCCAATAAACATGCAAAAATGACCCCTGGGCATTAAGTGAGCAAAGATGTCTTCAGTAAAGTTTGAGGCTTTTTATTTACCCTCCTCATTCTTTTAGTAAGGTGCAGTCAAAATGCATTGAACTCCTATGTCTCTCATTCCAACAGATGCTGGTTTTGAGTTTGACATTTGCTACACCTCCGTGCTGAAGCGGGCCATCAGGACACTGTGGCTGTGCTTGGATGGCATCGACCAGATGTGGGTGCCGGTGCATCGGACCTGGCGGCTCAACGAACGCCACTACGGAGGCCTGACGGGGCTGAACAAGGCAGAGACGGCCGCCAAGCACGGAGAGGCTCAGGTGAAGATCTGGAGGCGCTCGTTTGATATCCCTCCTCCCTCCATGGGCCCAGACCATGACTACTACACTATCATCAGCAAGGTAAGATATGATATCCACAGTACATTCACACAATGCTTTGACCAAGGTGATCTCCTATGTCCACACAGGATTAGCAAAAGGGAGCATGACTATGGCTGATCTCTGCAGACAGGCAGTAAATAGTGTCTCCGTGAATGAATGAATGAAATCAGCAGAAATGACTGGAGTGCAAACGGTGGATTTAAGTTCATGTGCCTCTGTCTTTTTGTCTGCAGCACGGTCAGCGTGAATATCCTAATGTTACACAAACAACAGTGCAAGTGAAATTTGACTAGAGATACAGTCCTTTACTATTTGCTAATGCTATTACCTAATAGTAGGCTATGTTCAAGGTGAGTTAATGTATGACTGACAAGAATGAGATCTGGAAGGTTCAAGTGCAAAGTTCAGTCAAGGGAGAAACAAACCAATCATGTCTGATGTCAAGGCGTTATAAGTACCAGCTTGATATATAAACGACTTTACTCACATGTATCTCACATTTATTAATTTGCAGAATCACCTCGCTTCAAGCAGGTGCAGCAAAGTGTGCAGTAACTTTCTAATGAAGTCAAAAGAGATGGAAGAGATCCAGTCCAGAGAGCCAGCATACTGTATCTCAGCTGTCTTTAATCTGGTTTGTGGGTGACTGTCTTCCCCTTCCAGGATCGTCGCTATGCAGATCTGAGCGAGGAGCAGCTTCCCTCCTGCGAGAGCCTTAAGGACACCATCGCACGAGCGCTGCCCTTCTGGAACGAGGAGATCGCTCCTCAGATCAAACAGGGGAAGAGGGTGCTCATCGCTGCCCATGGAAACAGCCTGAGGGGGATTGTGAAGCACTTGGAGGGTGGGTGGCCCTGCACATGATCATTCTCATCACTTACTTGAACATATCTACAGCAGTGCAAGTGATGCACTGCTGTAGATATGTTCTGGTACATAGGCAGTGCTCTAACTAGCCACAGTGACGCCCCTTTATACCTCATCTTAACTCTTTTACTTTAGCATTTAAGTCATTTAATGATGATAGGAACTGTGCATAATTAGATGATAACCAGTGTTTTGTTTTTATGTCCTCTCACCTGCAGGAATGTCAGATGAGGCCATCATGGAGCTGAACCTGCCAACAGGAATCCCCATCCTCTATGAGCTGGACAAAAACCTGAAACCTGTGAAGCCAATGCAGTTCTTGGGAGACGAGGAGACTGTACGCAAAGCCATGGAGGCAGTGGCTGCTCAGGGAAAGGCCAAGAAGTAAAGCAGGGGAAAAAAGCAATCGCTGTGTATGATGGCAAAGGTTGTACCAGACAGCTGGCCTCAGATTAGTGTTTTTCCTAAACCCTAATTTATTTTTGGATGAGTATACTGCTTGTTGTCAAAGGAAACCTGACTCTACTTGTACAGTGCTGGGATAGTAGATAGTGAGTGGTTGGAATATATTAGGGCCTAGAGAGGCTTAGTTCTCAAGAGATTGTACATTTTTTTTTTTTTTTTTTTTTAGATACTGTTTTTGAAATACACTGGAGATATAATTATATAAAAAAAACATATAGACTTAAAGATATACTTACTAATACTAATTTTAACATGTCAAAAGGGACCACTGCAGATTATGCACAACTTATTGTATTGCACTCATCAAAGCATTTAGTTGATGTCTTCCATTGGAATACAGTTGTACAATCTCTTGAGAGCTGGATGGGAAAGTTAAGACTGCTAAACAATCCTTTTATCTTGTTTGTTTTTTTTGCCTGTGAAATGTATGTGTGCAGTGTCCTTATGTGTTGTTGCTGTCTGTGTTGTGTCCTACAATCTGTATGTTCTTTTTTTTATGTCTTACCACATTTATCCAGTTTTGAATGGTGCCAACACTACTTCAGTATTCAGTATTGAGTTGCATAAGAGACAAATCCATTATTTGGATTTTAGCGTGCCAGGTTTCACAATATCACTGTGAAGAATAATGAACTATAACCATCTAAATTCAACCAATATCTTTGTTTCTCTCTTTGACCATCTTTGGTTTGTCTGTTCCTCCTCGTGTTCTAGTATTTATATGTGCCTCAAGTTCCCTTTCCCAAAGCAAATGTCTGCATCTCAAAGCCTTGTGAGGCAGCAGTGATGGTTTTAGGCAAACAGTCTGAATGGAATACCCACCTATGTCTTAAAATATTTTTCTTCAATAAATGTAAATTCCTGTTGGTTAAATGTACTCGGAAAGATCTGATGAAATAAATGTATACTTGTGTCCATATCTAATGCTTGCATGTCTGCTTGACTCTATTTTTCAGTTTATTCTCTACTACAGAGTATTCTGTAGATATTGTGCATAAATGTCTTTTCCTCATGTTGATATTGGAGTAACAATATCAAATCAAGTTTTCGGTTAAACCATTAACTTGAGTCATTTTTACTCACTGACCAAAGTTTGGCAGGTTTTTCTAACCTGACTAGTCAGTTTTAGTCTAAATGTTAACAGTTCAACAGCAAATTTAAAGTAATATTTGCAACTGTGAAATAGGCTACTGGATCATATATTTTTTTTAGAAATGCTTAGGCTACCTCTCTGGAGTAGAGAGGGACACCCCAAATAAATTCCTAAACAATTGTATACACGTATTCTTATTTTTAAATTAATTGTGTTTTATCGTTATTATTATCTCTAAGAGTTGTACGTCCTGTCTATACATGCTTTTCGTAGAATAATTGATGGCATAATCGGTGAAATACGCAATATCAATTCACAGTGACGTACATACTTCTGGACTCCAACTCCCACAATGCACCGCGGGAAGCATTGGTCAGTGCGACTGCAGGCGGGAGAAGGTGTTATTATTCTCGAGAAGAGTCCAATATTGGAGCTCTTACACCACCAGTTGTTGTCGCTGTCTGGGGTTATGGACAGATTGCTCAATCCTCGACATGAGAAAATCAACAGAAAATCAAGACGAAACTCGGTAAGAAAACCTGCCCAGTTTGTTTGCTCTCCATTGCTAAGTTGCAAGCGCGTTAGCCCCGGCTAGCTACTTCCTGAAACAAACGACAACGACTTGCTAATGTCACATTTTTTTATCTTCAGGCAAGGGAAGGCACTGTGAATAACGGCTGGTGTGATTTCTCTTCAGGATGAGCCCAAAACCTGTCGTTGTTTATTTGGAAGCGAGTCTGCCACAATGAAGTTAAAGAGTTATAACAACGTTGCCATTAATAACAAAAAATGTAAACACGCACCAAACGTGGGTTCGCTACATTAAACGCTGCTAACACTTGGCTAATGTTGCTGTGGCAGTTTGTCAACGAGACTGTTGCTCGTTGTGAAGTGAAGTTAACTACAGTGTTAAAGTTGAGCTCCTAAAGCTTCATTACACTTGCTGCTGCCAGACTCATGTGGCCATTAACATAGTATGCTGTGAGTGGTGGCGTGCAGACAGTGACAGGTAGGTGTCTGCTTCTTGTTGGCTGCCGGGGTGTGACGCTGCGGTTATCAACGTGTATATAAACGATTTAAGTTCTAATAGTTCGTAATGTGATTTGTTGTATTGATTTGATTGTCTGAGTGACAGGTGTCCCCCTCTTTGGCTTCTTGCAGGACACATGGAGAATATTTCTCCCCGAGGAGTAAAGGTGGGTGCTCCCTGTTGTCAAGCGTTTATGGCTCTGGAAATTACAATGTATCACATGTTGTCACCTTTAACTCACTCTGTAGCTCGCAAAGGAGGGAGAAACGCTGTCTGATGTTACTTGTTGCAAGTTGACTTTATTGGATGCACCTTCCATGAAATAAACCTTCATGACTGTTGCCATGTTAGGTATTAGATTGAATTGGATTTTATGAGTTTTTTATGCAACATCCATGCTGTGTATGCAAATATGTTGAATTATTGCAGATCTTTGTTAAGACATTCCACATAAACATTGTTATTATTATTCTGCCTGTGTTTATGGCCAGTGGATGTGTTTAGTTTAATACACCCATCACTGTGTATATGTAAGATGAGTTCATCATCTGTTGTCAGGATTTATATTGGGATTTGCTGGGTGTCAGTTTGTGTCTCAAATACACTACTCTGAGCAGTGCCTTTGGACACTATTTTAACTGAGTTTGAAAGGATGTAAAATGAGATTGAAATTGTGGAAGAAAATGTTCATTTGGTGTAGTGGAGAGATCAAAACCTTATGAGTGTCTCTGACTCGCTCACTCAACACACCTTTTCGTCTAGGTCTTTGTTTCTCTGATACAATTATCTTTTCCTCTACCCCTTGATAATTCAGTTCCACTCATGTTGATTCAATCCTGTCTGGCCATCAGAACCTTTAGATACAAATGCCCATGTAACCCTATGTGACCCCCCCGCTTCCTTCAACTGTCTCCCGTGCCCTTCATTCTGGGTCAGTCTATTGTCGCAGACCTGCTCTGTGTCAGTAGGCTCACCGTTTTCCGGATTACTATTAAACTCACAACACCACAGTAAACTTTGGAACCTGGACTTGTGATTTTTCTACAACAAATATAAAATATTTTATTAAAAAAATATGAAATATTTTATAAAATATTTTAATTAGGGACATTTATTTACATCTATCATAAATCCTTGGACAAGATATTGCCCCCTGTTGATTGAACCATCAGGGTATGGGTGTGCATATAGCTGAATATGACAATTATTGTAAAGCAGTTAGACCCTTAACCCTAACCTGAAACAGCAAAACAACCAAACACAGCTGCGTAGCATTTAAAACATCTCTCAGGTTGATACATTCTTGCAATAACCCCCCTTGGTACTTCCATTGAATAAAATAAATGAATAAATAAATAAAGTGTTGTCCAAATGAACATGTTCCTGAATTAACAACATGTCCACACATGAATACTCATTGGCATGTTTCCTCTTCCTCATGTTTTAGTGAAGGACCTCGCACTCCAAGAGCACTTGTCACCGCATTTTACATCTTTCAACCAGGAGACTCCAATGAAGCCCTCTCAGGTCCCCAACCGGCTTTCTCTACCCCAACCCAGGAGAGCGTTGCCACTTCTAAGCCCTGAGCAGTGCCACAGGGACAGGTTTGGTCCAACACGGCAACCTCCTCATGCCTTGGGCTCGATCTGTTCAACAGAGTTTAATCAAGGCAGCTCAACTAATTTTGGGACCCCAACACTTCGGCCCCATCATATGCCAAGGGACAGACTGGGTCCACCTCCGCACTCTGCTCAACACTCAGGCTCTTTCTGCTCATCACAACTTGTCCCAGGAAGCCAGTCTCACTCTGATACCACAGCAAAAAGACCACAGCCCTTGCCTCCTGGTATCAATCACCATGCTCCCCCACATTTCATGAAGGATTTAAACAACCACTCCCGGTCCTCACACATCAAGGGACATCAAGAAACTGAGCCCATGTTCATTTTGTCTTATTCAGGAAATGAAAATCTAACCGCAAGAAGTCAAGGATTGCACAAGGTATTGTATCTCTTTTTTTAATGTCAGTTAGTGAAATCATTTTTTTTGTTAAAGGTATCTTCTTTGTAACCTGTACCACAGCAGTCATGTGATGCTGAATTGTTGTGGCTTGTACTCTGGTAGGCTCAATCCAGCAATGTGAGGACTCCCATGCCTACTGTACAGCTGCACAGGCCTCCTGTGACCCCGTCATTCATCACCAGTGCACTGCAAAACGTTTACCAACCTTCCTTCTTAGCTTTTGAGCGGTTGACTCCTGGTAACAGCCAGCGCCCTGTACAGGGCCACCAGCTGTTGCCAAGTACTGTGTCCTCTGAGAGGAGTAGTGTTTCCAGTTTTCCGAACACGCACAGCCCAGTAGCACCTTACCAGGTAGAGTTTGTTACATGTTAAGTGTCAAGTGCGTCGAGTACGTCAAGTCTTGGTTAAAGATTTTTGTCTCTTTTTTCCTTTTTTGTTGTCTATTTGTGGCTTATGGCCAGCTAGACCTGAGCTGGTAGGTTGGTCAGTCATGGATGACATAAAAAGCCATTGGTCTTGAGGTGTTTCATGTGTTGGTTAAGACATCCCATTGAGGGGGAAATGTTCAGTATTTCAGGAGCAGCAGCAGCAGACATCAATGAGAACAAAAGCTGATATTGTCACTTCTATTCCTACTGCTGAACAGTAACAGCTAGTTGTTTTCAAATTCAGCAACTGATCCAGGGGTAGGATCAAGGAATATGGGATGCAAAGCAATTTGCCTTGCTTTTAAAATTTCACTAAAGGAAATCTGCTTCTTAAGGAGTTACTTTGCTTTCTTTTTTAGGACCAGCAACTTAAACAGACACCTTCAAATGGAAAGCCTATACCAGGTAAGACGGTCAAAGTACTGTGATCAACTAAACTTTTACATGTATCGTCTCCTCTGTAGTAATTAGAATAATACATTCAAATATGTCTCTTCAATTGCTTCCATCATTTTGTTTTGTCTGACCAACGGTATAAAGGACAAAGAGTATCAGTTGACTAAAACAACACTGCGACACAAATATTTTTTTTTAATTACTTAAATGGTGAGAAAGGGAAAATATTTATGCTTTTCACTGTCCTCAGCAGGGGACATGAATTGCTCATCACAGAAGAGGTCCAGGGAGTTTGAAGGCTCTGACGACAACGCCAAGAAACTGTGTCTTCAGGGTCCAAACTCTGGCAAAGCACAAACACCAAAACCCACTGTCTGCAGCTCGGGCAGCACTTCACTGGTGACGTCATCGAGGCAGCCTTCATTGGAACTGCCGCCAGAAACCACAGATAGCCATCTGTGCTTGGAGCCTGCATGTGGCCAGTCAACAGGCTCGGAGCTGCCATCCACACTTAAACCTGCCCAGCCATCCTGGGCGTCGCTGTCACCGAAGCTCTGTGTAAGGCACCCACCATCGGCTGGAGCAAAGCAGGCATATATTAAGTCCTGTCATAATGACATTGTGAAGATCGCATCACCTGCAAAGTCTCATGAAGACGGTTTGAAGAAAATAAGCAAGGAAAATGACAATAGGATTAAACCAAGCACTTTATCAAGCAATGTTCCCCAGAGGGACACAAGTAACTTACCTCATGTACAGCAGGGCAGCCACCACTCTTCTCATTCTTACCATAGTACCTTAGTCTTACCAGCCAAGGCCCCAAGCAAAGCTAATCGGTGTGAGGAGAGCAATAAGACGGACAGTAGTACTCCCAAATCCGTCTCCAAACCACCTTCGGATCCTCTGCGCTATCGAACAGCAGAGCGGCGTAAAACCTCCCGTCTGAGAAGACCTTCAGTAATTCCTGATGATGTAGATCAGCTCTTCACCCCTGATCCTCTGACTTATGTAGTTAGTCCTGGCCAAAAGACTGCTAAGTCAAAGACAGATGGGGAAATTATTAAACTGTTCCCCTCAGAGAAAAGTCCATCGAGCGCTGTGTCCGCTGTGCCCTGTACTCCAGTTGCCAGATCCACATGTCAGAAAACTCAGAACTTCAAAGTCACTGGTTCATCTAATACAGTGGACACAAAAGTCTCTTACCCAGCAAGTATCCCACAAGTCACCCAGCCGACTGTAGCTTTACATCGGGTAAACCTTGACGATATAATGCTCCGTTGCTCTAAAGACAGTCCACTCAAAAACAGTCAGCTCAAGGAAGAGAGTGTTAAATCTGGCGATAAACACGTGCCTTGCCTACTGAACAAAGAGATTTCAACGGCTGACACTGCTGCCTCCCAACAAACATCTACTTCTTCATCCCATTGTCCTCAGTCTCCGTCACTAAGGAGACAGACAAGTGAAGTGAGTAGAAAGCAGGCGAGTGAAGAGGAAGATCCCATCGATGTGGAATTGGACCTAGGCCTGAGCTTTGCTTTAGATTTTGATGTAACGCAAAGCTCCCATAGCAGTGAGGAAGAGCAGCTGCTTTCCTTGCAAGAGATGATGGAGCGTGTTACAATGCCCCCAGACACACCGGAGAAGGGAGCCTTCTCGGAGCCGAGTACACCCGGACATCGCAGCAGCCAGGTAAAAACAGTGAGCTCCAAAAGGCTCGTCTTTGTTGTCCATAAAGGTCTTAATATATGATGATCATCAACCTGAGCTGAGCTAAAAGACCATTTAACTCAACTGTCTCTGTGTGGGTTTTATATTCTGTTTCCTGTTCCTCACAGCAGCCTTTACAATCCACCACAAGGCCGGGCAACTACAAGAACAACCTCGATCAGATGCTGAAGGAAATAAACACCAATAAAAAGTATGTTTTTCAGAAAGTTTCACTACCATTAATTATGTTTTTTATTTTAGCCTCTCGGTATAAATGGACTCCACATTATTTTCATCCATCAGGGCTAAAGAGATTGAGACAAAGCTGCTAACTGAATGTCAGGAGGACCTGTTGAGGATAGCCGAATATGAGGAGGCTGAGGAGAACCAGGAGGAAGACATCTCCACTGAACAACAGTAGGTCATGAGGAAGCACATGATGCCTTGTCTGTTGATCACAGTCCTTGCACACTAATTAACTCCAGTCTGCATTTTAAATTGTAGGGATATATGATATGACCAAAATGTCTAATACATTTTCCTTACTAACATCTTTTAAATTGGGCCACGTCTTCCACATGCAAGTTGTAACAGTAGCCATTAGGCTCGTTTGAGATGATCGCCTGGAAGGTGGACGAGACCAGGCGGCAGCAGCAGGGGGCGGTGACAAAAAGCTGCAAAGCCATCAAAGAATATACAGGAAGACTCATCTCAAATGAGCCTATTATCTCCTTTCAACTTTACAATTCTTAGTGATGTGATGTGCTGTGTGCAAAAGCCTCTTGCAAACTTAACGTAACTTGTACTTTTATGACTCCCCTCCCATAACTCTAATTTGAACTGTTGGCAAGATCCATACAAGTCCTTGTTATCTTTAAAGGTTTTGAATTTGAGAAAAAATGAAAAATGTACCAGTTACTAATTAAAGTATAAGATTGTTTTTTCCTTGGGTGGTTGGATTCCTCCTCCTGCTCAGGATTATGAGTTCTATACCACATTTACTCTTTTCTATGTTTATTTGTGTTGCCTCCATGCAAATTTGCCATCTGCGTCAGGGACACAAGGAAGAATGGAAATCATTGTCCAAAACTGTGGCTGCAAAGAGTGCGACCAGCAACACAATGAAATAAAAGATAGAGCATTATATGACATATTTCTCTCACTCTCATTTCTCTGTCACCGAGCGATATACTGTATCTCAGAGAGCTGATCTGTCTCTTCTGTTTCCCAGGGAATTCCTGCAGCGGTACTCTCTGATGTCCAATGCCATCAGGGAGGTGCCTCCAGGAGAAGTTGTGTTCAACCTGGAGAAATTTGGCCAGATCTTCAACCAGGATACACTGCAGCTCAGAAAATGCATGGTCAACCCACAGGGAACAGCACAGAAAACACTTCTTTGGTGAGCCCCTGTCTATCAATCATTTTGATAAACTCTGGCCTTTAGATCCAACATCGTTGTTGTGTCCTAACCAGCCGCCCTCATCACAAACTATTTTTATAGCCTCAAATCATATCTTCCATCACTTTATATTTTATAGCACTTTATACTACTACTACTTTTAACATAATCTGTTGGCCATGAGCAAAGATTTAGTCGGTTAGTTTTGCTGAATAATTAATCCCTCCAATTTTCCCTCACCACTTACACTACCCTTCCCTTCCACCAGGTCCAGTCCTGCTCAGCTGAGGTTACATGTAAATATTGGATTGTTCCAGGAAGCTTACAACTGTCGCTCGCCCTGCCCATCTCAGGTTACACGTTTCCTGTTCAAGGTAGGCCCCACACAGGCCTGTAGAGTGTTAAGTTGTGATTTTTGCCCAGTGTGTGAGCATGAGCAGTTATTCTTCGTTGATCTTGCCAGATGATGTCCGTCCATAGTGAGAGGATGCTATCTGAAAAGATACTGCAGGCCCTGTGTGACATCGCCTGCACTGCTGCCTTCCAGATAGGTCAGTCCTCTACCCATAGTCAAGCTTTTTGGCACGTCGTTGCTTGCTGTTTAGGCAGACCAAAACATTTGTGGTTTTTTTTGTGTCCATCCTTTCTCAGTGAAAAATGGAAGCCAGCAGTTTAAAGTGTGGGTTCCCAGTTTGGCTGATTTGACACTGGTCCTGATGAATATGGGAGTTCCGTTTGTTACACTCTTCCCTTTTGAGAATCTGCAGCCTCCATTCACAGAAGGAGACTTGCTGTAAGTTTCCCTTTGATTTGTTCCTCCTACTTAAAGAAACAAGCTGCATGAAATTAAAACAGACTCATTTCAAAATGATATCTGTGTGTATATCTTGTTTAGGGAGGACATCTACATCGATAGCAACATCCCCTTGAGTAACAAAGAACAGAGCACTTTCCCTGAGCACAACTGCAACAACATCTTGAAGGTGAGACGCAGTAGACTACAGACATGTTAAGAACAGCTGCCTCATGTGTGTTCACCTTTTAGATCTTTCACTTCCTGTTTTTTTTTTTTTTCTTTTCCTCATTTACAGTATCTGTCTTACTGCATGGGCCTGTGTCCGCGGGCGTACAGTGACAATGAGCTGCTGTTGTTGTTAACTGTGGTGGGAAGGGTGGCCCTGGACTCACGACTCATCCTCCAGTCCAGCGTGGAGCTCTACCCTCTACAGTACAAAATAATCAACAACATCAGGGACTGGGACACTATGGTGAGAGCATGTGTTGCGCTTGAATCTTTGATGTACAGAAATTTCAGCCAGAAAGTGAGAATCACAGTTTATAATACCATATGTTTTATTTGACCTTGTAATTCTTTTTAATTATAGTCCTCTTGTGAATTTATTTAATATTTTCCTTTTAGCTGCCCAGAATCTGTCTGGCCCTTACTGATCTGACAGATGACCATCACAACATGTGCCTGGTCGTTCAACAGCTGCCTGACAACACACGTGGAAAGTAAGTCTTTATCTTTCTCCTTTTTATCTAAGCTTGTTTTTAGATATTTTTCAATATTCGAATTTTTTTGTTTGTTTAGTAGTACACCATTAAAAAGTATTGATTTTATTGTTTATTTGTACAGGCAGCTGCGTCGACACTTGAGCCTGTCCATGATTTCCAAGCTGTTGGATGGAAATTGCACCTACAGACCTGCAGGAACAGAGTTTCAGGTAAAGTGCTTTGGTGTGTCCTGAGCAGTTTCTTTAGAGGCCAGTTCTTGCAACATGAAACGGTAGCTTTTTTTTTTTTTTACACATTTTTGAATCATGTCAATAATCATTAAATATAATGCCTGTGTGGTTCTTCACTTAGCTCTCTATGCTGAGGCCATACCTTCCCCGTATGCAACCCTCCACCCTTCTCCGAAGCATGCTCAGGAATCAGAAAGATAAAGAAGAGGACATGGCCACCCTTGACCAACAGGTGAGCATGGAGTTGATGGCGTAAGCTTCAATTAAAAATGAATTTTAATGCCTTATTTTTCATATCGACTTTTCTTAAGTGTACATTTCCATTATTCTTATTTAAATTTCCTTCTGTTTATTTATGTGTTTCAGTCCTACTACCTCTGCTACAGCCTTCTGACCTTGGCAAATGAAGCTTCCAATTTCCAGTTCTTCCCAGCCCATCAGAAGGTTTGCTTTGTCCTAAATTCTTTCTGGCCTCTTTTGGGTCAGGGAGGATTTAAAATGTTTGGATGTTGATATTCTTTTGTTGAGTTACCTGTTGTTTTTCTGACTACCAGAAACAGCTACTGCACCTCTGCTCTGAGCTGGAAACACACGTCAAGTGTGACATCAGAGAGAGCGAGAAATGTCTTTACCGGAGCAAGGTAAGTGTCATTTCAAAAGAAACTTCAGTTATTGATTTTTGCATGTACGGTATGCATTTTTTTATGTAGACCTAGATGCAATATAGAAACATTTTCCTGACGACATTAAGTTAAACTCAGTCTCTTAAACTCCTTTGTAGCTGTGTCAGTAGTGATGACATAATAACCCTCATTTAAAGTACCCTGTACTCTGTTCCTCCTCTTACTCCAGGTTAAGGACCTAGTGGCCAGGATTTACACCAAGTGGCAGATGCTACTTCAGAGGACCAGACCACTCAATGTACAGTAGTCACACACCCATGAAATCTTGATATACATCTTTTTTGTTTGGACAACAATAGTAGTCAGCTTTTCTAAAGTCTTCCAATAAAAATCAACTAGTTTATGATTCTCATTTGCTATATTCTTATCCCTTAGGGCAAGCTATACGATTATTGGCAACCTCTACCTGTGGATACATTGCTCAGTAGCCAAGAGGAGGAGCCTGTCATAAGCAGTGATGATGAAGAGGACACTGTGATGACAGAAAATCCTGTGATGGAGGAGGATCAACAAGAGGAAGAAACCAATGAAGCTGAGAACAATGCTGAAGTGACTTCTGATAAGGTGGAGGAGAAGGAAGAGGAGACGGGAGAGGAGAAGGAAGAGGAGACGGGAGAGGAGAAGGAAGAGGAGAAGACAGGAGAGGAGAAGGAAGAGGAGACAGGAGAGGAGAAGGAAGAGGAGACAGGAGAGGAGAAGACGGGAGAGGAGACGGGAGAGGAGAAGACAGGAGAGGAGAAGGAAGAGGAGACAGGAGGGGAGAAGGAAGAGGAGACGGGAGAGGAGAAGGAAGAGAAGACAGGAGAGGAGAAGACAGGAGAGGAGAAGGAAGAGGAGACAGGAGAGCAGGGAGAAGAAAGAAGAGGAGAATCAGAAGGAGACAGTCCAATGGATGAGAAAAATGAAATGGAAGAGGCAGCAGAGCCATTAAGTTCGATCAACTGCTCCTAAGTGTTGGCAGCGTGTTATGTTCTGAAGAACCTGTAGTTACATTAAATAAATATATTGTGTGGAGTTTCAAAGATACTTCTATGCAATGCTCAGTTAAGTACTTCCTTTGTTAATTATTCCCAGAGTTATTTCTTTTGTTTGCTGATTTATTGTTTAACTCTTACTTTTGTGTTAAGTGTGTGCACGTTGTTTATTTTTTTTAATGGTTGAAAATTATTTTTCTTTTTGTTTTCTTTTTTACAGCTGTTGAAAAATAGAGATAATAAACTTTATTTACATGTTAACTGAATTCTTTGTTGCCCTTAATAAAACATCTCACACATAATGTACATACAGCAGCCTTCAACTCCATACTTGGCAAATCCATGAAGTTGTAATTAGTTCCAAATAATGTCACAGAATTAGTTTGGACAGTAGGTGTAATTGTACACACTTTGGATAAGTGAACCAAGTGAAATGAGATTCCAGTTACTTTTTCTCACATTAAATGTAACTTATTCCAGCTAAAACATGAAACTGTTAGTTATCTTTGAACAGTGTTTACTAATCCAAGGAATAAGTAACTAAATAAAAACAAATGGCAAAAGAGTCACTCAAGTGCTAAAACGACGACAACAGAGCAAAACAAACGTTTCTCTGTTGTTGTGTTACTGCTGTGCAGAAATATATTTAAAAAAACATCCATGTGTAGAACTGTGTATGTTAAGTTTATTTAATTTCCAATACGTTATGCATTTGAAGAACACTACGTTTAAACGGAACATTAAATACCATGTATCTTCGTTACAGGAATATGTGTGAAAAGAAGAGGCCATGTAAATTCAACTTTTACGAGTTGGTTTCAGGTCGGTTCCTCCTCTTTTTCTTGGTTGTTTGTTCCACTCCGCCCCACTTTCGCCGGGTTGCCAGGCAACAGTAGTCAGGTGACTGTCTGCAGACAGAACATGGCTGACCTGTCAGAAGACCAATGAGGGAAAGGCCAAATTTAGCATAATCGATCTAATTTTTTTACGTCGTTTCTGACCACACTTGACCGCCGTGCCCAGCATTTGACCTGAGGTATTCAAGGTAAGCATGGGAGCGCTTAAATTTTGGGTGAAAATATCGCTCTGTGTTACTTGGAGCTGCTGAAGCTAACGTTAGTATTGGCTAGCTAAGTTGAGCTAGCTGCTAGCCAAACAGTCTCGGCTTTCTCTTGCAAAAGCAAGCCTATTTGAACGTGAAAGCTAGAAAGGGGAAATAACGTTTTGGCATGTTTGTGAAGACACAACAAGGTGTTTTCAATAAATATGTAACGTTTTTTACTCAAAGCCAAAGCTAGCTTGTTGTATTGCAAGAGTAGCATCAAAACTACATTTGTTACAGGGGAAATGACGCTACAAGTTAAATGCATTTCCTATGAGGTGTTTCTGTGGCTCTCAGACTGTAAACTTATACTTTAGTTTAGTTTATTCGACCTTTCCAGGATAATCGTTTTCACATTCCGTAACAACACAAGGAGCCTCATGACACATTCACCAAAACACCATAAACATAAATATATGACACAGACCATTGACCAGTACGGAACATACTGCTGTGACAAGATCACCGCCATAAGTTTCTATCCACACACACAGTTCCCTGTGAGCAGGAAATCGGAGGATAAAATTTGACATCAGTCGGGCTGTTGACGCTGAATAGTGATGATTGGAGATCGATCTGCGTGGTTTACTTTACAGTTTAAAACCTTTTTCAAAGCCATCCCCATGTATCGCTTATTTGGCCTTAACTTTGCCCACAGTTCTGTGCAGGAATGCACCAGTCCGCTTACATACTACTGTGTGCGACTGGTTTATACTATCACTACAGTTTATGGTTTGGACTTTGGAAAGAATGGTACAAAATTTCAGAGGAGACCTTGGTGTGTCCATATAAAGATGCTTAAGTGTTTTCTAACAGGCTTTTACATCCATACAGTTTGTCAACTGTTTACCTCAAGTAGAAACTGGTACAATTACACAACATGGGCCATGTTGTGATATAAGAATGTATTTTTCATGATGATGTATTCATGCCAAGTATTTGAAAGCACTTCTGAATTATTAATGCCATTACTAACAACAAGTGATCTGATGGCAGATGAGTAGGCTGCCGGATGGGATGGCAAATGGCCCAAGCCGGAGTGAAGACTTGGAGAATGATGCTCAGATTTGGGAGAGACCCTGGTCTCTTGAAGAAATCCGGCAGAGCAGTGCCAGTTGGTCTTTGGCAGCTGACTCAGGGGTAAGTCAGAAATGTCTTCCCCATCTATGATACAGGCTAAGAAAGATGATTCAGACCAGCCATAGATCAAGGAAATTGATTTAAAAAAAATCTTTAGAAATTATAGTAGTTTAAAGGGATTGTGAAATGTATTCTGCTTTGGTGCAATTGAAGTAACTCTGCAACCACTGCTGTCTCCACAATGTTTTTTTTTATTTTTTGTCTTCACAGCTCTTCCTGTTCCTCCAAGACTTCTCCCAGAGAATGCTCTCAAAGACACATGACATTGAAAAGCAGTTGGACAGTCTTATCCGTGACACCAAGGCCACAGACAGCTGCTTGCATTCTGTCTTTAATGACTTCCTCATGCTCTCTAATACACAGTTTATAGAAAATGTAATGTATATCATTTAAATATTTAATTGACTTTGGTTTTATTTGTTACACTATTACTCTGACAATTCACTCAGAAATCTAATTGCATCTTTTAATGAACTGTTGTTACACCTTTAGTAACAAACACATCTTTCTTGTTCATGTGCTGTTGCAGAGAGTATATGATGAGGAGGTAGAAGAAACTATAACAAAAGTGGATGCTTTGGAGAAGCAGTCTGAACAGGTATAACACATTCATTCTTCCTACTCGTAACATTTACTGGTGTGTAAATTTGACACTGACCAATGATGCATTTCAGTGCTATTATTCTATGGCTTTCCCACAACATTTGCATGTATTCCTATGTGACTGGCGTTCTTGTTTTTTCTCAAGGAGAAGACTCGAGAGCAAAAAGAGGCCGAGTTGATCCCGAAGATGCAGGAAGCTGTGAATTATGGTCTGAGAGTCCTGGAGTCAGCCTTTGAGCATTTGGACATCAAAGCAGGAAACTCTGACTCGGAGGATGAGGACGTTACGGACAGAGTGGAGGCTATCCTAGAGCCTAAGGTATGCTCTTGAGCTTGGATCAGAGAATTACTGCAAAAATACATGTGGGAATGAATCTGTATATTAATAGGCTTCTGTTTTTCCTTGTCTTTTAGGATCTTTATGTGGATAGACCACTCCCATATCTGATTGGTTCCCAGGCTTTCATGGAACAAGATGATGTTGGACTTGGTGACCTCTCAAGTGATGGTAGTATACTGTCTTCACTGTGCATGGCCCATCAGACCTCACATAATGTATTGTTTATTTATCTGATTATTTATCATTCCTTTTACAGAGATGTCAGTTGACAGTGACAGAGACAGTGTGATTGAGAGTGAGGATGGCAAAGAAGAAGATGTAAGACCCATTTTCACTGTATTTGAAGGTTTTTAATCCTGCATCTTAAAGAGCAAAATCTAAACATCTTTGTATTTCTTTTACTTATTAATTTAACAGCATTCCGATGAAGACTTCAACCAGGACGATGAATTTCACAGTAATATTAAGAAGGTACACTAGATGTTTATTTTTGTAGCACTTGTTTTGCCTAGAGAAAACATTTAAACTGAAAAAAGTAATGATTTTTAATTCTCCTTCCACATTCCCTAGAAGTCATCCATGTTGAGTTATGAGGATGATGATGACGAGGAGGAGGAGGATGAGGATTCTGACATATTCGGAGAATCAGACAAAGATGACGATGATGACACAAAGGTAGGCCTGCTCCAACTTTGCAGATATATCATTCATTCTCTTGGCTTTTTTTCTAATTTCAATCACAAAACATGGCTTTTGCCTCCAGGAAAAATCAGCTCTGGTTTGTTTTTATGTCACATTCAGAATACAGGCCAGTCATCCTTTGCTGATGAGCTGGCAGCCCGAATCAAAGGTGATCCAGTTAACAAACCGGAGGTAGATCGTGCATGTAAGTCCCTATCATCAAAATAACTTGTTTTATTTAATATTATGTCACTTAATATTTATTTTTTGTTTGTCACACATATTTCATTTCTGTAAAAGTCCCAATGTTTACATTCAAGATTGACATTGAAAGCATGTCAGGGATGTGTGGCATCATTGCATGTGCATGCTTATGGATATTTTCTTTTT
This sequence comes from Trachurus japonicus, assembly GCF_045865225.1. Taxonomy (NCBI): domain Eukaryota; kingdom Metazoa; phylum Chordata; class Actinopteri; order Carangiformes; family Carangidae; genus Trachurus; species Trachurus japonicus. Next base: position 17,329,216 of record NC_140921.1, on the reverse strand, counting down.
ACCATGTCATATCTTGGAAGCACTGACATCTAAGAAGAAAAATAAAAGCAGAAAAGAGCCAAAGCCTTCAAAGTCACAGGGTAGGACTTTCATTCATCATCAATGCAATTCAAACATTTGTTTAACCTTGCTGTAGTTATCTCCGCAGTATTCCAATTTTCCCCAGCACGCAGCTCAATACTTTGTGTGTGTTGTAACAGCAGCTGAAGACGACAGTGATGACATGTTTAAGCCACCAAAGATGGATGATGACGACTTTTCTCCATTTGGGGGGAAAAGTGGCCTCTTCAGTGGAGGGAGAGGCCTGTTTGACGATGATGATGAGGTACATTAAACTACATGACTTTAAGTGCTCTCTGTGATTGACTCTAATTCCACTCTACAGAGACTCTGGACTGCAGCCAGGTTTTTAATTTGTGCTATGTTTACTCAATTCCGTTCAGGGTGATCTTTTCTCTGAGGCACCAAAACCATCTGTGTCTGAAGAGAAAAAAGCAATGAATGAAAGTACAAAAAGCACAGCTCAAGCTACAGGTAAGACAGCAATATAGTATATGTGTAGAGGCATACACTGAAGAACAAGTGGACTAGCATGTTGTCTTATATGTTTTCCTTTTCATTAAAGAATCAGGAAAGAAGATTCCAGCGGGTGCTGTTTCAATATTCCCAGGTAGTCACTTGCACAATAATGACATCACTTTTTAATCTGCTTTATCATCCTCAAACACATCCAATCGCTTTCTCCCAACAGATAACAGCCTGTTCAGTTCAGGGAATGACTCTGATTCAATGGAGAGCAAGGAGAATGGAGCTCCAGTTCCCAAGACCAGTGTTGCGTCTAAACCAGCCCCCACAGGAGCTGCTGCTGTTGGTGGAGGAGGAGGTGGGCTGTTTGATGATGAGGAAGAGGATGATGACTTCTTCAGTAGTAAAAGTCTGAAAAAATCCGACACTGGTAAGGCTGTGAGAACGGACTGTTCAGTGTTATCGTCCATGCAGGTGAGATCCTCACAATCAAACAACTGCATTTTCTGCTCTTTTGCAGCTGAGAAGGAGAAACCCAAACCCAAGAGAGCTATCGACCTCTTTGATGAAGACGATGAAGATGGCGATATTTTCAGTGATAAGTACAGTACGCCAGCTTCGGCTCAGAGCAAGAAGGAGGTTGTGGAAGAGACGAAACCACCTGAAAAGAAGGTAACAGCTTTGTACATATATTCATATCATTTGCTCTCTGAAGGCTCACAGTATTTACAGTTGCATGACTTCTATATTTAGTGTGGTATAGCCACATTGTGTCTTTGTGAGACTTAGCTATAATACCCATAATTCATTGTCATATTTAGATGCCAGCTGGTGCCATCTCCATGTTTGGGCCTGGGACTAAAAGCTTGCTCAGTGAGGGCCTGAAAAAACGTCAGCCGTCTACCAGCGAGGAGTCTGAGAAATCTGAGGAGGTCTGAATAGAACATTGTCTGACTATATCTTTCTGCCAAAATCAAATTTGGTGTGTTTTTACATGCCAAGTGACATGTTTTTAACTCAACAAAACTCCCTTGGTCTTCTGTAATTCGCAGTGTGTGCAGGCAATCTCAACTTAAATTGCAATGTCCTTCTATACACCACCTGGTAAATTTGTTGTGAGGTTGAGCTTGCCCCGACAATGACTCACAAACTCAAAGATGAAAAGACCTAGTTGCAGTCAGTATATTGATGTTTGCTCATATTCGAGTGCAAAAAGCCATATTTGATTTGTTTTAGAGTTGACTGCTGGCCTTTACTCTTGTTGACACAGTTCACTGATCTTTGCTCAACCTAATACTAAAACTTCAAGTTAGAATTTAGAAACTGTTTATATCAAACTTACTTTTGTTTCTCATTTTCATTCATCTTCATTTTATTTCCATCAGAATGGGCCTGCTACAGATGTTGGTAAAGCTGCTATCAAGCAGGCTCCAATCCCCCAGAGTAGAGGCCTCTTCTCTGATGATGAAGACACACAGGTAAGGCTTTCAAAATCTACCGAGGAAAAAACTGTAACAACAATGATAATGTGAATTTTAATTACACAATATATGTGTTTACCTTCTACAGGTATACCCAAGCATTCCTAAGAGTCAGTCTAAACCTGAACTCACGAGCCAGAGCAAAGCCAGCAAACCGCCAATCTCATTATTTGATGATGAGGAAGAAGAGGTAGAAAACTTACAAATATTTTATACACACAAGCAAAACTGAAATAGGTTAGGGTTGTTGTTGTTTTCAGTGCACATGTAATAACTGTTTTGTTTTTTCTTCTTGCAGGATCTGTTTGCATCTGCATCTAAATCTAAACCAAAACCTAATCAAGGAAAACCCTCCACACCACAGCCAAGTAAGACTGTGTCCAGCTCCCTCTTCAGTGACGATGAGGTATGACAATAAGGAAAATTAAAAAAAAAAAAAAATGTCCACAGCTTGCCAGTATCTAAGTTTTGGGACAATATGATAGATTTGTTTCTTCAATGACAGGACCAGTGGATAGGCTCCAAGAGTAGTGCAACAACACCAGAGACCAAGTCAGGAGGCATGAAGCCCAGTGCCAGCGCCCCCTCCAGTCTCCCCAGTGCCAGAACACCTCAGAAGAGCAGCCTGTTTGACAACGGCGACGATGAAGAGGATCTGTTTGCTCCATCAAAAGAGTCAAGGTATTTGTAGTATTTATGACTTTTTTTTTACATTCTATATAAAAACACAACCTGCATCCTCACTGTTATAATTGCATTCATTCTGACACCGTGCTAAGTTAAATAAATAACCATTTTTAAACTGTATTTCCATGTTTTCTTATCTATCTTCCTGCTCTGTCACTTTTCACATAGTCAAAAGAAGCCTCAGAGAGTCGCACTGTTATTTGAAGATGAGGGTGATGATGATGAAGTTAAAGGATCCCTCTTTGGCATCAAACCAGCCATCAACACAAACACTCCAGCCCCAGCTGCTCAAGTGAGTGAACTGCCTCATTTTATTCTAATTTGTCATGAAAAACAATCACACTTTTGAAGCTCGCAGTTTAACAGAAAACACCAAATTTAAAAAATCACGCCGGCTCTATGAGTTTGTCATGCAACAGTGACTGGGTGATTGCTAATGTTTTTAAACCAATAATTTGCATTATCTCCCTCTGTGAGATTAAATTCCTTTATCACTTGTATTCCTCAGACCCCTCAGTCGTCCTCCCTCTCACAGAAATCAGAGGAGGTTGCAGTTTCTAAGACAGCAGCAGAGGACAAGCCTGCCCTCCAGGAGAAGCCAGCTGCAAAGACCCCTGAGCCTTTTCCACCGTCAGCGTTGCCAGAGAATAGTGAAAGTAGAAAGAAGCCTGCCGGAGCCGTCAGTCTCTTTGGAGGCATTAACGTTCTGGAAAACAAGGCAAAGAGCCCGTTGAATGAAGATGACAATGATGACAGCTTCCTCTCCAAGGACAGCCCACCACCAAATGTTAAGGAGGAGAAGAAGGAAGAGAAAGTTAAAACAAAAGCTGTTAGTCTGTTTGAAAATGAGGAGGAAGATGAATCAGATTGGAATGATCCCATTTTCACACCGAGTAAACCCACTAGCAGAAACACACTAAAGGTTTGTATGCATTCCAGCAAACCCGAGTGTGGTGTGAAGAATTGATTAAGTTGCATCTGTCTCTTTTTCCCTCTTGCAGCCGACGGAGCAGCGACCACAGGCAAAGAGCACTGGTGTGTTCCAGGACGAGGAGCTGCTGTTCAGTCAGACGCAGCAGAAGGACAACGACCCAGATGTTGACCTCTTTGCCACCTCAGGGAAAGCTGCAGTCAGTATATTACATAGTCTCATATGTTTATATATCTACTTCTTCTTTCTAGTTGTTAAGAAATCATGACTGTGTTTACTTTTTAGAGTTCCAAGCCCAGCTCAGTGAAGCCAGCAGCACAAAGTCTGTTTGCAGACGACGATGAGGATGACCTCTTCAGCTCCACCAAGCCAAAAGCTTCTCCTCCGGTAGCAATTTGATTATGTTGGTGATTTAGATTGAGGCAGATTCCCTCTTCCCAGCTCAGCTGTGTAAAAAGATTTCTGAAGTCCAGCATGAGAAATGTCAGCCCTCTTGAGTTTCCTCTTTTAATTTCCATTTGCAGAAAATAGCAGAGAAGCCCAGTAAACCTACTGAAAAAGCACCACTAGCAAGTCCAGAGCCTGTGTCAGAGATTCAGGTGAGTCTACTCGAAGAATATATTATCTTCAGTAATATTATGAAATACATTATTTTTGAAGCTATGAACACATGACTTTGTGGTCATGTTTTCCTCATTTTTTCCCCCATGTATTTCTGCTTTTGTATTTTTTATTAATAATTTTAATTCACTGCCTATTCAAAGATTGTAATGTCAGTGAACTCAAGAAATATAGTTCTGATCCTGCTGTAATCTGACTACACAGAAACCTGCTCCGAGCCCTGTAAAACCTAAAGAGTCCTCATCAAAGATTGGGAAACTTCAAGTAATTTTTATTTATTTTTTTTAATCTTTTATGAAATCAGAAGTATTCATTCTTGACATTTCACTCTGATTCCTGCTGATAAAAAGACTTTCCAATTCCGACATACATAATTTGTCTTTGAAGGTTTCTTCTTCTGTCTGGGCTTTTCCATATTCCAACTTTAAAACTTGGCTATAACAGAGCGGCATGACTGTCAAAATGAAGATAGTTCTTTGTTTTGATCTTGCTTAACTTGAACATTTTGCTCACTCTCTTTCATTTTCATTAGATGGTATCCGTTCATCTTTCTCTTGCCTCATTTCCATCTACAGTTCTGGTTTTTCATTTTCCTCTGAAAGTCTGCTGCGTGGAATCACACTGTATAAACTTTGGAATAGAGAGAAGTTGGAAAGGGTAGTTGTGAGGCAATGACATTTAATTAGGCAGTCTGTGTAAAGCTCTTTGTTCACTACTCAGGATCCATCGTGTCTTTTTAAATATTTTTACTAATACATTTGTTCATTTTACACTCAGGCCAATCTGATGATCAACACAGCAGCGTTGCTCCCTGGTGCTGCTCCCAGCATGCGAGGGGCTGTGGGTGTACTTCCTGGCATAGGTCCTAGTTCCTCCTCTGGGGTGTCTAGCTCCAGCCTGAGCCCCAGTCCTGCCACAACTCCTGTAGGAGCCCAGGCAGACAGTGAGGGAGCAGTGGGCTTCGACACCCCAGTCCAGGCTACAACACTGCAGAGTGCACACAAGGTGGGTTTGTGATTCCGAGAGCATGATGCCTGTTGATATCAAGCTTGAATTCTTTTACTTTTGGGGGGTTTTCTGATCTGTCCTCTTGAGAGCAAATCTTCTGTCATGCAGGGTCGTGCCAAAGGTTCTGCACTTCGGAGACCCCAGTCGAGAGCTGCAAGGCAGCAAGCTGCCCAGAGATCTGTGGAGGAAGTCGATGCAACCCTTGGTGAAAATGTTCCTGGGCCAAACCCCAGTCTCTCTGGTTTGGTCTCACCCGTCCCCGAAAAATCCAGCCAGACGCCTGCCAGTCTGCCACGACCTAACTCAGCTGTTCCCACAGCCTTGCCCACCTCCTCACCCCCCCAACCTCCACTCTCTGAAATCTCCCCCAGACCCTCTGTACTAACTTTGCCAGTATCTACAAACGCTGGAAAGAAAGACTCTAGTAAGGACAGCCTCAGTGCCAAGGGGCCGCCCTCTTCTGATGAGGATGACCTTTTTGGCTCAGACAGTCTGTTTGAAGCTCCTTCAGTCACTAACACCCCCTCTACCAGACAAAATACCAAGACTACGCAACCTCAGGCCAGTAGTGGGGCAGCACCGAAGAAGGACAAAGACAAAAGCACACTCCCTTCCATTTTTGATCATGACAACACCGGTGACCTTTTCCAAAAGGTCAAACCAAGGTCAACCACTAAGAAAGCCAAGGCCTCGTCTTTTTTGGAGGATGATGATGATGATGAGGACATCTTTGGAGTGAGCAACAGTTCCACTCCCTCATCCACAAGTAGTAAAGAAATCAAGAACAGCAGTAGTTTTTCAAAGCAGGACATCTTCCAGGTACCTTGATTTTACACTGGTGGTAATGTGGTCAAATGTTTGTCTGTGCCATGATGAAATTTTCTCGCTTGTTCTTATTGGCTGAATATCTGTGTTGTCAGGATGAAGTAGCCACTGTGCCTAAAGTTCACAAGAAGCACAAAGAGAAGAGCATTGATGCCAGCTTGTTTGGTGACGACGTAGACATTTTTGCTGACCTGTCGGACACTTTAAAACCAAAACAGAAGTCCAAGACAAAGGGAGAGACCAAGTCGATATTTGATGATGACATGGGTAAGTAACAATAAAATGTGTGCAGGCATTTATGTGCTTTTGATGCTTGCTTTTGCTACTGTACTGTGGTCTAGCTTCTCTTTTTAAAACCGACCAAACATTGTGTCCATCTTTCTGTTTTTTTAAAGATGACATCTTCTCACCAAGCACAGTAAAACCAGTGGCAAAGGCTCCCCATAAATCAAAGAAGACGCCGCCATCCCAGGAAACCAGTGCAGCAGCAGATTCAGGCAACATATTTGATGATCCACTTAACGCTCTTGGTGGGAACTGAACTGTTGTTTCTCAGTAATCGGATTTGTACACTTGTGGAATGTGGATTAATTCTTTTGTCATTTGGATCGCTGAAAGATTGGAGATCAATACACTGTTGATAGAGTATTTATTCATATAAATTCATATAAATACTGTGGCTTATTTTTGGCAGATAAAGACTCAAATGAAAATGGTTCCGTCATCTTCTGACAGCATTTCCAAAATCATCTCATCATCAGATCATATTATACAACAGTTATTATATACTGTTAATCTTTATTATACATGATAGCACTTTATAAGCATACCATATGCTTAGCCTCAAAGCCTGCAGAAATTAACAGTAAATTGTCTTGTTTGTTTTGAAGATGTTTATCTTTTGGCTTTGCCATGTTGAGATTCCATGTCTTTGGGTTTGTGCCATATCACGGTTATGAGAAATCATTATGTTTACTTAGCGTCTTAGGCATTTTGACAATGTTTTTATTAATAAGAAATTCATCCATTTCTTAACTTTGGCTGTGATGAAAAAGGAAATTCATTTTTAATAACTAAAAAGAAACATATTTTATGCTATTTGAAATGTGTGTGATTATTTCCGATTTAACTTGTTTTCATGTGCACTCTGTCTGAAATATTTATCACTGTTTGATATGAGCAGAAAGCTCACTCCAAAGGAAAGGAGCGTTAGATCTGTTCAGTAACAACATTTCTCTTTCATTTGTGGCTATGGTTCAGTTTTAAATGAGTATCATCATTGCAGTTAAAAAAAAACATTTGCTCTCCTTCTAGCACTCACAGAACACCCATCTAGCTTTTAGAAATTCTGTAACCTTTTCCACATTAGGTTGTAAATAAAGCTCCATACACAGTGAAAGCACAGTTTGTAGATGACAGGCTGAAAGCTCTTGAAGATGATATTAAGTCTTTCTTGTCCCATTTGAAGGATCAGGACCTTAGGTGCTACAAAGCGACAAACATCTGACTTGAGACAGTTTAGATAAAGATACAATTTTTGTAACGTTTGTATGGGAAAAGGTCAAATTTCATGTGAACATATTAGAAAATGTTCACTTTCATCATAACATGTTTATTCATATCATTGTCAATGTATTTTATGAATTATTTTTTTGAAAGATGAAGCAGCTCTTAGACTTTTTAATATAAACTGATAAAATGTACTAGGAAAGTAATTTGTACTAATGTTGTAAACACATATTTGATTGATTTTTAGTATTAGATGTACGGTATGATAATAAGACAGCAGGATGTGTCTATGGTAAAGGTGACCACCTTTGACACCCAGCGCTGACAACGTCATGTCCCGCCCACATCGACCATACGTGGCGCCAATTGGTTCCTTTGTCCTGTCAATCATCAGGCATCACAAAGGTGTTGTTCATTCGTCTGACAGGTAGTATAATGCTGTCGCCAACAATGGGACAACGGCGACCGACATCGGCGGTGCGGTTGACTTCTTTCCGTGTGTAGTTTTTAAGCTTGGAAACGTCATGAGTTTAGTTTTGGACGTAACGTTTCCCTCGACAGCTGCGCCGGACTGGACCGGACTGAAGCCTGTGGATGTAGCCTAGCAGCCTGCTAGCCAACCACCAAGAAAGGTAGCCATTGTTTGAGTTGTTGGCTAACATGGCAACGAAAGCTAACGTTAGCAGCGTTGGCTAACGGGGCTTCGCTACTGTTTTATTGCAAAGGATAACGGGTAAGCGCGGGTTTAACAGCATAAATCTGGTAAAGACCTTTGTGTTTTTTTTAAAACTGCGACGAAGAAATACTGCTTGTGACCCTTCTTTGCTAACGTTAGCCACTGGAAATGTATTGAGACGAATGCCAACTCCATTCATCCCCGTTGTCATGCAGCTAGCTGACCCAGATGATCTCTCTTTCTTTTTTCCCCCGACCTGGCCCTTGGTGTCCGCTTTGGTAATGTGGTCAACCACTTTTATTGTTATCGCTAGAGGCATTTTACACACACACACACACAGCTTTGTCTGTAATCTGACAACCAAGCCATTTTTTTTCCAGAGATTGCTTTGCTGTGACAACCCTGTCGTCTCTGGATTGGTACACCTCAGTCCATGAATACTAACAATACAGAGCCAACAATCAGCAGGACACGTCGTCTTCGGTGTCGTATACCTTACTTAAACGCGTGAGTGAGTTACTATAGCTCCTGTGCTGGGCCTCAATAAACAGCAAAGTAGAAAATATCCGCTGACTGGCTCAGTGCATTATGGGTGCCTTGGATAGCTGTACTAAAAAAAACATGGTGACAAGATAATATTTTGTATCCACATATTGATCTCATCAGTGCAGCAGAAACTGAACTGTTGGCTTCTCAATGGGAAAGGTGTAACCTACAATCTTCTGTTGTCTCTGCAGTGAAGTGATAGAAGCCCATATGGTTATATGACCTAGCATCATTTCAGACGCTGAATCCAACACTTGGTCCTTATCCAGACCTGGCTCTCATGCAGATTATATGTGATAAAATGTTGGAGAGTCAAGTGACACAAGAGGTGATCTCTCAAAGGCTGCGTTCAGGCACAGGACACCTCATACCACTGATGGGGCTTATGTAACACACCTGATCTTGAATTTTGGCCAGTGCCCTAAATGCTGCCCTGAATGTTTCATAAGATGGTTGCACATGTCTGCTGCCACAGATACATGCTGTTGCTCCCAAACAAGTGCTACTCAATTTAAAAGGTACTCCAAGACAAGTTCAAGTTCCCTCTCAAGGAGATTGTTTTCGTATGCATGAGCATAGTGTGAAGTGTTTTACTATCAGAACTACTCCATCAGGTACATAATTTAATTGCTAATTGCTAAGTTATTGTGTGAATATCTCCCACAGTCCTGTTTCCTATGTATAGAATGTGTATAGTCTAGTTTAATAGACCCCCACACAGAGAGAAAATGCTATTAAATACATTATTGGGTGAAATGACAAATTTCTGGGTTTATGTGTTAAAAAAAACTACCGGTACCGCTGATCACAGTGTCAACTTTTGGGGAGCACATATGTCTAAAACAATTGATTGCAGAGGCTGGTAGTGTGTGAGCTAATCAAATCGTCTGAAAATGCATTTTAATCAGTCAATGTTTTTGACTCTCCTTTACAGCAGTGGTCATCCTGCAGGATGTGTGACGGTTGTGAGGCCGGTGAGCAGTGCCTGTCCCTCTCTCCCTCATCTTGGGCCAGCCCTCCCATTTCACTGTCTCCCTGAAGTCTCTCTCCTCCAACCTGCCAAGATGACCGACAGGAAGGAGCCACCCTTCTTTAATGACGACAGTGTGGGAGCTTTTCATTATAAGATCCCTTTCTATGACACTATGGAACTCTTCATAGAGACGCTGACAGGCACCTGTTTTGAGCTGCGTGTGTTGCCCTATGAGGCTGTCATTTCAGTCAAGGCAAAGATCCAGAGGCTGGAAGGTACAAAGTGTATTATTTTAAAGTTTGCCTGTTATTGCTTGCATGTTTTTAAGAAATAATGCCCATATTTTATAACCCAGGATGTTGTACTAATTGGGCCATTTGGCCATTTGTATACAACTGCTCTCAAAGTGTTGTTTTTTATGTTCCTGCAATTTAATTAATTTAGAGCTGCTCAATAGGTTAAATTAATTAAACAAAAGAATGGATAGAAAACTCAAACTAAAATTCAGTATGTAGGTACTGCAGGCCATGTCTTGTGCTCCAGTAGTGGGTTGTTTGTAAAATCTTCCTTCTCTGTCCTATTTTTTTTAAAGAAATAATAGATGCACTCTTCATTCAGAACTGTGCAATAGGGTCAGGCAGTTTAAATATTATTACCACAACAAATTTGTGGGCTCACCTGCTGGCTTGTCTTCCTCACAAGACACTGGAGGCACCACGAATGAATGAACACAGAGAAAATCTGTTCTGCAGTGTAGTGTAGGAGTGTAGCATATTGTGTTTTCATCAGTTTGAGAAGAATGTGTTCAGTGGTTCTTACTTATCAAGAAATGATTTTCTTCAAAGTTTCACCATGGAAAATCCTTCAAGGCTGCTTTGTTGTAGATCAATATGACCTCCCATATCTACATTCTTTGCAGCTGTTTTCAGTTTTGGTCAGAAAGGCCTCTCTGTGCTCTGTGTGTGGGGATGTGTTAGCCAAGTCTGTGTGTTTGTGATGGAGCATACCACTCAGCAATGAAGGGACCACTTGCTCTCTCACCAACACTGGCTCACCTCCAGCCCTGGGTCAGCAAGTTCACTCGCTGTGGGCAGAGAGAGCTTCCTGACTATGCATACTCTCCATCTCATTCCAAGGAGTAGATCTGGAGAGCCTTTGTATTCATTAGGCTGCCATCCTTCTGAGACTTTATTGTTTTGTCTAATTTTCAATGACGTTAGATACAGTGGAGACAGTTTAGTCCAAACAACCTCATGCATTTGCCAGTCTAAGCTGTAAAAGAAGCTTCCTGTATGGTGCGGTAAAAAACAATCACATTCTCAAAATTTGTACTATTTTAATGGACAATGCATCATTTCTATAAATTGCAGTTTTTCAGCAGTTACATAATCCGGTCTTTAGGGGGCAGACATGAATCATCTTTAGCAGTGTGTGTCTGCTTCTGTTGTCAGCATTCCTACCTCAGTTGTCTCTCAGATTCCTGAAGGTAGTAGTATATAAACAGGTCCTGTCAACTGTGGTTGTTTTCTCTCTTACCTTCTCCCTCTTATTATCTGCAAAGGTATCCCTGTTGCCCAGCAACATCTTATCTGGAATAATCTGGAGCTGGACGATGAACATTGTCTTCATGACTATGGGTAAATCTTCTCTCTCCCAATACTGCCTGTTTTTCAGAGCACTGACACTCAGACAAAATCACACAGACAAGGCTTGTTACAGAATTCCTGGTAATGTTTGAAAACATGCATTTAGTATAATTTGCATGTGCGCTTTATAAGCCATCCTGCTGTGGCAGTGACTCAGACTTGATTTAATTCAGCAAGTTGTAAATGAGCCACAGATTCGGAGCTAGATGAGACAAGTGACATGGTCATATTTAGAGAGCTTGTCCCTTAACTCTTGTCAGTTTATGAGATGCAGACCTCACCCTCCAGTGCTCTGCTGGCTGCAGATGGTAGTTGTTGATGGTGATTGTTATGAAGGCTTGTCACTTAATTTTCCACATGAGCAGCCTCTGGTGCGATCTTGCTAGGCTTGCCTATCGCACTGCAGTACGCTTTTGGAGTTTTAGACTCACAAGAGGTAGAGTAGGCAATGAAACATCTGCTCGTATGAAAGAAATGTTCCAGTGATATTCCCAGGCGTGCTCAAGTCATCTGGAAATCATCCTGACCCTCAAAGTGCTGTTTACTTTAGATCAGAGCCTCTTCCAGGAGTAAACCTTTTTGCCCTTTAATGTAGATGTTGCCTACTGTTCAGTCCCTTCTCCCCTGTTCGAGTTGCATACACTGGGAGGTTGACATTAGACATTAGACTTTATTGTCCCTTATTAGGGAAATTCTTTTTCACATAACCTTTTCAATATCTAATGTCTAATACTGTTCATCCATTCTTCTGTATTAACCATCATCCTGTTTGTGTTTGCAGCATTGCAGAGGGCTGCACTTTGAAGTTGGTCCTAGCCATGAGGGGAGGGCCAATTAACACCAGGAGAGGTAACAGACCAAAACACAGCATAGTCACATGATAGTAAATGAGACAATCAAAATGTACTGATTTCTGTTGTTGTTGTTTTTTTAATAATATCTTTCTCAGTAACCATGGAGGACCCTGTCAAAGAGGTGGCTGATCTGATGGAGAGCACAAAGGAGGAGGGCTGGGAGAAAAGCGTGACAAACAAGCAGGTCACATTTGTGGTTTATCGTGAGGGCGACCAGCTAAATTTCTTCCGAGTGGTTGACAGGGGAGATGGCACCCTGACTCCTCTGTCTGAATCTCTGAGGTCAGGATACTGTCATAATGTTTTTATTTTAAGATAATTTAATGATTAATGAATCTGGGGGTTGGTTGAACCACATTAGTCATGTAACAAAAACATCAGAATTGTAAACACATTATTGCATTAGGTTTAAAGTTTTAAGAATTATGCAGAAAGGAGTCACGACTGAGGAACCAACAGAATAAATTAGTATCATTATATAATTATGCAGCCAGTTTGGAGTTCAGTATTCAACATTGATTATTCAATGATGCTCGTGAACCACTACAGCGTCAGGCTGTGTTTCTTAGATCACTAACGGAGGGAGTGTTTTTGCCTCTCATATTTTCTAGTGGTGGCTCGGTGTATAACGTGTATGCAGAGGAGGAGGAGGATGGAGAGAGTTCTGCAGCGGCACAGCAGAGCCTGGAGAACTTCATCACCATGACCAAAATGAAGCTGCTCAAAGCCAAGATGGAGGACATGAACCTCAACAAGAAAGTAGGAGTCTGCCCGGATCACAGAGTGACAGAATTACAGTTTTACTGCCTGTCAGAGTGCAAATGCAGCCTGGACACAGCATTAATTTTCACACCATTTTTAAAATGCAGACTCACACACTCCTGCATGTCATAAACATGGTGTGAAAATGGTTGTCTGCAATCGTTTTGCATAATGCAGATGCACTGCACCAAACACTAATTTGCATGCGTTTGTAAGAGGATAGAGCTTTTCATGACTGTAAACTTTACTGACATTTTAATGTTTTAGAATTGATTTCTATGAGCATCCTAAATTAAGCGATGAGATAACTACTTTGATTTATAATTTTTACAACAGCTGAGAATATACTGTGCCTTGTGTTACGGCGCTGTAGTATAATCTGAAATGTCTGTCTCTCTGTTCTCCAGCCGAAAAAGGCAGCAAAGGTCAAACCGCGGCCGCCTGTCAGCCCACATCCCTGCAGTGGCTCGCTAGGACCTTCCACCACACGACACCATCACCGCCTGCTGCGCTCACTCCCTCAGATCAACCCGCCCCGGCAGTCGAATGCACATCTACCTCCGATCACCGACCATGAATACACAGACCCCTCCCTGCCCTCCAGTGCTGCGTCCTCTGCCCACTTGTCCTTTCCCAGACGACCGCCTCCCTCTTTCTCCTCGCCGTCTTGTTACATGCTTCAGGAGGAGGAGCCGTGGGAGACGTGCCCGCCCTTTGCAAAGATACGGCCCCCTCCCAAAGTTTCTCGCTTGGACATAGGTACCACCAGATTGATGCGGGACTGCGTGTACCCTCAGCTCCCTCCCCTGTGTACCAGGGGGCCGCCCGAAGCCGCCTTCGACGCAGCTGAGCCTGCAGGGGAAGCGGTCGGGCTGGGTTTGTTAGAGGAGGCTGCAGGGCTGGTGGCGCCGACAAAACCTGGAGCTCCGTTTGGGGATTTGTTGGACCCTCTGAGTCTGGATGTGTCCACCCAGCCGGAGGGGGGTTGTCGGTCCCTTGAGGTTGGGGCTCAGCACCCGTTGCCCCTCTCCCCAACCCCACTTAGTACCTGGACACTTGGGACAAGTGATACTCTCACCAGCAGAACTGATAGGACGCAGCTTGGCACATCTTTCCACATGAGTCCTTGCTCTCCATTACCTGCCTCCACATCTCCATCCACTTCGACCAGACTGCTGCCTCAGCCTTTTGATCCCACGCTTTCCTGTTTACAGCCCAACCTTCAAGCACAATCCTCTGCACAAGTGAAGCCAGGCAACGCATCCTCTCACCCCTCCACCTCCTCATCAGTTCCTCCGCCACGCCTTCGAGGCGTGAAAGTGGAGTCACCTGGCAAGAGGCCAGAGCTCATCTCAAAAAGGGAAGCAAGAGGCATCGCTAAGTTGGCCAACCAAGCCTGTAAGGAGCCACTGGGGCCTCTGAACAACTCTGAGCTCTTGGCTTCTCTCTCCACAAGAGCTCCAGAAAGCAGCAGCAGCAGGGACAGCCTTGGAGAGAGTCTGGGACTTTCACTGGCGTTGCCTCCTGCCACTGCCTCAGGACAGAGCAGCCATGGCTCCAGACTACCATCCATCCCGACTAACAGGCTCCTTCAGGATGGTCTCATTAGACAAATGTCACCGTTGCACCAAGCATCAGCCTCCTACATGGTAACAGTGTTTGCTCTTGAAATTAAATTTATGAAAATGTTTTTAATGTTCACGTTTAGTTTGAGCTTCAAAGAATCTGATGTGTTTTGAAGTATTGATGTGAGTCATCAAAGAATGCATTATGCAAAGTACTCACTTAAACTTAAGAAATAATGTCCCTAGAACTATAATTTGCTATAATTGTCAAAATTATCTTTTTATGATATTAGCTAAATAGTTAAGAATCATATCGTCAGATCTCAGCCAGGTTTATGAAATTAATTCCAATTGCTTTGCATTTTAGCGGATACATACATGTATTATGTAGTTAAAATGTCTGGCTAAAATATTAGAAATCAGAGTCAGGTCTATGAAAAAAGTTATCTTGAATTTGATCTTGTATTTAGCTACCCTTCTGATGGGCATCGGTTTTCTATATCTCTTTGGCTCTTCCAAATAATAGGCTGTCCTGTTGCAGCAAGTTCATTCCTTGTAAAACCACTGAACATACTTGGACTGTTAAAGTGATTTAGACTCTTTTCCAGGACAACATCTTTTTTTTTTTTTTCCAAATCTAATTTTCTCAGTAGTAGCACTGCAGCCCATTTTATTGATCTGCTCTAAAACCATTTCATGTTGCTGTTTTTCACAGGCCACCAACACTCTTGCATCAGCTGGAGGAGTCATGACCTCATTCAGGAGAATAGGTAAGGGAGACATGCAGACACCTAAATGTTAAGAACTTGTATATCAAGATAGTGTTGCATTGTGCTGTTTCGATCGGGCACTTGAGTTGTGGACCTTGCAGCACTGTAATTTTGAAATGCTGCTAGCTGTGCTGGAGTGCACACACTGTAGCCAAACAGTTCAGCACTATGAACTATATATAGTTGTTGAAAGGTGCAGTCACACACAGAGATGATATTATGGTGGAAACCTTCAGTACACATTCTTTGAGGGCTACAACAAAGCACCACAAGGGTTTTACGTACTCATTATTTCTACAAGCGCAAAAGCAGTACAAACAACAGAAGGCGGCTGGCCTACACACTAGCACATTCATCTATTTATTTATGTCAGCCACTGATATGCTTAGACTGAATATGCATAACTACACACGGATCGATGCACAAAGTTGTGAGTCAAGACTCTCTGTTTACCATTTTTGAATTCAGTGTTTACCACAGGCGGAGAGTTTATTGGAGGTGGTCAAGCCTGAGTCAGCTTCAAACAGCGATGAACAAACCAACTAATGACTATTTTTTGTTTAGGCACTAATTAGCTATGTGTTCAAGGTTGTTGTCTGGGAAGAAACATCCTTAGTAGCTTGTTGCTCTCCCCCATGCTTCACTGTAGGAGGGTGTTGTCCAGTTGTAGGCGGTGGATACAGTAGCATTTGGCGTTTCAGGGCAAAGAGTTCAGTTCTGTCTAACCACACAAGAGTACTTTTTTCCCACAATGGTTTGAGTTGACAGTGATATTCACAGAGTATTAAATGTAGATATTATTGTTTTGTTTGCTAAAAAATAGTCCTAATATTGTCATCATTGGATAATTAGAGATGTAGCAAAAGCTACACTGGAAAATCTGCATCTGAAACAACCAGCAAATATTATGATTTATTTTAGGGTCTACAATTTCCTAATAATTTTCCAGATATTTCCTGGCAAGACCTATGTAATTTGGTACTAATTTTAGGGAAAACAGAGTTGAATAAAGTTTCCAATAATAAATTGTATGATAGGGGTTTAGGTGGACATGTTTCAAGGTAAATCTATTTCCCTATAATTACAATATCATAATTATTTCCAGGAAATGTCCTTGGAAATTATTAGGAAAGAACAGACCTGTAAATAAATATTTTAATTGCTCTATAATTCAGTGTTTTTTTTTTCATAAAAACCCATTGGGCCCCAGGTACTTGCAGTTTTACAGACTTCCCATTGTGCTTCATTAAAACACTGGAACCTTTTCCTGTGTGACCACTGACTGAACTGCAGGGCAACACAAACAAACAGCAGTCAGCAGTTTTAATGAAGCTATCAGCACTGACAGCAACTGAAACAAGCTGACATACTTTGTTACACCAAAAAGGGACTTTTGTCTCTCTCGGTGCATCATGTGTCTTCAGAACCAGATCTGCTGAAAGATCAGATCCTCTTTATTTAATGAATCTGATAAGGATCAAGAGTTAACAAAACTCAACTGGGACAGCCCTAAATTAAATGTCGTCAAATGTAGTCAAATTCTAATTAAGGCTCCAGTGCAGCAGAATGTAGAAAATGTGAATGGGTCTGAATATATCTGAATCCTCTGTATGCCTGTATGGTAGAAGATTAAAGTGCACGAAACAAATAAAAATCCAATCCCACGCCCAGCTGCTTGACAGCAAGCTTCCTGTACCTTCATCACAGAGCTGTCAGTTTTATCTGTATGTTCCCGTATCCCCACGGCTCACAAACCTAGCTGAGCCGCATGCTTCCACAGACACGATTATCACGAGTACATGCTGACATAAACCAGTGTTCCCTGACTCCCGGAAATGAACTGAAGAGTATTTTGTGACATGTTTCCTGAAATTATAACGGGCACTGATTCCTATGGCAAAGCTGTTTCCTCAAATTCTTTTCTGCTTGAAACATACATGACCAATCCGTTAAAGTGTCACAGATTTACTCCTTTTTTTAGGTCAAGTTCAATCTACTGCAGCTAATTTGAAATTCACACATCATTTCTAATACAACTGCCAGGGATAACAAAGAAACCCAAGATGAGAAGAATTGAATCTGACAGTTTTGAACGCCGTGTTTTTGAAGGATTATTTTGAGGCAGTTGGTATCTGATAGACATTAATAAGATATAATGCTTGGTATGAAAATACTCTCCTTTTGCTCAGTGGAAAGACGATGAATCAGAAACTGAGACAAACTTTAAACGATATTGGGTTTCCGGCCAAACTCAGTTTTTTGAGCCTCAGTAGGTGTTTTACCTTTTGACAGGTGGTTAAAATATCTACTTTGGCATCACTGCATGGGTTTGAAGTGCAAAACAGAGAAATGCAATTTTACCTAACTTGCACGATTCTGCCTTGATCCAACCTTGACTCTCTGAGTAATGTGATGGATGTGGCTTAAGCAAATTTAAATTCTGTGTTATGCAAGCACAAATGAAACCAACCCGACTTCATCAGAAAGTTGTATGTCAAGAGAAATATTCCTAACAAGTCTTATGCCGTGTGCAGACACCAGGGATACTTGAAATGTTTTCATTCAAAGAGGAGAGCCTAGCTACATTATTGGACTGTGCAGATTTGTTCCACCGATAGAAACCTTTTCACTGCATGATCAGCTTATTCCACAGAGGCTCCTGTGAAGTATAAAAAAAAATGTCCTCTTCTCTCAGGCACTCCAACTTACCACCTACCTCCAGTCAAGGCTCCCACAGGCAGCAAGAAGAAGAGCGCAAAGCACTGCTTCCTCTGTGGCAAGAAGACTGGCCTGGCCACCAGCTACGAGTGCAGGTACAAATCCCTCCAGTCACTCACACTCACTCAGTCATTCAATCAGTTACTCCGTCTGTCACTCAGTCTTGTCCTTTAAAACCCCCTTTTTGTACAAAGAGGTTTTTTTTTAGTTTATCATTTTGTCTCTCCATTGAATCGCTATCTCTGCTCACTGCTATTAAGCTTATTAGAGTTTCTCCCCACGACATCAGTCTAGATCACTTCTGTCTCCTGGGTCTTTTTTCAGGCGTACACATTGAATCTGATGCAACAGTATGTAACTCTAATCTCTTGACATTGGCCACTTGAAGAGGATGAGTCATTAAAGGATAGAACTCCTTGTTAACCAAAAGGCTGGTAACCTGTGTGATTAAGGTTGCTCACTGATGAAATAAATTACACGTCTATAATAGCGTGTGTTCTCTCCACTATTGGACTGCTGTGAATCGATTAGAGGACATGTGAGGGGATTTTTAGTCAAAGAAAACTTTTCCTCCAGAGAAGTTAAAAAGAGGGAGTCATGTGACTGAGAAGAACAGCCTTATGACTGAGCAGATGATGTTTGCTGATGGAGAAACTGTTGTCATTTTTTGACTGAAAGGGCTTGAGAGGAAGACTAAAAATAAAATATTATGTCCTGATGAGGTGGGTTTTTTGCATACATAGTGAAATGTGTTTATTTAAATCTTTTAGGTGCGGTCACAACTTCTGTGCCACCCACCGCTACGCAGAGACGCATGACTGCACGTATGACTACAAAAGTGCCGGACGGCGATTTCTGCAAGAGACCAACCCTCTTATCAGTGCTCCCAAGCTGCCTAAGATCTAGACCCCACAACCCTCTCCTCTAGACGACGGACAACCTGAAGAATCCACAGGTTTTCAGTGACTGAACCGAAGAGATTTTGCAGAGTAATTTCTAGCAGAGAGAAGGCACCTATTCACCACTGTGCTTTTTTTTATCAGCCAAGTTTGCTTCGAATTCAAATAAACTAGTCTGTTAAGCCAAGTGTGAACAAACAAGAGTTGACTGAATTGGCACAGAACTAATTATCACCTCTTGACAATGTGAAAACGTTTATCCTTTTTATCTGTTACCTTATTCCTTTCCCATTACGTCAAAACAAAACAAACAAAAAAAAAACCTGTGCATGTATGTAGGTAGTTTTGGTTAAATATATCTGCTGCACGTTCAAACATGTCTGTTTTTAGTTTTGTAAGCCTTTTTTTTTTTTAATAGGACCACTGATGACTTTTCATTCGACAAGTCTTTGACAGATGCACTTTAGAACTATCATATTTATACATTTGACTTTCCTTATTGTGACGGGAAAGGATACTTACATTTCTGTGTTTGTCTTATGAAGTGTTTATGTTGTCGTCGTCAAGATTTTTATATTCTGCACCGCTAAACGTCTTTCTTACACGGGCACATACATACCGACATTACTAATGAAATCTTTCTTTAAAAGAGAACAACACACCCGCTTACTGATGAAATACTTAATATTTATTAATGAATACTACTTATTTAAATTCAAGGTTGGTTTTAAAATAGCAAGTATGCAAATGTGTGTAGGTGTGAATGTCAGTTGTAATCCATATGCCTATCAAGTAAACTGTATTGGGATTGGGGGGGCGTGGTTATGGTATTTATGATGTGTCTACAGTACGGTGGTTGCCATAAAAAAAAATCTTTTGTAAGTCTTTTTTATTGCTCAGCTGTTGCAAAAACTTTAAATGCTGTTAAAGTATCTACAGGGGTTTGATCTAATAAAGTTTCTTCTAAGCGTTTAGATCCCACACTTGTCTAAAATCATATTTCCGACCAAATTCGATTTGTAAGGAAACGCCGAGTTCAGCCTCTTCTACTTGGTCCTGCTGCCATTTCCTGTCATTTCTTTGCAGTCTCCCTCAAGTCCTGCTGATGTGCTCCCTCATTATTTGTGACATTGAATGTTTGACCTTTCCTGCCGCTCACCATTAATAGTTATCATCGCACTGCTGTGAAGTAGATGAGACGCCGTTTCCGTTTGGTATCACTGACTCATTCTTCTCACATTGAGTACGCAGCGCTCCTGACTCAGACCCTCGGCTAGTTCCTTAGCAACAAGCAGGAATTCTTTGAACCTGTTGAATATTAGTCTCCACCCCCTCCCACTCAACCCCCCACCCCCATATGCCCTATACGCACCTATAATTCTCGTCAAAGTTGTGACAAATATAGTTAAGGGGGCTGCCTCAGGATTAGCCTTTGCTCTTACCAGCCTGCTATCTTGCTAATTTGACACTTAGCTGATTGTGCACCACAAATGCTACAACACGTTAACACCCTTAATTAGCAAACATCTCTAACTGAAACATGAGCCGATGTGTGAACTGGTAATTTGCTGCAGGACTATACTGTTTGTGTATACATGACAAATAGTAAGATGTTACTAAAACTAAAGTTCCGTTGGAAATATGATATTATGTATGATTTCAAATAATTCAGATTTCAGATCTTTTGATGTGTCTGATCCCATTGGATCCTCTGCCGCTTGCTCTACATTTTTAAATGCAATGTCTGCACATTTATATTTTTGTCAGTGAGAGCACTTCAAAGCTGTAATTTGTTTACGTATATACATGTAAAACACAAGCTGATCCTGAAAAATGGAGCAGATAATGTGGCAATCAGAGAATTCAAAGACACTGTAATCAAAAACACAAATGTCGTCCTCTCTTTGCTGGTGAGTCACTGAGTTGAGAGGTTCAAATAATAAGTGGGGGCATTGCTTATTATTCACTCTGCTTTCATTGTGGATGCTGCTCCTGTGCTACAGACAAACCCTGACCTGAGTCACGTCTTGGTGTTTTTATCCACACTCTCCTCCTTCATGTTGACTGGCTTGATCCAGGATAATTGGGCTGTGTAGCATATACAGCTGAAACACTGCTTACTCTCTCTTGACGGATAAATGAATAGAAGCATCTTTATACAGGCATCTCAAGATGAATTTTAGAAAAATACATCGCAGATTTTTTCTTAGAACTCCTCCATACAGCAGGAGGGAACATATTTTATCATGCAAAGTGTGTCACTGTTTCAAATGTTATACTTGACACTATCCACAACACAAGATATGAATTTCAGTTTTAAAATACATAATAACCTGTCGAAACTAAAGCCATTTTTTTTTTTATTGTGGAGATAGTGGAGCCAGACTGTGACCATGACTTAGCACCAGTCCTGCATTGGCCATCACATAAACCAATTCTTTTCACTTCAGCATGTCTGATACTATGTTTTATGATGTAATTTTCTTTCAGCAAGTTGAAGTGGAGATAAAAGGTTGTTTCATGTTGTGTTTATTTATTGGGTGTGTACTCATATTCCCATTTGCTTTGTGTCTTATGTCATTCACTTGTCTCTTTCAAATAGGGCAATGTGCTCCCAACACTACAGGGACATATTTTAGATGATATACTGTAATGTTTGGCACAAACATACTTTAACCTTCACTCAGTATTAAGTTTGCTGTCAGAGATTGTTTTATCTACTATGCATTTAAAAAGCGTGTGTGATATATAGGCTGTGTAACTCCTGATGGTTAACACTGCTGCCTGAGTCAGTGGCCTTAAGAACGACTGAGCCAAAATAGTAGCGACTGTTTGACTTGCTGCATTGCCCCAAGCAGAAAAACACTGAACCCACTCATTTCTGTAGCCCCCCTCCCCCTCGAAGTAAAAACTGGTGTCAGACTGGCATTCAAACTGTTCGCATCCACTCTCCTGGGAGCGCTACTGTACTCCTGAAGGGAGTTACATAATGAAGTCCTCTGTAGCTCTGGTGGACCTTTGTCAAATCTGACAGGTGAAGTGACATCACGCAGGTATCAGTTTAGCCTGGGACACTCCAAATTTTCAACAAAGCCTATCTGTCAAAAACTGGGACATGAAGTTTAAAAGATATGGGCCTGGGAATGGGCATTATGGGAGCTGTAGGAAACTGTGTTCTTGGAGCCCTGTCTGATTTTAAAGGCTAAAAGTCATGCATCATCAAATTTGACATTTCTTTCTTTTGTTTCTCTCTCTCTCTCTTGCGAGTCCTCCCAACTCCATGAAAGTGCATCACTACATTGCTGGAGTGTACTACCAAGACTGGGTTCTTTTCATTTCCATACCATAGTGTACCTTCTGGGATATGTACAGGTTTTTGTCTGAGTGTTT
Source organism: Trachurus japonicus (assembly GCF_045865225.1). Lineage (NCBI taxonomy): Eukaryota > Metazoa > Chordata > Actinopteri > Carangiformes > Carangidae > Trachurus > Trachurus japonicus. The sequence continues at coordinate 17,306,830 of NC_140921.1, read as the reverse complement.
GATTTGGTTTTCTTCAGTTGTTTCTTCAGTTCAGTTGAACAGTCTTCACTGCTCCTGTGCACTGTATCGCATATACACACCACCCGAATGCCTTTTTTTTTTCTTTTAGGATTATTCAGCTTGCCTCTCGGAGCTCATGCCAAGAGCTGCAAGTCTATATTTTGCTCAGACTGAAAAACAATGCTGCTCCTTTCTTGTTCTAAACTTGGCTTTTGGATGGTGAAATCCAGCTCAGAGAGGGTAGCAGTGAACATATTTCATACTGAAATGTCCACAGGGCAGGAAAGAAGTGATCTCAGATATAAAAAATGAAAGGCTGTTGACTGCCCATTTAATAGTAATTCATTGGATCAGTTAAACTGAACGGTTTCTAAAATTCATTACCCACCCCTCATCTTTTGTTCGCATTCAGACTGTGGTTTATACTGTAGTGTCTGAATTGGCATCTGCAATCCTTGACAGACTGAAACAGATGAAACAAAACACACTCACTCATGCCTTGGCATGCAATGACATAATGGTCACAATTGGAAATCAACAAATACACATCAAGTAAACCTAAACAGGGCCGACAGACATTAAAATTCGACACAACTGTGATACTAAAAAAGTGGTAATGGTCCAAGTGTTAAGGTGTGTGCACTCTTTGCTGTGAAAATGCATCGAGTGCCATGACATAAGAACATCAGCAGTGCTGAGTCATACTGTTATGAGCCGAGGTATCGCCGAGCAGGAATCAAAACCTAAAAATGATCAGGAACAACCAGCTTGACAGGTTCAGTGTGCAGGGTATATGTATGAAAGCATCCCAGTGCACACCAAGAAAAATCTTAACACTCTGAAAACGTATTTGAACCGTTTACCACCTCATCTCCTTCTACTTTCCCCCTCTCGCTCTCTCTGCTTCCTTCTGTTTTAAAAACCTTGTCTCGTTCACTTAATGGGACCTGGTATGTCAATCATGTAGTTGTCCCATAACAAACACAGAAATGTGATATGTTTGCTGGCCAGGTCGGTGTTGGGTTGGGAGTGGTGTAAATGGCTTCATGGGATCACCTCTTTCTCGCCGCTGTTCCCCTCTTTCTAAAAAGTAAGATTTGGATTCCTAACGCCCTGTAAAATATGGTAAAAAGACAGTTTGGTTATCATCACGACAGATGCCTGCCGCTCTGCATGCCATGTCGTAATCCCTCCATGCCGTGCAGCAAGACAGCCTCTATCTCTCTGACGCAGGGACACATGCATGACAATTTGGCAGACTCGTTTCTGAGGTGCCCACTTTGTCCAGACAGAGCACAGAGGCTCCGTTGTCCCACCCCAAGGACAGAGTGGCGGACTGTGCATCAGTAATAAGCCCAAACACAATACCAGGTTTCACAGAGATAGAGCCGAGGCTTTAAGTCAACAGAGGAATACATTCCCTCGTTTAATAGGAGAGCCTCTCCCAGCATACTGCACTGAGAGAGCAGGAGGTGTGGAGTTACAGTGATTCACTCCAGCTTGGATTGTCATACAGACAACTACCATTCATGAACTTGTTGAGCAACTCCACTCACCACCCTGCTGCCTTAATGCCTTCATGTTCAAACCTTGGATGTATTTCATTACGGAAAAACTAACTGTGTCTCTGCATCGATTCAGACATGACTTGTTTTCTAAAGCAGAAACCAAATCTTGAGCACAACCTGAGAACAAGCTGGTTCCCCAATATCAAAACTACACACAATTTGATCCAAAAGTGTTTGTTGAAAACCACATTAAAACATGACTACTAGCTGTGGTGAGTTAAAGATAAGCTAGCAACTTGTTAGCCTGTCTTCGCGCAAATACTGGAAACATGGGGAAACAGGCAGGGGTGAGGTTTGGGTGGACTAGGGGGATTCTGTTATCGTTGTGCAGAATCTGCCCAGTTGTTCTCATCAAATCAAATCTTCATCTATAAAGCACTTTTCATACAAATGGTCAGCACAAAGTGCTTTACATGGTAAAAGCAATGCAAACCCTGCTTTTAAGAATATCAAAATTCCCTGCAGCCCCCAGGCCACTGCATTGACGGGGGCCATAATATAAAAAGGGTGCCTCACCATGGGTAGGTGTTTTTACCTTAGGTAAGAGGCTGGTGCCAGAAGACCTCAGGGCCTGCGAGGGTTCGTTAAGGTACGTAAGAGCAATTCTGAAAGATAAGAAGGCTAAAAGCCACTAACACATATAAAAACCATTAAAAGAACCTTGAAATCATGTCTGAAACACACAGGGAGTCAATACAGTGATTTTAAAACTGGAGTAATGTGGGCCCGCCTTCTGGTCTTGTCAGCACATGTGCAGCTGAGTTCTGCAAAAGTTGTAGGCTTGAGAGGCTTTTTTTTTTTTTTGGAAGACTATACTGTAAAGCAGAGTGTTACAGTTATCAATACCACTAGAGATAAAAGTCATATTGATCACATAACATTGTGTGCAGCTCATAGACGGTGCAGCTATAACAGCCTACACAGGATCATCCCTATGTTCCCCGGGTCCTATGTTCCCCACTTTGTATGGGGCAGGGGAACATAGAACCCTTTTTCTAAAAAAAAGGTCCTATGTTCCCCTCTGTGTCCAGACCGGGGAACATAGGACCCTTTTTTAGAAAAAGGGTCCTATGTTCCCCGCTTTTCCCCAAAAGGACCCGGGGAACATGCAATTTTTGGTCCCATACCTGGAAGTGGAGTTGTGACTTGGCATATTTTTGCCTATTTTTGAGTGAGAAGTTGAGTTGTGACTTTGAGTGAGAAGTGGAATTGTCCCAATGGTTGGGTTTAGGCAATGAAGAAAGGAGTTGGTTAAGTTTAGTAAAAAGACCAGGTAGAGGTTAACCTAACCCTAGCTATACATCCAGCAACATTGGCATCCATCTGCAGCTCCCTTGTTCACCTGGCAAAGGTAAACCACATACTTGTTTTATCTCAGTTTTCTCCACCATCTCCAAAGAGCTATGCTTTGCTCTCTTACAGTACCCTCTATATGCTACACCACAATATTATCTTAAGTTAGCCTGTTGTGTTGATTGTGTGGGAGAAGTAGGGTGTGGGCTAGTTGGTGAGGTTTCCTCCATGTGCCCACTGCTGATAATAGCTGTGACACAAGGAAACAGTTCAGTTGTGGCAAAGAAAAATAAAATAGCTTATAACTTATGTGCCATGATTAGGCTATTATCCTAGGTAAGGTTAGTTCAATTTTCCACACTACTTTCATCACCACCATCTTCATCATCATCATCATCATCATCATCGTCATCATCACTAGTGTAATCATCACCACCATCTTCATCCTCGGTGCGTCCGCGTGCGCCGTCGCCTGTCCTTTAAATTGATTTTTTTTTTCTCCCTAGGATTTTTTTTTTTTTTTTTTTGCTCCATCTTAACGCGGAAGTCGGTGACGCACCACCACACTCAGCTGCTCAGCCGTGACAATGAAATAAACATCGTCGGCAGTCGGTGCCAAACGCAGCGGTGAGTGAGTGTCTAGTGTGTGTGTGTGTGTGTGTGTGTTGTTTTTTTCCCCCCCTCCTGTGTGTCAGTAGGAATATGGAGCAACATTTGGTCCAGTGCAGCTATGCGTCCGTCCGCACCGAGGCTCCCGACTGTCCGCGGCGCCTCGCGCTTTATTGAAGCTATTAAACCCAACCGGACTGACTGACGGACCGAGCTGAGCTGAGCTGACTGACTGACTGACTGACTGACTGACTGAGCGTCTGGACTGTGCTCGGATGTGATAGTGTGAACAATTTGTTTGTTTTTTATTTTTTATTTTTTCACCTCCCCGCTGTAGAAGCCGACAGTCTGTCCCCTGCCTGGCGACGGTGACCGTAGGCTGTTGTGATTAAGGTAAGGAAATTCAGTTTTTTTTTGTTTTTTTTATGCGAGCGGCTGGTGCACTCTGCAGCAAAAGAAAAAAAACGCATTTGTATCAGCTGAAAAAAAAAACTGTATCCCCTCGGGCTTTCTCCTGGAGACGTCATGTAAGATCTTGTATGTTGTTTCCTCCCTGACACCCTGCTGTGATGGGACACCGGGGTCATGAAGATACTGTAATCCCAGCCTGGTGGATATTTGACTATTTCCTCTTTTTTTTTTCATCCCGTCGCTCCACTCGGTTGTTTTTTTTTTCTATTCTACAAATGAACATGTCACAGTGCGAGATCAAGCAGTCGCCTTCTAGTTTATCATAGCGGATCAATTTTGATTGGGATGTTGATTGTCGAATTTGCATGATGGGAGTACAGATAGGGCTTGTTTTGTCTCATGGAGCGTTTGCCCCTGTGTATTGACTTCAGCTCTGAGGCGCACTGTCCGGCTGGATCCTCAAAGCCATAATGAAGCCATGGGAGCAGCCTGCATAGCTCCACTGCTTCTATACAGTCAAAAAGCAGCACGAACATACATAGCTTCAGCTGAGCATCATTAAAATGTTGCAGTCTGATAAATAACAAGCTTTATGTGTTGATTGTTACACTGGCTCTCAAATTACACAGTAGGATCAGCTTTCCTCATAACCTTCCACTCCTGCCCTGTGTTGTCTGTGCCATATACACCTGCTGCAGTGCATGTATATTGCATTTGCAGTTTGTTTTAAAACGTCTCAAAGATGCAAAGCGCTTGTGTGTGCTTGAAAAGCTTTCAGTGCTCATTTCCTCTTGGCATTTAAGTGGAAGGTAAACCTAGCACTCCTCATTCCAAGGCAAGCAGCTCCTGGCCTCAAGTCAAAAACCGATTCTTTATTATAATAATTAAAAAAAAACATCCTTGTCATGATGGAGGCTTCACCAAGGTGCCCGTGCAGCCATTGTCGGAGCAAGATGATGAACCAGCTGCTTCTGTCTGCGCGTGTTACATCACTGTAGCCTTTAGTTATGTCTCAGCCTGTGTTGTGGAATAGTGAGTGCTTGTTGTGATAAGACAACTCATTGTACCATTGGTATCTGTGGAGAGTGCATGCATAAACTTGCAGATAACACAATGGTTATGCTCTGTGTTGAACTGCTGTGTAACTAATCCTGCCTCCTCACATGCGATTACTGCATATAGTTTCTTTCTTTTCCACACACAAACACACTTTAAGCTTCTGACAGTGTGTTTGAGCAATAGTGACGAGCGATGGCCTCTTTTGTAGCCAAGCAGCTGGGGCTCTAATCTTGGTTTCATACTTGAGCTGAACAAAAGAAAATATCTTGGCTTTGAAAAAAAAGAAAAGTAATTGTGAATATTTTTAATCTACTGTTGCAGAAAAAATAAGGGCAAAAAAAAACCAAGTCGGCCTTTCATTCATGAGCTGCTTTCAACTTCTTGAATCACAGCAATGATATCAAATGCTCAGGATTGGATTGGTTTTTTGTTCACTGCAAACTGAGGTTTTGTTTTCATCCAAAAGTCTGACTTCAAGAGCATTGACTGCACTTATACCACCGTGTTGTTTTCAGCATGAAGTCCTTTTGATATGATCACATCAAACAATTAAAACAGTCTGCTCATTTCTCTCGGTTTCCTTTTCCCTCATCCTGGTCCTCCTTCATTACTGGCTGACGCTGTGCCCTCTGACAACAAGGGATTCTGCCGGGATCCACAAGCGTCGTGCCGTTATAAAAAAAACCTCATTTATTCCAGCTGCCTCAACTGTCAACAGACTCTGAAGTTGTCAGGCATCCTGACGGAACTGGCTATGGGGAGAAATGAGAAAGTAAAGCCATAATAATGGTTCCAAACAGGAGGAAGAGGGCGACTGAGACCGAGTCTGTTAAGCTGCTATGGCTGCAAGTGAAGGAGCCTGCAGTCTTAATAGACTCTGCCATTGTGCACTTGCAAATTAACTCATACTTGCTGTCTTCAGAGATAGGTTCCGAGGAAAGTAATTTGAGGGGGGAATGAATGCAATCAAAAGTATCTGAAGGCTGTGATAGTAGCTTTGTGCCAATTAACTACCGTCATTGTTTGACACAATTGGTGGCGATGGTGAAATGTGCCTGCTGCAGTATTTTAAAAAAAATATGGAGAAGAGGATGGGTTTGACAGCACCTATTGTACGAATCCATAGTGTTTTCAATCAAATTTAATTTAACAAGAGCCTGAACCAGTTGGGCTTGCAGAGGGGTTTCAGGGAAAAAGGCTTTTAGCTCTGCTTTAGTCCACATCTTTGTCTGAGCACATTAGTTTGAATCAACTCTACAACAGCTGTTCTTACTAATCACATTCGGCAAGTTTGAAAGGGCACACAGCTGAAAAATGACATTTTTATGTGCTGACTAATTTTGCAAAGCCAACCTGACTGATTCTTTTTTTTTTCCATTTTGTAGATGGTATTTTCTCCACTGACTGTTTGATCTATAAAATGTCAGGCAGCAGTGAAAAATGCCCATCATGTTTTTCCTGAGCCCGGCTTGATGTATTCAAATGTCTTGTTTTATCTGACAGTCATCAAACCTGAAGATGTCAAATTTACTATCATAGCAGATGAAGAAGAAAAGACAAGACATTATATATATACGAAGATGTAAGAACTTAATCAGTTGTCAGTTTCATATCAAGTCTCTTTCTCTCTCTCCAATGCACACACACACTTCCTTTTTTAGAGCATTTCCCGTACATGAACTCAGCGTTTTGAAGGATGTGATGATTTTGTAGTTAACCACATCACATGTGACCAGCATTTTCTAATTCCTAACCTATTCCAATTTCTATTTTGAAATGTCAACTTGTTACAAAATGGCACCTGCAGACGTGATTCTGTGACTCACACACACTGCATCTCTGTTTTAGCCGCTTACTCCTGTGTTTGGTGGTTAATCCTGGAAAAAAAGTATTGATTGCGTCCTGCAAGGAGAGACAGGGAATGGACCGGGCCAACATGAAATCAGCCGTCATACGTATCCTGTTCCGTTTTACAGGAGAATGTGCGTGTAGTTTTCTGGATGTGGGGTTTTCCTGGTCTCCTGTGACTGTAAGAAAGCTGGAGTAGTATCAGCTATAATGTCTGTCACTAGACTTGCAGCACAGCACGTTTTTACTTTTTAAATTGATCTTCTCCTGAATGGATTAAAAGTATATTAACGATATCACCGCCATATGGCTGCAGCAGCAAATGTACCACAAATTGTCCAGTGTTGTGTAGACTTTGTGCAGCCTCCCCCGTATGGTCTTTACCACCTGATCCTGGATTGTTATTGGATGGATATGTCCCCTGCTAGTCCTGTTGTACCAGCATCTGGCTGGACTTTAATGTAATAACATAATGAAGGCATCATACTGTGTCATTGCTCTTTGCCTTCTCTTCACTAACTCAGTCCCGACCTGCCCTGCTCCTGTGTCCCACTGAGTCCGGTCCTCATCCTTAGGGAATAAGAGTATTGATCCAATCTAATGACTTCCTCTTATGGATGATGTCATACTCCCTTGTGAATTAAACGCTGCTGCAGTAATCCTAATGGCAGCAGTTTAAAAAAAAGCATAGGTGATGGAACAACAGGACAGTGTTTATATTGATGTTTCTTATGGACCTTAAGCAGCGCTCTTCCCTCACACTTTTTACTCTGTGTGTTTGTGTGTAGTTGCCTATGTGTATGTTGCACGGATGCAATGAAATTATAATGTAGGGGATGAAGGGGGAAGGGGGCGCTCTCGACAGCTGCTATATATCAACCGTGCAGAGGTGCTGGCTCAGCTGAAGCGACTGTGGGATGGCTCTGCAGCAGGTAGCAGGCTGTGGTTGATGATGTCATTAGCACTTTCACCATCTTCCAAGGTTTCTGTCTGTGTGTCCAGCGAACCAAGAACAAAGAGTGTGGAGGAAGGAGCCACAATAATAAAATACTTTGTGTTAATGTGGACTGGACACGGCACACATTTGAGCCAGTGAAATGATTTACTCTTGCTGCTAACTAAAAGTAATGTCCTGCAGTAAAATTCTTCCTTTGTGCAGGTTTTAATGCTCAGTTTTTGTGGAAGCTGTTTCAGATGTGACCGTGTGATGTTTTATTTTAGATACTGCAGCTGACTTTGTGTTTTTTTGTAATGGTTGGTCCAGAAGCTCGCCTCACACAGATGTAACAAAACAACTAAGTCCTGTCATGCTGCAGATTTGAAGCAGTTTAAATGAGGCTGCATTGAGTGTGGAGGGTGGTGTTTGTTTTCTTAGAGAGCAAAAGTGTAAAGAATGGATTAAACTGTGAGTTTTTTGGCTGACCAAGAATTTACTATCACAGTCAGAACCAAACATTACTATCATAGACTAACCACATCAGTTCTGGATATTATAGTTTACACTACATAAAAAATACCCATCCATGACCAGCACATACACTGTTCTGTATTTTCCTCACTGTGTGAAAACCTTATTGTGCTCTCAGCATGAAAACTAATGTCAGCAGACCTATAGCCTACTCTGTACTGTACCTTTTGGAAGTTTACACACACAGTAGCTCCAGATAACATTACCCAGGATGGTGTTATGTTTGCACATTAATCAGTCCTCAGCCTAGCTGTCTGTCCGGTAACATTAAAAGTAAAACAAAGCAATATTTTTTCTTTACATTCATAGTAGCCTATACACTTCATCTTATGTCCCCATGAAGTACATAACCAAGACTCATTTACAGAGGTCTCATTTTAAAAACGAGTCAGGTGGAAACATGAAGAAGTCAGTTACAGACAGTCTTTTTATCAAGCTCATTAAGCTCACGTTACTTTCATTAGCTTGATAGCTTAGCTGCAGCTGATAAATTATGCTAACAGCTTGCAAATGATCAATTAAGTTAAGATCTAGAGACCCTAAAGGCCACAGCATAAGATTCATATCATTTTCATATTTAAAAAAAACAATTTAATGACCCGCCATCTGTCTGCATGTGATTGGCGGCCTGACTGTGGACTCAGTACTTGCAGATCAACAGTGTTGACAGCTGCTTGAAGCAGCAGTAGCTTTTTGCATGATCATGCGACTGTGGAAATGAGAATGAAAAATGTCTTTAGGTTCCACTTTAAGAGCAACAGCTCTGTGTATTTTATTCATCTGGATGTCGTTGTGTTTGTCAATAGTAGGCTATACCCAGTTACTCACATTAATGCAAGCTGTTAACATGACTTTGAATGATTTTTATTTTTTATAGCTTTGGGACTCACCATTATCTTACCATTATTGAATCATAATTTTCAGTGTAATGGACCTTAACTTTGATCCATCCGATTAAGTTTAGGTTGTTTTTTTTTAACTACTGCGGGACACTACACGCCACTTTACATCATCATCAACAACATTTCCTCCATCGTATCACATTTGATTCGATTTTTGAGAGCTAGTCGCCCATCTATTTTCATTAATTTGCTTGTGGTGACAAAAATCATCTTGCAGAAACTTGTCTGATAGGTAATCCATCACAGTGAACATGGTACCCAAATTAATTTTTGTCAAGGCTTCAACGTCATTGATCCACGTGTTGATTTCAGAGGTGTTTTCGTCCTCTGGTGCGTTCATGTGGCGGTGATAGCCTGACAGACATCATGTTCGCATTCACTTTTCTGTCAAGTTGAGAATTTATAAGAATCAAAATCGTTTTGATAGCATCGTATTAAAATATCATCAGAAGCTTCTTTGTGCATCTTCTCATATTAGAAATTGAAACAGTAAATCTTATTCTCTGATGAAGTTTCATTTTTACCATCATGCTCAATAGTGAAAGTAAGTTTCCAGTCTCTCTTGAAAATCCAAACAAGTCTGATATGCTGAACTGATCACCTGTGACCTTTCTGTTACTTTCTGTCTCTCAGACATTATGCACATAATGACTCATCCTGTCAGCATTTCAAGAAAGTTTCTATATTTGCTTCTCAACATGCAGGATCTGTTTTGTTTGGACTAACGGGAGGAAAAACACTGTAATTGAGCCGGGGCAGACAAAAAAAAGTTCAGATGTCATTGCATTTTAATCACCAACTGCTGGGATGTGGCGTTCAACTTTATATTTGGCCTTTTCTTTTAGAATAATGTTACTATTCATATGTAATTTGTTTGAGTGTTTGTAAACAATAAAGTGTGTAGTCAACTGCACAATGAGTGCACGCAGTCATTTCATTATGAATATGACAAGGTGGATGTATGTGTGTGGCTTTTGCACAGCTGTATTGACCTATAGGAGTAGGATGGGGTACATTATTTCTTTTCCTTGACGACCTTAAATCGTCCAGGGCGAGATTATGGGATTGCTATTATGTTGGGTTTGGGGTTAAGAAATCGACATGACACCTGCTGTATGTGACCTCATTAGGAGCTGATGCAGACATTTATTTATTTTTACATTTCCAGCTAAACTGTTTGCCCAACAGCTTTGTATTTGTATTTGCATTATTACATGGTGAGACGTGTCTTTACTGTCTCAGCAGACATGTGTTTTTGTTTTTTGTCAGGTTGTACAGACTCAAGGGTGGGTGATTTTTGAGGCACGGAAGTCTGATTATCCCAATTACACAGAGATGAGGAGTGCAAGAGGAGCACGCTGGGTCTAAGCAACCTGACATCTTTATTTGTCCTGTTATTTGTCCTGTTACCTTGGAAATGCTGTGATGGAAAAGGAGGAGAATGAGGGTCTAAATCAAGACACGTCTCGATGTATCAGTGGCTGCGTGATGAATAACCCACTCTCCTTATGTGCGCCATATTTCTCAACATCAGTATCTGATCCTGGAGATACTGAAAATGTATCATCTTTTTCTCTCTTTTCACATGGCATCTAGACGTGTGAAAAAATGCCTTATTTGTTTCCTTTTTTATGTTCACCATCCAAATACAAAGGAAACTGAGCTGAAACAATTAGTAGATTCATTAGCGATTCAGTTCACAGAAGGTTAATTTAGAGGATGGCAACTATTTTGATAATCATGTAACTTTTCCTTGTTCTCTGGTTCCAGTCTCGCAGATCTGAGGATTTCATGCACTGACATGTTGGCTGTGATAGTGACTGAATATCTTGTTGTTTGGATAAAACCAGCTCTCACTGAGGTGATTTACCTATTTATTTCTCACATGTTACACATAAAATAGTTCATAAGTTAATATAGAAAATAATCAGTAGAACAATTGTTAACACAATCCCTCCTCCTATTTTCGTGCGTACCTCTTTCCAAATGACTTTGAGGAAATATTTTTCGTTTTTATTAGATAGAGAAGAATAGGGAGTTGACAGGAAATGATTGGAGGGGGAGTGGATAACATGGAACAAAGGTCTCCGGCTGGATTTGAAGCCAGAACATTGCTATTACATGATCTGTCTTTAAACCCTTAGGCCACGAGGATGGACTGAAACTTCTTTCTAACAAAGAAACAGTCCCCATGGAATCGCTTTAATACCACCAGACATAATGAGAAAATATATCTCTTGATGTTTTTATGTAATATGGGTGAATTGACCCTTTAAGATTAAGACTGATTCTCTTTCCACTGGTTGTAATATTAAGTTTTGGGGAATTAGATTTAGTGTCTGTATTAGTCAGTTTATGTTGGGGAGTGTGTTTGCTGCTGAACTGCTGTGTAAATAAATGGCTGCTGGAGGCCAGTTGTCCAACTCTCCGCCCCACTGTCGTACCGCTACCAGTGCTTTTTGTTGCTGGCGGCCACTGAGTCGACCATCAGCCAGACAAGCAGCCTCTCAAGCTGCCTCTCAGTGTGTGGTTTCCTGAGTACACGCACCAAGCACACACACACACAGACACACACAGACACACACACTTGCACACACTCACGGTCATGTAGCATGGTGGAGGGTTGTTACTGCCTGCCGGTGCACAACTCAGAGTCAGGTTATTCTGCTACACAGAGAGAAGATAAACACTTGCCCGAGGGGCGGAGTGGTCATTGTGCTGAGAAGCACACGCTCATGAGTATGAGGCCTGTGTTTACTGGCAGGCTCAGAACAGTGGTTACAAAGAAAATGCTTTCACTTTCTGTGTCGGTGGCGAGTCAAGTTTTCATTTCCTCATACAAGTTGCCATTTTTTCCCCTCGGTCTGAACATTATTGGTTGACAACGCGCAGAATGCAGATGCACAGTACAATTCCCTGTCAGCGTCAGCGTCAGCAGCAGCAGCAGCAGTATTCGTCGTTGTCTGTTGTCAGTAGCTTTGAGGCTGTCAGCCTTGAATATACTAAACAGCTGTAGCTGCCTGGAGAAATGCGAGCTGCATCCTGTTTTAAGCAGGGTTCTTCTCTCTTTCTCTCTCTTTTTTTTCAACATTATTAATTACAGGAACACAGTGGGTGAAATTCCTATGAAATGATCATCTCATATAACAGCAAGTAGGCCTACAAGGAAATGTGGAAACTCTTTAGTAACACGTTAGGTATGAAATCAGCAGGGTGACTGGTCTCTGTAGATTTCCACCCCAATTAACAAACTCAAACTCCCACAGTTGCCAAAATGAATCAGCATGATTTATCTTATCATAACCTTTCATTGCTTTATCTTTCTTTTTACCAAGCTTATTTGTGTTTCTATGTTAACATGGTGCGACTGTAGAGGGGTGTCCACAGTGGCTTTTCTGCTGCATGGCGAGTTTATCCCATTAAAGATGCCTTGTTAGGCCACAGTGGAATACTAAATCAACAGCACATTCTCTAGATAGATCTGATCTGATATCTATAATATTTCAGTGTGTTTATCCACCTACGTTTCCATGGTTTCAGTAGCCGCGGTAAATGCATGGATTCCCCCCCCCCCCCCCAAAGAAAATCTGTAAAACGCATGGATCATCACAGCAGCTTTTAACAGTGGATATCACACAAATTGACATCTGTGTTAAAAGCCAGCGTTAATAGATCCATGCGTTTACCGCAACTATGACAACGCCTGAAAACCATGGAAACGTAAACGTAAAATTCCACCAAACCGGCAAACCGGAAGCCAGTTTTGACCATAGATGACGTTCGGAAACTTGTGGATAAGTGTCTGGCCTCATCTTTCACTCATACATTGCTGATTCATGTGCTTATCCATAAAGAAACTGTGATTCAGTTGTTTAGTTTTTGGTTTCAGTAGCAGTTGCATATGAGTGGGCAGCCCCTAATGATTTACCAGACTGAAGCATTTCAGCTGTAGACACAAACATGGGTTAAAAAAAACAACACATCCAGGAAGCAAAGAAAAAACACTGCAAGTACGTCAAAATGTTAAAGTTTAGCAAGAATTCGTGAAACTGCTGGTTGGCCAAGTCCAAGAAAAGTTGCACTTCACCTGCTGAGTGCGTCATTCAGCTTTTTGGCAGTGCCTTATTAAAGTTAAGAGCAGGTTTTCTCACAACTTTATCACCAGTGTCCAATGTGGCATGAAGCACAAGGCCACATCAGCTGAGAGCCATTGTTGTTCCTAAAGAAGTGTCCCTGTACAGAGGTCTTTAGGTAGTTTTCCGTCTTGCTGTCGGAGTACCGAAAAGTTTGCTGGTGACATCTTTCTTTACACAGGAAATGTACGTCTTCACTGCACCTGTTAATGCAATCAAGTGTAACTTGATCAGGATTTCAGCTTGGCCAAATTCCCAAAATGTAAACGTGGATCTCTGCTTGTGCAAACAAATCATCAAGCTTCATGGTGGTGCTTTTGATAGCAGATAGATGAATAAATCCTACAACTACAGACTTGCATTGCATTTTTATTTTTGTGAAAAGATATGACTTTGATTCAGACATCTGCAAAATGAAAACAAGGTCTCTTATTTTGCCTGTGTATAATAAGACTTGAGGGCACTAGCTTCCTCTGTTCATGTTCTACTTCCCCTTCACTGTGTGGTAGCAGTAGAGGCTGTAGCACAGTGGATGTGTGTTTTGTGGAGGGAGTCTAAGTTACTTTTTTTTTTTTTTTTTTTTTTTTTACAATTTCAGTTCCTTTCTCTGCTTTGTGGAGTTTTGATGTGTTTGCACTTTTCTCAGTGCTTTTTGCTCCATTTCATTCTGCTCTTCAATTGAGATCAGCACCTTCTGTTTACTCTGTCCCACTCCTTCTCTTATCTTCCCATCACGCATGAAGGATTTCAACAGGATCTTGTCAAAAACTCCTATCAGGTTCTTTTGAATCTGCCAACCGTTGATATGTTATTTTTCCCTTTTACTTACTGGTATTTACCGGTTCTTACTGGCAGCTTGGGAGGTTAGGCACAGAGATAAGGATGATTTTACTCCCAGGCAAATCACTTACACAAGTCCTTCCCTCTTTGATTTGCCTTCCTACTCTTGCTGCATTATAACCACACAATCTCATGTCAGCACCATGTTGTTTGGATATATAGCTGTAATGGTTTGGTCTAGTAATTAATTGAATCTGAAAAAAAGCTTTGATTAACACAAAAACATAATTTCTGAATCTCTAATCAGTTTTACCGGGATGACAACACAGAAGCAGCGGCTTTGAGTGGCTGTCTAATGTTCACAAAAATAGACAAGTACATTTCCAGTTCGGCCTTTGGGTAAAGTACTTAGGGAATTAACATTCATTAACTACAGGCTACAGCTGATATAATCTGCTGCTGGCAAAGTTAGTCATTTCAACTGGTGAAACTTTTATAACTGGCAAGGCCTGTCTGAATATTTTATACAGCACTCTTGGTTAATAAAAATATATTAAAGAACAGAAGAAGAGGTTTGTTTGAATTTTAGTGACTCAGGGTGATTTTTGTTTTTATACCTGGAACCAAATACATAGCTTTCATCAACAGGTAGCTTTGGTGCAAATTCAGTTTGTCTCACTTCCAGTAAAGTAAAGGGTGCTTTAAAATGATCTTGAATTAATGTATCTCCACACTTAACTGGAAAGAGGGGTAAAGAGTTAGACTGGCTCTGTCTGTATAGGTTAAAAATAATTCTTATAGGATTTGTAAAGCTGCTATTCTGTAGCTACTGTAAGTGTATGGATGAGAAGCTGTGGTTTACATGATGATAAAACTTTCTTTGCCAAGCAGCAGCTTCGTCTTGAAGTCTCTGCTGGATGACTGGAAGTCACTGTCGAACCATTCCTCTAAGAGCGAGAGGGACCGTCAAAAAGTTTTCAATGCTTTACACATGACAAACTGTCACAAAGTCTGAACTGAATTCTCTGAAATATAATTCTCCTAAACTACTGCTAAAATGAAAGCGTGGAGTAAAAAAAAGAAGTCAGATTTTCAGCCCTTCATTCTGAGAGTGGTTCAGTTTTAGGTTTCTTGGCAGGATTGGATTGATTTCACAGACACATGGTTTCTGAGAAGGGAAAGTAAATAGTTTGATGTCAAAACACTATATACAAAAAAACATTTCTTTTATGGCATGTTGAATTTGGCAACAAGGTGAGAGTCATTTCAAGCCATTTCGACTTGAAACAGAATGAATGAAAGCACTCTTCTCACTGGGCCTGTCGGGAAATGATGGTGTGTTAAGGCTGGGGAAGGGAGTTTGATCAGTTTGTCTCCACGCGTCACATAATGAGTCTCATACGTCACTACGGTGAATCAAGAAGTCACAGAAAGAATTGTGTTGAAATTTAGTATTTAACTGAACTTTGAAAGGCCTGTTCCTGTTCTGGTTATGCTACTGAAAAGAGATGTTTTCTGTGAATTAAGATCCACCCTCCTTTCTTTAATCCACTGAGATTTACAGGAGAGGAACTTTCACAGGGCGCGCGTGTGTGTGTGTGTTCATATCAGCATCTTCTTTATCCCTTTGTGTCTCTGTCTTCACGCCTCCTTGAAAGCCAAGGAAGCGCGTGTGAAAAGTGAAGGTCATTTTCGCAAATGTTGTTTAAGTCCCTGAGACATTTCGTCTGGGGTGTGTAAAAAAGAATCAGCTCCTGTTTTTTTTTTTGTTTTCCCCGAGCAACAAGTCTGTTTATCCCAGATGTCTATTCAGAGCTCATTTCGCCAACCACACAATTAATCACATCCAAACTGGGACTCATTAGCATATAATCAAATAGGACAGCAAACAGAGGCAGTGGGAATGCAGCAAACTTAAATATCATGGAAGCTTTTGATTAATCCAGCATAGTATAGGGTAAATAGGCATGGAGACATTTAGGAGGCAGAGGAGTTAGTCAGATTGCTCTGACGCTGATAAATGATGCAGCTACATTTGAAATGACAATGAGCTGAAAAAAAATAACATTATGATAATTTATTCCCAGTACGATATGAAAAAGCGTTGAAGTAATCACCAGTCTCCCAGGCTCTGGCGGTTTGTGTGTCTGCTTATGTAATTATACAATGTCAGCGATGGTTAAATTATCTAACAGTTAACGCTTGAAATTTAGATTTGTTTAACACTTTATCTTAAACTTGGGAAGAACTGCGGTGCCAGATTTGATGCGTCTCCACTTGTGTGTGCGAGGAAGTGAGCTGCAGCAGGTTTTATCAGAGCGGCCCATCAGGTTTTACTGTCGCTCTGTTAATCTGTGTGTTTATGTGAGACAGAAAGAGAGTGAGTGTGTGAGTTCTGGCAGGGCATTAAGTCCAATCATTGCTGCCAACACAGCTATGGCATCTGTGCCATGATGAAATTAATGCTCCCCCCTTCTTCTCTCTCCCCTGATTCGAACCTTTCAGCTGAGGCACCGGTCCAACATACAGGAATTTGTAGCCTTTTCATTTTTAGAAAGTCCTCTCCCACCATAAAAGGAATTCGGTGACAAGGTGACACGTCCCTGGAGGGAACAGCGATAAAAGCTAGAAATTAAATTTTCAAGCATTAGTCTGCACCTGCCAAATGAACTCTGAATACATTTCTGGGGAAGTCAGATTTCTGAGAAGTGTCTTAATGAGGAACACCACCATAGTCAGCTGTTATTGCACCATCCTCTTTTCCGTTTCCAAATAATTCTCTCTATTGCTGTAATATCAGTTTAAGATAAGTGGAAAAGCAAAATCCTTTCCCCTTCATAACGAGGCTACCCCATGAAGTATTGAACTCCAAATCCAGAATGTAATAGGCTATCTCTTAAACTCAGAATTTTTAAGATCCCATCTGAAATGTGCTGTAAGTCTCTTTTATAACCCGCCCACGGGGAAGACACCTCTTTAAATATAGACTATAGCCGTAGTACAGTAATGTTTGGATTGATTGATACACAGCCTAGTTTTTCTGCCTGGTTGCGCATCAGAACCGGAGAGCGGGCTCCTGGCCATATCTCAGGTCTGATCTGACAGCAGGGACGCAGAGGGGCCTCTTGGTAAACTGAATAACAGCAGAGCGCAGCTGAGCAGAACGCAGCAGAGACAGGACTGTGATTTACCTGGAGCAGGAGCGGGGAGGGGAAGAGAGATGGAGAGACGGGCTGAATTGTCTCTCTGTAAAATAAATGGACTTCAGTGGAATAATAGAAGCTATGATAATATTTTGATGGCCTTGTCTTTGTAGAGAGCCGCTGCTGGGATTAGGTCTTTAAAAATCCACACAGGCGAAGTAAAACCATCAATAACTCATTGTGTTTTAAATACCATTAGCCAAGATTTAATGCATGGAGTTTTTTGCACTTCAAAATTGAATACTTAACGCCTATTTAAAAAAAAAAGATCCCATAAGTCATTATTGCGGCATATTATAACCCATGATTTTGTTTTGTTGTTATGCAACATCTAGTGACTCTAATAATTATGACAGGAGCAGAAAGAGATGTTCAGTAACGTAGTAGCTAAAGATGCTAAAGTACACGCATAAGGGCATTTTGGGTTTCAGACTGAAGTTCAGTTCTCATACAAACTAGCAGATTGTTTTATTTACCATGTAATTATTTAATAACCATGACGACAAAGGTCACAAAATCCAGAAAGTACATATTTGAACCAAAACTACAAGCTTTTCATTACCAAACCAATCGTGTGGCATGTTTATGACAGTAACTCAAGACAACCGAGCTCCAGTGCACCTGCTGCTGTTTCAGCTGATGCTCCCAAGGTTGAAAAAACAACTTATGTAGCTGTTGAAGTTTGTTGAAAATAAAGTTTACGTCATCTGGCCTACATGAAATAAATATTTACACCTCATTAAAGTCTGGTGTAACTGTTTGGCTAAATGACTGCCCGACAAACGGCAAACTTTAGCTTGTTAATATTTCAGCACTATGCATTAGAGAGACGTTTAAATGAGGTTATGTGGAGTGTGGCCGACATAACTGACCTGAAACGCACTAAACTGCTGTTTGATGTTTTTACACTTTACTCCCTGCTGTTACTCTCCAGATATTCAGTTCCTGTCTTCCTGCGTGTACTGTATCCACCCTCTGGTTACTCTCCCATCGCACACTAACACAAACAATTCAACCACGTCTTGTCAAAATCTTATCAGGTTCCTTTTGAGTCAGCCAAGTGTTGATGTGTTATTTTCCCCTCAGCTTAGTGGTATTTAATATTTTTCTTTGCTTCTTTGCCCTGTCAGAAGAAAATTTCCCTCTGGACCGAAATAACGATTGTTTTTCCACAGAATAATCACATACAGATAGAGCTCTGGTTTTTTTTGTTGTTTTTTTTAGCTTGCAGCTGGTCAGGTTCAGGTTGTCTCACTTAAGGTGTAGCTGCTGTGTAGCTAGGTAAATGAGGCCAGTTGAGGTGGCATAAAGGGATGAAACTGTATCCTAGCAACAGATGTACTTAAGTCTTTATGTGACATCATGTCTTAAGTTTCAATGGGACAAGTCAGTTTAGTAAAAGACGTGGGGTTCGCATTTATCGCTGGTGATTACTCCAAACCTGTCTGTCCTCAATCCTAGTATGACAGTTTTCGGAGATGCATCCATTTATCTGACTGACGCTATCGTCCCCTTGACAGCTTAAACTGATCCCTGGAGCTGCTGCCATGGCAACAGGTCAGTGTCCAATTGGTGTCACCGGAGGCCTGTGATTGGTCTGGATTTGTAGTTTTTAATATTGTTGCAGTAAACTCTTGACTGGCAGCCAGCCTGGAGGACATGCACACACGCATACAGACACCGGAAATGGCCTAATCTCACACCTAAGGGACTTTGTGACAGCTTGATTGATATGTATACAATGCCTGTGTGTGTGTGTGTGTGTGTGTGTGTGTGTGTGTGTAGCCTATATGGCCATAGAGTAATACTGCCTGTTTATCCAGCACATCCTTTGGCCCATTAGTGCAACCTCTCAGTCCAACAAAGACCTTGGGCTTGAAACACAATGCCAATTAAGAGCCGAGTGGAGGACTCTGCTGCAGTTGTTGTTCTTTAGATGTCCAGTAATGAGCTGGCTGGTGCAGAGACGAGTCTGTGTTGTGGCCACAGTGATGGATGCAGTTTTTTTTTCCGCCTACAACCGCAAAACTGTATGAAAGAACCACATCCTTGCCAATGCAGTGCACAAAACCATCTTTAGATGTATTAAGATTTCATTTGTTCTTCCCTCTTACCTCACATCGTAGCTCGGGGAATGGATGCCTGCTTTGTAATTAATACAAACATTTGCATCTGAAATACAGCAAGAGCTTAATGATACAGTACCACCATGTGATGATGCCCTCAAGTGGGTAACTTGGTCTCCGTACCCATGCTCATATAACTCATTAGCCACACACACATAGTAGGACTCCTAGTGGTCTCTGCCCATCAAAGTCACCGGTATTGTAACTAACTAGCAGTGACACCACATAAAAGATTTATTATACCTAAAGGGACTATAATCAAGACTGTGTGTTTTAGAGGGCAGGTGTGCCAAAAAAAAGAGGTGGATGGGGACTGATAAAAGCATGGATTTATTATTGATATCAATCTTACAGTGTTTTGCCATGTGCAGCTACAGTTCAGTCATAACAGCCTTTTAAAAATGCTGACTGCCTGGAGGTTTATGTTTGAGCTGAAGATTTGTTGAAAAAGATGAGTCATCTCAGGTGTAGCTATACTCTGTCCTCCACCTTTTTGACCTCTACATACAGATAAATAAATTCTCTTGGATCTTAAAATATGAATCTTTTTTTTCTCTCTGGGAGAGGGAAGTGTGGGTGTAAATCACAGCTCAGAACTGACCGTTAGTCTTTGGAGTGAACTCTCCTTTGTTCACATTTTGGTGGTTTTGACTTAACATTGATACTGTATAAGCTCATTTAAATCAGCTGCACAGAGACGAATCAAAGAGAAAACATCACCAGGCTTCGGAGCAGCCTCAGTGCTCCTCGGTGTAAACTTGCCAACTCTGAACAGCATCCTAGTGAAGGCTGTGGTCAGTGTAGGTTTCCAGTTGGATGGAGACCTTTCAAGGAACAGACGATCAACCGCTCAATGAAGAGAATATTCTAAAGTTTAGTCGATAATAAAACTAACCATTACTTGCGGCCCTGTATACAATTCGGACCACTCCGATGAAAACATTTACATTAAATTATGTTTTGCCACAGAGAGCATAATTAGTTACAGCCAGACATTTGCAACCTGGAGCTTTCACTAAACCTTGTAACTACTCTTTCTGGGAGCCGTAGTCAACAGACAGACACACTGTACATATTTTTATATTCAGTATACATCCCAGTGATATCATTATCTCTGATTTCTGCTGTAAATCAATCCCCTTAAGTCCATCTAGAAATGCTGAAGAGAAAGGATTTGTCAGAGAGGCATCAAGTTTTTTTTTTTCTTCTCTTTTTAAAGCTCTGCAGTGATATTTTTTTCCAAATGAGAACTGCTATCAGCTCACTGGGCATCATTTTCATGGTGCCACATTACCAAAATTTAAATAAATGAAAAAACTAAAAACATGCAGGGCCCGAATTTGTTAACAATGACTAACTATCTCCATGGAAACAGTGTGCTATCCCCAGATAAAACATGGACAGAGAATAATACTGATAAGTAGCAACAAAATCAAATAACGGAAACTATTTTTTAAAAGTGTGTGTGTGTGTGTGTGTGTGTGTGTGTGTGTGTGTCCATCTTTGGCGTGATCCTCCAACATCTACTGCGTTGGCACTGAGTCATGTCCGCCAGCTGTTTCATGAGAAGCTGATATGTGTGTGTGTTGTGACTGTGTGTGTTTATGAGTTCATATGAGTCTCATCGCCTCTAACTCTGTATGAATACTTAGCAGGGAGACACACACACACACCGGCACCCACGCGCACACACTCCTCCATCAATTCTAGATTGTGATTACTGTCATTTCACTGACCTCCCATCGGTCTGCTTGCTTTTTGGTTTCTTAATCCTGTCATTTTCATACTGCAGAGCTCGAGGGTTTGCTTGGCAGACCGGCTAGTGTGCAAACACATGCGCACATACACACACAGTGGTGAAAAGGAGTTAAAGCTTAATTGCTGTCAGTGGCAGTGCAGATGGCTGCATTAACTGAAGTTAAAATGACCCATTTGTAAAACCTCTTGTGTAACTCCCCAGGACAGCCCCACACTGCTGCTGCTGCTGCTTTCATAACTCCATCTGAATCTATCTGAGTACGACCGGGACTTTCTGCGTAATGCACCACCTCCTCTCTCTCTCTCTCTCTCTCGTGGAAATCATGATCCTGAATTTCCAGGTCTTTGGAAGATTTCTTGCACTCATGGGATCAACCCCGTTGTGATTTATTACACACTTTGGGGATCACCTCTGTGGTAATTTATTGTACTCTGTGCCTGTGCTATTTTGAGACAAACTTCTGCTCTCCTGTGGAAAATCACAAGAGACAACTCTTTGAGAATAGACTAAAAGTTTCTTACGCTGCACTGCAGGTCAGCGCCGAGGAAAGTTCACCTGCCTGTTTTTGAGGAAGTTTTAAAAAATGAACCTGGGCTTGAGACTCTTCATGGATTTGTTTTTGTCTGCACATCTTACTCTGTCCTTAACCTCTGAGGTTGGTAGTCTTTTTTTCCAGCACAAAGTGTGGCTCAGGTTAGAATAAAAATGTGGGTGAGTTGAAGTAAAAAGCCACAGTACAAGAACACAACACAGGTTTCTGTGCAAATCCTTGCTGATAACTACTCAAAATACAATTAATGAACAGTTTTTGGTGACAATCCTCCACATCACAATTTTAATTTAATCTGTTTGGGTTCTGAAGAAGTCTAGTGGCAAGATCGGTCGATCAAATGATCAATAGTGACAACACAGTTGCAGCTTCACCACTTAAATTTAACCCAATTCAAAAAACTTCATTTGTCCCCCTAGGGCAATTCCAAGGCACAAAGAGCATGTCAAGACAGCAAGTAAAAACAAGAAGAAAACAACACTGACATCAGTGCAATTTCCTCAGACAACTAGAAGACTACACTTGAACAGTTTACTAAAAAAAAAGATTTTCAAGTAAAGATAAACTAGGAAAGGAGGCAGATGAGTAAATAGTGTTGCATATGAATGGGTTTATATGCAGTGGATTAATAATAAATAGATACCGAAGAGCTAGCACCAGATGATATGGAAATGCAGATGAAAGTTATGCGCAGTCAAGATGAGTCCTATAATGAAGGATATACACAACCAGCCAATACAAAAATCATTTATTGTATCTGACGGTAAACTTTAATCTCAGCCCACCAGCTCTGGATTTTATATTCTAATTTATACATGTTTTCATTCCCTTGTAGCTAATCTCCATGTGTCCTCTGTGTGTCCTCTGCAGGGCTGTGCGGGTGAGGCGTCGCAATTCAGACCATCATGCCCTTTGCCCTGGCAGCAGGACAGGAAGTGTGTGTGTGAGCGTCCCTGGTTGTGCTCTGCTGGGATGAACATGCCACTGCACCAAATCTCTGTCATCCCCCGCGATGTGACCTCATCGCGGGTGTCGGGCAGCGGGAAAGCTAAAGACAAGGACAAGCAGGTACGTGAAGAGTTAAACAGTCGAATCAGGTCACACGACTTAAAGCTGGGGATACAGCTTGATCACATGAAGCATATACTGTATCAGCTGGGCAGAAGTAGAGTAATGTTGCCTACATTTGATATTTCTGACCTAACTTTTACCGCAAGTTCAGCAGAGAATAAAAGGCAGAGCAGTAAGATGGAAAAAGTCCAAACTGTCTCACCAAGAAAAACAAGAGCATCACTTATCTAAGGCTAAGCAAATGGTCAAATATGACATTCGATTGTTCTAGTGACAAATCCCTCCACTGACTGTAGGAGCTCTGAATCGGCACAAAATGTTTGACTTAAACATGTGAGACTGCTGTTTGTTCCCTGTTTCCTACCGACTGTCACTGTTAGTTTCTTGAAGTTTCTTCTTAAAGCTCCTCTAATCCAAACGAAGAAGCAATTGTGACTCAAACTATGATCTTTCCAAAAACCTAACCAAGCTGTGTTTGAGCATAAACCTAACTAAACCACGTATCGGATTTCATATACGTGGACTGTGTTGTCTCAGTTGTGGAGGGAGGGACCTGTCGTGCTGTTTAATTTTCTCTTATTATATATTTGATTTTCATTATTTGCTCTTTAAATGTGCTTGTAGGAATAATGAAAATACACTATTGATGAGAGCTTAACAAAGTTGTTGCTAACCCAATTTTCATCCCCCATAAAAGGCGTTGGCCGCCATTTGTATTTATACACTGTAAAAAACTATTCATTTTTAAGCCTTAGTTTAATATCATCAGTAGTTTTTAATGTGCCTGAGTTGCATATGTCTAAAGTCTATCCTGTCAGCACCACTTTAAGACCGTTAGTAACTCTCTTCCTGCCTTCACACACGGAACCACAGGAAGTCATTTTTGCCGGATGCCTTCTGTTGCTTTTTTTTATTTATTTATTTATTGTGCCATTGCAAAGTTTGACAGTGTGAAGTTTTTATTTATAAAAAGTGACTGTTGCCACACATGATAATTAGAAAACCTATTGAATACACTGAATATTTGTGGAAATGTCAGCCAGGCATCAGACAAAAGCAAATGGGTTTGAATTCTAAATGATGGGAGTCAAATGTGTGTCAGGATGGCAGGTGGAGAAAGTTACCGCAGGTGTCCTGTAGTGTTTCATCAGAGGGCAATCGGGAAGTATTTTTCAATGCCACGGGTGTCAGTCCCAACATGGCAAGATAAAGTCCACATTACAGCATTTCTCTCATTAATAAATTATTCCTGTGCTGCCTGTGGGTTGAGCAGAGGTTTTTTCATCTAACGAGAGTGGTCAAAGTCTGGTCTGCTTTTCCATTTGTGCCTAAAACTGCCTCTGGGCCATCTGGTTTTGCAGTTATGTGGTCAACTCGTAAAGGTACAGCAGTCATGGTGATAGATTCATTCATGATGGTTTGTAAATTACTACTACTACCTCAAATTTACAAAACGAATCGGTAAAATCACCAACATGGAGCAATTTTCTTTTCTTTTCTTTTTTACGATCTATTCTGTAGTAAAAGATTTTCTCACCAAAAAAAGAAAATGGAATTGCTGATCTGTTAAAGTACAGGCCTCAACCAGTCTATCTGGTCACTGCTTATGAGGAGGATTAGTGTTACATGAAAAGTTGAGCACAGAATTTGACCTTAGTCTGACTTTTATTTATTCCAGAGGTCATAGTTTAATTAATTTTTAAAAAAAATCTGGTGCATGATTTACAGTTTATATTTATATTTCCTAATTTGGCAGACACTTCACCTAAAGCGACTGATGAACAACATTCAAAGGTCAGTACAGTAGGAGACCTTAGAGTCTTCAATCTGTTCAGCAAGATAAAGTGCAAGGAAATCATCAGTGCTGGAGTGTTAGAGGCGTCAGGAGAGGAGGTGTTCAAGAGCTTCTTGAAGACGGAGGGGGAAGCCCCTGATCTGTTAACGTGTGGTAGCTTGTGCCACCATTGGGAAACCACAGACAAGGACAGGCTGCAGTGTGGCTGTCTAGTGTGCAGCGACTGTAGTGTTCGAAGACATTCCCTGGTGGAAAGCAGAGGCCGAAAAAGGAGCACAAGGCTGCGTGAGTTCAAGTAGATGCAGACCCAGAAGTCACTCTGTTGGGAAGCATTATCGACTTAAATTTGATTCTGGCGGCTGCACGTAGCCCGTGGAGGTCAATGAGCAGTGGAGTGACATTTACCCTTTCAGGGTGATTGAAAAGCAGACATGCCACTCTGCCATTCTGGACGATCTGTAAGGGTCTCATTGTGCATGAAAGCAGGTTCGATAGAGCCGTGTTGCTGTAGTGTAGTCGATATGAGAGACATAACCATGGCCTCTGCTTAGAGTTGTTTGGCAGGTGAGGTAAGGACAGGTTTTCCTTATTGCACACTGGGGAGACAGATGCAGCACAGACTTGCATGAGGAAGAGAGCTGGTCATCAATCATAACACCTCGGTGGGTGGGGGGTGGGGGTGAAGAGGTCATTTTGAATGTTGAAATTGCTATGGGGAGATTCATAGGGCAGAATAACCAATAGTTCAGTCAGGAGAGGTTACTCTCTAAAACACAAAAGTCATGGTTAATTTCTGCGCTCAGTCTCGTGTATCTCATCTCCTCTCTGTACTCCAGCACCAACAAACACCTCAGTGAAGTGGCTTCACAGCGCAGTTGCTTTTTTGAGCTCTGGAACAAAGCGAGGTGCTAAGACAATATGTCCGTGGTCTGCCCTCGCTCCTCGGCCTCATTAGATCACAATAGAGCCTGGGCGCCAAGTGCAGCAGCACAGGTGTTCTTAAGAGGCTTCTTCATGCTGCATATGGCACAACGATTCAGCCTCCCAGCGCTGTACAAGTGATAGTACGCATGCTGAAATTGAGCATTAACAGATGTACTTTTACTTGTTCAAACTCCTCGATGATGACTCATTTACTGTCCTTATCTGTACTCACTGTGAAACTTACAACGGCGCCCTGTCATTGCAGAAAAGTGAAAGTAAAGTCGGAATCAATCTAAAAAATTGGTATTACATCCTGCTGTTGAATACAGATGTGGGTTTGTTTGGATACCTTTTGGTACAGTGCATGCTGAACAGGCTTGTCATAGTCTGTCATAGCAAGGTTACCTTTATTTGGCTGGGAAATGGAAGTGAAACACGAAGTTTGGTTTTTTTTCTCCCCCTAAGAATAAGTGGATAAACAGCAGCTATTCCAGTCCTCCCTGTGGGACCATCATCAGAATGGAGAAACAGAGTGGAGAGGAAAACGTAGAGAGGGGAGGGAGGAACGGCAGCGTTTACTTTGAATGCTGATCAGCTTGAGGGTCCTAGAGGTGTGTGTGCCCGTGTGTGTGCGTGCCCAGAGCTTAGTCACAGAGCACAGGCCCATCTGGCCCTCTTAGACAACACAACTGGTCTTTTAGCGCCTCAAGGAAAAAAAAAATCAGAACTTTCCTCTACTTAGGATTCAGAGTTAGTCAGCTGCTCCTTTAGAGACCAACACATCTTTAACTGTTGCTGGCCCCTCCCCGGCCTCTCTCCTCCACTCAAGTTCATTTGTCTTCTTTGAAATCCTCCTTGGATATGTGCTTGTGGGCTTTGTGTCCATGTGCCGTGGACTTGAGAACATGTATTTGGGCAGATAAATTAAGTTTTAAAACATTTTTTGGGGGAAAAAAGACTTTGAAAAAAGAGAAGAAAAGAAAAGAAAAATTCCCTGACAGTTCTCAGCCTTGGCAAATAATACGGTCAGATTTGTTGGAGTCTGGTGTTCTTGATAAGAAGTGCAGCGAATGGATTATGCATGAGTTGACAATAAAGTAAGCTCTGGTACAGGTTGGCAGCGAAGGAAAGAAAACAAACTCGCTTTGCTGTTTGAGATTTGTAAGGACGGTTTGTTTGTTGATTGTCCTGTCTCTTTAACCCCATCTACGAAGACACTCTGCCACTTTTACTGTAAGTTATTTACATGTGCATCATGTGGTCGCGCCCAGCAAAATATAGCAAAGCTTCAGTGGACACAGCTGTAGCTCTCATTTTCACCGTCGCACATGTATTCACACCAACGCACAGGGCCTTGTTCACTTCACACTAGTCTTATATTTAGCAGCGTATCTGTGTGACTGTGCACAAACTGAACACTGTGATACTCGATATCCGCCCTTTTGATGCCGCATGTATTTTTTATGAAAGCACAGAGTGCTGGGAGCTTTGTCCTTCAGTACAAGAGTGTCAGAGTCAAGGACATAGAAAGACTCCCTGTCTCTGCTCTGATGTTTGGCGGCTTGATAACAGCCGCGCTCTGCAGAGCTCCTGGGCTCTGGTGGAGCATTGCTGCTCTCTTTGTAGAGACTGAGATCAAACACTGACCACCACAGCAGAGACTTCCAACACAGCCTCCGGGCTAGACAGGAACTGTTTAATGGGCTTGTCTCTGCTTATTTGACTGAGAACTTTTAGCTTATTGGCCCAACTTGTTTTTGCTCCTTGAATTTGCTACTACTTGTCCACCGCTTGAGACAGCACCCTCACATTTATGATGTTTTTGAACCATTTTGGCTGAAGTGGCAGACTGAAAACACCCAGTACTTTAAAATACCGTCCATACACTGTTCGATTAAATTCTACAAATGTGTTTAAAACTATTTAAAAATATATTTCTCTCGAGGCAAGGAAACATTTTCCAAACATTTGGTAGATCTAAACTGTCCAAATCAGTCCCTTCCAGATTGCAGTGCCTAGGGCCTCGCAAATGGAAATATGATAAAATGATAATTGCTCAGAAAGCCTTGGGGCTGGGCAAAATAGGCGTGAAATGCTGAATTATCAGGAAAAATAGTGTTGACATGTTGTGTGACTCGAGTATAGAAGGAGTCAACTCAAGGTGGTCACATCTGGTTGGAACCGGAGGATGTGATCGGTTTATCCTGCATGCCTCGGCTCTATCTGTGTTTCCTCCAGGATGAACACCGACCGATGCATGAATTATCTCCCTCTGACACAAACACACACATGCACGTGCACAGTATGTAAACTTACTGTACACATGTTAATCCAGTTGATATTCAGGTCACTAAAACGTGGACGGGAGCACACATTTTCTAGCACAAACTGCGTATAAACTCCACCGTATACATGTATCCTAGTGTAGGTGTACTGAGGCCAAAGAGGTGGTGCAGCCTGTCTAGAGAGAAGAGGCTGGAGAGAGCAGATAACACAGGAGAAATGGGATTCTCCTTGTTCTGGCAGCAGTGGTCATAAAGGTGTGAATGTTGCATGTCAGCAAACTAACTTACTTTACTGTACATACGTCACTCAGGGAATTCAGACTAAAACCCGGTAACATCCCACCATAAGATGCTGACGTACTGAAAACATAAAGTCAGTGATGACTGCTTACTTACTGTATGTGCTCTGGAAGTAGGTAGTAAGGTGATGGATTGAATCAGTTTTTAGGGAAAACTTCTTTTTTATTTTTTTAGTTTATGTCCCTTCCCAAATTCCTGTAAGCCAAACACGATGTTTATCTTCACAAAAAGACAAATATTCATATTTGCAATGACAGTTACAAAAAAAAGCAGCAAATTCCCTTCTGAGAGTGTGAAACCATCAAACCACATCATAGCCTGATAAATGAACTTCAGCGTGTCAATATTTGACTCATCAACCCCAAGTTTCACCGCCAACCTGCATTATTCACAACCTGTGTCTCCTTCTGTCTCGCTATCTGAGTCTCTATCCGCTAACACGCATGTGAAGATGTGTCCTCAGGTTGCAGGTACACACACGCGTGCATGTTGTTTTTAGCACACGACTCCTGCTGGACCTGACGGTGCCGGGCCACTTAATTAAATGTGGATGAATTGACATGATGGCCCGGCCTTGACTGCATAGAGAGCTAGGACTTTGCCTCACTTTGTTAAAGATTTCATTTCATTAGCCCTCTGTGATGGTTGCACTAGGGTTACTTTACTTTCTTTCGATAACTGTGACACTCTGCCATATTAAGTTTTATATATGAGATTACAGTTGACCCATGGCAGCGGAAAATAGACTTTGAGGGGAATGGCGAGAAATAATTACAGCCCCCTAAGCTCCCCTGTATGCTAGTAGACATAGTGTAGTGCAAGGTAGTGGAAGGAGGGTTTGCTTTGTTTCCAGTGTGAGGGGGTGCATTTGTGTGTGTGTGGGGGTGTGTTGGGGTGTGTGTGTGTGCGCATCAGCCTTTGGTTTCAGAAGAGCAGCTATTAGCAGGGAGAGACATTCAGAAGAAACTATATCTTCTAATTAACCGCTGCCCCATCACCTTCCACTAGCTTAACACACACACACCCTCTCTCTCACACACACATGCACTAACACAGCATATATAGACACACTTTCACATCGCAAAATTAACACTTTACTGCTAAGACTCTGCAAGTGAATGCGTCTATATGTTAATCTGCTTGACGATGCTCTCTTAGGGAAAAACATGTTTTCAAATGATAATCTCGTGATTTGCATATTATGTGGGCAGTTGTATAATCTAGTTCAGCAGATGTATAGCTATTAACCTACTAACCTGTGGAGATTTGTTCAGCCTGTCACACACTACAGGAACAGAAAGTGCGCCTGAACCCATAAGAGCTCTCCGCAGCGAAAGCCACCAAATTCACCAGAATAACATTAAAGAGAACTAATTTATTTTTACACAAAGTTACAAAAGCATATTGCTCAGGCTTCAGATGTCGTCTGTTATGGGAATGGCTGTCACAGTAGTGCACACAGACACAAGTGGAGAGCCGTCACAGCTAGAAAAAGTAATGCAGGAGGAAGTTTTGAGGTAAAGTGTGGTGATAGATTAAGTTAGGAACAGGTAGAAGATCTCACTGTCGCCTCAGTCTCTGCTCTGTTCCCCATCTGCATCTGTTTCTCCCATCAGTTCAAGGGGAGGTGTCACCGCTGGGTGTCGGAGGATGCCATTTAATTGCCTGTGCCCTGCCGACTTGACTCCTGTTACTAACATGGCCTCAAACGCTCCACCGCAACATCCAGCCAGATCAATGGTGGAGGCTCCCCCCACTGCGCCCAAATTCATCATCATCATCCTGGGGACTGCAGATGCTTCCCCTGGTTTGATTCTGCAAACTCTCATGCACAGTCGCTGCCTCAAATGGAGATCTCACACCCCCAGCTCGGCTCGCATCTCTGTCATACTCCATTGTGTGGTGGCCAGTACGAGGGGAGCACACGGGCTCCTAATTAGTCCCTCGTGCATAAAGTGAGGATAGTGGGGCAGTTTGCTTGCTGGTTTGTCTCAGTGAGGTATGATAATGAGATTCCCAGTTGTCGGTCATTTGTAGGGGAAGTACATTTCATGAACTCATGTACTGTAGGCACAAGCACACAACCCAGTCTCATGCCACGAGGCTGCATCTCATCATTGTCCAATCCCTTATTCTCTCAATGTCTTGATCCGTCTTCCTCCTCTTCCTCCTCCCGCCTTCTCCTCTTTTTCTTCATCCTCCATCATCCTCTCATGGTGTTATCCAGTGGCAGATTAGTGCTGTTAATCTCTCTGCCTATGGATTCTCTTTTGTGACCACACCGTGAACTCCTCTTTGTTGCTGTCTGGCTGTCTGGGGAGGCAGATGCCCAACAGCTGCACATGTTTACTCATTTGCTGCTTTTTTTTTTTTCACTTGTCTGTATCATATCCTACGACTGCTTATACCGTAATGCTGCTGCCATGAGCCGTAGCACTCGCGTAGCGGGATCAGCACCTCAGTCAGGCAGAGCTTGTGTATCCTTTTTGTTATAACAAGTTGCATTCAGGCTGAAGCACGTTATCCAGGCTAACAGCAAGAGATCAGATGAACCAGCAAGGTATGCAAGCAGAATGTTTGTTATGATCCCTTTTTTCACAGCAAAATAGTTGTAGCAGATACTTCAGGTCAGATTTAATGAGGGAAAGTTGGTTGAAGGATATTTACCATTCTTTTACAGTTCCTCCTTTAAATATGTGACTTATTCCTGTGTAATAACACAGTTACAAACTTCTTCTACCTCAGTTTCTTTGTTTTATTGTATGGCCAGAACGGCTTGACTGTGACCTCTCGGCACTGTATTCAGAGCATAAAATGGCACAGCGGAGCAAACCATCATTACCTTTGATTTGGGCCTTGAAGTCATTTTTCTCAGGACAGAACCAAATGAGACGAGTCCAATTGTTTCTACTGTGGGCAGGAAAGCTAGAGAACAGAGGCTGTAATTGGCAGGTCCAGCATCGGCCTGAGAGACTGGGAAACGTCTAGATCGAGATTCTAGACGTCTTTTGATTGAAAGAGAATAGTTAAATTTAGCACAATACAATCACAGTGCTCAGATTAAATTACCACATTACAGTGTGTCTGTTGAGGCTGCCACATGGACATGGAGGTGGACATTATATGCAGCATGTGTCATGTGTCCAACATTTTCTAAAAAGTTAAGGTTCAACTAGAATCTGGTCTGTGTGGGACTATTTTAAAATGGAAAATTAAAGCAGGCCAACATCCATTTGTGATATTTGAACAACATGTGTTAGGAGTGATGGCGTTTAAGAGCTGCTGTCGTCAAGTTTTCACTAAGTCACCAAGGAAAAAGCACTTGTATTGTTTCCTATCCTTGTGTGCCATATAGGAAAGCAGCAAAGAGAAACAAACTGTCCTATTTTTAAAGATGCTCTGTGCTTTTGCTTTTTTTTATTTAAATTAGTGACATTTTGATAGCTGATGCTGTTTGAGAAAATGAAAACATCAAAGCTGTACATTGTTTTCCATTTGCTGTTGAAGCACATCTTCAAAAAACATGAAGTGCTCGCCGTTCCTTTTTAAGTGCACACAGTGCTGCTGTGTGATGTGAGAAATTATAGATCACAAATGAGAACATTGTATTGGCAGATACTATACTAAAAAAAAAGATCTGGATCAGGATTGAAGCCTTTTGTTGCTATAAATGCCAGCACTCACTGTTATGTGTTAACAATACATAATTTACAAATCTAATCAATTATGAAAATTGTTTGCTCCAAATTATGATCCTCCTCTGGGATATTTGTTACCCACCTGTGCTGCGCTGATCATCATCTGTGCCATTTAGCAACAAAATATTATCACCATGTGAGATCAGTTGTGTAACATTGTCACAGGAGAGCTTTAAAGAGCCAAATTAGCTTTCATGCCACATCATGATTCTTTCATTAATGCTTCTTTGAATCAAACGATGAGCAGGTCGGTTTAAATCCATCAGTTTTTTTTTTCTTTCTAAATCAAAGGTGCAATCTCACTGTATACTACGAGAATTTAGTTAATGGGCAAATCTGCTACATTATCCCCACTGTGCTTCACTCGTGGGGCAGTGTCTGTTCTTGTTATGTTGAAAAGAAAGACGGTATTCACAAAGAGCTCCCATAGGCAGAGTAAAATGCCAGATGTTTCTTGCTAGTAAATGTCTGCAGCTCCAAAACCTAGTGCACATTTTAAAATCTTGAGGTCCACCTCGAGCAGAGATAACGAAGGTTTTTGAGGGTTATAAAGAGGGTTAGGGTAGGTTGTATTTCCAGGTTATCTCCTGACCTTTTTGGCAAATCAGTGGCTGTTACATGTTTAGTTTTAGGTCAAATGTTTTCTCTCAATTGTTCCAACTTATGGACGAGAGAGTATCCGATACAGATGATAGGAAGCGAGAGGCTAGATGACATGTAACATGGGTCATAAGCCACTCCTGAAGCCATGAAATTGTGTTCTTAGTGCTTGTCCTCATCCCCTCCTGCTCGGCGGATGGCACAGCTGCATGAATGCACCGGTGCCTGGTGTCCTGATGAGGCTTTCACCGAGCACTGCAGAGGGCACGGGACTGCAGCTTGGCTCTGACATCCACCTCCTTCTACCAGGAGGAGAAATTGAGTGCAGGTAGCGTGCGCCGAACAAGCAATGGACAGAGAGGCCAGGCGCGAGAATAAAAAAAAAAAGATAAGGTGAAAGAGCGCACAGTTATTGTCCATCGTAAACATCACAAAAGAAGTGAGGGAGAGAGAGAGAGAGAGAGGAGCATGTTGTTGCCGTAGAAACGGGAGCTAAGACCGAATAAGAGCAGTATTGGCATGAGTGAAGCAGTGTGAGGAGAGACACTGTCTGCTGTTCACCACAGACACGCATCAGCTTCGCTTCTGTCAGAGCTGTCGAGTGTTGTATGTGCCAGTGAGCGCTGCGGTTTCCCTCTCTGCTTCTTCAATGAGTTTCCAGGTAGCGGTCCCTCCCTAGAGGACCGATATCGCCCTCCGTCCTCCGTGGTGCAGATCTTGCAAGAGAGACACCTGAATCAGAAATCCAGGTGAAGCCTATTCGTAAAAAAAAAAAAAAAAAAGCAGGTGGTGTGTGGATACTCAGAGTCAGTCCTCCATCGTTTTGATTGATGTGTTTATTTGACCCCACGGCACCTGACGCACGAGCCCAAGGAGGCTTACGGCTGCTCCATCATCCATCGTCGCCTCAGGTCACGCTGCCAGGGCTGACAGCAATCAGGCTGCTTCTTTTTGAATGCACGTCTGTACGAACACGCTTCTTCCCCCCTCTGCTCTCCCTCTATCTCTTTCAGGGCCGTGGCCTCCCTCAGGCTTGTGAATAGATTATGATCGAGCTATATGTGGAAAAATCTCACAAACCGGTGACACAGGATGAGCACAGGGGACAATCATGCAGAGGGAATGAGTCATCACCATGGAAACCACCACACAAGGACTTTGTTGAGCTGTATGACCTAAAGCATCTTTGTTTTTATCTTTTCACTTTGCACCACAAGGACCCCTTTTATAGGTTTTCAAGGATTAGACCCCTCCCCCCGTCTCTCTCTCTCTGAACCACCATTATCCAGTTTTAGGTTAACAAACTCAATTTGACTGCAATTGTTGTTTTGGCACGCGTACAGAGGAGCGCACACACTGCTTATATTAGCAGTAATGTTCAGGAATGCTTTGTACACACTTGCATATGTTGTTTGTTTCTGTGCTGTGTACCAAACACGTCGAGGCCTGAGCTGCAGTTGCTCAGTATTGCGGAAATACAGTTGGGGGCAAAAAAAGAAAAAAAACAGTTTGGATGTTTATGTTTATGTGAGAGAACATATTTGTCTCTTTGCACTGGGGTCGCTGTCGCATTATGAATCTGT
Source organism: Trachurus japonicus (assembly GCF_045865225.1). Lineage (NCBI taxonomy): Eukaryota > Metazoa > Chordata > Actinopteri > Carangiformes > Carangidae > Trachurus > Trachurus japonicus. The sequence goes on along the minus strand of NC_140921.1, from coordinate 17,272,865 downwards.
TAAAATGCTGCATATTGAGCTACATCCGCAGAGCACATATGCAGGCAAGCGTGAAGAGAGAGAGAGAGAGAGCAAACTGCTGCCTGTCGAGGGCACTTAAGACCTGTCTGTGTTTTCCTTTGTATTTACTTATTTTACATTGCATGTTTGTGTGATTTGACAGACATGACAGTCGTCTTGACAGTGGAGCTGCTGACGTGCAGACACTGAGACTGCTGCGTTTCAGGCTGTCACCAGGAAGTGTGCAGATCTGGGCAGGAAAAAAGGTTTTTTTCCCTTGGATAGGTTGCAAACCTGTTGAGAGGGAGAGAGAGAGAGTGTGTGTGTGTGTGTGTGTGTCCAACTTCCAAACCTAGAGACGCTATGGCAGACAAAAATGTGATGACAGAAAATGGAGCCAGGACAATGGTGTATTGCTGGTGGAAGAGGATCTGATGCGTTCCTCCTATTGACCACTCAAAACACTGGGCTGGACACAAAACATATAGATGGCCACTGATCCGAACAAAGCTGCAAAAAGGACACTTTGTACGATTTAGGAGGCTGTTCCCATCAAATGTTTCTACTGTTGAGGACATTAGATATCTTTGTTGTTAGCTGGTTGATGCCTTTTCTCACCGACACCCCTCACAACCCACAAAACAAGTGCATCTAAGAGAACTGGATGTCTAATTATCACTAATTACTTACTCTGTGAAATAGGTGGGAGTGATGTACTTTTTGTTTTTGGCATGAAAATGCGCTTCTATGCATGACAAAGCTCTAAACTTTAAGGAGACGCTGTTAAACTTGTTGTAAGGCCTCAAGCTGTGTTGGAGGGAGAGGTGTGGAGGAAAATGTCAGCACACCTGCAGATCACATGTTCTGGGTGTGCACATCTTGGCATATTAGACTGTAAATGCTTGATGGATGGAAAGTGGGACACTTATTGAGCCTGATGCCATTACTGCTCCATTCAGCATCCCTCAGCTGTCTTTACTGAGGCTTCACGTGGATCCGACAGCTTGAGTGATGTTATTGGCTGGACGTCTAATATTGAAGAGATAGAAATCACCAACACGTCCTCTCACATTGTGGATAAAAGACATTTCAATCAAAAATGTACACTGAAAGATTCTTCCAAGCAATTCTAAAAGCTACAGGGGTGTTTCTTTTCCTTTGCAAAGAACATCACCTTCCCCAGTTGTCCCCAAATTAGATTTCATTTTGTTGTATTTCTCTTTTTTAATCTGTATTTAATTATCTTTACTCCAGAAGGGTGAGGTTGTCGTGTCAACCATAATATGAGAAATAAGACCAAGCTGATTACTTAGAGCTGTGTCTCGGTGTTGTGTTTTGCTGTTATGTGTGTTAAAGAAGTGTTTATTTAAATAAAAAATGAGAGAGAGAGAGAGGGGTGGAACATGCAGTGGAGAATTGCTGTAAGAGCCAAAAGATGTCATCAGGAAAGTATCAACATCTGCTCCTTCTTTGAGAGTTGATTTCAGTCCCATTTCATGTGGAAATCATGCTCTTCACCAATGATATTTGCTTTAAGCTGTTAGCACACACGCAGGGCAGAACGGGTATAAATATTGACAAGGTGGAGTGAGATAGCAGCACTGATTGGAAGGAGGTTTGAGTAAATTAAGATGAAGATGAAACGTAGACAGAGAGAGGGCAGATGTGAGAGATGAGAGAGGAGGATGGGGAGTCGCGGAATATGCCTCCGATTGGAGCAGTGGGAGTTGGAAAGAGAGAAAAAAGTAAAGGTTGGAGTGTGGGCCGAGCTGGGAGCAATGGGATTTTAACTTCATGCTTATCACTTCAAAAGACTCACTTGTAAAATGTGGTCTGCTCCCCTCTGCACACCTTCTTCCATCTTTCCCCTCTGTCTCTCTCTCTCCTCCTAACCCGGGGTGAAGTAGATCATTTCGGAGAATGTGAGGCCTAATAGTTACGGTTTGATAAGCTATGCAGTTCTCTTTCAAAGAGACAACCTCTGTGTCCTGGGGAGCTCGCTCATTCAGCACTGGATGTAAGCCTCTGCCCCGCGTTACCCCCTCTGCCTAATGTGAGCAGCAGCGGTCATGGAGCACAGCACTTTGTGAGTGTGACAGTTGCTGTAACAGTTCGAAATAACCCTCAAGGGGCGAGAGTTAGGAGTCAATCAAAAGTGAGCACCATGTTAACGCAGCATTGTGATTTCAAATCTGCCTTTTTGTTTTGTCTCCTCGATGTGCTCCTCATTCATTGTGCTCATCTTGGCGCTGTCACACAGTGTCATAAAAATGATCTGAAGCAAGTCACAACAGCTTGCTGCACCCTCATTGTGAGCCCTTCGCAGCTGTGGCATGTGGCACCGAACAATCCTGCACGATGTCGTAGAAGCTTCATCCATATGGAGGCGAAATGGGAAAGAGCGTGTTGACAAGCAGCGAGCTAGTTAGCATGTGAAAGCAACACCTTTTCTCCTGTCAATCAAGCAACGTGGTCTCAGACTTGATAACAAGGTGGAAGGACGTGCGACAGGCCATGTTTCAGCTTCAGCTGAGTCATAAACGGGGCTGTGGTGTGGCATGTTTGGGATTGCAGCAGGGGAGAATAAAGGGAGGGACTTGTTACCTTGGGGTCGAATCAACTGCCAAATTTTCAGATATTGTCAACATGACTCACCAGAAACTTCCAGGTCTGCGGGTTTGTTGAAATACCTGGATAACATTGCATTTGTTATTGCGCTCCACTGGTCTTCTGTGCCATGCAACTCTTATTTTGGTAAATTCCCAATCCTCTTTTCCTAGAACATTTAATTTCACAGTAATCATAGATAAAATGGAGAAAGTTTACAATTGCTACACTTCAATTAAATTAAATTACATTCCAATTAAAGGCTAAGATGAGCAAAACCTAAGGGATATGTTGTTATAGTGAATGCACAACAAGTCAGGTGGCTATCAAAAACATCATCAATCTGTATATAGACACTCTCAGTGTTCACTGTATTAGGTACACAAATGGAGTCTAATGTAATCCATTACAATAAAAAAGATGTATATATTTACGGTTTATTTTTTGTTGACACTGACACAGAGTTGTTAATTAAAACTGATGTCATAGTTATTGATGGTGCGTCATTGTTTCTAATATTCCGCTTAAATTCAAGAGTTGACTGTCATTGTTGAAAAGACACAAGATATCGTTGTAGCATCTTGATACATGGCAACACATACAATTGCATAAACAGAAATACCCCCCAAAACCCTTGTGTTCAGTCCATTTAAAGGGCTTTAAGTGCAATGTGTGTGTTAGGAGTACAGCATTAGAGGAGTGTTGTCTGAGGCAGCGGTTGTCGAAGGGCTGGTCCCAGTGATTCTCTCAGATGATTTCACCACTCAGAAGAGCATCCCACAATGTAAATCGATGGGATAAGAAAATGAGAAACACCTCTATACAGCAACATTGTAGCTATGACACCAACGGTATAAGCACCAACATTAAACTGGCACATTTCATCTCTCTGACAATGTCAACGAAAGTTAAACAATGATAGCTTCATATCTTTTTTGTGTTTTGTTTTTACCTTTAGAGTAAGGGCATGTGCTGGACCATGTCAGCAGGGGGCAGTAGAGCTGAGATTAGCTCTTGGTCCTTCTACCCTCTCATGACCAGTGGATTTGAACATGCATTTTGATGCATCACAACAATCTGATTTCTTAAATATCTCTAATTTTGGGTTAAACTTGATTGCAACCTGCCTCCAGACCGATGTGATGGATTCTTAATGTCTGGTAGATGTCTTGAGAGATTTCGCCCTAATCGTGCCCTGTTTTCTTCCACTAACTCTGTGATCTTGACTCCAACGTGTCATTTTCTGTAATTACAAGCAATTACAGCAGTTATATCCAGAGTATTTTAGCTCCCTGGGTTCTCCTTCTGACTGAAATTCTGTCCTTTTTGGGTTTGAGCATTTTCAGGCAATCAGAATGCAAATGTACCTTTCAATGAATTGCAGGCATGAGGCATGTGAGGGGAGCAGCTTTTAAATGCAAATTGCTGCTTCTGCTGCTCTGGACCATGTTTATCTGGGAACCAAATGAGACTGGACCTTTTTAAAATGGCGATTGGAAAAGGTGGGAGAAGGACAGATTCATTGCGCCATCCTTCATCCATCCATCCATCATCAGCACACGGAGGTGGGAGAGGAAGAGGGTGTGAAACTCCAAGGTTACTCGCCTCAGGTAGCGGTAGCGTAAAGGAGTGAATAGTGCTGCATCCCACTGGTGTACAGAACATCAAAGCATCTAAGGTTACAAACAAGCTAAGTTGGGAAGAAATGAAATTGTCTGAGGAGTTTCTGTTTACTGTTTTACCATCTTTTTGTTCATTGGCAACACAGCACACCTCTGAAGCTGTCCTCTGATGGTAGGACGTAGAGGAATTATTTATACCAACTCTTTGTGTAGTGTGAGGAAGCATGCTGCTTTCTGTTCATCCAGATCAGAGCTGAATCAGTTCAACTTCATGCCATTTTCATCATTCTGGCTCCGCCGCGTCTCCATAACTGTAATTAAACATGAGCTAATACCTAAGACCTTTTTTTTGTTATTTTTACTGAGTTTTATTTCAACCTGCTGGCCATAGTTGAACACATGGAAGGACGATTTAGATGCAGGAAAGGTAGCTTTGTAACCCCGGGCGTGTTTGTGTGCCAGGAGCTCCCTGCTGTGAGTTTGCATCCTGCAGGGAATCTGCGCACAACCCTGAAATCCTGATCAGATCTTTGAGGGCAGGGAAAGTAAAAGTGCAGCTGTGGATGAAGAAGGATATTACTGATTTTTTTATGAGTGTGCAAATACACTGAGGGTTTTTCACACACATGCACAGACTTGTCCACCTGTCTGGGGTCAGTAATAAGGCGCCATCTGCTTAACAGCAGGCAATGATTGATGATGTCATAGCTAGTGGCCTAAAGGGAGTGGATGCAGGCACTGAGGGGAGAGATGGAGAAGGGCTTTTTTATGTATACATCTTTATATATAAATAATACATGCAGTGATCCACATGGACAGCCAGAGTTGTACGCAGAAGAGTTTTTGAAGAAATGGATGGTTTGAGTGAACCTTTTTCTACTACGGCTGAAAAAGTCTTAGAAAATAAAAAAGCAGAGCTGGCCTTAAAACTGTTTATGCCTCCTTCTGATTTGAGAACAACATGATAGCAATCTTAATTGCCCTCATCAGGCTGCTGATGTTTATAGGAGACAGAGCTTAGGCTGCCCATTGATTTTACCTCAAAGAATGCTTACTGCTGTTGTAATTACTCCCCTCTCAGTAAGAAGAATGAGCAAACGGTTTACATTTGTGGCCGTTCGGTTTCAACCTTTAATATCTGGGCTATTCTTTTTTCATATCACCCAATGTCACGCTAATTGTCTGACGCCGGAGACACGGGGTCAGCCGGGTTGAGGGTAAAAAAGCACAAGCCTTCGTGGCTCCATGCCACCGTCTGCATCTCAATAGCTCTTGATGACTCGTCTTTTCAAGCGCACCCTCACATGGAGATTTAATTAAGTGACTGAGATTTTCGTCATACTTAGTAGCCCTCTACTGTGACTTGAGAAGCATTTAGGGTTTATCCATCCACCCTGCTGAAAGTGTTACGCAGGATCTATGTCTGTCGCCAGCCTCTGCTGTCGTCCTGTGCTCCTTATAGATCCCAAAGCACTAGTGAAATACTTATCTAATTTAGAGGGTTATCACTAGCCCCCGGTGCTGATGTGGATACTGATAGTCATTGCTTAGGTCTACACAGTAAATGCTGCAGGTGCTGTTTTTGTCGCTTTTCCAAAGGCTGATAATCCCAGATGCTGGCAGACATTAAAGAGAGGGCTGTTTGGCTGCAGGCAAGCGCATATCTTCAGTGTGACGCGTGTGTGTGTGTGTGCGTGCGTGCGAGTGCGGATGTTATTGCACATTGAATAACAAACATGAGCTCAGTGAGGAAATCATTAAAAGAGCCGCAAATCAGTCTTTCACAGCTTGACCAGTCGTGTGTGTGTGGGGCTTTACCCCTCATGCTCTTATTTGGTGCCGTTTTCAGTGCCACAGCGTGTGACTAGGAGGTTGCTGGGTTTATCCCTAAAGTGGCAGAATAAATCTGAGTGGGTAAACAGAGCTCTAACTTCATTAGAGAAAGAAAAAGATTTGTACATGGACATGACAGTGTTCTCACAACACAACTGAGCACTTGTGAAATTGAAAAGAATAGGGAATAATATAGCAGTAGGTGGTTATCCTTGTTAGTAGGCAAATGGATGTACTTCCATAACCTTTTCCAAACTTAATGAGGTATCAATTTGCCAAACCAAAACATTGAATTAATTGGCCAGAGTGGTAGAGAAACACCCACAGTTAAAACTCTCAGTATGAGGACCAAGTGTTTGGTTTTACATTTGGTTTGGTTTGATCTGTCGCTTCCCTTCGCTTTTCAATTGGAATAATTTCAACTAGTCTCTTTCAGTGGCTGCAAGATATTTACTATTTTTCCCCAGTTCTTGCTGCTATGAGGCATTTTATGATCCAAATAGCTGCTGCTCACTCGCATTTTCACTCCTTCATTCATTTCTGCTTTCTGCATATTGGGCATTGGCCATCACAAACAGGCTTTAGCTCCAGGCAGATGCTCTGTACATATCACATCCGTTGCATTGGTTTTCTGTGTACTTTCCTGTTAGATTGTTAAATGAACTTACCCACCTCCTCTACAAAATCATGTGCGTGTCTTTTTCAGTGTGAAACACATTTTTTATTACATAGTGGTGAGATCCAAACCTGCTTGTACTTCTAAACAACTTATTAAAAGATAACTATGAACAGCTGGGTGAATGCATTATTCTAGTGTAGGCTACTCTGGATCAAATATGCCCAGGACTGTGGAATTTCTTTTAAATTAGTTACCGGTACTTTAGTGAGGACTGTCTGTTTTCTCATTTATTTTCATTAGCAGATATTACAGAAGTCTCATGCAGTCTCTACTCTCTTGTATTGTGATATAACAGCTACTCTGATAAAGCCACAGTGACCTTGTCTATCACCATATTTCTTCTAAGTACAGTATGTTCTCATCTGGGACATAACTGTGAGTCACTCATTAGCGATACAGAGCTGTTTCTTCTCTGTACTGAAGTCTTCATCCCTGGAAAACACTACCAGACCACAAAAAGACTCACGCATCACATCTGATGTTTGCAGATTACACCTGACAGAAGCACTGTGTGCATTTCTCAGAGTGGACAGATCGCTCAAAACCAAACAATCAAAGATTTCCTGACGTGAAAGTGTCAGATCAGGCTCGGTAAGGATGAACCCTGAACTTTTTACACCATCAGAGATGCAACTTTTGTTTGCTGTTGTTTTTAGTGATTATCATCATCCACCTGTGGTCCCAGGTCAAGTCAAGACAGTTTTACTGATCCAAATTTCCAAAATCGACTTCAAACTCTATAACCTGAGGGAGAAACCTGAAATCCTTACAGTTAATAGTAGTTAATTTACACAGTATTCAAAATTGTCCATGAGGAGTTGTGATTGCCCCGGCTGTGACTGTCATACTCTGGATTTTGCAGTAATCCACAGTCCTGCTGCCAGCCTCACAGATCTGCCAGAAATAACCTTTTAAAGTGTGGCTTCCAGAAGGAGGTCACTCTAAAGTTTGCCTAACCCCCCCGCCCCCCACCGTCTGTGTGACGACCCTGCTGACTGTCCTGTGTGCTCACAGCGGGAGCCCCCTACCGCAAATCTCCATCAGCCTTCACAGGTCGAGATGGATAAGCTTCATTGGGTGTCAAAATTGAAAAGATTGCAGGATATAGGGCAAGAGGACAGTGGGCGGTGGGGAAGAGCCACAAATCAATGAAACTGCTCCAGTCAGCCACTTGTTATTTTGGGACAGTGAACTGATGGTATTATGCCCTGGTCGTGCTGCCGCAGTGACGGCCCACTTAAGGTTTGTGCTTGTGTCTGAAGATTTTGTCGCATGAAAACATGCGGCTCAGACACCATCCTCCACTGCATTAAGCACAGATATGTAAATGAAAAGCAAAGCTCCAGATCAAAGCACTGCACACTTTACAGCAGATAAGCAGCAAAAGATTTCCATGTAGGTAACTTTAAGAGTATGTCTTTGATTTTTTTTCTCACGGACCATCTCTCCTCTTTTTCATTTTGGTCTCTCTCCTCTTGTCTCTTTCTCTTAATTTACGGTGGATTTGATTGAAACATGCAGCAGGCAGACAAGCTGTAGTGTTGTAGCTATCAGTATGCATGACTGTATTTGAATATGAACTGAAAAGGCTATTACAGCTCAATTTCACGCCCAGTGGGAAATCTGACATGTTTCTCCCCCAGTAGAAATCAGACTGTCAGAGTTCTCTCCTTGCTCCCTCCCTTCACATTTTGCCTTAAGTTTCTTTCTTAAGCCAAGTTCAAGTCTCAGTATTTTGTGTCCTCTCCATTCAGGCGTCTGACCTTGCACTGTCCTGAATCCTAATCTTAAACTCAATCAGGCAGTAGCCTTGTATATTAGTGATGATTGATATTTTCTGACAGGTGCTAAATTCAGTCCAACTGTTGCTCTCTGCAAACCATGTTTTTCTGTGGCTTTCAGTCTGAAAGCCCTGCAGAGAGGCTGTCGAGCTGTGCTTAAAGATCACCAGCTTATTATGTTCTGTTACAGTCAAGAGGCCTGTAAGCCAGTTTTGGGGAAGCCACTTTGAGACGTATCTTAGCAAACTGCCAATTATTCTACACTGGAAGAAGTTGAACTACTGCAAAGCTACCCTTGGGAGAAATCTAGTTTGTCAATTTTAACAAAGTCGCTCCTTTTTCTAAGTAGCTTTATTAATTCAATGTGTATGTGATGCTTAATAAAACATAATAATAAAAAAAAGCCAGTGAATTGAATTTAGATACAGTGCCTAAAATACCCTATAACCCTAACCCACTATTCATTGGAAACAGAACATGTTTTGGTTTTGTGTACGGTAATTGGAAAAGGATGGCCATGGTGATTTAAGGCCTAACCCCGGATGACGTTGTTGTAGTGTTTGGTGATGACTGCATGACGAAATTCATTGCCTGGACATTGCCTGGACATGCCTGGACATGCCTTTACAGCAGCCCCAGGACTTGTCAAAGGGGGTTCAGTTGCTGTAGAGTAGAAAAAAAGTGTTAAATGTCCTTTAAAGGCCCCATATTGTTTGCAGTTTCAGGAAATGACTTAAATCTCTATGCACACAGAAGTAGTTTAACCAACAGCAGGTTCCTGCTAAATGTAGTTAATCTGTTGGTTTAATTACATGTAGCTCACTTCTCCCCAGCATTTACCAGAAAGCTGTGTCTGCGTCATCCGCAGTTCTACCCTAGTCTCACCTTGGCTTACTAATCTTTTCCTCTCTGTCCTACTTTCTCCCCTTAGAGACTTGATGGCCGAATCATATCCGTTTGTCTCAAAGCATGCACAGAGTCCCTCTGAATGGAGTTAGGGAGTCGTTATATTCACCTCACTCCAGAAATCAGGAGCTCTTTTGTTGCCTGCTGTTGCCTCATCACTTAACTGCTGCCTGGAACCAATTCCACAGTGTTCATTTAGAGACTACCAGCTCTCATATTGTTTGTAGGACTTTGCATTCGGTATTAAAGTACACATGAAAAAATAGCCTGGTCAAATACCAGAATATTTAGAATGGAGCGTTTTACTCCGCTCTGTGTAAAATAAGGATTTACAGCTGGGACTGTCTGGATACTGACCTTGTTAAACAGAATGTGTTGGTCAGACAAGGCCGATACGCAAGTGTTTTGACTATAAATTACATTCATTAGGTTATATGTCTGCCAACCAGCTCAAATTGTAAGTGCAGTTGAAGGCCGTTGTTACCTAATGTATGCATTTTAAATGATGGGAAAAGAGAGCATTGGTATTAGGTTGGAAGGAAGTCAAGTTAGCTAACACAGAAACCTGGAGCCTGCTGTAGGCTTTCGTGATACCCTTAGGTGATCAAGTGCAAGAGTTTGCAAAGGATAAAACTGGTTTAAAGACAAATGTCAGAGAACTTTTTTGACATTTCATTTTGTCTGGGAGACAAGTATTAGCCCTAATCATTACCCACTGGCCATTTCAGTGTTGTATCTATAAAGAGTAATTCTTTTATACAGATTTGGAGTGTGTGAAAATAAATACATACAAATCTGTCATATGTCATAATTGTATTTTACGCTGAATTTTAGAAACTTGCTAGATGATACATAGTTTAAAGCAGAAGTAAGCGATCCGGTCGTTTTGGCTAACTTCTTGTCAGCCGATGGAGTTAGCAGTCCCTGACCTCGTCCCTACGTCACCACATTCACGCGCATCCCTTGGCTGCACACACAGAGAGGACTGCCCCTTTATGCCGTTCTCTCTCCTCATTGGATAAAGGTTGTAGGATACAAGGAAAGTTTTCTCCTCGGCTTACAGCAGAGCAGAGTGACTGACAGACCCGTGTTTCAGACCAAACACTCTATATAAGTGATTGCCGTCGGAAGATAGAACTATTTAAGACTTATATTAACACAAACATTCCGGTTACTTCTGCTTTAAGTCTTAATCGGATTCATCAGAGTAACTTATATAAACAAAGTGCAATGCAATATTTCAATCAGAAATACATAAAATGAAAGTAAATGAAAAATCTGAGTAAATGTTGTTGTTGTTGTTGTTGTTGTTGTTGTTGTGAAAATCTCTTTGTTGTGTTCACTGGACAAAGTTCACGAGCCGGGCTAGTGGACCCGCTGTAAGACTGTATTTAGAGGCTAAAGCTGTTTAAGCTGAGTTCCTCAATGAAAGCAAAGTGCTGCTCAGCTCATTATCCAATGGAAAGGCCCCGATGTGTCTCTCCAGTGTGTAGATGGAGAACAGGAAGTTTCATTGTGCATCAAATTGTTCCTCTGTCACCAGAGATGTCATACACACACAGGAACATGTAGTTTTTCACAGCTTTATATGAATGTGCACTAAGAATTGAATATTGAAATGAATGTTGATCAGGAGAGCTGGCCATTGAAAGCATTTCACCCAGACACATAATTATAAGTATTTCAAATACAACCAGAACACAAATTGGTGACATAGCCTATCAGGTCATGCTGTGAAATAACACACCATCTATTATAATGCCCTGAAACTTTCATATCAAAGTCCTTATTAACGTCCTCAGGGTTGCAAAAAAAAAAAAAAAAAAGCCATTTATGAAGGTTTATCTTTATTAACCACCACTCATGGCAGGTTGATGATAAAACACTCAGTGAAAGAGATATTTACCTAATAAAGTGCCACTCACCCAGAGCTGAGTTGTATGAATCATAACTGTATACTGGTGATGTGTCTCTAGTTGGTTTCAGTCCACTTAGAGAGCTGTAATTAACACATTATGTTGGATAACTATTTATCTCCATCACAAATTGTTAGTCTCTTCCTTTCTATGGCTTTATTTTGCTCTGGTTTTTTTTGTTTCAACAACCCTGTATCATTATTGTAATTGAATCGCAGCTAAGGTTTAATTGCCGTGTTTATCAGTGGACGTCAGCCATCAGTGTTGCTGTGGTGTTGCCCAGAATGTGAGTGATGGTGCTGAAGCTTTGCCCTTGAATACAGCTGAGGGTGTGTGTGTGTAGTAAATTACCCTCTGCTCCACCTCACATCCCTCAGTGCCTGCTGGGGATTGGTGAAGCCAGCAGTAATGACTCCTCTGATTGGGCGGACGATGATAGTGGGGTTAGAGGAGGTTTGGAGGCTGAGTGTTTGTCCAAAAACAGTCATGGATTCAGAGAGAGACGTCTCTGTGTGTGTGTGTGTGTGTGTGTGGGTGTGTAGTGCAGTAGTTGCAGGACCGGCTTAAGTCGTGTTAGGAGGAGGTTCTTTAAGGTTAAGCTTAGTGTGCAGAGCAGAGGGAGTCTATTTAAAGGATACCACCCCCTTCTCATGAATGATTCAACAATAGTTTGCCCCTCCCCCACCCCTCATCAAGATCAGCTGGAGGAAGTGGTTGCTCGGCCAATGAGATTACAGCACCGGATTGACTCTGTGTGTGTGGATTTATGTGTATGTGTGTGTATGTGTGTGTGTGTGTGTGTGTGTGCAGCTGAGAGGGCGCAAGCCTGGACTATCAGCAGCAGCTCTGCCTCTGTGTCTGTGTGTGTGTGTGGAAAATGTAGGGCAGCCGCTTGTTCTCCCTCCCTCTGCCTGCCATCTCCCTCTCGCTATCTTCTCCTCTGTCTGTCTTTGTTTCTGCGCTGTGCTGCTGCTGCCGTAGCTGCAGTCGCCACGGTGACGGCTGCCTCAGCTCTGCTTCCGTATTTGCTGAGGCTTGGCTCGCTCGCTCGCTCGCTCTCCTTCCTGTCTCTCTCTCTCTCTCTCTCTCTCTTTCGCTCTGTCCCTGTCTGAGCTCACATCGAGGATTTACAGAAGGGGCATGTAACCTCCCTGAGGAACCATTGTCTGCGTGAGGGTGTGTGTGGGTGTACGTACGTGTGTGACTGTGTGTGCATGTGTGTGAAAGAGAGGTGAGGTGGCTTCAGGATCCAGACATGAATTCCTGCTGGAAGATGAAGATTCAGGTAACACATTCTTGTTCTTGATGCCGTTGCTGTTGTGGATGTTTGTCTCCTCCTGAGCTGTTTTTGCCAGTGCCATTGTTGTTGTTGTTGTTGTTGTTGTTGTTGTCGCTGTCGTGATTATTTCCAACGTCACAGCTCTCTCCTCCAGGGGCTGTTATGATCTGCAACATGTCAGAAAACAAACGCAGCCGCTTACACCGCATCTACATGCACAGCTGATCGTGTGTAGATGAAGGCCTGTTGCAAAGGAAGGACGATGACAATGAATTGAAAGGGGAGCTCATCGTAGTTTCCACTGAGTGGTTGTTATGGTGAGGCCTTCTGTCTCCGTGGTGATGGCAGAGCGCTTCTGCTGCAGTAGCCCAGAGATGAACGAGTTGCCAGGAATGTGTGTGTATTTGTGTGTGTGTGTGTGTGAGAGAGCGAGAGAGAGGAAGGGATACATGAAATGTGTTCATCCTGTCAAGCAGAAGCAGCACCATCAGAGTGATATCTGAGTTTATACGTTTACATTTGCAGGTACATTTTGTTTGTTTTCATCCTTTGTATGTATCTATGTTATCTCTCTCTTGGACTCTGAACCTTGTATAAGTTTCACATTTAGTGCATGTTATCTGGGCATGCATGCATGACGTTACCATGCATGTTTGTTTATGCGGTTGAGAGGCTCATCTGCCACCTCTTCAGTGTGAAGGGTTGACCCACTTTCTCCTGCGCCTCTGCCCTTTGTTCAGGGTGAGCGGGGGGTGCACAGCACAGCACAGCAATACTGTACATGACTAGCAAACATGAACTTGCACTTCCCATCAGCATTGTTATTATGCGTCTACTTCACAAGAGTCATTTCCCCTTTTTTTAATTAACCACTGTTTCCCTTCTCTTTAGGCTACAGTATGTGCGTGTTGTCACAGCGTTCGGTTATAGATCGCTAGACTAAGTGATTATTAATACCTTATCTGGTCAGATTAGGTTCACGCGAACTCACTCACCCTTCTGCTGAACCATGTTGAGTTTTTTTCTGTTTAGTTTTCTGTCTTTGCTCCCTGCCTTACTGTTTGATGTGAAAGTGCAAAGAGTTTCTCTGAGGAGTGTGATTGTTTTACTAATGGATGCACAACAACAACAACAACAACAACAACACACTGCCTCAGTGGCAGAGTAATAGAAATATACAAATGTATATCTGTGATATATACTTCCACTCTCTGTCCAGAGCTTAGCATATCACATCATCGACTGACGCACCAAATCACAGAGCTTTGTGTCAAATCTGCAGCTGGGAGGAGGAGGGGGGGTTGGGATTAATGCAGTCACATGTCATGGCAGAGCTTAAAACCTGTTGGAGAACGGGGGAGGAGGAGGAGGAGGAGGAGAGGATGGATGGAGGAAAAAAATGAGGAAGAGGATGGAAGGAAGAGAGACAGAGTGCTGCGGCCCGAGCAAGAGATGTGATGACGGCTGAACTGGATATTTTGCAACGTGGCCACAGTAGCACATCCGTTCACAGCTTTGTCTCCTCTCTTTCCACTTCGCGTTTTTGCTCTGAGCTTGGTTTTTAAATTTCGACAGAGCTGAGAACTGAGTACTTAACGCTGTTAGTATTCAGTACAGGATGCTTTTTCCTTGAGAGAAAAACTTGTTGTGAATGTTCCTGCACTTCAGATATGGTTTTCCCATTCCCAGATGGTGCCAGAGCGCCATGCGTCTCTGAGCAGCTGCTAAGTGCTGCTAGCTATAAAGAAGATATTTGGTGGGGCTCGGGCCTCGGGACTCGTTTTCAGAGTGTTTAAATCCCTTCACAGCTGAAGTTTCTCTGAATTGATGTTTTCTATTTTGTCCTCTAACATGAATATCGGTCATTTTTGTCTCTCTTTTCTCTGCTAAGGCGACCCCATGGTTTGTGCAAGCACTTCTTTGATTCTGTGAGCCTGTGATCGAAAGATTATATCACAAGGGGACCAAAGGTTCACACACTAATGACGCAGCTAATTAGGAGGCACTGCGCTGAACTAATTATCTGTAGCTTGACTTTTTCACACTAGTCATAAATAATGACTTATGTCATGCGGAAGAGCACAACCCAAAGTGCAGCTAATGAGGAAATGTGACTTTACCGCTCAGTCACAAAAATATTTCATGCAGTCTTTGGATCTCCTGTTCTCTTTGTTGGGCGGTCACCCTGAGCTGTCATATCTCACTTTACTTTTTGTTTCACTGTTCATCCTCCATGACTGACCTCTGGTACTGTCTTATCAAGGCTGCTCATTGCTATAAGTCTTATGGGTGTAGGCTTAGATTCTGCTATAATACAGTTTTATATAACCTTGATTAGACACACAGGTCATAATGCACTGTATACTGTATGATGGTCACTGTCTGTCTTCTACCATATCCTGTTTGGACATACTGATGCAATTATGTCCACGATGAAGAGATATGAGGGGCAGACGGAGCAACAGGAGGAGGCGGCGGAGGAAGAGGAGGCAAACCACAGCTTAGATTCTGCAGAAGAGGAAAGAAAGAAGTCAGATGTGTTTGTTCACAGACATGTCAAAGTGTGTGAACTTGCGCACCACCACCGGCTTGTGCTGTTTCCTCCTTGTCTGGTTTTAAATGCTACTTCACTTTGATGTGGCTGTAGCACACACTTGCATAGAGACACAGATGTTGCAGGCAGGGTGACACAGTGAGGCTGGGGCTTTGCTGAGCTCATGCCTTCTGTGTGAACGCATGATAACACCCTCAAATATAAGACACAGGGTCTACAAATGTAACAGTGCTTTGGAGGAGAGCGAAATCTCAAATAGGTCTTTCGTTACAGTTGTTTTCGTTTTGTGCATGACCTGCCGGTATAGCGTACTGTCCAGGATACAGTTGATTCCCTTTCCCCCCCCCCCAGATGCAGTCGTCCTGGGTCTGGTTAGATGTCTGTGGTCAGCCGAGCTCTCTGCTGATTGTTCTCACTGTGCATAGTTGAGATTTCTCATCTGGTTCTGCTCTCCTGCCCAGCTGCCCACTCAGACGCAGCCTGCATTTCCTCCCTAAGTGGCCACTGGACGCTGACAGGGACAGGAAACCGCATAAAGGCCTGGCTTCCTCTCCTGATGGGACTCTTTTTCAGGGGGGTGGGTGTTTGATATTGGCTTTTGCCGAACGGATGTGTGACTGTGACCTCCGAGGTGGGAGGAGCCATTCAGTCTAGTGTTTACTCGAATATCTTTCTGTCTCACAAAATATCTTTGTCTGCATGTTTGTGCATGCCTGCTCTGTTGTTTCTAGTCAAGAAGTGTGTTTGTAATGGCCTACTTGACATCGCTGGCACTTGATGTGTATGATTTGAGAGAGACGTCTATTAGGAGTTGAAGATATTCAGAGGAATCCCAGTTATCTCCGTCTGGGAAGGAGATCTAGTGTGAGCTTGTCTGGAGCAATGTGAGCAATAAAAAAAACAAATGAGAGGGGGGAAAAAAAACGAAACAGTGGCCTGATTGTAAGATCTGTATTTGGCAGAAGGATCAGCCCTAAGCAGATCATGGTATGCTTATGCCATTTACTTGAGTGAAAGCTGTTCAGATGTAAACACTTCCCTGAGCTGTCTGCCACGGGCTAAACCCTCTGTTTTCTGTTGTCATCCCTGGAGATTGACAAGCTTTACTCCTTTACCTGTCACTTTAATGTCTGTTTGTCTTCAACTTTATTGCTTTTCCCAAAACAAAGTGGTTATGGTTGTGGGGACACCGACCATATAATCGCAATGTTCATGGTTCAACTCTATGGGAACTTTGTCACGTGTCGTAGCCCTCTCCCTCTGTCTCCCCACGTTTCCTGTCTATACCGGCATAAATGTCAGTGTAAATAATGTTAAAATAGTGGTTATGGTTGTTGCCTCTGCAAAAAATCATCCTCATAACCATTTTTGGCCTGGTGCTGATTTAACAGTGACTTTGAAGTCCTGAATGTCAGATGCACGAGTGTGTGTGCATCCATGCATATGTTTCACTGACACCAGACCACAGAAAATGCTGCAAGCTGTCTCAAAGTGAAGTCTGGCGTGCAATGTAAAGCCATTTAATGGTTTCATGCCATGTGAAAGCAGACAAGATGTTGACTCATCCCCCTCCCTATACTTCCCAATTTCAACAAACCCACACCCCTCAGGGATAGGATTTTCCAAAAGGTTAGTTAGGTTTATTGATGTCCAGCAAATAATCGTAGAAATACAACTTTCCACTTCTGTTGCCTCACAAATGACTTGAAGGCTCTGCACAGAGGCTTTCACTTGTCCTGGGTGATTAGACCTCTCTCAGGTTGAAGGTGGGCAGAGCTAATGCTGGGAATTACAGGAGCTCACCAGACTCCGTGCACCAGTAAGAATGACAAAGGTGTAATTGGTCCCACCCTGGCAGAAGCAGCAGAGCAAAAAGCAGTGTGGAGACGCCGTTCACACACCCACACACTTCTGAGGAGACGCTAAGTTTCACATGTGTTGGTGTTCAAAGGCTTTAACAACACAGTCATGACCCTGAGCCTTCCACTCTTTGATGCTAGATAGATAGATAGATAGATAGATAGATAGATAGATAGATAGATAGATAGATAGATAGATAGATAGATAGATAGATAGATAGATAGATAGATAGATAGATAGATAGATAGATAGATAGATAGATAGATAGATAGATAGGTAGGTAGGTAGGTAGGTAGGTAGGTAGGCAGCTCATAAGTAATATAGTAGTAATAATAATAATAATAATAATAATAATAATAATAATAATAAGTCCAACTTGTCCTGTCTCTTTCTGTTCAATGTTGAATATACTGCTGCTCCAGCAGACAAAAGCATCAAAGGACACTAGTCATTACTGATTGATAAAAACAAGTGTAAGTACATGCACTATTTAGATCAGCCTCTTGAGGATGTATAGTCTGTCTTTCAAAAACTGTCCATTGTTTTAAACAGACAAAGACTTAGTTCGGGTTTATAAGGATGTTTGATACTGTTGAAGAGACTCATCTAAAGGTAGAGGGACTATATTGTTGAGGTTTGACTTGTATTATGATTGGAGTATATACCCTGCAGTGCATTGTTCCAGGATTATTCCCAGTTTTCTAATCAATACATAGTGTATATTACATGTTTATATTCAAAGATCCCCGCTGTGTTTGCATTCAGGCGGCAGAACAGCAGGTAGTAAAACTTAAAATATATTGTGCATAAGGAAAAGATAAATACAGCGAGCGCTGCAGCCCTGTTGTTTATTGAAGCTCTGAAAGGCGTGTGGGGAAACTCCTGGACATCGAACTGTGATGAGTGGAGAAATGAAACCGTCTCTCTTGGTTGGAGAAGTTCAGCAGCTTGCAGAGGTCACTTTGATATAATACACTTACAGAGAAAAAAACACAGGAGGAAGAAGAGAGAGATGTGAAAAGTCATTTCCAGTAAACCTCTCCCACGCACAGACACACAAACGCTCTGGCCATTAATTTCCCTGATTTCATTCCTTTGACAGTCACCTCATTACCACTGTCTGATAGCTATCATTCATTTGACTGCTCTGGGTCTTGCTTTGTGTGTTTTGCGTTGTCTTGTTCCTACGATCTCCTTCCTTGTCTTGTTACCACATCAGCACTTTGTAGCAGGAGATGATAAAGTGTATTATTTGGCCCTTTTTCAACAGAGTGGCTGCCACATAAAACGACTGCCCCTCACACAGAAAAGAGCTTCTGTTTGTATGTACGCTGACCTTAAATATGTTTTTGCTCAGTAGACATAGTATATTAATTCACTGGGCAAAGTAGCCGCTGTTGGATCGAGGCCATTTTCCCAACGTGTTTGTTGCTCTTTATCTGTCAGAATTAATCTTCCTTCTTTCAAACTGAATGCTGAATGAAGATGCTTTCACATATCCCACCAGTCATCAGTCCAAAAGCTGTTTTCTTACTCTGTGTGAATCCATTAACCTCTGGAAGTGTGTTATTACAGTAGACAGTGGAGCTGGAGGAAGATGAAGGTGTTAGTTAATTATGTCACTGCAGTGACTCGACAGAGTTTCTTGCTTTCTCCTCCAAGCGTGTTGCAGTGTTTCATGTTTATATTTATGATGCATTTATAAGTGAATCTTCTCTGAGGCAATAGAAATGTTGGCCTTTTCGTGTTGCTATTGGCATTGATGAGGTCTGATGGTGGAGCTTTTGTTTTTTTCCCCCCTCTGATGGAAGCAGTAACAGCCATAATGCACTGCAGCAAATGACTTACCGTCACTTAGGAGGACCAGGGCTGCTTATTCACAGCTGGACAAACAAACTGATGCACTGTTACTATTTCTACGAGTGTCACAAAAACTATCATTCTCTCAGCTGGAGAGCAGATGCGGCAGGGTCCAGGCAAGTTCTCCGAGCGATGTTGAAAGATACTCCAGGAAACAAAGATAAGTCAAATTGGATAGAGGCAGTTCCAGAAAATAGACACAATGTCAGTGAAAGTGTGAGAGTGTGTGTGTGCTTAGATAATACATAAGACTGTGGCAAAGACCAGCCTGCACCCCAGCTCTTGATCTCTCATGACAAAAAAGAAAAAGAAAAAAAGTACGAGGTGAAAGGTTACAAGCTTGACAAGCATCTCTCATTGGCGACCCTGACCTATCGTGTGAAATCCCATTTCATGTCTGTGCTGGGACAGGCGGGCGCAGATGGTGCTGTAAGCAGCTCCCTGGCGGAGAGTCTCAGGTTTGTGTTCTGAGAAGAGGTTGACCTCAAACACACAAAACCTATCTTTATGCTCTGCCCCTGGCACGAAGCTGGTGTGAAATGGTGCAGAAACCAGGAGGGAAGCATCTGGTAACGAGATCCACTTCACTAATATTGAATTTTCACACAAAATACGGGACATTTGCGTTTAGATGCTTGGTGTATTCTCCTAACTTACTGGCTCTTTTCACAACCCGTCCTACAGTAACAGGATTTGATATAGAAAATAGCACAGAGATGTATACCGTATTTATCTTCTTCTGTTTCTGCCAAACTGCCCATTTTTTCTGATTAATTTAATTCAGTGTGAGAATTAAATTCTTGTCTTCATCATTTATGACAGTGAGCTGCGTATCTCTGGGATTAGGGCTGTTGGTCGGACAAAGACAATTTAATTTCAGCACTTTGATGGAATTATAAACGTAAATTTACAGAGAAATCAGCAGAACTTCACATTTTAACACACAAACATTTGGTAAATAGCTAATTGATATAAAAATTGTTGCCGGATTGATTGAAATAGTGTCAGCCTGAGCCTGTACAGTCTGCAGACCAATCTGTGACTTCTGCATCCACGACGGCATAGATGGTGGCTTCAACTGAGGAAGTTGTGTTAAGGATAGAAAAACTTTGTGGAAGAATAGACACATTTCAAAGAGGCACAGTTAAATTCACAAAGGTTTTTATCTTTAGAGATTCTTGCATAAAACTGAGCTGAGCCCTCCTCTCTGTGGGCAGAGAACAGAGCCCTGAAGGACACGGCAATGCCTCTGAATATGACCTGTCCTCCTCTGTCATACTCTCCGAAGCTTTTCACCAGCTCGATTCTTCAGAGTCCGGTGTGAAAGTTGTTTTTATCAAAGGCCTGGGCTGCTAACAGACCCTCGGAGGACGCGGAGAGAGACAGACACAGCAGAGAGTGAAACCTGAGTCTTTCTTTATCAGAATTATGCATGAGCCCAGAGAATAAGACTCTTTATAGTCTACTACAGTCATGGTGGCAGGGAAGGTGACTCCCAGACCTTGTGCTGTAGCTAACACAGTTTGGGAGTGAAAAAATGTGGAATAAAAGAGAGGACACACTAGAAATGGTGTTGATCTATTTCCCCTCTCATCTTCTTGTCCTCTCTGCTCTAATCACCGCTGTGTCTATAAAAACCATCAGCCTATTTGTGACCTTGTTATTCGCCAGAAACCTCCAGTCCGAGCATATCTGCTTGTTACTCCATCATGGAAGGATTAAGGGCAAGGATCATCAATTTGTTCTGTTCTTTTGCTCTGTCTGTTATCCCCGTGCTGCATGCCGTCCCCTGTAAAAACTAACTTTACACCCTCTGTGTCAATCTGACAATTGATTTGCTCTACAAATTGCACCCACTGAGAGCTGCATTTACCATTTTGTGACAGTGTGTTGAAGACATTGAAGAGGTAATGACATGGAGATGTGCTTTGCTTTAATCCATTAGAAAAGTGCACGACAGAGCTCTTGCCTCTCTTTGCAGTCTGCAGAAGTACTAGCGACAACAAGCCAACATCGATGTGTTTATTTTCTATTTATCTACACTCAATATATAGAATCTAACTGCATGTTTATCTTATAAGAGGCTGGCAGTTTAAAACGTTAAATGGATGTAGATCGAGATAGGAGATTATGGGTGACATCATAAAATGTCAGCGCTTCACCTCATCAAATAACAGAAACTTTTTGGTATTGCTCTGTGAGACTTAAGATATATGTGATATACGTCTATTGCACTGACCACAACATTACAACATTATAGCACTGCAGATAATAAAAAATATTTCGTATCATAGTCATCGTACAGAGTTGGATCTCGGAAATCGTAAGCCTCCATCTTATCAGCATGGCAGGGACCAAAAATGTGTGTGTGTGTGTGTGTGTGTGTGTGTGTGTATATCTTGTGTTTTTATGTCCTCAGGCGTTTAAGTGAGATGGGAGGAAAAGAAGGATTAAGATGAGAGGAAGCGGGGAGAAACAGAGACTGATGGAAACCTGGTACATACAGTCATCTTCCATCACCATGGCAACAAGTCGCAGCTAGGACACAAGTGAAGTGCTGAAGTAATTAAGAATTGGTAGCATGTCAAGTAGTCTCTTTGTGGCGTGTGTGTGTGTGTCCTGTTAAGAGAAGGATGGCACTTCAGCTGCTGGTGTATCTTAAAAACATAAGGAAAGTTGTCAGGATTGAGATATATATACTGTGTGTGTGTGTGTGTGTGTGTGTGTGTGTGTGTGTATTTGGGTCCTCCTGTGTCCCTCCTCCTCTGCATGGCTGAATTTCCAACTACTGAAATCTCTCAACAACTATTGGATGGACTGTCACAAAATTTTGGTGCAGACATTGATGTTCCCCTCAGGATGAATCGTAATCCCTCTGGAGAAGAGAATATACTTGAAATATTCTCACTGCTGTGGCAGACTCCCCCTCTGAAGAGAATGAAGCTTAAGGCAGTCAAAAAATTCTTGATAAGGAAAGTGATGTATTGTTCTGTGTCGGTATCAGCTGGATTAGTTTCTCTTGTGCTCACATGGATCTTATTATATAAATCAAAGTGTAATGAAATTATCATGAACTGCCACTTTTATAGCTTGGTGGTATTATTCTAGCATAGGAGTACTTTGTTTTCCTGGCTGTGTGGGTGGGTGTACGATAAAGCTGTGTGGTCCACTGTGTGCAGGAGAAGTTGGGGGGGAGATGGGGGAGATGGAGGGGGCAAATAGATACAGCAGCAGTGAATTTCTGCCCCCCTAACGGTTTAATCCGTCCATGCTCTCTCTCCCCACTGAGCTGATTTCCCTTTGCAAAGATTTGTTTATGTCCAAAGCGCCACAGCCCTGTCAGGCCCAGTGTGAACTCTGCATTATGCAACTATGATTGATTACTCATTAAGGAACCACGCAAGGCGTTAATACCCGCGCTGAATGCAGCACAACAAGCCAGCGAGTGTTTGTGAGTCTCTGATGCAAGCCGGGAACACCGAGTGGGATTGGAGGATCATTACAGGCTCAAAACAAAACTCGACTGTGCCGAGCGCTGGAAGTGCTGCCCTGTTTCGCTCCCTGGGTAGTGATACAAATATTGTGACACTGTTTGATTTTAGGTTTGGACGGATGTGTTATGTAATCAGCTTGTCCTCCTTTCGTCTTGCGCCAGAAGACCTTGATTCACCAACTTAAGATGCCAAACAGCTCAGGATCACTAGTCCCTGAGCATCTGAGAAATGTAGTTCTGCTGTGCTTGTTAGACAGACACAACCACCAGTTGCACCTTTTCCTGCTGTGTAACAAGACCTTCTTCAATCCCTATCTACACCATAAAGGTCTTTGCATGATAATGACAACTGCCTCCACTCCCATTTTTAGCTTTGCTACTGTCAGGCTCCTGCGATGGCAGTGTCACTGTGTTGTTTGGTGTTTCCACCACCGATGTATCTCAGCTAATTGCATGGAGTGACACGAAACGTGGTGCAGACACATTCATGATACCCAAAGGATGAATCCAATTAACACATGTGGATTTTACACATCTGCGTTGTCTCAGTTGGTCAAATGTAAATAACATGTTGATGTCAAACAGTACGGCACCATTCATTACAAATAAGATGTGATGCGGATAGTAATTATGGAGGCGCATACCAGCTCTCGTCTGAGGCTATACAGCATCTCTCTCCTGTGTCTGAATGTGTTGGTGTTTTCACTCACTGAGTTTTTTTTTTGTGTTTGTTTTCTTCTCTTGCAGAATGAGAAGCCTCTGGGTCATTCGGCAAGCAGGTCCAGCAATATATCAAAGGTGAGCAAAGCACACAAGCAAATAGAAAAATTTAAATGAATGATATATGGCCTCTACAGAGAAAAGAGGGATTCAGTATAGGCGGGCGTCGGTGAGGTGAGCTGTGGAGGCTGAGATTGACAGAACAGATAGACATGCAGCAGCGTGAGAGTGGCTGATGGATAACCTGCCTCTCTGGCGTCACATCGTCCCAATCAGAGCCCCCTCTTTGATCGACCTCCACAAAACAGACACGTCTTAACACCTCAGCATCTCAGCTCGACGTGGCTCTCTGTCAGACAGACTGTATAAACCTCTGTCCTCGGTGACTCCTGTCTTTCTCTGTTTTCTCCCCCTCTTTCCTCTCCAAGCTGGGGCCTGCGTCGAATCCGGCTGCAGAGTTTTTCAACCTTTCTCTCCTGAGCCTCTTAGAGGATAAACCCTTTACTTGTGCTAATAGATGTCAGGGTCGCATCATCACCATGGGACCACTCGAACAATTATGTTTGATCCACAAGCCAATTTCTCTTTAACTGTGAACATGATGGGAGTTACTGCACCTTCATGATAAATAACCCAACACTCATTCTCTGGGTCACAGTTATGGTTCAACATAAAAACTGCTTTCTAAGACAGTGTACCAGTCCCAGGTTAGAAAGAACTATACTCTATGGCTGCATAAAACAGACACTGACCGCGTTATGAAAACTGCTTCACTGATTGATTATGGCATTTACCTAAATGAAGTTTAAGAGGACTCTGTTTTAGTGGTGTTAAAAAAAAATTTAACTATTCAATTCAATTTAATTGCTATTTAATATGCAGATTTTTTTTATTTGGCTGTCACATTTGCCCATTTCCAGACTGTTTTAAGGAGCAGACCAGCTGAACACATCCCCAGTTTAACCACAGTTGAGTACAAAGTCCAGCAAGGTCAAACCAGGAAGCACAGCTATAAAAACAAATGTTATGTCTTAAAGTACACAAATCAAAGTATGAGATATGATCCGTGCACCTTTGCTCATGTGGTTATGGAAAAACAAATATCATCACCTCCATATAAACAACCTTTGGTAGCTGATTAAAAAATATGGGATATGTTATGTAACTGAAACTCATAAAAGCAGAAACTGAATGCACAACATTTTAAAGGAATAGTTTTCATGTTGGGACATGTGTTTTCTGTCTTGCTGAGAGTTGTATGAGAATATGAACACCAGTCTCTCACCTGTATGTTAAAATGTGAAACTAACTAAGTTAAGCAGGAAGTTGACAACCTCCCACGCTGTCGTTGCTCTGTGGGAACCGTTGGGTTTCTCTATTATAAAGTAAGGTCCTGACCTTACCATGTAAAGTACCTGCCTCATTATGATCTGGCACTATACAAATCAGTTTTAAGTGAACCAAATGTAGGTAAAGCGTTTACACATTAAAGCAGAAGTAAGCGAAATGTTTGTGTTAATATAAGTCTTAAATAGTTATATCTTCCGACAGCAATCACTTATAAAGTGTTTGGTCCGAAACACGGGTCTGTCAGTCACTCTGCTCTGCTGTAAGCCGAGGAGAAAACTTTCCTTGTATCCTACAACCTTTATCCAATGAGGAGAGAGAACGGCATGAAGGGCTGTGTGTGCAGCCAAGGGATGCGTGTGAATGTGGTGACGTAGGGACGAGGACCAATAGATCCATGACGAGGGCGGGGACTGCTGCTAACTCCATCGGCTGACAAGAAGTTAGCCACCGGATCGCTTACTTCTGCTTTAACTGTCATGGGTTTATAACAATTAAAACATGTAATTTGATGTCATTTTCCCGCTTAAAAAATGAGTCATACTTTAGCAAACAATGACACCTTGATTAAACAAATCAGACGAACGTGCTCAGCGGTGAGCTTTAGAGATGTTGGTAAGTGAATTTACTTTCACTTTCCACTTGTCCACTGTTTTGATTAGTGTCTGCAGAGAGACTGGAGTTGCTTTGGCTCAGGCTATTTTGGCTCAATAGTTGTGACGGGGCTTAAAATAGCTGAGACAGATCAATTATCTTGTAGATTGGCTCAGGTCATCCCCGGCAGTCTGAGAAATTCAAACAAACACACACGAGACGACCAAGAAACCTGAACGTCCAGCTATCTCATCCGTAAATCAAGGCCCCCGATTTATTTAGTTAATGGTTTCCGGGCACCGTTCATTGTCATTGAATGTCCTAACCAAACTGCCCTTCCTCTGACAAATGTGAGCGTAATGGAGTGATAGACATAAAGTATGAACAGGGCTCTTAAGTTTGACAGCTTTAATTAATAATCAGCAGTCTGCATGCCAGCTGGTGTTCCCTGCTCCTTCCTAAAGGGAAATACCTCCGACTGGCAGGTTTTAAATCTGTATTAATTGTTCTCTGGACGGACAAGTCTGCTGAGAGTCCCAGTGGTTAAGGAAAGTTATGAATCATTGGACAACTTTGGACTGAGTGAGTGAGGAAACAAGTACAAGAAGTCACCTCCAAACTCTTGAGAGACTACAAAATGCTCAAATGGAAAAAAAAACACACAACAAGATTTAACAGAGGATTACTGATAGAGGGGAAATATATTATCAGTAACACACCGTCTTCCTGAAACCACTTTCCCGGGAAGCTGCTTGAATCAGAATATGATCTGTTCGACTACAGAGGAGGATTTTATGCATATATGCAGTGAATTTATAAGTTTCCCTGCTCTCTGCAGTATTGGCAGGACGGGATGGAAGATTTTCAAGTTTCCAACTGTGACTCAAATATTCCTTTTTGCCGAAAGAATATACAGTGTTGTTCAAGATCATTTATGTTGCAAAGACGAAGCACTTTTTGGATCATAGAAAAAAACACACAGCTGATAAGATCTTCACTTCATTTACACATGTATCTTGTCTGTACGAGTTGCGGATTTAACAGCCGATCTTGACTTAATTGTTTTCATTCACTTTCACATGAATTCCAGCCAGACTCAGGATAAGGACACCTAAACAAACCCCTCCGTTGCTTCACGTGGCACAAATTCAAGCTGAATCACATCAGCTCGTGTCAGATCAAAATGTGCTTGAATCCAATTGTTGACCTATTTAAAAGATCTCTCTCTCTCTCTTTCTCTCTCTCTCTCTACATAAATAACCACAGCATCAGCGTGAGAGGGATATTTCGTAACATCTCTCTAGCTTGGCGCAGAAATGCAGTTTGGATCATGTGTATGCGAGAGCTCAAACATCCAAAGAATTTGTTAATTCTGTCAAAATGCTTGCTCTAGTTTTTATACAGATAACCTGGCAGGATGTACTGTAGCTTCTGACATTTTTCATGTCGACAGTTGGTGAACTGCTGCGAGTCCTTTAATCATTCTGGGGATGACTCAGGAAGGAATCCACTTTCTAGATATCCAGTAACACTCCCTTGTCATGAGACACACACCTGTCATGAGTGAGGGTTATGTGATAACAGGAAAACAAGCTGCAGCATTTCGCCAGGGGGCAAAGTGTTTCATGAAGATGATATTACCTCCATCAGTGAACGTGTCGCTGTGGGGGGTTAAAGTGTATGGTCTCAGTTCGAAAAACACAGACACATCGAGAGCCAGAAACTTGTTATTTCTTGTCTGCTCTATGTTTGTGTGTCTCATTGATTCACTTGTACAGAAAGTGTCTTTTATTGAGCTATTTAGAAGAAATGGGAGAATTGTGATAGAGAGGTGGAGCTGAGGGCAAACAATCAGCTTCTTCTTTTTTTGTCATATGAAAGGACGGTCAGTGTTGAACATACAAAAGCAGCCGTGAAAGGTTTATCTGTGCACAGAGTGTGGGCTGAGGATTACCCGTTGATTTGGCGTGAGTTGAGTTTCCACTCAGTGAGGTCAGGAGGCTTAGCTGTAGCCGTTTCTCTCTTTAGCACAGTGCCAGGGAGCTGTGCGATGCCTCCTACACTGTTTGGGAAGGAATTAAAGTATTAAAGTCCTCATAAAGACACAAAGCAGCGACCCACCGCTCAGTGGGCTGCTGATAGGCAGCCAAACATCTGGTGGTGCTCTAAAATTCAAGCTGCTGCAGTTTTTTGGTGTTTTAGGCTCCATTGCTACAGAGCACAACCGGGGTCTTTCCCCCCAGATCTCTGAGGGAGCAGTTCTGCTGCTCTGTTCAGCTTGGCAGACCACTGATGTTAAAAGCCGGCACCGAGCCAAACCACTATTCTGTAGAAAGTGAAGTTAATTGTTAATTTCTTGGAACACATCATACTTTTGGTGGTCTTTGCTGAATTGCTCAGTCTGGCAGCATTGCTCATTTTCTTCTGCTGAAGCTGCCTCTGGTCCTCGGAGGAACCAGACTTCAATGATTTCATTACAAAATGCTTTTGGTGGAAAGGGCCATTATTGCTTATTTGTCTGCAAATCTGTAAAATGGAGCTATCAGCAGTAGTCAAAAAGTGTAAATACTGACTGAAATGCACTTTTCTCTTTCTTCAGTTTCTGAAGTAGCCAAATCATGCAATCACTGCTACTGCTGGTTGCTCATACTTGGTTGTCCTGCAACTAATATCATTATTTCCAAATGATAAATGAATCTGCAGATTATTGTTCAATCAATAGAAGAGCCATTTTACTGAAGAACGTCAGAAACTAGAAAAATACTAACTACTATTTCACTATTTCAGATTTTCAGAGCTCAAGGCGATAACCTGAATAAAACTGTTTGCCAGTTATGATTACAAGTGGTGACTGAATAAATCAGTAATAAAACATAATTTTCTTCTGATCTACTTAACGATTAATCAGCTAATTATATCAACTCTACAGCCACCGAAGAATTACAGCAAACACTTTAATATGAAATAAATAGAGCTCCTAAATGACCCAAATCATCTGTGTCCAGAGATTAAATGGTCAAAAAACATTGACATCAGTCTCAAATGCCATGATGAGCCAGCTGTGTTATCATTATCAGCAATTAATTATGAGTTCCTTGTGCTTAATGAAAATGAAGACAGCTAAAAAAAACAGTCTGTTGCTCACTGTAATTAAGCTGTGATTTAATAAGTAGAGTGCTGTACAAAATCAATTCACAGAAGTTTTAACTCTCACATTATCAGCTGTGTAATTATTGAGACATCTTCAGTTGTCAGACGACATGAACACACAGTGGGAAACTTTCTATCTCTGTTATCCAGTTCACATGACATGAATGCGGCATCAGTCCCTTCAAAATAACAGTCCTTTCCCATAAATATTGTTGACAGACTTCCCTGTGTATCTCTGACAAACATCTGTTTCCTAGTGAGCAGCAAATGCCTTGTCAGTGTAAAGGACAGTTTCTTTACATGTTATTAAAATCTCAATAGATAACAAATTTGTCACAAACCAGTTGTGACAGTTAAGAGCTGAAGCAATTGCCAGTTTTTGGTTTGTGCCAGTGCCAGCAATCATGAAATCCCAAAGAAAAACACGGAGATGACGTAACGTAAAATATCAGAGAAATGACTGGCCGGTCAGATCAACCAACGCTCCTTTGGCCTTCTGCACAAACTGCTGCTTAGTCACCCCGGCTCTAATGTGCGTGGAGTGTCCCCAGTAAAAAAAAAAAAAACAGTGTTTGACTTTTTCTCAGAGTAGCTTATGAAAAGTAGCATCTAAGCTGACAGTGGATTTTCTGCACTTGCTTGTGTCAGAAGAAGAGATTAGGTCTGAGACTGAATTTTGCAGCGATTTGCTCTAGCGCCACACATCAGTGATTGTATACACACTATACTAGACTGTAATCATAGAAACTAGCCTTTCCTCTTGAACTATCTGCTCCCTCCGGCTCTTGTTGTGCGTCTCCTGCAGCTGGTGATGTTTGAATACCCCGGAGCCATGATGCAGTTACGTTGAAATGCTCGCCACTGAAACGTAGTGTGATAGGAATCGCAGAGATATTCATTATCAGCACAACCTGTCGGTGGGTTCTCCCTTGGCTGTGTACATAATGTCAGCACACTTATTGTATATTACAGCAGGGATGTACTTCGGATCCTGAATGTTGATTTAACTGTGACCTTGTGAGAGCTGTGGGGAAACTTGAAATGAACACTGAAATGAGTCATCTGGGAAAAAATAAACTGTGATTGAAGTAGAATGATAAAAGAACTTGCTGATTAAAAATTTAATTTATAGTACTTTGCATAGCACTGTTGCATAATGCTTGAAAAAACATAAAGCACCAACCTGCTCCAAGGTTATAAGCGAACACATCTTCTTAGTCTCAAGTGAATCAATGCAAAACTCATTTTGTATAATCCCTGTGTAGGCAGCCAGAAGTTCAATGGAAAAACTGAAAGTCTTCTTCACTTTTATATCACACCCCAAAAACTTCTCAAACTGAAGATCCACTTTTGAGATTTATCTGGTGACACGTGGTGCTGCTCATCAATTTTCTCAGTTGTCGTTAAGCTGAATCTGTTCACACATGAGCTCAGTGTCTGTTATGAATCCACTGATAGCAGATTAATAGTAAGGACCTCTCACATAGAACAGCAGTTTTGAAAGATGTACACTTTGTTGCGTTGAGAAGATGACGGCTCTGTATCTGTCCCGTTAGATAAGAAGCTACAGCCATAGTAGACAGTTAGCATAGATATTAGCAACAGGGGAAACTGAAGCTGTGTGAGCCAACATAGCTTTTACCTCTTTCTCTACTCTGTATGCTCAAATGGATTGACCAGTTACTGTACAGAAAGTGGTATTGGTCTGTATCACATGGCCTAGCTCATTCACATCACCACCAACTCTGTCCACTGATGGAGACCGTGTGGTATATGGTTGAAAGTGGATTTGTTCTCTTTACAAGGTGAGGAAGAAATATTAAAACTTTTAAGCTTATTTTCTGCGTTGCTTTTCTGTTGGCATCTTGTGAACATCTGTCTGTCCAGCTGTGTGTCCAGCTTGTTAGAAGCATCACGCTGCAGGAGACAGTGATTCATTGTTAGTGTTAGATCTTTAAGGTTATTCTTTGAAAGGCTCCTGTGGCTATAAAATGAGAGCTGCATCTCCCAAGGTAAAAGAAGAATGGAGGCCGTGCAAGAGCAGATGGGAGAAAAGAGACGTTAGAGGAACAAGAGCAGGTATAATAAGTAGGAGAGCGAATAATTTATGCACGAATGAAAGATGTGGATGCTGGAAGTCCTTAAGGAGAAAGATTAAATGAGTAGTCATCATAATGAATTGGGAGACATTTTCACCGAACATGAGAAACAGGTGTTCATTGCAATGGGAATATGATGTGTGGCTGGATTTTTTATCTAATTAGCACCTCACAATATGCTTCTTTACACAGTTTACAGTTTCTAAAGTAAGAGGTTGCATTATTGAAGCCATCTAACACAATTTATCATCGGTTGTAAAAAACATCAGCGTTTGCAGCCTTCAGGGTCTCCAACAAACGCAGCCTCTCATTTACTCATCAAAGGTCCTCGTCACAGGAGAGGGCTGTTGGCAACCTGAAGTGTCATACACACTGTGAGGAAGTTAATCGTTATTATTTCGACGGTGTTATCATCACCCTGTCGTTTTGACTGTTTGACACCGACGATGGCGATATGAATGATTAACAGGGGGTAACTCAGCACAGGAACATTGTGTTTACGCACCCAGAGTAATATAGTGAACACAGACACCGCCCAGTGTCATCAGTGCAGTTATGATCCACCTCTGTTTTTGTTTCAGTCCCTCGAGGCTTCAGCTCAGCGTGTGTCATCAGTTTCTTTGTTTGTGGTTATTATTGTTGTATAAGTGTAACGCTGAAGCAGCATGTTCCACCCACGTAGTTAAATATACAGTGGTGTTAGTTGCAAAATAATAGTGTTTCATTGCTTTGATGTGATCTATTTGTCTCTCAGCCACTTCTCAAAACTGCCTCGTTTGTTTTTGCTTTTAGCCCTTAGCGCTGACACCTGCAGGAGCCTCAGGCAGCACGCTTGAATTTCAACTGTTAGATTAAGAAAATTAAGTGGAATCTTTTAGAGAAGTGAAATAAGTTGCGGTAAAATTCAATGTATAATGAGCTTAGCTATTAAACAACAGCGATACAAAAGAGTGGGTGGTCATGCGAGAAAAATGGCAGATAAAAAGGAGCTGTGCTGTCCAGTCAGAATAACAGGCTGAAGGACAAAGCTGGGCATTGAATTTCCACATCGACCAGTGTTAGGCCATGAGCTATAAATTTCCCCTTAGTTAGAAATGAAATCAATAGGTAATTAGTTTCTCGTTGAAATCGCCAGGCCCCCTGTGTCTTTACGTTAGTAACCCAAACACTATCTGATCCTGCTCTTTATGTTCCCTGTCCAGTCGCTGTCACTGTGTAAGAGCCCTGGGGCCATGTACTAAGGATATAGTCTGACATTTAGTAAATGTTCTTTTTTACTTAAAGGTTAAGATGAGAATATGTATACCACTTTTATGTCTTTACACGAAACTAGAACCAAATGATGATGTCTCGGCTAATCTTAGCAAAGAGACTGGGAGTAAAGGGAAACGGCTCTGATTCTGTTCAAAGGTTAAAAACTTTATGGAGTCTTGTTGCCGTGATGAGTCCAAAAAGTCATTGTTAACCTGCTGCTGCTCTCCCAAGTTTCCCTTAAGGCCAAACTATTCCTTAATTATGGGTTCTTTAGCTTTAGCTGTCATTCCCATGGGTAATGATACCCAAATGTATGCACACGTGTTGACTGCTGAGCTGGAACTTAGTCAGATGACCAGACAGACACGGTCACAGTTTCAGTTTCAGGCTGAGTAAAGAAAAAAGAAGTTAATTTCAGCCTCCAAACTGAAAACATCAGCAACAATATAAACCCTCTCTGTAAAAAATAACTATACAAATTACAACAAATCTGCAGTAAAACAGGCTCAAAGGCCACCGTATCTGGCAGTTGCAGCCAATTAAAATCCAATATTAACGCTAATACAATTGATTCAGCTCATTTAAAGGGAGCTGGGGATTTTGTATCTCATTGCATGTGTTAATGAACAACTCCAAATTTGTAACACAGCAGAAGCAGCAATTATAGGATATCTATGTGATGGGACTACAAGGCTAGCACTATCTTCACATAATACATGAACATTTCTTAATAGGAAGGGCTGGAGTTTTTCCTATTCTTCACATTCTGGTGTCATTGCCTGAAAGCAACTTTATCACTGATATTTCATGTATGTAATAGGATGATCCAGCCAATCTGTTGATTTGTTTACAGCCTGATTGTCTGACATACTTCTTCTTACCTTGTCAGACTTTGCAGGAGCAGTAACACTGTTGTTGTGTTGCCAGATCTCAACTCAATTGCTAATAAACCAGAAGTTTCCTTTGACATTCAGGAGCATTTAAAGTAGTCCTCACCCTATCATTTGTGGAAAATGAATATTGGTGAAACCTCCAATGGATAATACTGCAGATATTTATTTTAATATGTAGCTAATAGCCTTGTAACTGCAGACCTGCACCTTTTGAGAAATTCTCTGTGGATGTTGAATCTCTCCTCCTCCTCCAGCCCCAGCTGTGCCTTTCTCAACTCCTCGTTCTTCATGACCCTCTCTCCGTCTCGCAGTCTGCCTCCCTCACTTTGTGTGTTTTTGTTTTGTTTTTTTTCAGGCTCTGTGACGCGTGGAGACAGATTTCGCCTGGCACTACTTTAATCAGATAGATTAACTGCCAGTATTGTGGGTTTTTTTTTCCTTTTTATCATCCTGTGCATTAGTGTGTGACGTGTTTTTGCTCTTCTTCAGTAGAGATCGTCGCTGACAGACTGATAATTCTCACCACACATGATTCTTCCTGGTGGAGCGATATGATTTGATCTCGTTTGCTGAATAATACAGCAGTTGTTTCGCCTGAAGGTTTCACTTAGACATCTCATTATTGTATTGTCTATCCTAAACTGCCTTGTTTTGTCCTTTTTGTTTCGTTTCTGCAGGCAGGGAGCCCGACTTCTGTCAACGCACCATGCAGTTTTTCAAGGACGTCGGTTTCTCCCTCCAGCCAGGACATCTGCAGGTACAAATCCCACCAGCCTCTTTTCACTCTAAAGGCCACTGAGTGATATAATATGAATAAATCAGATCCATTTATTAGTCCACTACTGGCAAAAGGCCTTATCAGTGGGTGATATTTTACCCTTTACCTTTGAACAACACAGTGTCATTGTGTGGAGTTGTGTGTCACCTGCTGTAAAACGGATGTGATTGTAAAATGGGTCGTCCAGTCTCGTCTGGCATTTTCAGGCAGAGCTTCTAAAACCTATTATCTCCTTTTATTCAAATTCCTTTGATTTCAAATGCATGATGTCTTTTTCATTTCTCTTTTTTGCCCTTTCCTGTTCCTTATCCTGTTGTTTTGTACCACTGTCGTTTCTCCTCTCATAAACACACACATGCGCAATCACGCTCACACCAGCAGTCAGGATCAGGACTGTCAGAAACAGGCCACAGTGGTTCTGTTGAATTCTAACGGTAAAACATGTCAAGGATCAGGAGGCGTTTCGGTGACCACCCTCTGCCCGGACGCCCCGCCGGCCTCCAAACACGCCAAACAGCGAGACTGGCTCTCTCTGCTCCGCCCCTCCTCCGTCAACATCCGACCCAACGGCTCGCTCAGGTTTTCCGCGTCTCTGAACGACGTGGGCCAGCGCGTGGACAGTCTCTGCCGCGGCCTGCACTTCATAGATCGCACCTGCTCCGAGGGAGAGCTGGAGCTGAAGCCCGAGCCCGCTCCGCCGCCGCCCGGCTTGGATCGAAGGGCGCACACACTCGGTGGAAAGCTGCCCGCGGCGCCGACACACCAGCACCCGAATCCCGGCTTCTCAACACGCACCCACCCCCACCTCGTCCCCTCCTTCACCAACAACTACAAGTACATGTTGGGCATCCCTCCTGCCAGTTGTGATCCATCCAACCCTGCCGTCCACGCCCCTCCCCCTCCCCCTCCCCCTCTTTCCAACACCCACCTCCACCACCCTCATCCGTCCCCAAGCGCCCACTTCCTCCGTCTCCTTCTCCCTTTCTCTCGGTCCTCCACCTCGGCCAGCCTGCAGTGCTCTGAGCTGGGCAGCTACACCTCTCACCTCCACATCACCAAGTCCTCTAGTGCCCTGCTGGAAGGCAGCGAGTCAGGGTTTCCCCCCGAGGACCTGCTAGGAGACGATGACGTGTTTGAGGATCCAGCTCCAAAGGGAACGGGACAGGTGGCAAACCCAGATACAGTCGCCGTGGCTGGGCCGGGCGGCCACCTTGCCCCCTTGTGCTATATGGATGAGGACAGTGACTTGGACTGCTGCCCATCCCCTTTGTCAGAGAAAACTGGGCCACTGTCACCTTATTCGCTCTCTGGGGACTGCTGCAGGTGGGTGACTGTCTGGATGGTGTAATCTACACCGACCCTTTACTGTGACTTGGTAGAGCCCAGACCATCCCTGTGCCGTTAACGTGGCAGTGAACCCCAGAGCCCTGTGGAGTAGTGGAGAGCTTCTCATCCCGTAGTGTAACTACCCAGCAATCAGCTGCATTTGTCCTGAAAACCTCTGCTCGGAGCGGACCTGTTAAACAGAGGAACCCGACACATAGACGCTTTAGTCTGCACACACACACACTGCAACACTGTATTCCTCACCCTCAGCTGCCCTGGTCCAACCCCTCGTGTCTGTGTTTGTGTCTAGAGCAGAAAATGTGGCTTCATTTCATTTCATACCATTTCATTTTGTTTCACTGTTAGCTCAGTGCTCTGCCATATTTCTCACTGTGCTGTCAAACTGAGTTTTTTAAATAATATTTCACTGTTACCAGATCGATGGGGCCTTAAAGTGTCGTACATGTGCTGCTGAAATTTGTGATGGATTTTGGCCATAAGCTTCGAGCTTTGCCGTAAAGGCAGGAACAGGGGCAATGGCACCGTTAAGGAGACTATAGAGGAGCAGAGATTAGGCTCGAGAATTTAATAGTATTGAGGAATGGAGTGTGTGTCTGTCTTATAAATAGTGGAACAGAGGCACACCCAGTACGATAAATGGTGTTGAACCAATGGCGTCTGTCTGATTGAACCGAGCTGTCATCCGTCTTTCTCACTGCCAGGCCATGATAGAAGGAACAGGATGAGGAATATTTTATTACAGACCTGGTCGTGGCTGCATGTAACCCTACACCCTAGGTGTGCTGGTGGTAAGCTGCCAAGGAAATAAATACCGACTTCATCTGACTCACAGTACCTGTGTCAATATCCTGCCTGGAAGCGTTTAAGTCGATTAATGAGAATTGAGTCTAAAACAGAAAGAAAATGTCAGTTGTACAGTGTATGTCTGTCTCCTGAGCTGTGGTCTACTCTGTGCATGTACTCGGGTCAGATTAGACGCCTTACACGTCAGATGTGGACTGGTACAGAAACACGAGCTTAGAATTGGCAAGGTGAAGGCCAGAGATCAGGAGAGAGATTATTGGCTTCAAATAGTTTGCATAGTCTCTGACTGCACACACAGACACACAAACATGTCGTGCCAGCTTTCTGTCAGGTGGCTTAAAACGTGAGCTCAAAGCAGAGGCTGACCTCACCTGTCAAAGTTCACGTGTGTGCGTGCGTGTGTGTGAATCTGGGCGTGTAGTTGTTTTACACGGAGCAACGTGTTAATTATTAGTTAGTGCTTTTATTGACAACATTTCAGAACAGAACAGTTGGATGTCTGATAAGTCTGACTTGCACCATTTCCTTATCCGAAATGTCACCTTTCAGAAAATCATCAGCGGCACAAACTAAGCTATATCTGCAGTCAGTGTTTCTCCTCCAAATGCATTGTGGGTATCCTAATGAACTGACTTTCTCAAAAACATCTCAGGAGCTTCTGATTATTTTGAAAGCTTGTGTTGCTTGTGCTTTGTGGTTATGCTTTTACTTGCCTTTCGCTTTGTTCTGCTGCTTTACACCTCACTGCTGGCATCGGTTGATCAGCAGAGCGGCAAACACAGATGACATTTAACTCTTTCTTTGAAGTAAATGGCAGTCGTTAACATTCAGGTTTCTTTGTTTTTACTGCCTTTTCACCATCTCCAATTCTTGACTCACCGCTTCTCTTCTTTGTTTTTCAATGGCTTGTAGCTCTTATTTATTTGCATCACCGCCCCCTGTCATCCTCATGCATGTACTACCAGAGAACCACAAAATGGCATGGAGCTGCTAGTATTCACAACCTCCATAGGGTACCTTTTAAAGCTTTGACATCTGCAATATAAACCAGCTAGAGTCTGTGTAATTCCTTAACCTTCTCCTGAATGATAAGCCCCTTCTCAGGAAATGTAATATTCTCTTTCAAGGCAAGCATGGCCACACAAAGAGAGACAAGTAACCTCTTAGACATGCAGAGAGAGGAAAGGAGGAAATAGGTAGATGGCTCCTAGTGGTACTGCCACTAATTCAATTGTGTTTTCCTATGATCGGCGTGTCTCTGGCAGAGAGTGTAGAGCTTAAACTTAAACAGGAGGAAACAAAACGCCTCACACGTCTCACCCCGCCGCTGCCACCGCCCCTATGAAAATCTGTTTAGCAGAAGAAAGGGGGGAAAAAAACAGATTGGTGCTAAAAAATTAATTTGAAAATAAATACATAAACATTTCAGGATGAAGGCAGAGCAAGAAATAACCGGAGGGAGGGGATTTTAAAGCAACACACAGAGAGAGTCGAGTGCAAAGATCATCTGAATGCCACAGGAGAAAATAGTACGAGGAGACAGACAAGTGAGAGCAGGAAGAAAGCGAATGCCAGAGCTGTAATACTGCCGAGCTTGTTTCCCTCTCAGCTTGTGGTGCCTGTGATTTTCCCCGACTCTGTTTTCCCTCTCACATTTTAATGTTGACATACTCTAACGGTGCATCTGCCATCTTAAAATTACTGTTAAACAGGGAGTGTTTTGGCTGCTCGAGTGATGAAAATTAAATTTTAACTTCCCTCCCATGCCTAACGGTGCTTGGAACGTGCTGCTGCGACGACACAGATACAGATAATTTAGCTGTAAATCTGCAAGATTATTATTTTCATATGTCTGGATGGCAACACCGTGTTTGTGCTCTGTGATATTTGGATCTTTGGGTACATTTTGAATCAGTAATATCATTTAGGCTCCTTCTAGCAGAAACCTACAGTATATGTCTTGATAGAAGAAGAGACGATTCTCATGCTGTTTACTGATCATCTTATATCCACCATTGCTCCATGTGGAGGTGTAGGGATGTTTCTATGGTTATCCCTTCCTACGCTTATGGAGAATCCACATGAACATTAGAATAATTTGTTAAATCTGACCAGCCTTTGATGTGAGCACCAAGAGAGTCCAAGTCCTTAGGCTGATTCTCTCCCTCTCTCTTCTCTCTCTCTCTCTCTCTCTCTCTCTCTCTCTTTTAAAAATTGAAATAGGAATACAGTACAGTATGTGTGGGATGAAAATCTGCAGTTCATCTTGCAATCCATACAAACAAACACAAACAAAGCAGCCTGGCCATAACCAACAGGAGAGAAAAAAAAGCCTCTTCTAGAGATGTTAATTATGCCTCGTCTATCCTTTAATCCCTCAGTCCTCACTGCACTCCCTCCTCCTCCTCCTCCTCTGTTTGAGAAATCCGTAGAAATGACCTATTTTTATCCTCCTTCGTTCACTTTGTCTCTTAATCTTGTAACGCTTCGGCCAGATCAGTAAAGTCTGGAAATAGACGTTATCTTGCTTGCTAACTTTCTAATGTGTGGGGGCGTCACGTGGGAGTACATGTGTGTGTTTCTTATCCTCCTCTGAACCAGAGTAAGGACAGTACCACTTGAAAAAAAAATATTTCTCTCTCCCTCTCCCATCTCACCCCTCTCTATGCTTTTGTTTACTTGTCTCTTCTTCCCCAGTGAGAAGTGCCACTGCACTCTGCGACTCACTCTGGGGAAAACATAGTAGAAGCCTTTGCTAGTTTATGCATCTGCTGGAAGAAATTGGAAGAAAAAGTGGGTTTGAAGTATAGCTGCTTCGTGTATCTATGGAGCCTCTGCAAACGAATCGTGTGCACTTTATTCTACAGTGCAACAGATTTTTTTTTTCCCTTTACAATGGCTCTGTTGGTCTCGCCAGGGACATAAGCCTGACCTTTAATTAAAGTTGTGTCATGGTGAAACAAACAGCAGCTGATTTTTGGGCTCATTCCTCATTCAGTGAGCGCTCAGCCCCGGTCTGAGCAGCCACAACAAGGTCAGATTTCTGACATTGAATTGTGAGATCGTAACGACTTTATCTTCCTCTTCCTCCATGCAGGGATGTGTGCATGTGATATTGACTTCACTTAAGGCCAATAGGTTGCTCATATAACCTTTTTCCAACCACCTCATTTTGAAACTCACCACTTTGGCCTGAGTCTGACTGACCTACTGCTGCGAGTGTGTACACAGTCTGGATTCTCATACAATCTGTCTCAGCAGCAGTTGCACAGGCAGAGTCGTACTTGGACAAATACAGTCTCTTTTTTAGTGTGGGCTGATTAATACTGTAGCTGTCGTCCTCCAACCTGTCAGACAGTGTCCGATATCTGTAATCTTGAGGACGAGAGAGAGGGGAACCGCTCCAGTCTGATATTAAAAATAAAAATCTGATTGGTTCTCCTCTGAGAAGAAGCTGTCCAGAGGTCGCACACACCTAATCAAATGTTCCAGTTGTCAGTATCTGTGCTCAGAATAACTTATTGAAGACTCTGCAGGCATCTACAGGAGATGAACACAACATTGCATAGTGCATACACCTGATAAAGTGAATCCAGATTGTAGACTGAAGAAGCTGTTAAAAAATGGTGTTTTGCCAACCAGGCGGTTCATGTACTTCCCTAAACACTGACAGTTGAAGTGTATGAAAAAATCAACAAAATAGCATCATCCAGTTTGTAATTCATTCGTTCAACACATTTGCACCATGATGAAGAGTCACTTGACTTCATCTGACAGAAAACCGCAATGAGAAACTGGATGTACATCGCTGTTGATCAGATAGTCGTCTCTTCCTGTACGAGTCAAATTAATGAGCGTATCATTACAGGGAACTTGTGTCAGTCATTTCCAAAACTAAAACTGCTGCTGCCCCAGCTGCAGATTATCTGAGGTTAGATTTGTTGTGTTCAATTTTGCACTGCAGTTTTTCAAAGAATAATCCTCTGAGTTCTTGTAAATGTCATTTGTCACTGTGATTTGCAAACGATGTGCACTGAATCAAATTAGTTTTTCTCGATCGAGTTCATTCATGTGGGACGTGTATTGATTCTGTGTCCAGGGTGTTAATGTGCATTTCATATTTGGGAAATTATATTCCACCTCGGTGTGCTTCATATCTCTCTATCTGTGGCATATATCTTCATCTGTGTCTGAGCATCTTCTTAACACCTTATCTTATTATACCTTGCACTGGAGAACGCTACAAGTTGGCTGACATATCCTCCACAATTCAAGTTTGCTTGAATTTTGGGAAATATCTGTCAGCGTTGCCTGCCAACTTTTCTCTTTTTGATCTTTCCTCTCCCCCCCTGTCTGCCTTCTGTTACAGCTGTCTTGCCTTTGGCTTAGTGTTGACTGTATTTTTTGGCTCCCACAGGATTTGTCACTGTGAAGGCGATGACGAGAGTCCTCTGATCACACCATGCCACTGCACGGGGAGCCTGCGCTTCGTCCACCAGTCCTGTCTACAGCAGTGGATCAAGAGCTCTGACACTCGCTGCTGTGAGCTCTGTAAATACGAGTTCATCATGGAGACCAAGCTCAAACCGCTGCGCAAGGTAAAACACAGTGTGCACGCCTACAGTACAGATTTGCCTGAAGTGGGATCTGAAGTCAATGAATGCTCATATTTGTTAGTTCAGTCTTAATCGGTTCATACATTTAGGCTCTTTTGTTATTTAGCTGAAAATACCAGACACTGTCTGCAATTTGTCACGCAGATAACACGAGTGTGACACTGAGCTTTGAAGCTGTTCTCGTAAGTGGAACTTTTTAGAGGCAGAACACTCTCATTAAAGACTCTTATCAATCACCGTGGCCTGGAGATAGCAGGACATTCTAATTAAAATTTCTCCACCCTTCATTAGCTACACAAAAGGCCTTAAACAAATGCTCCACTGTTAATGGCTTCTGAATCCCAGTGGTGAACATTGAAGTTGCTCTTGAGTGAGCGTGCAGAGAAATTCGAGATGAGATGAGGATGTCGGTCTCGGTATGAAGTGTTTATCAAAGGATGCTCGGTTTCATCTCAGACCCGCTCCTTGTCGCAATGACACTGCAAACTCGCCATTTCATCAATGAGTACATGAGTAATGCATTTGAATGTTTTGAGAGTCTGCGCAGCTCGTATGCCGGCGATGTGTTTTGTGTTTTTCTTGTGTCGCTGGGCTCATTTCCTGACGTGCTGTGCAGCCAGTGACAGACAAGGTGCTACTGTGTGTTAACTGAGCTGGCTGGCAGGCAGCGGGGTAGCTGGCCTTTGTGCGCTCAGTGCTGCATGCCACTTTTCTTTTCTATCCTGCTCACACTGCCAAGAAGCTTTATGTAGCATTGGATCTTGATCACAGGAGCTGCCTGCTCACCATTAAATATTTAGCTCACGCTCTGGGTCGGCCCAGAAAACAGCTCAAGACAGCCAGCAGCTAAGAAGTGTGAAGTTTGTGTTTTTGAAACATGTTTTGATTTATTTGTCCGAGTCCCTTTTGACCTCCTCAAATGTCCTTCCTTTGTGTTTTCTTCTGCAGTGGGAGAAGCTACAGATGACGGCGAGCGAGAGAAGGAAGATCATGTGCTCGGTCACCTTCCACGTCATCGCCATCACCTGCGTGGTGTGGTCGCTGTACGTTCTCATCGACAGAACAGCAGATGAAATTAGACAAGGTCAGCGCCAGGATCAAACTCACAAACACACACACAGGAATTAACATAAGAACATTGCAGTTTTACATTCATCCATTCATCCACAAATTCACCTCCGTCTTCCAAGTCATTCATGCATAGTATTTAATGACAGCTCTGCATAACTGTAGTGTAATTTCAGTGCTGTGAGTAGTGAGTGTGAATAGTGTGAAATGTTCTCCAAGACTGGAATACATGCGGGGGCGTAATTCACTTGCAGAAGCTCAGTGGGCATCAAAGTCACGGCTGAGAACGAACGAATGTGTAGAAGGGTTTTGTCAGTTCACTTTGATTTTAGACCTGACGCTCATGAAAGAGAAAGTTAAGAGATAAAAGAAGAGAAGAAAGGAGATTTAAAAAACAGATATAGGCTTTTATCGTCCCAGATCCAGCTTTAGATTGAAATTCTCAGAGGTTATTATTGCAAAGAGAGGTGATTCTGGTTAGATCAGGATTTGTATT
This sequence comes from Trachurus japonicus, assembly GCF_045865225.1. Classification (NCBI taxonomy): domain Eukaryota; kingdom Metazoa; phylum Chordata; class Actinopteri; order Carangiformes; family Carangidae; genus Trachurus; species Trachurus japonicus. Next base: position 17,231,309 of record NC_140921.1, on the reverse strand, counting down.
CGTGTGTGTGCTGCAAATTAAAATGGCCAGCAGTTCATAGTTAGTCATATTGTTAAAGGTAGCCTACAAAAATAAAAATCATGAATACAAAGATAAAATATCCTGTGGCAGTTATTTTCCTTCTTTGTTAGAGTTAGATCAAAAGATTGTTACAGCCTCAAACTAAATATGAAGCCAGCAGCTGGTTAGCTTAGCTTAGTATAAAGGCTGCAAGCAGACTGCCTCTCTTCAAGTGTATTCAGATTCGCCTGCCAGCACCAATAAAGCTGTCTTATTAACACATTAGATCTAGTTTGTTGTACAAAAAACAAAACTGGTGTGGTTTTACTAGGGCTAATATGTGCCAGACTATTTCCTGGCGCGGCTTGGACACTTACTGAAGTCTTGAGTGTATTTCCCCAAAAACTATTCCTTTAAGAAATTTGCAGGCACTTCCTTCTGTCCCATAGCCTGCGTGTGCTCTGTTTCCTAGAGAGGAGGGCTGTCTGAGCCCATGATGAGCTTTCAGATTTTGTCACCAACATTTTGGAGTATTATATGCATGCGCCAACATGAAGCCTGCTGCCAGCCGTGGACTGTAAAAGCTGCAGGCAATATTCCAGCAGGCGCTCAGCAGGGCATTGTGATCATTTAAGACATCACAATAAGGGTAAGAAAACAAGACCAGACGCTTCAAGAGCCTTTCAGCGGCTCGTAGCATGCGTGCTGCCATCCTGACCAACACGGCCAGAAGCACTTAGTTACGGAAAGATTGACGCCACCGTCCTCCTCAGAGCGCCGTTCTGCTGCCATCAAGGCTAAAAATGGAGAAGGCGGTCTTAATGATGAGCTTCTGTAACATCCGGTGGCACGTCTTCTGCTGCCACTCACTCCTCTCTGGCATATTTGGTGCTTTCTGAGACAGTGTGCAGATGGAAGAGCAGCCTGTGCCTGTTTAGCCCAACCTGATGATTCAGACTTGTTGGAGTCCCTGAGGCCTGTCAGGTTCAATCACCATGGTGATGCCAAATATTCCCTCACCAGGACCGGCTGTCGTCTGCCAAGCACAGAACCACATTTGTCTTTTTCTCTCGCTCTGCTTGCAGATTTCAGCCGATTAGATGTAAGACACCTTGAAATGTATTTTATTGTCTACTGTGATTTGTGAAGCAGTTTCCATGTGTATGTTGCATGATGAATTACACCCTAAAGTCTGCAACTGTAATATTTGACTTCACTTTGCATTTCTGGCTTTGCCTTTTTCTATCAACCTGTTTGTGTCCTTGGTAATACTTACACTCTCTTTACTCATGCAGCCGGAAGAATCCCAGGTAAACATTTCAAGTTTGACCTTTTGACTTTCAAATTGTGTTTTCCCTGTCAGCCTTTTCTCTCAGCCGTATCCAGTTCTCTTCCAACTGCACTTTACACCCCTTCCCCTGCCTTTCCTGCCTTTATTTAAATATAGAAATAATACTTCACCAGGCTGGTTATATTCTCACTCACCCACTGAATGTCACAACCTAATGAACGCAGACAGACACACAGTCGAAGAACACACTGTCATTTATTTTTTTCCTGTGTTGTGGCTTGATTAGAACAAACCGCACCGACGTATTGAGCTCATAAGAGGAAACAGGTGCACTGGTTCCGCCGACTGCTTTGCCTTTTAAAAACAAGCAGTGTCTATATTCCCCAGAACCAAGTCATAAAGAAAGGCAGCACCAGCAACAACAGTCACCTCATGTATTGATTTACAAGTGAATTTAGTCACAGTCCACAGGCTGACACAGTTTAGAAAGCACTGAACATTAGCATTCTTAAAACCAAGGTGATTATGTTTGCCTTGTTTCAATTGGTTCCTCCCATAATATGAGGCATTCTTGCATTTCATCTCATACATTATTCACTCAAGTAGGATTTAGCATCTTAACTTTTCCTCCTTCCACCTGACATGTAATAGCTCACATGAAAAGACCGAAGGATTGCAGGGCAGCTGTGTATTTTCCAAGAAGACAGACTTTTTTGATTTTGTTTTTCAATATTTCTTCTCTTAGTTTTTGTTTTTGATGATGTTGCAGCTGACTCTTACGCAGCAGTATTTACACTTCCCCAAAAATTGCAAATTGCCCATTTCTTACCCCTTGCTAGGAGCCTTATGTTTCAAGGTTTAGCAATTTGCAGAAATGCTGCAACAGCCTCAGGGGCCACAGAAATGTTTTTTTTTTTTTTTTTTGCACAGTTAAGCAAATGAACAATAGTTCATAGTGTATATTACTGCTAATCATTTTGTAATGCCTGCTGTGGTTGTAGTTTATTTTAGTGTGTGGTTGTGTTGGCCCCACTTTTCAAACAGTTTGTTTTGTTTTTGTTGTGTACTATTATTTTAGGGACACTTTGTTAATTTGACAGTGACACTGAAGAGATGACAGGAAATGAGAGGCATGACGAGGTCAAATTTGTGTCTAGTCAAGTCGCCACAGAACGAAACTCCAAACTTTAAACCTGTTTTGGTTAGATAATTTCAGAATGAACGTCATATCTGTCTTGAAACACATATGATGAAAGGTACAGTTTAGTATCTTGGAAAACTGGAAATTCTACAGTCTGTGCTTTGTGAAAACATTGGTGTGGCCCTTGAACTTTAGACTGCTTCTCTGAAAATACACAGCACATTGTGATGCTTTCCTGTCCATTTGTCTTCCATACAACATGTACACTGCATTGTACGATAGCTTCCCCAACTGCATACATTCCTTGTTGAAGCATATTGTAGTTGAAGGTTGATCTGTTGAATGATTGACTGAAGTACCTGTGAAACTTGCAGCAGCTTATTGAACCATTCTTTTCCCTCCTGTTTTTGCGCTTGTGCATTTTGACCTTGTGACCTCGTGAACTTCAAGACTGTACATAGAACCTGTACTAGACTGTAGACAATTTGTTTTACATTTTTTTCAAAGTCTGGTCTCTGTCTGACTTGTGCATGTTTCTTTTGTGTTTGTTTTCTGTTCCTCAGGGATCCTGGAATGGCCTTTCTGGACCAAGCTGGTGGTCGTGGCCATCGGCTTCACGGGTGGACTGGTTTTCATGTACGTCCAGTGCAAAGTCTACATCCATCTATGGAGGAGACTCAAGGCTTACAACCGGGTCATATACGTCCAGAACCGGCCAGACACGTGTAAAAAGCTGGTGCTGGAGAAGCCGCCGCTCATGGAGCCCAGTCTGGAGAACAAAGAGGCCCTGGCCCCCACCCAGTCGGACACAAACTCCTCCCAGTACACAGAGACAGAGGACTACAGTATGGAGGTGCTCCATGTCTGACCACGCAGTCCATGCCATTGGTTGTCCTACCCATACTGCACACACAAACACATACACTTAAACACACACACACACACAGGCCCACCATGACTGAGGAACGATCAGACGCTCCCTCCGTGACCACAGACTGACGCACTGTCTTCTTCTGGTCATCTTATAATAATATAATATAACTTCTCCCACAGAGACAGACGGACCACGACTAACGTCTTCTGTTCACCTCCCTCCCTCCAGTCCTTGTCCCTCCATCCACCTGCACCCACAGCCCGCACCCCACCCCACCCCGCCTCTTTGCTTTCCTCAGACTGGACTGTTTTTACTGACTTCTGTAAATGTCTAAAGAGGCCTGGAGCATACTGCTCTACACACACACACACACACACACACTCTTGTATGTACACCTCGGGGAGAGCAGGACTGAGACAAGTGGACTCATAAACGGCTCTGGAGGTTTACACGTCTCTGATGCGTGGTTTGTTTGCTTGTGGGTTTGTTAGATTTGTTCGTTTTTACCTCCTGTGAGTCTTGGGCTAACCCTCCGTGGATCAGTATGTAGCGCCACGCATCGGATCTCTGGAACATTCCAGCCACTGCCATCTCTGTTGCTGTGGTCTGTCAAGTCCGAGCCGGTCTGGATCCTACCAGGCCTCGATCTGGACATGCATCGAAGCACTTTTGTTTTTTAGTTCCTTTTCTCTATAGCTCCTCTCTTTTTGTCTCTAATATGAATTAATCGTATATGTCATACATGGCGGGGGGGAAGCACACTCAAACAAACACGGAAATGTTGGTTTCCTGTATTGCATTTCTTCGTACACATGCATACATACACACATATATATGTATATCTATATATATATAGATATATATATATAAAACCTCCCATGGATGACAAAAAAGGAAATGGGGTTAAAAAATGGAATTGTGCTGAAAAGAAAGATTTGATTGATGGGTCTATTATACGTCAGACTCATGGCTGTAGTGATGGAAAAAAAAAACAGCCACATGACTTCTTTACCCCAGCGTGAACTTTCTGAAGGCTTTGAGAATGTAAACTTTTTAAAAAATGATTAAAAAATGAATAAAATATACAAAAAAAAAAATCAACAACGACATTTTTTACTGGTCACAGGAAATTGCGAGATAATTTCCATGTCCATAACAAGAGCCTTTGGGCATAAACAAAGTCGCTCGTGTTTTTCTATCATGCGAATGACACAGTATTTACAGTGTGATATGTGCAGTTTTTTAATATGTTGATTTGTTTGCTTAGTCATGGGATATGCCTTGGGAAATCTGCAGCTGCCTATTTTCAGTCTGTCCTCCTGTCACTCCCACTGGGCAGGCGGTGCATTAATTGATCCCAAAAAGATAGTTTGGATTAAAAACACCATGCAGAATGAGCTTCAGGCACATTTTACAATCCATCTGCACAGTTCTGTTTAACACATTTCAGCACAGAGCACCAGGTTTCCTGATGCGATGTTTCTACATGACAGTTAGGATCATTACTGAGCATTTCAGATGAGTAGAAATTTCAGTGTCAGTGAAAGCGTCTTGTTTCTTCTTGCTGGAGTCTCTCACATGGTGGAGGATGTCTATTTTAGTATTAATCACAAGACAGCCAGTGTGTTCCCGCTCATTTGATTGAGTGTGTTTCTTCTTTTTTTATATATATATATATACAGTATATATCACATCTGGCCTTATGTGGTTTAAACATGACAAGTTGTTCCAGCACCTTTTTTTTTTTCTTTCTAATAGAAGCACAGTGAAGCACATGTTAAATAGTGTCACTGCAGTAGTCCAGCACCAAATGTTGAGACATTCATCAACAATCAGGTTGTTTATTTTGCAATAAAACCCAATACATCCATATGCTTTATACAGTATCTGTGACAGATGAGGCCGTCAGCCCATTGTTGAGCTGACTCCAGTGCCACCTGCTGGTGTGAAGCTGAAGATGCAGCCTGATGTAGGCAGCGGCTGATTTCTGGGGCGTTGTATTTTGGGGCTTACAGTCATTGTAAGTGCTTTTGTGTATGTGGGAGCACAGCGATGCCGGGCTCATGTTGAGCCTCACAGCCATTCCAGCAACACACACACACACACACACACACATTTTTAAAAATCTGTCTTTGATACCAGTGTACTGTCTGTGAGCGGCGATGGTCCAACGACATACATACAACAGTACATGACAGTTACTGCTCAGCAGCAGCAATAAATGAAATCAACGCTTTGTTTTTTGCAACAGTGCATACCGTACTTGTGTTACTTGTGTATATGCCCCATGGTGACTTGAGATCTGGAGTCTAATACAATTTTAATACATAATATGAGCCAAGGGAGTTGTTGTGTGCCGAGTTGGATTAAGACCTAGTAATGAGACATGTGTCTGAAACTTCAAAACCCACGAGGCTCAGTGCAATTAGACAGATAAAAAGTGCAATTACCCTTTTGTTGTTATTCTATTCTATAGTTATGTACTGGTGTTTAATGTCCAGGGCGTCCTCTGGGTATAAAAGAATTTGTGTTGTATTTATTTTTAAAAGAAAACAGAGTACAATTTGTTCATTTAAGATCCCCTTTCATTGGTAATTTTATGCAACTTACACTTAGTTTTTTTCCCAGTCATAAAAAACAGAAAATCACTTCCACTCTTTTGTTTTGCACTTTAGTTTGTCATTCAGATATTGGTGTTGTAAAAAGGTTAATGTGAGTATCTGCTTTTTAAATTGCTTGCTGAAATTTGTTTTTAAAATATGCAGAATATTAGACATTTAATCACATTTGAATGTTTCTTGTTTTTCACATGAACACAACACAGAACATGTTGACGTTCAGTTTCTTTGAAATGGAGGAGTGAAGATGAACGGTGGATTGTGCTTCTTATTTTTTACTTTCTTCTCATAGGAGCTGGCTCCTTTCATGAAGTCTGAGACAGATGTTTTGATGTAGTCTTGATGAAGATTGAAGCCGCTGTAGGATGCTTTCACAAGCAGGCGTGTCTCTGAGAGCAGCTTTTTCACTCTTGCTTTATTTCTTAGTGTCTCTGAGCAGGATATCGGCTGAGTAGGAAAGGCACTTTGAGTCTAGATCTTTCTGTCCTTGCCCTGTCTGCTCCACTCCATCATGTCTGGGAATAGTGTAACTTGCATAAAGCTACATTTGTTTACTACTGACTGGACTTGAACATATATGACTGTTCCCCTGTCTTATGATATCATTCCACAAATTTGTCTGTGAATTTACTTTGGAATAGTAACTGTAAAGAATTTGGTAAAAGTACTTGTTTAAAAAAAAATATTGATGTGTTTTCAGTTTAATTTCCCATGTTTGAACAAAGTATGTAGAGTATAAAAGAACAACCAAATAAAAATTAAGTTACTTTTAATGCTTAATGTGTCTTTTTCTTATGTTCTTAATTTAAATGTTACGATACAAAAGGAAAAAAAAAAGTTGCATCAGTAAGATCAAATGTAAAAAAAAAAATTGACATTTTATCTCCGAGGATGGGGGACGACTACAGCTATAAAACATGCTTTAATTGGCACCTCTATTGTTTCCTGTTTCTAAATTTCATCTCAAACTAATGAGGAAACGGTTTATAACACACAGATTTAAATTTACAGCAGTATCAAAATCACACGTACACACACACAGGAGTTTCCTAACAGCATGTTTGGACAGCTCGGCAACATCAGCAAAACCTCAATGTAAAATATCAAGGAGAGACCTAATGATGATGACTTTTACTCCTCAGACAGCCACACTGTTTGGGATTTTGTCCGGGGACATGTTGTAGTACGGCAGCTTCTTTCCCTCGTTCCTCCTCTTGATGGAGTTGCTTATCTCTGCCAGCGTCTTCCTGAATTTCTCCATGGCCGCCTTCACTGGCTTCTCGATGAAGCGCTCATCAGGATACATGCCCAGGTACAGCTGGAGGGAGGGAGGGAAGGAGGGAGGGAGGGAGGGAAGGAGGGAGGAGGCAGGTTATTCACTGCGAGGAAAAAAAACATGTTGAAGCAGAGGGATCCTTCAAAACTTATGATTGTTTTGGCTCGTCCTCAAAAACAACCCAGTCTGGCATGAGTTGTGTGTGTGTGTGTGTGTGTGTGTGTGTGTGTGTGTGTGTGTGTGTGTGTGTGTGTGTGTGTGTGTGTGTGTGTGTGTGTGTGTGTGTGTGTGTGTGTGTGTGTGTGTGTGTGTGTGTGGTGTGTGTGTGTGTGTGTGTGTGTGTGTGTGTGAGTGTGTGTCCTTTCCCCTTGTACCTCGTTCTCCTGGTACTGGCTGAGGGCCCAGACGGCCCCCAGGTGCCAGCTGGAGCGACCACGGTCAGGGAGGCTCTCGATGATCAAGTTCACATCTGTCACGCCTTTCTTGGTGGGCGGGGGCCTCCGCATGGTGGAGGGAGCGTTGGGGATCCAGGAGCACCAGTCGTACTACACAATATACACATATGCAGTAGTCACATCAAGTACTACAGGTCGTCACAGCTATTTATGCTACAATATGATTTAATGATGAGATTAGTAAATGAAATAAATGATTAAGGATTATTTCTGAGGGGTTTTCATGTGGTTTCATGGATGGAGGTGAATTATTAACAGACAGTAGAAGCAGTCATTTTCTAATCCAGTACATGCAGCCACTGGACTAAACCTTAAAGTATTAAAACCCAACTCAGTCACAAATGTAAAATGCTATTTATACACTGTGTGCATCGATATTAAGAATTGACTCATGCCATATTTTATTGTATTTGAGTTTGTACTTTACCAGCATTGTTACCTTTGATACTAGGGTTAATCAGGGTTTGGGTTTTATTTATTTGCTACTTCCTCTGTCCTTTAACTGCAGGATTTTGAATTAAGAGGTTTTTTTTAATTAGTTTTGGGACATTTACTTAAGTCAAGGATGAGTACTCCCTCTTCTACTGTGTGCAGCAGAGCACACACACAAATGCACAATGCATAGATGTCAACTAATATAAGAATACACAACTGTGATTTCATGTAACTTTAAAACTTTGAATCAGCCTCATGAAGTAAAAATACTGAATGTCAGATTCAAAATAAATTTCTATTTCTCACCTGCCCAAAGTTGACAGCTGCGTGCTGCGCTGAGGAGGTGAACACGACGACAGTCAGGTACTCTGTCAGCTCCTCACGTGATTTCACAGACTTGGGAAACTCTGTGCACAGATTGTCAGCAGATTGAGTTAACACACTGAGCTTCAGTCTTTACAAAACCTCACTCCTCTTATTTTGCAAGTTTCCATGTTTAAAAAAAAGGGTCCTTGCACCATGCACTCAGGTGATGGTGAAACACAGGAAGCATGTTACAACAGTGCTGCTCGATCAGTGACACCATCAGTGTCCTTTCTTCACCCTCAGACTATTCATCTACGACAGAACAGATTTGAGTTTGCAGTGCTGTCTGTTCACAGTCGTACCTGCCTCCCCCTGAAAAACCTAGACTAATGAAATATTGAAGAGCAGTGAGGCGCTTCCCACTGTGAAGAGTAGAAACTTTATGGCTTGGTTAGCTGCTGTGTTTTCGATTGTTGTTGAAATTTTAAAGGAAAAATTTATACAAAAATGGAGATCTCCAACGTGCACTCACCACAGTGATCGAAGTCCTGCATCCCAAAGCTGCACACATCTTTAATGAAGGCCTGGATTTCCTCGTCTTCCTGCACCTTCTCATCGCTGGTGTAATAAATATGCACCACATCAGACACGAAACTGCCAGGAAGAGAAATAGCACATCGGTCACATATAGAGGAATTTCTACAACTTTGCTCCTTTTGAAATTCTCCCTCTCTCTCTTACAAACAAACACACACATATGGCGATAGAAATGTCGCTTCCCATTGTTTATGCTTTGTCACAACTGTTTCCTCCTATTCCCTCAAAAGCACAAAGTCTTCCTCCATAGACATTTGTCCCTCACCTCTTTGTGGCCTCCCACACTCTGGTGCCGTCGTCTCTGTAGAAGTAGGTGGGCAGCTCCTCTTGGATCTCCACGCCACGCGACTTGATCATATCAGGGAAGCACATGGACCTGAAGGTCAGAGACTTCATGGCCTTCTGCACCAGCTGAACGTGACCACCTCCACCTGTTGCATTTGCCTGGATGAGGATGGAGAAGAAGAAGAAGCAGCAACATCATCACCACCCACGTCTCACCCGTCTTGCATCGAGAGGAAAAGAAACTACAGATGTTCTCACCTTGTCGAAGATGCCGCATTCACAGATGAGCTGCTCTCTGGCCTTGGTGTTGATGGCGATGGTGAAACGCACATGTGGGATGATCAGCTGGGAGAAGAGACATCAGTCAGTCAGTGAGTCAGTCTGTCAATCAACCAATCAATTCACCAGTCGATCAGTTAGAGTTTTACCTTATACACAGGGTGAACAGCTGGGAGCTGCCTGTACATGGCAATCGCAAACACCTCTGTCATCAGATGTGTCCTGAGCAGGTGTGTGATGGTCTGGTGATACTGGAAGTCGGCAGAGCGCACCCAGATCTTAGCCAGCAGCCAGTCGTACTGAGCGTCAGTGGGCAGGAAGATCGGGGTGTTCTCACCTGGAATCTGCCCGAGCTGGAGAAGACAGAGGACATGCGAGAAAATGTGTCTATAGCAACATGTCAGCTGCAGAAGGAAATGTCTTACTCATAGAATAATAATATGTCTCTGCTGCTCAGCGTCTCTGTACCTGTATGGCTATGGGCAGGATCTTGTTCTGAGCGTTCTTGTAGAGCAGACAAATGGGAGCTGCCAGGTACTGCAGCGTGCACGGGTCTGTGCAGTTAGGACTGATGCCGTCCAACACCTCGTAGTCCACTATGTAGATGTTACCTGCCTGGAGCCAGAACAGAACATTGCTTTTTTTTTATAGTGTTGCTCTAACATGAAGCACCGTCGTGAGCAGTTATCGTTAAAAAAAAAAGCTGACCGCCAATGTTTTTATCTTTGGAAAAACGGAAAAATTGACAAAAAGTTTAATAGATTCGGAGACACAGACAAAAAGCATGTCTACCTTTATTTCCTCCTCCAGAGTCAGCTCCCTCTCCAGGCTGACAGACACCATCTCATGAGTGACAGGAAACTTGTCTGGGAGTTTGGTGCATTTTTGAATCACTACAGGGTTGCAGCCATTAAGAAATTGGTATCCAAACATGAAGTCCTCCCTCCAGTGCTGCATCACATACTCTGAGTAAAATAAAATGACATGAAAATTACACACATAATATAATATAATATAATATCATATAATATAATATAATATAATATAATATAATATAATATAATATAATATAATACAATACCTGAGATTGTGTTTTTGATTCTCACAAAGATCCTCTCAAAGTCCGCAAAGTCACTCCAGGACGATTGGAACATGTGCATGAACTGGTTCACAAACAGGTTCTCTATCCTGGAAAGCCACCATCATCATCATCATCATCATCATCATCATCATCATCATCATCATCATCATCATCATCATCATCATCATCATCATCATCTGTCATTATGGTCACATTAGAAAAGGGCAATAGTGTCCTGACTCTGCCATTAAAATGGACAAGTAAACTACATGTCGTACTCTTTAATGGTCTTTTTTGCTTTAAATGCAAACTCAGAACTTCAGAACTTTCCATTTGCAAAGATGCAGCTGCAGTTCAGACACATTTAAAGCTCGCTATGTAAAATTGCAAGACTCATTTCCCATCTCAGCTCATTCCTTCAGTTCGCACAGTAAACATCATCATGCATCCATTTTCAAAGGTTTGTCCCTCTCTCTTCAAGAGCCACTGCACGATGCACACTGTTGTGTTTCGGACCTGTTTTGCATTACTGTGTCTAAGTTTGGGCTCACACATCTTGCCTGGAGGCACAATGCAAATATCCCTGTCCATAAACAAACATTTACACCTCTCTTTTTTTTCCAGGTACACCTGTGTGCTGAAAATAGACACATGTTTTCAGGCAGAAGCTCAACATCTGATCATGACATCATGAGCTGACATCAAGTGCTCGGCTCCTCTGACTCGCTGTGCCCTGTCCTGAGGGGCGTCAGCTGTCTGCGAAGCTGTGTAAACCTGTTGAAGCTTTACTGAAACAGCCTTTTCAGTTCAAATGGAGCACATACGCTTTAGTGTAGTTCAGGACAAAATCCACTCCTTTCTCACTGTCAAACTGGATGTCCCGGGGCAAATCCTTGTGTCTGTTCGCATCTATGCTCATGGGAAAGCCAGGCTGCCACTCCTTCCATCTGAAAAAGACATCAGGTTCATTAGTGAGTGGCTTGTGACTGAATACAAAGGCAAAGTGTGTGTGTGGTGTGAACTTGCTTGTAGGTTTTTCTCCTCGAATCCAGCTCTTTTTGTCTGTGCTGTTTGACCACACTGGTCTTATCATCCTGCGGCAGATATGCTGTGATAGACACAAAACAAAGTGAGGGGAGGAAGAGCTTGTTTGACTTTTGTGCTGCAGACTCTGAGCAAATGAAGTGACGACTACCTCGTCCATCCCTGAGCACCACTTCCTTGTCATCAACCAGCCAGCGGAAACAGGGGAACTCCACGTAGTCTCCCGACGGCGTCTTGACTGTGATGTACCTGCAGTACCAGTCATCGTACACCCAGTACTTCTTCTTCTCGATCTTCACCAACACTATCTCCCCCAGGTCCTCCCCAACGCTCACGTCGTAGGAGTCCACCTGCAACATAGTCTGCAGCTGAATTAAGGAGCATGAGCTGGGAAATGGTTATGTAACATTAGTTTTTATCTCATCAGGAAGTTCAGACCATGGTGAAACCACAGATGCTTTTTAAAACAGGAAATTGTATGTTATTGGGCTTATTAATTCTTTGTTTTATTATTAGATGTGAACTTAGGTTGGGGAAAAAAGTGTACATATGCAGTGTAGAGAGAGTTTTAGGAGGTTAAGATATATATGACAAAGATTGTAATGAAAACATTATTTGGCTCAGTGAGCCATATTTATTTTTTACCTAAATGTTAATCATTCTTTTGAAACTACATTACATTTTCACTCAAATAAGGTTTGCATGAGAGGTAAAAACAAATATTTGAGAACTGGCAGACAGCATAAAGAACATTTTGTTTTGTTAGACCCACTATAATTTGGTTTTGCTTCATTTATTTTATATATTAGCCTCCTTTTATAATGTGTTTTTACTTAACGCTTGAAAAACATGATGCCATGTCAGATCTAGAGAGGTGCTACAGTATGCAAATAAAATTTGATCATCTGGTTGATGTTTGTAGGTGTGAGAGTAGAAGAGAATAAAATGATGGCAGTGTAATTTATAAAGAACAAAATTTAAGACTAAAAGATATATTATCAATATTACATATATAATGAAAAAACTAAATAAACTTGATGATTGTTGAATTCCTACTTTAAAGATCCATTTCCCTCCAACTGTTGATTTTATTACAGCGTTAATCTTCAATTACAACTCAGAAGTAACTTCTTCCTCTTTTGTACTGACATGCAGAGTGTCAACATACCCAGTGTCTGTGTGCAGGTGTCGAGACTTAAACCGACACACTCGGCCCTACAGCAGTGTAACATCACTTACCGCCCCCCTCTCAAAGTCGTTGTACAGAGGTTTGTCCAGCAGCGTCCTCTCACTGCACTGCTCCGTGCCCACCAGTGTGATGTAGATATAGTCGTCTGTCCCTGCGAACCACTGGTTCCCTGTGGCAATTGTCACTGTGTAAGAAGACATGGCAGACAGTAATGTCCAAACGTCCTCTCAGGATGAAGAAATGTGCAGGAAAACAACTCTGAATCCAAACGGTGAAAGGTTCGCATCAAGGTTTTCACGATAGCACGTTTCCCCCCCACTCTTGCTCAAAACACTGTTTCACTGACAAACACCAAGAAAATGTGAAATAGGGCAGAAGAAGGTGGAGCAGGAAACACACAACCCTCCCCTCACTGTTATAGGTGACTTCCACCTTTACTGAATGAAGTCACACGATAGTACGGCATGTCCATCCCTCTTTGGGGGACCGACCTCAACGTGGGAACAGGAAGCATTATTATTTTTCCTGAAGTTGATATCAAATTACTTTTCTTTATCTGCAAACAACAAGAGAGAGATTTGATTGGATTAAAGTATAAAAAAATGAATTCCAGTAACAGGAATAATGTGGGCTGCAGGGAGGGAACATGTGAACGTACATATCTTTTACACATCACATTTACCAGTCAAATCAGCATGTGGCATCTGTCAACAACAGGCAGTGTATTCCAGCTTCAGTATTTAGAAAAAAATGCAAATGAGGCCTAAGAGTTCCTCTGTAGCGTTGGAGGTTGAACTGGAACAGCAGCATTAACAGGCCAGCGAACGTGTGAAGCGCAAAGTGAGAAATGGAATAATCTCGTTCGTTTGCTGCCTCACATTTCTCTTCCTCAGTTACTGTAAAAAAAAAAAAAAAAGGATCTAATAGTGTGACAGCACAGCATCAGTGATCACATCCAATGACAAAATAAAGACACAAGGCTGGGTGATGGTTTTAAGACATACTGTATAATGTAATTCTGCTTATAAAAAGCACAGCAGACAAAACTGAACACATACAAAGAGAAAATAAAACTGAAAACATAAAAAAAATTAGGCATTTTCATTGTTTAGTCACATCCAACAGAGCCTGATAAAGTGGTACAGCCATTAAATACATTTACATCTATAAATATCTTCAATATTTCTTGTTCCTCGTTCCTTATGTAATTATCTGTTGCGGCGAGCAGCAGGAACAGAGCTGAGCTGATGGGAGGCTTTGACAGGACACAGAAATCAAAAGAGCAGTAGCCTAGATGAAAGCTCGTGTAAACAGCAGTACTGCACATGAACATAAAAGAAGCAGAAATGTTACTGAAAACTATATTCTGTTTCCCCAAATGGAGGCTGCCACTTATCACCAGTGAGTATGTGATTATACTCTCAGGCCCAGGCAGGTGGGCACAGTTGGATACTGGAGTCCATTTATTCTTACGTACAATCAATAGTTAGAAGTTTCTCATTTACACACACTTTTCATGGTGATTTGTAAGAATTATAGGTTTGTAGGTTTTGTTTCTTTCATTTCTTTGTTCAGCGCCGTCTAAATAAAACAAGTCGTTCCAGCTGTTTGGAGCAGCCGTCCTGTTTCCAGTTATTACATTAAAACGAGGCTGAACACAGAATGTGGAAATGAAAATTTTCTGTATCCGTCTACATTCATCTTCAAAACGTACCTGTAGATATTTTTTCAGTGTTTGATGTCTTAGGTTAATTATATAAGTTATATTATCATTATAATTTGTTGTTCTGGTTGATGGGTGGCAACCGTCCAACAGGAGCTGCTAGTTGCTAAATCTGACTGAAGCCTTTCTGACACTCCCACTTCTTCCACAGTAAACAGCTTTCAAAGTGCTCAGTAGTCTAAGCAAACTCAGTATATCTAACGTAATATAACGCAATCTGGGGCAGTGATGCCCAACCTGGATGTTCGGACCCCTCCACTGGGACACAACATGACACAGCAGTTATGACCCCAGGGTTTTAGCTTCAACACCTGACAAAATTACAATATGCATTTGATGATGGCACATATAGTTAGCTTAAGGGTGTGTTTTGATTTTTTTTTTTCTAGTAAGGGAAAAAAACTTGGATCAGGATCAACAGAGTACAATACACATCAAGTATTAAATGTAAAAACTGATTCATAGGATAGAAAAGAGGAAAAATATTTCATTTTACTGCCTGATTTTTGACTTTCCTGTCATTTGTGCTTTCTTTTTCGAAATACCACGTCGCCTCTTTGTTGAAGGACAAATCTTTTAAGGGGGTCACCGGCTAAAAAGGTTGGAAAAATCTGTTCTGAGGCATCTGCTTTTTTGTCATTTCTCTCCACTGACATAGAGTGATCTAGAAGCTGAGGCAGCAACTGAGGCATGTGGAGCAACTCCCATAAAACACATCAATCTCTCTGGTGAAGTAAGACATTTGGATGCAGACAGAAAAGCAAGAGGCAGAGAGGGGCGGCTGCTCGTACAGCAAACTGACGAGGCTTCGCAAAAACACCGGTGGTGGGTTGATGGTGCATGATTAAACAACGCTTTCATTCAGTGATTAATGTTCAGCCGTCGTGGGCAATAAATGCAAACGACATCTTGGCTGGACTGGGTTAAAAACACTGTGTACATTATAATCACTATGTGACAACTGGCTATGGTTAGGCAAAAACGGGGAAAAAAATTTAACAAAGACCCTACTCTAACTAAAAGTTAGAGATACCAAAGTGTATGAGCGTTGTACCCACTACCTAGGTCTGATGGTAGACAATTAAATCCAAGATCAGTGCTGCCACCCAGTGGCAACAGGTTGCTGAATCAATAATTACACAAAGAACAAGCTACAGTCATGAAGTGCAAATTTCTCCTGAGTTCCCTCTGACAAACGTCGAACCTGACGTTGCAGCGCCGACATCTTAAACATCTCCGTAATATCCCTCTGATTACAGCCGAGCATCTATGTACATAAGTCGTCATCATCAAACCTACACACTAAACCTCTGAAAGCACATTGACAAACATAAAAAAAAAACATTTCAGCCAATGAAAACAGAGACAACAGTAACTGCTCTAATCAATGTTTGGCAATAGAATGTGAAGTTGCCTCAAACTGAAAACCCTGCAGGTGAAATTAGTTGATATATTAATCTTAGATTTGTGTAGAAGACAGAACAGAATCTGTCTCCCATAGTTACTGCACCACAAAGTTCAAGACACACTAAGCCCTGAAAAAAAAAAAATATGAATCTCATTTGAATGAATCTCTGAATGAATCAGCTTCAGCCACCTCTCTACAATGGCAAAGTCGTTAGAAAGAAGACATGATAAACAATAATGAAAATGTGTAGCTGTGGATTCGAAGTGCTTAGGGTGACAGAGGATTAAAATAAACGATTTTGGGGGAATATAATGACACTTAATTTGATCATTTTAAGCTGGAAGAGACAAGTGAGACTGTGTGGGCGTCTCTGTTAGAGAGAGAGGGGGCTGCTACACAATCAGACGGTTTTTGTGTTGTGTTGTGTTGTGTTGTCAACAACACCGTTTAAGAGCAGATCGTTGCCCCGAGCCAATCCTAACCAGCAGATCCCGACCAAAGATGTCACTGCCCCGCTGTATCCATGGAGACACTGATGAGGGATTTGTTCGCATTAAAGCCACATGTCGTGCAGTTGCGTAAATCATCATTTGAGAGGTGGCGAGTCACAGAGGCAGGAAGTTAGAGGCAACGAAAGGGCACGGACACGGAGACATTCGCCGTCTGACGTCCAGCCTCCTCTGACTTCAGGCATTAACTCACTTCCACGGCGCCTTCAGTGACTTAACGGAAAAGGCCATTCCCACGTTGATGAGTTCAAGAAGTGGCGACCGAGTCTCGGCTCAGTCTGATGTAGAGCATCCAGGTCCGGCGGCTCTCGCGGCTCAGAGTGAATACGGGTCCATGTGCAAACGCAGCGGCTAGTTCAGGTGGAGGGTCTGCTTCATGAACTCGTAGGTGGTGAAGGCCACAGCTTGGGAGGGGACGCAGCGGATGTAGTTGAGAGAAAGGCCTCGGTACAATCCCTTCTTAACCCCATACTCAGTGTACACATACCTCAGGGTCTTGCTCAGTGATCTGTTCAAGTGCAAAACAAGATACTGTGGATTATTCAAACTGATTCAGATACATAAAAAAAAAACATTATGTTTTCTATGTTTCTTTATTTTCTTGGATAAGAGACAAATGACCTTGTAGAGCGGTGATGTAGTCACTGAATTCATTCTTTAAAAAAAAATCTTAAATAATTAAACGGGAAGAGATGATGCAAGAGCATTGTGCAATGTTTGCACTGCCTTCACGTGACCTTGTCCAGGTATGACCGGTATGTTGCTGCAGTTTTACAGCTCATTTGTTACTCTTACTTCTTTAAGTGCTGCGGTTTTATCATTTTATCAAACGTAAACAGCCCTGGAATCTTTTTTCTTCACTTATAAGGATGGATTCCATCATCCTCTGCTTACAAAACCAAATGTGGAACCAACTATTTCAAGTGGAAACTCCCCATTTTGTATCCAAAACACTGCTTCTGTTTTTCCTGATTTCTTTCTTTAAAAACATGGATCCCTAGCAACAGAGAAAACAGGAGAAACGGAGGTCGAACATCATTTATCAAGATCCCCAGATTGAGGAAAGTGCACAACCACTTGCCTGAAGCTGCTGTAAACAGTTTCATTTTTAAATAACGCCTCCAGTTAGAGGCATTATTGACTTCTTCAGAACAGACATGAGTCCCAATTGATTCTTTAGCTAAATAAGCTCTTCAGCAATTACTTATGATGGGATGAAAATCATCAGCAGTGTGTTGTGAGCTGTTTTCCACTCAATAATTACCCTCTGTACACACTTGCAATTAGTTCTCATCTAATTTCTTTTTTAACTCATTGAGTGCCGCGCTCCTTTCCAAAGTTTTAGTCAAGTGTACCGGCAAATTAGACCATATTTGACTTTTTATTTTAGAGCCATAGTGTATTCTATATTATTGCCACCAACACATACTGTAGCTCATTTGAAAGGTTTAACTTTATCCTTCAAATGGCCACAAACCGTTTGTTTCTACGTGCCTCCGTTCCTGAGAAAAGTCAAGCTAAACATGGCTGGGTTTCACCAAAATCCCTCCTTTTTTTCTAGAAAAGGAGATAGAGCGTCTTTTATGAAAGGTGCGCTGTTTGTGCCTGTCGCTCTTCTGACACTCGCATTTCTGGATCAAAGGGCTCGTATAAGATAAATATACACAACAATTGTTGTTCTATTCACAAAACCACCATCGGGGGCGGGGGGGGCGCCACTAAACAACAATAACACAGACGCACCGTGCCGTGTCACAGCCTCTCGCCGCGGAACGTGAGGCTCTGCCGGCCACAGCGGCTCGCGAACACCGGTCCCGCCGGTGGTCGCGGTCCGTCTGTGGTACGGGTCGGTGCCGGCGGTCTGCTTTGGTCCAGAGACCATCAGATTTTACCGCGGGAGGACTTTGGGGAGGACACGGTGTTGCTCCAGATGAAGACCGGGCGGGACAGTGGGCTGAGAGCTTCCTGGTTCAGCTCCCAGCTGCTGCTGCTGCAGCCTCGCAGGTGAGAGCGGAGCAGCAGCGGAGCAGCTGCGCTGCATCTGCATGCAGAACTCCGTTTGCAGAAGCTGAGTTATGATAAAAACTTCCAGATCATGAGCTGTCATGTGACTTTGATCGTCATCTATTTCAGTTCTCCTCGTCGTAGAGTCCCCAAATTTACATATAATGTGTATTAAAGTGTCTATTTTCATAATTTAAAAAAAAAGCAAAAAACGAAAAATTTCGTTTTTGGCACTCAACGCATGGGAACGAAAAACGAGAAATTACGTGGTTGGCACTCAATGAGTTAAGTGTCACCCCTAAGACTACAGTTTCACTTCATAACAAATCTGAGACACATGTAACAAACACAAATTGGTCTAGTTATTCAATGTCATGTTTATGTGATGTTATACAGCTCTGGAAAAAATAAAGAGACCACTCCAAAATGTTCTTAATAAATCAGCTTCTCTACATGTATGGCAGCCATCGATTCCAGTGTCTATTGAACTCCAACACAAGCACACCTCACTCTACTTAGCTGATCACCTGAACCAAATCATATATAATTAGGAATAAAGATTATAAATACATTTTAAAAACACTGCTGCGATTAAAAATTGGGATTATTCCACCAATCTTGATTTCTAAACTCTTCCTAAGTTTAAAAAGTAGTGTTGTATTGTTTTAAAATGAATATGAACTTGTTTTATTTGCATTATACAAGGTCTGAAAACACCAGAACTTTTTTGTTATTTTGACCTGTTGCCATTTTCTGCAAATAAATGCTCTAAATGACTATATTTTTATTTCCAATTTGGGAGAAATTTTGTCAGTAGGTTATAGAATGAAACAAAAGTGTTCATTTTACCCAAACACATACCTAAGAATAGTAAAACCAGAGGAACTGATCATTTTGAAGTGGTCTCTTAATTTTCTCCAGAGCTGTATATGGTATAAGAGAACATGCAAAGTAGAAAAATCTGTGCTACTTACACGCATTTCTCAGAGTCAGGAAGCACTGTTCCTAACTGCATTCTTCTCCTGGCCACATCCAAGGGGTATCTAGTGAGAGGAAACACAATGTGACACATTGACCACCGATGAATTAGTGCTATCAATACCACACCCTGGCCAGAAACCACAAATTAACCAGCCGCGTTGTCAGCTCATCGTCTGTGCGGCTCTCGCCTCCTTGCAGCTCGTCAGCTGCCCGGCTGCCTGCAGCACTTACGATATTGTCTGAGCGATGGCACCGGCCACTCCTCCACAGAGCAGGTTGACGTGTGGTTTCAGAACCAGGACTTCGGGGTTGTCCGAGGAGGGGCGTCCCAGGGGCTCGGGAAAATGTTTCAATCCGAGGCTCTTCAGGGTGCCGTAGGTGAAGAATGAGAAACCTGGAGGATGAAAACGAGCGGAAGAGAAATCAAGCGAACGCAACAGGAGGGACACTGTTCACTGCATCGTAAACAGAGGCTGGTGGAGCAGATCATCACCTGCATAAGGAGCCATTCCAATAAGAGTTGGTGTAAGTCCCCTGTAGAAACCAGGAACACCGCCCTCCTTTACAGAGAAGGAAAAACAGGAATTGCAGTTGAAAGTTATAGAGAGCGTTTAATTTGTGTGCATTTTAAATCAAATGCTACAATATCAATGAAAACAATGCTGCCATTTTTCACACTTGTGGATCACCTTATGGTAGATGGTGTGGAAGGCGTTGGCGATGCCCGTGTAGCGATGCTCTCCTGTCACCTGGAAGGCCAGTCTGGCTCGGATCACATCCAGAGGGTAGGTGCATATCACCGCAGTCATCCCTGAAAACACACATTAGACAGGCACAGTCTGTAATTACAGTTCTGCTTCATCATAATTGACTCACACATTTTGGCTGCTAAAATAACTCCGCTCTCAATCTCTTTATGCTGATGCAGGCACGTGTAACTTTCTTGAACATTAGTATCACACACTAACAAAGCGAGACACGTCACATCCTGGTGATGCATTTGTCGCAATATAAGTCTGCACTGAGGTGACGCGTGTAAGCGTCTTTGATTCAGGAGGAACAAATAACAACGTGTGCTAAGCCAACAATAAAGGAACCGTATGTGAGAAAAGAAAGTTGCCAGGGCAGCACATGATATCCAGCTGGCACCGAGTGAACCAGCCTCGTCTTATCGGTTTGGAAGATGAATTACCTGCCATAGATCCTGCCATGAGGCGGTGGATGTGTCCAGAGATCCCAATCTGTTTACTTAGCAGCTGTAAAAGGATCAGCAGGGAGGAAACAAAGGTCAACAGGTCCACCAATAAAAGATTCCCAGTATTTCACTTAAAAATGTCACTGCAGGACAAAACACACACACCAACACCACAAAAGCCTGTCACACACACACACACACACACACTTCTTATAACTTTGGCCTTTGAAAGTATTTTAAGCACACACTGCACCTTTTTGTAATTGTCAAAGGCCATGAACTGGATCGCTCCATAGGGGAATATCCTGACCATCATCGCCCCATTGCCCTTGTACAAGCCGAGGAAGCCTTCTTTCTTTGGCACAGCTCTAAGGGTGGAAAACACTCCTGCAAAAAAAGATCAGAGTTTTTTTTTTTACCTCATACAGATGTCTGAGAACTTACTTGGGTTACTGGATGTTCTGCCTCCTAAAACTTTACCTAGATGTTTGTAATGGGGGTTCTGGGCTTGCAGGAGGATCTTGACTCTGTCCAGAGGAGCGATGGTAGTCTTGGCACAGCATCCTGCAACACCTAAAAGAAAACAGAGCATTCACACAGATATCACTAAATATCACAGACGTTAGAGTAGGGTCACACGAGGTCAGGTGCAGGAAGTGTCAGATGTCTAAAGTCAAATGTTTTGCTGGTACATGTCTGTAGCTTGCATGTTGTTTGAGGCAAAGCAAGTTAATAACTTGGTCTTTAAGGTTTTCATGAGTGCTTATTTAAGACTAATAACTACTGTAGTTGTATGTATTTTAGTTAATTAAGTAAAGCCATGGAGTCGAGAGAGCACGCTAGTTTTCTACCCTGTTTGAACAGGATTATTGTTTTTGTCAGTTTTCAGCACCGTTTTTGACTGGTAACAGAAAGAAACGTTTTTCAGTAAACCTTCTGAATGAGGAACACGGACTGTGGGGTTTTATTTTGAAGCACGCGTCAGCTACATGTTTGGGCTCTACAGCTTTAGTGGGCATTTGCAGAAAATAGACGGTGAGTATCTACTACAGCATGGTTAAGGTCAGTAAGATGGCTGATTGTTGGTGACAGAAGAAAGCAGGAGACAGCGAGGCAAAGGAGGAGGTGTGTCTGTCTGTGGTAGAGGAATGCCGTCCTGCAGACACAGAGGCCTGAACCTCTGTCCCAATGGCAAATCTTTACCTTGATGGTAGAAGGTGATTAGTCAGATCTTACCTCCAGCGACAAAGGAGCGGAGCCAGTAGTAGTCCCTCTGAGCAGGGCTGCTGCTTATCGCAGGAGGGGTGGAGACCGCGGCCTCCGATGTCATCCTTTCTGCTCAGGAATCTGCCACATCCATGGCTGCACAGAGTGGAAACACAAACGCACCGTTCATCATCCTGGAAAATACTGCATGTATCTCTGTGAGCAAACCCCTGTCTGTTTTTAAAATGATTTAAGGCTTAAGGTTGATAAATCATGGTTTAACAATGTGCACAGGTTCCAGTGGAGGTTTAAGCATCCAGATCCTAACTAAACATGTGTCTAGCACACTGCCAAAATAATCCACTCTAAGTAAAAGTCTTGCATAGAAATGTGACTCATGTCAATGTTGTAAGCAAAATTATGAATGCATGGTCAAGAAAATATACTGAAAGTATCAGTTTAAAAAAGCAGTAAATTCAGAAAACACATTTAACCTTTAGATTGTTATTCTATGGAGTTTTTCCTCAGTCGATGTGAGGGTCTAAGGGCAGAGGATGTTATGTTATGATGCAATGTAAAGCCCTTTGAGACAAACTGTTTGTAAAAACGGGCTATACAAATAAAATTGCCTTGCCTTGCCTGTTATCATTATTGCTCAATGCTCGTGCATTACTGATTAAAAGCGGATGATAGTCTAAAAGCTCTGCATGTCCAATGTGTCAAATAGTCACAGGTAAAATAACAGCAGCTATAAATTCCCCTCTGCTATAATGGAGTGCAAAGAATGACGAGACTCAAGTCAAGTACAAGAAAGTAAAGTGATACTCAGGTGCAGCTATCAGTTTACAATCATTGGCTATAAATTCCTCCAGGATTTAGTCAAGAGTCGCCACTCACTCTCTCACTCCTGTGACTGTCTGATAAGAAGTGATACTCACAATAAAAAAAACCCGTCCGAGGGGCAAAAAGAAGCGAAACAAGTGGAAGCTTTGGTCTGATAATAAAAAAATATATATATATCTTCAACAAATCTGTTTCTCCTTCGCTGAGTTGCTTCTTGTCTCCTCTCCCACCTGCCTCGGTCGGGACAATCCTGGATCTGAACGGGCGGATTTACCATCCGGACCAGCCCGACCTTCACTGTCCCGGGTTAAACAGTAACCGTGACAAAAGCTTAAGTCCTGAATGAATCAGAGCCACTTCCAAGATTCACGGAAATATATTAGTGTCCTTCGCCCGTTCACGACTCAGGGGCTGGTGGCCGCAAACGGTCGCATGTTGGTGACGTAGGCCGACGTAAAACAAGTGGGGCGGGACTACACGATAAAAATAAAAACATACCGACAAACTAATGACCATTAATTAGCAATATTAGTTACACGACGTCTAGTGTAAAGTTGGTTATAATATTTTCTATGGCCGACTCTAACATTTCAAGATTTATGCATTTAATCAATGAATGAAAAGTGTATTATTTTGTCAATCAAAGCAACAGAAATATATACGAGCCTATATTCTGTTCTTACATGAAAATAAAAACAAAATATAACAGACTGTTAATCTATTAATCTCAGTCTTATTGGCTCTGATATGGCCCATGAAATAATAAATTATGAAATTACATAATTATGGTAAATTATTATTATTGTAGGTTATCATAATTATTATAAATGTGCTATCTGCCTGTAGAATTGTTTTAAAATATATTTAATGTTGAATGACGTTTGCTTTATTTTTATTTATTTTTTTGTGTGTGTGTGTGTGTGTTTAATTCACATCCACTTTTCAATGCTTTTACCATTGATTCCCATGAACATCATTAACTTGTGTATGTTATGACCTTGTACATCCAGGTTATATTCTGACTTTTTGCACTATACTGTACGTCAAAAGTATATTATAAGTAGCCTACTTTACTTTTTCATAAGTGTGAAATTGATGTTTGATAGTTGTTGTCAAATGAATGTCATCCTTGTCACAACACAATATTGTAAAATAATAATACAACTATATTGTCCACTATACCATTGTAATACCATAACGTATTACATGAGTTTTACTACATTTCAATAAACTTTTTTTTAAATGTATAAAATATTCAACCCCAGTCTGCCCATTCAGTTTACATATCACAGATTGATTGCCTTTGATCAAAGATTAATTATCTTTGATTACCCTCTCTTCTAGCACGCTCCACACACACATAGGCTATATACACATTTACACACACACACACACACACACACACACACACACACACACACACACACACACACACACACACACACACACACACACACACACACACACAGCAGCAGCAGCAGCAGCGGGAGCGTTGGGGGTAAATGACGTCTGCTGATCCACCCCAGGTTTTCCGGTTTTCCCTCCAGAGCCGACGACGAGCTTCTGGCCAGCGGAGACCGTGGGTTGCGTCTGGTGGAGGGAGAGTGAGCGGGGCTGCCCTGAATGGATTGACATAAGAGGGATTTACATTTTAACGGGTGTCGTGCTCCGCAAAGACCAACACGGTGCACGTTTTTAAAAAACCAACTCGATGTGCGTTCACGTCGGCGCTCGTACCATGTCCATGTGTCATCGTCGTGAGAGGATTGAACTTGCCAGCAGTCTATATTTGCCGAGGAGGGAAACCAATACAAGGTCTCGCTGTCTCGCTGGAGCGGAGTATTATTAGCAGTTCAGACAGTGCAACTGTCTCTCTCTGGTATGTAAAGCATTTCAGCCGTAAACGTGTAAATAAAACCTCGCGGGCAACAAAACAACCTGGACTAAAGTGAGCTTTCCGGACGTGTTGAGATTTCTATCCACGCGGCGCTTTAAATGACAGCGGTCAAGTGCAGTAAAATAATAATAATAAACAGCGACGTTGAAGGCGTTTTTTTTTTTTTTTTTTACACGGTAATAACCCCCTCTTCCGCCAGTCAGAAAGACGAAAACAGGATCCGACCTCCGGCCAGAGCCCACTCCTCAACCTGCCTGCCCTTTAAACTGCTGAAGCCACTCGGGAAGCTTTACTTCATATGTTTTTATCCACTTTTCTGGTTTCATGACATCTTTACTCACGATATTATGCGATGTATAGATGCACTGAATCGTCTTTATTCACGTCTATCTACAACATTTGCTCGTCCGAGTATATTTCAGGCGGGGCGAAAGTGTCATTTCCAGCACATGGTAACACAACATGTTGGAGATTTAACTTTATGGCGTTCATACTATAATGTTTTCAGTCATTAAGTTGTAATGTATGTGTTTGAGTGTGTTATTCTATGCTTACAATTTGTCATTATTACACTGGAAGCACATTTAAAGCTGCTTATAGACTGTTATTGATTGTTTTCTTCTTGTTGTTATGCCTTTATAGGTCATGCACTGCAATTACACAGCAGAAACAGCACCCAAATTTACGGCTCAAAGAGGAAAACACTAAAGAGGAAGCATTAAAAACAAATTGTGTGGTGAGCGACAGATAAACGTTCACCTGGCTCCCATGCTGGCTGCCAGAAACCTTTCTCCTGCACACCCTCAGCCATGCCTGCTACTACCAAACCTGCCAGGAGACAGACACCTGCTCAGAGAAAAAATGCCCAGAAAGTAATCAGCACCAAGAGGCAAACCTGTAACTCCAATAAGCCCCAAGGAAGAGCCGCAGAGAGGCTTCAGAAAACACCGGCAGAGCCAAAAAAGCCAACAACCAGAACCCAGGTGCAGTCGGGCCGAAGCCCTCGTGGAAGAGGGGTGAGTGGGGCCGCCGGTCAGGGCCCTGGGAGGTCTCCTGGCAGAGTTAACCATGCCCTAAATGTAACAGGATCTGCAAGGCTTAGACGGCCGAGCAATCTGCCCGACCACTGTGGCGACTTACAAGCCCCCCTAGGGCGCAGGACGTCCCTGCGGGGCGCGCGGGTGTCTGTTACTCCCTTGCAGCCTCCTAAACCTTGCAGAGGAGGGAGAAACGGCAGGGGGAGCGCAGGGAGAGGGGCGGCATCGCAGCATGGAAACACAAGAAACAAGCCCTCAGGCGCCACCGTCAACGACTCGGCTCCTCACAAGGATGAAGAGGAAGATGAGAAGCTGGACCCTGGCGATGATGATGTTGACGAAACTCTCCCAGTGTCTCTCAAAACCGAGTTTGAAGTTGCAGCAAATATCAAAGACCTGGGTCCGGGAGTTCAAAACCTTAAAGAGGGCAGCCCTCTGAAGGCGGACTCGGCACCGTGTCATGACACACTGGAGGACTGTGTGGAGTGCAGCTGTGATGGCACTGCAACCCAGAGAGACAAAAACACCGTCTGTGATAACAGCGAGGATGACCCGCGGTGGACGACGGGGGTCCTCGTGGGCGATGATGTTGACGGACGGCTACAACTCTGCGGCGACAGAAGCAAAGACAGCCCCTCGGAGAAGTCTGCGCTAACGAGAAGCTGCTCACCGGGGGTGCCCGGTCGCTCTGAGGGAAATTCCACTTCATCTGTCCCTGAAAATAAGCCGGATCATCTCGACGGTGACAGCAACCAAGACGACACGCGCGCTGTCCATCAACAAGAAGGTAACTCGCTGGATTTGACAGGGAATAGGACAGATGAGAGAGCGATTGTTGCCACTGAGAGGGAAGAGGAGATAAATCGCGAGAGAGGAGAGAGTTCAGAGGCAGAAAAAGCGGTGGAGAGACAAAAAGAGACTGTGGAGGAGAAGGAGGAGACTGTTGAGAGGCTGGGAAACAGCGAGGGAGCAGATCAAGGAGAAAAAGAAGAGGAGAAAGATGCTACTGACCTCCGCTCTGGTGCTGCAGCCTCTCCCCCTCCAGATCCTCCTAAGTCTAACAATGAACTGACAGCACAGTCAGAATCACCTGTAAGTTTGTTACAAGTCTCCAACACAGCTACCTCAAACCCCACCAAAGCCCCCTCCGCCTCAGAGGCACTTGAACCAGAGGTACTGAGCCAGGGTAAGACAGACATGCAACCTAAAGTTCATGGTGCTAAACCTCATTTCCCAAAGTCCTCAGCGGTTCCTGAAACTGCCCTGACTTTGCAGACTGTACTAGTGAAAAGAAACACACCGGTTATTATCCACAGTGACTCCCTCAAACCTAAAAGCTGGAGGGATTCTAGCCAGGCGGTGCTACGCCAACTTCAAAGCCCGGAGATCCCTTCTCCTCAGGGAGACAGACAAGCTTGCACACCAGCAGAGACGCAGACCAAAGATAGCGAGTCCAACACAGAGGCGTCGGAGCATCGCAGCCAGAGAGAGACATCTCCGCTGTCAGCAGTTCCTCAGTCAAGCACAGATGCTCTTACAGCTCATCGCGAGCCAAACCTCAGCGAGGACGGCCCTGTGGCCGCAGTGGCAGAGACGGAGTCGGTGCCAAAGATCTCCACTCCCTCCCTGGACAGCAGCTCCACTTTGTCCTACAGCTCAGAAAGCACTCGCTCCTCTTTTTCTTTTGACACCGAGTCGGAGGCCGGCTACGGAGAGCCCACCGCTGCCGTTCTGCCCACATCCTGGGGGGCAGACGGCGGCCGCTCGCCCTCCTGGACCGCTCCGAAATCACAGAGGAGAGAGAGGAAGAAGCGGAGCAGGTGTGGGGCTTGCGAGCCGTGTCTGAGGAAGATCAACTGCGGCCAGTGCAGCTGCTGCCTCAACCGCAGGACTGGCCACCAGATCTGTAAGCTGAGGAAGTGTGTGGAACTGAAGAGGAGAAGACCCTCATCTCTGTCTGCCACACAGGTGAGGCTTGTGTTAAACTGCAATCACGTTAATCACATGTAATAGCATCACAGGGTTTTGTTGCAGTCAGGTCTTTAGTTGACAACTTGAGTGTGATTACACCGGAGCTACTTTTTACATCTGCAAACTGCTGATCTGAAGCAATTGAAGGAAAAAAAAAAGAGTAGGTTGTTATTGTCTGACATCATTGCATTTGATCTCCAAGCTTCCACAGCTGTCCACTGTTCAAAGCACCGATCGGGAGTTGAGTCAGCCAGACAGTTGAAACAGAAGGTTTCACTTTCGCATTGTGAATTATCTCGGTTGGTTTCAACAGACGCTGTACGCTTAACTTCACTGTGTCTTCCTGTTATATGTCGGGGAATGAGCTGAGTGATAAAAGGGGAAGTACTCTAGTGTGTGTGTGAGAGAGCGCCCACGTGGAGAGCAGAGATCAGGTGTGAATGCATGCATGACATTGTAGAAGAGTGTTGAAGATGACCTGTGTGAAACAGGAAGGTGCAGTCACATGACTGGAGGCAGTTCAGCACGTGGTGAGAGTATGCTTCTTTTCTCTGGGTGTGTGTGTGTGTGTGTGTTTGCATATGTAAGTGTGTGCCGTCCATCGTGCAAGCAGGAGAACTGGCTGTTTTATAAGTTGCACATTGTGAGTGTATGTGCATGCCTCTTTGTCTGGAAGGATATGGCCATGCAATTAAAGCCAGTTTGAGCTGGATGGTTTTGCACAAAGTGGCACTGTGAACTTTTAAGAGTCCCGGTCAGACAATAAACCTCCATGATGCTGGTTTTAGCAGAATATTATCACAGTGAACGTTAAAGTAGTTTTAGTCAATATTTTTCTATCAAATGTCACCGTGACGACAAAGTGACAATTCCAGTGCGACCGTGTGAAAGTTGTCACTTGTAGTGATGAGCCTACTGAGATTTGTCACTTGAATCTGCCGCTCCCCGTTGACTTTATGGAGCTTTGTGTGAGTTTTAGCTCATCGTTTACCAGGCTTCACTGCTTTGGTTCTCTCTCACCGTTCTCAGGGTGTCCTTTCCTATCACAACAAGCAGGTGTGTTTAGAGAAAAAGCTCTAAACCCATCGTACTTTACCTGCTCAGCACTAAACAGCACATAGGCAAAGTCAGTTAATAGTAGGTGAACATAATAGAGCCAAGAAATAGCTGAAGAAATTACGTACTTCAAATGAATAATAATGTGGCACCCTAACTTCTGGATGTGTAGATAAGGAGCGCTTTGCCAGCAGGTTTGTCATCAGCTTCATTCAGTAAATTGAGTAAGTTACTGTTGAAGGTTCAGTGGGCTATAGCCTAGAAACTCAGGTATTTTCTCTGGAGATAGTTAAGACTGAAGCAGAAGTTAAACAGAGAGTGAACATTGGACTTGGTTCAGTCACCAGAAACATGACTTCAATTAGATAAAAAATGTTGCTTCCCATATGCAGTAAGTCCACAGAAGAAGAAGAAGAAGAAGACGCCATCTGCATTTAACTCTCAACGGGCCAGATTCAATTTTGTGCGCAACATTTAATTGTAAATGGAACATAATAAAGTAGTAATACAATTATCCAGACAAGCTGTTGGTTTAATTGCACCAAGCCTTTGTAATTACGGCTGTTTATCTATAATATACTTGCATTGGGCCAGAGAAAGACACATGGTCTCTATCATTCTGTTAGATGGGAATAGGAGTTCCTCGGAGCAGCTGGCTACAAGAGCTACATAACCATGTACATAGTTCAGTGGTGTCCATGTGGCCGGGGGAAGGTATGTGTGTGCACAACTGTGAGTGAGTGAGTGAGGGTCCATGTGCATGCATTCACTGGCAGACACCTCAGAGTGGTAGCAGTGGCGGTAGGAGATTGGGGCTGATTATATAACACCTACTGTATTAGTAGTGAAGACCTTTGTGCTCTATTTCTGAGTATAACCGTGGGCGAAGAGGGAGAGATCAGGCCAGGCAGAGATTTACAAACGTATTATTTGGAATGCCCTGAAATGTGGGTCAGTGTGTGTGTGTGTGTGTGTGTGTGTGTGTGTGTGTGTGTGTGTGTGTGTGTGCCACAGCCATAAAGGGACATTTATAACAGTATATGTGGTTGTCACTTTTGATGCTTGACAGCATATGCGCTCATGTAGCACGTGCTGCATGCTGCTGCTGGAAGACAGCAGACAGTGTGACTCACTGGAAAGCAACAGAGCCAAGTGCCCCCCTCCCCCCCCCCCCCCCCATCTCTCTCTTAACAACAAATGTGTGAACCGCTGTCATCCACCAAGGTCATTGGCATCATTGGTGTCATGAGCTGCAGGTCCAGTCCACACCTACTGACTTGTATTTAAATGTGAAGAAAAAGAAAGTCAAGGAAGCACGGCATGGTTGCTATGAGTGTTACATTTATGTAAAGTGTGACTAATACGTTGCTAAACTTGCTGGCCAGTCTTGCTGATCAAGCTCACACACCCTTCTAACAAACTTTTCCAACTCCAGGAGCCAGTGAACAGAAAGGGGCAGAGGCCACAGAGGAGTTCATGTCATGTAGTGGCATGTTGATCTGTTCCTGGTTTTACCATAATGAGATATTAGAGATTGGTGTGGCCATATTTGATTTAGTTTGGTCACTGAGCTCATTATGTACATGACATGAAACACACACACAACACTACACGAAGTCAACAGTGTAGGGATTGTGTAGGCAAAGACAAAACACAAAAACTGTTTTGATTTTGTGTTTGTAAGAAAAAGAGTGAGTGTTGTGCACAGTGAGAGTGGAGTCTGGTTTCACTCAGACTTGATGGCCCCCTCATGGCCTCGCCTTGTATTGGGCAGTGAAGACAAGGTTGAGACCTGGCCCTGAACAACACACAAACACACACACACATGCTGGAGCATACACGCTGGAAACACAACTGCACAGTTCATAGAGTGCAAAGGTTGCTGTGTTTGTGGAGTGAATTTATCTGAGAGTCCTGACATGTTTAGAGCTGTAGGCTGCATGAACTGAGTCACTTTTTTCATGGACTCACAACTGTAACGTCGACACTCATCAACAGTCTCATCAACGTTCACATCTGGGGAATATAGGACAAACAAACACATGATAGCGCACGATCATCATTGGCATTTGAACAAACAGGAAGTGACCCGTTGTAAACAGTTGCCCCCTCAGTCGGCCGGTGCTGGCAGCACATTGGAGTCACACAAACTCTTAAAAACACAATGTGAAACATACATTAAGAGTTCAGTTAAGGACAATTTCCAGTTCAGGTAATACCCATTGCATTCAGCTGATTTAGTATTTTCCATTTCGGGTATGTTGTTGAGACCTGTTCACTCCTCCCGTCCAACGCAGATGTGATATACTAAGATTTCTAAAAAAAAACACACACAAATTATTCGGTCGTCTGAAGGAGATGAGCTTAGATGACCACAACTTAAATGTGAAGAGGCTTGTGATATACCTTTGTTTTTTATATGACATATGTCCAGCAAATACATTTACTGATAGTATTGTATCTGTGAGTGCTGGTGTTTCCTACCAGTGTATTATGCACTTGAGGTGACTTTGAGGTGCACCATAATTACATAGCAAAGGACACATTTCAGTACAATGCAGCTGCAGGTGGACAGTGGACAGTGGACACTATACTTCTTACAAATAGCAACCTGCAGGCTTGTACTAAACTAGCCAACTCAGCCCAACTCCTCCTGCAAACTGCTTTATCTTCTGCACGTCTCCCTTTCTCCTGCTTTTTCTGCTGCAATGCATTAGCCAGAGGAATAACATGGCTGAGATAACGTGCGTATCAGGAAAATACTTGCTGAGCCCTCAGACAGCTTTCTGATAGGGAGGACAACAGCCTCCAGCCCCCAGCAGTGAATGTTTGTTCTGGCATTAAGGCAGATATTCAAAGCGGTATCTGTCTAGATGTGATTGACTCTTACCTGTGCATGCATATGACTGCATGTGTGTTTGAATGAGGTTTTTTTTTTAATTTTTTTAGCTTGTCTTTAGCTTTCGTGCTCGTTCTTGCCATCGTGCAGCCGAACACACTCGTTGTTCTCGAATGGATCAGTCTTGATGTAAAGATGTTAAGTGAGAGTGATTTGTCCCCACGCAGACGGTCCTGTCAGGTCTGAACTCTTCTTCCCCCTCTCACGCGCAGCTGTGGAGGTCTTCAGCACCGACGGTTGCCATGGTGACCTTATTGTCTGGTGCTGACCTTTGACCTGCCTCGTTCGTCCGATGGAGTATTCTCAGGGTTGTAATGAGGATTAGTGGAGATAACCAGTGGACGCGCACTACGGTGGGTTTAAGACTACGAACTCGGTAACCTACATCCAGGTAATTAGGTTAAACTACGCAGGTTGTCTGGCTCATAGTGGGTCAGCAGCGAGGTGGGGCTGCCGACATGGGATAAACATTATAAACAAGACAAGACTACCTTAATCGTCACTCTAAATCCGCCCATTCAGTGAGGTAAATGTTGCTAAGTAACAATAAGAATTAGAAAGTAAGCTTTTGTGCACTATTGCAGCAATGTGAAAATTACACATTACTATGTTCTGTGTGAGTTGATTCATCTGCAACATGTACAAAGATGATGAGGGGTTTTGAGTTAGTAGATAAAATAGACATAAGATACAGTAAAAATGTCCTGAAACAAGCCAGAATTGAACTGTACATGCACAGATACTCACATCAGTTTCATTGATTAATCTGTTAACAAGACATTTTATAGTCATGATGTAACTGATAATTGTGTCAAAGTTGAGAAAAAGTCTGTAGTGCTGCCATCTAACAGTATCAGAAATAGAATTAAATGTTTAATAATGTCTGCAACTAGTCTGTAGTTCATCATTCATTGATATAATATGTGGGATGATTTGTTGTGATGATCGCATTAAAAAAAACATAATGAAGCAATTAAGAAAATTAACCAAAAAGCAAATTGTTATAACCTCTGTCACTTGTAAAGCTGGCTTGAAACAAACAAACAAACAAACAAACAAACAAACTCACTTGAAACATCTTTCTTTTTGGCCTCTGAGTGACCTGTGTGTAGAGATCATGTCTTTCACTGAACGGAAAATATAGAAACCCACAACTCTAAAAACCTCTGCAACAAGTAGACAAAATGTTCACTGCCGTGCATTATCTTTCTCTGGGGAGTTTGCAAGTCTGTTAGAGATGATGATGCCTTACTTTGCCCAGGGGAAATGAAAAAACTTGCTGCCTGGAAGACAGAAAACCATGCAGACAATGATCATTACTCTATCAGCTATGATAGAGTTAAGTGTGTCTTGCTGTATTCTGCATTCGTCACTGACAGAAAAAAACATCAAGGACTGTGTGCAGGTTCCTCCTTTTACAGTATCCATGTGGGCTCCCTGGCAGTGAGCTGAAGGACAGCTGCGCTTCCACACTATGTTTTTTTTTTCTTTCTTTTTTGCCCTCTTCATTACGTAAACGTGTGGGACAGAAGGGGGCCGAGGTAGCGAGGAAGATTCGTGAAATGTCAGAGAGACTGCCAACGTTTGAACAGAGCCAACTCATTATGACCAAGCAGAGTGCGTGGTGCTTTTAGCCTACTCTCTCTCCTCGGACTTCTCCCCATCCTCAGCTCAGCCGCACATTTTATTACATGTACTTGCCTCTGATGAGGGCTGCTTTGTATTTCCTCTTAACCTGCTCCAAGCCAATTAAATTTAAAACAACGCTGTGAGGTAGTTATCTGTAATAGCTGCGGGGCTTGGATAGTGGCCCAGAAATAGGGTTTGTGAACGAGGGGAAATGTCTGTTTTATTTGATTTAGGGTGACTGATCTGGCCAGAGCCCACTACACTACACATCAGAGGAGGTGTATGGCTCAGCCCGTGCCTGGTGGACGCCTCACATCCAGCCAGAGACAGTCACTTAATGATGTGGGACCGTGTGGGACTCCACTCAGATGGTGTCTGTTCGCTTTAACGCACAGTCAGTCATTTGTAACGCAAGGAGCCGTATAAACACCTGGCAGTTTGTATGTGTTTTAGTTCAACATGTGTAGAGTTAAACTGTGATACCATTAATGCTCCACCCCTGGGTTCTCTTTGGGTCCCTGCATCTGTGAATTTGTGCCGTGTTCTGACTGTTGTAAGGCTTTAAGTCCTTGGATAAGCTTTGAAGTCGTGCCACTTGGTTTCTCTGGGTGAAAAGAAATCCTCACTTTGCACTCCCAAAAGAAATGCCACTCAAATCCCACCAAGGGCACACAATGGCCTCCTTCTAGAGAAACCTTCTGGAGTTTATTCATGCATCAACCTGACCTGCCTAATTTAGTACATACACCTGAAGAGGATAAAACTCTCATCTCTCTCACTCCCAAACAACTTCTCCACCAGGATGAGATCCACTGAATTGTAATGAAACTAATGAATTCACATGTTTGTTTGTTTATTTCTTTGCCTTGTCCATGTGTTCCTATTGTTCATCAGTGATTATCCACTCAGCTATCCGTCACTCTTAAATGCACCGTTACAGTTTGCATGCATCTGTCTGCAGACGCGCGTGAGTGTGGGAGCAAGCGTGTGCGTGCACAGACACGTGCAGTCAAATGGCCAACATGCTAAGTCAGCATGTTGCACTAGCGCAAACTTAAGTAAGCCTTTTCCTGTCTCATTGTGAGAGGATCTGGGGGGCCCCCATGCTGCTCGGGCTGCATGGTGTTTGTGTGTGGGTATATATGGGTCAGTGTGTGTGCGTACATGTGTATGTCTGTGTTTATCTCTCATTGTGTGTTTGTCTTCCTGACAAAATTAGTGGGTACAAACACATAAATAGAAAGACAACACAGACATGAGATTAAAGAGGGAATTTTGTCAATGCCTGCAGGCTTTAAAGTTTCTCCCTCCTGTCTATGATGAGTGGGGGGGTTTAAGAGTTGCAGTGACCCACTGTCCCTTCATGTGTGTCCCTTGACCAACCACCGCCAGCCCTTAAATTGGGTCCATGTGGGTTTAGGGTGTGGTGTTGAATGGTGCATATTTCCTTTCAGCAGCGGGACTGTAGTATGTTACATAACGCACTCTGTGTTTATGTGTGTGAAATGGAATTTTGAATGTGAGTCCATTGTGTCCTTAAAATATCCTCACCCATGGTTTACAAATCATCCACACAGGAAATGTGAAAGCCGCAAACCTGCATTCATATCTGTTTGTGTTTGCTGTAGGGGCAGAGAACATTCATAAAGCAGTGCAGAAAGCTGTTTTGTAGACATTAAGTCAAAGTCTTGAGTCCACAGATGTTCTTTTGGACAAATGAGCAGTGTGATATGTGAGTAGCCTCTGGAGTCGGTTAGATATGAGCCATAGTGCTGCCTCCTCAGGTAACACAGACTTTACGGTCTCTCCTCAAGGAAGATCAGCTTTCATTCGGCCAAGGTCTATGGCTGCATTTTTAATGTGATTAAATGCACATGAAGCTGCATGCATGTATATTACTACTCATAATTCATGGTCTCTGTATGTTTGTATGTGTTATTGTGCAAAGAGATATTTGAATGTGTCACTAAAGCAACTCCTGTTAGAGCTTCATCCATGAAAGGATTTTTAGGCTGATACTAATTTCAATACTGATTTTGATGATTTTAGAATAAAACGTTTGTGTTGCGTATGCCTCTCTGTTATGTTGCCTAGTCAGCCGCTGAAAAACAAACTTGTTCTATTGCCAAAAACAGTTGCTTACATAAAAAAAACAAACATAACCTTTTGATAAGATAAAACTTGAGGAGCAAATCAAATTTCACTGTCATTTAATTGTGCATTTGATTGTTTCTTGTATTTTCTCATTAACACTGCAATAGCCAGCCTCTTATGCATGTGATGGGCAAGTGTTAGCTAAAGAAGCTAGCATTCATTCTGAAAACATAAACACAAACAACCCATAATGCAACACTATGTATGTGATTTCATTTGAATCATAGTCTTTATCATGGTCTGTTATTTTAGCCAGCACTTATACTATTACATTACTTATGCCTAATGAATATGTTGCTACACTTTTAATGGCTCATGTCTATTCCTTACAAACCAAAGCATTAGTTAGATTTGTGGCTAATTAGCTTAGTAACAGATAAACTGCTAAAAACAGTTGCTTTCGATGTTGTTAGTTTACTGACCAGGACTGCCCTTCCAGCTTTGACAAATAAACGTAAAATGAAGCTTGGCTAACAGGCTTTAAACCCCCGGCACTCAGCCACCATAGGACCATAAAGTTAGTGGCTTGTTGCAGCAATAGCAGACATGGATGACACAAGTGTTTAAGTGGGGATCTGAGTTATGTCACTCCATTAATGCATCACACCTGAAAGTGTGCATCTTACCAGGAGGGCACAGATCCACAAAAGCCGGAAAGGTCTCACCCTGAGCGCTCTGTAGTGGACAAACAATAAATTAGACCTGATATTTGACTTTCCATTACTTACATTTTATGAGACTAAAGCAGCCAATAAACACACACACATACACCTTTCAGAGACCAACTTTACTAGATCAGAGGAGTAGTAACTTCTACAAACTGGCCTTCCTTCAGAGATACGTAGTTTTGACATGCAAA
Organism: Trachurus japonicus; assembly: GCF_045865225.1. Classification (NCBI taxonomy): domain Eukaryota; kingdom Metazoa; phylum Chordata; class Actinopteri; order Carangiformes; family Carangidae; genus Trachurus; species Trachurus japonicus. The sequence goes on along the minus strand of NC_140921.1, from coordinate 17,195,067 downwards.
CGAGAGACAAGTTTACATTAGTTTCAGCAGCAGTAACGACAACCATGGGTAACATTTGCGTTTGGCGAAACTCCATCACCGGGCTGGTCTCCAGCGGGTCAGCCTCCAGATGTGTCAGAGACAGTTTACGACTCTCTTGCAGAGCGACCTTCTTTATCGCGCTTACATGCCCGTGTACTGTAGCTTAGGGTGATTAATGTCCAGACTACTTGTTCCTAACGAGAGCTGGGTAGCTCGTTAAAGGAGGAAAACATATGGGACACTTGTGCTGCAAATTAAGGGTGGGGTGGAATATTGTTAGTAGTTGTGGAGTATTTTTGGATGAAGAAACGGAGTGGCTGCAGGAGGAGGAGTGGTTTGAAGGTTGAGGTGCACTGTAGGCTACTGCTACTGTACTTAATATTCTTATTTTAAAACTGTAATATTTTGAAATGGTGTGTTTTATACATTAAAGGACATATATATATTTTTAAATGTTGTATAAATGAAGTTGCACTCTTTAGTTGTTGAATTTTATGATTTTATATCCCTCATTTGTAAGTCCCTTTGGATAAAAACATCCGCCTTAGTGAGAAATTAAGTGTTAAGTCCATATGCTGCACATGGCAGGTAACAGTTGACTTCACAGAGGTTTGTAGGTGTGTCTCGTACACAGGCGTGCTTCATTGTTTTGATAACCTGTTTCACAGTTCTTTGAAGTGTCCATAAATGTCAAACCCGTTTGACGACCTGTCACATTCCCATTCAACTGGGAGTTCACCGATAACTGCCACCATCAATCTGAAAATATTTTAACTCTCGACAATTTGGAAAGCGTGGAATGAATTACCATCCTTAACCTGTCCATGTGTAAGGTGGGTCATATCCATTACTGTTAGTCAGGGAGTTAATCTTGAGATATATAGTAGTGAAATACAGAATTATTAAGCTGTACATGGCGGTGAGTCCATACAAGGTTGATTTCAAAAATGAAAAGCTACAGTACGTCCTCGTGGGTGGGCACTGTAACTTCTAAATATGCAGGCACTAATCCACAGTGTGATTAAACAGCTGAGAATAACAGTTGTTGTAATGTGGACTGAGGTTTTCTGTTACTGACAGAGCAGGAGAAATCTTTACTTTGTGGGTTGAAGTTTGCCCCAGCACACCACACACATGCCTTGTGTATATTTCAAGTGTTTTGTCTGCATCTGTGTTTGTTTTACAGTGTGCTGGAAAGCTTTGGGAAAATGACCTACGCTGAATAGGATTTCTCTGGTTTGGTCGATGGTGATTGTACGTTCATGAATTTAGAAGCCGTATCTTTGAAGCTGTTCCTTTCATCAAAATAAATCAAAATAATCGAGACAAAAACAAATGCACTCAACAGGCAATGACATCGACCGCCAGGCTTTGTTCCAAGGCACATATACACGAAGCCACACCATGCAGGAGTTTGACTATGATAAGTTATAAGCCTGTAACTGCCTAACTGACTGACAGTTGAACTCATCAGCGTGATAAAAAAAACACATTCGTGACAATGGGACAAGGACGAGGAACACAAATCTGAAGCTCAACGCACAATTCAAACATTCCAGTTAATTCCTGATATTGGGACATAACGAATGCTGTCACAGGTGTGCATACTTCTCTTTGACTTTCACTGAACTACTGTGTGTAATGTGCTTATGAATACCTTTTTGATTTTGGCAAGGCTTACTGCTAAATCCATCAATATGACTGCATCTTCCACCGTGACCTGGTCGCGCATTTGTTTCATCCCTGATGTTTTGACCATTTATTGCATGCGGCGCACCGCACAGATATAAGTTTTCATTGTTGTGTCTGTGTGTAACTGCACGCTCTCCGTCTCCGCGATCAAACACACGGCTGAGGTTGATTACTAGAGAGTTACCGACAGGCTCTGGCTCAGGCTGCCTTCATGTTTCTGTGTCCTGGTGTGACCTCGGCTTCTTGGCCACATGGTTGCCTTAAAAAAAAGTGGGGGGGAGCAATTTACTTTCACATAACATTTTTCTCTCTTTGTCTTTTTGCTCTCTGTCCTGGTGCTTTTTCTCTCGCTACAGTGTCTCCTCAGAGAATCGTTTAGAAAGAGGGAAAAGCTCAGGGGTGGATGAGATGAGCGAGTGAGAGGTTTGTTGAGACACTGAGAGGAGGAAGAGCGCGGATGCTGAGAACATCCTCCCTCCTCCTGGATCGTGTGCGATGTGTTTGAGGCGCTGCGTAAAATTATGTTGCCATGTGGATGACAGTGTTTGTAATTGTTAAAAGGCATAGCATGATGTAACACGCTTAATACTGTGTCTAATATGACAGGCTGCATCACTTCCTCATAATATAATAGATCACATGCCTCAAAACATCTGCAAGCTGGCCACTGTCGTCGTCATGTGATATCAGCCTCAGCCTAATAGAATAAGTATTTTGATTAATCAGTTGACTTTTTTTGATGAGCTGGCGGATTGCTTTGTCAATAAAATGTCAGAAACTGTTAGAGATCAATTTTTTCCAGAGCTCAAACTAAAGTGTTCAAATTGTTTTTCGTTTGTTTGTCCAACCAGCGGTCTAAAACCAAGGGATATGTGATTTACACTGATATAAACAAGGGAAACAAAGCATGTGATAAGCTGGGAGCAGCAACATTTTTGGCATTTTTACTTCATCATGGCACTTACGCAACAAATCAGTTGTAGATATACTATCAACTTATCATTTAATGGACTGATCATTTCATCAGTGGGCAAAGGGATTAAGGGAGAATCAGCAATAAGCACAAAAGAAGTGTTGGTGAGCTGCCACAGGGGTTAATGTCTCAGCGGTGATGGATTTGTTTTCCTCTGATCCCGATCCAGCATGTGTGCAGTATCCGTTCCACAGCTTGCATCCAATCCATGTGCGTAAGGCTGGAGTAAAAAGCCCACATAGGGGATCCTTTGTTTAGGAGAGTCTAGGCATGGAAGATAATTTACAAGCCGCTAAGGTCCTCACGCCATTGGCTGATGAGCCTCTGTCTGCGTCTGCGAAAGGCATCCCGTATGTGTGTGTGTCTATATGTCTGTGTGTGTGTGTGCAGCGAATGTGTGCGCGTCTGCTGTAGCAGCACTTTGCTACAGCGGCTCACAGTCGCCCTAGTCATGACACCCAGGAGCTTGCCCTGCGCACGGCTACTGTAGCCAGCGTTGTCTTTTGAGGCTGAAGGAAGGCAAAGCAAGATGGCCACCAATACCTTTTAGGGATATGCTGCCTAAACCGGAGGGGCTTCCTCCGAGGACAGACAAGGTAAAGGCAGCCTGAGTGCTCACCCTGGGGTCTATTGTCTCGCTGCAGATGGGTCAGCTACAGTGGAGCTCATCTAGAGGTTATCATCTGTTGTCTCTCTCTCTCTCTGCCACCCTGGATTTAGCTGATTGGAGCGCTTTATTTGGAAGCTGCTGTTGTTATTGTTCCTACTGAATCACTGAGGATCTGGGCTTCTGTGTGTTTGGCTTGTCTTTTCCAGGTGGGTTTAAAGGATGTGACAACAAAGTCAGCGACAAAGAGGTCAGTTTCCACGGTAACAGACACCCTTCTTCTTCTCTTTCCCCCGTTGCATGTCTTTTTTAAGCCGTTGCGTTGTGCCAGAAGCCCCCTCTGCTTCCCCTTTTTTCTTTCTTTCTTGCAATGTTTTGGACAGCCATATTTCTACACCTGCTGTTTTGTGACTGCTCAGCAGAGGAGTGGAGCGCTTGTAAGCCTTGGGTCGTAACTTGTAATTTGGCAGGCTTGACTTGTTTGGCTGCAGTAGTAATGGTATTATTATTGTGCGGTTTGCAGAGAAGGTCGCTCTGTTTCTGATGCCGTCTTAATCTGTATAATTTTATAGTTGATTAAGCTCTGTTTCACGCTGTAGTGTGGAGCCAGATCTTTCAAGTTTTATGAGGTAAATTGCCACATATGAGGCTTTTCTTTGTCATTTTATATAGCATGTTTTTGTGTGTTGACAACGTGACATCGAGCTGAGCGCACACAGGAAACGCTCTCTTCAATGAATGAAGGAAATTTTCACGTGTTGAGAGAAACACATGTAAACCACTACATAAACTCAGCCAGGAAGGAAGCAGCAGCTTTTTCAACATTTCATTGTGAGGCAGTGTTGTGTACGAGTTCTGCACAAAGTGTACAAGAAGAACAAAGCTCCAAGTTGCTTCTGTCTTTTGTTTGCCCAGAAGTGAACGTGTTTATACGTACCACTAGCTATGTGAGTGTGTTTGTGTTGAGTCAAGAATGGATACAAACCACTTCCAGCCTCCCAGGAGACTTGTCCCTTGAGAGAGGGTTGTTAGGATTCGAGCGGCGGTCACACTTGTGTTGCCAGGGTCGCTCTCTGAATGTTCGGCTACACTTTCTAGCAAGTCGTGTTGATTCTTAAAGCTCTGACGGTCCGTTGGGCAAGTTGTTTGTGTGACGCTAAAGAAGACTGTGTTTGCATTTAAAACAGCACATTACAGTGCGAGTGGCTCGAGACGACCCACCCACCCCCCCAAGGCAGACACAACATGCACAACACAAAAGACACAGCCCTAAACACACCACAGACCCAGATCTCTCCAGAGACCCGGCGGCTAAATGAGAGCACATGACTCCGCATTTACATCCTGAATTAGGCTTTTTGTTATCACAAGGGCTAAATGCAACATAATTAAAAACAGGGGCTGTACTTTGATGTCAGCTTCAAATCATGAACACTTGGATGCACAAATGGATGCACAGTCAGGCACACGCATACACATACATAGAGACACGCGTGTGTCTGGTGCAGTGCTGGAAGCCGGCCAGTGCTGCTTTGTCATTGAAAGCAGTTTATTGTGGCAGACACACTGCCTTTTCCCCCCTCTCTCCCTCTCTCTCCCTCTCTCTCTCTCTCTCTCTCTCTCTCTCTCTCTCTCTCTCTCTCTGCCCCCCATCTTTTTCTCTCGTTTTCTCACTGCCTCATTTGAACGCCGTGGTGGACCGTTCCCACGTGCTGTGCAGAGTAGGCATCTCACCCCGTTGCATTGGCAGCTTCAGTATTGCCTCAGCCTGAGCTCCGGCTATCTGTTGCATCAGCACTGTGTTATAGTAGTAAGCCACGGTCCTGACATAGTGTAGTGGGCTCGGGAGAAAGCGTAATGGATCATAGAGTGAAAAGGCTCGGTGATAAATCAGCTCCACCAGATTAATCATGTCTGATCTCAATGTTTTATTACGGTCACTGCAACTCTCTCAGGCTTTGTCAGGCAACAGTTTAGTGTCAGCCTACAAGAAAAATCCTCCCCGAACGTTGTTTTAATAAACAGCTTTTGGCAGTTTGCGTTGAATTCCTGTGGATAACTGGCCAAGAACATACACACGGTGGTGCCATGTTGAGAGATATTTCAGGCATAGCTACACTGTAGGTAAATATGAAAAACATTTTTAGCCACCACATGCAGCCATCACTGGTAAACAACGGCTTCACCAGTACGAGCCCTGTGCATATTTTAAGAACAAGTGTTTCCATGTCAGAAATTAGACTGAGGGAAAATAATATTGCTGAAGAAGTAGATGCATATTTTTTTTCCAGTGACATTGGCAGAGCATACCATCCAAACAATACAATACAGACATTGTATTATTTTTACCCCCTTTACTCTCTTGTCACCACATTTGTAATCAAACAACAAAATTCACACAGCAGCTTCTTCTCTGTCAAAACTCCTTATATTTGAAATGCACTTCAGGTCTAGAATTCGAAAGTGGTTCAGTATTAATCCTCTTAGTCCTCAGCTCTGCTTCAACACCTTTTATTTCCCAACTTTATCCAAGTCTTCAGCGCTGATGACTACTTCATCTCTTACTTTTTGGTGCTCTCCCCTTCATGAGTTATCATCACCAGCCATCACACATGTGGTGCTTGAAACATGCTTGAAATTCAAACAATGTGATGTGTCAGAATTTCTTATCTTTTATATTATCAGTCAATTCCTGGACAGATGTGGCTGTGCAGGTAGAAGGTACGTCAGTAATTGCATGGTTAATGGCACATGGTTTACTATTGATTGTTGTTAAAAGCAGTAAATTAGTATATCGGTGTAACCTAATTCTGTCTGAACCTGTCTGGAGGAAACAGAGAGACGAACAAAGTTGAACACATGTAGCTAATAAACCTGAGTGTGTTCTGTTTGGTTGCTGCACTCACAGAGTCTGGTTTATGTTGAAGTACTGTTGCTGCTCTTGATCTGTCAGCTTGGAGTGAGAGTCTCTGTCTGTAAAGTGCATTAAAACAGTGGCAGTGATGGCGTTTAATGAGTGTTTATGTCAGGTAAACAGTGATAAAAAATGAATCTCCGGCTCCTCTGCAATCACACTTGTTCATTAGAGGGAAAATGTGATGCCTCTGACACACGCACACATAAACATGCTGTTGACACAGCTCACAGTAATGCACGCATAACCCTGCAGGTCCTGCAAATGAGTTTAAGATGCTTTTGTCAGCTGAGTCTTGGCACATGATGCACTTTTGTTATGCCTCAGTGCTGTTGCCAAATCCTGAGTTTTGGGATTTTCCATCTGTTCGTCCGTCCATATGTCTGTATATCTCAGGATCTTATTGAGAGAACATATAGGACAATGACAAAATTTCACACATGTGCTTTAGTATTTAAAATTATGAATGGATGTTCTTTTATATGCAAAAGATCAGGGGTCAACTTCATGGTGAAAGTGTATTGTTCTGCAAAAGACACTTTTCTGGCCATTATTCAACACGATAACTCAGAGCAGAACAGAAAGGGACATTGTGACCATATTTCACATTTTTGCAAATACTGAACTGGGTGACACTAATCTTGGATGCCCCCCTTGATACTGTGGTGATTGTACAGATCTTCTGTGCCATGAGTGAAACATACTGTACATGCTTTAGATTTATGTAGCTTGTTTGCAGAAACATCCTTATATGAAGCATTGTTTCCTGTCACGGCCTTTTTGCTCCTCTCATTGAACTTACACACGAGGATCATTCTTCAAAGTCTTGACTGCAGAAATTATATGGGTCTGGACAGACATGGCATACAACCACGAGGCGGTAATTTTAGTTTATCTTTGTCACGCTGCAGCATTTTAAATCAGTCTTTCACTGCTGGAGGCTTTAGTTGTAAATGTGATGTGGGGTTAAATCCTAAAATAAGAAACAGCTTGACTGAACTTCAGTTGATCATATGATCACTCAAGATGTTGAAAAAATAATGAGCGGCTTTTACATATTTAGTTGCACTTGCACGACTACTGTATTAATTCATTCATGGTTTACTTCACTGGCTCAAGATAACATGTAAACAACTCTGACACAATGCAGTAGCAAAGTGACTTTGATAAAAAAAACTGCATTAACCTTTGTCTCCTCTTGTTGCCGCTATTTATAGATTAACGTCTATGATTATCTTTACTTCATAATCTAGGATATTGGGTGTTCAGCATTCCTTTTAGGGCCAGTCTATGTGTCAGTACTGTGGACCTTTGCATGGTTGTAGCTCAGTCAGAATCCGTCTTAGCTGAGGGGTCAAGCAGTGCTGTAGTGAAGCTCCATGTGGATAAGAACCCTAGTGGGTTAATCACTCAGGCAGCTGCGAATAATCACATGTGCTTGCATGCACATGCATACATGCTCAGGAACACACCTACCAACTCAGCACAAATAAGACATGCACATGCACGTTGCACAGATGCCCTCAGTGACCCACCGGTAGTGACGCAATCTTGAACTATGCGTGACTTCAAATGTTTACTCATTGGCTCTCTGCTACCTGTGGGTCTGTGGCTTTCAGCCCTCCCCAGCTCCGGCAGGAATTCAGTCCTAACTGAGGCCTCCTTTTTTATCAACTCTGTATAGAGATCGGTTTCTGCAAGATTTAGAGAGAGCTGATTCTTTGTTTTCACATGTCATAATATTTTCCACAGGCTTGACAGTGGCTGCAGCAGATGCTCACGTCATGCAGAGAGCCAATCTGTTGTGCTGTGTGCCGTGACTGTTTAGAACAAGCTGAATCACTGTACGCTGCCAGAGCTTGTTGAGTCACCCCTCTCCTCTTGTTTCCCTCTCTCTGTCTCAGGTGGTTCCAGAAAGTGAGTCGGTAAATGGCAAAGGCAAGGCACAGATGGATGACACCCACACGGCAGCAGAGGAGGATGACGGGGAGGAAGGCCACATACCTTACACACAGTCTCCCCCCATCAACGACTCGCTCACCCGCAACCCGGTCTTGGACCAAGCTGGACGGCCAGCACTTACTAAAAGAGAGCCGGGGCTGGAGCTGACCAGCGTTGCACTTCACCAACACGTATGCTCTTCTCTAACTTTACAGACAAAACCTAATGGTGCTAACATGACCAGTGGGTCACACTCTGATCTGAAGTCTGCATTGAAAAGAACTATGATGACATCAGAGCCTCAAAGGACTATAATAGCTACGATCCCTAAGGACTGCTCTGAGAATGGACCCAGGACTCCTCCAGATGACATGTCAGTTCCTCTGAAGAAGATCAAGATGAAGGAGCCGTGGACGTGGATCACTGAACAGGCCACCGCACAGCGGAGAGATGAGGATGAGGTCTGTGAAGACCCGCTCTCCACGCTGGCCGCTGTGGTGTGTCTTTCTGTCACAGAGAGGAAGGGATTGGAGGAGGAACTCTTCTGCTCAAGTTCTTCCATTCTTCGCTTCATCAAAACAGAGCCGCCAGATTTGCACTTTGTCAAAAAAGAGCCAGAGGACTTTGTGATTGACTTGTGTCCGAAAAGCACTCCCATTAGCCTGCAAAGGACTCCCCAGATTATTAAAAGTGAACCTCCTCCAAGTGTCTTGCTACCAAGCGTGCAGTCTTTGGCAGAGAGCAGAAATCTCAGTGTTGATCAGGCTATTGCTATTGAGGCCTTGACTCAGCTGGCAGCTACACCCGAAAGCACCCCAGGGTCCATTAAAGCTGAAAGTGAGTGTGAACATCCCATTTCTACTGCTGCCCCATTTTCAACCTCCAACCCAAGTACGACCATTCAAGAAGCCAAACCCACACCGGCTATCCGCTACAACAAAGTCTCCGTCATTAGCTCACCACTACACCAGATGTCAGTCATACGCCCCCCTGTGGCCAGACAAGGGAATGTCATCCAGTGCTCCAGGGGGTCAAACTCTAACAAACCATCTCTGCAGGATCTCTTGGACGCCAACTCAGACAGTGATAGAGCAGCCTGCAGGAGAACAGAGCAGGGCTTTGGTTCTCATGTCATCAAGTCAGAGGGCGGCTTCAGAGATCCCGCTGACGTGAAGTTCAGTAAAGATCATGAGCGAATGTTTGGGGAGGACAGAGACATGGTTGCTAAAGTGAGGAGAAACAGAGATGAGGAGGAGGTGGCAGCTCAGCTGGCAGACCTGGCCTTCATCATCCAGGCTCGACACAGCCAGCAGTCGGAGAATAACCCTCCCAAAGGAACACCCGTACCGGCCATTAAATACACCTTCAAATCCCAGCTCCCCCCAAGTCAGAAAAAGACCCCTGTGAAAAAAACAAAAGCTACACCATCCAAGCCCAGGAAGAAGAAAAGCGATGGGCCGAATGAAGGGGTCGGCCGCAGGACCCCACTCTCAAAACGCATGCCAAACGGAGAGACGCCCCACAGGGGCAGAGGCCAGAAGGCTCTCCCACAAGGGAAACCAGGCCTTCACCACAAGAGGAACCTGTTTCTGCCTCAGGCTCAAATAGACATGAAGAGATACTTAGCGGAGGCTCAGGAGGAAAGGAGGCAACACATCCATCACAGCAACACACACAATACAGCCCCCGTAGTGCCACAGAATCATAACCCTCAGTCAAGGATTCACCACACTGGTCAAGAAAACCAGCCATGGGCTCTTGCACATGGTCCTCTCCACCAACACAACCCATGCAATGGTCATCCTGCAGGACCGGAGCAGGAGCGCGAAAGGCATTTGTTATCTCAGGTAGCGCAGCCCTGTGGTGGGCTGCAACACGGTGCTGATCCTAACACCAGCCCGGCCAACGCCGCTTTCCTCAGCCACACGGCTGGGCACCACGGTCTGGCTAACGGCTTCTCAGGGGCTCGGCAGTCCCCTCCTCCAAGCCAGCAGAGCTACTACAAGCTGGAGAGGTCAGGGCCTGTCACTGTCCTGTCCACGGCTACTGAAGGGGATATGGGCCACTCAGCGGAGTCGACTCCATCCAAGAATAGCATCAACAGCTTTCTGGAGTCTCCGATGAGTTTTCTGGATACCCCTACCAAGAACTTGCTCAATACACCTTCCAAAAAACTGGCTGATCTTCCATCCTGTCAATGCATGGGTGAGTTGTTCCCCCCTTAGTCTACATTGGTATCACATTGGCTGTATTCAGCTTAGTGAGTAAATCTGCTCTGACCTCAAACTGACTTTCTTTTTCTCTTTTTCTCTGATGCAAGCACACACACACACACACACACACTAGCCGTGTCCTAATTTAAGGGCCAATTCAAGCAAAAGAAGGCCGCATTTCTCTGCCATATTTGGAGGAAGCTTTGAGATACTTAGTGAAGCCTTGTTGACCCGCTCTGTTGTATTTGGTCTTGAAATGTGGATTTCCAAGGTGGTGTCCCCTGAACTGATTCCAGCTACATTTACTGTGCATATCACTTTAACATTAATCTAACTCCCTTATAAAGAGTATGTGTAATCATATATATCATCATATCATGTATTTATATCGTGTTTTTTTCTCAAATATATACCAGCATTACAAGTCCAATAGATCTTTATGGGGTTTTTTATTTCCACAGATCAAATCATTGAAAAGGAGGAAGGCCCTTACTACACTCACCTTGGGGCAGGACCTAGTGTTTCTGCAGTGAGGGAACTGATGGAAAACCGGTAGAGTAACTTACTACTACCACTCTGTTTACACTGTGTGTGCGTGTGTGTGGGTGTGTTTACTATCAAACATGAGAACCTGCTAGTCAACCGCAGGCTCAGTGGAATGGGGCGGGGTCACGCACCAAAGAGTCTGTCATTAAAAGGAAGCGTTGCTGAGCTAGCGCTACACATGTACGCTCCGTCTCGACTACACACAACAACACACAGCATGTTGAAACAGGAAACCCCCAAAGCTGAGACGAGGGGCCCGTAAACCAAGACGACAGCGTGTTTAAAACAACTAGAGGTCCACTGCAGTCCGTCTGACAGCCACTTCTAACTGAAAAATTAAATCCTGCAGTTAATGGTTTTTTTTCGCTCATAAAAGCATTAAAATGTATTATTGATTGTAGGTTGCAAATATTTGATCAGTTGCTCAAAGTATATTTTTCCCTGTGTTGTAATACACACACTGCAATTATAATGGTAGCCTCACCTTATGATAGAAGCTGGAGGAAAATGAACTGTTGGCAAATACTTTGATAAACAATCTTCTTCTACATTATAGTGCATCATAATCAACATATGAAGTGTTTATACACTACTTATACATTTTCAGTAGAGGAACTTACGGTGAAGCATTGCTGATTTGTCTTGTGTCACCAGTTGTGGGTAGCTACGAAATGTTGACCAATGTGTTGTCAGTGTTTTGTTCTCTGTGATTAATGGCATTAATGTATGGTTTGTCTTATGTGTGTTGTGTATATGTCACAGGTACGGTGCCAAAGGAAGTGCAGTGAGGGTGGAAATCGTTGTTTATACTGGGAAGGAAGGAAAGAGCTCCCAAGGGTGTCCGATAGCTAAATGGGTATGTGGCTGATTTTGATGCTAATCTCCCGAATGTCCTCAATATGTCTGTTTTATTCCTGAGGATCCCACCTATATTTAGTGACAAAGAAGATTCTCACCATAACCACAGAAAACCTTTACCTGCTCGCAACCATGTAACTATAACTTGTATAAATATAATCATTTCCAACTTAATCCCTAAGGCCTACACATACACATAACAATTTTCTGTTATTTCCGGCTCTTAAAAACCAAACTTGTGGTTTGGCAGGTCACTGGGATCCATCATTTTCTCATTTTATCTTTCTGCATTTGTTACAGTGATGTCATTCTTCTGTTATGGTTATAACCTGCTTGTTTTCTGTTTGCATGTGTTTCACAATCATCTAACAGGTAATCCGGCGTGGCAGTGAGGAGGAGAAGCTGCTGTGTTTGGTCCGCCAGAGGCCGGGGCACTACTGCGACAGCGCTGTGCTGGTGATCCTCATCCTGGCTTGGGAGGGAATCCCTCGGCCGGTGGCGGACCACCTCTACCAGGAGCTCACAGAGACCCTTTTTAAATTTGGCTCCCCCACCAGCCGTCGCTGCGCCCTCAATGAGGAGTGGGTACCTCTTTGTTCTGAGTTGCAGTGACACCACTTCTTTGCAGTTTTATTTCATTTAACACCCCCTCCTCTCCATCTCCTCAGTCGTACATGTGCCTGCCAGGGTCTGGACCCAGACACATGTGGAGCTTCATTTTCCTTCGGCTGCTCCTGGAGTATGTACTTCAACGGCTGTAAGTTTGCCCGCAGCAAAGTGCCCCGCAAGTTTCGCCTGCTTGGAGACTACCGCGAGGAGGTGAGGTAGTGCTTAGCCTGCAAAGATCCTGAAGGAAAACATGTGTTACAGAGTCTCCTGTGTGTAATCAGTGTTGGTTCCTTGTTGTCACGTTTGGCTTTGAAGTTTTGTCAGTTTTCACTATGAATACCAAGAAAAACAAGTTCTGTTGCTTCTGTGCATTTTATATTAATAAAAGCAAACCCAGTTGATCAACAGAGCAGTTTGAGAAGTTTTTAAAATCAGCTCTTATTCACCTCCAAACTTCTAAATCTGTTACTTTTAGGAGGAGAAAATAGAGAACAACCTTCAGAGTCTCGCCACTGACCTTGCACCACTTTACAAAAGACTGGCTCCTGAGGCTTTCCAGAACCAGGTATGAAATATTTATGCCTATGATAATATAATGATATGATATGATATGATATTATATGATATAATATGATATGATATGATATGATATGATATGATATGATTTCTATTGACTTTCTTGTTAATTGTTTATTGTTTCCACCACCATGTCTTGTCCTTCACCTCTCACAGGTGGAAAATGAGGAGACAGGGAACGGTTGCCGACTGGGAAAGAGGGAGGGACGTCCGTTTTCTGGGGTCACAGCCTGTGTGGATTTCTGTGCTCACGCTCACAAGGACACTCACAACATGAATAATGGCAGCACTGTGGTAAGCAAGCAATGAGTGTGACATCGTGCCGTCTACTTCTATGTCATGTGTGTAAACACACCCCCGGCTATGTCAAAGGTCTTTGCTTCTACTTTTGTTCCAGCCTCTTGAGTTACTGATTGGAAGTCATCTGCTATTTGGTTGAACAACTTTTCCTTTGTCTGTGTCCTTGTTCAGGTTTGCACTTTAACCAAGGAAGATAACCGTGCAGTGCGTAACATACCAGAGGATGAGCAGCTCCATGTCCTGCCACTTTACAAGATCTCTGACAGGGATGAGTTTGGTCATGTTGAGGGCCAGTGGGCTAAAATCCGAAGTGGTGCTCTGCAAGTGCTGTCTGCCTTTCCCCGAGAGGTGAGGAATCAGAGGGGTGGCGTTTTCGTTTTCAGTCTAACTGCAAAGTCAGTGGATTGAGTCCTTTGTTGCAGAAATGCAAAATGAAATAAAAAACATATATCATGTTTTAAACCACTTTCTTTTCATGTATTTATCAGGTGCGTCTACTGGCTGAGCCGGTGAAATCAGCCCGTAAGATAAGGCAGGAAGCTCGTCAGAGGGCTCAGGCAGAGAGAATGGAGAAGAAGCTCAGGCTGACACCTGGGACTCCTGGGAAAGTGAAAAGCGAAACGCCTAACAAAGGTATTAAATTCGGCCATGTTGTTAATTAATTATAGTAAGTGATGTAGGCTACTGAGGTTTCAATGTACAAGTTTTTTTTACAAATATATGTATTTTCCTCATTCACAGATCCACAGGGCTGCTACGGCTCGTACAGAGTCCCACCCAGACCTGCCAGTGTTGACAGGTATCCACCGGAGAGGATCCAACACAGCACTTACAGCCAGAGCATCAGTGGCTTCCCCACTCCGGGTGCAGGAGTCGCCCCACAGAGGGAGATCGTTTCCCCCAACCACCACGGCATGGCAGGCCTCCAGTTCGGACATAACGGCTCCGCTCTCAGTTACAAGACGATGAGTGACAGCGTGAATGGTTACTCTCCAGCACCTGGGAACCACAGTGTTCATTCAGAACGTATACCTCCACATAATGCCCTTAGTGACTACCCCTGTACTTTTAAAACTGAGCCCAAAGAGGAGCACTGCTCTCCTCTGCCCAGACCCTCCCCCAGCGGGAGTGCGCCTCCTCCCTCCTCCTTCTCCCCGAGACCTACCTCCGAGGGCCTCTTCAGCAGGCTCAATGGACTCCACAGGGCTGCAGGAGATGGCGCGGCAGAGGTGAGGGGTCTCCCTCCGCTCTCGTCTCTCCATCTTCCCCCACAAACTCCCCCTCTTGACCCAGAGGAAGTTAAACAGGAAGAGGTGTGGTCAGACAGCGAGCACAACTTCCTGGACCACGACATCGGCGGAGTTGCCGTGGCACCGTCACACGGTTCGATCCTGATAGAGTGTGCGCGGCGGGAGCTCCACGCCACCACCCCCATCCTCAGGCCGAACCGCAGCCACCCGACCCGCATCTCCCTGGTCTTCTACCAGCACAAGTCTCTGAACGAGCCAGGCCACGGGATGGCTATGTGGGACGCAAAAATGGCCAAGAGGGAGCGGGACCGGGAGGAGGAGGCTGAGAGATTAAGAATGGAGGAGAGCCAGGGCAGCGTGGGAAAGAACGGCAACGGAGCCGGAGGTGTGGAGCTCGAGGACGAGACAGGGGAGGAGACGGAAACAACGAGGGTCATGAATGTCCCCACACGTCAAGCATGCACCCTCCCGAGGGATGGTGTCATCACCGTGTCCCCGTATGCTCTTACCCAAGTGACAGGCCCTTACAATCGCTGGACTTAGTCGACATGATTCACACACACACACACACAAAAACACACACACACCCACACACACAGAAAACTCCTACATCCTGTGCTTCTGCCTTACCTCAACCAACTTCAAACTGCTACTCTCATTTTTATGTCATTTTCATTGTGCTTTTCTAATATCCGTTTGTTCACTTTGCCCTTCTTCGTCTCTGCCTTCAAAGTGATGAGGAAGACCAAAGTTTGTCGGCTTTTTAACTGTGAGTTTTTCGGTGTTGGTTTTCATTGTAAAGAGATGGTGCTTTGAAGCATTTTAAAGACGTTTTTAAACTGGTTTTATATACATGATTAAGAACAAAAAAGATGTGATTATTTATTGTGATCATAACGATTTCTATTTAATTCCTGGTGTAAGCCTGTTTACTGCAAGATTTCTATGATAACCTGCATTATGTGTTGACGCTCAGAATTTATGTTGTACAGTAGGACTATGCTCTTTATTTCAGCCAATAGTTCTCTTTTCATAAGATGAATCTCATTGGCTTTTACATTGGTGCCATTCTCACTGTAACCTTTGTTAAGCAAACTCATTACATCACATAATGTAGAAAACAAGACTAATATTGTTCATATTATTTACTACAGATTATCACATGTAGCATTGTGCTTTTCCTTCTGCTGCCTCTGACGTCTGTGGGCAGTGGATGAGAGAAACGTACTTCTTTGGTTTGTCGTTTTGTTTATTTTCTCTGCGTCTGAATGGTTTGTCTTTTATTCACAGATATGTATGGCATATAAAGAAGCACTTTTTTTATTTTCCTAAACTTAACTTGAAAAAGGTCCCAACCCATAGGCCTGAATATGTATGTACAGATAGAGATATATAAGACAGTTTAGCATGAACCCCGCTTTATTTTTACAGCTGTTTGCATTTATTTGACTTTTATTCACTTCAATGAAAATGGCATACATATCTAAGGAAATTCAAAACTTAGCATAATGAGGAATCATAAAATGCTGCAACAATGAGGTGCTTATCATTACTGGCACTTAACTTGTATCCACCTTCTGGATAAGGAATTCAAAATGTCTCTCATAGGGCATGAGTGTGACTATAGGATTTCAGAAACCTACTGTACATTTTATTGGTGCTAACGAAACCTCGGTTTTTATCAGATATCACAAAGTGTCACATACATAACAACAAAAGTTTGCCAGTTCTTTTATGTCCATTCTCTGGATTTGAATACAAAACTGTGTTAGCTAATGCTGAATAATCAATATATTTATTTTCCTTTCTGTTTTTGTTGGAAAACCACTCAAACTACTCAGATCCCACTCAGACAAATGCCTAAGACGATTTCGGGTGCTCGACCCTTGTGAAGACTTTGTTTACAGATAGCTTTTTTCTTTTACAGGGTCTGAATAAGGGGGTTGGTGTCAACTCCGGGTGAATCAGGATTTCTATTTGTTTTATTCATATTTTACCCATCAAAGAGAAGCTTTTCAGCACAAATGTTACGACCTTTCACTGATGTTCACACTAACACTGGTGGAATAACATTTCCTTTTTTTTTTTTTACACACTTTGACTTCCTTTTGGTGCTAATAGGACAAGATGTCAAGGTACATGCATTGACTTAACCTGGTTGTTTGTTGAACAGTGATGGCATGGTGCTTTTTTGAAACTCCGCTCACACTGATCTGATGTATAAGATGATACAAAGGTAGTTTGTGTAAGTTCTCTGGATAATTACTGGCTAAAAAACAAACCGAGTATCCCACCATTAATCATGATGTCTTTCAAGTATCAGTAACATTTAAAAAAAAAAAAAAAAAAGCAAATAGTTGTGCATGTAGAGCTCAAATGTCTTCCACGGATAACCCAACTCTCCAGCAACTCTCAAAAATCACAACGTACACACAGAATGAAATGAATGTATACAGTTTTTTAATCCGTTGATTTAGAAGGAACAGATTTTGAACATCACTTGACAAAGTTACACTTTTAAATGTTTCTTTTGATCCACTGTGGAGGATGTTCTCAGTCCACAGTTAAAGTCTTTGTATCAACAAGGAACTAACAACTAGCACCAGCATTCAGAAATCTGAAAAAAAAAGAACTTTTAATAGTAGAAAATGTGTAAATATGTAGGTGAACCATATTGTTTTTACTGTACTGTTAATGGTGTTTAGACAATGGATGATCTTGCTTATTTTGAAACTGAATTACTGTACGTTGCTGAAAGTATATACAGTTTAGACTTGAGAAGAGACTAAATTTAGCATTCCTTTTATGGATGGCTGATCTCTTTCGGGATTGTGAAATAAAATCATATTTATATTTTGGACCTGATCATGATTTCCTCTGTCTTTCTTTGTTGTTCATGTATAGTATGTGTGTGATAAACATGAGCCAATCAGCAGTTTAGTAAATTAATTAAAAAGTCATCTTTGTGTCTCACTTCTAGGGAACATCAATGTAGTATTTTTTTTATTAGAGTTTGTCCTTACCTAGTAAATGAATCACTTGTTTTTTTACACAATTTCTCTACAGAGCTATAAATACAGTATGTGCTTGTTATTTTCTCTCAGATGACACTGACGTTGTAGAATCATTTGCTCCTGACTCACCGGGATGACTCAAAAAAACACAAGGGAGCAACAGTTTGGTCGAATCTAAAAAAAATCAGCACTATGATCATTTTCAAAACCACACAAGTAAATTTTAGAAACAGTTTCCCTTATAAAACCATTCAGTGCATTGTGGTTGGGAACGAGCTGTTAAGAAGGAAAGATGCACCATATGCAATGTTCTTTCAGCTGATGCCAGTTGTAACTCTGGCCACAAGCTGCTCATACATCGGCCAAGCATCAGAGAGGGAAAAACAATGCCACCATCTAATGAGTCAACAGTGTCAACAGGATAACATTTTTTTTATTTTCTTGTTTGGTTCCCTCCAGGACAATCATCTGTCGTACTCCATTTGCCCAGTAGATGTCCCTTCATTGTCTCCATATCCACCCTGCAGGTGTTGGGGAGTGCAACAATCCAAGTAGGCTATAAATTGTCTTCTTGTCAACTATTGAAACTAATAACAACTTGGACCATAAGGAAATTTGAGTCATTCTTTACAAAAAAAAAAAGACACACCCTTCTTTCTCTTTCATTCTGACCACTCTGAAGGCATGTCAAGGCCATTACTTTAGTGCATGCACACTATAACTTTGTGTATTAAATGTGCTAAAGCTAAGGGCACTGAATGCTCAAACAGTGGCAACATTACAGAAAAACCTCCTGAATTTCAGCCTTTGGAAGAATCCTTGGCTATAAGAGTTATTGGAAACAAACCAAAGTGAGGCTACGGGCCCACCACTTTAGGTCACACCCAGTATCAGTATGAGTGTAGATCCTAACTCATTGTCTTAAAGGCTACACTCCTTGTGTCCAACCCTGGATTTACTTCTTCTGTTCAAATACGTGATGATGCCTAAGTATTTAGAATATTCAGAATATCTAGGTTTAGAAATGTGCAACAAGCCGAATCAGAAAGTGGCCTACTATACTTCTACCACATTATAGCCTACATGGTGACACTGGTACCCAGAAGCTTGGGGGCCAGTAAAGCTGTTAGTCATACTGGACTGTGTCCTTGTTTAATTTGATGACACATTTGTTTTTTATCTTTCACTTTCACTCCCTCATCATTATTATTATTTTTTATTACCTCTTTACAATGATTGTAGTAGCCTAGCCTATTACTTATCAGTATTATTATCTAGTGTTACACTGACCCAGTTCTGCCACAGCATGGTTTTGTTTATGTCTCATGTGTTGACCCTTTATGTTAAGTTTTACATTCTTGTCTTGTTTGTCTCTGTGGTGTATATCTTCATAGGTCTGTCTGTATTCAAATTAAGTTATACAGTCACTTTCTTGGACAACAAAAAAAGAAAAGAAAAAAAAATACACATAAAACTGAAGCGGGAGTGGCGACATGAAGGTGGTTCAAGATAGTGCAGATGTCTTGTCTCAGAGGTAGGCCTATCATGCAAGTGACCGACGTTGCTCATTGGTATCAGTTAACATGGTTTGTTTATAAATGGCAGTGGGACATCCTCACTGTACCTGTTTAATATATGAACCTGATTAGCTTTATACATATAGGCAGTTTAATAAAAACACAATTGTGTACAAGGGGGTGCCTGCTCCATCTCTCCATTAGTTTGACTTCCTTTTGGTGCTATGAGAACAAGATGTCAAGGTACGGTTGTGTGTTGAACAGTGATAGCATGATGCTTTTTTAAAAACTTTGCTCACACTGATCTGATGTATGACTCGATACAAGGGTAGTTTGTGTAATTTCCTGACCCTTTGTATTATTATTAGGCTATTAGAATATGGCACTAGGCCCATTTAATTAACGCAATTTTATATCTCCCTGCTCCATCTCTCCATCAGTTTAGCCTGAAAAACGTTCAAGACTGTTCCAATGTTAATTTGAAGACTAAAAAGTGATGGCAGACTGAGACTCAACACCTGAGCGGTGATCTCCAAAGCATTTTTTTAAATTATATTTTTATTGATACACCACCGCTCCCTAGGCGGCTTCCGTAGTGGTTGGGGAGTGACCGGGAGTGACGCAGGAGCGGAGCGAGCGCTGCTGAACGGGCAGAACACTTCTACTGTCAAGATGGCGACATCGGAGCCGGTAAGAGGGAGAGACAAGAGAGCTGGGGGGGAAAAAACGACCCAATGTGCACGGGAAGATTAGCCACATCCTTAACCGTATCGTTTGGGTCGGTTGTACAGTCGCGCTTTTCCCTCGAAAAGGAGGCGACCGGTGTTTTTTTAAGTGAAGTATTGAGAGTTTAGGTTGACAGATGCGTCGCTTGTTGGCGTGGGTCTCGGTTAGCGGTTAGCATTAGCATGAGCAGCAATGTGATGCATGAGACTTTGTTGGCAGGGAGGGACTGACTGACTGGACGTCGTTCATTCAAACTCCAGTCATTCATGTGGTTTTATCTACTTGGATATCAGAGTCAATATCATATGGTGGTTGTAATTAATCGTCAGCACATTTAAATGCCCATACTTTTATATTATTAATTAATTTTTTTCGCCTGTCTGGACACGTGTGTATCTCGCCCGTAGCTAGCATAGCTCGTCTGTTAAAACTGAGGTTGGTTAGCTCAGGCTTTATTCTCAGCCATTTTATTTTTATGTCTTATTTTACCAACCTAAAGCTTGCTGTTTCATGTGGGCTGTTGCGCACAATGTCCAAAAATGATGACATTGCAGAGTTAGACACGATTGTCAAATATCTAGGTTAGTTGCCCACTTAAAAAAATGAATACGTTTCGATTGAGTGACAATGTGTTATAATATGAAATATGTTTGCTCGGGTATTAGACCAATTACTCTATTGTGGACATGATGGCGTTTCAAGAGTTTATTTTATGCAGCTGGAACAGTAAAATAGGCCACTAACTAATACTAATGTCTTTAAAACCAGAACAAGGCCTCATTTAAGATGCTGACTTAATGTAGCTGGGACTGAAACCATTGCTAAATGGTAACTGTATTAATAATCGATTGTTTTATTCGTCAAAGTGATGAAATTTACATGCTGGAGCTTCATACTTAACTGAAGTTAACATGAGTTTGGGATGTGTAAAGACATTTAAGGCAATCAAAGATGTCACCTTTGCCTCTGAGATGGTTTTAGGGCAATATTTTCATTATTTTCTTATGTGTTCTAGACAAAACTTTTAATTGATTCATCATTAAAACTAAGCTGCAGATTTTTTGAGAACGATAATTAGCTACAGCCCCAATAAC
Organism: Trachurus japonicus; assembly: GCF_045865225.1. Classification (NCBI taxonomy): domain Eukaryota; kingdom Metazoa; phylum Chordata; class Actinopteri; order Carangiformes; family Carangidae; genus Trachurus; species Trachurus japonicus. The sequence goes on along the minus strand of NC_140921.1, from coordinate 17,174,216 downwards.
TAACCAAAATCCCTAATTTAGCCTCATAATAAAAGATTGGAAAATTATTTATGTCCTCCTAATGTCACCTTTGCGTGAAGCTTGTGCAAACTCAGCACTTTTATGATAGTGATCAGTGGAAATGCAAGGATGAGACTGACCCAAAACCACATCATAGAAGATACATCATTTACATACAACATTTTTTTATGCCTTATTTCTCCACAGAAAGCAGCTGAAACTGAAGAACAGCCGACTGAGACCCCAGTCGTTGCAAATCCCGAGCAGTATGTCAAACACCCTTTGCAAAACAGGTGAGAATTAAACATCTGTTTTGTTTGGCAGGATGTTGTAACTGAAAGGTGTGTGTCCCTTAAACATACACATCATTTGCAGCACTGATAGTACCGTATTAACTTTATCAGAGGTTGTTGAAGAGGTTTTGTAGGAACAGATACCAGAACTCAGCATCTTGACAACGTTATGCTTTACTGTCGTGGTAATAAAATGTGTTTGTTTTCAAATTTTGGTTCTTCATAGGCTACATAGTCACAACATACGATGACATAACATTTTACCAGGTGTCTTGACTTATTTCACATACAGTAACTTGGAGGAGAGACCTTCACTGTGAAACAAGCTATGTAACACATCAGAGGCAGTGAAACTGAATTGTCTTGTAAAGTGCATTCCCCTTTAGAAGGTCAATTATCTACTTATTCTGGTCTATCTTGACATAGTTATTTAACAATTGGCAAATTAAGTCGACATTTCATCCCCATTGCCCTGAAGAGCACATTTCATCCGTCTATCTTGTTTGGGGGAAGGTCCTCACTTTGGCACTTGCTCTTTGATCAGACACACAAAGGTCATTTATGGATTTTGCAATCCAAAATTAGTCACTGCTGTGGAATTTCAACTTAAAGTGCTTAGACCTCCTTACAGAAACTGGATAAAGGACACTGCTAGTTTTTATGTTTGGGTAGAGAACAAAGTCAAATTGTAACAAAGGCTTTGTTTTAACTGATAAAGCTTTGTAAACCTGTGCTCTGTAGTAATGTGTTTTAACAACTGTCTTTCCAGAGAAATGATTCAGAGCACCAAAAGTAAAATTCAGACCCATTTGGTGGATATTGGTATTTTGTTGAAGTACTATGTCATTTACAGGTGAAAAGGTGAAAAGTACCATATATGTGGGGTTTAGTTACCCTAAAATCAGAAGCATAGAAGAATTCTGCTTTCTGTTCTGCACGTTAATGTTGCAATTGTTGTTCACTATTGTCCTTTTAGAAATGTTGTAACAGTTCTGTGGTGGTGACGACCCATTCATTGTACTGTCGGTCTGCTGAATGGTTCACTTAGTAAGTCACTTTCTAGGCCATTCTGCTTGTGCAGCCCAGCTTCAGGGTTCAAGGTTGTTCCACCTCTGCTGCTCTTGTCTGGTCCACATTATCCCACAAATCTGGTTTTAGGTGCCAGATTTTTATAGTGCGTAGTAGATGCTTTGTTGTGCTGTGATGCCTGTACCGTACTACACCCTTAATGATGAATGTCTGAGATGGCAAGGTGTTGCCTCTTCATTCTTGCCTCACTTAACCACATGAAATGTCAAATATTATTTACAAACATGTTGTAGCCTCCCTGGTGTTGTCAACACTAATGATCATTTTGCTTTATGAATGACTCACCTAGTCAGGTACATGTAGCGTCAGTTTGCCACAATGGCTTTTTGCTCCTCAAAGCCAATTCTCACCAATTAAAAACAGGTTCAGTCTCAGTTGTCAGGACAGCTGAAGTAATTGACCTCATGGGAAAGTCAGCTGGTAGGAACTTGCTTGAAATGGGAAATGCAACAGTGTTAATAACATATGCACTTTCATTTTTGTCAGAAGCCTGCATATTACTCTGTGTTCTGCGAAGATGAATGCACAGATGGATTTGAACAGGCTGCGCAGCTCTATGTCGCTGTAACATAAGTAGACATGATCACTTTCAAGTTTCAAGTCATGCAACATGGTTTTGGCACTGAAATAAAGGGTAAACCAACAGCTGCTGATAAATAGGGGAAACACATTCAGTTTTTGAAACCCTGAATTCTCATATTGAAAAAGCTCTGTGTTAATAAGTCTACAGTCGAATCAATGGGCTGAGAATGAGAAACACAAATATTCTTCATATTTAGTCTGTGAACTCATTTGAAGACATGTTCTCCTTCAGAGGACTCAAGGTGCTGTGTAAAATAAATAAATGAATTGATGAAGTGAACCTGTTTCCTGAAAGAAATTGTAGATTTACTGGTGTTAAAAGACAAACCTACAGTCTTCAGCAAACAGCTGCTATTCTCAAATCTCAAGTGCCTACAACCACACAGAAATTAACATTGTTAACTTTCTTTCACACATGAAATTCAGTTTACTCATCACAAGGATAATGTTTTATCTGGCTCTGAGAGAAAGTCTGAGAACAAGGCTGGACTTTTTTTTTAATCTTCTTCTACTATAAAGATCTTTCTTTACAGTACAGTTTTGTTTCTCCAAGTCCCAAATGTATATTCAGTATCTGTTTGTATTCTACCTATTTGGACAAAGTGTGGGTTATTTTAAACAACACTTTAGTCCAGAATATTTTAATCCAGCTGAAGCATCATATGGTGTGTTTTTGGCTGGATGTCATCATGCGTAATTTAACAACTCTCTTGAGCAGACTTTAGCCACCATCGATTGAAAGTAGTTGTTTGCAGCTCTTCCATATAACTTTTGAATCATAGACCCCCAGTTTTTCACACGTTAACCATCACACAGTCCAGCCAAACTCCAGGTTTTTCCCCTGTCTTGTTAGAAGAGAAATGCCTCTGATGGTTCAGTCTGAAGTGAAAAGATCGCTGCTGCTTTCAGACACTCTGCTGATCATCAAGTCTCACCACATATTGTTTATTTCGAAATCAAAGCCCACAGTTGGCTCAAGTGGTTACACCTGAGTTTGGCATTTCAGGTGGCAACCGACACCTGAGAGAAAGGTTAAACTGGACTAATATTTAAGAATATTTTAATCTGTTCACCAAGTATTAGTCTGTCAAAGTTGAGAGGAGCATCCCTGACTTGATCTATTGTCTGCTATGTTTTTCCATATGGCATGACAAGGCATGAATACAGATCGCCTTGAGAGCAGAGCAGTGTTGTCTAATAATGTTTGTCAGTAGAGTTGCTATACGGCACAATTACATTCTATTCCTATAATTTGACTTTGTTCGGTTACTGTTGCGGTGGTGGTGGTGGTGGTGGTGGGGGGCACAGGGTTCAGATGATGTCCTTGCATTGCCCTCATCCCTCCCAGCCCCACCCGTCCTGGGGATAGATGAAAGAATAACAGCACCCATCATAAACAAAGGCTGCATTTGTGCTGCTTCTGATGGCCGGCTTTCTCTGTTCTTTTTGCATTGATATGCATGCTTTTGTGACGAGCTGTTGTGTTCTTTTGGGAAATTGGGCGTGTGTATCTATGGTATCAGGCTCAAGTTAATTTTGTTTTTCACACAAAGTAACTCTAGCCAATGCATTTTTAGACATTTCATCATTCTGAGACTATTAGAAATGTTCCCGATTTGTTTTTCCTGTTTAAAAATGTCATGATTTCCGTAAAAAGAAGAAATGTTTGTAATTCTCTAACTGTGCTCAAGTCATTTTCCCACAGTTCTCCCAGTGCTGAGTGTTTTGATTCTTGTCTTTCCCTCTGTCAGATGGGCCCTGTGGTATTTCAAAAACGACAAGAGCAAAAGCTGGACAGAGAACTTGCGTCTCATTTCCAAGTTTGACACAGTGGAAGACTTTTGGGCGTAAGTATTCTTGAATAATCTGCATTGTATTCATGGTTTTCTCACTTTCTGGAATGTCTGAACTGTTTGGTAGAATGGTTACTGTAAAATGAATTTTCTATCACTTGATAACAAGCATGGAGACAGGGTTTTTGGTATAACAAAACAAAGTGTTAATTTTGTCAACTAAAACTTTAACGAAAACTTTTCATTGATGACCCTTTATTCTGTGACTAATTTGTAACGAGAATCTAAATTTAAGAAGTACTGATAACAAAAACTCAAATGAAATCTCTGTTCATTATGAACTGAGAAGTAAAAATGTGAAGAAAAAGGTGACGCCTGCCAGACAGTCTAGACTACAACCATCCTCAGCGCCTTGATCGCGCTGCACCGAGACAGGCAGTACAACTGTTGTGAGTGAGAGACAACTAATCAGTGCATTTTCGCCACCTACAAGAAGTCCCGTCTCAAATAATACACCAGTTCAAGAGTACGATATGAAGTAAAAAAAATTTAAGATGCATCAGCTGTTCGGAAAAACTTTTTTTTTTTATCTGGAACTAACTAACTCACTGTGAAGGACATGATTATGTATTGCACTTTTTCTAACGAGCCTTAGACATTTATTTTTTTATTATACAAGAATATGGTACATTCTTAGTTTAAATTACTAATCACATAGGCCTACTTAAAGGTATGCTTACAATGGAGTTTTTACTACCATGACAAACAACATTTTGCACAATCTAGTACAGTATAACAAAACTCAAAAGACTAAAATGAGACAAAAACTAAAACTGATTTCCACGGATAATTTTTAACTAAAAGACTAAAATGTGACTAACTAAATCCAGTCTTTGGTGAGTGACTAAGACTAAAATGAAATAAAAAATTCTTATCAAAATTAAAGGGATAGTTCAACATTTTGGCAAATTGGCCCATTGCCATAATCGCTATAGTCATAGCAGTAGGTTAATTACCTTTAATTGTAGGTGTAAGCTATTTTCAGTACGGCGGAGCGCAGCAGCAGTCTGCTCAGAGCTACGCTATGGAGGCTAACGGAATTTCTTGGTTTCCCTCATTAAACTCATCAAATTCAACATCCCAAAACTCCACAGCGCTTTTGTAGACAAGTTGTGACCTGCACAACCACCACGCTATGAGATAATGACGGAACGATACGAAACGGAGCCGTTTTCGAGGTAAATACAGGGTAAATACGGAGACTGCTTGCTGAAAAACTGTCCCTGAACGCAACGCGCATCAGCGGTTTTGTATGAATTTACCTCGAAAACGGCTCCGTTTCGTATCCTTCCGTCATTATCTCATAGCGTGGTGATTGTGCAGGTCACAACTTGTCTACAAAAGCGCTGTGGAGTTTTGGGATTTTGAATTTGATGAGTTTAATGAGGGAAACCAAGAAATTCCGTTAGCCTCCATAGCGTAGCTCTGAGCAGCCAGCTGCTGCGCTCCGCCGTACTGAAAATAGCTTACACCTACAATTAAAGGTAACGAACCTACTGCTATGACTATAGCGATTATGGCAATGGGCCAATTTGCCAAAATGTTGAACTATCCCTTTAACACTGTATCTAACATTGACAGACGCACATATCACAGAAAAATAACAAAGTAATGACTGGTGCAAGCCTTTTTCATTTTACTCTGGCTGCACCTCTCTCAGTATTTACATCTGCTGTTTAAGGTATTGTCTTGACAAAAGGTTCAGATTTCTAAAATCTGGTTTGATAATATCAAATATTGCAGTATTTCTTTCCATGTGCCATGTTTTTTATAATTGTCCTGTACCTTGGGTTGTAGCGGCGTCACTTCTACCCAAAATATGAAATACGATTATATAATAATAGATGATACCTGAACGATTAACTAATATTCAGTCTGACCCTCAGCAGATGAAACTCATCCCCAAGTCATCATTTTTCTTACTCTATCCATTTTATTTTATTTTTTTTTACAGATTATACAACCACATACAGCAACCAAGCAAACTTGGCTTTGGCTGTGATTATTGCTTATTTAAGGTAAGGCTCTTTTATGTGTGTATCATATCTCCTTTATTAGAAAAATACAGTTTGTTTCCCATGTCAACTATTGGGATGTTTGTAGCAGGTAAAAATGCACTAATTTGAGCATCAGTTAAGTGTAAATTCCTAGTAGTGCTGCAAGATTGTGACACCATTTTGGTCCTCGTGTTTCATATCAACTGTTTGACTTTGTGCGCTAGGATGGAATTAAACCAATGTGGGAGGACGACAGGAACAAGCTGGGGGGTCGATGGCTGATGACTCTCAATAAACAACAAAGACACAATGACCTCGACCGTTACTGGATGGAGACGGTAAGAGCAGTGTTCACTGAGCAAGCAAAAACCGTGAGCTGACATCGTCATGAGAGTCGTGGCTTTAAAAAAAAAAAAAAGAAAAAAAGTATAATTCACGTGGTGTCTGACATTTTGTGTTTTCCAGCTCTTGTGTTTAGTCGGTGAGTCATTCGATGAGGCAAGTGAAGATGTGTGTGGTGCTGTGGTCAACGTCAGACCTAAAGGTGACAAAATAGCCATCTGGACAAGCAACTGCCAAAACAGGGACGCCATCATGACGATAGGGTAAGTAGTGAAGTCACCGTGTCAGTGGGATTCAAGTGCAAAAGACACACGGATACCGCAGGTGGCCACTAGATGGTGACACTACGCCAGCAATTCAACTTCCATCTTGTTTCCACAGGCAAAATTATAAAGAGCGCCTGAACCTCCCCATCAAAGCCATGATCGGCTACCAGTCACACGACGACACGTCCAGCAAGAGCGGATCCACCACCAAGAACATGTACTCCGTTTGAACCCCCCTCCCCACCCGCCCTCCACCGTTTCAACTTGCTGTAGATTTAAACAATTACCAACCCACATCATCACATTAATAATTTTTTTGAGTTGTCAACTACTGTAGTGTCATTTTCTTTTACTGAAAAGACGATTGTTCATAGCGTTCAGTTGGAGCTTCCCCCAATAAGAGAAATCAGTGGAGCTATAGGTATGAATAGGAGAAGGCCAGAAAGGAGAATAGCATAAGGCTGAAATGTCCTATGTGAGCAAGAGAACACAAACAATTTCCTTTTTAGAGTTGAAGAGTTCTGTGATAATACCAGTGACCTTCCCTAGCTTAGCTGAGAACACGCTTTTTCAGTACTTAATGGCTTTGAGTTGCAAAAAAACAAACAAAAAAAAACATTTCTTTCTTATAAGGCCTTGTGTTTTTCTCATGCTGAGTTCTCATTCCTTAAAAAAATAAGTGTTTCTCACCTCACAGGAGAAGATGGTAGGCAACTTATCCTTTCACTGAACAAATTTTAAGGGCAATTTTAACTTGATTTATCCAGAAGTGTTAAGCATGAGTTGGACTTTCGGACAGCAGCAGTTTGAAGAATCTACAGTATCTTAAAGGTTTGTAAAAGCTGTGGTCACACTCCAAAGTGTAGGGTTTGGATGTAAGGCCACTAATTGTTTCAGCCATGCTGGAATTATTAAATATTGCTTGTAGTACTTTTTGAACTTTTTTCCCCCTCTTCCCCTTACATTTATTTATAATGTATGCATTGCAGTTGAACTACTTAGTTGAAACACAACCATGAAATTCGTGTTTTTCAAATTGTTTTTTTTTTTCCTCTTTTTTTGTTAAGGTTAATAATGTGGACTACTGCATATAGATGACATTTTTTTTACAGTGTACCATACAGTAAAGATGCTGACAGACTAGGTGTGCTTTTCACTGTTTTCTTCCTAACAAAAACTGTAGATAATGTCGCACTCCTCTCTTGGTTGATGCGAAGGAAAGATGATATTCATTGTGAAATGACTTTGGTCATAATGTATCTTTATTATCTGTAATTCCAGGATGTATATTACCTTCTTTCAAGTAAAGGTTAAGTGCTTTGCATTAAAACCAGAACCATGTTGCCTTGTTTTGTGAGAATTCATGGCCATCTGTGTCTCAGGTGCATCATTGAATCACAAAAAATAAGATTTAAACTTGCAGTACTTTATTTTGGTGACTTTGGGAGGGAAATGACTCAAACCTGTTGGCAGATTGTTGTCTATATCCAGCAGCATTACTATTCATCTTAATCTGATAATCAGTGTCTTAGCTCAAATTTTGGACTGGAAAAAAGCGGAATAGCCCAAATTTGTTCCTACATTGGTTCAAAAATGATTTTATTATGTTGGATCCCAGTGTTCAACCAAGTAGGATATTTTGTTGTCAGGGCCTTCAAGGTGCCTTACAAAAGTGAACATGATATGCTCAGAGTGCAGACCTCCGTATGCTCTATTCCTCTGCCAAGTTTGGTGCAAATAGGTTCAATTCTTTTTGTGTAATCCTTCTGACTAACAAACGGTTGACAATATAACTAAACCTGTGGAGGAACATAATTCAGATATCTTCACACTAGTTTGACACACCCACAAGCTTTATAAAGGAACAGATACGGTCAGGCAACACCCCATTCTGTGCGTAACAAACATTAACAACATTGCATACTTGTGCATATTACACTGTTGAGGTTTTCAGAGTGTGCCGTCATAAAACTGTTCAACTTATTTTCTGTCACTCATCCAGTCTAACAGGGTCTGAAGACGTCACATGACCTAATAGGCATTTTAAAACGTCCTCTCTTCTCAAAGAGAGTCTTTCTAGTCTGTGTGTGAGAGGATGTTTTAGTTTGTGTGCTGGTCATGGTTTTATTAAAGTGTTAAGTGCTTAAATCCATTAAAGAACCTCGATAGTGAGAGATGACAACAAATAAGTTGTGAGATTTTCACAACTTTTGGTCCATACTTGTGTACCTGATGAGGGTTTCTAAGTTCATTGCTGACCATGCCTTCATCCAACAGGAAGGTACTGCTCAAAAAACATACAGTGAGGTGTAACATCACACTTCAGGTTAATTGTTCTGTGGCATATAGTATCAACGTCACTTGTAGAACAAGTAGTACAACATGACATCATTTGTTCACTGGCTGTACAACCCTGTTGTCTCAATAAATACAGAACATCTGACCAAAGGAACAGAAATACCCAGGAAAGAAAATCACTATGGCAGGCAACAGTGTTGAGAAGGAGGAGAAATCGTAATCTGTAAACTAATATAAATCCATTTCAGATGAGCAATGGGGAGAAAAAAAAAGAGTCATTGATCCTCTAGCCATGGTCCAGCCACTGTCTTTACAGATGTCTGAGTGAGTCTATCATCTCTGCCTCTGTGCCTCAGCTGGATCCTGGCAGCCTCACATCAGGACACCGTCATCATGAGAGGCTTTTCTTCTCCTCGTTTGCCCAACAGATTTGAAATCATGAAGGACGAGAAGAAGCAAAACTCCACCACGTAGCTGAGCTCAAACAACTCCAAGTTGACACTGAGCATCCACTCAAAAATGGCCGATACGTGAACGTAAAAATGCTCTTTCTGGGTGAAACAAATCGTATCTGAAGGTTTTCAAGTTAAGGACAGATAGAGAAAGTTAGTGGCAGCCAGTTGATCACCCAACAAAATTGATAACAGATTATAATAAATCTATTGAAGACTATGGACAAATCAGAAATGTCTTAAAGCACTAATAGCACATAGGTCTAGAGATGCCCAGAAGACCAAGGCGACACTTTTAAAATGTTCAAATTCATCTTTTTTTCATTTTGTTGTATTAACACAATTGAAAAACGTATCTTTTGCAATCTGCTTGAAAAACTTCACGAAGGGCTACTTGTTTGATCCAAAAAAATAAAGTTGCAACATCCATCTTAAACCTGTCCAATTACTGATTGGACAGGTTGATAGGCTGTGTAATAATAATAATAATAATAATAATAATAATAGGCTATAATAATATAAAATCAGCCCAGTGTGATATGAGCAAAGTTTTTTTTTTCTCCATGTTGTCCGTTCATTATCATCCCGTTACACTCTGAATCAAACGGCAGACAAGTGTGATCTGGCCGAGGGGAAAAAAACTGATGCGTCCGCGCAAGAGTGTAGAACAGCAATGGATAGAATGTGTTCTGCTTTGGAGGAGTTTCATGGTGACATGCTATAAACCAAATCAAGGTTTTTATATTTCCCCCAAAAACCGGGACAAACTGTGTCCCGGGAGAGATTTCTTTTTCCCTGGGACAGCTGATGAAAAAGGAGAACAATTCTGGGAAAAACAGGTGGCAACACTTGATGAAACCCTAAACTCCAGGATGTGGTGTCGTTGTGCAGGCTCTATTATGTATGAGTGTGAAATGTGAAGGTAAGTGTTACAAGGAAAGTATAAATAGGTAAAGATTAATGGCTAAAATGCTACTGATATCTACTCCTGTCAGAGGGACTGTAGTGGCCGGTCCCACTTTGTAAACAGAGCAGCAGGATACACGGAAAGCACAAAGGGGATTGTAGTACTGCAGCTGGAGTGTGTTACTCAAGCGTCACTGCTGAGGTCAGCTGTTGACACGGCCTGTTTAGAGCCACACCAAATGAACCTTATAAACTTGACTGTCATCCAGCCACAAGGAAACACTTCAATTTACCCCAAGCTCTATGAAAGGATACAGCAGATGGTGACGATGGTTTGAAGCACACTGAGGACGATGCGTAGAGGCAAGAGGAACTTTTCATATCCTGTCAGAGCACACTTCCCGGTCAGCGCAGTGAGCAGTACAGTGTAGAAGCAGATGCACGTGAAGCTGATGGCTGCTCCAAGGGAGTGAAGGAGCACCAGGTGACGTGGCTGTGGAAGACGGAGAGCAGTTTCCAGGATCAATACATGGAGAGATGGTTGAAATCAGGGCAGAAACTTGTAAATGATTAGTGTTCACCGATTATCTGTATCGTTGAATTAGTGATTGATCAAAACTATAATGGGACAGGGTGAAACAAGAATAATTACCACCTGATGAATTTAATCCAATCCTTTTGGAGAGACTCCCTGAACATTCATATGTGTGTCCTTGTTTATATGAGGGGAAGAAATATTTGCTAATAATGATTTTATGGTCTGGTATTATGAAAATGTATCATAGGCTACAAAAAACTGCTACTTGACTCAGGGCCGGCCCAAGCCTCCATGGGGCCCTAAGCAAAATCTTTATTTCGGTGACCTCTATTACTGCCAATAATACTATTTCATTTTTCTAATCTGTCATTATCATATCCTGGCAGGTTTTTACCCATCTATGGTTTTTATTCTGAAATGGCATTCAGCTAAAACTGCAGCCTGCAGTTGATTTACATTTAGTATTTAAATTGATATAGTACTGAGATACTGACTGTCACCTAAAGGTCGACTAAAAGTAACAAAATAAACCAACAGACAATACATTTACTGTAAACACATCATCTGCTCTTTCAATTTTTTGGTTTTGTAACAGCAAACTGCAATAACAATTTGAAATGTAACAGCAATTAAAGTTTTTTGTAATTACGCAGAGTTGTCCAAGGATCGACAGAAGTTACGCACTACAATTTTAAAAGGTTACTTGCCTGCCCTTTGGGGGGCCCCTAATGGTCACAGGGCCCTAAGCAGGTGCTTAGTTCGCTTATGGCTGGGGCCAGCTCTGACTAGACTGATAGCCTTGGGGAATTGAGGATTATGGAGTTGTGATATGACTCAGCTAACTACTTTGTGTGCTATGCAAATCAAAGCAGTTCTGCCACATTGTTAACATTACACAATGAGAACACAGCTCACTGTTCTCTGTCTTAGTATGTTCCTTCAACCATGTAAAACTGAAGGAGGATTGTAATGCGGCAAAGTAAACGCTCTCAAACCCAGCAGGAAGTCCACGACTTACATTGCAGTTTCCTCCTGCGAAGGCCGCGAGGGCTGACACCACACCAAAGGCCAGCGCAACCTTGCTCAGCATGGCATGACATGCATGTTTCTCCATCACGTGGGCATGGTGGAGTATGGAGAAGACCAGAACTAAAAAGGGACATCATAGTTGGTGTAACACATATCAATCACATCATGCACAGTACATTCTGAATTACATGTGTTCGGCTTTCGGTAAACTCACACAGAAAGGCTGCAGCGTTGATTGTTGCAGTAAAAAGTGAATTTTCTGGTGGAAGGGTCCCACTGGCGCTGAAATCACATTATTTGTTCATTTCACTGTGTCTACTATTCAATTTCAGTGGAAAGAATAAGCAAAAGGTGGGCGCAGGTAAACTATAATTTACCTTATGGTGGGAACAGAGCAACATCCAGACATCCCCGGTTTGCAGTTCCTGTCAGTGTCCCTGAGAATGAAAGTTTTGGAGAAACTGTCACATCCAAATGTAGATGATGATTATATATCTTTGTTTTCTTGTTTTGTTATCATGACACTTACCAGTCACTGAGGGAGCACACGTGACCATTGGAGAAGGCTAGGCCATATCTGGATACATATAAAACAGAGGAAAAATGCTGCAGTTTTATAAATATGTGAGATGATTATTGATTGAATATGAATTATGATTCAAACTAATACTGTATTCTTTTTTCTTCCATTATTGATATATTGTAATGCGGCATCAAAGAACCTTATCTCCCACCTTTTTCAAACTAAAAGTAGATCATTAACAGTTTGTTCCTGTTGACTACATTAGTTTAAGATTTATGATATCTGGGAGGTTAAATAAATATTTTCCAACTCAGTAAAACCCATGGCAGCGTGACTTCCCAGAACTCCAATGTTCTGGTTACTGTATCACCTTTGTTCTTAACATTTCTGGCATCTGTTCATCACTATACAAATCATACTAATTAATCAATAAACTGCTATAACTATTGCTGACAATGAGAAGATGTAACTCCAATACTGATTAATACAGTTTAATAAAACTGCATGTAAATATAAGATGTTTAGTTGAAGACTAAACAGAGGTGAATGACAAAGAAAAAAATAATAGTCAAAAAAACCACAGCTTGGATGGTCAATGTCTAATGGAGCTTAATAATTATCCACATTAATTTGGATATTTCATGTCTCAGTTGAAGGAGATATTTTTCTAAACAATATTGTGTCTTGGTCTTTCTTGATTGTCTGGTGTAGCTACACACCTACACAACAGACAAAACTCGTCAGATCACATATTTCAAGGACTGTTGTTCCAGTAAATGTCAGATGTTGACAGCTGGGACATTTTCCATTCCTATAAATGCTGCTCTAACCATACATCAGCACAAACACAGACCTTAAATATCATAATAAATGTTATAATAAAAGCATACATCAACTAAATAGAAATGCTGATAATTGTGAAGGAGTGCAGGTGTATTTCTCTCAACAGTTATATAATTGTGAAGTCACAGATTAATTTACTGGCTCATTTAAGATCTTCAATATGTCTAACAGTAATGTAAACTTCGTATGACTACACATAGACAATGCAGATTAAAAGTTGTACTTAAAAAACTTAAAAACTCAAGTTCTAATAGTTTCAACATGGTCTCAAAGACAAATTAAAACAAAGTGTGAGTTTCGGGTTAACTTACACAGACCATGTTCCAACGAAGGAAACCAGGGAGAGAGACATGGGGACCCAAATCCAGAGCACCATGTTGCGATGGTAAGTGAGACGACAAGTGACTAATTAAAATTAGTTTTTGTCTGTAGGCTAGTCCTGTTGCCTTTTCACGCACTCAGCTGCCGATCTCTTCAGGTGTTCATAGAGTCCTCATGGAGTCAGTCTCATACGTAGCAAAAAAAACAAAAAAAAAAACAAGTAATAGCCCTGATTGATATATAATGTTAGTCAGGTTCAGCAGACAGTTGTGCTTCTGATGGTGTTCTTAGCCTTCTACAAGTACAGCCCTGTTATGGGAGAGTCTTAGTGTCTTTGCCACTCCTTTGAGCACCACCTTGCTCTGTCTGAAGTAAATGTTGGGAAATATGGGTTTGGCCTCTCTCACAGATGAGACAAGTTGTTTGTTTCATTTCAAACTGAATCACCTTTAATGTCACATCTTTAGACAGGCTGCACTGTTTTCCTTCTGTATTTGTGATATGAACCCTTCCAAAAGATGTGTGTGTTTGTGTGCACAGACACCAATTTTGAGAGGGTTTATTTCTAAAACCAAACTGTTGCTGTTAGTTCTGTAATCTTGGTTACTTAAGAAAGGCTTTGAATGTGTTGTGTAATGTGCTTTGTTTTTTTTCCTGTCATCCAGTGGCATATTTATGCCTGAGTTATCATTATTTAACATCAGTATTTTTTATTTTATTTTGTTGCAAGGAATTTTGTGTCAATAAATTATGTCACTGCTGTCATGTCCCTAATGTGTTGTTATTCTGAGAAAAATAACAACAACCTCAGTAGTGGAGAGGAACTTGTCAATAAAGGTAGCCTACTTTCTGAAATTTTGAAATACATGGGCTTCAGTCCTCACTGACGTGTGAATTCTCCAAAACATAATGGTACAGGTGGAAATGTTGTACTGTAGCCTACTTTTCACTCCACTACATAGCCTAATGTTACCAGTTGTGTTTTAGACTCCAACCAATAATAGCCTAAAGCTACTTAAGGCAATTATTCTTGAATTTTTATTTTATTTTTTCTTAACATATAGCCTATATGATTCTGTGCAAAATTTATTATTCCATTCGTTTATTTATTTTTGGGGAGTTTTTATTTTATCAATTGTACATTTTATGTAGCCTAGGCCTAAATATAGAATTGAAGAACAACCAAGACCCTATGTTAATGACAACACAATTATGAACTATTCAGATCTTATTAGGCCCACTGGACATTAATTCACAATGGATAATCTTCATATTTCTCCCATGTGATCAATATGACTGTTTCAGCGAGGGAGTTACCGACCTGTGATGATCAGGCTGATTTTCTACCGACCACACGGGGTCCTCATTTTCAAAACAAACAAAATGGCCGCGCACTTGAGATGGGGTCTTCAGCAGTTGTTACGAAGAAGAAATACGGCCAACTTTAGGTTTGAACGTCTAATTCTGTCGCATATTATTATTGTGTACCACTGATAGGATGCGTTTTGATGCGTGTGTACAGCATAAAGTTGGCGCATAGCGGCGAGTGGCAGACGTGATGGTGCTAATAGCTAAGCTAATCAGCTAACAGGCAAACTGCGACACTAGGCAACGAGTTGTCGCTAATCCCATCAAACCAATGGCCATGTGGGCAGATCGATAAATGTTATTCGGTTTAGCCATATCCACTGTTTATTGTATTTAAATTAGTTCGTATGTTTCTCCTAATCCCTGTTATGTATATTAGCCAGCCACATAAAATCCTCTGTCATCTCCACGTGATTAATTGTCGGCTAGAAACGTATGTAAGTTATTTTTTTTATATATACACCAAAAACCCTGAGCCGACGACTCAACATTTGCTTCCGTCCATCAGCGCCGCCACAAGTATTTAATGACTGATAAACGTGTCGAGGTCCTGTTTTTTTCACTGAGTTTTTCGCTGTGTAATACTCTTTACAGGAGCTCATACCATTCACAGTGCTCGGCCCAGAGCTCCAGAAGAGTCCAGACTCAGCTCGGCAGGGGAACCACACACTTCTCAAGTGAGAGACCATTGTTTGGCCTCCTTAATCAAAGCCTAGGGACCCCCAGGTGCCACTGAGGCCACTTAAAGTTGGGCCCCGGTGCTTAAAATGACTGTAAACCCTTTTGTTATATGAATTGTTGCCCATATTTTTACTGAAAAGGTGAACTAACTTAGTGTTTGTCTCGTAATATCACCAATATAGCATTGTGCTTTGTATTTTTGGCACCTGGGGAAATGATGAGCATGTCATAAACAAAGGGGAGATTGTCCAATAATCTGAGGTTAATCATTGTCATCTTGCTCTAACTCATTGCTTAATGGTTTCAGATATGTGGACAGGAAAAATAAAAACATAAAGCTTTACTAAGATATTATTTTCATATCTTTCAGTAAGACACCTTTCCATCCAGACTCAAGACACTCCAAACCCCAGAAGTTTGAAGTTTCTCCCTGGTAAACCTGTCCTAGGAAGTGGGACACTTGACTTTCCCTCTCCAAGTTCAGCTGAAAGTTCATCTTTAGCCAGGTTGTGTTTCAATTTTACTGTACTATGTTGTATTTTCACAAGACTGTTTGTAGTTTGATTAAGTAGACATTTGAAAATGACATATTACCTTTATTGATCTAATTCAATGTTGTGTCTTCAAGTTGTGAAGGTAATGGAAATTTACTCAGTTGAAGAATACAAACAGGAGATGTGGCAAATGGACATTTTGATAGTTACACTATAATAAACTTTAATAATAATAAACTTTATTTATATAGCACCTTTCAAAAACAAGTTACAAGGTGCTGTACAATAACAACAGAAATAAAAACAGGTCAAATACAACTTCCTGGCAACAACATAATAAAACTTTATAAAATTATAAAATCACCCACCCACAACAAAGTAATCATACAATAATGGTAAAACAAAATTAAAACAAAATTAAGAGAAGGCTAATCGATAAAAGTGAGTTTTAAGAAGAGATTTAAAAGAAGCCACTGAGCTCGCCTGCCTGAGATCGCCGGGCAGGGTGTTCCACAGCTGTGGAGCATGGACAGCGAAGGCCCGGTCACCTTTGGTGACAATACGGGACCTTGGAACCGTAAGCAGGGCAGCACCGGCGGATCTCAGGCAGCGGTCAGGCTCGTATGGTAAAAGCAAATCACGGATGTAGACAGGAGCCAGGCCATTCAGGGCTTTAAAAACAATTAGTAAAATCTTAAAATCAATTCTAAAACTCGCGGGCAGCCAATGTCATGTCAGAGCCTATGTCATGTTTGTGCTGATACGTTTTGTCTGAAACTTTCTAAACTGAAAACATTGATAAAAGCAGCACAAATGGATGTTATCATCACAAAATGAACTAAAATGAACACAGACCATAGTGCGTCATGGCATGTTTTTCATTTTTAACTTGATAAGTTTTTTTGCCTCAGGGTCTTGTTTGAAATCGAAGGAGTAAAAAGTGTCTTCTTTGGCCCTGACTTCATCACAGTCACTAAAGTAAGTATTAAATGTGGATTTGTTCCTTGTCACTGTGATTTTTATTTGCTTTGAGATCTTAGTGGAGAGATAACACATGCATGAGATCTTTGGTGTCCTCTCAGACAGATGAAGATGTGGAATGGACGGACATCAAGCGCCATGCTTTGGAGGCCATTGCCAAGTTCTTTGAGAGTGGTGATCCAATAACCACAGGGGCAGTTCACAATGAAAGCAGTGAGTTTGCATTGTGGTCATTTTGGCCATCATGAAGTTAGGCAGTTGCTTCACTATACAGTATATCATGAGTCATGACATGCAAATCTCCACACTGTTCTTTCTGTATTGTAGCTCTCTCTGAAGATGATGACGAGATTGTATGTATGATAAAGGAGCTTCTCGACACCAGGATCAGGTACAAATCATTTTGTTCCAGTTGGAAAACTTATCTTTAGATAGTTGGTATAATATTTCCTCTGTGGTATTGTTCTACTCTAATCTATCTGTCCTGTTTGTTTTTTGTTCTGTTCAACATGATATGGTCTCTTTCTCTTAACTAGGCCTACAGTGCAGGAGGATGGAGGTGATGTCATCTATAAAGGTTTTGAGGATGGTACAGTCAAACTGAAGCTTGTCGGCTCCTGCACAGGGTGTCCCAGCTCGACAGTGACCCTGAAGAACGGGATTCAGAACATGCTGCAATTTTATATCCCTGAAGTAGACAATGTGGAACAGGTGATTATCAAAATCTGGACAAGTTTGCATTTGGATATTTGTTGAGCAACAAATTGTGCCATGCAATTTGAATTTGAATTTTCAGACCAACAAGACAGAGCAATGAAACCAAGCAGGATTCTGTCCATCAGTTTTCCAGCTTTAATGCCTAGAGTAGAGTGAAACAATGAAAGAAAAGATGATTTACTCATTTATTAGTGGAAAGCCTTTCCAGACTTTTGTGTCACATTAAACATTTTGTCAATTGTTTTTGTTACCTCAGGTGGAAGACGAAGTGGATGAAGTCAATGCAAAGGTTTTCTCAGAGTTGGAACGCAAATTACAAGACTAGAAACTTCCTTGACCAACACACTCATGAACTTTGTTAAAAGAAACATGTTTCACTATGTAAAAGCACAGTTGTGCGTTATTTCCGGTAATTACCATTATAAGAGTGAATGAAGAGAGAAAATGATTTCCTGCTATTTTATGTGCATATACTGTTTAGAGTTTGAGCTGTAATTTGTGTCTACACGCTATGCGCAACTCTCACCGAGGAAAGAAGATATTCTGTATACCCGTACAGAAGATGCAGTCATTTTCTGAACAAAAATGGTCTGCTCTGAGCACTGTAAATGTTGTGTTGTATTTATTACTTAAAGATACTGTATATTTTGAAAGACTATTTTAATAGGATGGAGAGGTTTTGGTTACGATCATTCAGAATGAATGATTTGATAGCGTGTTACACTGTCATCGTAATAACCCAAAGAAAATCATACTGTACATGATTTCCTGTTTATGCATCATTCATTAAATTCAATTAAATGTAAAAGGCTACAAGTATTCACCACGCAGAAGTAGGCTTTGCATCATAAAAGATCTGTATGCAATATATGTGCTTTGTGCTCCACTCATAAGATTAACTGTATCACATTAAACACAGTTCACAGTATGAACGCAAATAATTTGTTGTTGATTTCCTTATTACTACTATACAATATTGTTATTGGTATAAACCAAGGCATTCAGAAAGAAAAAAGCTTTATTTTTGGAGTGATAATGCATAGAAGATATACTCAGGTTCTTCTGTAAATAAGTACACTAATGCTACAGTCCTGCTAGATGGAGGTTGAAATGTATGGTTTTTGTTTACACCAACCATTGCTGAATTTAGTGGTGATGCCGCATTGTATTGCAGTCTGTAGACAGGTAGTCCCATTGTTTCACCCAGCCCATTCAAATCAGTAAAGGTAAGCTCAAAAACAGATGTATGATACATAGCCTACAAGCCTACAGAAGAATCAACCCCTCTTGAACACAGATCCAGCAAAATGTTCCAAAACAACCTTCATGGACATTAAGATTTCAAGTTAGGCTGGAATATATATATATATATTTTTTAGTTATTTTATAATTTCTAAGAGAACAGTGAAACTACATTTTAATCCCCTTCTATTCCTGATCTAAAGCTACAGGCAACACAGACCGTTTGTTTGACAGATAAAACAGATAGGCCATTATATTCTAATCGCCGACTGGACCATGGTGATCTCTCTCTCTCTCTCTCTCTCTCTCTCTCTCTCTCTCTCTCTCTCTCTCTCTCTCTCTCTCTCTCTCTCTCTCTCTCTCTCTCTCTCTCTCTCTCTCTCTCTCTCTCTCTCTGCAGCCTACGCACGCGCAGATTGTGTGTACATCGGCCGGTGCAGGGGACAGAGGTAGGATGTGTTGATTATGTTTTGACCAAAACCTTACCACGTCAGTTAATGTTAACATTTAATGTACATACAAAGTGCAATGGTAATTTGCATGTAGGATACTTGCTCTCATTAGCGGCACTGTGTTTTATGCTTTTAAAAACCATTACCAGCCCGGTCAGCGTTAATTTGGGCCTCGCGCTCGATAACAAATCCAGCACGAGGCTAATCTGGCAACAAAGCTAGCGACGCGCAGATGCTAACTGTTAGCTAGTGGTGTATACAGCATACTGTGTGTTTTAGCGTCGATGCTGTGATTTAACGTGGCCGTCGCTGACAAAAATAGACATGTTTAACAGTGTCGGTGAGGGGCACGATAATTAAACCCCCAAACAGTGTTTCCAAGCTGCTGCTGTTAACCACAACAGCATCGGCGTATGCTAATGTTAGCCTACTGTCAATTGATCGTGAGGCTAACGTTAGCCAGCCTGCTGTGTCAGCGGTTATTATACTAATCTCCGCAGCACTGCAGAGAATAAAGGGTAACATGTCATGATACTTCTTTTCTGAAAATGAAACACATGTTCTTTTTCAAATACTGACTTCTTCCCACAAATGCATCAACCATTTCACTTGCTCTTGTTGCTGTTTAGTGATTGTAATATATATTTTTATAACAGTAGGAGCTCGCTAAAGTCAAACGTTGCTGTGGGTTGTCCGGTCAGTATTAACAATGTGCTAGCCTTGGAGAAATTAAATGTGTTTTCTCGCATTTAAAAACCAGAGAGGTTAGAGAGGTGCCGCATTCCCTTCATAATGTAGCCTAATGGTCTTTCCCTTGATTCTTGTGCAGTGTTTATGCTGACTTGGGTGTTTTTTGTTTATTCACTGATTGCTATCTTTGACCGCAAAGGCATAGGCATACACGTCTCTGTGCTGCACCTTATTTGATCGATACTCAGAGCAAAAACCTGACTGCCAGAGATTCATGGAGTGTGCTACTACAAACTGGACATAGCATATTGTAATGTTTTATTAATAGCGATTCAATGATTTTATTACTTGATTTGTTTTTAGTAACAAGCATTGGCCTGGTGAACACAGACTGCCCTCAACTTGCATGAGTCATGGCCCAGTTTGGGGGACAGAAGAATCCGCCCTGGGCGACTCAGTTTGCCGCCACAGCAGTGTCCCAGCCGGGACACTCAGGACAGTCTCTTGACCTCAACAGCCTGCACTGTAAGTATACCAAGTCATCAGAAGGCCAATTGAAACTCTTTGGGTTAGAATGATTCATTCTCTATGACTTTTACACCTGCTAACACATCTCCATCTCTTTTTTCGAAAATGTTTCCCATGTGTCCACACTTCTCTGAACCTGGCACTTTATTTTCCTTTTCTGCAGCTCTGGGTGTGCAGCAGTCATCTATTCTGGGAGCATCTCCCTCTGTTTACTCTCAGCAGTCAGCCTTGGCTGCAGCCTCTCTTAGCAACCAGTCTGCTGCAAACTATCAGCTGTCTCAGCAAACTGCTGCCTTGCAGCAGCAGGCTGCTGCAGCGGCTGCAGCAGCACTACAGCAGGTCAGTCACATCAAGCTAGCTCAAAGCCAGCAGTCATCAATCTGTGTCATATGCCACGGTCCCATCTAACTCTATTTCATTACTATGATCTCTTCCATGTTCCTTTGTTCTTTCTTACTACTGTGTAGTCTCAGATCAATTCAGCTCTCCAGCAGTATCAGCAGCAGCAGCAGCAACAACAGCAGCAGCAGCAACAACAACAGCAACCTCCCCAGCAACCCCCTCAACAGCAACTGTACAATGTACCTCATCAGGTGAGGTGTAGACTTATTTTACTTATGTGCATCACACTTTATTTGTGAGAGCACAGGCCATGTTATACACAATCCATATTCAAAATTCCCCAAGCATCGATTTTCCTATGGATGGTATCACTTTCTTGGCTTTTAAATTCACTGCGGAAATCATTATTATCAATTTTTCCGCTTCTTTTGTGCTACATATTTTCCAATAACTAGGCAGTTTTCTCATGTGTCAAATAATGTGAAAGTAAAAGGCTTTTGTAATTTGATACAGCCCCTCAACTGACAGCATGATTTATATGCAGCACTAAATTGATCTTGTTTCAGCAAGATCCATTAGTGAACACACAGTAATCGTATTTAGAGAACTGTCAGAAGAGCACAAAGTGTGGCTCTGTTTGCTGTGCCAAATCATCACTAATCAAGTCAGCAAAATATTTACTCTCATGTTTTCTTTTTTCCTTTCCTTCACAGCTCCCACAGCCTCAACAGGCGCTCCTTTCTCAGGTAATTGTGTTTAGTTTATCTTTAGGAGAAAAGGAAGAATGCCTCCTTTTGCATTCTTACCTAGTGACACTGATATTTAATGACCTGGGTTTAGACAAAGAAAGTGTGTTAATCGGGCCGTTTTTTAACCATTCTCTTTATTCTTTACTCTCAGCCCCCCGTCGCTCTGCCCACCAGCTTGAGCCTCTCCAATCCCCAGCAGACAGCCCAGATTACTGTGTCCTACCCAACACCACGTTCAAGTCACCAACAGCAGACGCAGCCACAAAAGCAGCGAGTCTTCACTGGTGTCGTCAACAAGCTACATGACACATTTGGCTTTGTAGATGAAGATGTCTTCTTTCAGCTAAGGTGAAATAGATTGTGGCCCTTGGCATCTCGTGAATTCTTCACTGTATGCATTAAAATGTCGGTGTCACCTCATCCAACTCCTTCCCCAGGCCTTCATTTTAACTGTTATTTATATACACGTGCCTTGTACATGACATAATGTCTGAATGCTTTTTAAAAATATATCTTTTCAGTGCTGTGAAGGGGAAGACCCCCCAGGTGGGCGACAGGGTCCTAGTGGAAGCTGTGTACAACCCAAATATGCCCTTCAAGTGGAACGCCCAACGTATCCAGACCTTACCTCAGCTAGCAAACCAGTCGGTGAGAACACTCAGAGGTTTCATGAATAACCCTATCATTCATTACATTAGTACAATTTAGTAGTACAATACAATTCAGTACAATAATACAAGATTGCACTAATGTACCAGTGTAGTAGTTCATCAGACAGGAAGTGCCTTCTAATCATTTGAAACTGGTTTAATTAATCTGTGCTTCATGTTTGTCTGTTTGTGTCAGTTAATTTTAAGCTTACTGATACGAGCGAACATTGGAACATTTTTCTTACTTGCCTCGGAGATAATGATAACACATCCATCTGAATTGTGAATATTTAAAAAATGGCATTCACGGGTTCATTTTAAACCCAGGACAACCCACCTGTCTTAGTCTGAGGAGATTCCTAATATATTATGTGTTTATTTCTTTCAGATTTGCTCTTATCCCTGTACCTCTCTGTCTTTTATTGACTGTTGTGTTCTTAATCCCTCCTAGCATCAGCAGCAGCCTCAGCCTTTACCTCAAGCTTCCCCACAGCTCGGCAGCCTTTACAATGAGCCAGGAATGCAGCTGCGCTACTCAGACATGCACTCCACTGCGGACAACAGACAAAATGTAACCCCCAAGCCCTGAATCACATTGTTTTGGTCCTTTCCCCCACTCAGTTGGTTTCCCTTTTCTTAACCTATTCCAGGTGAAATGTACACATAGTTAAATCTTTTCTTAAATGCAGTTTTTGCTGGTTGTTTTAGTTTACTGGATAGAAAGAAATCAATTGTGGTTTAACTATACATTTCTCTATTTTAAGGTACATTAATGTGTCTGACAGAGAAACAAATATTATACAATTGCTTCATAACACATTTTGAATGTACTTTGGGTGGCAGATGAGTCTTTTTTTTACCCACATTATATTTGCGGTGTTTGGAAAGCAAACTAATGTTGCTTGAGCGATTATACTTATTATTATACTTGTTTGAGAGGTTTTTTGCACTTTCGGCAGGGGACATTGCTGATGACAGGGATTTCAGGAAAAGCTGCTATAAATAGGAATAATTTTTCACCTTATTTCAAGTCATGCCAGAAACATACCTCAGATTTGTAGAAGTGTGATAACGCTAAATGCTGTAAATGCTGCTCTAAAAATACATTTAAAGAAGCTGTATTGGTTTGCAATAAGCTTAGGTGTTACAGTTTGGTTTGAAAAACCACACTAATCGGTGCCTTACCAAGCAGTGGGATATGTGTGTGTATATATACATAGCTTTAGTACCGGTATATGTTCCCAATTGTCTGGATTACAGGTTCTATACTGGACATGAAATTCAAATCACCAGACAATATTTAGTAGTGAATGATCAAATATTAAAAGATGGTTACACATTCTTGTGTCAACATGTAAGATAACAAGTCAGGCATCAACTGTGAATATGAGAGGATGGCTATTTAAGGAATATGACACATTATTATACAGATATTTGTATCTGGCCTTACGTAAAATAATCTTGCATGACACAAGTACAAAAGTACAAAATTCTTAAACAGTATTTAACAGGTTTCTCTTTGAGAATGTATCTTTATCCTTCACCTTTTGTTGGTGCCTCTTACTTTCTTCATCCCAAAAGTTTGATAAACAAATGAAAAGATTCTGTTTTTTGCTCCAAACAGGTTAAATCTTGGATCATTATTTTTGGCAAATTCATCTGAAGTCTCTCTGACATTAGGGCTGCGTCCCATAGGGAAAACTAGGATGAGCCAGACACCCGTTGGGTTGATTTTGTTTGACACCCGGTTCTCTTTGATTAGGACGACCTGACAGGGAACCTCTGATACGATTTCTGCAATTGTTTCATTCAAGCAGACATTCAGATCTTCTCCCAGCTTCTTTCTTTCAAGCAGCCACTGACCAAGATTTTGTAGAACTCGTCATCTAATCTGTTGTGCAGTCAGTGGCATGTTAAAGTGAGGATTGTTTCAGGCGTGCTTTTGAACATTTGCTTTATCTTTATGTTTCTTCTTCTCTCTAGGCCCAACCTCAAGCTCCGAACATGATGAAAGCAGCGCCCAACATGCTGCAGTCGCTACCTCCCCCAACCACCTTCAGTGTTCCGGCCCAGGCTCCCCCTCCCTCCCTCCTGCAGGCCCAGCTCTCTGCTGCCTCTCTGGCCCCGCTCCTCCAAAACCCTCCTCAGCCTCTGCTGCCTCAGCCTCCGCCCAAAGGTTAACATTTTCTTGCTTGTGTTTATCTGGTGTTGGATTTAAAGTTGGACAAATTCACCGTCACTATCATCACTATTGTAGCTGTTTTGGTACAACTACAAAATCAAAGCCGTGTATGTGGTGTTTTAAGTGCTTTTAAACAAGCAGATGCTTTGCTTTTTTATCTTTTTCCTGTAGATGTGTTCTCAGGGGGTCTGCTTCAGCCCCCAGTGAGGATGATGCCACAGCCGCAGCCTGTCAGACGCATCGAACCTCCACCTCGTTTCCCCAGTCGCAATGATCGAGGCCCTGAACTCATCCTCAGGACAAAAGAAGAACGCAGGTGAGATGCCACTAACAGTTACTATTAAATGCTGCTTCTGTCATTTTCCTGTGTAATTCTGCCCACTATCAGTCGGTTACTCACTTCAGTGTTTTTATTTGATTCATCAGCCGAGACAGAGACCGCGAACGCAGGCGGTCGAGAGAGCGGTCACCAACGCGCAAGCGCTCCAGAGACCGCTCACCGAGACGCGACCGCTCACCACGCCGGCCTCGCAGGGTTGTGCCTCGCTACACTGTCCAGTTCTCCAAGTTCAGCTTAGACGGGTGAGTGCCATCTTTTCAGTCATTCATGCTGCATACCTAGTAATGGGTCACAGTTAGGGATGTCACGATTATAGATTTTCTTTGTACGATTATTGTCAGAGAAATAATCACGGTATTACGATTATCACGATTATTATGCATTACTTAATTTCACTACACTATTATTGTGTAAAATCAAATATAGTTAAAATATACATTACTAATTATGAAATATTTTAAATATCTATTAAAATATGACCAATTACTAATCCGCCAGGGGAAGTGTTTGAAATATTAAAGTCATTAATCAGGGGTCGACAATATAAATGGCCCGGTGGCCCGGACGTACTTTTCAAACCGTCAGGGCCACCAGAACGCTCCAAACACTGGCCCGGTGGGGCCAGTGAAAATAATGCCTTGAAAAAAATATAACAAGTAAATAAATAAATCTAATTTCACATTAAATCCCTGTGGTTTGAAATGATAACTGTCAAATCGTCTCGGTAATTAGTGCTAAGAGATCCCGACCCGATCAACGACAGAGACATCTACTTTCTGTGCG
Organism: Trachurus japonicus; assembly: GCF_045865225.1. NCBI lineage: Eukaryota > Metazoa > Chordata > Actinopteri > Carangiformes > Carangidae > Trachurus > Trachurus japonicus. Next base: position 17,148,685 of record NC_140921.1, on the reverse strand, counting down.
CAGCCAGCGCTGTGCCCTGGCACGTCAGCACCACCTGCAAGCAGCTGCAGCTGCAGCTCCAGCTCACTCACTGCTGCTGATAGAAGGTCGTCACAAGAACCGATAAAAACCTTTTTCTTAACCATGAAACTTCCCTCCTCCTCAGCGCGTCGGGTCGAGTCCTGTCGGGACCGACGCGAACGTTACACACGGGCCAGAGCTCGCGCTGGGGCGCCAGCTGTTCGGTGTGCGCCACAGCGGTGGCACGTCACGTGACATTTAGACCATAATAACAACAACAAAAAAACGTGTGTAAACGCAAAACTGAGCTGAAAATGAAACAATGAGTCAGTTTTGCACCAATCTGTGGAAACAGCCTAAACGTGAATGAATGAGAACACCAGTTATATCACTGAACTACTTGGAGGATAAAAGTAATGACTACATAACTTCATGTTTGTGTTGAGGCATATTTACCATTTTAACTCTGTTTTTACTTCATTGTTAAACCACAGTGGAGGCTAAATATGTGAAACAGTTATTTATTTATTAAATAAAGTAGCCTGATGAATTTAAAAGCACTTTTTTTGACCTTCTTTAATGAAATTGAATGAAAAATATCTGATACAGGATATAAATCCTCAGACTCAAATAAATAACAACATACAAAAATTTAACACAAATATACCAACTCATACATAATCACTAAAATACATATAACAAAATAATCCCCCAAAATCTCAAGAAACTACAAGATCGTGGTATTGAATAAGTATCAAGAATGTTGGAAATTGACTAGTAATGGTATCAGAAAGTTCCAGCCTCGATGGCGAGACCGCAGGAATTGGCTGGGATATGTTGTTTTTCGTTAATATGGGGATCGATACCTATTGTCTTGGGCCAGTGGTTAGAATGGTGGGGCCAGTGATCTTCAAAAGCAAATTTCCCTTATTGTCTACCCCTGTTAATTGTCATCGAAACCAAATGTTTTAAGTTAATTTTAATCTTTTTTTTTAAAATTACAAATGACACTCTAGCATTTAAATTCCTACCAATTCAATGTTACGTTAAAATGGTAAATGGACCAGTATCTGTGCATTTACCTTTACTTTGGCGCACATCTGCCAACACGGTTCATACATAATCTTTTTTTGGAAAGTGACGGTATTTAGGAATTTTTGCGATTAATTAATTGTGCTGTTTAATACCACTAGGGCTGTTTTCGACTAAGGATTTTCATAGTCGAATCTGATTCGTCAGACATGCCATAGTCGACTGATCGTCGAACCTTTTCTTTTTTCTTTTTTTTTTTAGATAGCAGCAAATTTGCGACTTTTTCCCGTTTCAAACAAAAGAGCTAAAACACCCAAAAAATATGGTAGGTGTAAAACAAATACCTTTATTTATTTCCCACACTTTGGATGATTTTTAGTAGCCATTGTGAGCCAGGGTATGCGTTTATGTCACGTTGCCTTGGACAACGCTCCTTTTGCTCGGACTGTGAGTGGCAAATCAAACATCCCTCAACGTGATGAAGGATAGCGGTGGTCGTGGACACAGAGAAACTGGGTAAAACATGTAGTATCAAAACAAACTGAGGTCAGAAGAACTCGACAATCCGTACATTACGTTAATCAATCCTGTAACACACACAGTGTGACCGCGGCACCGGCAGAGAGACAGACAGGCTGCAGAGGGACGAGATTACAGCTGTGACTCCCGACACTTATGGTGCGTTCATTACAACTCGGAAGTCGGAAAAAAAAACAAGTTCCTCTTCTGAAAAACTCTGACATGTCAAACTTTAGGATGTGTTAGAGACTAATTCATCTGTCTAACCATCAGAACGATTGACACTTGAAATGGTAAACACAGCTGATCCATCGAAAAAAAATCACTGCTGGAGTTCATTTATTTTCCGTGATTGAAAGCAGGTTCTTGAATGTAACTCGGTCAAAGTCAGATGTATCCTCACAATGTTTTGCTGTTCTGTTAGGTCATGCATGATAAATGCTGACAAAGTTAGACTGTCAGACTTCCTTGATTTTAAACTTTGGCGGCTCTGCCTCTTGTCTTTTTGCCACTCCGTGAGTGTTCTGCAGTGACTTCTGAGTACCGTGACTTTGACGGTCCTACTGCTCACCTCCGCTCATTTGAAGAAAAAAAAAAAACCAAACCCTCCGCTCATTTGATTGTGCAACTGCAGTGGGTGATTTATTAATACGTAGTAAGAAGCTAAGACTACCGTTTAAACGCACACATCATTTTGAACTCTTTATTAACAGAAAGTAGGCAGATTTTGTATCAAAATAGGCTTTTTATAACGAAAAAAGACATTTTATGTAACAATTTATGCTCAGCAGCCCATGGGCACCCCCATATAGTCAGAATAGTACGGTCTTGGTTAGATTCGACTACGAGGTTCATAGTCGAATCAGACCCCTCCGAATCAAATCGTCGAATAGTCGACTTTTGGAGGTCAGCCCTAAATACCACGATTAATTGTGAAAACAAGTAATCGTGACATCCCTAATCACAGTGCCATGATTTGTCAAACATTCTTCAGTACGTCTTATTGTCTGTATATATAGTTGAGGTAATGACCGTTGTCTGTGTTTTCCAGCTCTAGCTGTGACATGATGGAGCTGAGGAGGCGCTATCAGAGCCTCTACATTCCCAGCGACTTCTTTGATGCTGTCTTCACCTGGGTGGAAGCCTTCCCTCTGACACGACCCTTCCTGTTGAACAACGCCTGTAACTTTCACATCTTGCACAAAGAGGTGGATCCTCTAGTCAAGAACACAGCTGTGCTTGACCCCCCTGATGCCAACCACACCTACAGTGCTAAGGTATGATTGTCACTGATACATAACACACACTGTAGCGCCTCCAGTACAAAACAATGTGCAACTAATAAATGCAGATGTCGAGAAAAGTCATCGCATGTTTTTATGTCTTATTTGGATCGCTTCCTCCGCTTGGAGGAAGCGATCCAAAAACTGTACTCAACATGAAACTAAATAGTACATCTAAAAATATTCCAGATATGTGTATCTAAAGGTAGACTAAGTACAAACTGAATCTCAAAATGAAAATAAGATTTCCCCTCCTTTTTTTGAATAAGCCACATAGTTAAAGAAGAAAATGAGAAACAAATGCATGGGTTTGTCGTTAAGCACAACATGTAGCTGATATTATTGAGGTCTATATGTCGGTGAATGTGGTGCTAGTGCTGCTACAGTTACTCAAGAACAACCTCTCGGTCCCTACACCAGGATGTTTCTAGTTCAGACTGTTACTGATGAGTCAATGTGGCGTCTCTATGGTTCAGGTGATGCTGCTGGCTAACCCCAGTATAGAGGAGCTCTACCACAAGTCCTGTGCTCTCGCAGAAGACCCCCAGGAGTTGAGAGACTCCTTCCAACATCCTGCTAGACTCATTAAGGTACATCACATCCTTTCCCTGCTTGTAACATGCACATGAGCCGGCAGTGATGTAATGATCCTATTCCATTGCTGAGAAATTGCAATGTGGAAACCTCCCAACTGATGTTGGCCTCCAAGTTTAAATGACCCTGGTGGTTTAATGTCTGGTTGTTTTGGTTCCTCAGATGTATGACTCTCCAGACATACTGCTGACCTGTTTGTTTCTGTCTCTGTCCTCTTCTATTTTTATTTTATTTTTTAATTTTGCTCTTCTCACCCTCCACACCTCTTTGTCCATATTCCCACATTTCCATCTAACATGTACTCTTTGGCTCTCCTTTGTGCCCGTCTGTCTTTCTCCTTCAGTTTTTGGTGGGAATGAGAGGTAAAGATGAGGCCATGGCCATTGGTGGTCACTGGTCTCCCTCTCTGGATGGAGCTGAACCAGAGAAGGATCCCTCAGTCCTCATAAAGACAGCCATACGCTGTTGCAAGGCACTCACAGGCATAGACCTTAGTCTGTGCACTCAGTGGTAAGAGCTGCTATTTTCATCAGTATTTATTTGTCTTATTGATTGTGTTTCTTTCAAAACCTATTAACACTGCTGCTACTAAAATTCAAATTTGAGCATCTATAATATGCTGTGTTTATTTTACTACCTCTATACTAAATCTCATTTTGAACATGTTGGGTGACATTCTTTGTTTCCTTTTTATATTAATGGTTATTGTGTTGTTAATTTGCTACCTATTATTTACTATTATTTATTGTGTTGTGTGCAATGTTCTTTTGGCCTTTTGTGTGTTGTCGTCTTGGCTCTCTCTTTCTGTCACACTATACGTACATATGCATATGTCATTGTGATGAAAAACCAAACGCATGGACTTTGTGGCTGGAAGCAGTAGCCTGGACCAGAAGACACTGCCATTACTTTTAATTTATTTTTCTGTTCCCTCTGTTAAATATCTTACATATTTAACTGGCTTTCACTGTCCTGTTGATTCTGTCTCTCTTCGCACAACCCTAATATAGTGCGTGAAGTGTATCCTAGGTTAAATGCAGAACACTCCTCCACAATTGGCTGAAGCTATAATGGGGGTGAATTTGGGGGTGTGATTCATTTGATGTGATTTGTCTGTCAACTTTCTGAAAATGGCTGCCGTAACCTGTGACAACAGTTGGAGAGCTGCAGACTGGGTCCATTTGTCTATGCTGTGTGTTCTGTGGGAGAAGGGTCACTGAAATGATGTGTACTATCATTCAGTGACCTAATGGGAGGGAGTAGCTGTAGAAGGCTCGCCTTAGCGGGGCTTGCCTTTTATATTGTGCCCTGACCAGAATGTTTCTTTCCAATGCACCCTCTTCCTTTGCGACAGGTATCGTTTTGCAGAGATTCGCTATCATCGGCCGGAGGAGACACACAAGGGGCGGACAGTCCCTGCTCATGTGGAGACAGTGGTTTTGTTTCTTCCGGATGTTTGGCATTGTCTTCCTACCCGCTCAGAGTGGGAGGTGCTGTCACGGCGACTCCGGGAGCAGCTGGCTGAGAAGCTGTCGGCCGAGCGAAAGGAGGCGGATGGAGAACAGGCACTGAACCGCTAATCCCTCTCTTCTCATTTCCGCTTCTCACAGGAAGGCACAGGAATTACAAAAACAAACCCCAGATACACATCAGACACAATTTGCACACCTCACCATTCACGCACACAGACACGAACACAGGCAGCTTATTGTTCCACCAAATCTCACCTAGGCTTCTTCTGTTTACTCCTCCACCTTATCCCTTCTCCTCTGCTCCAACTCCTCCATTCCTCCATCAGCACTCCCACCTTCCCTCACATCCAGCAGACACATACAGTGGAAGCAGTGAGACTAGGTTGTGTTGTGTAGGCCCTGATCGCAACTGATACAACAGCTTCCAGTTCCTCAAGCGCTTCATAATTGGGTGCTAATCCTGGTGTAGTAATTAATTTTAATCCTGGCATTTTATTTAGCATTACTTTGAAAAATGCTCACAAAACCTGATTTCATTTTGGGTGCTTGCAACTTGCTTGATCACAAATTTTCACACATTTTAACCAGTGGTTATTTTTAAAAACACTGGAAATCCATAATTTTTCTTAAAACTGGAATCTGTGGAGTCAGTTGCACGTTAACAATGTGTTTGTAGAAATGTGTATTTTTTTATGATTTTTCACATCAATTTGATATCATCTGACTTCGAAAAGACAACCTCCCCTAAGTGCTGTTTCTTGTCTGTTCTTGTTGTTGGGTTCTACATTTTCATTTGGACTATATGTAGAATTTGGTTTTTCCAGGGCAGTTGGTTGGACAGAAGGACAGATGGCTCCTATCTGACGTAGGTGTATAAAACCCATAAATGGCAATACCCAATACCCCAGCCATAGGCCATGGTAGGGCCACCCTATCCTCACTCCGTTTGGAGCCCAGCTTCAGTTCACCTGATGTACCTACACACCTTTTGGACACACCTCTCATTGATTTTTACCTTTTTTGTGTTCCACAGATTGATTGATTGGCAGCTGGGGGGCATTTCTGTTGGTTTTCATAAGAGCTAGAGAGCTTCCCTGTGTACGCTTCAGTAGCAGTGGACTTAAACACAGTCGAGAGCTCACTAGGAACGAGACAATGAAAGACAAATGTGACCTTGCTTCTTGCACGGATCAACTTTGAAGCTCACAGAGGCCATGAGGATTGTTCTGACTGTTTCCTATCCCTCCTCTTTCTCTCTCTCTGCCTGTCTCTATCTTAATGATTTCCTGTCAAGGAGGAAGAGGAGAAGGATGATGACGAATCGAAGGATGTTAGTAATCCCACACACTGGGCTAAACTTGACCCGAAATCAATGAAGGTAAGACTCAGCACAGATGGAGTTAAAGGTGCAGCAGAATCTGAGTGGAGAGCAGACGAAGAACAAATTTAAAATTGACAAATCTCTCCGGTTTTCTCCTTGTAGGTTAATGACCTGCGGAAGGAACTTGATTGTCGCTCTCTAAGCTCCAAGGGGTTAAAGTCGCAGCTGATCGCTCGCCTCACAAAGCAGCTGAAGGTGGAGGAGCAGGTGGAGGAGTCCAAGGAGCCTGAGAAACCAGAGCCCAAAGTTGCTGAGGAAGAGGAGCCAGTTCGCACTGAGGAAGACAGAGAGGTACTGAGAAATGTATTATTAACCAAATATTTCTGCAGAAAAGATTTGAGAATAGTTTCAAATCGTTTTTTGTTATTGTTGCTGCACTAAGGATTTCTCGTTTCATATTGGACTGATTCATATGGTATTTCAAATTTCACCTTAAGTTTTCTCTAACTCAAGTGTCATTCTCTGTCAGGAGGAAGAAAGGAAGAGGCTGGAGGAGCTTGAACGCCAGCGGAGGGAGAGGCGTTACATCCTCCCTGACGAACCCACCATCATTGTACACCCTAATTGGGCAGCCAAGAATGGCAAATTTGACTGCAGTGTCATGTCCCTGAGCGTACTCCTGGACTACAGACTGGAAGACAACAAGGAACACTCTTTTGAGGTGAGCCTGACTATATTTTATGTGTAAGGCCAATAGCATCAGGTTTGACCCATAAACCAGCATTTTTGCCTCTGCAGATTAGTAATGTCTGTTTTTCTTTCTGTCCAGGTCTCCCTGTTTGCTGAGCTCTTTAATGAGATGCTACAGAGAGACTTTGGCTATCGCATATACAAAGCCCTCGCTGCTCTTCCTGCCAAGGATGAGAAGAAAGAAAAGGAGAAGAAAGCCAAAAAAGAGGCGGAGAAGAAGGATGTTGAAAAGCGTGAAACAAAGAAGGAAAAAGAAGAAGAAAATGAAGAACCAGCAGTAAAGAAGACCAAAGAAGATGAGGAGGAGAAGAGGAAGGTAAGTCATTTAATCTTGCCTGGGGTTTTTAGTCTTGTCATTTGCTTAACAAATAATGTGTTTTCATGCATTTGTGTGACTTGTGTTTTTAACCAGACGGATGACAAGTCTCTGAAAAAGGAGGAGTCACGTGATGAAGAGGAGAATGAAGATGATGGCAGTGCAGTCAATGCTGAAGAATACGACCCCATGGAGGCTGAAGATGCAGATGATGACGATGATGATGGTACTGCATGTTGTTGTTTTTTTTCAGTACCAATTAAGTTTGAATTTCACACAATATGAGATAGGCAGTACTGAGAAATCATACTTCATGCTGGACCTGTGATTAGGGATGCACATGATAAACCGTTAACCGATAGCAAGAACTTTGACCGATTAATACTATCGGTTAACATTTTTTTTCTATTAGCTCCTTATGTTGTCAACTCATGGGGGAGTGTCGACACGTGCAGACTTCCACGTGCCTTCAGTCATATTTAGTAGCAAAGAGTTACACAAGAGGACTGACAGTATGTGCCAGTTATGCAGTGCAGTCCCCATGAAGGAAGGTCCGACAATAAATGTAGCCTACACGGACATAGATGCGCGTCGCCTGTAACAACGGTGCTGGGAGAAAAAAAAAAAGAGGACGGCAGCCGGTTCACCTGCAGCTCCACAGACGAGCGGTCAGAGGAGCCTCGATCTGCTGTTCTTCTCTCTTCAGTCTGGTATTTGGCTGCACTTTGTATAAAAACAGTTCAACACTGGACGATCAAACCTCCAACTGAGCACAATCAGCTGAGGCAGAGAACAATGGATGTGGGGTTGATCAGCTGTTTTTTAACGTCAAGGGGGGAAAAAAACACTGTTGATCGCACCCACAAGCGTTTTAGCATTTTTCAATCTTATCGGTTAATGGTTAATAATAACAAGCGTCGGTTTTCGGTTAAAAAAAATTAAATCAAAATGTGCATCCCTACCTGTGATACTACATTGCTTTCTGGTTTTGATGAGGAATAACAAAGGAAGTCAACACCTTTTTCATTTGACTAACATGCTCTGTGTGTTCCCACTCGGTCCTCCTCACTTTTCTTGGACTATTTCTTAGACAAGGATGATGATGACTCTAATGACAGAGACAGGAAAGACCGCAAAGACGACAGCAAGTCATCAAAGGAGAGGTCCTCTAAAGACAAGGTTGGTTTGTCACTAGTGTAGGCCTGTTATTTACACTCTGATCCAGTGTCATTGTGCTTGTTGTTATAAATGTGGTTGTTGTTATGCCAGGAGAAGAAGCAGATGGTCACTTACAACAGGGAGCTCCTGATGGCGTTCGTCTACTTTGATCAGAGCCACTGTGGTTATTTGCTGGAGAGAGACTTGGAGGAGATCTTGTACACACTGGGGCTACACCTGTCTCGTGCTCAGGTGAAAACACATACCCACACAAACTGAATCACGTCCATAGTCCGTTCCTGGATCTGTACGTCATCTGGAGGATGTGCACATCAGTTTAAATAAATTGTCTTTTTGGTTCTTGACTGTTTCCAGATAAAGAAGCTGCTGAACAAACCGGTGGTCAGAGAGTCGTGTTACTACCGTAAATTGACTGACAGGGGAAAAGAAGAAGCCACTCCCTCTTTTAATGAAGCCCTCATAGAAAACCTCTTGGGTAACAACATCTTCTTAATGCACTGCGTACCCCACCTTTAAATCTGTCATGACATCGAAAGCGTCATAAAATAAATGGCAGCCACATGGCCCAATAAAATTCTCTCTGCTCTGTTAGGTAACCGAGGACTACTTCCTGCTCCCAAAGTTCGCACTCAGTCGGAGGCCAGTGAGTCTGGTAATCTGATCGTCTATAATGGAGCCATGGTGGACGTTGGCAGTATGATGCAGAAACTGGAGAGGAGTGAGAAGGCAAGAGAGGAGATCGAACAGAAGCTCATGGTGCAGGATACTAAAATGGGTATGATGCTAACTGTTTTCTACCACTTACCGTATGTTGTCTTCGAAAATCATTTAGTTGTGTCATGAGTTGCAAGCTACACTCTGTGTCAGTAGTCCATCAGGACCGTGATCTGGCTCAATTTGAGCGTTGCTACAAATAAGCCCAGTCTCACTTCATTCAGCATTCGTCCCTCTGTGATAATCTGCTGAGATGTGGACTGGCACATTGCTTCCAACTTCCAAATTACAAACTATAAAACAGGATTCAGCAATGTTATTTTCAGAGTGATAAAAAAAAAATGCTAAAATGTTTTGTCCAGGAACACAGCATCTTATCTAGGACCCCACCAGGACATTAAGTGTGTTCTTGTCTCTCCATCAAAGACAGTAATTCCACCAAAATAATAAACAAACACAAAAGGCACCACAGCAATTTATGTGCAGTAGTTGACACAAAACTCTCAGCATGGGCCTGTGTTAGGCATGTTTCCATACATATGATGTCATTATCAATCCAATCAATGTATGTTCACAGATACTGCTGATACTAAGTCAATACAAAGTGTCTATTATTTATCTATTAAAGCTCCAGTTGGTAAGTTGATGAAAGTGAAAGTAAATTCCGCAACTTGGTCAGAAATTTCAAGACAATACTTCGTCAGGTCTCTTTATGAACCTCTGCCAAGCACCCCACACACACAGACACACACACGTGTAGGCGCACGCACACAAAGTAGCCATAAACGCACCCACAAAAGACGTACCGTATCCATAGCAACCGGAGACTCCAAAACGATCTCACATCTCTCTCACCAACACACTCTTCTTGTGTGTGTCTGCGTGTGTGGAGGGGGGGGGGGGGGTATGACAGAGGTGAAAAGAGGGAGCTGACGGTGTATTGTCTTAAAATTTCCGACCAAGTCACAGACTTTACTTTCACTTTCGTCAGTTTACTACGACGTGTAGGAACGGCGATTGGCTGCTCCTCCTGCTCCATCTACCTGATTGGTGGAGAATCGTCGGGCGCGGTGGATTTTGGCAAATACGATTACAGGCTGTAGGTGGAGCCAGAGGAGTTGGATTTTGTCCCAAATTACTCATTTAATGTCTGACCATCAGAATATAGTGTCAATTCCAGCAAATATGACTGAATAATTGTTACCAACTGAAGCTTTAAAGGTTGACTATGTAGAATTACAAGAAAAACAACAGAAAAAGAATTCCAGCAGTCGATTGCCAGACCGTTGCTAGGCAAAACGGGCCGTTGCTAGGGACTCCGCTCTGATCAGAGGACAGCAGAGGAGGAGAGCTAAGCAGGATATTTACCTTATGTTTCATTTTTACCGTCATTAACAGCATAATAAATGACTTGTAGCTTGTTACAGGGACAGTGGAGGCTCTCTGCCTTCACACCGCTGCTGCTCAGAGCCTCAGAGCCTCCGCTGTCACTGCTCTCGTCAAGTTGGAAAAAAAAAAAAAAAAAAAAGGAGCTCCGTGGCACCGAAAGTCCGCGACGATAAACGTGTTTATGACAGATAAGACTACACAAATACACCCATCCTAACAAGTATATGATAATCCATTGATCCACCGATTGATTATTAAAAAGGCTTGGTTGGAAACAAACGCGTAGGACCGGGAGGAGGCAGGAAAACAGCGGAGAACTGAGCCACATGTCGGCTACAGGCACGAATGTAAACAGAACGTTGACAGAAAGTCATTGTCGAGCCCGTCAAAAAAATTAAAAATAATAATTCAGACTAAAAAAAAAAATTTTATGGAAAAGCAATACTTTCATTCTGTACCCCTCAAAAGGCCCCATGGATGTATTATTTTTGAAAAAATATAGCTTTTAATAAATATTCTACATATTCAACCTTTAAGTAATTCTATTGTTTATTTATGAACGTGAAACTCTTGAAACGTGCTCTCTGGTCGGCTGGATTTTCCACTCCGTACAACCATGGCGGCGCAAGATGGCGACACTCTCTAAGCAAGACCCTTGCTATGTGTATATATAAAAGAATTGTAAGGCCAATAGGCCATGAAGCAATATATCACGACAGGCCGTGGTATATGACAGGACGACAACCCCCTTAGAGTGGTATAATGAGCATATACCACGGACTGGAGTGATATATTGCTTTTATAAAATGGTTACCAATAAAGGCAATATGAAAGAGGGATACGCAATCAATTTCACGTAGTTTTATTCAACCAGAAATACATATCCAATAAAATAGCCTCACTGTGGAAAAAAACAGTCCCACCTCTCCAGACGTTAGCTCCAAGTTAGCTCTGCATCTCGTCTTTTCCTCGTCTTTTTTTTCAGGTGAAAGTCACTGCTCAATCCCCTGTACCATTGTTAACCCTCCCCGGAGGTGAAAGTTCACCTTAAACATGTGAATTCAACTACTTAAGTCCATCTTTTAACATCGTAAAAACATCAACTGTCTTTTGCTACGGACTGCAACAGTCCGTTGTCATGGATACATGACAACAACTTCCATTCATACCATTCATACGTGCCTGACGCGGAGTGATACCCTGTGCTGTGATAAGGCTTTAGAATAGTAGCCGTGGCATATGCTCATTATACCACGGTTAACAACCAATCAGATTGCCGGATTTCACCTTTCCGTTTTATAAATAAAAATATTACACACTGGACCTTTAACTTGTGTTTGATCAACTGACAACATTATCATTTTCATTGTTGTGCAGCTTGAAAATCCCCTTGTCCACAGGCGTAGTATCTTATGGTGCGTTCCAGGCAGGCTTTTTAACCCGTAAGTCACGACTTCAAGTCACCAGTTACTAGTTTGTAGCGTTCCAGGCAAGTTACGAGTTACGAACTGGGAACTGGGAGCAGATCGATCTAGTACGAGTTCACAGGTGGGAAGTTACGAGTTTGACTGTACGTTCTAACGGGTAACCATAGGAACAGGTCGGAAAAATACGAGTTACGGGTTGCCTGGAACGCACCATTATTCTGATTCTTCAGTGGTAGAAAAGAAAATGCAATTTCACCTGGCCTCGTGATGTCAGCTCTACTTAAATGTTTCCCAAACTTCTGTGTGGCTGTTTCTCAAAGTTTGCTGTTTTCATTCCAGATGAAGATGCTAAGGTGAAAGCACAGTTGGAGCAGAGTAACAAAGCCTTGTCCCGGGAGCTGGAGGAGGTAAAAAGCACTCTGAGCCAAACTGAGCAGACTCTGAAGGCTGCAGAGGAAAAGAAGACGATCTACCATGACCACATGAGCAAGACGTCCAACACCTTGATGTCTACTGTCAAAGGCTTGCTGGCAGTGCTGAAAAAGGTGCAGTATTTATAAAAAATTAAAAAAAACAACTCAGCATCTGTTGATCCGTTTCATTTTTATCTTGAAGCAGGAAGTAACTTTACGTTCACTGATGGCTTTTTCTGTCTCTCAGGATCAGGAAGTCGACGAGTCTGGTGAAGAAGTCTCTGGTGATCACATTCGGATATCTCAGACAAACGGCGCTGATGAATAACTGACACTTTTAAAATAAATGAAGCTAATCTGTAACACTGATCATCTTAAAAAAAAAATGTAAATATTCACTAAACAAGCATCATTTGTTTTATTTGGACCTATTGTCTCCCATGTACATGTATAAATGAATTAATTAGTTCCCTCGTGTTAAATTGACCTCAGTTTCTGTGTACAATAGATTTCTTTTCTGAGGAGTTACTTTTCATACCTTGCATAATTTAAAGTATGTTAAAGCGTGGAAAGGCTTATTTTCATAGTTTTAAGTAAATTAAATTCAGTCGCAACCATTTCTATTTGCCATTGCTTTAGGTTTAGCGTGGCCAACAAAATGCCATATTGTAGATGCCAGTATGTGTGAGTTGTACCTTTTCAGAGATTTTTGTTTTTCTAATGAGCAATAATGATGCTATTTATGTGCAAGAGAATTCAGTCAAAAGAAACTATATTTAAAAGAAACTAATTTTGGATTGAAAAGGGTGGGAAGGGGTTCTTTGTGGTTCAGACAGAATTTCTTTATAAATCGTCCTCATCCACTGTTTAACCACAACTGTGTTAAATAAACCATTCAGTTACTTCTACTTGGCTAATTTAAGTCATTTCTGCTGTTTGGATTGTGTTTTTTTTATTTTTACTTCTCTTTCCAAACACATGGCTATGCATGGTTCTTGCCTCTCTTGGACCTTTTTCCTCTGTCAGCACCTCCTGGCTGTATCCACCATTGCTGTGCTGTCGGTAACTATGCTTCATGTTTTACTGTGACAAGCATCTGTCTTATTTTTCTGAAAAAGGAAACGACACTTGAGCCAAAACCAAAAAAAAAACAAGCTCAATGAATGTGTGTTTTGTTGAAGGAATCTGTGCTGCAGAGACATGACCATTTTGAAATCCACATTTGAATTGTGTGTGTTGGTTTGGGTTGTTCTAGAAAAGAGCCACAATTATATTAAAATGTGCTCCAAAGCAAAGCAGGCAATTTTATTTTTCTATTGAGAATGTACTATGTCTTGTGCAAGAGTAAAGTGGTCCATTTTAACAATAACAGTGTGTCTGTATTTTTCCCTCACATGTTTGTGTGATTTAATGTTGATAATTAGCTATTTAATTTGGATTAACTATGGATCTGTTCTCTGTTCAAGACATGGCAGCATAGAAGAAAATGACTGTGCACCAGAAACCTGACAGTGAAGCAGCTACATTGAATTCAATCATCATTAGGGGCAATCCTGTGATAGTTATCCCACCAACTAGCCTTCATGCTCTCCAAAATATTCAACAATTCTTGGACATTTTGTCCCATTCAGACAAATTTACGGCAACCTGTAACTCGTGTTTTTCCGACCTGTGAAGTCGTACCAGTTTGATCTGGTACGAGTTCACGGGTCGGAAGTTACGAGTGGCCGTTATAGTGACTTTCACAGGTAAAACAGGTGCAACAGGTCGGAAAAACACAAGTTACGGGTTGCCTGGAACGCTACAAAGTTGTAAGTCGTGACTTGAAGCTGTAACTTGCGGTTTCAAAAGCCGGCCTGGAACGCAGCATTAGCCCAAACGACCGGATCGCTTACTTCTGCTTTAATTCTTCAAGGTAGAAATGTCATTCAAATGTCCAAATGTGTTAAAGCAGAAGTAAGTGGTCCGGTCGTTTTCGCTAATGCTGCGTTCCAGGCAGGCTTTTGAAATCGTAAATTACAGTTTCAAGTCACAACTTACGACTTTGTAGCGTTTCAGGCAACCCACTCGTGTTTTTCCGACCTGTTTTACCGGTGAAAGTCACTATAACGGCCACTCGTAACTTCCGACCGGTGAACTCGTACCAGATCGAACTGGTACCACTTCACAGTCGGAAAAATACGAGTTTCCTTGAACGCACCATAACAGTCCTCATCCCTACGTCGCCACATTCACGGCGTCCCTTGGCTGCACACACAGCCCTGCATGCCGTTCTCTCTCCTCATTGGATAAAAACTGTAGGATACGATAAATGTTTTCTCCTCGGCTCAGAGCAGAGCAGAGTGACTGACAGACCCGTGTTTCAGACCAAACACTCTATGTAAGTGATTGCTGTCGGAAGATATAACTATTTAAGACTTATATTAACACAAATATATCACTTACTTCTGCTTTAACTTTCAAATCTCATTCATACATGAGTGTATTTCATTACATGGTATTTAACGCTTGACCCTGGGGCAAAAAAGACCTGTTAGTGGTTCAATCTGAATAATGTGATTTTTCCTGTTCTATGATTGTGGTATTTTATATTTGTAGCCTAATGTAGTTTCACAAAGAAAATACCACAACCATATGTAATTACAAACATAATGTTAGAGTAACTTTAGAATAAGTTCATTCAGAAATCCAAAATATAATTAAACAATTTTATTTTTTTTAAAGAAACATTATTTCAAGGATGAACGCGATCACCATAATTGCGGCTGAGGGCAGGAAGAGTCTCAGTAATTCGTGACACTGGGACTCCTCTTCTTCCGCGGACTCATTGGCCGAATGCATGGCACCTCTCTCTATGTCTATGTTCTAGAAATGTAAATATGCAGAATATAAGATGAATAGGCAACAAACAACTGGCACCACTGTGTTGGTGTGAACTGACACTTCGGGTGGTCTGCACACAGGCAGTGTTTAGGTGGCCCAGTTAAACTTTGGGACCGGGTGCGGTGCGTCTGGGTCAGCAGGCGCACCGTACGCTACTAACTGAAAGGTCATGTGTGAAAACACCCTTTAATCCATGTGAATAGCTGACTTACCCCGCCAGCCGAAGCCGCGAGTGCAGTGCGTCTCCACGCTGTGAGAAATACAAATATATGTAAATACAAATCACAAATATGAATAGCTATTAAGTGACAATAATCCATGGAAATAGCTCACTTACCTCTGTCCATCAAAGTTGTTAGCCTATGTGTTTGTTCTTTTAATTTGTCACACCAACGGCGGAGTAACTGTGAGAAATATAAATGTAAATACAAATCACAAATACGAACATCAGATAGCCTATCCCCAAACAACCATAAACAGTAGCCTAATCAAAAACACTAATGATTTCTAGTAGTCTAATAAAACACAAGAAAATACACAACAAACAATAACAAACAATACCTGGTCAATGTTTCTGGGCGCTTATGTCTTTCTGTCTCAAAGTAGCAGCTCATTTAACCTGTGGTCATAAAACATTCTAATTCATTTTTTTTACTTTTAAATATCTTATTTTGCATTTTATGAATTAGCCTATGTCTCCCTGGATACGTTTACGTGTGCATTTTATGACTAAAGAATGAAACTTTCAGCATTTCATCTACATACCCTTGATTTCAGACTTGGAACCACTTTGGTGACTGACCTTTGGTGACCTTTAGGGGTCTTTGACCTCAGCATTGCATTTTTCCACATTATTCTCCATTTGAAACATATGCAAATCTGGGAAGTAAATAATTACCAAGAAATGTCTTCACCATTGTGTTAGGAAGGTGTGTAATATCATGTAATAAAATGTTGAAATTCAACTCCCGTGGGAAACCCCCTAAAAAACTACTCAAAGTTGGGGTACCCGTAACCAGATTTTTTGAAAATTCAGAAATGTTCAATTTGGCCTTGTGAGGGGTCAAACTAGGGGTTTTTCATGATTCTGAGTTGATCGCAAACATTAGTTTTACACCCAAAACACTCCTTGGTGGGGAAAAAAAACAGCAACACCCACTTTTCTTGTTCATCGGACCCCCCCCACCACCAATAGAATGCATTACAGAGAAGCCATTCCTTAGCATTGCAGAGGTTGTGTCACATATTACTACTAAATACTCAATATAATATAACTTATATTCTATAGCCTTTTTTCTTGTAGGACATTACACAGACCCTCCAGGATTTTGTGATGTCGCTAAATGTATTAAAACATTATTATAAATGTAATTAATTATGCGGATTGGTAGCAAGCGAACAAGAGAGAAAATGCAATGCTGAGGTCAAAGACCCCTAAAGGTCACTAAAGGTCAGCCACCAAAAGTAGTTCCACGTCTGAAATCAAACCTTGGGGTATGTAGATGAAATGCTGAAAGTCTCATGCTTCAGTCATAAAATGCACAATTAGTTTGCTTATCTGCCCCTAGTTGTTTGTGATTGAATCTGAATAATGTGACTTGACACTACTATCTGGTTGTGGTATTTTCTGTTTGTAATGCCGCAGTACTGACCAGCAGGAGGCAGTAGAGTCTGCAGTGTTGGGCATGACCCTGCTTGGAGACTTCTTTACTGTTGACATTTCGACCTGTGAGAAAAGCTCAACAGAACTATAGATTACCATGGGACGACGCACTGACTGACTGTCCCATATACACACATGCAACTGCACTTTTTTAAACTTTAACTAGGCTAACTGCAACCGGCGCATTTTATTTTGTAATGTAATTTTATCTATTCCTAACTATTTATTTATAGGACATATGCAAAACTCACTTTTTCATTGCTTTAGTAGTAAAATTGTGAATAAATTTGACGCCTACTGTATAGGCTAATGAGTGGGCTATTCAGCATGAAAAATAGGGTTAGAAGGTATTACATGTCATGAATAAGTCAGATCACGTTCAATTTTAATTAGAATAATTAGAGAGAGAGAAACAATGTAGCTAAACATCAGATCTGATTTTTTTTTTCATTGTAATGGCCCTTTACACATTTTTCACGTACTGGTTGAAGTCAGATCTTGTCAATATTACTTTGCTGAGAGATATAAAGTTATTTTGGGGCAGAAAAAAAAGAAATAGCCTACTCTCGATGCCAAATATTAGGCTATAGCTTAAATACAAGCCAGATATAAATCACCATCTCAACCTCTACCCAACAACGATAGGCCTATTAGGCTGCATACAGGAGGCTACCCAACACATAAACAGACATTTGATCATCATATTCAATACATTATCGTCATTATCGGATCATTCAATGATCGCTTCAATAACGCTTAATTGGCCCACATTTTAAACAACCAATGCGCATCACCGCCAAATCTGTCTATGTTTTATTGTCTCACATGTAGGCCTATACATACGGTCGATATAAACTGTGGCATACTGGCGCCGTTTGAGCCTTGAAAGCAGCCGTAGCGCCACAGAATCTGCGCCTTTCAACTTTCAACAGACTGTGCGCGCTTCCGCGGACCGGAAATCAGTTTCTGGCAAAGAATCAACTTATGGCACGGACGACACCTGTCTGCGTGTTTGGCCCAAACATAGATAGGCCTATGTAGAAGATGACTCTCACCCGCCGCTGCTGCCCGCGCAGCAGCATCTCTCTGCCGGTTGGTCACAGGAACAGCAGGTGAAAAATCGAAACACCATTAATGTGAAAAAAGAAACGTGTGTGCATGAGGGGGGTGGGGGAGGGGTGAATCACGCAGCCAATCAAAAAACTGCTACACATTTCTGCTGAGAAACGTGTGACGTCAGAAGACCTACCCGTGACGTCAGAAGGCTGAAGTCAGTTGGAAGGTTTGTCCTGTGACGTCACACTCTCTGTCCTTTGATCTCTTTGCCTCCTTCACCAGTTTGACTCATTTTGTCTTTAGCATTTCAAAGCAAGCAGTGTTTCCCAAATTGCTGAAAAGTTCAGACAAGAAAGTTGACCCCTATTGATTCGTGGCTGATTGAAGAGCCACACAGTCAATATTCAAGTGAAAGACTGAGATCAAGATTTCATAAAAACTGAAAAGTTGCAGCGATGACTAGAACTCTGAGCCAAGGTGATGCACCCAGATTTCTGGAGACAACATCTGGAGCTGCCGCCATTGACCAGCAAATTAAATCTAAACTAGTAAAATCTTTATTCTCTGGTGCTGAAGTTGTCATGGGGGACTATGTGCCAAACAAATGTGCTTCTTGTCCCTGTGCATTGACAACACAACAGCCACAAGATTTGGTCCTGGAGGACATAGAAGATGTAGATTTTGCTGACCTTGACCGTGAAGAAGTCAAAGACAATGAAATCACTGAAGATACAAGAGACAAGAGCAAGTGTCAAGTTGTAGGTAATTCTACTTCTGCCACATCTGTGACACATGAGCAACATGAATTACTTGTCACAACTATCATTGCGACACTGTTTGTGGAAAACGGTGTTGCGGACATCTGGACAAAGGACATCTTCATCACCAACACCAAACGGCTGGTCAAACAAACACTGCAGGGACTCACTTTGAGAGAAGACTACAACCCGAACAGGAAGGAAATCAGGAAGATCTCTAAGATTCTCATCAAGGACCTGAAAACGATATATGGTGGGAAACTGAAACTCAGGTCCGCAATCCTATCTGAACAGTCCAAGGTGGAAAAACTCATCACCAGACATTTGCAAATGCACATCACAGACCACTCTGATGGGGTTGAGGAAGAGGAACCTCAACAGAAAGAGTTACAAAGACATGAAAAACTTGTCACAACTATCATTGCAAAACTGTTTGTGGAAAATGGCATTGCAGACATCTGGACAAAAGACATCTTGATCACCAACACCAAACGGCTGGTCAAACAAACACTGCAGGGACTCACTTTGAGAGAAGACTACAACCCGAACAGGAAGGAAATCAGGAAGATCTCTAAGATTCTCATCAAGGACCTGAAAAAAATATATGATGGGAAACTGAAACTCAGGTCTGCAATCCTGTCAGAAATGTCCAAGGTGGAAAAACTCATCACCGGACATTTGCAGGTGCACATCACAGACCACTCTGATGGAGTTGAGTATGAGGAACCTCAATGGAAAGAGTTTATCCAAATATGTTTGCGTCCAGTTATCTTTCACACCGTCGTGCTCATCCTGGCCCTCATCTTTCTGTAAACTTCTGACAGTGGCCCAGTTCACACTGTTGCCTGTCCACTGGCAGAAGTTTACACAGGGCCACACAAGGATTCAGTTCCGCCTACGGCCTTGGCAACAACAAAGCCAGAGCTAGAACTGAACTTCCCGCTCCGGTTTTTCTCTCTCTATCTATCTATCTATCTATCTATCTATCTATCTATCTATCTATCTATCTATCTATCTATCTATCTATCTATCTATCTATCTATCTATCTATCTATCTATCTATCTATCTATCTATCTATCCGCCCACCCATCACCCCCTCCCCCTCTATCTATCTATCTATCTATCTATCTATCTATCTATCTATCTATCTATCTATCTATCTATCTATCTATCTATCTATCTATCTATCTATCTATCCATCCATCCATCCATCCATCCACCCACCCACCCACCCACTCACCCACCCATCCATCCATCCATCCATCCACCCATCACCCCCTCCCTCTCTCTCTCTCAATTCAATTCAATTCAATTCAATTAGCTTTATTGGCATGAACAGAAACCCGTTGTTGCCAAAGCACTGCACAAACCACTCACAAATACATTTCAATATAACATATATACAGTACATATACACATCTCAATATTCAATAACAAATAAACAAAATTCCATAAAACTACACCACAATAGAATCCAGTACAATCAGGTACAAACAATGGTGCAAGTCAGGATGCTAAAGAGTCCCTCAGGTTGTGGCAAGCAGACACATACCTGGCTGCTCTCTCTCTCTCTCTCTCTCTCTCTCTATCTCTCTCTCTATCTATCTATCTATCTATCTATCTATCTATCTATCTATCTATCTATCTATCTATCTATCCATCCATCCATCCATCCATCCATCCATCCATCCCCCTCTATCTATCTATCTATCTATCTATCTATCTATCTATCTATCTATCTATCTATCTATCTATCTATCTATCTATCTATCTATCTATCTATCTATCTATCTATCTATCTATCTATCTATCTATCTATCTATCTCATGCCCACCAATCAGTCATTAGCGTCAAATTTAAAAGTTCTCTCTCTCCTGTCATCCAACCGAGAAGTTCCCTCATCAGGCGACTTCAAGCTTCCCTACACCACCAGTGTCTAGGCCCGGGGGAATATAACTTCTTCAGATGCAAGCTTCTCATCCCCAGATCAGTTTACTCAGCTGGTCTTCACCCCGTGGTCTAAGCACCACAGTTTATTTTGTGCACAATAAATGTAATTTCATCTTCATCTTCAAACCCAGCTCTCTTGTCATATATGGTCTGTCCTGATTGAAATGCATATGTACGTATAGTGTGACAGAAAGAGAGCCAAAACGACAACACACAAAAGGCCAAAAGAACATTGCACACAACACAATAAATAATAGTAAATAATAGGTAGCAAATTAACAACACAATAACCATTAATATCAAAGGAAATGTCAGGAAAAAACAGGACAGCTGACATGCGTGTTTGTTTATTCCAAGAGAGGACAAACGACAACGTTCAGGTTAACTATTTATTAAATTGGATCATCAAAGGAATCAGATACAAAAAACTCTCCTGTTCAGCAGTTAGCTGCAACCACCATCCCAAGAGAGCGCGAGAATTCTCTGTCATCTGCCTAAGACAAAAACGTTACATTACTGTAATTCTCAATACTTCACACTATGTGTGTGTAGTTAACTCTTATTGGTCAAAAACAGGTGGGGAGTGGCTGTGGTTTAAACTTAGCCCTCTCTTTGTTGGTGCCCTCTGGCTGGCACAGGTTGGTTCCATCTTCCCAGCACACGAACCTCTGGGCCTGAAACACAACAAAGCCCTCCCTACACTGACATAACTTTTCCATCCCAGCTGTCTCAAGGCAGATAAGACAGACCATTAAAGCTCTTCCTCACAATGCTTCATTCAGCAGGCCACAGGCTTCTCATCCTCTCCTCCCTTTGGCCTTGGAGATGTTTTGATTTCACTGTGGCTGTGTGCTCTCAACTTTGCCGCGGAATGATCAAACAGGTTACTGGTACTCGTTGCATTATATTATAACTCAATGGGTTAGTCAAAAATATAAGACACAATAGGTTAGTTAAAACATGAGACTAAACTTTACTACTAGTACTTAAAGTGAATGCATAAACAGGTACATAAGGGTAAATGTTTCACACCACGCAGGATTAACTTAAAGCAGAAGTAAGTGATATATTTGTGTTAATATAAGTCTTAAATAGTTATATCTTCCGACAGCAATCACTTACATAGAGTGTTTGGTCTGAAACACGGGTCTGTCAGTCACTCTGCTCTGCTCTGAGCCGAAGAGAAAACATTTATCGTATCCTACAGTTTTTATCCAATGAGGAGAGAGAACGGCATGCAGGGCTGTGTGTGCAGCCAAGGGACGCCGTGAATGTGGCGACGTAGGGACGAGGACTGTTATGGTGCGTTCAAGGAAACTCGTATTTTTCCGACCGTGAAGTCGTACCAGTTCGATCTGGCACGAGTTCACCGGTCGGAAGTTACGAGTGGCCGTTATAGTGACTTTCACCGGTAAAACAGGTCGGAAAAACACGAGTGGGTTGCCTGAAACGCTACAAAGTCGTAAGTTGTGACTTGAAGCTGTAATTTACGATTTCAAAAGCCTGCCTGGAACGCAGCATTAGCGAAAACGACCGGACCACTTACTTCTGCTTTAAGCAAACACATTCACACTTTACTGTCTTGCATTATTGCAGAAACTGATTAATCCAGGTGTGTCTGACCTTACAACAATGGTCAGACACACCTGGATTAATCAGTTTGTCCAATAATGTAAGACAGGAAATAAAGGAGCTGCCATAAGTTCAGGAAGTAGTGGAGCTGTGCATAGAGCTCATTAGAGGCACCTGTGTACCTGGGGAGGACTCAATCCCATCACAGGATTGGTTCGTGTGGGGTGTGTGGTCTTTCTTTATTCTGTCTTCTTCCGTTTGCCAGACAGCAGCAGTGGACGACAGGAAGAGCAGCAGGAGTGCAGGGGCGCTAACTGACGAGGTGCAGGCACCGGAACAAGAGTGCGGGCATTAAGCGTCTCAGGAATTGGTGACACTGGGTTTCCTCTTCTTCCGTGGCCTTCTCAGTGGCCGAATGCATGGCACCTCTCTCTATGTCCATGTTCTGGAAATGCAATATCCGTATTTTCTGTTTGGAATGCAGCAGTTCTCACCAGCAGGAGGCAGTAGAGGCTACAGTGCACTGCACGTTGGGCATGGACTTGCTTGAGACTTCTTTACTGCTGACATTTCGACCTTTCACGTTGAGAAAAGCAGAACACAACTATCTGCTTGATCAGATTTTTATTATTTTAGTCATAAATATAATATTGAATGTTCCTGAAACGACTACTGGGCTGTAATTAAAGCAATTCCACATGCTCTCATCTGTATGATTAAGGGAACTTTAATGTACATGCCGATAACACCCTGTCCATAAATACAAATTTCTGAGATCTACTCTCACCAAATCATTTTTTCCATTTTCTCTCAAAAGAAAACATATGTTAAAGGGATAGTTCACCCAAAATTCAAATTTCACTCATTATCTACTCACCCTCATGTCGACTAACAGCCTGGTCGCACTGGACGCGGAACCGAAGCGCAGCGCTCTGGAGCGCAGTGTGCGCGCCTGCAGCGCTTCAGATCGGTTCAGTTCTATTTTTCATGCGAGCTGCGAGCGCCGAGAGTGCCATCTGTCAAGCTGGATAGACCAGATCGTACCAGACAGGAAGTCGGGCACAGAAAAGGCGAGAGAATCCGGTCAATTTTCAAAATAAAATAAATAAAATGATGATTAATTAAGTTGTTTCTTGTCCGTCTATAGCCTAAATATTTGTCAGTTGCGTCTGCACACGAGACACACACACATGTTTAAAATGACATGTGTGTGTGGAAAACTGAGTGAATACGAGTATGGACAACTGCAGTCGATGTCTGACTGGTGCGGAGAGAAAAGGAGAAGTACGCTCCCAGTGTGACCACCCAAGCGCCCGAGAAGGCGCATGCAGTGCACGTGCGCAGCTTCCGCGTGCAGTGCGACCAAGGGGTGAGGGCTGGGAGAATTTTCAGAGTCCTCCGTGCCAGTATTTGTCCATATAATGATTGTGAATGGTGCTCACTTTTCTTTGTCCAAAAAGACACACCAAAAAACATCTTGTATTGAAGCCCCAACTTGAGAAATTGTTCTGAAAAAAATTAAATAAGTCTATATTTTAAGCTTGTTTGTAGCAGAACCAGTGTCTCAGTTCACTGCTCTTCCTGTGTCAGTGCAAATCTCGTGTGATTTGCACTGACCGGCGGAACAATTTCTCATGTCGGGGCTTCAATACAAGAGGATGTTTTTTGGTGTGTCTTTTTGGACAAAAATCATCTATCGGTTTTCAAAGTCTCCGTAACTCAGAGAAGGCACGGAGGACTCTGAAAATTCTCCCAGCCCTTAGTCAACATGAGGGTGAGTAGATAATGAGTGAAATTTGAATTTTGGGTGAACTATCCCTTTAAAGGAATGCTCCGCTTGGATGCCAAGAGAATTAGATGTAAATTTCTTAGCTTTCCTATCTCCCCTAAAGCGAAAGAGGTAAATAATATTTATCCTTGCGGTGAATTCCTAAGACTTAAATTTAATTTGGTCCGTAATGAATGTGCTTTTGTAAAACAAAAGTAGAAACACTTGAACATTAAATATGTTCTCTTGCAGTGTATCTAATTTGTTTTGGAAGGACTTCAAAAATGGGATAATAATATGGATGTGCCACCCCCGACTTACAATAATGTGAGATTTGGTTTCATAATGGAGGACAGAAAACTATAACATAAATAACTAGGTTACAATTGCCAAATACTTTCTACACAAATGCAAATTCTCAAAAACTACCCCACTTTCTTCTTTTTTTTTAAAAGGAGAACTGCACCTTTACTTTGATTCATTAAAACTTATGAAATCAAAGAAAGCCCTATTGCTGTATGACAGTTTATCAACCTTTACTTTTGTTTGAT
Organism: Trachurus japonicus; assembly: GCF_045865225.1. Taxonomy (NCBI): domain Eukaryota; kingdom Metazoa; phylum Chordata; class Actinopteri; order Carangiformes; family Carangidae; genus Trachurus; species Trachurus japonicus. Next base: position 17,124,074 of record NC_140921.1, on the reverse strand, counting down.
CCCCTATGACCCCCCTATTTCCTTTCTTTCTTTTCTATTACTTAACTTTCTATTGTTGTTCTGTTCATGTCCTTTTTTTATGTAAGAAATGCTACACTCATTCTGAAAGCAATAACTTTTGTAATTGCATTTGAATATGCTTATTTGTATTGTATTTTGCACTTTGCAATAAAGGACAAATATCTGCTTGATCCATAGATCCATTTAAATGAACCAGGAAGCAGAGGTGCTGCCAGTAGGAAAACTAGCTACTTATTTCAGTTTATTCTGGTCTAAATACAACGCTTGTATCAAAATACAAGAAGCCTTACTTCACTCCACATTATTTCTTAATTTAAATCTGTTCAAATTTTGTGAATAAATTTGACATGTACTGTATAATCAGTATTCAACATGAAAAATAAGTCAGGTCATGTTTAATTTTAGATTAGAATAAATTAATTCATAGGAAAAAAAATTGATTCATTTTCTTTTTTTTTATTGACAGAGATAGATTTGACACATACTGTATATGAAAAATAGGGTTAGAAGGTATTACATGTCATGAAAAAGTCAGGTCATGTTTAATTTTAGATTAGAATAAAATACTGTAATTCATAGAAAAAAATAAGATTTTTTTTTATTGACAGATAGATAGATAGATAGATAGATAGATAGATAGATAGATAGATAGATAGATAGATAGATAGATAGATAGATAGATAGATAGATAGATAGATAGATAGATAGATAGATAGATAGATAAGGCGCGTTTCCATTGCAGGAACTTCGGGGTAACTTTACGCGTTTCCACTGCAGGAACCTCCCCCACAGGGCCATTTACAGGAACTTTTACAGGGGCCAACGGAGTACCTACTCCAGGGTAGGTACTCCGTTCGGCCCTGAAAAGCTCCTGGGTGGGGCTCGAGGTTAACCCGGCACTGATTGGCTAAAGCTAGAGCAGCTAGGCTCTGACGCTACCAGAAAGCACCAAAACAACCGGCATTTTTAAAAGGGGGAGCAGAAGGGGCATTAGCCTAGCAGACACCGCTGTAAACAACAAGAAAACAGCAGGAAGATGTACACAAATGGACCGACGATGAGGTGCAGACATTGATTGCAGTCTACGGCACCGAGGAGATTCAGAGGGGGTTTGAGTCATCGCGGCGAAATGAAAATATCAGCGCACCTCGACACACTGGGGATCCATCATGCCGCAAAACAATGCCGTGAAAAGTAAAAAAATAAAATAAAATAAAAACTCAAGCAGGATTACAATCAACCGCCATGTGCACAAACACACAAACCAGAAACGCGCCTACCGCCTCAGCTCCTTCCATCCTTCTTCGTTGTTGTTATGATTTTTGTGCATGTGCTTGTGACCTGCCTGGGTGACGTCACAGTCGAAACTGTCGCACAGCGATTAAGCGGCGATCGAAACTCATGACGTCGCTGCGGGGTCCTACTCTGCAGTGGAAACACGGCCACTGAGAGGGCCGAGTGAGAGGACGGTTCCTGTAGAAGTTCCTACCCCATCCCTTTACCAGGAACTCCTGCAGTGGAAACACGGCTATAGATAGATAGATAGATAGATAGATAGATAGATAGACAGACAGACAGACAGACAGACAGACAGACAGACAGACAGACAGACAGACAGACAGACAGACAGACAGACAGACAGACAGACAGACAGACAGACAGACAGACAGATAGATAGATAGATAGATAGATAGATAGATAGATAGATGGCCCTGTGTAAACTTCTGCCAGTGGACAGGCAACAGTGTGAACTGCGCCACTGTCAGAAGTTTACAGAAAGCTGAGGGCCAGGATGATCAGGACGATGAAGTGATAAATGAAGGCAAGAATCTTTGGAGGAACTCTTTCCATTGAGGTACCTCATACTCAACCCCAGCAGAGTGGTCTGTGATGTGCATCTGCAAATGTCCGGTGATGAGTTTTTCCACCTTGGACATTTCTGACAGGATTGCAGACCTGAGTTTGAGTTTCCCACCATATATTTTTTTCAGGTCCTTTATGAGAATCTTAGAGATCTTCCTGATTTCCTCCTTGTCCGGGTTGTAGTCTTCTCTCAAAGTGAGTCCCTGCAGTGTTTGTTCGACCAGCCGTTTGGTGTTGGTGATCAAGATGTCTTTTGTCCAGATGTCCGCAACGCCGTTTTTTACAAACAGTTTCGCAATGATAGTTGTGACAAGTTTTTCATGTCTTTGCTCATGTGTCACAGATGTGGCAGAAGTAGAATTAACTTGACACTCGCTCTTGTCTCTTGTATCTTCAGTGTTTTCATTTTCTTTGACTTCTTCACGGAACTCTTTCCATTGAGGTACCTCTTCCTCAACCCCAGCAGAGTGGTCTGTGATGTGCATCTGCAAATGTCCGGTGATGAGTTCTTCCACCTTGGGCATTTCTGACAGGATTGCAGACCTGAGTTTGAGTTTCCCACCATATGTCTTTTTCAGGTCCTTTATGAGAATCTTAGAGATCTTCCTGATTTCCTTCTTGTTCGGGTTGTAGTCTTCTCTCAAAGTGAGTCCCTGCAGTGTTTGTTCGACCAGCCGTTTGGCGTTGGTGATCAAGATGTCCTTTGTCCAGATGTCTGCAACACCGTTTTCCACAAACAGTGTCGCGATGATAGTTGTGACAAGTAATTCATGTTTTGGCTCATGTGTCACAGATGTGGCAGAAGTAGAATTACCTATGACTTGACACTCGCTCTTGTCTCTTGTATCTTCGGTGTTTTCATTGTCTTTGACTTCTTCACGGTCAAGGTCAGCAAAATCTACATCTTCTATGTCCTCCAAGACCAAATCTTGCAGCTGTTGTGTTTTCAATTCACGGGGACTAGAAAATGCTTCAGCACCAGAGAATAAAGATCTTGCTAGTTTAGATTTAATTTGCTGGTCAATGGCAGCAGCTCCAGTTGTTGTCTCCCGAAATCTGGTCGTCATCGCTGCAACTTTTCTGCAAATGTCCGGTGATGAGTTTTTCCACCTCTGACAGTTCAGACAGGATTGCAGACCTGAGTTTGAGTTTCCCACCATATGTCTTCGCTCATGTGTCACAGATGTGGCAGAAGTAGAATTACCTACAACTTGACACTTGCTCTTGTCTCTTGTATATTTGGTGTTTTCATTGTCTTTGACTTCTTCACGGTCAAGGTCAGCAAAATCTACATCTTCTATGTCCTCCAAGACCAAATCTTGCAGCTGTTGTGTTTTCAATGCACGGGGACTAGAAAATGCTTCAGCACCAGAGAATAAAGATCTTGCTAGTTTAGATTTAATTTGCTGGTCAATGGCAGCAGCTCCAGTTGTTGTCTCCCGAAATCTGGTCGTAATCGCTGCAACTTTTCTGCAAATGTCCGGTGATGAGTTTTTCCACCTTGGACTGTTTAGACAGGATTGCAGACCTGAGTTTGAGTTTCCCACCATATGTCTTCGCTCATGTGTCACAGATGTGGCAGAAGTAGAATTACCTACAACTTGACACTTGCTCTTGTCTCTTGTATCTTTGGTGTTTTCATTGTCTTTGACTTCTTCACGGTCAAGGTCAGCAAAATCTACATCTTCTATGTCCTCCAGGACCAAATCTTGCAGCTGTTGTGTTTTCAATGCACGGGGACTAGAAAATGCTTCAGCACCAGAGAATAAAGATCTTACTAGTTTAGATTGAATTTGCTGGTCAATGGCGGCAGCTCCAGATGTTGTCTCCAGAAATCTGGGTGCATCACCTTGGCTCAGAGTTCTAGTCATCGCTGCAACTTTTCAGTTTTTATAAAATCTTGATCTCAGTCTTTCACTTGAGTATTGACTGTGTGGCTCTTCAATCAGCCACGAATCAATAGGGGTCAACTTTCTTGTCTGAACTTTTCAGCAATTTGGGAAACACTGCTTGCTTTGAAATGCTAAAGACAAAATGAGTCAAACTGGTGAAGGAGGCAAAGAGATCAAAGGACAGAGAGTGTGATGTCACAGGACAAACCTTCCAACTGACTTCAGCCTTCTGACGTCACAGGTAGGTCTTCTGACGTCACACGTTTCTCAGCAGAAACGTGTAGCCGTTTTTTGATTGGCTGCGTGATTCACCCCTCCCCCACCCCTCTCTTGCACATACATAAACAACCAGGGCATGTGCACACATAGGGCCCAAGGGGTGCTTGAGCCCCTGCCCTTTTGCCTCGTATTAAAAAGTGCCCTTTTTAAGTTTGTTTTTTTCCAAATACATTCCTGTTGTGCATGGGATGTAAACAATGGCGCTGTAAAAAATAACACGGTTTTATCTACCGTACGCATTTCCTTTTAATATACACGAATGTGTACGTTAGTGTGTGTGTGTGTGTGTGTGTGTGTGTTGAGCCCAACCATAGACTGTAACGCAGCCTCTCTGTCCGCTGCTGCTCCGCTCTCTCTCACTGAGGGGCGGGGCTGCCCCGCGGTGCGCGCTCCCTCACTCACACGTCCAGATAGAGAGAGAGAAAGAGAGAAGTACAAGCTGCTGCTCGATAACTCCGTGTGCTGCACATAGATGAGACGTGGCAGTGGAGCGACTTAAACCTTTGTGAGTTATAAATCCACCAACATAACTTCCTTGTCGGTTCTGACAAGTCGTCTTCCACTTATTCAATGAGCTTAATACGAGTCATATTTTAGAAAAGCGCCCATTTGTGTTTGTTTAGCTCACTGCTTGTTAAGAGTTAGACCCCTCCGTCCTCTGTCTAACACAACATCACCTGAATATAGTTAACAACAACAGCAACAGTAGTCCAGTAATTTTAAGCCAAAAAAGGGGTCAACGTTGAACAAATTGCAACAGAAGCAAACTCAACTGGTTTTGTATCCTCAACATGTCCTGAGTGAGGGAAAAAAAGCCCAGAAGAATCCCATTAGGGGAAAGTTTCGAAAAAGACCCAAATAGGTTATAGCCCAAGTAAATTATTTTCTCATGTGAATAGGGTAAAGTTTTTTACCCCTAAATATCTCCATGGAAATTACTGAGTTGATTACTTACATTAAGACAAACAAAACATGTATTACAAGTTTTTTGAAATTCTTTGTTAACATGAGCAACCAGTTTATTTTATTCAACAAATTGTGCATAGTGCATTTTATGTCAAGTTATAGTAACACAAGTATGTGCTTGCCTCGATTTTTCAGTACGTTCTCAATTCAGTGTAGTGAATAGTGCGTTGAATAACACATATCCTACAGATTAAATCTTTTATTTTGATAGACGAGCCACTTTGCAAAACCTCGCTGATAAAACTAGAACACTAAAAGGATGTATCAAACAAGTCAAATGTATGTAGTCTCCTTTTATTTAGATGAAATCAAATGCACAGCACCATCTCTGGATGCACACGCGCGCTCCCGCAGCCACGGGAAACACTTCTATTTGGTATTCTCGCCAACAACCAAAACACCCAGAACATCCAACAGAGAGGAGTGTTGACACCAGGAAGAATGTCAAATGTAAGGCAACTGAGGAACCTGCAGGGACAGTTGCAGCCAGGAAGGAGGGAAGACATCACCGAAAAATGTGAATATGCAGTTTTCAGAGTGAGTACGAAGTCCTAAAAACGCTAAATACAGGTGCATCTCAATAAATTAGAATATCATGGAAAAGTTCATATCAGTAAATCAATTCAAAAAGTGAAACTAATACATTATATAGATCCATTACACACGGAATGAAACATTTCATTTAATTTACATTTAATGAAGACCTAAAATTCAGTATCTCAAAAAATTTTAATATTACAAAAGACAAATTAAAAAAAGCATTTTTAACATGGAAATGTAGCCTTCTGAAAAGTACAGTATGTCCATATGCACTCAATACTTGGTTAGGGCTGTCTGACTAGTACTACTGGAAATTTAACTTTTCCATGATATTCTAATTTATTGAGATGCACCTGTATAGTGAAATACTAGAAGGCAAAGTTAATAAATAAATATATGAGAAATAGATACAATGCACTGCTGTTATCCATAAGCAGACAACAGCAGTGTGGTACTGACTCTGCACAGTATATCATGACGTCCGTCAAGTTCCAGGGGTTGCAGTTGAAACTGTTGGGGCCGGAGAGTCCCAGGGCCAGCAGCTTGATGGTCGTCTCCAGCAGGAAGAAGGTCAAACTGATTATGCTCAATTGCTTCATAAACTGGAAACAAAAATATAAAATCATGACATGCTTTTTAATGGCAAAAGTGCAACAATAGAGATGGAGACTTTGACAGACTCACATCAGGTGTCTGGCGAACAGACACTGGTGTAAATTGTGTTTAATGGTGTTCAAGTGGCAGAAGTGAAAGTGTTGTTCCAACAATTAATGCAAGTTTTTTACCTGTAAGTGGGTGGGCATGTGCAGATGTGGTGGGTACATGTACTGTATATCAGCACAGCATGGAGCACAATGACCAGCACAGAGGCGTTCCTCAGCCACGTGGATTAAGAAGAGGTTAAGGTCAAAGGTCACATATTAATTCGATCATATGGTTTGTGTAGAGATGGAGCAATATTAATTCGATCATATGGTTTGTGAGGAGATGGAGCAATAATCAATAGTATAATAACAATCATCATCTGTATAACACACATTATATTCTCTACATGTGAGAGCATGTCTAGAATGACAACAGATAAACACTGAACCTTGAGTGTAAGGATATGGGCCACACGTCAATGTGAGGCGCAATCTCCGGGGTGCTGTGGTCTGTTTAAGACCCCAGACCACCGGGGCCACGCCTGGGCAGAGCAGCCGCTTTCCCTTCTGCTCTTTCCCCTCCTGACACCCCCTCTGTTCTTCGCACCTAGTCATGATCTGGAGGGAGGACGTCAGAGGACATGAGACACTGGAATTATAAATTATGAAAAATATCTTCAACTGCATTTAAAAAGTAGTAGCCTACTGTTAAATTCTTATCCCTGGACTTTTTTTCATAGCACAATATTGTAACAGACAATTTTTTGTTTATAAATGTGTTACAAGGAGCTGTGTCCCTCCGAATTGTCAAAGGCCTGAAGTTGGAGGGATTTCCGCTGGAGTTTTGGTTATAAACCGGGGAAACAGTAACTTTTGATTGGGGTCATTCCTATGTTCCCACAGCCCTTTGGTCCCACCATTGGTTGTGTTTAGGCAATGAAGAAAAGAGTTGGTTAAGTTTAGTAAAAAGACCCGGTAGAGGCTAGACAGACAGACTAGTCCCTGTCTGCGCTCTGCTGCGTAATTACGCATAACCATATGGGTATTCCTCTATCAGCAGCATGTCTTAATTAAAGTTGAGTAACGCACATTTCCTTATATTGAAAGCCTTGTCAGAATGGTGGGATGTTCGCATGTCAGAATATGTGGTGGTATGTCTAAATGGTTAAAGAAGTGTCCAGATAGGTAGAGAGAATCCAGTGGGAACATAAGGCCTAATTTTGAGAAAAATCTTAGAACTGTGGGAACAAAAAAAAAGTAGCACCGTTTGTGCCGTTATTACCATCACTGCGCAAAGAAGTCACATTAGTTAACTGAACATCATGGTACATTTCTCAGTTTCACCTGGATAATTGAAAAACATGAGAAAAGGAGGGTCACTCACCAGAACAGCTGTCAAAGTTGTCGAAATGTTGATTTTTAAATTTGCTCCTGTTGCTGTCACGATCACACTTTGGAACACTGGACAAATTCATAAAATTCAGATTACTGTTGCCAGGTAACAACTGAGCATGCTATGATGCTTGTCACTACCCGATTTGCAACGCTACCCGATTTGTGACAAAACTGGTCTGTGCATGTCCATCTTGGACAGCTGCCTACGGCAACTCCACTTGGACAAACTTCATTTGGGCACTGCCCGATTTGCGTACAATCGCAAGTCTGCTTAAAGTTCTGTACATTTTAAAATACGGTACCGTGAAAATGATTTTTTTTTTAAAACCGCGGACGTCCGTCATAAGACAGCCGCGGCAGACTCATTTATTCAGTGAGTGTGGTAGTTGTGATTGTTTGTGGTTGTAGTGGTGATGAGGCCGGCGAGAAAAGACGAGAGTAAACACTAAAAGTCCGCCTCTGTTCCTGTTTTCTGAGCATCAACATCCATACCACCACAACGAACCCTCAATTTACATGACTAATAAAGTATTTATTTATTTTTTTAAATAAAAAGATAAACCGTCTCTGGTGACGCACATAGGGCAGTGATCCTAAGTCAATTCAACTAAGTTTGTCCAAGTGGAGTTGCCGTACGTTGTCATAAATCGGATAGCGATGCAAATCGGGTAGTGACTGTCGCCAAAGACGGTTTATAAATCCATTTATTGAATATCTTTGCTGTCGCCAAAGATATTCAATAAATGGAAAGATACTCCATGAGCGGCTGCTCCAATGATATGAAATGGTATACACTTCCTGTCTCTCTAAGTGGGCGTGGCCAACCGTCACCACCTCGTCTGTGATCGTGTGTGTGTGGATTTATACAATTTGTAGGTAGATGAAAGTGAGATATTTATATTTTCTTATGATAACATTAAATATTTACACTACTAACAGTAATATTTAGCATGCCAAAAATAATTTAAATCATTTTCACGGGAGTTCGTGGGCGTTTGTTTGACGTTGCCTAGGAGATCTGTGCCAAATCTCGCGAGAGTGTGTCGTAGAGACAGAGACAGGTCTGGAACAAAGTGGATTTTCTCCGGATCTCTCCGTCTGAAAATTACCATTTTGGTGTCAAACTGTTCAGAAGAGATGTGGCTTGTGAAAAATGAGTCCAAAATTTGCTTCAGTGACCGTGGGGAGAAAGGCCCGACCATAATCGGTGTTCACATTAAATTGTCCCATAGGAATCAATACACTCCAAACTGCCTCTGGTCTCTCTAAAGGGGCGTGGCCGTGCAGAAGCCCACGTGACATGCATACAGGAAGCTGACTCGTCATGAAAGGTCTTGGTTTATAAACCGTCTTTGCTGTCGCTACCCGATTTGTGACAAAACTGGTCTGCGCGGTTAATATAATACATGGTCTGCGCATGCGCAGACCGGCTGCCATCTTGGACAGCTGCCTATGGCAACTCCACTTGGACAAACTTTATTTGGGCACTGCCAGATTTGCGTACAATCGCAAGTCTGCTTAAAGTTCTGTACATTTAAAATACGGTACTGTGAAAATGATTTTTTCTTTTTTAAAGAACCCGCGGACGTCCATCATAAGACAGCCGCGGCAGACTTGTTTATTCAGTGAGTGTTATGGTTGTCGTGGTGATGAGGCCGGCGAGAAAAGACGGACGCTAGTAGAGTTCGCCTCTGTTCCTGTTTTCTGAGCATCAAGATCCATACCACCACAACGAACCCTCAATTTACATTACTAATAAAGTTTTTGGTTTTTTTTAAATGAAAAGATAAACCGTCTCGTACGTACATAGGGCAGTGATCCTAAGTCAATTCAACTAAGTTTGTCCAAGTGGAGTTGCCGTACGTAGCTGTCACAAATCGGGGAGCGATGCAAATCGGGTGACAGTGACAATGCTATCCACCACTTTATTTTCCCATGATCCATTGCGTCACACCAGAACGGAGTCGGTTTTAGTAGCATTCTAGTGAGCGGGGCTAACTGATAGCGTTAGCCACCAGTGTAGGTACCAAATATGGGGGCACTGCCAGATTTGCTAAAATCTGATATTCTGCTTAAGTTCTACATTTAAAATACGAATTATTGAACAAACATTACTATTTCTGTGTGCACGTTTTTGTAGAAGTAAGCGGAATATTTGTGTTAATATAAGTCTGAAATCTTCCGACGGGAATCACTTACATAGAGTGTTTGGTCCGAAACACGGGTCTGTCAGTCACTCTGCTCTGCTGTAAGCCGAGGAGAAAACGTCTTGTATACTTCCTTGTACCCTACAAGCTTTATCCAATGAGGAGAGAGAACGGCATGAAGGGCTGTGTGTGCAGCCAAGGGATGCGCGTGAATGTGGTGACGTAGGGACGAGGACCAATTGATCCATGACGAGGGCGGGGACTGCTAACTCCATCGGCTGACAAGAAGTTAGCCAAAACGACCGGATCGCTTACTTCTGCTTTAATGTGCACCCAATACCATAGTCTTAGCCTACCAGTTCAGAAGTCATGACAGTTGGGAAATTGGTCCAGCATGTTGACTGCAGTCCTGAAGGCATGCAGGCTTTCTCTACCGACTAAATAGTAGCTGTAATTTAATTGATTTATTTTGATATTAAAGCAGAAGTAAGTGGTCCGGTCGTTTTCGCTAATGCTGCGTTCCAGGCAGGCTTTTGAAATCGTAAATTACAGCTTCAAGTCACAACTTACGACTTTGTAGCGTTTCAGACAACCCACTCGTGTTTTTCCGACCTGTTTTACCGGTGAAAGTCACTATAACGGCCACTCGTAACTTCCGACCCGTGAACTCGTACCAGATCGAACTGGTACCACTTCACGGTCGGAAAAATACGAGTTTCCTTGAACGCACCATAACAGTCCTCGTCGCTACGTCACCACATTCACGGCGTCCCTTGGCTGCACACACAGCCCTGCTTGCCGTTCTCTCTCCTCATTGGATAAAAACTGTAGGATACGATAAATGTTTTCTCCTCGGCTCAGAGCAGAGTGACTGACAGACCCGTGTTTCAGTCCAAACACTCTATATAAGTGATTGCTGTTGGAAGATATAACTATTTAAGACTTATATTAACACAAATATATCACTTACTTCTGCTTTAAGGCCTGAAAAAAATTGTACATAGCTACTGCCCTTTTCTGACATTGAGTCCCTGCCCTATAGGCATGTCCCAAATAGTTTTTTTGTTTGTTTGTTTTTTCACATTTGTTTTGGTGTTTGGATTTTTCACCTTGATGTTCATGACCAACTAGCGTCAGAGAGATGATGCTGCCCCAGATAGCAAAAACTTTTGGCCCGGATCTGCATGAAAGCCCTCTCCTCCGGCTGAGACGGTTTTGGCTGACACGCCAGATTATTATTCTGTGCTTTTATTTTGAAGCTGCATGAAAATGGCAATTTTTCAGACGGACACATCAGGAGAAAATTAACTTTGTTCAAGACCTGTCTCATGGATGTATTGTCTTATAATAGATCCATGACCTGTCTCTGTCTCAACAACACACTCTCGCGAGATTTGGTACAGATCTCCTAGGCAACGTCAAACAAACGTTCTAGCCTCTAGTTTACCTCTTTTACCCATATAGATCATGGATGTATTATGATATAGATCCATGCTTTTGTGGATAATACCAGAGAATTTCTAATATTGAGTCATAGACTAGCTCTGATAATACATCCATGTATTTACCCATAGACTGTAAAATAAGCTTTGTTGTATGTTGTTTGAATCTGAGTAATGTGATTATTTGACATTCAGGTTGTGGCATTTTCTGTTTGTAATGCCGCAGTGCTCACCAGCAGGAGGCAGTAGAGTCTGCAGCTGCAGTGCATGTTGGGCATGCTTGGAGACTTCTTACTGTAACATAAACTAGCCTATGTGTTTGATTTATTTACAGTTTTTCTCAGTTGCTTTGGTGCATTTCTCAGATCAGAATGAAAATTCTCATCACTATTATCTAAACCTCCACAACATTTTGTCATTTGTGCACGTCTCATTCCTTTGAACAAATTGCAAATGCTTTTGGAAATGTATCAATTTATTTCATAAAATTCTCTGCTGTTTTGTGACATTATCATTTGCTTATACTATACTTTTGAATGTTCATAATACTAATAGTCCTCATTTCATTGCTTGAGTCATTACGTACAAAACCTACATACAAAATTGCTGAACTAGTTGTCAAAATCTGTCAAGCTAATTTTAAATATTGGAAGAACCACTGTAAATTCTTACTTTACTGTAAACATTTCATAGGGAGAACAGATATGTATAGTATTGGACAGTCATTCAGCACTAAACAATCTGCACTGCACTACTGTCATTGTGTCATTTACAGTAAGCTTACAGTGGGGTCTTTTGACATTTAGAGTTACAGCTTTACTACAGTATAGATTTACTGTATTGTAGTATCAGTATGTAGTAACAGCAACCACTTACTTACAGTAAAGATTTGCCACATTTACAGTATGGTACTGTACTACTGCAGCATTCAACGTCTTGAAGTGCAGGAATGATTTACAGTACTCTTTAGGTTCAGTTACATTATGTAGCCTACTGCAATATTGTTCACAGTTGTGCACAGCTCTACCCAAAGGGTGTTTCTTGTGTTTGTTGTAAATAGATGACTGTATTTTGCTTTTGCACAATGCTGTGAACAAATTAGAATTGCAAAAAGCATATGTAGGAAAAATGTGAAACATACGTATTCAGTGTCTTGTACTCAGTTACTCCACTAAATACAGTTATGTGTAACTTTGCTGTAGTTTTCAAATGGCTGTACAAGTAGTGTATAGCGCTGTCTTGAGCATTTTCAGGTAGCGTCACCAAGATCTGACTTTTTTCAATTGGAAAACAATTACAGAGTAAACTGTCATAATGAAAACATGACAAAGCCATTTAACTATCTTGTTCATAAAGTTTAAACAATGGTGTCAGGACATCTCATTTTGATGACGCTGACAGTTTCATTGGTATGAATACTTGCTTTTGAGGAATCAACTATCCATTTTGAGCAAGTGATACACTTTTGCAGACTTATCCACTAGGTTTTGCAGTTTGTAATAATTGTTTTGAGATATGCACGAACCTTTGTGCAAATGTTAATAGTGATGTGAGAAATGCACCAAAACGACTGAGAAAAACTGTAAATGAACCAGGAAGCAGAGGTGCTTTTCTTTCATGCACTTATGTAGGACTCTTAAGACTTAGGACTTTTACTACTTTTTGACCAGTAAACAAATACATGATGGCAGTGACATGAGCATCCCCTACCCCCGCAGTAAATCAAGTCTTTATGATGAAGCTGAGAGCAGAGATCAAGAGTTACTTCATATCCGCAATAGTATCCTTGGTGGTGTTTCTGGGTGTGACCTCATACGCTTCAGACAAGGAATATTAATTATGTAGCATATTGTCATTGAGGCTGTCTGAGGAACAGGGGAGGGTCCTGCCTCTCAGCCTCCTGTAGATCATTTACCTTTGAAGCTTTTGTTTCTGGACATGTCCTTTTATGTCTTCAAGCTGCTGGACTTCTCTTACCTCCTGTCAATGTAATGCTGCCTTCATTTCCTCTCCCACCACTCCCTTCACAAGCTGACACTTTCCTTCCCAGACTAGTTTAAGGCAGTGTTTTAATTAGCATGTTATCAATAATTACGTTGTCATTTTCTCTTTCATTTCGGACCACATCGTTGTTGAAACAGTCATAAACACCGTCCAGATGTAAAGTCTCGCCATAGAATGATTGTGCTTTAATTTATTTCATATATATGGCTCATAAATTAATTTCTGAGATTTTAAACTCCATGTTTTGCAGTGTGATCACTCAGGATTTTAACACGTGTTTTCATTTAATCCCATATGACACCATGCTTGAGAGCAGTGCTGCAGCTGTGAAAGTGACGGCTAAATTTATTCCCAGCCAGACTGAGACCCACTCTGAGTCTCACATTAAAAAAAAGCAGGAAACATATCTCTGTTTCCAGCAGCCTGTTTATGTCATTTCCTACAGAACAATGACTTTCTGTTGCCCAGTATTTTGCCTATGTGGTTGGTTTTGTCCTGGTATCGTGCTCTGAATACCTAACAAACAAACCTCATTTGTCCCCCGAGGAAACACATGCACCCTTCTCACTCCTGAGACTCACACCAGCTGTATAGTGTGTGTATGCGTGCGTGTAAGAAGTAGCTGTATATAAGTGTGTGTGTGTGTGTGTGTGTGTGTGTGTGTGTGTGTGTGTGAGACGTTTTGCACTTGGATGTGTGTGCTTATATTTATGCATGCACACATGTGATGTGTGAAATTAGACCCCACCGCAAAGAGCAGGGCAGGTAACCCCACTCCGAGGCTGCCACAGAGGGCTTTTGTGGTCTCGTCCCTGCCCCTCCTCTTTAACCCACCCCCACCCCCCACCCTGGTATCAAAGAGCTGCTGCACTCACAGGCCGGTCTGCTGACAATCAGCCTGTTTCAATGCTAGGTCAGGGTTTCCAGGGGTGGGGGGCAGACAGGGTTAGTAAAAGGGGAGTGTGGTGTAGTAACTGATCACACTGCCATTTTGGGACCCCCCCCCCCCCCCCCCGCTTTTCATGTAAATCAGACCCTCTCGTGGCGCAGTTTGACGTTACACTGGTCTCATTGTTACTTTAACTAATTCTTACTTTGCAGCTTTTGTTTCAATCCTCCCCTTTCTCTCATCAGCACTTTGGAAAATCACTCTTTTCCATTAACAGGCTCCATCCTATGTGCATGTCCATAGTTATCATGACAAAAGACCCCCTCCGCCCACCTCCCACATAGCCTGTGTGACTCCCAGTGGGGTTGGCTTTTCAAAACCTGTCAAGAGTCACTGTTTGTTAGCTCTTTGCATTGTTTCTGGACAATCCTGGCTGTGTTGGTGACAGGATAAGACACAAATACATACCCCAGCCCAAATGTAGCCAAATAGAAACAGTGCATTATGAGGCTGTGGTGGTATTTTACGCCCCAGAAAAGATTATAATTTTAACCTCAAAGTCCGAATTAATCTAAAGTAACTGAGCTAATCGTGTCCTTCATCTTCACAGCAGCAACAAAGCTCTGTTTTGCTGAACTTTCTTTCACCTCCAAATCTGTACAAGATTTATTCTCTGCTTATTATTGTCTGGCTTCATTGTGCAGCACAGAATTGAATTCCCTGCATGGGCAATGAATTGTGATAAGTCATCCAGACGACAAACGAGCCAGCTTCCCTCTCACACATCCTCTCGGTTAGAGAAACCTTCTCTCACTCTGTGAGTGTTTCCAGAAATGTTTCTGACCACCAAAGTCACACAAACAAGTCAACCGCCCTCTTATGTGCTGTTTGATATTTCAGGTAATTGATACATGAGAAGCTCCATTGAGCAGCTCTGTTTGTCCCCACAGCAGCCTGAACGGGCCCCAGCTGGAGGAGTGAGTGAGTGAGTGAGAGAGTGAGAGAGAGAGAGAGGAGGGGCCCCTTTTCAGCTGGAGCTGCAGGAACCCAGCTTCCTCGGGAGCTGCGCAGCAAAGTGGTGCAGTTGTTGAGGAAACGATCCCCCTCTCAAAGGCCTTTCCCTGGGAATACTGGGTTACAGTGTGAGAAAGTTCCACGGTTGTTTTTAACACTGTGTCTCCGGGGCGTCTCCTGTTGGGAATACAGGAACGCCTCCTCTCTGCGCCATGTGGACGTCCATCGGACCAGCAGAGCACTGGCAGTCCACTGCAATCCTCGATAAATACAGAGTGCTGGTATGAATGATACAGTATGATACTTTCAGGGCTGAATAATCAGGTGGGCCTTTAATGTAACTGTACACCATTTCTCATCAATTTAAAGCAAGTTTCACATTTCATCAGTTAACAATAGTCACACAAAGCACAGCTTTGATCCAGTCTTAGCATCTACACTTGGGGGGAAAAACAGATATTCCCTAATTGCCGCTGCATGTTGCCCTGAAGGAAAGTATGTCACTCAATAAGATAATCATACAGTGGGAACCCGAGATTGCCTGCACCAGCACCGGCTTGCAATTTGGAAAAACAAACATTTCCATTGTAAAATTGCAAAGTTGGCTCTGACACGATGCATGCAAACATGGATCAAGGCATCTACAGAGCAACAGTGTATGTGTGCGTGTGTGTGCGTGTGCGTGTGTGTGTGTGTGTGTGGTAAACACAGGAAACATTTCCAATCAGGTCAGTTGGTACAATAACTATCAGTCCAACGAAAAGCTGCAGGTGTGCAGAGTCAACAGGGCAAGAATACAAACCAGTTGAAATGTCTGTAACATACAGCTGAGTCCAAAAACATATGTCTGATAATATCTTTTATTTCTCTTATTTCAAGTAATCCCACTAAACCAGAAACAGCTTAATCGAAAATCCCATTGTTGTCCCTAAAGTATTTGCAACAAACCACCGGGCCACACTGAGTGATGTGCTCCTTCATCACAATAAATACAACATACAATATCCTGTTGTGCGCACTTGTAAAATGTGTATCACTCCACAGTGGAAGCTAGTCCCTGTGCTCCTGTACAGCTGCTTGAGAAAATTGCCTTTTTTTAAATTAAAGAAAACATCTATGACCTGCTTTTAAAGATTTATGTCTTCATAGGAATAAATTGGCTGGAGCTGAGAGAACTTAACACATTGTTGGTTTTGGTCTTTTCATGGGATTTGTCCACTGTAAACGGTCTAGACTAATACCAGCCAAATCATTCAAAGTGGAATGCTTAATTCTGCAAGAAGTTGTGCCTTAACATGGTATAAGCTGTTGGATATTGTGCTGTTGACTCACCATGGACTGATTTGAACAGAAATGAACGACAAAATAAAAACCAAATCAAACACTTAATGCTGAAAGGTCTGTCCTCACAGTATATTGATTTATGTCATTTCATTCTGACTTGTTTTAACAGGTCAAAAGTGATTTAGCTGAGGTCAGCAACAACCCACACCTCCGCTGCTTTAATAACCTTTAGGATATTTCATTAAACTTGTACTAACTGATTTTTTGGCCACTTGAAGGGCAAAATGAAATCATGAGACAACATTTAGTACTCATTCTGAGGTGTTTCTGGGAACCAGATGCAGCCCAATAACTTTCTTTGAACTGTTTTTGTTCTCCAGCAGCCCCGGAGGAAAGTATCTGACTCTTTAGCTGCTAAATGCTCCACTGAGTTCACCGGCTCATTACTGACCTGGTGCTGAGCAGGTAGTGTTCAGCAGGTCTGTTCAACTTTCTGCTGTGTCTGGAAATGATGTTGTAGAGAATGAATCAGAGTGAAGAGAGGGGAACAGCAAAGTTTGGACCTGATTGGCCTTGGGTTTGTCACAACAGATTTAACATACAAGTTGTAATATGATTCATTGTTTACAACTACGGTGACTCTTAGACGAACCGTCCCTCTGCCTACATCCTCCAGCTCTCCTTCCTGCACTTCCTCCTCTCTCTAAGCTGTACAGCAGGCCAGGAAGTCACCAGGAGGCATTTCCTGCATACTTTACATCACCTTGAAGCAAGGGAACAGCGGAATAATGCTCTTCCTAACAGAGCTTGCACAGTATATATCTGCTGCAATCTGAGCATGTGTTACTTTGTGTATCCTCCTTTAGCTCACTAACAGTGTATGTATGTATATTTTTCTCCTCTGCCAGCGGCGTCCTGCAGTAATGAAGCTTGTATGCTTCGCACGTCTTTGATGTCACATTACCATAGAGGCTTTCAGGCTCTGCTTCTTCAGTTCAAAGCTCTGGTCATTTAGATCCTGGTTTAATATAGCCTAGTTAGTTACTGCTTGGGTTTTAATTTGGTGACAGGTGACACATCACAGACCGAAATAAGCCTTGATGTTGGTGAAGTCTGCCAATCATTTGATGGCGACTGATTTAAGCAGCATTTAGAGACTGTGTCCAAAGCCAAGAACCTGGTGCACATAAGATGAATGCAAAAAATAAAAAATAAATAAAAATTGGGGACAGCTGGTTGGTACAATAATGAAATGAATCCGGGAAAAGCTGATGTTCCCCATAAGGATGTATGCATAAAAGTAGCTGTTCAGGAGTGTTCAGTATTCCTCAGGTCACACGGATCAACACAGTATTTATTCTGCGCGAAATATCCCTTAAAAAAAATTATTTACTCTATAAATGTCAGGAAATAGAGAACTTTTGTTTGTTCTGTCCAGAGCTGAGAGACCTAACAACAACATGACAGGACGGTGAAGCTGCTGACGTTGAAACCTGCCTGTTACGGCTTTATGATGGTCAGTGTTTGATGAGAGTCAGTTGCACCTGTGAACGCGCTGCCTTGCACAAGGACAGTGCACAAACGCTGCGCAAATGTGAAAGAAAGAAGACACAAAACTAACCGACTTTCCTCCACTCTCACCTTACCTCAAAGTGCAGCTGTAGACATCTCTCACATGGCTGTGATCTCTAGCATGTCCACAGGGTCTTTTGTGTGTGTGTGTGGTTCATAAGGATGTGGGTGTAAACCATCACTCACCACCTTCTAACACACTGTACTGAGCTCAAAGTAACTCTAAATCTTTCTTTTCTCCTTTTTCGTTCTGTTTGAATGTCTTCTAAAAAGCTCAGAGTATAAAGCCGTCCTCCTCCCCTGTTGACTAAGTGCTTTGCTGGATTGCCTCTCTACCTTAGACTTATTAAAACAACATGAGTCAATTATAGTCTCGACTTAAGTAATCATGTTTTATGGCAGAACCACTATCATTATGTTTGTCTGGCTTGTCTGGTGACGCGGAACTGCAGGTTTCACTTTAGATGTGCACTGATTTGTGCTCCAAAGCACTTGAGCGTGAATTACATTATTGTCTTAGATGTACACACTGCAGAGACTGAGCCCGCACCGGCCTGGGCCCCCTTTGATCTCGGCTGAGATGGCAGAGTGCTGAAATAATGAAATTGTAATAACAGAGTACCCAGACTGATGTTGGGACATGTTCACTCAGGCATAACGATTAAGAAAAAAAGAAGTGCAGCAAGCAGGGTTGATGAATGAATTGCATTTTTTATGCGAGAACATCCGTAATGTCGACATTCTTGGCTGAGTTTCAGCTGAATGTTTTTGAAGTCCATCTTCGTCTTCTTTAAAGCAGTAACTTGTCAAATATCTCAACTCTGAGCTAAAGCTTGGAGGCTGATTGCTTATTTTAGCATAGAGACTCCTATCAGGAGAAAAGCACTTAACCCCTGATATCCTGAACAGCATGACATGTTTCTGCTTTTTGGTAAATTATTTTTTGCATCTGTAGATGTAGTCTGATTTACCTGCAAACTGATCTGGGCTAGTTTTCTCCTGTGCTGTGTCTTTTTGCTATAAACTAAGCTAATTAGCTGCTGGCTGTAGGTATATTTACCAAGACAGCACATAAATATATTTCCTAAAATGTTAACCTATTCTTTTTTACTATCCTCTGGGCGGTTTTAAGCAAGCAAATGTGTTGATGACAAATGTCTGGCTAAATACGCAATAGCAATCGGTCACAGCCATGTAGCCTCATTTCTCTTCAGTGTCTAAAACCCCATATTCTTCCAACAAATAGCCTACCATTTTGACAGGTTACCGAACAGATGGCCTACACCTGACCCTCTGATGACCTCTGACCTCCACCATATGAGGCAGCACTGACCCTTTCGGTTTCCTCTGTGTTACAACTGATGTTTAAATTCCTCAGTGCCATCTTAACCCCCTCACAAAGAGGTGATACACCTTCTCAAACATGGAAACCCTGATTCAGAAGTTATGCTGCAGACATATTATCTCATAAGCAGGAATTCTTCTGAGGTTTGGGGACAATTTGGATCACAGGCTGTAATATTCTTGGCACAGAAACTAAGGGGAAACCTTCTAGGGGTGTTTTAGTCAGAAAATGTCCCAAGAGCCAAGCTCTTATAGCAGGACCAGATGTTTTCATCATGTAGAGACTCAAACTATAGGCTCAGGATTGTGGTTCACTGAAATTATCATATTCAAAATATACACTGTGATAACGTCAAGGTCGTTGGCCTGTCAGAGACACCTGATACTACTTTAAAATTGTTTCAATGCACAGCAAGAAGGAGAGATACGTATGCTAATTGAAAATCAGGGGCCGGAGTGCAGGATTTCATGTAATTATGGTAACTTGGTGAACTTTGCTTCTTGATAATCAGTCCAACCAGCAGACTAAACATTTGGAAGAAAGAGCTCTCAGATTTTAAATGCGGGTCAGGCCGGCGGGTCAGGCCCCATTGTACATTCTCAGATAAAACAAAACGTGTGCCAATATTTTTATCTGGAGGAAGTTACTTGTACCAAACAATGAACATTTCTGCAAACATCCATGTAATGCAAACAGTGCTGAAATAGTTCTGGACATGTGTGTAATAGCATGCTTTGTGTTTTAGGGAGCAGTTGTAGTAACTGTATTTTTAGTAAAAGAAATCTGCAAAGCCAAAAAAAGCTGTGGGCTTTTGTTGTAATAAAGGTTAAACCTTTGACAAACAATTTCACTTTTTACTTTCTAAACCCAGTTTACCCTGTTCATGTGTCTTACGGATTTGAGGCTCATACCTTGCAATGCCCCCCTTTTGAGTTCAGTTGGGGACTTTCATTGCATTCTCCATCTCTCTCTTTCATTTCCTGTCAGCTCTGTGCTGCCTGCTCCATAATAAAGGAGTAAGATGCTCAGAAAAATAACATCTATTGTTCATGTCCAACTTATAAACTTTGGCACATTAGTCCTGCAAACCAGGGTCATTTAAAGGTACAAAAGCCACGCAATATGAGAGCAAAGGAAAACAACAACAAAGATTAAAACTGTGGAAATTATGCTTATTCAATGTTTTAGGTGAGGGTTGATTAAAAAGATTGATACAACTCTTGTGTTGAATATAAACCTAATGCCAGCAGCTGGTTAGCTTGGCTTACCAAGGTCCAAAAAGACTGATAAAGCAACCATGCACAAGATAATCAAAACAGGGGGCAACTTGTGAATGAATGCTGCATAGAGCTGCAGTTTAAAATTGTCCAAGTGTATTATATTCTGTATTGTTTAAGGCTTGATTGCATCAACTGAAATGTCTAAACCGGAGACTTCATTGGGTTTCTTTTTTCTTTACAATTCCATTTAATGAGGATATTCCAGATGTCTTTTGCATTATTTTGTACATATTTCTCAGTTTTGGTATTTTTGGAAACTTTGGGATCTTCTCTGGTGTTTCAGGAACTGTATGCGGGTTTGAGCGAAGTTTGGCTGCACAGCAGGAGTTGTAATGACTGTGAAGGTTGCTCCAAATTGGCAATGCCCTAAAATTATTATCAAAAGCTTTAAAAAAAAAAAAAAAAAAAAGCCACAAAGAATCTTGGCAACTTGTGTCTTATTTAAGGACTTAAATCTTTAATCCCACACAAAATCTTTGCAAGTTTTCCCTCTTGCCCCCCAAACTTCACTCGACTCTGCTTCCCCGGGACAGACTGCACATAATTCATCCTGTGTAGGCTGAGGTGATGTATTCTTTTCATGTACAGAGGAAGCGCAATATCCTGTTCCCGCACAGGCTCTAATACCACACTGAGGCAGACTGGTCCCTGGCCTCTGAGGGGCCTTAGTGCTCCTGAAACTAAAGCCGCAGGCTTTCTGAGACTGTGATATATGAGGTGTCTGTCTGTCTGTGCTTCAAACTCAGCCCGTTCCAGACTCAGTAAAAGCAGCGACTAATGGGGTCCCTCTTTTTTAGAGCACATAGGATATGGTTCTCATTTCAGTGGCAAATGTCTTCTCTGTGGCAGAAGCTGATGTTCACTCTTATTGAATCAGCATTTTCTCTCGTAAAGCCATAGTTGTGATGTGCAATAGTTCGAGTTTGTTACGTTATTCAAGTCTGTTATGTAAATACAGGTCATGCATTTTCCTTATGAGAGCTCTGTTTACCACACAAACCAGCTGGCTCTGGCATCTGTGCCAAATGTCCAGTATCTTAACAGCTAGCTCCCCATGAGGACAGAAATAAATTGATTTTATGTGCATTATTTTTTTTAAACCAATCACTACTTTCAAACTTTGTTGGTCTCCTTTGTATGTGACTCATGTAAATACAATTTTCTATGCAGGAAGTGTTTTATGAGGCCTCCATGTTGCCAGTGTTAATTCAGACCTTTCCCTACACATGGATAAAATTTGTGCTGTGTTGCAACTTGCCAGCTTTGCCGTTATCCCCATAGTTAATTGTATCATTCAACTATCTCTCTCTCCGTTTTTTTATTTTTTATTTTTAGAAACTTTCCTTTGATATGGGGTGACCAATTTCTTGTGATGATGTTTTCTCCAAAAAAAAAAAGAAAAAAAGGGGGAAAAACATGACAGTAAAACAAAATGAGATTTGAGGATCTCCATCTGATATTCAAGTATCCTACAGTGCAAAACACTGGCTTCCTGCCACCCCAGGGATCCTGTTCAGTAGCTGTAATTTGTTTTTTAGCTGGAGGTCAAGGGAGGAGAAAGTGTCACTTCAATTGAATAAGAGCAGACTACTCGCCTATTATTTCCTCTCGTAGACTGAACCGAAAGCCTCATCCACCCGGCAGGTTCATACAGAACACGATCAACACACGCACACACCTGTGAAGAGTCGGTGGGAGGTCTACCTGTGTGTCCCAGCAGCAGGCTGATGAGCCCTCCTCCTCTCTGCCACCGTCACTGGTTTCCCTAGAAGCGGAGAGAAACCAGTCGCACGTCCTCTGCGCCTCCGGTTCACTTCGTGTACATTGGAGTCGCGCAGTGGAGGAATGCGTGTCCAAACCCGACGTTTGTTGAGTTTTTCAGAGGGGCGACCTGTCGTTTAACAAGTGCATTTTCATTTCCTAGCATGATAGCTCCTTCTTGGGGCCGACTCCGGCGATAGAAATGTCTCTCCAGCAGCGGGTCGTCCAACTCTCCGCCGCTTCCCTCGCCGTGGTCTTCGGCCCGGACGAGGAGAGTTTGCGCGCCGGCGGGGGGAAACTCAACACGACTACTACTACTACGAGCGGCCAGGAGATATTTGCGGACTTTAAAGCGCAAAACCTGCGCAGTTTCTGGAATAAAAGACTCGTTAAGGCCATAGCTGAAGTGTACTTTCAAGGATGGATGGAGAACTTGGTGCTTTTCATTCAAGGGAACGCAAACAACCTGGAGGTGCTGAGAGAAGCGTGGATGCGCAGGGCTCTGAGGTCACCCAAGGGATTCATCATTAAAGCTGTCGGTATGTAACCTCAACCCTGTCAAAGAATGGCCATTGGCAATAATGTTAAGTAATATTAATAGCTGAATTATGCGTTTGAAATCCTGAAAGCTGTCAGAATAAATCCCGTGAGGGAATAGAAAAGCTGCATTGACAACAGAAAGAAAATATAAGTAATTCTACATGGAATAAATACCACAGCAGTCATGCAAGAGAATATTGTGTAGCTATGTGTGTTTTTTATCTGTAGAACCACACAACATTTGTTTACCACCTTGAGAGTGTGAAAGCCATAAACTCTGAGCAGCACTGAGCTGCCAGGATTGAACCCTCCTCCTCCCTCCTCTGGATTTTCAGTCTACTGATCACAAAATTGAGTCAAATCGGATGATGGAAGTTGTTTGTTAAAGTTGTAGTAGTTGTAGAACCCAACAGTGAGTGCACCTTTCTATCCCAAACAACAGGTTTGGACAATTATGTGAAATTGGTTGTTATTTCTTGAATGCTGCAAAATGTGAAGGCACAAAACTCCCTTATAGCAAGGTGATAACATTTTATATGATCTGAATGGCTGTCACAATCCCCCCTGTTCAAAAAGTGGCGTAATGTGATTAGCTTCAACAGTTTTGACCCATTAACAAAACCACAGACTGCTTTTCATCAGTTAAAGCTGCTCCGTCCCTTCAGATGGCCTGAGAGACGGTAATCCTTATGACTTTATCCCCCTGGACATTGTGTGGTAGGTTTGAGGGGATTGCTCTGCCAATCAGCTTCCCTTTGTTGTTGACACAGTGTTATGTTTAACAAAGCTTGTTAACAAATGCCATGTAATTGCTTCTAATTGCTCACCATCCTCTGGCGCTCCTCGTCGGGATGCGTTTCGAGGCGGCATATATAGCTGCACTGAAACAATGAATGGAAACCTTTATGCAGCCTCCTATATCATGATCTCATGGGCTGTAAATGCATGACGGCACCAGCTGCTTGAGAAAATGACAACCCTGTGTGGGGTTTAACAACTAATGACAGTACAAGAGATACACCAGGTTATTCACATTTTTGCTTACATAGGAGGAATAGCGCTGAGCTCATAGTGAATGTATACATGTGTGGGAACTGATTTTATGTTCCTGCCACAAAGCACCACCTTCCACTCCCGTAAAATTCAAGAAACTGCAGGATGCAGGAGTGTTGGTGGTATCCAAATGCTGGTGGGATAGCTGAGCTGCAGCAGGTTCCTTTTGGTTGTTGATATAGTGTCCCAGCAACACTCACTCTCTAGCTCTGAGCTGCCATTTGGTTCTGCTGGCCGGCCTCTGTTTCATTGTCTGTCCCTGTAATAATACGTCTGTCTTTGTTTGAGTGTTATTGTGTCTGGATTCAGGCCCTGTCGCTGCCTACCTGCTGACTTTGTATCACTCAGTCGCTCTCCCGGACTGAGCAGTGCACAGAGGAGTAAAGGGAGGAATGTGAAGGGGAGGAAGAGACCACACACGGGAGGGGGGGTGGACCCGGGAGGGCGTGAGGCGACGGAGGGTGGGAGGAGGTGGGGGCTGACATACCATCCCGCTGTGAGACAGTTTCTGGCTCTAAGCTTCAGCACAGCACACAAACAAGCACCATATGGGCCAAAGGTGATGCTGAGCTTCATACTACCGCTCAGTGTCAGCCCAAAGGTGGACGACGTGCACATGCATGATGAGCTCACAGTCGGATGCGAGGATGGAGTCCATGTCTCTGCCGATTTCTCTTGTTTGAGCTTCACACACCAGAAGCTTGTGAGCAAACACGTTTTGTGTTGTGTTGACACGTCACCTCCTTCTCCTCTTTAACAAATCCCCCGCCTCAAGCTGCAGCAATTTGTATGGAAATCAACTCTGGCAGCCTGTCAGAGGCTGGTTTACTGCCTCCTCACAGAGAGTTGGTCAGCAGTGAATCACCGTGCGACTGGCTGCCGACCACAGTCACTTTACTGTTGCCAAGGATTAATGTCCCTACATTTCATGGCCAGTGAGGGACTTTGGAAGTCAGACTCCCAGATTGATATCAGGCCTGGACGTAAAGGCCTTGACATTGTCCTGATATAAATATGTCAGCTAGAAAACAGAAAAGTTATGAGTAATGGGCTACAGTGAATTTCAAACAGCCCTATTTCCTTACTCAGGTCAGAGCAAGGTTGAGATGTGACTTTACTGACGTGAGGAGGTTTTTAAAAGGAGAGTTAAGGGGCTAATTTAGGAGATGTTAAAAGCCAGCTAAAGCCAACCAGATGTTGTTTAAAAAGTTAACAGCGATCAATAAATGTGTGAAACAAAGCCTCCAGAGATCACCTTTTTTAAATTAATAAGTGATGATTCCTCATTGGTCCTGTGTGGTTATCAGTGCTACAAGTCTGAGTGAAGACAGATTGCTGTGCAGGGCCAATCAGCCACCTCTGGGCCTCCGCAGAATATGCAGAAGAGGAGGCGTTCGGGAGGTGGGGAGGGTTGATGGAGGAAGGGGATCGTCGTGAGGTTAGGCCGAGGTAAACAGACAGGGCGAGGAGTTAGTAAGAACAGACTTTGTTTTTATCCTTGTGTGAATGGGGCCCACTGGTACAGGGGTTGACCTCTCCACTTCAGCTCATGAATGACTGTGGGGTGTTCCTCATTCCTCCTCCTCGGCTCTGAAATTATCTCTTCATCCTTTTTCTGGCGTTTAGCCGCTGTTTACAGAATAATACCACCACAAAGTCACTCTGTTAATAATCAATGTGAGTGGAGTCAATGTCCCTCTTGCCAACAGTCTTGACATTCAGCATGTTTACATATACACTGTAACCTGAATACTGTGAATAATCAGATTTAGGTATGGTCTACAGTAACCCTGTTTGAGTTTACATCATTTTTAATAATCAGGATATTGTACCCTACAGGAAACTGAATATAGAAGAAGGAAAATCATTTTTTCTCTTTTCTTTGTAGATTTCTTACTTAAATTTCATATTTCTATCCATCTCAGTCACAGATTAAAAGTAAGACATAGTGTCCACCTGCCACTTTAATCCACATGATTTCAATCAGATTAGTCACATTTAGTCCAGTTTTGTTTAACTAATCTCATTGCCTCTTCTATCACTGCCGTGCCTCTTCGTTAACTACAGAGCTACATCAGGGATGCAAGCTAAACCGGGTATTTTAGTATAAAGACTAGACGAAGGAGGAAACATAGCGTCCCGGTTACAAACACTTATGTGGCAGGACCCAGTCTACTTGTTTTCCACCACTCACAAGCTATACAGCTTTTTTCAATGGTTCTTCTCATATAACACTGCCAAATGTCAATTGTTTCTCTGATTTCAACTGAGTTGTGTGTATGAAATTGCTCTGATCATCTTGTCAGCGGTTAGTCCCCAAGAGCTTGAATCCTCACTGGAGATCTCGTTGAAACCAGAGGCTTCATAATGACTGTTAGCAGGTGTTGCATTATTTAGAGAGCCGCTGTTGTCTCTGCAGCAGGATGAGCATGGATCCGTGAGCTGAAACATTTATGTGGAGTCAGCCAGTGGTGTAATGAGGTGTCCCGTATCCTCCCTACAATCAACCTCTGTAAACTACCTCTGTCCCCCTTTGAACGCAGATGTGAATGAGTCCTCTGGACGGGCCTCTCACTTTCGCCATGGACCACACTTCTCTGGCCATTGTGGGACGTACTGCGGATCTCCCTCTGTGTATGTTTGGAGTATAACTAGGGTATGGCTACGCTGCGCTTTTTTAAGCCAAGTTTCCTTTTTAAATGGTATGTTTCATTTAACTCGCCATACCATGAGGCGGTGAAGCATTCCTGAAATGCTTCATTTACTCTTGAGATCATTTCCTGAGCTAGCAGCCTCAGCGAGCCACATTTCTGCTCTTTACTTTTCACTTGAAAGTGTTGTATTTTCACACAAGGGGTGTCTCCTTTCATGACGGTATTTTGTCAAAGTCTCAAAGCGCTCCACTAATGGTCATAACTCTTCCAGATGTTAGCTTATTAGCCATGACACCCCCTTGCCGGGCTTTACCCAGTTTAAATGGCCCACCCTGTCCTAACTAAGCAGCACAGGTCAAAGGTTAAAACCTTACTGCTAACAAGCCACCTCAGGGTCGGTCGGCTTCAGAGGCTTTTTAGGAGGAAAAAAGAGCAACATACATTAACAAAGCATCCAGGTGTTTCTCACACGCTGTTCAGCTCCTGTTGGTGTTTACATTAATAGGTTGATGTTGTCAGGTTTGGAACTGTACTGCCAGCTGTTGTGACAGATGCTGTGAATCGATCACTTTATTTCAATGCAAAAAAACAAACAAAAGAACACTTTTATCTTTACAATGACTAACTATTTCCACTGCATGATGATTTCATTCCATTTCAGTCATTTATCTATTGTATTTTAATCATCTATTTCAGTCTTTTATGCGTACCTGTTGATTGTAGTAATTGTGCCACCTCTGAATATCTCTTGTGATCACATTTGGGTGCTTGTTTTCCTCTTTTTCCCCTTCATTTCTATAGAAGAAGAAGTACCCTTGCGTGACAAATGCAAAATATTTGTTTTAATGACATTAGTCCCTTTTACACTGCTTGTTGAAAGGCAGTAATGTTGGCTCCTATTCCACCTTGCTGTTCTGTATAAAAGACACCATCACAGAATGGGGTTGTTATTGTGGCAATAAATGGGCAGCAGATCTAGTCACAAAGACAGAACAATGTCTGTGTATATGGGAGAGCCAACATGGCGGGACAGACCCTGGCGTTCTTGTGTTACACATGACAGTGTCTGTATTTTATTTCGGCTTAAAGACAGATTAATGGAGGGAAATAGACGACTCATGCAGGCACATCTGTGTCAAATCTGCTCCACTCAGCATCTCAGCTGCTCTCTCTACTTGTTAAAAAACAATCCCTCTTTCGTTCCCATGACCCTAATAGTATAACATTTAGCTATTACACACAATATATGCTGCTGTGTTTCAGGTCCAAAATGATGAAAAGTCTGTGTTATGACAGTGGTTGGTTCAGTTCAGTGTTTCCACAAAAACTGAAGTGGAATGTTTTTTGAGGAAACCATATACCAAATCTGCTCGTACCCATTAGTGTAGATGTTCTTATGTCTGACTTTCACGTTGGTTTGGTAGACCAAAGAACACCTAATTTCATTTATCTAAAATAACACTCGACTGGAGACAAATTGTAATTGGAACTGACTCCTGAAAAGACAAAGTGTGCTGTGTGATTCATGTGCAGCTTTGTTGAACTTTAAGATTGCTTTTCAAATTACGTTGATGGTCTAAAATAATTAGTCTGAAGTTTTATTACACAAGTATCAATCATATAATATTTTACTGAGCCAGTGCCAAGGATATGTCTCAGCATTTATCTAGAATCTCTTGCTCTCTATTTCCTGGGCTTGTAAAAAAAAAAAAAAAAAGGGTTTATTTTATGGTTCAGATAGGAGGAAACCTTGACCCCTGATTTCAGATGTGACCCTCCCTGTGCCTAGTGCCTACGCATGTGAGACATTGTGTGCGTGTGCGTGCATGCCTCTCAGCACATCATTTGTTAGCCACATCCTCTCCCATTGAGCAGGAAGCTCACCCCTAGTGCAAATCAGACATGTCGGCCTCTTTATCGACCCAAATATTGGGCTCACCCGTAGCGGTGGAGTGGAGCTGTGCCAACAAAAACAGTTGAGGAGTTTCCTCTGGATCCCTCAGCTTATACACCCTGTCAGCGGCCGCTTGGATTTCCCTCATGGGATTTATCTTCATTCACTCTCTGGTTGGACAAATGGGATGACAGAGAAGTGAGGCTGTATTGCATTAAATTTGGTATTACTATAACTCCTCAGTTTCCTGACGGGATGTTTTCTTTGCCTCATTTAGAATTGATAAATGCGGTGGTATGCTTACACCAGCTCTGTCATAGTGAAGTGCTGTGTTATTGTGTTACAGGAATGGAAGATAATTTCTAGGACCACGCCAGAGCGCTGTGCTGACCAGTTGTAGAGCATTAAAAAGTGATGGATCATATGGCAGACACCCGACAGGAGCTCTGTTCCAAATACTGGGATAACAAACACAGGAATCTGCCGCACCTCAAGCTCAGTTAAATAGGAGGAAATTGGTTTCATCTGTAACCAATGACTGCCATCATTCTTGATTACGGGGTGTGGATTTGCTGGAAACCCACTACGACTGTATGTAAACATGTTTTGATGCAGGCTGTCAGTGGGGTGAAAAGTAATTAGACACAACTAGAAACACCGCCTCTTTCTGAGCTCAGAGGTACGTAAATGTCCAAACACAATTTGGTGCGACAACCAGTGCAACAGTGTGAAAATGTTAGACCTACACATAAAAATGCATTGCGCAGGTCCGAACAAGTTGACTAACAGTAGAAATAGGGAACAAGATAGGGCCTAAAATTGAACCTTGGGGAACACCTTTTATTACGAACACAAAAAGGATTGAGTGCAAGACATTTTTTCACACTGATAACACATCAGTACTTGTGAAACCAGACCCACACGACTGAATCAGAGCCAAAAGGTCTGAACAACATCATTGAATCATTGACAGAATCAGTGGCTAGAAAACCAAACTATCAACAAACATCAGCATTGTGTTATTGTGTAATTCACAGATTAAAATGCATTTTTTTAGTGTGTAATATCTTTTTTTATGTAAGTTGTGAAGAGCTATGAGTTACATGTGTGATTGAGAAAGTGCAATTACTTTGAACAATCTAGGTCAGCAGAACGCCGACCAGAGACAATGAAGTTTCAGATCAGAGGTCGACCAATACTTGTGATGGACCTTTTACCATAATCATAATCTTTTTATCATGTTATCAACCACAGAATTAAAAGTAATTACAAAGTGCTTTAATGTTAGTTTATCTATTCTTTAATGCATGCAGTCTGTAACATTTTGCAGAAGTACTGATATAGCTGTACTATTTTGGTGAGTTTTTCCAACAACGACTTGATGTTGGACTCTTAATTAATTTTCTAGGCTATAATGCAGCAATTATCCCTAATGCCAGGGTCAAAACAGTTTAAGTCTATGTTTGGTATTTAAGGATTTTTTGTGCTAGCATACCTAGTTCCATTATCAGGTGTAGCAAGTTAGGACTGGTGCACATCTTGGTAAAATAGACCGCAGTAACTGAAAATTAATCAAGATTAATATCACCAAAAGTTGAGTCATCAAAATGCCCAGTCAGAATGAGCAGCACATACAGATCCTTATTAAAATGAATATTGAGCCAAACATTTATTAAAAGAATATTAGATATATAGAGAAATATCAGAATTTGTTTCACAATGTATTTATATGTAAGAAAATCAATATATTTTTTAATCCAATCTTTTCTTTGGCACTGAATGAGCTGTCTTAACTCTTAGAAAATGACCCTGGTGATGTCGTTCAGGTCTATTTAAACAAAGGAGTAAAATTCAGCTCTGGAAATAATTTTGACCATTCAGTTTAAAAAAAAAATCTGTCTGCAATTCCCTTTAAGTCTTAGAAATATTAAAATCATGAACGTGGCTGTTACAGAACAAAGGAAAGGTACTGTGGTCCACCTTTAAATGAGTTGGCCTCACCAGGCGTCTGGCAGAACAGGCGGTGGCAGACTGTGGGGTAATGTTCGTGTTCATGAAAGCAGACGAGGGCCAGATCTGTCGGGGCGTGGCCCGTCAAGTCTGAGGAGGTATGAGGTAAAGATGGGAAAATAAAGAGCAGGGAAATCTGTGCTTTAAATCCTTTCTCGCTGCACCACCTTGGTATCATGTTACGCAGTGCACTTTGGGCTGCAATATAAAATACAGATTGTGTACCTTCGCCTTGTAACTGGTTTTCTGTGAAGCACCTGGTCAGGTGTGATTCCTGTTTCACAAGAACATGATAACAGGGATTTTTTGTCCACTGTAGTTCAGCAGTAGGTCATTTATTTGTTGTGGCATTAGCTGAACTGCTATTCAGATATTTCTGACTGTGAATCAGATGGTAAAAATATTATTTAATAACATTATAGCTGCAGGGATTGGCAGCCAGGATATGTGGTAACCAGCTATATGAGAGAAGATGTTTTAAACTCTGTAAAAGTCAGTTTGAGAAGCTTAGTCACAGCCTGTTTATGCTTTCTTGCCAACATATGTTAAATGTCAAAAGCGTTGGTTTGGCAAAGTGAGTCTCAAGGCCAGAGCTGGATTATAGATATCCATACTACACGTCTGCTGTTCTTTCTTCTCTTTCTTTGGCTTTGTATTACATGTGGCAGGTCGCTGCCACAGTGAAGGTTTCCATGGTGATCTGGGTCAACACAAAGCTTGTCTGTGTTTCTCTTCACTGCTTCAAGTTTTAGCCCATTCTCCATAGTTATAGGGTGTTTTTTCTCCTTTTTTTCTCCTTTTTTTTTTTTTTTTTTTAACTTTTTCTTTTATGTGTTGCTCTTGTTTCTATGTATAGTTCAAAAGTTCATATCCTGACAGTACTGCTAAAGACGATTAGATAATGCAGAATGGTTTCCAGATTTAATCTAGTAAATCCAGAGAAAGCATCGCCGTGTAAACCTGTCAACAAACACATTTTCTCAAACACTGATTACAAAGAGGGCACAGTCCAGATTTTGCTCTTCACTTAATATTTAAACACCACACCATGTGTGTGTCAGATTAAACATTTACCAACTTCCTCTGGGTTTGGGCACAATTGCTGGTTTGTAATCAATAAAGCTGTAAAATGATCAGTTGCCTCTGTTTTATTGCTTATTGATGTGTTTTTAAGTGGGATGATGGTCACCAACCGATCAGTTGGTAAAAATGTGAGGTATACACTGGAAAGTAATGCACAGTAATTATATGAACATGGTGTATGGGGTATGGTCAGGAAATGGGCAGTGTTGTTAGACACTTGGGCAATGTTTGGTTGTTGGGACACTCGGGCTGTGATTGCTCTTTAAATGGATCTTTTCAGTTCATTGAGCCATTTAACTCCAGTGACCACATCTGTGTTCTGTGGGAGTGAAAAGACACAAACCCGTAAAGCACTTTTAAAATGTGTGATGTACACACACACACACACACACACACACACACACACTTTAGAAGAAGGGGGCGGGTTCATGGAGACATGCTGGACCAAAGACACCCGAAACAAAAGGCTACGGGGCATGGAGGGAGCCACGACATAAATTACAGTTGGCATCTCTTCTCCTTACGCTGAATGTGACTGTATGAATGTTTGACATTGTCTCGCCTGAGACTTAACTCAGCTCGTTCACATACAGCCTGCAGATTCACTGAAGCGTGTCCTTCACAAGGTCTCAGTCGACGGGAGACAGGGAGGGATTTTGCAGTTTGGGCAGGCCTCAAGTTCACGTTGAATGCTACGCAGTGTGTCCTTAATGAGGGAGAGAGAAGATTAGCCTGTTTGCTTACTGGAGCCTAAAAGATTAGATGATAGCAGGATGAGATAAGGTGGTGTGTGTTTGTGAGTTTGTGTTTCCAGAGGGGCCATGAAGTGGGGGAATGCGGCGCCTAACCTTATGTTTCAAGGTGGTGGTGTCATCGACACCCCTAGGGCCACGCAGATGATATGGCTACGAAGCTCACACATTGCATTAAAATGTAATGTGCCATAATGTACAGGAACCTCCCTGGACTGCTGTAGAGTACAATCTGAAACTAGATCTCAGTACTATACTACGCATTACATGTTTTCCATCATCAAAGGCTGGCGATGATGATGATGGACCAGAGGAGTATGTTACATTGTTGTTATTTGTGTTGTGTTGCATTCTTTTACCATTAGACTAACTCTAACCCTAACCCTAACAAATTTTTGGACTTTAAATGTCAAATATTAGGGTAACATGCTCTGTCCATCTAACCACTGATTAAGAGATTATAAAATGATCACAGGGTTTGAGCTGCTGCATGGCTTCAAATGTCCCTTAATTTGTATAACGTTGACCATCACATGGATGCACTCCTGTTCAGTAGAGGTAATTCAGAGATAGCAGTAGCCTATGTACTGTGCGTTAGTATTTTCCTCCAACAGGCTGGAGCTAATGCAATCACGAAAGAAATGGGACTCATGCTGCTTCGAGGCCAGCTAACAGCACAGCCATGTGAATACATGTGGCATTGATCAGTGTCGGCAGGCAAAACGGTCTCAGTGGGGATAGAGGAGAGAGGGTCTCTGTCAATCATCTCCACAATCTCAGCAGTCAGCTTCAGGCATTTTTCATTTTTATCCCCCAGGCAGCAGTTTATTTTGACATGGAAGTTTATGACATAGGAATAAATCCATGTTTGTAGCTCTGTGTGTGGAGCAGAGGAATCGTGTGGGCTTTGTCACTTCATTGTAATCCTGTGGTGAATACCATTCAAGCACAATTTCAGACTTATATGCCATATAAAGTTGACGTGATCCCCTTTAATCCAAACTGGCATCTGAAGAATACATTAGATTTCCCACTGATCTCGCTGAAATGATGGAAAATGCTAAACTGTTTGCCTCTGTAACTTTATTATTCTATTTATGATGTCTGTGATGGTGGATCACAAGTCACTAATTTATCCCAGCAGTTTCCATAATATTCAGAGACATGCAAGAAACAATATGTAGCCTACAACAGCGTCTGAGGTATCCTGTCTTGTATTCCCTGTTATGGGTCAACCTCCAACAATTTGCCAGAATGCAACTCTGTAGTGTCTTTCATTACAATTACAATTACATCCCTAAGACATGATGAAGACGCCCCCAGAGCCAATGAAGACATTATACAATGGTCTTAACAGGCTGAGAAAGACTAATCATTACAGGTAAACAGACTTTGGTGGGTTCCTCTTTGCTCCTACCAACCTGCCCGAACACAAATCTTGTCTGTTGTTTGACTCTCGAAGCCGCTGTCTCCCTCCCTCTTCCTTGTGGCACACAGGGCTCGGTTGCCATAGCACCCAGCCGGGTAGTTATTCATGCTGCGTATGACAAAGGGTGTAAAGTTGGTCCACCCCGGTCTTAGATTACAGGAACACACAGGTCCGTTCCCCCCGGAGTGAAGATGGTTACAACAGCGAACCTCCTCGACGGGTCACGCCTGCTAATGTTAGACTCAATACACTAATCCTCTGCCTGGCTCGTCCTTTTAATACACTTACACTTTCCCATAAACGAACCTCTGTAGTTGTGTTGTCGTCTCTCACCTGCATTGTCAGTCCGACCCGTCTGTTGAATACTGTATCTCAGTCACTGTTGCAGTTCAACTGGAGTTAATTGACTGGCGTGTGGGAAAACAATCTTACTTGAACCTATTTCTGTTTTTAACTCCCTTATGAGTAGCGATCATGTTAGCAGGTGTCCGACAGGATATCCTGCTTTGGACCAGGACGTGGCCAGAACGCCGCCCAGTCGACTATAAACGTCCTCTGTGTGAAATGATTTGGGAAGTTTTTCAATAGATCATTAATCTCCTGTGATTGAGATACATTATTTGCCCTTCCCCTCCCCTCACCTATCCTTTCTGACCTTTCACCTGTTGACAGTGCCTGTAAGTGGTTGCTATGTGAACAGCCTGTCATTCCTATAGGAAGTTAACAACAATGAGGAGCTAAGTCAGCAGCACTAATTCACTGCCCAGGGAGACTGCTATTGAGATATCCGCTCTGAGGTTTAGTCAGATCTTCTGTCGGCGCTGGGGGAAGGCAGATGGTTTTTTTTTTTTTACGATCCCTCTGTGTGTCATAGGATCAGTTTTACAAAGAAGGAGCCAAGTCCGTGGGACTTATCTGCTTTAAGTGGAGCTCACCTAAGGCTCATAAGTCTCTCTGTGCTGATAATTGTTTTTTTCTTCTGACTTGCTCGATATATCGCATACAGAGAGAAAACCATTTTCAATTTAACTAGAACACAAACCAAGCACCAGTTTGTTTGATACAGTGAACTTGCCAGATTGGCCGGTTTTCTGGCCAGCTGGGCAACTTTTTATTAAGGTAAAACTGATTTTGGCTCAGTTGTTCTTATTATGGGATAAAAGACTTGTTAAAGTTTGGATCTGTCCCCACATATAGATGCTGAGGTCAAATAGAATTACAGTTAATGGCTAGTTGGGCTATGGTTTGTCAGTCAAATCTGAAAACATTGTCTCTGGTGCATTATTGGCATTTAAGAATCTATTCAGGCACATTTCTTGTCAAACAAACGTTTGTAGTTGACTTGATTGGATCTATCGGTATGTTTGAGTGTAGTACATGTGCGTTCTGTCATGCTTAGACCATGATTAGTTGTTTATTTTCCCTGCCTTGGACATGAGTGGTTCAAGTGTGAGGGTCATAAATGTTTAGTTTACATTGAGTATGAGCTTGGCGTGGAGTTTTCTCTGACTTGCCTGATGTTGATGGGAAACTCACTCACTCACTCACTCACTCACTCACTCACTCACTCACTCACTCACTCACTCACTCACTCACTCACTCACTCACTCACTCACTCACTCACTCACTCACTCACTCACTCACTCACTCACTCACACTCGCCACATGTTGAAGCTCAGGGCTGAATTTACACACAGCATTCACAAGGGAGAAAAGTGTCTGTCAATAACACAAACAAGTCAAAGCTGGAATTAATTATCTGTGTGTGGCATCTTTTACACTCAACTTTGGATTCAAGCTGCATTGGATACTGTTTCTAAATAAAACATAGCAGGTCGAGTGGGATCCCTTTTTCTTATCCCTTCTTTCACCCATGTAGCTGATTAACTAAAACCAATTTTCCAGTCCTGTGGGTAAGGTTATGACCATGCCCTTTGTGTCTGCTGTTCATATGAGGGGACTTTGTGTTACCCCGGTCCAGATGCTAATCATTCATCAACAGCGGGATTTGGTTTGTTTTGGTGCTTTCACTGAGCTCACTACTCATTTTGTAAACATTTGTGCTTTGTCCATGAATAGAGTTTTGTGGAGAGGATGCAGACAATCATGTCAGCATTATGAAAAACAGTTTCATAAAGGCTGCAGGAGCTAAGCAAACATTTTCCAGTGTTCCTTTTATGTTATTGCTCGAGGGTTCATGATGTATTCTAATCCCACATCCATATTATTATCCTAACCATAACCACATCGGACTAAGCCTAACCCCAACCATTAACGTCAATATAAACATTTTAAATCTTCTGTATAGCTAAAAGGCTGTAACCCAGTTGGTATCCAAAATATTACTTGTGTAAAGACTGGAACTGACATGGTTGCCCTTTCTAGCCTCTTCAAGGATTAAGTTTGAGCCAGAGAGGTCATTCTGTATCTTATTAGTCAGTTGCCACTTTGCACATGTCTTCCCATGTCATGATCATGACCATAATCTTCCTAAATGTACTGTGACCCGAACATGACCACATATCCCTACACGGTGCTATCAGCTGACTCCTCAACATGAGAAGACACTGACCACCAGCTTAGAGGTAACAAACTGTTGAGAAACAGCTGTGTTGAAGTTCACATTCAGTTTCCATGTTCAGTTCTATTCATGGGTTGTGAATGGTCTTTACGGCACCACTATCCAACACGTCCCGCCCTCATCACTAAAGGCTTTGCACAAAAAAAC
The DNA here is from genome assembly GCF_045865225.1 of Trachurus japonicus. Classification (NCBI taxonomy): domain Eukaryota; kingdom Metazoa; phylum Chordata; class Actinopteri; order Carangiformes; family Carangidae; genus Trachurus; species Trachurus japonicus. The sequence continues at coordinate 17,087,593 of NC_140921.1, read as the reverse complement.
AATGGCCTGAACCACTGCATGCTGCTTCAATTACGTTTCTCCATCTGTGAAACTGTGCCGATTGTTTCTGATATTGAAATGAAATATTTCTAAAATGTCTGGTTAGCTTCGAAAGCCGCTTAGTTTTATGATTTGAAAGCTTTGTGGCCTCTTTCTAATGGGCTCCCACAGTTTGTTTTTCTGTCAGAGGCACATTGTCAGCCCACAGAGTCATGCAAATTGGCGGCATTTTGATGTGGGGGGAATACACATACACAATGAGTTTCATACTGTTTTTACAAAGACACATTTCCAAGACTGTCTCTGTCTTTTTTCTTAGTCTCTTTTTCTTTTGGTAACATGTTTGTCTAAGGGCACCTCCTAGACGTGTAGGGCCGTATGATATGGGGGGCAGGATATCTGATCTGCCCAGCAGGCAGACCTGTGGTCATTTCTGTGGGAGTAATGGTATTCTGTGGTCTGTCCCAGTACTGATGGAATTTCAAAAGCAGTCAGGCATGGCTCATATAGCTCATATAAATAGACCACCTCGGTCATGATTTAGAAGGTGGTCAGGAGAGGAATGTCAACTTCAGTCCTTCAAGTTGTTTTCACTGGCAGTGCAAGTCAGAGAAAGAGAGAGAGAGAGCTCTCTGACCCAGGTGTGTTTGTGTGTACAGCAGCAGGCCCACCTGTTTCACTGAATAATGTGCTGGTGTGTGTGTGTGTGTGTGTGTGTTTCAGGTGACCTGTCCCCGGTGCAGATGTCCCCTGTCCCCCAGTCTCAGTTCATTCCCTTGGCGGAGGTGTTATGCTCGGTCATCTCAGATATGAACTCTTCTCAAATCACTGTGAACCAGGAAGCACTTATCAATCACATGAGCAAAGCCCACCCAGGTAATCTATAAAATATTCCCTCGATAAAGGAATAGATACGCACTAGAAATGGAAATAAATGTGCTTATTCACTTTCTGGCGGGGTATTAACCTAGAAGACTGACAAAACTCATTTATCTGAACTTCGTTTAGCAAAGAGCTCTGTGCCAAATAACTTACTGGGCAGAGGGATTAACTTTTAAGAAATATGCATCTTACCTTCTGTCAGTTTTAATTTAAATAAAATAAGCAAGGTCTACTGTCTTAATTATTGATTTTAGAAGTACTTTATGGATTTGGTTATTACTGGACAGAGCCAATCTAGCCCATTTTCAATCTTTGTGCTAAGTTAACAGCTACTGACTTTAGCTTCTTATGTACAAAGCGAAACTTTGCTTTTGGAAATTTGTATTATTACACACTTCTCTCTCTTTTTCTCTCAGGGATAACCATCCCCACTCAAGACATCCTCTATAATGCTCTGGGCACTCTGATCAAGGAGCGCAAGATTTACCATACGGGTGAAGGGTACTTTGTCGTCACCCCTCAGACCTATTTCATCACCAACAACATCGTCCGAGAGAAAAATTGGTGGACTTCTGGGTCAGCAGATGACCCTCCGTCTCCTCCTCCCATTACTTACCTACTGAGTAACGATGCCTGTGTTGAGAACACTCAGTTACTCCCGGTGGCACACTGCAAGTCTTGTAGCTGCTTCAGCCCCCTGCAAACATCCACTAATGTTGTCTCCACAACTGCAACAGCGGCTGTCTCTCCCTCCACCGTCCCAGACCAGCACTCTGTCTCTGTTTCTGTAAGTGAATGCACAGGAAAGAGTTTGAAGTGGCCCAGGCCGTTGGATCACAAACCCGCAGTGCAGCATCAGTCTACCTCCACGGCAGCAGACTGTCAGGCAAGTGAGATCAGCAAAACCACAGCAACTACGAATGCCACCAGTCGCAAAGAAAAAGACGGCAAACCGGGGAGGAAATTTGGTCTGAGTTTGTTCCGAAGGAATGCAGGGAAAAAGGAGAAGCCAAAGAAAGAGTTTGCATCGTTTTCAGGCCAGTTTCCTCCAGAGGAGTGGCCGGTAAGAGATGAGGACGATCTGAACAACTTACCCCGTGACCTGGAGCATGCCATCATCAAACGCATCAACCCTGAACTGACTGTGGACAACTTGACACGCCACACAGTCCTAATGAAAAAGCTGGAGGAGAGGAAGGAGAGAGGGGTAGACAGAGTGCTGGACAGGGGTCTGGATAAAGATGACAGGGGAGTAGACAAGGGGATGTCTACTGAGATTCTGTCCAAACCCAGACACCATCACTCCTCCAAGGCAGCGGCAGGGAAAAGATCCGCACTGAAGGCTTCACGCAGCAAGAGGAGGGCCCACTCATCCAGAGAGAAGCAAAGGGAAAGAGAGGAGAGGGTTAAGAGTAAGGCTCCCATATGTGCGGATGATTATCCAGAGGGGGACGATTTGATCCCTACTCGGCTCAGAGTGGAAATCCCTGTTGATGAACCAGATCAAGTGGAAGAAGGTGGAGCCGTTGAGGGAAAATGTCTCTATAAGAAACGCATCGAAAACCCCTTCCAGACACATCCAATCAAAGACTCCGCAGATGCTGTAATTCCCGCCACCATCAATAGAGAGCATAGAAGACGAGAGGTGAAAGAGGGCAAGGCTTCGAGGCCGGGCAGGAAGGAACGAAAGAGTCACCGCTCTAAATCGTGGGACCCTCATCGGGCCAAAGTGATTGCAACAGACGGAGAGCATGCAGAGAAATCCCCCACATCTGAGGACAGGTATGACTGTGTCCATGAGAGGGACTATGCAGCTGATCATGTGCTCCAAGCAGACATTAAGTTCAACAGAGAGCTGCCTCTGGACTACAGCTCGGCTTACCCACAGAGCAGCACACTCCGGATAGATGACAAGGTCCGACATCTGAGGGACGGCAAGGAGGGCTGGGAGAGAGAAGGCAAAAACACTCCTTTTCAGGAGGTAGAGTACAACAGCGTGCCAGATCACAGCCAAATGACAGATAATGCCCTCTCGAGCATCCAAGAGTACTCCAATACCAATACAGTCCTCCCTATGCTTCCCTATGAGCCTGTTATCAACCAGCCATATGACCCTACTTTGCCCTGGCCTAACCCCTCTTTACAGCGGAGACACTCCCTCAAGCTCTCAAACCCACCAGTGGGGGACATTCAGAGGTTTGATGAGCTCTTTTCACACCAGCAGCCCTGCGACACTGCAGCCACCCAGGAGCAGCAGGAGATCAGACCCGTCACTATTAATAATAGAGTGCAGAGGGCCCTGAGCCACGGAGAAAGGCCGGAGATGATAGCCAGCAGCACTCCCTCAGTAACTAACACTGATGACTTAATAGAGGATGACTGCAGGCTGTATCAGAGAGCAGATGAGCAGGAGGACGAGGACGCCTGCAGCTCCCTGTGTCTGAATGAGGACGAGATTACTGACGCTGCAAACATGTATCGAACAGGTGTAGCAGACTACCGTGGCCACCAGGTGGTTTACCATAACCGTGATACTGATTTGCAATACGAGGGACCCCACTATTATAACCATAACTTTCTCCAGCCACAAAATCTCAGTCCCCCAGCAGCCCAGAGGGATCCTTCCCTCAGCCCCACCAGACCTGGGGAGACCAGCTGGAGACTCCACCATCTCCATCAGAGTATTAGATCAGAGGGGGCTCAAAGTGAATCCAGCCCGAGCCACACTGCATTGATCCAGCGGGAAAAACGCCATGAGGTCAACCTGGATTTGGATTGTGCTGAACCGTCTGAAGTTGCGGACAGCAGCATTTTTGACTACTGCCAGACTAGTGAGATAGAGTCAGACACAGAGACGGTCCGCAAGTCCGCTGACGAGGGAGATGGCGAATCTGCCCACTGGGCAGCTGAGGTAGAAGTGCAGGAGGAGGATGGGTTCGACGAGGCGGGCCTTCCTCAGACTCACAGACCTGCTCTGGGTATTTCCAGTGGAGCCAGAGGGCCAGAGACTGGGGAAGGAGTGGAAATGGGAGAGAACCAGAGCATCACAGGAGACAGCGGTATAGATTCTCCTCGGTGAGTGCCTCTCCTCTGATCTTTTCACAGTGGATCATATAAGATACTGAAGTGTCCCATCATAGCTCAAGGATTATATTGTCAAAGCCATTGAACTCACTTAAAGTTTAGTTTAGTTTAGTTTATTGGTTTAAATATACAGAGACAATGCACATTAATAAACATTTCTGTAAGCATGCCGGTTTAGCCAGTTTGGCTAATTTTCAACTGTAGTCTCTGGGGCAGGTGACTTGAGCACTACAATAATTAAAATGCATTAAAAAAGAAACAAAAAAACAAAACAGTACTATGCCTACTTATAAAATACATAGTATACAATACATTACAATACAATATATTACAGTGCATACAATAAAATACATATACAGTTTCAGAGCAGAGCAGTTACACAATCAACACAGTATTATGAAAAGGCTTTTTCATAGAGAAATAAGAAATGCTCAGCTTAGATGCACATTCTTCAGGCCAGCGTTTCACTAGTTTTCACACCTTGGGCTAAATTCTTATCTCTCTGTTGCTGCGACCTCACGTACCCTTTCCCATTCTGGAGAAGCTTTAGAGACAGGCAAAACAAACACTGTATTGAGGTTAGTTAACCTCTAGGTTACATGTCTGTGGCTGACTTCCAATTTGTGTTTTTCTTTCCTTTAAAGTAAATTGCAATAAAGCTGAACAAACACCTTGCGACCAGTTGTAGCATGCAGTATTTGGACAGAAGGGAGTCATTTTGATAATTATGTGTAATTGCTGTGCAGCACTTAAACTCTCTTGTTATTATCAGAGGAGGAAAGACTTATATTGTGACACTGAACTTGAACCATACTTTGTAGGTGGACAGATGTAGTGCATGAATACGTGACATTATTCGTTTGACATATTTAGAGAATATTTATCAACCTTGTGCTCCCCTTCTGTGGCCCACAGGACCCGTGTCAGTCTGGCCTCCAGCAACACAGTCATTTTGGAGGGTCTCAAGAGAAGAGGCTTTTTACAAAACCTGGAGAAACTGCATTCAAAGAGCAGCACCATTCGACCACAGAGCTCGCTGCTGCAGCTGACTCCTGTCATGAACGTATAGCAGGTCTGGAAACATGTTCATGGAAATATGTCCAATACGGAGGGGTTGCCAACCTCCACATAATGTTACCTATCACAACAGGGGCCTGTGTACAGTTGTATAGTATGTATATTTTTTTCTCTTTTGTAAATAATTTCAAAGGTCATATGCTATGATTTATCCATTCATGAATTACCTTGTGTATGTGCTGTCAAAACATGTTATATCAGCGGTCTTTTTGTGATTAGAAAAAATGTACAGTTTTCTTTCTCTATTCTATGTCTCATTGCTTAAAATGTTCCTAACAGCAGAAACAGGATCTAGCATTTCTCCTTTTCTCTTGTCACATAGCATTTACCACTAATAAAATTGTAAATACCAGCCAAAATGTCTTTCTTGGTTCATGATATTACTCTCTATAAGAGAAGGTTTACCCTTTAGACAAGTCCCTGAGACAATTAGTGTTGACCCATATCAACTTCAGAAAGCAAAGACGTTTTTATAGCTTTTATCCAATTAGTGAATTTGAATTGTGTATTTATTGGCGGTCATCTATTAATACAACAACCAGATTTATATAACAATTCATAAATATATCATGAATGGTCAACATAATTGATATATCTATCTGTTAGCGGAAGTTTCTACATACTTGCATCAGCCCAAAAAAACATTTTTAGTCACACTCACACCCCTAAATGTAAACCAGATATCATTCTGTACCAAGACACCTGGTTATCTCTTGAGGTTACCATGTCAGTTGATCTAAACCTTGAATGTTATTACCTCAACAGCTGTCTTATGGCTGACTTCTAGCAGTGTAGGAATGTAAACCAGGACAGTGCAGGAAGGCGTGTACTTTCCTGACATTATGGTCATGTTTTTATAATTTCTGACTGGTGATTCAAATATTTACCCCTATAATTTATTTTGTCTAAGAGCTGCAGATTTGTTCTTTAAAAAAAAAAAGTATTCCAGTTTAAGATCCAGATGTTTCATCCTTATAATTTTTTTTATTAAAAAGTCTTGTAAAAGTTGTGTAAAAAGACTAATGCCGGCGGCCTTACATCTGGATATTGTTGGTGCTTCACAACTTCCAAAGGTTGAGAGTGACACCATGTGGATAAACTGTGGAAGTGCAAGGAGAGAAACTTCCTGAAAGTACATCAGTACAGTGGTGCTCACAAGGGTATGTACCCTGGCAGATTTTGTAAAATGTGTGCCATTCTTTAAGGAAAACACGAGTGATCAGGAAAAACACAATTCTCTTATTTTTAATGGGAATCAAATTAAACTATGAGACATCCCAATAACACAATATAAAAGAAAATGATCGTCAGGAGTCTGTCTACCTGACCGTGGCTTCGTGTCAACAGAACCCCTCAATTTCCACAGTTTGAACACTGCTGATTGCCATTGTCAAATCCTTGAATGTCTTTTATGGATCATTTTCTGTTTTCTAAAGTTGAACCTTCTCCCTCAGGTCTTTTGCTTTCCCCATGGCGCAGAATCCAGGAACGTCGGGGATGAAATGTACAGGTGTTTTGTCAAGAGCCCAAAATCTCACTGACTTTTTATACAGACACAAATCACAAGCAAACAAGTGTGGACAGTTACCCCGAGTAGCCATTTAACCCCGTCGGTGTCAATTTGTGTTTATTACCAGGCCAAAACTTTGACGGTATGTAAACTTTTGATTTGGGGGGTTGCATTCATGATTTACACATTGTATGACAATAAATGGCTTCGCCCAACCACTAACTCTGAATAGAAGATTTTTTCTTTTCATTATCAATCATTATTTCTGAAATACGTCCAATATTTAACAAGTTCCGCCAGGGTGTGTAAACTTATGAGCCCAACTTTATCTTAATATCTTACCATTAATCACACCCTGTTCCATTTCTTCCTGCAGGATCTTGAAGAGTAGGGTTTATGCTGATAGGTAGTGACAGTAAGATTATTGCGCTCCAAGACTAAATGCCTTTCCTGTTTCATAAACTTACTCAATTCACTGAACAAAACCACAAGAGTCAACAACCTTTATTTATCCATATATGTGCCACTCAGAAATTGGGAAGAGGTGTTACAGGATTTGCCCTTAAGAGAAGCCTATATGGATCATTTACAATTTTCTCTCTACAATGAGGCCATTGACAAAAATGAAAAGGGGGGGAACAAAGACAATATGGTTGTAACAGTGTAAACACATGGTAATATACATGAAAGCAAAAAAGCAATAGGTATCAGTGACATCAAATTAAAATGTAGGGTAAGTTAGTATGAATAAGAACAAAAGACTCCTGAAAACCCTAACTTTTTTTTCTCAAATAACAGCTCGGCATACATTTCTACATAGCATGCAATAAGGCACCTATCTAACACAAGGAAGAAACCTATGCTACAGTTTTGAAGCACAATTGTTATCCAAATGAAAAGAAATGAAAATATTGCTCACCATAATGTTCACTTCCATAAAAACTGTATATCTCTCATTCCCTTTCATATAACCCAAGCCATATCTAAAAAAATACATCAGTTTGTAAAAGATATTTTACACAGAACAGTAAATAGAGCGCAATCCATTGGAATTCGAAAAATCTTGTAAAAGTGAGATTCTCATGTAGTCTTTTAGTATACACAACCTTTTTTAGATCAAATTTTGACAGTCTGCAGATCAACTTGAGTGTTACCTATAATTCTATACACAGGTCGTTGAATTAGTCTCCATAGAAATAAACAAAGTGTGACGTTGCATCTAATGTACATTTGGTGCTCAGGTACAGAGAAAACGGCACAGTAAATAATTAGGACACAGGCCATGTTGTTATATGCTACCCAGTAGGTTTTTATTTCTATTATGTATTTTCTTATGGCTAAATTGCATGTCATAATAGAATCAGGGTGTCAGCCAGTATTGCTCTCTGTACAGTCTATGTAGCAGTGCTAACCCATAGCAGACATACAAGAAAACAACCTCATAAATATACAAGATGGCTCATGTCTGATGGAGCCCAAAAGTCAAGGACAAGCCGCATGAGAGAACACCTGCAACATGTTTATCTCCATCACTTAGAACAAATTAAAGTCATAAAAGGGGAAAAAAAAAGGTGGAGACAAAGTGGATCTTACTATCAAAAATGTAATCTTTTGGAACAGCACACTAGTCACCTATACATATATATATAAAAAGAAAATCGATAAGTATTTACATTGGATTTTCGTCGTTTGCTTCACACGGGTAATGTGGGTGAAAAAGAATTATCTATTGAAATTGAGATTTACAGTTCTGGTTCACCAATTGTGTTGGCAGCCTCGAATAAAGTTGCAGCTGAGAAGCATGTGTGCCCACCTGAAGATACATAAACTGAATACTCTTATCAAAAAGACCAACCCTGGGGTTAAGGATATTTTCCCCAGGTAACAATTTTATCATGTAGATCTTCAAATCACATTTTTTTTTTTCTTTAAAAGTGTTCAAAAAGAGGTCCTGGAGCGAGTGAAGCACAATCACAAACAAGAATGGAGGCTCCTTCACAATCTGTTATTATACCCTCTTCGAATTGAGCACAAAGTCCCGGGTTCAGTTCAGAATTATAGGTTACATGGTCCTTCAGGCCAAGCCATTTCCTTTGAAGATGTGTGTGTTACTGTCCATTTAGTCTCAACTGCTCCATTTCACCATAGCAATGTGCTGACACGACCACCTCCGTCTATAGTAGTTGGCCTGGTGTTTCCCGTGGTGTGGCGATATCAATGATGGGACCATTGGTACAAGAGAAATGGGGGGGAGTGGGTGTGTGCGTTTATATTGGACAGCATGTAAAAGGGTTGGTAATGGGAGCTCACTGGTCTACATGGATCCTATGATGTCTGGAAAGGGAAGATGAATGGTTAAAGCCTTTTCCGCACTGAGAGCACCTGTACGGTTTTTCGACGGACAGGATGCGCTGTTTGGTGAAGGCGTTGTTGGAGAATCCCTTCCCTGTGGGGATGGGGCTGTACTGCTGTGGTTGTGGCTGTGGCGGTTGCTGCTGCGGCTGTTGCTGTTTGTTCTCCAAGTGGACTCTCTGATGTCTCGCGAGGGAGGACGAGTGATTGAATCTCTTGCCACAGTGAGCGCAGGTGTAGCTCTTTCCCTCCGAGTGGACTCTTTGGTGCCGGGACAGGGAAGAGGAATGATTGAAGCCCTTGTCACAGTGGTGGCACATGTAGGGCTTGTCTCCCTGCTGGTGCACCCTCTGCTTTGGAGGAGTGCCGTACGACAAAGGTTTTCCAGCCTGAGGCGGGGAAAACACTGGGTTCTGCAGGTGGGTCTTGTGGTGACGCGAGAGAGAAGAGGAGTGATTGAAGCCCTTGTTGCAATGTCTGCAGGTGTAGGGCTTCCCTCCGGCATGGACTTGCTGGTGCTTCTTCAGGTGGCGTTTGCGGACAAAGCTCTTCCTACACATGTTGCATTTGTACGGCTTCTCACCCGAGTGGATCCTCTGGTGCTCTCTCAGAGTGGCAGCGGCCGCAAAACACTTTCCACACTGTGCGCAGCGGTGGGGTTTGTCTCCGAGCACGACTGCAGCGTGGGTCTTCTGATGCTGCTTCAGGTTGGAATTTGTGGCAAAGCCTTTGCCACACTGACCGCAAGTGTATGGCTTCTCGCGCGCATGGACCTCCTGGTGCTTTTTCAGATGCCTTCTGCGGACAAAGCTCTTCCTACACTGGGTGCACTTGTAGGGCTTGTCCTCCGAATGCATCTTCATATGTTCTCTCAGGGTGATTGCGGCAGCGAAACTCTTGCCGCACTCCGAACATCTGTGGGGCTTGTCTGGCAAATGAATCATCTGATGGGACTTGAGGCTGAAGGCATCAATAACATCTTTGCCCATGATTTCGACTCCTGTGGGAACATAGGGCTTTTCTTTCATATGAATCTTCATGTGCTGCTTGAGGCTGGCTTCCACAGCAAAGCTCTCACCACAGTGGACACAGATGTAAGGATTGAGGTCCTTATGGATCTCAAAGTGTTGGTGAAGATCAGCTATGCTGCCAAAAATCTCCCCACACTCGTTGCACTGCAGGCCGTGGGCTTCGTGAATGATTACACCATTCTCAGACTCCACTGTCAACTCCCCACCGTGGTCGGCAGACTCCACCTTGACAACGTGCTCGCTTTCTGCCTTAAGAAGCACCTCTCCCAGCAGAGCCTCGTTTCCTGTTGTCTTGATTTCTGCTGCCGTGAAACAGTGCATCTCACCATGTTCCACCTTAATGTAATCATGGTCTGTCTCCGCTACAATCGCATCCACACAGGCTACAGCTCCGAGATCTGTCCCCAGCCCCTGGATCTTCAAGTCTGAGCCATGGATTTCGAGCTCTAATCCGCGCTTTTCTTCTGTCATGATCTCCGTTTCCGCCCCATAGTGAAGGTCGACGTGGCTGTGGGCTATGACACACTCCGACCCAAGTGTGTCAAGGCCGGGTGTGTCACATTCAGTCTCTGACTCGGCCATGAGAACACACTCCAACCCCACGACCTCCGTTTTCTTGCCGGACGATTACCTCAAAAAGAATCGGGGTATATAGAGCGTTGTTTTGGAGCGTGCCGCGCTGGTTTTCTTGTCAGTTTGCAGACCTGCAAAAGAGGAAAATAAAGGGAATGAGTAACTGCAATAACGCCAGAGGGATACTTACTATATTTGTCTTGGATAATGTAAACTTATAAAACAGAAATATTAAATTATCAAGAATTCGGCTAGAATGTACCGGTCCCTGGTCCCCACCTTTTAAAATTTAATTTTAACACAGTAGATCGATTTGCATGTACATTTATTTTGAACTGTATTGAAAATGTGGGTTAACTGAACAAATTATGCTCTGGTTTCATATTCAGTCTGCTAGAAATAAATTGTAAGGATATCTACATGTCAATTTAAAAATCATTCATCATTCATTTTGATTGATAACATCACAGCAAAGAATCATAACAGTTACAGGAAGAGTCAATACACTTAATATCTAATCAATCGCCAGAAAATACATAGTACAACAGGGACCGTTCTTTTTGTAGTTTTATTTCAACATTATTATTAGTGAATATAAATATTCTTAAAGTATACTAAGTTCATCACCCAGCGCCCTGGAGGATGAGCCAAAAACCAAAGCCAAGATAAAATAGCCCTTGGTTGGTGGCACAAAAGCAGGTATCATGGTTTAGCTGTCAACTCACTATCATTAACACTTGTTTATTAGCTCTAAAACTGTTCATCAGCTGCACTGTGCTCAGTAAAGTGAAAGGGGTTAAAGTAATAAATGCATTCATATCAAGAAGTTGTAGAACAAGCGTGATAAAAAAACGTTTTATCTATAACTGCACGCCTCATGTCTTATCAACATCAGACTTGCAATACTACCAACTTGCAAGCTAAGTGTAATCAGTCTGTTAGCTTCGTTAGCGCCCAACAGGAGCTTCACTTCACTAGCTAACACAATTGATAAAATCAAAGTGGACCAACAACATCTCGATCACGCTCCCAATTCAAACTTAATCCCCGAGCCAAAGCCTGGCCGGCCTACCCAGTCTCGTTTGTCTGCGCAGTTCACTCTGCTCTCATTATAAAATATAACTTTAAAAAGGTGAAAACACACACTGTGGTGTTTTGTTATTAAACACTTGAACTATTTGGTTGCTAGTAGCCACACATAACAGCTACAAATAGCCTTCATAGCCGCTAGTTAGCTGGCTATGGTGGATGGTGGGAGACTGGTTAACGACACAACAGCATTGTGTTAGCTGCTAATGTGTTCGCGCATTTAGCCAGCTAACTAGCTTCACCGGAGGAAAAAAGGCAACACACAACAACAACATATAGTCACTTAATTAACAACCAAAATACTTACAAATAAGCGTATGGTTGAGTTGAATAATTTCGTGCGATTTATGACACAGCTACCGACGCGGAAATCCTCCCTTGTGTGAGTATTAACAGGCCATCTTGTTGTGCCACACCAGCAACAACTTCCAGCTAGCCAAGATTATTACACATGCTCGCCTAAGATGGCTGCCGGGAGCTAACGTTAGCACCGTTAGCTTCCGCCCTTCACAACACACTGATCTTTACAAACTACACCCGAAGCTACGTCGATCGAGAGTGAACTGAAACCGTACACAACTAGGCCACATGTTTTTGCTATTGGGCATAGGAAACAATCTTGAACCCCTCGGGTTTTAACACACAGTAAGTTACCCCCGCAGACGACGACGTCTAATGCTAATGGTAGGAGGGAGTTAGCGGCTAAGAGCCGCCACACCGTTAATACCGAAGGAGGAGCGGGGCTAACTGAAACAAAGATGGCTAACCCAACCGTTGAGGGTGATGGTGATGAATACTGCGCCCCGAAAAGCCCGGGAAATTACCCCTATACCCTTTTCTTACTTACACACGAAGCGATGTAAGCCACAAATCACACAGCAGATGCAAAGTTGAAATACTTTAACCGATCGGGGGGGAAACTACGATCTCAATAAGACACGTTGAGATTTGAGAGGGCACGGCGAGTCTTGGCTACAGTCCTCCTTGGCTAACTACAGCTCCCCCTCACTGCGGCAGCACCGAGACGCCGCACACACGACTGCAATGCAATGGCGGCCTTGCCTGCCGAGGTTAGCAGCTATCCCTCCAGCCGAGACAACGGTATTAGCGCGCTGGGCTACGTAAGTTAGCCTCGGTGCCAAGCTAACGAGCCAGCTAATCCAGTCTAGCTTAGCACGGCTACAGCCCCGCTGCTGCTGCCGTCCAGCCCGGGTTTAGTAACGTTACCACAGCCTAAAACACTGGAGCAGGAAGCTTTGCCATTAAACCGCCCTTTCATCCGCGACCATGTTAAGTATGGTTTCGTTTGTAAAGATAAAACAGTGGACGTGGATACAGGAGAAGGAGGCGGATGGGTAGATTTTTTTTTTTTCATTTTTCTTTTTCTTTTACAAAAATAAACTTGGATCAGATTCAGACCTTAAATAAGTTCCTCATGTCAGTAACGTAGTGTCGCTGTATCCGTCTGCTTTTCCCAGCCACAGGACATAATGTTACTACCAGTAGACAGAGTCAAGGCCTGTATTTTTCCATCACAAAGTTCGCTATCACAACTGGAGACGCAAAAAAATACACAACGCATACGCTGATTATTATAATAAATCATTACTAAGCTCATCTCCAGTCAAACACAGACTCCATCTAACCCCAAACGCTGCTGCTGTTCACGTTAGAGTAAGTTGAATTTAAACGGTTAAATAATAATCACCAGGAGTCAGGATCACGCCGCTTTTCAATGTGTTAAATTAAATTGTTGCATGCACACACCCACCTTGCAGTATTTTTACTTTCTGAGCGGTGAAAGGAGAAAAAAGGAGAATAGTATGTATGTCTCAAACTCCGGGTTGAGAAGGGCTTTGCAAGCTGTTGTGAGCCTCGTCAAACTGCTGTGTGTCTTCTTCCTCTCTCTCTGCCTGTGTGTGTAGCTGGCGCCACTGCTCATCTGGCGCCAACGTTGGACGACCGACGCACTTTAGCGAAAGCAATCATTGTCATTTCAACGCAGCAGGGAAACCACTACCGCCCCCTGCAGCCGCGGTGGCGCCCTTCACGCCGGACATGATATTCAATGATCCGTGGATGGATGGATGGATGGATGGATGGCAGAAAAATACTTCCATGGAGGTAATGCAAAATGCAGTAGGCTATTAAAGAAAAAAAATCTTTTAAACATTACTACTTTATTTTTTGGGGATCAATTATAATCAAAATATATATAGCCTACATATAAACATACAAAAAGGGGAGGAGAAGATTGAGAAAAATAGGTAGGCATGCACATTACAAAAATAGAGAACAGGATGGTCTATATTCACATATACATATGCATGCACACACATAAATAAAAAAACTAAACTAAGATAATAGAAATAAAAAATAAACCAATTAAATAGAAAAAATATAATAAAGACAAAGCAAAAATCCCAAATATAACCCACCCACCCCCCAGATCCAAGACTCCACCACTCAGTCAATATTACACTTGAAATCTACAGACAATAGTTGACAGTGAATACCAAACCTCAACTCTTTTGCTCCTTGAACTCTAGCTGTCGACAACTCCAAATAATGTCCATATCATAGCCCATGCTCGGAAAGAAAGTGAGTGTGGAGGTTTCCAATGTGTGTGGCTACTAGTTTTTTTGCAGCCTGTACTACTTCATTAACTTTGAGCACCAAGCAGACAATTCCAGTGTTTTAATTTTGTGCTATTTTATATTTCTACTGTTCATATTGTAGTAAAATACAGCACTAGCAATGCCACAGTCTCTGTTAAAAATTAAATATTTGTCTCCAAAAATATTGAATTATTCATAGACCTAATTACAAGTATTAGAATAAAAATAAACTTGAAATGAAAATATAGCCAAGCTGATGAAGATATGTGCAGCTTATCACAAGTCACTGATTTTATTTTGTGTTTGATCTGAAACTAATTACTTACTCAATCTGTTAGGTAGTAAGAAACATAAAATGAAAAGCAAAGTGAAAGTGTCAGAATTGAATGTTGGTAAGTGTGTGTAGTTACTTTACACCATTATAGCATAGTACCACTCAAATAAGAAAAAGTTCAAGTCAAAAACAACAGTAATTGTCTTAGTAAAGGTGCTGTAATGATTCTGAAACCAAGACCAAAACTGTGATCCTCCTCAAAGCCCCACCCCTCTGCAGTGGCTGTAGGTTTTGTGTGTTGGGCTCTCATTACATTGCAGATATAACAATACTTATTTTTCATGTCACAATGGTCAAAATGTACAAACTGTGTAAATATTACAGATGACATATTCCTGTCCTCCAGCTGTGCCTTGTGCATAATATTTTTGGTCTATTCACAATTGAGTGATCAGCAGTGTGGGAAAATTTTTGCTAAATCTACCAGCCCCTTCTCCTGGTCTGTGAAACTAATGCAGAGGGGAATGCAATTATAATATTGTCATATGTGTATCTTTGGTAGAAATATGTCAGTCAAACTGGATTAAGTGGTTAATCCAGATGTGTAGTAATAATTTAGTCCCACAAGATGATGCTGTTTGCCACTGTACTGAATGTCCTGTAGGTGTTGGCAATGAATCCTGTACATATCATTAGTGAAAGTCTGAAAAATAACACAAATATGCAAAAAGTAAAGTGAAGTCATTTTCTGGGTGAAAAATCCTGTCATGGTGGTCTATTGTTTTACAGATAGTGCCATAGAGTATCTTTGATCAAGTAGGCTACTATAAATGTTTTCATATTTTCCTTTATGTCATCATGACCTCCAGATTTGTACATGAACAAGGCCTCTCATTTGTATTTTTGATAGTTTCAACTTTTCCTCTCCTTAGTCTCAGTCCTCTCTGTTCCAGTAACACCCAGTCCCTGAATATTAAACACCCAACCAGGAATACTGGTTTTACCATGAGAGTTGAGTACATAGCTCACATTCTGTCTCGCACAGTGTCAGTCACTCAGTTTCACTGAAGCTGTTCACTTCAGGAACTCAATTTCTCTTTGTTGTGCTCGTCTGTTTTTGAGTCTTATTACGCCTGCAGATCTCAAGATATTTTACGAAGAGTTTAGCACATTGGCTGCTGAGTGGATTTTTTTTTTCATCTATTTATAACAACAACTGGATATATCTTGAAAGAAAAATGTCCCACAACAGCACTCTGGATTTAGACAGATACAGCAGTTTGGAGAAATCTCGTCGCTCCGCCAGTCGTAGCCAGCCCAGGGTCCAGGCTAAGCATGGGGAAGTCCTTTGTGACTTCTGCACATCGAGGAAGCAGAAGGCTGAGAAGTCCTGCTTGGTGTGCCTGGCAAACTACTGTGAGACTCACATCCAGACTCACTATGAATATCCTGCTCTGATGAAGCATAAACTGGTCAAAGCCACAGGTGAGATGAGAGAGAAGATGTGTGCACAGCACGACAAGCTGCTGGAGGCTTTTTGTCGCACTGACGAGACTTCAGTGTGCGTCCTCTGCATGATGGATGAACACAAAGGCCACGACATCGTCCCAGCTGGAACAGAGAGGACAGAGAAACAAGTGAGTGGTAAAAATCTGACATTATATACCGGTGAAGATAGTCAATGAGTGATTTGTTAACGTTCAAGGCCGGCATGAGCACAACAAACCCCTCATCAGTGTTGTCATACTGTGATGATGACAACTTTAATGCTATTCCCTCTGCAGAAACAGCTTGGTACCACACTGCACAAATCTCAACAAAGAATCGACCAGAGGCTTAAGAAGTGGCAGGATCTCAGACAAGCAGTGGAATCAGTTAAAGTAAGTAAAGAAAAGCAACTCTTGTCACACTGTTATAAAACAACCCATTAGGCTTTGCTTTGTAAGAATAACCACTCTCCATTTCTCCCTCTCTTTCTTGTGTCACTCGTCAGCACTCTGCTCAAACGGCGATGGAGGACAACGAGCGGATCTTCACTGAGCTGCTGCTTTCCATAGAGAGGAAGTACAATGAAGTCAAGGAGATGATCCGCAGCCACGAAAGAAACACTGTGATGCGGGGCGAGACACTGCTGAACCGCTTAGAGGAGGAGATCACACTGCTGAGGAAGAGACACAACGACCTGGAGAAGCTTTCACACACTGATGATCACATACACTTTCTACAGGTGAGGCTAAAGGCAGGGGCCTTTTGAATTTTTTTACTTTTAGACGTGTCTCCTCTCTCATCTTTCACTTCTGCCTGTTTATATATTTTATTTTACCAGAGCTGGCAGTCTCTGTCAGGCCCCTCAGGATACGAAGACCTCAACAACGTCACTGTTGCTCCACATTACTCCTTTGACGCGACCAAGAGAGCCATCGCTTCAATGAAACTCCAAGTAGAAGAAGTCAGCAAGACTGAAATGGGCAAAATCTCAGGAGCAGGTGGGCAAGTCTTGTAGTATCAAGTCTTGATGTAGCATCAAGATGGCTATTTTTAAGTCCTCTATTAGCTACTTTCTCTTGGGTCTTATCATTTGTTTTTCATCCTTCTCTTCCTAGTGAAGGAAGTCTACATCACACAAGAAGGTGAGACAAAACCAAGAAGAGAGTCAAGTTTGAGGGAATCGCCAAAGTCAAGAGAAGAACCGAGGACAAGAGAGGATTTCATGAAATGTGAGTCATGTAGTTTCTCTCTGCACATGTAAGACCTCAATCCCAAACAAAGGATTGACCACACCATGTGGTGAAACGGCTGAAACTTGTGTCATGGAAGGTATGCCGCTTGCAAAACAGGTTTGGTGAAATGTAAGAGAGCAGACTTACAGTTCAGTATTACTTAAACAAACACAGGTGTTCCTGCTTTTGCTCCACCTGCCTGGGAGGTTACCAACCAAAGCTTTACTGGGATAACTTTGTTATTCCTGAACGTGAGAATCTCAATTATTTAAGTATGTATTAATTATGCATCGACATGAAGAAAGAGATTTTTGTTAGACTGTCACACTGTAAGTTTATAGGGTCCTCTAATCTCAAACTAGGTAACAACACAAACATGATCGTTAATTACATTGTGTCATATTGTTTTAGACTCCTGCCAGCCGATTCTGGATGTTAACAGCGTTCACCCCAGCCTTCATCTCTCTGAGGGCAACCGAACAGCCACAATGAAGAGTGAGCCCAAGAACTACCCCGACCACCCGGACCGATATGACCACTGGCAGCAGGTGAGAATATAGCCTACCAGCTCCAAGATGTCATTTTGTGCCTTAAAAGAGGAGAGAAACTGATCTAGTGCGACTGGCATAGAGCCAGAGGGGAGTAGCTATATGATGAATTATGGAAATAGACTTATGCTGTCAGGGAACCTGCTCTTGAAATAGATCTCCTGAGGCAGTTCAAGTTTTTATGACTTATTTAGGAAAAGTCTGAATTTTTTTTAGCACTCTCTTTGTTCTCAGAATACAGGGTTTGGTTTTAGAAGTCATCTTTACAATTACAGTGAGAGTGATTCTTCTTGTAAACTCTCCTCTAAACCATGCATAAAGCAACTCATTGTCTCATTTCGTCCATTCAAACCCAGGTGCTGTGCAAGGAGAGCCTGAGTGGGACTCGTTGTTACTGGGAGGTGGATTGGAAGGGGACAGAGATTGACGTGGCCGTTACCTACAGAGGAATCCGCCGTAAGGGCAACGGGAATGAATGCAGTCTGGGCTGGAACAACAAGTCCTGGAGTCTGTACTGCTCTGACTCCAAATTCTCCTTTGTGCACAATAATAAGAGCATAGACCTTCCAGCTCTAGTGTCATCCCGTATTGGCGTCTACGTGGATCATGCAGCGGGAACACTTGCATTTTACAATGTCTCTGATGGCATGCAGCTTCTGCACCGAGTCCAGACCACATTCACAGAGCCCCTCTACCCCGCATTCAGTGTGTGGGGCTTCGGAAGCAGGATAAGACTGTAGGAGAGTCGCCGTGATGCCAACAAGTTGACAACCCTGATTAGTTTCACCTTTTGCTAAAAGTCCAGTTGTTCTTCTGTTGGTCATTACTTGTTGTTTTGGGTCAATCAAGAGCATACAATGACTTATGATCATGACTTTATCTTATTTTCACTTTTCCATTTCTCTGTTTTGTTATAGACTTTTATTAGACTCCAGGTCCATTTATACATATATTTGTATTTTTAATATAGGTAAATTAGATGCTGTTTGTGGTATTAGCCTACATCAGAGTTTTTGAAACCACCATGTTGTTATAGATCATCTTTGCCACTTATACATATGGATATGTTCAAGACAGCTATTGACCTTGTTGGAAACACTACAACATTACAGGAGCTGGAGCTGCTGTTGTTGTTCACACTGATGTCAGTCTGACAGTTATCTAACCTCCATGTGTACAATACATTTGGGAAAACCAATGTAGCTACTTCCTGAGCCAAGAGGAATGAAGACCAGGAAAGAACAAGGGAGGGAAATAGCAATAGGCTAGCTACTAAGTATCCAGGATCCCAACATATGGAGGCTGTCAAAAAGCATGTGATTGAAAGTTTGTTTTTATTTGCTTTTTTCTTTCTTTCTCATTTTAAGTAAACGGTCACTGCTTTCTTAATACACCTGAAAATGTTCATCAGTTGATACGTTGAGTTTATTGTGTTTTGTACAGATTTTCCATTAAGTTCACAAATAAATCTTCTGCAGACAATGATTGTTTGGAAGTTTCTAAAGTTCTTACTTCCTCGCAAATGATGAGACCACAGAGATACTGGCTCTCCTGACACTTCATAGCTACTGTCACTGATTGATATGTTGATTTTATCTTTACTAAGCATTAGTCCTAAATCCCTCCTCCAGATACAGGAGAGATTAGAAGTTAAACCTCCAGAGGGCAGCAGCAACACTGGCTTCTGCATCACACACACACACACACACACACACACACACACACACACACACACACACGAGAGAGAGAGAGAGAGAGAGAGAGAGAGAGAGAGAGAGAGAGAGAGAGAGAGAGTATGAATATTCCTGCATTCATTTAGTTTTCCATTATTTATAGAGTCTGTATCAAATTGCTGCACGGTTGTATTCGTTGGCTGAGTCGCGTGACTTTACACGGAGAGTAGAAAGCGAGGGACCGTGACCAACTGGGGGAAGAAAACCACAATGAAATGGAAGTGCTTGGTTATTTGTACCACACACCCCGGAAGCGCTTTCTGATAAGCCAAAACGCTGATAATGAATTTTGGACATCCTCCTCCCTCTTATGGCGATCACATGTTTTGCCTAAAAATCAGCTAGGCCACAAGTTTAAAGTCTGCCAGAGTCTTTTTTTACGCTAAAATACCCGAAACTTTTCCTTTACAGTGTTGATGTTGAGCGGTAACTTGTGTTTTGGAGTGTGTAGCAGTGCTTGTTAAACTCTAGGACAGATGACAGTTTCATTATTTATCCTGAAACCTACCACACACACATAAAGAACCTTTAGGTTATTATTAGTTATTGTGCTCTAAGTTTAAACCCCGCCGACACTTCCTCCGCTGTGCGTCTGTACATAAATGCAACGCACTCCGCTACTACAGGTTTTTTTTTGGGGGGGGAGGGGGCGGAGCCAAACAGCTGGATTCTCCGGAGTGTCTCGTGGCGACGATGCATCGGGACTGACTGCATGTGAGCGCGAGCCTCCCCCTCTGCACGCCGATTCAAGGAGAAAACGACCACCGGGAGGTCGGTGCATACAAGATAAGGATCTGATACGACAGTGAAAGAAAAGCTGCTCCGTGTCCCGGGAGTCCAGCGTGGAGTGGAGTGATCCGGGATCAGCAAAGGTGTGGAGGACAGGTCGGCGTGCGTGCAATTTTTTCCCCCAAAAAACAGGAAAACTTGGAAGCTAACACGGAGACACAAGGTGAGACACAAGCTGCAGTGTTTTAGTCCTGATGCTCGGTGTCTGTAGCTGCAAATAAGAGGGCGAGCAGCTGCTCTAACACGACTACAGAAAACACTGATTGATCTGTGATGTGTCTGTTATTACTATTATTATCATCGAGGCATCAGCCCTGTTAAATCAGCTGTTTGGGAGAGTTAGCTAAGGTTCATAACTGTTGATTTTCAGACCAGATTATTAGTTCATCAGTCCAGAGCATCATGAATCATGACAGGCAGATCAGCATTATATTGAAGGGATGTGTTAAATGATGTTTTTGTACATAACATCAGATTATTTGATGATCAAATATTTAAGTCAAGCCAACAACATCTGCTTTCAGTTTCTCAAATGTGACATTTTTAAAGTTTTTTTCTTCTTCTTTTGCACCAGATTTGATAATAAAGTGAATGTTTTGGGGTTTGGACAGTTTGAATACATCAGACACAAATTTTAACTAATTTGACGCCTGGCAGATTCAGTAAAAAAATAACCTGTGTTGCCAACAATCAATTGCATTTCTACTACAAAGTCCTACTCTGACTATTACTCTCTGATTAGTCAATGAATGATCCTGAACTAAATCACTTCCCTTCTCTTCTCTTTCACCAGCCGAAAGGACGAGTCTGTCCTGACAGCGTCTCATCTACCACCCCTCCACCTTCAAGAACATGAATCAATGCAGATGTCAGTCACACTCAGTTAAATGTTAGTACTACTTGAGCAGATATCGCTCGGCTGGCCGAAGAGGAAAAAGAAGAAAGAGACTGTTCAAGGTGCTGGAAGATGTCTCTGTGGATGATACTGCCTGTGAGCCTCCCAGCTCTGACCATCACTGGGATATGGGTTGTGTAAGTGTTTGACCTGTTCATATTTATATATATATATATTTTGCATTCTTAGCTTTTAACCCCACATACTACCAGGCACAAAGAAAACACCTTGTAACCATCTGATTTATTTCACATTGCATTCTTCCTCTTTTTCTACACATTATCTGTATTAACATGGTGTATGTTAACAATGCATCCATATGTAATAGTGTAATAAAGCTAATTAGCCCCACTACAACAGTAGCACTATACAAACCATTTTATTACTTATTAGAAACATAATAGATGATCTCCCATACATCTTTTTCTTCCGCTATAACCAGTGACCATTCACAGTAATTTCACAATTGTCATGCATACAATGGAGAGAAAAAAGAATCCAGCATGTCTGGATGTTTTACATCTGTGTCTACTTTTTTTCTATTACAACTGTTGTGTATACTCACACACAAACCTTTTGATATCTCAGCCTCTTTTGCTTCCAGGCGAGCAACACTGCATATTTACCCTGAATTCCTGGGAGCCATGGCAATTGCATGTGGATTAATTCTCTCCAGGAAGGATCTGGGATTATCACCTCTCTCTTAAAAAGTGAGACGTGCAGGTTCGCAGTGTAGCTTAATTATCTGACTGCAGCACACTATCCGAGCAGATGCACGGCAGAGAAAAGAGTGAGCGCCTCCTGGTTGTGTCTGGGCTGACAGCTCTCCTCTCTGCTCTGTTATTACTCTGGGAGGAGGAATGTAAACCCCAAGGGGAGAGAGAGACAGATGGCCCAATTCCAGACCGTCGTGGTCCTGTATTTAGGCTGTGTGTTACATCTACGATGAGCTGCGTGGGGAGTAAGCAGTCTAATCTGATGCCAGAAGTGACACCTTGCAACAGCGATCACTGTTTGCGTGAGCATGGCTGCTTTGCACAGTCCAGTCAGGGGTGTGTGTTCAGGTGTTTGCAGAAAAGCCTTTTGCTGTAGACCTATACTGAGTTGGAGAACATGCAGGTTAAATCAGTGCTACTGCTAACATTGCACGTTTCATCCCTGCATTGGCATTTGTTTCTGAGGTAGAAAGTTGATCCGAGTTAAGACGCCAAACGCTGCTGACTTTGAGTCCCCTTAAAACCAGCTTCCTTCCCGTTACCTTGACAAGGGTGCCTTGTTTCTAAGAGCAGTCGAGGGTCTTTTTCCGGACCGGTGGAATGTCAGAGGATGTGACATGTTGCGCAACTCTCTCTTTCACCATGGGTGACTGGGTGGGAGTAAGGTAAATAGTCTAGGGGGGTTATTGGAGGGTGTAAGCAGAATTTTGACTCAGCATCTGGTGGCCATACCCAGAGTGCGAATAGGTCTGTGTGAAGCCAGAAGAAGGCTCAGGGTCGTGCCCACCCAGGAGTCTTGGCTGATCTTCTATGACGTTAAGGAAAGTGTTTGAGTTTCAGTGCGGCTGTACTGTGTCTGTCAGGACCACTTCTCATTGTTTAGAATTAAATCATCCTGAGTATATTTTGCTTTACGTTTTAAATTCATCAGTGCATTCGACTTTACAGCAGCCAGCCAGACAGGCAACGTGACACCATAATATAGCCTAGTCTTAAAATCCATTCACAGTCTCTACATCACACCCTTTCCTGTTTTTTTTTTTCATATGTTATTTTTGCACCACTTTTTCACAGTTTTGTCTCCCATGAAAGACTTTCCTAAATGCTCTTTGTTGAATCCTAAATAGAGAAAATATGGTCTGTTCCACCTATATATTGCTGCAAGGCATGCAATTATAGTTTACAACCACTGCAGTGCTTTGATAGAGGTCTAATTATGTAAACAAACCTATTATTACTCAGCCTCCTCTGAGCAGAGAATGAACCAGTGTAGTTTCACATACAGTTAGAAAGACCATTTTATTTAGACGCTTCCCAGAACCACAGTGCTACTATTTTCGCTTTGGAAACTGACCAAATATATAAAAACACGCCTCAACGTGGAAAATGTAACAACTTCATCTGGCTCTAGTTTCCTCTCCTATATTCTTTCTAATGAAGTCCCGGGGTAAATCACTGCTCTTTGTATGCATGCTTCCATTGTTTTTTGCCAAGTTGGTGTCATTGTGCTGTTGTAAACGGGCTCGGAGGTGGAGCTCTGACAGCTTCTACCTGACGGCCATGTTCCACTCATGCCAGTGCGTTTTCTCAGCGAATTATGCAACACAGCAGTGCCCTTTACAGACAACTCGTCTGGCTGGTATGAGTTTCACACAGTGACTCACAAAAGCCAAATGTCGAACCAGTAACCAACCAACCGTCATTCAATAGATAACCAATCACATACGTATATAAAAACGGTTGGAGAGAAACAGTGCGTGAAGTTTGGAAAGCTGAGTCACAGTCACACACCCGTTTGTCCTTTTGGATTGTTTGTAATCGGGATTAATGGAAGACATGATAATAACTGATGATGACGATGACGGTTAATGACTTGACATTTTGTCTTTTTGTAGACTTGTTTGATGTCACTCACTTTGTCTCACCTTTTGCTTCCGCTAAGTCATACCACAAATTGGTTATTAGCAGGTGTGAGTGTGTGTGTGTGTTTCTGAATAATATGTCTCTGCTCTTCGAAGGCTGGTTTGTGACTATGATACTATCAGCCTTGGAAATATTCTTAATTGGTACTTAACCTCCTCCTGAACTATGGCTGCTCTCAAACTGCTTCACAGTCTGTGCGTCTGACTCATCTCTCTCTCTTTCTCTCTTTGGCCCTCATTTATCAAACGTGCCGAGACCCTAAAAAATGCATGTTCGCTAAAACTGACACAAGGATTGGCATTTATCGATCAGAACGTGAACGTAACGTATGCAAAAGTCTCACGCCATGGTCTGACCTGGTGTATGTAAATCTGAATCAGTGGCTGTGTCAGATAATTACTAATACGTAGATCATATTGATGCAGTATACCTCATGTTGTTGCTGTTCACCAGAATTTACACCAGATCCTACGCACGTTTGATAAACGAGGGCCGCTGTGTCTGTTTTGTCTTCCCGTCGTCGTTTTCCTGCAGTGAAATATATCACTTTGATCACTGTGTGTGTGTTTGTGTGTCCGTGTGAATGAAGAGGGAATAATACAACTGTTGCTTTTCCTTCCTGAGCCCCCTCCCCTCCTCCCCGCTCTTAGATGTCCATCCAGAAATATGGCCAGAGAAATGATCACGTGTAATCATTCCTATTGGTTTTACAATATAAAAGCACAATTATACCTAATACAAATTATTATATTTATCTTCCAGCCACCGTCTCGTTAATGTTCACAGGCTATTATTTCGTAGATTTAAACATCAGTTGTTTTCAGCTGAGTCACTTCAACATTAGAACAAGTTATTAAATACGTTTTCACACTAGTTCATTTGCAGTTTGTTTGCATTGTGGCTAATCATGCTTCTTCTTTTTTTTTATTCTTTTAGGTACGCCATGGCTGTGTACAACCAGCATGTCTGCCCTGTGGATAACTGGTATGTTGCTTAATATGTCTTGTGGCTACACATGTCATCACACCTCTGCTGATCCCTGTATACTCCAAAGAACCATACCTTACCTCACAGTCATTACCCGTATGTTTCCCAAGCTTTACGGCTTACAGGAAGCTATTACCTCTGTTGATGAGTTGATTAACGGTATTAGAAACGTTTCACCAACATGCCTAAGCCAGTTCATAAAACAACAAGAATAAGGTGGAGTTAATGAGCACAGATCTGAACTGAGATTTGACGTGTGCGTTGTGGCACTGAGTGGCCGACTGTGGGTTTGTTTCGGACAAGCTGTGGTTAATCTACCAGCAGAGCTACTATGTGATGACACAGTGGTTCTCGGCTACTTTGACTCACCATCCCTAAAAACAAAAGAAAGCCTGGTAGTGACTCCACTATCCATCATGGCACTGGAACAAAAAAAAAAACGTAGTTACGTTTACTGTCCTGATCTAAACATTGTGAAGGAAATCATTACATCACAACTTAAATATTTACTCCACATATAAATACTGTGCATTTGTTTTGGTTTTGAATCTAATTTTGGCCGGTGGTTATGATGTGATTGTTCACCATGTTTGTTTTATTTTTAATGCTGAACTTTGCATTACCTTGTTTTTGTGTGTGTGCGTGCGTGTGCGTGCATGTTCGATGCTCCAGGTTGTACAACCAGTCATGTGAAGAGGAGCTGTATTTGCAGACCGGGCCAACCTTGTGCTGCACACTAGACAATGTACCTCTCATCAGGTCAGTGAGACTCCCGCCCTGAGCCCGACCCTTCCTCTGCTCTGTCTGTCCCTCTGTCTCTTTTTCTGTCTCTTTGTTTGCACTTTCTGACTGGTGGTTAAAAACAGGAACAACTGCCCCATTGTTTTAGGTGACCCCTGTCGGCACATTGTTGCTAAAAAGTAAGGGGAGCTTCAAGGAGACAGTTCTCCTGAGTGTGTGACTCTGTGTGACTCTGTGTGACTCTGTGTGACTCTGTGTGTGTGTGTGTGCACTCTGAAAATAACTTGGGGCTGAAGTATCCTGCTGCCACCGTGGCAGTTCACAGGCAAATCGTGGGTCTGCTCCTGACCTTGTAAACACACATACTCAGAGGAGCTGGCTCAGATGGGAGGAAAGACACTCCCGCCGTTCTGTTTAGCTTTTTGTCCCACATCAAAGGCCAGTTGTAGAGTAAATACAGTGGTTTGTAGAGCCAATCCAGAGAAAATCTTTTCAAAAATGTAAATAAATCCCAGCGTATACTACTATGTAAATACAGATACAGTTTAATGAGCATGACAACTATATGTCCAAGTAAAGATTAACAGAAGGACGTGTCTAAATGTTGCAGACGTAGTGTTTCCTAACGCAGAGTGCTGCTGCTGAAGTGGTCAGTGTGGAAGAAACCCATCTCTTCCAGCCAGATTACTCACAGTGTTGTAATCAGTGAATAACTGACTGAAATTTAATGATGCCATGTGACTAAAACTCCACCACATTCCATTAAAATGACTAAATATATCAATAGTATCACAAAGTGCAAGTATCAGTCGACTGAATTTTTACGTTTTCATCTATGTCCTGAAGAGTGTGTGTGTGCGTGTGACTTCAGTCAGCTGAGAAGACTTTGTAGGCAGCTGGTGCGCTGCACAGACAGCTTGTGTTGACTGTCTCCAGCCCTCCCCTCCTACAAGCGTTTCCCATTCCTCAAAGAGAGGCAATAGGTGAAAAGTCAAAGGCTTCATGATGGGAAGTGAGGGAAAGCGTGGCTGTACCACCCTCCCACACCGAACGGCACCCCCCAGCCCCACCCATTCCTTCGTTGCATGAGTGTAAATATGTTTTCCCAGTGCGCAATACATGAGGGGAATTCGAGAAACTGTTGCTGCGTGCAGTGTGTGTGTTTCTCTGATTTCATTTCTGCATATGCTTTCTTGCAGTAAATGTGGGACTCTTCCCCCTGAGAGCTGCTTCTTCAGCCTTATCTGCAGCACAGGCTCATTCATGGGTAAGGCATCACACACACACACGCACACACACACAAACGCACACACACAATGTTGCAATCAGTGATGACCAACTTCCCTTTCATTGTCACCATCACAGATAGTTTACGCTGCGAGTTATTTAGCCACATTATTAGAGGTTCAAATCACGAGTATCATTTATCCGATGATTTTGATTACTTTTGCTATAAAATATAACATAATATTGATTTTCATTGCATTGGTTTTACTTATAGTCCAAAACCCCCCAAAATATTGAGGTCACTGTCAACTAAAACCAGCAAATGTTCTCATTTCAAAGCTGTATCCACCAACAGCCCATTTTTTCCCTGGAAAATATTATTTGAAAAAAAAAAATGCTGATGATGCATGTTCTGTTGATCAACCAATTGTTTAATTCTACATAGTATACAAAATACTTTATATAAAAAATTGAGATCAGAGATCCTTTCACTTTGCGTTAGGTACCAGATGTATTTGTCCTGTGCTGTTTTGCTTATGTAATGTGAGTTTTGTTGCTCTAGAACTGCACAAACCATGAAAGAGTGAAGAACTCATGTGGTCAAATGAATCGGAGGGGAGGTTGAACCAGGAGAACATGCAGTGTATACAGTATATATTTAATATAAAAAAGAAAGTGCTTCTGTGTGCAAGTCTGTGTGTTTTTTTTGTGAGTCTACACGTGCTGTTCCCTGTGTTAACTCGTGCCTCTGACTACCCTGATGTAGTTAATGTTTCCCAGCTGTGCCTGAGACATGTTCAGTGTGTGTGTGTGTGTATGTGTGTGTGTGTGTGCGTGCGTGCGTGCGTGCGCAAATATGTGTGTTTGGGCGTCAGTGTGCGTGTAAAGCCAGAGAGAGGTTTCTTTACTTTGTTATTCTTTTCATAAGGATCCTCTCCGTGCTTCCAGCAGCTATTTAAGGCCTGTCTGCCTGACCGTCTGATTGGGCGGTTTTCAACCTCTGCTTGACACATCTGAGAGGGAGGCAAGAGAGGAATACATGATGAGATAACGATGCTTGTAAATGCAAAAATAACTTGCAACACTGAAAGCTGTGTGGGCCGTTGATATGTGATTTACAGCATCAACTTTTGCCTGCGACATGCATGTATTTATGTATTTGAAGAGAGGCTGCACAGTGTAGTGTTGAGCTTGTGAGATGCTGGTAGGGACCAGGCTGGGTTCAACATGTCTTCAAGCTCTGTTTAACAGCCCTGAATCACAGCCTTGACTTTGTTTTCATACATGAAGAGGTGTATGAGAAGCAGAGGCAGGCTGCACACTCTGATACAAAAATGCAGACAGAAATTCAGACATATCAGCTCAGAAATTGTCATGTTATCTAACCAAACAATGTAACAGCCAAACAGTGTGGCATCTCACGGTTAGGAGCCCAACAAAAACAAAACAATATTGCAGATTTCCTGTCTCCTCTGTTGACTCCATTGCTCACGCATGATGACAATTCACGTCTGACTCAGTTTGGATGTGTTGTAACTTCCCAGCGAGCCATGTTTGTACACACAGCTGCCCAGGCTCATTACTCTTTGCACAATGCGTCTGCAGTTTAATTGTATAAGTAGACAAACACTCACGACAACAGTTTAAACATCAAATCAAATCCAGCTAAATGTTATGGCTAAATGTTGGTTTTACTGGAATCATATATCCTTTCTAGAAATAGTGTAACTGGATTAAAACTGTGTAGATAGATACTGGGATTTTAAGGCTGATGAGCATTTAAAAATAAGACAACATCTTTTTTCTTTTTTTAATTGAGCACATAACTTGAGCTAAATGTATTAATAATTAAATGGAAAAAATATTGTATAATTGCACAAATGATTTCTGCTGCCCTAACACAGATATAAACGGATACATTAGATGAAAATAAATAGAGAACGAATTAATGAACATTTTTTGTCTGTTGATCACATAAAACTAGACACCAAACTGTGCCCATTGTTGATACGGATAAATCTGACCTGTTGCAAAATGTAATGACTTTAAACACACCTATTTCCAATCCACCAGTATTATGACAGTCATGTTAATATCGCAGCTGTTTGAACTGTCGATCTTAATGCAATCTGTTTGCATAGGATGTTGTCACTGAAAAGACAATTTACAGTCAGTTCAAACAACTAACTACAACCTGTGCAGGTGTAAGTGCTTCAATCTTCAGATCAGATATCGTCAGCGTTTATTCTTTTCTTCCTCATCCTCAAATACAGTAGCATGTCTTCAATGTTAATACCAGAGGTAAAGCAAGTTATTACGGCTCGACAAAAGTAGGTTAAGTTGATCTGGCATGCAGCTGTACAACAGGGTATTGTAAATAATCAGTTCTTAGCTTCTTAGCCTATTGATTTGTGTCTTACTTTGTAGATTGTGCCTGCTACAGTCTCACTCCTATCTGGGATAACATGGACTCGGTGAACTGTATATTGCCTCAGAATTATTGCTCTCGTTTTATCCTGGTTCCCACCTTTCTGCCAGTGTACACACACTATGTTTCAAAGACAATACGTGTATTCTTTCTCTGCATACCTCCTGTGGTAGAGAATGCAGCAGGGTGTTTGGGTTGAAACGTATCCCCCTGTGGAGACAGCGGGGTTTATTTAACTGTGAGGTGTGGTGCAGCTGATGTGACTTTTGTGGGAATATGCACTTGTGTACGTAAGTGCGCTCGTTTTGGCCATCAGCCGCGTCTAGGAAAGCAACAGCAAGTCTGGGCTCATAACATTATGGTTGTGTGTATACATTAGAGCATGTCCACGTTGCTGCAACGTGACTTCAGTAGAGTAACACTAGTGTGTGTGCACCATTGTGTGAGTGTTAGAGCCAGCGTGCTGCTTCCTCTCCTGGGCTTCTGTAGTTCAGAGAGAAGGAGTAAGATCCAGAGAGGGCAGCTCTTTGGAAGGCGTCCAAAGCTGGGACACAAGCACGCTGTCTTTATGTGGACTTATTTCCATTGTTGAGCTGTGAGACAACAGCTTGTCTTGGCCTCCTGAGGCCAGCTGTAGGTCAGCTATGCTGCTTACTCATCAAACATGTAACCTTCATACTGTAAGAGCCAGTGGGTTCAGCGTGGCATGCATCCTCAGAGAAATATGCCAGAGGACGGCCCACACAGATGTCCATGTAGACTGCACAACATAGAAAAAATGAATGTGGAAGAAACATGGATTTGCCTGTGGAGCGTAATGGGGGGAAAATCCTTGTCTTGAACCATCAAGCCAAGCTTTCATCATCTTAGGTAAATGTCAACACGTCCAAACTTGCTCATTTGTTGCCATGAAAACGTCATTTTGTCGAAACACTGTAGGAAAGATTCACCAGCCAGCCAGCCAGTCTGCAGCAGAGACAGAGACGCTGTAATCTAATTAAATAAACTGCAGTTGACTTTCTTGTCCCTTCAGTAAAACAGTATGTTCTCCATTTTAAAAAAAAAGAAAAGAAAAGAAAAGAAAAAAAGACAAGATTGTTTCCGAGCCTGGAGACACTATTTGTTTTTCCATGATTGTAACTGTAATCACTTTGCCAAGAAGAGGGAACAGAAGGCAGCACAATCAAAAACACACTCAACAGCACTGCAGCGCTGCAGATTAAAAAAACAAAAAAACAAAACATAATTATATAATACGTGTTGCATTAGTTACAGCAAGACACCCTGTTACTTTGCTTATGTATCTGTGTAGCAATGTTCCTGTTGAATTAACAAATAGGAGATCATACTGATTATTAAATGTAAAGGTTTGTCATTTTTTTTTCAGTTTTTCAGTGGTTTATTTACGTTTTACAGTTAAGGTACTTTCTTCACTTGACTTCCCAAAATCCATATCCGTCTATCGCTATATCACATATCAGAGTAACACAGTACTTAAAGTGCTTTTCTCTTTTTAGTTAGACTTTAAAAAAATAACTTTGTAGAGTAACATTTTGCTGACACTGATAATATTATGTTCCCACGCTGCACTGTCATTATGTCACTTAAACACCACAGGAAACAGGAACTTAATCACACACCATATTTGAACACTTTACCCTCCACTATTTTACAATAATGTCCAGTACACAAATACAGTCATCTCAATATGAATGCTGCTGTGAGGATTAGGATATTAAATAGGAACTACTCGTTATATCAACTTGAACTCGAGACAGGACATGAAAAAAACAAATGAATGATTGATAATGACTGATATTCAGCGTGTGGCCAGGTTATAAACGATGTCTGGTCACCGAGATGCCGCGTGGACGGCCGCCACACGCTGACGGAAACAGAGCTTTACATTGTTCATTTTCCCTCTCCTGTCTGTTGCACAAAGATGGTGACAGACTTAACACAACAGTGCAGTCGCTGGGACATTGTATGAGTTTCAGGTCAACACAGGAGGGGCGCGTTGTCCCCTCTTATTCTCTTGCCCCCCACCCTCCCCCTTCTTCTCCTCTCAGCCCCTTGTGCCCCGCTTTCACCAAGCCCAGTCAACCTACGTCAAGCGCCGGCCATGAGGAGCTAACAAAGAGAAACCAAGCGGGGGTCAGCTCCTCAGTGCAACAACAATACCCCCAGTCACAGCCCATTAGCACATCAGCAGCCAACTGTCCCATGTACTGTATTTCATTTCCCTTCTTCTTTTAATCTTATGCAAGACTCCAGACCAACCCCCACTCATGCATCGTTCCCACTTTCCCGCCATTTCCTCCCCTCTCACATTCCCACTTCTTAGTCAGAGAGAGTGGACTTCCTGTAATCCTCAATCAGTTTCCAAGGAGTTCTTGTGTTTCTTGGCTAAATGAGGTGTGCGGGGTATTTGCATTAAATTGAACCCAGGCGCTGTGCGTGCCACTTCTCCGAGTACAACCCTCAAGGCTGCCGTCTCTCTCCCTTTCGCCTCAGCGTTTCACTGTCTTACTGACGCAGTTGTTTTAGTCTCTGTTGTCTCTTTGTGTCTCTGCAGTTATGGTGATTGTGCTGCTCCGATACGCCCATGTGATCGAAAAGCACCAAAACTGCGTTCTCAACACGGCGAGTCTCTCCACAGGCTGGATCTGTGCTGCTGGACTCATCATGGTGGGCAACTTCCAGGTACGTAGACACAGTGAAGGAGCCAGTGAAATAAACAGAGGTGAAATACAAGAACAAAATTTACATTCAATGATAGAAAAAATAGAGATAAGAGTGAAAAAGGTGAAATGTTTGACAAGTTTTATGATATTTTTTAGACAAGCAATTCATCAAGTACAGAATAAGTAGGATTATTTAAAATTAACGCAACAATTAAATTCATGAAAGAAGCTGTAATCTGAACTGCATTTATATTATAACGTTAAAGTGGTAGAGATATTCAGGCCTGTGTTCGTGACTCTGCTTCTTTTGCTTTGATCTTCTTCTAATGACCCCCACCCCCTCTCTCCTCACACAAACACACACACACTTTGTATTTCTACACAGAGCTTTGTTAGAGTGTGTCTTACCTGTACAGATAAAGCACTGGTCTTTTAGACAGTGAAGTGTTAAAGTGAAGAAACCCAACCTGAATTCCTGCCCCGTAGATATTTGTTCTTTGGGAAAGAATTTCTTCAAGTTTAAATATTTGGAGTCCTGGCTGGACGCCTGGATCGCGTGTGTGTGTGTTGTGTGTGTGTGTGTTTTTTTTTTTTGAAGAAAGAAAGAAAGAGGGAGCGGAGTTACGGGTAGCTTTAATGAGACATCCTTGGCATTTTCATTGCGTTCTGTACACCTGTCTATTTCATCCACATCCAAAACGTTGATTACGAGAAGCGACTCTTCACTTGCCCTCTAATCTATCCCAGACTGTAACATGTGTTACAAGATTATAGTCGTTATTTGCTCCATCTGTGTGTCATCGGTGTCAACACAGTTTGGTTTCTGATAAAAGGCTGGATACTTCTGTGGCATTTTGTTGCCGTTGTGGTTTTGTCCTTCACCTTTTAAAACACTGTTAAACCCTTGAGTGTTGACGTGAGATGTCGCAAAAGCCGGAGAGGGAGAAGACACGTGACTTACACCGAAACCCCTGTAACCTCTCCTCTTCGTTAGCCTTCTGTTTATTTGTTTAGGCCTCATTATTCTCCCTTGCGGATGTGCACACAGACAACTGTGGACATTACGGACCTCCAGTTGTTGTGTGCAGCTGGAGCCTTATTGGATTACTGTACTTGCAGATGCTGAAACTATAACAGCTTTAGGCTTCATGGGTTTAAGGTGGCCTGCTTTGTTTCGGATGAGTATCTGCTGAGATTTTCCCTCTCATATATAATTTATCCTGTGACATTATCATATATAATTTACCAAGTTGTCGTGGAAACATATGTGGGAAGATGATGACTGAATAACCAGCTCTCCTTGGTAAGGGACTGCGCTGATGAGAGGGATGCCTAACCCCATGTCTGTGGTTGACTGTCGTGATGAAGAGCAACGGTCCTACCGGAGTGTGTGGAACAGATGTGCAGTGGCAGTTTGTCTGAGAGTGCACGAAGGTCGTCTTCACCTATTTCCCCGTGTCTCCTCCGGGGCCCTCTGCTCTGCAGATCTAGGAGGAATTTTATGGGAAGAGCCAAGGGGGAAGTGAGTCATCAAGTCTGGCCATGCATGGAGCAGAGACAGGGTGTGTAGCAGAGGCCCCGTCTCTAACCAATCACAGGCCTGACCTTAGCCTTAGCTCGCTCACAGACTCGCATCTCTTAGCGTCGGGGACATTCCAGTGGGATGGAAATAGAGATGTCATTGATAGTGCATAAACTATGAAAACCACATGACAAAGTAAAAAATCCTGCAAAACGAAGCATCGATACAAAATAACAGCCTCAAAAACATACGGACACAGCATTCGCAGGCAGATACGCAAATTGGAAATCAGAGGACAAAAGGGAAGCCGACACATCAAAGAGAGCGAGCACCAAAAACACAACACATGGAAACGTACTCTGGCAACTGCTTAATTTTGTAGCTGTGTGTTACATAAGGCTTTGGCAGCGCAGCTGTGGCGTGGCCACTGGGGCTTTTCCTGTCAGGTGGTCTGATGGTTTGGGCAGAGAAGCACATAAATAGATGATCACTGCCACACAGAGGTCTGTGAGTGTGTCAGAGCTCGGTCGAAAGCTGCCTCCAGGAAGAGGAGCACAAGACAGAGGGTCAGAGACGTTGGATGGATCGCATGCACACTTACGCACCTTCAGCAGGGCCTCGTTTCCATATAAATAATGATGATTTGATGATTTTTGTTTCGTTTTTGGCATTTTATTGCTATTTAATAGAGGAAATGTGCTTTTTCGTTCCTTTTTTTCCCAGGACTAATACCACTCTTGTTTCTGTTTATATGTACAATGCTACAGTTAGTGTAACCTAGCATAAAAGGGGGGATCTGCCAAGCTGTATTCTCTAAAAGGAAACAACATCTGCCTATTGGCGCCTCTAAAGATCATTAATTAAAATATTATGCCCTGAGGTGTAGAGATGATGGGTTGTGGGAGCCTGTGGGATGTGGTTTTTCTGGGTTATGTCCAAGACTTTTTCTGAAGCCTGCCGTACTCTTCCTCTGTCCTGACATGCAGTGTGTGAACTGTGATAAGCTGATGTGTGTTTGGTCTCAGAGGAGAAGAGAAGAGATGTTGAAATTAATGCAGGATGTTGTGACTGAAAGTTGAAGCTTCTGGTTTGTGTAGGATTCCTATTTTGAAAATATAAGATTGGATGAATGCAGTGTGTTGCATTTTACACCCTTAGTTTTATCAGGGTAAAAGCTGAAAAGGTGTGACACATGCCTGTTCAATTTTTAATCCTTGCCCCTGAGTTGTCACATGTATTAAAGGCTTTATGTGCACAACCACTTTTGTTTACGTTGCCAAGCTAAAGGTCCTCCTAAAGTGCTTTTGTAGTAAGTGGTGATGTCGACACCTTCAGTTACAGATCTTGGCAGGCATTCGGTGCAGCAGGTGTGTTATGAACGACTGGATGTCCGTAGTCTAGTTTCACTTCATCATATTCAGTTCTGTTTCCAGCAAAGTGAAAACTGAAGCTGGCAGAAAGCTGGATGTCGGTCTGACTTGTTCTCACATGTACGCCCACACCTCCTTCATCACAGCATACACCTCCAACCTCCTGGATCACTATTTGTACAAAAATAACCATTCAAAAACTTGCTTTTAAATGCAGCAGACTGCGGAAATATTCACTTTATCAATGAGGCAGACACACATCCAAAGTCTGCTCACTGTACACACATTTACTTATGTGACACTCTCTCTCCTCTGGGGAGTGTGAGCTCTGCTGACTCCACCATCGGGCTGCGTGAAACACCATTACTATTCATGTATGCAGTGGTGCTGCTGGTCAGCGTCGGCCTGCAGGAGCTGATTTATCAGGCTGATCTTGCTTAGTCATCAAGCTGCATTTTACATGAGGTCTAGTGCTGCTGAAGATCATGTCTGAGACCTTTGAGAATGACACTGAAGGAAAGCAGCGTATTGATCCTTGACAGCAATGCATTTTGATCTTTTATTTGCACCGTTTTAAGAAATTACACAGAAAATGACAAAGGTAAATCATCTACAATGCAGAGAGCTAAATAATTAAAAAACGGAACAATATTAGAGAACACAAAAATGAACACTGATGACAAGTCTGTTTTTCAAAGTTTCAAAAATCAGTTTCACCTGTTTGAGATGAGATGCAGAAATAATGTTTCAACAAACAAGCTCAAGATGTTCTCAATTCAGTTTTGTTACATATTTTTAGGATACCACCGAGTTTAAGAAAATGAAATAAAGGGAGGATCTTGAAACAAACTTGAGCGGGTTTCCATGACAACCAGGAATATTGTTAGCTAGTCTAATTCGTAACCAATTTTCCCCTTTGCAACAACTGATGTATCACTGTCCGCATGGTTTTAATATCTTTTCAATACCTCTTAGATGTTTCCCTGAAATACTTCTTTCTGACATGTGTGGTGGAATGAATCCATGTGTTTCTATAAGATTCATAAACACCATCATGCATAAGAAGAGGAGGAGGATTTGACGCATATTTTATCCTGCAGCTTATTCTCTCTCCTCAACAGTTTCAGCTGTAAACCAAGGCTTATCGAAGTTTTGACCCCGTTTCTTACTGGAGCTGCCAACTGGAGAACATTCATTAAAACTGAAGTTAATTAGATTTCATAACATTTTGATTGGCATCCTGATGAAATACTAGAGCACATAAGTTTAAATATGAAAATATTTGCCTGATGCTTCTTATTTTCATGTTTTTTTCAGCTCAAGTGCAGGAATTATGGGAAAATTATCTGACCATTTACAAAACCCCAGATTTTATTCCTTCCCTTAAAGCATTAGTTAAGAAGTTGTTGATCAAAATTGCTGAACTTTGTTTGTGACGTTCATTACCTTTAATTATCGGTGCATATTGTTTTGAGATCTGTGATCCTGCTTGACGAACACAATGGAGGTGAACAGTACTGGTCCCCTGTCCCTCATCAAACTCACATCAAATACACAATCCAACAACTCCAAAACGCTCTCGTGGGGAAGTTGTGACCTGCACATTCACCACGCTATGAAATACTCATGTAACATTACAAGACAGAGTTGTTTTTGAGGCAAATGTGTAGCCAGCCAGAAATACATTTCAGACATGGAGCCGGGCGGAGTGATTTCAAAAGGGCAAGTAGTTCTGAGTATTTGCTTCATGTGTCGTAATGTTACATAATTATACATGATTATTTCATAGCATAGTGAATGTGCAGGTCACAACTTCTCCACAAGAGTGTTTTACTGTTGTTGGATTTTGTATTTGATGAGTTTGATGAGGGACAGGGGACCAGTACTGTTCACCTCCATTGTGTTCACTGAGCAGCTCACGTCTCTGCCCCGTGGATCTCAAAACAACATGCACCGATAATTAAAGGTAATGAACCAACTCCTATGACTATAGGGATTATGGCAATAGGCAAATTTGCCAAAATGTTGAACTATCCCTTTATGGAAATTATTCATTTTAAAGGGTTGCTATAAGTGATGGAATCTGGGACACCAAATTGCACATTACACGGATGCACATTATAATTCACACACAAGCAGTACAGATCATTGTGGATGTGTGTGGATTTGAGTTGCTATGATCGATTATTTTAATGCTTGATCAACCACTTGCTTGGAAAAAGCACATCACAATTTTCGAAAGCTAATTTTTGCATAGCATATGTTGCATATTGCATTTTCCGTGGCTTGACTAATCAACTCTTTTAGGTCTTGTGTTATGTATGTGGATACAACGTCGGTTGAAACAAAAAGCTGCTAAAGCATGTGGTTGTTTGCATCGCTGAACATTGTGAGTAACCGACTGACAGTACTACAACCTCCACAGTGCCATTTTGATTTACAATGTAGACTAGAGACTGTGCAGGAGAAGGCACGTTGTACTTGTCATGTTACTCAGGATGGCACAGGCTGAATGAGAATTATCACTGTAAACAAAACGTGTGTGTGCTCTCCCCGCATCTTCACTCACAGCTCTGGAGACGTCACAGACAGATCTGAGAAAGGACTCGTATTGCTGTGTATGCTTTTCACAATGAACTGTCTGCAAATCTTACTTTGTCACTCCAAGGATTAGCCTACTACACAAGAATGTTCAGTATGTATTAGCCGGGTCAATGGACAAATGGCTTAGAAGCCAAAACTAAATAACTTCTAGGCTGTTGCTCTAATGATCCCTAAGAATTATGCAGAGCAGAGGGACATTGTTTTCTAAACACAACACTTTAACACTTTAACTATTTAGTGATTAACAAGAAAAGCTATTTTTTTTTGTCATTTGTCCAAATTAGTTCACAGAGGTGTGTCCGGAGTTTTGGTTAATCCTCCATTGAATGTCTTATCTGTTCTGATCAGTACATTTGAGCTCTGTGTCTGCGTCTGTGTGTGTGTGTGTGTGTGTGTGTCCTGCAGTGGGAGCTGCAGTCACATGCTCCTGAGCAGCTCTTTTGTGTATTGTTTCTTATCGTTCTTGTGACCAGCAGGGAAAAGGAGGCGTTGTGTTGTGTTGCTTGCCGCTGTCGTTTCCTACATATCACCCTTTCCTTTTCACTTATTCTTCCTCGGCGCCTTACTAAAAGAAGTCTAAGAGCCTTCGAACAATGTGTTACACAACAATGAGTAATCTGACCCAACAGCTTGATGCAGAAGCTGTCTGATGTTGCCCCCTTTTGATCTTTCCCACGTGCTTTTTTTTTTCTTTTTCTTTTTCTGTCAGCTGCTCACCTGCTGATTCTGGGTATTATCTTTGTCTTATCCATTTTAATCTAACCACTGGAATGTCTTAGATGTTCATATTTATGTGCTGGTTGAAATGTATTTTGTTTGATTACAGCCTCTGTCTGGATATGTTATATATATTAAGGAAAAGTGTAAGGTGCTTTTATTTTGAAAGTCCCAGAGAGGATGTTTGGGGATGACGATGGGCAGTATGGCTATTTATTGGTGTTATTGTTGTTGAGCATTGCAGCCGTCTGTAAAGCTGTTGTAAGTAACACCCCCTCCTCTCCCCTTCTCTCCCCTCATATGAACAGGTGGATAATGCCAAGGTTCTCCACTATGTCGGAGCGGGCATCGCCTTCCCCACCAGTATGCTGTTTGTGTGCCTGCAGTCGGCGCTGACGTACCGACTGGCCAAGACCCAGGGGGAGTACAACGTGGCCCACCTCCGGCTCTGCATGACCCTGCTGGCCTTTGTAGCCTTGGTGCTCAGTATCCTCACCAGTCGCTGACAGATGGCAGCCTTCGAGGCTGTCAAGTGTTTCAGAGTTGAGCTTGGCGCTGCCAGCCAGATAAACGACAGAGACATCCGCTCTAAGTTGTAGCACATCAACAAATCCTGCGTGTTCTTACAACTAGAGTAGCTTTAAACATTCATAAAGAGCATGTCATGTTGCCAAACTGTTTACTGTTCAGATTTGCTTTTTTTTTGCTGAGACTTGGATGATAAGATTGACTCTAGTCTCATGTCGATAGATGCTAAATAATTAAGCAGAAATTTAACCTGGCTGAACTTGCAGCAGTGTCATCCAGGGGTGTAACGATTCATTCATTGCACCAATGCATCGATTTTAATCCCTACAATCTAATCAATATGAAAAGTGAAACGCGATCCTCTAACATGGCACACATCGATTTAATATCAGCTTGCAATGCAAATAATCTATAGTAATGATAATAACAAATGTGTGCCTGGTATTTAGCACTTCAAACGTTGGTTATATGGATGTAATTTTGCACGTAAGAAGACGTTAACTAAGATCATTATTCAAATCTGAGCATTACGTAAATTATGCAAAAGAGATTAGGTTAAAAATGATCAAGCCAAATTTGAAATAAAAGACGTGGACACGTTTTGAATTTTGTAAAAGCAGATAAAACAGTCGCTGTTTGCAGAGTATTCAAATGTCAGATCAAACATAATGGCAACACGCTTGAATCTGCTTTTCTGTTTTGGTCCTTAACCATGTTTGCAGGTGGCGTGTTTTTCTGTCAGGAGAGCTTTGTCCTTCAACATGCGTCAGCCATCTTTGAATGGGTGTTCTGCGTCATCATCATGCTGTTTTACGGGACATTTGCCTTTGAGTTCGCCAGCATGTCAGGAGACACCATGATAGTGCTGGCGAGAGGAGGGACCCTGGGACCCGCCGGGAGAGAACACAAGGTGGACGCACTGGGTGCACACGCACATCCACATCCACACCCGCCTGAAAACATGTCCATACTGTAGCCTGCCAGAAACATCCTGATGTCACGTAAGGTGGCTCGTCTATTCCTCTCAAAAGCCCGGTTGTAGAATGAGTTTAATTATTCATTTCCAGCCACGCTCCTCTGAAGCTTTGAAATAAACCAGACCAGTGCAGCAGCCGTTCATGGCAGAGTGGATTCCACTGTTTCAGCCCCAGGGGCGTAGATCTGCCGCCGCCACTGTGGAGAGCTCAGCTTGTATTGAGCTTTGTGTCTCTAAAGAACTTTTTTTGCATTTTGCACGTTGCACTAAAGTGTGAAACCAAATCTGCTCCCAACTAAGCCCTGTCCTCAGAGACCATCAGAGGTCAGAGCATTTAAAAAAGAAAATCAGATCAAGAAAAAGTGTGTGCCCCTCACCTCACCCCCACCCCCTGAGATCCTGCAACCTGTCTCAATAAGTGGCCTTTTCCACCTCAGGTGACTGCCGTGATGCTTTCATTGTAAAGCAGTGAGGGCTGCTGGACGGCCTGGCTGACAGTATTACAGTAGTGACACAGAGGGAGAGAGAAGAACAGTGGTGTAAAGGTGGTAAA
The DNA here is from genome assembly GCF_045865225.1 of Trachurus japonicus. NCBI lineage: Eukaryota > Metazoa > Chordata > Actinopteri > Carangiformes > Carangidae > Trachurus > Trachurus japonicus. The sequence goes on along the minus strand of NC_140921.1, from coordinate 17,047,442 downwards.
GAAAAAAAAGTGCAACGTCAGAATTGAGGCTTGTTTTCTCACAGGAGAATAGAGGAATGCAATAAATTCAAAAAAAACCTGTCAAATAGATGAGTTTCAGTCAGTACTTGAGATAGAACAGGCATTTGCAATCATTCAAAGCTGCATTAAGCAATATTTTTGATATTAATCAACTGTCATGTCATAATGCCCTTCATTGTACCAAACCCGCTGAGAATTAACACTCGACTACATAGATTTTTAGCTGCTTTTAGCTGACAGGAGCTCCAACATTTGGTGAGAGGACGACCCAGATACTTTTCTCAGTGGTTAACGAAGGTTGAAAGGAAAGTGAATAGTCTGATAATAACGTTGCTGTGTCTGAAAGTAAAAAACACAACAGCTCTCGTGGTCACAAATCACTACACACAGCTTTAAAATACGCACATCATCTACACAAACCATTTAATGTCCATCCGATTTACTGTATCCAAGGCACCCACATACAGCACACTCTGGTTTGCGTAATGATGCACCATATCATTATTTTAACAGCGTGGACAACACACTGTAAATGTGGTGCCTCATGAATGCAAACTTATTGTTAAGATCGATACACTATATCAACGTTAAACCTCAAATGGTATTAGGTTTTACTTCCTCTCTGTAGAGTTCTGCCAAAGAATATAAAAGAGAGATGACACAGTGTCCAGAGGCCAAATTCATACCAGCTAATTCAAGCCAGAGCACTGGGTTTATTGGGTTTAGTGACGAGGCATCACACGTGTTTTCAGGTCCTATCGTCAGAGGTCTGCATCTCATTATTCTCCCAGCGAGGAGGAGCAGGACGTGGTCTTACTGCTTCACCTTCTGACTTTTTCTTTGACTCTGTCTGCAGTGTTTCCAGCGAACAGCGGCGTAAAAAAAAAAAAAGGAGGAACGATTTTGTTACGCAAGACATAACTGAGATGAACTGTCCTGCCTCTGTGTTACTGTACAACAAACAGTACGTGCCAAGTATCAGTCACAAAAGCCTTATTTTGTCATTTGTATCTCTGGGTTTAGCTGTGATAAATGATAAATGTAAAGCAATAAGATGGAGACTCGGGGTCAGTTTGTGGAGGAGCGGAGACAGAAGGTTGCATGAACACCTGCAAGTGCCAGGAATACCAAAGCAGATATTTGGCACTTTACTGATTCACTGCTCCCTGCTAAAACCTAAACTGACTTGATATCATGACGTGTGTGAGAGCAGCGTGGCCTCAAGGTTTGGTATCTCTGACACTCTTTGACTTCCTCTTTCTTGGACATTGTGTGCTGTGTTGTTGTGACACAGTAACTGTTTAGATTTTTTTTTTAATCTACAACTGCTTGGTGTAATAGTAACAGTTTTATTTCTGGAAAACCCAGAGCAAGCAGACAGTTTACAGCAGTAATAGTCCCGTTCCGCGGCCTCCACATGATGAAAATATCTCCCTCATACCACAACTGGCCCACATGTTTGGGCAGTGGTTTTGTTCGTGCCAGTATTTTTTGAGTGCGAGCGCTCAAAAGAGCTCATTCTTCACACACACACACACACAGTTTCACAATCTGTTAGAGAAGGACTGAAATGTAGTAATTCCCCCTTCGGACTGAATGTATGATTGAACTGGAAAAGCTGGTTCATGCTGCTCTGTGGAATGAGCTGGAAGGTGGAAACAGCGCCAGCCGCACCACTGATCACCTGCTTCTCTCTGCTGGTCAATCTGCTCATTGCATGTTCGTTTGTGTTGGGATCAGAGCTGTAGCGTTATATATAGTTCAGCTCACAGGAGGTCTTGTTTTCTACTTGAAAAATTCAACGTTTTTATATCCACAGACGGGAATAAATTCAGTCGGCTATAGGTTTAGCTCAAATCTGCTCTTTTTTTTTGCTTTTTGCTTCATTTGCTAAGAGCGTGAGACTGCTGTAGTAGCAAGTAACGAACAGCACTAAAACTCCAGTTTGCGGTTCTGGCCTTCGTTCTTCATCTTGAAGGAAAACCTGGCCGTGTGACCGCACATACATATACTTTTACATTATGCATTCTTCTAAAAAAAATCACAGGTTTAGATTCAATGTATTTTAAATGTTAATCCAGATGATGGTGCTGCTCCTGCTGCTCTAGCAAGAAAACATTTTATCATTTCACATTTTACTAAAAGTGTTTGAATTTCCTTTACAGTTTATGCATGTTAGAAATCTATGCATCATGTTCCAGTTGAACACTACAAACCACAACTTAAAAACATTTCTCTTGTGTCGCCTGCTCGGCCTCCTTTGCATTTCACTCCTGTCCTTTTGTTTTTCCTCGTTTACTGATCTGTCTGATCTTTGCACTCAGGAAAAATGTTACGACACCAGCTGCGTTGTTTGATTCAAAGCAGAATGAGCTGTTTGCTTCTGCCTTATGTTGTCTTTGTCTCAATGGAGTATGTTGTATGTTCTTTATGAGGATTTGTCATGTAAATTTGTTTTGTGTAGTTTAGGTGCAGCTGCTATTTCAGTTGCAGTACTGATGGTTAGCCGTGATATTATAGATTATTTTTGTTAATCAAGACTCTGTAAAGCCTAAATATAAACATTCCTGCGCAGTTAGCTTGTGAGAATGCTTTTGCTGCTCACGCAAATGCGGTTAAATATCAGCAAGAATAAACTAGCGTACACATGCAGTCAGTCGATGATTGGTGAGAGCATTCTGACAAACTAACTAGCATCTGTAAACCTCACAAGAATCTGTTACTCGATACCCAATTCTCTGTTCAAATGCAAATGCTCCCTATGTGCCTTATGTATAATTTTGATAATGAAAACCAAAGAGGTTTAGGTTGTAAATTCTATTTTGATGAAAAGTCATATGATTGTATATATATGCCTTAATGTTTAAAAAATAAAGTAAAAAAAACCCAAAACATTGTCGTAACTTACCTCATTTAAGTTGCATCAGAATGTAAAAAGGTCAGAAAACAGTGTATAACTTTAATTTTCTTTTATTGTTTAATTATTTACATTGTCCAGTTTCTCTGCCAACAAAAGATGATGCAGATCGACACATTAAATAGAGGAAAACCTCTCTTACAAAAACAATGTTGGCAGTGGAGGAAAGCACGGGTTGTCACCACAAAAATCCTAAAGCTAAACAGACATGACGTTTTAAGGGAAGCACTGCTAACACTTCCTCAATCCCCTCAGAAATGGTTCACAGGGAGAGAATTAGATTGGATACTTTGTGATTAAGCAATGGCGAACGCTGACTTAAAATTCAATTTTCTAAATGCCCTGTGAGAAATATATTAATAAATGCTCCCTGTTTCCCTCTAAATCCATTGTCTGAGATGTTTTTTTGGAGGGGGAAGAGCAAACTTTACATTGAGCGAGAAATCAGCAAAGTGTCTCCATGATATTGAGGAAAATGAGAGGAAATCTGTATCTGCGTCAAAGTACTCAAGGTCAGATATGAACTTAGATACAGCACAGGCTTATAACTAAATGCAGCAACTGTAAGACATCAGTGGTCCACGGGTGAGAGTCAGAGCTCAGACTTCTGGTCATCTGCTAGAATGAATCACATTTACAGACTCAAGTCACAGCAGCAGGTAAAAGTATAAAACAGATGCACTGAAGATACACATCAGGTAAGTTGATATTAAAAGAAAGACAAAGGATGAAAGGAAAATAAGAATGAAAACGTGAGACTGCATGGCTATTTTACATTTGAATCATTGTAACATAAGCTTAAGAGATAAAAGCCTCCCTACATGACCTTCCTTTAGTACAGTGGTGATTGTAACAGTGCAAACAGCTTCCTGCGGCACGCGCTACAAAATAAGACTTAGGAGAAAAAAAACAAAACAGCATTTTACAGACAAAGACAAAAAAGGTGAATTTTTCTTCTAATGCCAAAGCCTTTGGTTGAGCAATAATTCTGACATTCATATGATGGTCACTGACGAAACACTTGCTGTTGCTAATAGCACCATTTAAAAATCAAGCACTGAGGTTGTTCCTGTACGTCATAAAGGCACATTCACAGCTTTGAGATAAAGCACTCTGCTTCTAGTGGTGTACAGTAAGTATTTATCTTCAGAGTAGTTTATTTGCTGTGGGGTTTCCTTAACATCACAAGGGAGGAGCTCTGACTAGTGATGGTTCCTACATTTCTAAAGCACCAATAATTGGATGTTTTGTGGGCTAGAAAAGGATTGATGTCCTTTGTAATGTCTCTCTTCTCACTGGGAGATTGTCCCATCATATGTCCACTGGCTACAACCACTCTTATAATTATCTTCTCATCTCTTTAAAGCTGACTGATCCCTAACTTTGGCTTTAGTTCGTCCTATTAAAAGATGTCCTATCAGTGGCTGGAGTTGGCAGTCGTAGCCCACGAAGAGTTGTTGATCAGGACAAGCAGGTGGAGTATTTAGAAGACAAGCTTTTTGGGAATCTCCCAAGTAAACTCTGCTCGGCCAAAGTGGCCGTAAGAGGCTGTTTGCTGGTAGATTGGTCTCTTCAGGTTCAGTTCCCTGGGGGACAGAGGAAACATATCATCAGAGGGGAGGACAGACAGTAAGTAGGCTCTATCAGAGGAGAGGTTTCACATCCGCAGACAAAAGCATTTACTGAAACATTTAAATCCTTATGATGAAACAAATATCATAATAAATAATATAATCATAGGTTGACAGTTACTTGACAGCCTAATTGCAAATTGCTGAGGAAACTGTAAATGGAGACAAAAACCAAATCTTCATGGGTGACTATTTTAAAGCCCCCAATGTGTACAACTTGAAAATGTCCAACTCTGGTGCCTCCAAGTGGTCGTATCAAAAATGACAAAAGACAGCAGCACATAGACTGCACCAATTTTCACCAGGCTGCATTAATGATCATTTTCTTTATCAAGCAATCTACTGATTGTTTACTTGATCAATCAATTAGTCCATGCAAGTTTAGAAAGATAACCATTACATGCCAAAACCAAAAATAATATCCTTAAATGACGAATCAGTTCTCAAAGCCAATTCATTTTCTTTCCATATTATTATAATATGTCTCACATTAGCTCTATTTCTAAGCCCATGTATGCCATCAGAATTATTCTAAAATCTTTAAAAAATTTAATCAAAGCCGTCTTGTTTTGTTTTACATACGACCAATACAAAGGTTGACTCTGGCGTTTACCTGACAATGACTCCTGGCCGCAGATCAAAGTTCTTGTTGACAATCTTGAGCAGCTCTGTCTCTGATTTCTCAGAGGACCCATAGGTGAACAAGGAGATAGACAGAGGATGGGCCACTCCAATAGCATAAGACACCTGAAGACAGGTAGACAGAGATGTTTTTTTTGTTTTTTTATCTGTGCATATTGCTGCTTCAAACGCTGGTAAATTCTTACTGAAGTCACACAAAACTCACCTGAACCAGAACTCTCCTGCACAGTTTGGCTTTGACCAGAGACTTGGCCACCCAGCGAGCAGCATAGGCAGCCGAGCGGTCGACCTTTGAGAAGTCTTTGCCAGAGAAAGCTCCCCCACCGTGAGCTCCCCAACCTCCATATGTGTCTACAATGATCTTCCTGCCTGTCACACCAGCATCACCCTGGTAAGGAGAATAAATAAAACAGTGATTAGTGAGTTTTTTCTTTTCTTTTTTCAACTATTTGTTTCCAGCTTAAACAAACACAAAGTGTGACAGTCACCTGTGGTCCTCCAATGACGAAGCGACCACTTGGCTGGAGGTGGTAGATGGTCTTGTCATCCAAGTATTTAGCAGGAACCACAGCTTTGATCACCTGATTGAATCAATGCAACATTAACACCAAGGATGCGATTGTTAATTGATGCATGAGTGAGAGCCCAGTTAGGCTTGTTTATGAGCACTACCTTCTCCTTCAGGACCCTCTTTTGGTCCTCCAGAGAGATGCAGTCGTCGTGCTGGACAGAGATCACAATGGTGTGGACTCTCTTGGGGATAACAGCGCCGTTCTTCTGGTCATAATGCACTGTCACCTGTGGGATAGATCAAGTCAAGGTTGGAGTAGTGTTCAAATTCGTTTGTAGGTATACTCAATCTTCAATTTCTTTCACTTTTAATCTAATTTATGTGCCATTCCCCACATAATCATTCAAGTTTTCGGTCACTGTAGAACTCTGACTAACATTTTAGGTCCACATCCTCTACAAAAAGTGGCTTCAATATCTTGAAGATCCGATGATTAATGGAGACTGCTGTTGGTCCATTTTAAAGGAAGTTAAATTTTTATCTGTCTCTGTTTTTTGTCAAATGGGCTACACAAAATATACTGAAATTATCTGCCCCTAACATAGTGGAATGATCGTACTAGAAACCCAGTAACCCTTAAATTTACAGGCCGTTTATTACATAATAATGTCAAGAAAAAGCCAAGAAATAACAAGTAATTGTGTAGTAATGTCAAGAAATAACAGTCTGTTTCATAGTAATGTCAAGAAATATAGCCAATAAATAACGATTGATTGTGGCATTCCCCCAGAAATTCAAAGCATGAAAAGCATGTGTAATCTTTTGCCTTTATGAAAAACATGACATTACTATGAAATTGACCATTAGTAGGCTATTTCTTGACGTTACTACGCAATTACTTGTTGTTTCTTGGTTATTATCACGTAATTAGAAAAAAAGGGTTACCGAAAACCCCATTAAACTGGAGCCATTCTTGTTTCTGCTGTTGAGAAGAGATAATTAATTACTTTGTTAAGTCATTAATACTGTAGTGTCGTATACATATTCAAATGTTTGAACTACTCTCTCTTTTCCCTTTTGTTCACACAAACATGTTACAACTTAAGTGTTAGACATGGGACAAAAGGTTAGGTTAGGTTATCTAGTTAGTAGATTCTTTGTGTGAGTGGCTAACTGCCTCCAAATCAATCACAAGTCTATTATTTCAACACAGACAGCTTTATCTTAAATATTCGCGGTAGCCACCGTTGATCCGATTTTGTCTACTGGCACCAAGAACAAATCTCTTGGAAGACACCCAGATTGGAAACAATAAACTAATTCATCCCCGTGGCCGTGACTGCCGTGGTGTTTCTCTTTGAGTCTCTCCATGTGTTGTAATACAAAACACAGTGTAGCCTCACCTGTGTTTTAGAGTCAGGACGCAGCCAGGGGATGACACCGGTGCGTCTGAGTTCGGCCATCTTTGAGTTGAGTTTGTGGGCTAAGACGATGGTGAGAGGCATGCACTCCTCCGTCTCATCTGTGGCGTAGCCGAACATCAGGCCCTGCAGAGGAGAGACAGAGATTTCTTAGCTTTATTGTTGACTTTTCTAAAAACTAAATTGTAACTTAACTGTAGTGTAGTATATGTTTGCATCTCTGCTTCATTATACTTTTTACTCTGTCACAGTTATATTTGCAATAATCACTCCACAGTTTTAAAAGCATGTTCAATCAAAGAGAGACTAAACCTTTAATCTTTTATTTCAGTAGCTGTTTGAAGCACAAAGGGGTAAAATTATCCCAAGTTTCACAGCCAAGATTAGAGAAAAGTCCAAAAGTAGCTTTGTGGAGCAGAATTTAATTTTTCAAACCTGATTAATCATCTCATGAACCCATCAGATTTGTCTTGTGACTACAATAATCAACTAGTTGGCTTAGCTGAATGACTGTGTATTATGTTACAGTATGTTGTTGTTTAATTAAAATTAGCTCCAACTGCAAGAGATCAACACAAACGCTGTGGATCATGTATAAATAATCAAATATTGCCATACATTTCTCTGCAAAATAAGTACTTTTACATTAGGTACATACAGCTGATAGCGCTTCTGTGCTTTTACTTAGGAGGGAGTATAACTTCTGTGAGAGACCTTTTTTATTTCTTTATTTGAGTGTGTTTGACCTCATCTCTAATAATTAGTGGTGTTTTAATCTACATGATTGAGGTTTTGTTGCACCAAATGTCCCAGATCGTTAATAATTCTTTATTTAAATAACACTTTTCTGTAACACAATAGGTCAAACACTGCAATATGTGTTTTTTGTCACTGTCCTCCAGCGCTCCATCCAACAACAGTGACAACGACATGTTCCACAGTTGCTGCAATAATCGTACCTGGTCTCCTGCTCCGATGTCCTCCTCCTGTCTGTCAACATGGACGCCCTGAGCAATGTCTGGACTCTGCTGCTCCAGAGCCACCAGCACATTACACGTCTTGTAGTCGAAACCTACAGAAGAAAAGCAAATAATTGAAAATCTGACAACACTGCTCACACATAATCTTTAATTGTGTTTCCTATGTTATTTTTTTTTACTGCATCACCTTTGTCGGAGTTGTCGTAGCCGATGTGTTTGATGGCGTCTCTGACCACCTTCTGGTAGTCCACAACGGCCCGGGATGTGATCTCTCCACAGAGCAACACCATGCCCGTCTTACACACCGTCTCTGTTAATATGATCAACACATCACATGTGACACGTCTAATTAAATCTGCGGACGCACGTTTTACTTCTGGACTTCGGCCTGATTTCTGTTATCAGCAAGTTCACGGGGTCACGCTCACAGGCTGTTGTATTGTGACCTCAGAGGTCAGTATTGAAATATGATAAATAACCTCAACAATGCTGATGACTTAAATTCCAGGTGAGATTCGGGCCGGTGGGTCAGTTTGTTTATTCTGTGTCAAAACTCATCCACATGTTGCTCTTTGCCTTACTCTTTTGTTACACATGAAATGATGGAATGAAAAACCTCTCCCTCTCTCCCTCTCTCCCTCTGTGTCTCTCTGTTTCAAACAATGACATTAACTCCTTGAACCCTTGTTTACTCACCGCAGGCCACTTTGGCATCTGGGTCCTGCTTCAGGTGAGCATCCAGGACAGCATCACTGATCTGGTCGCAAATCTTGTCTGTAGATAAGCAAAAGGCATTAAGATAAAGGTTTAAAATCAGAACATAAATGTAAAAATTATGTGATTTGAGTTGTATTGAGATTTATAGGCCTGTTTATTTGAGATTTAAAACACATAAAGAACTGGATTTGATTTGATTTATTTATCTTTACATATTGTTAATTTTGTACAATATTAAAAATAGTTGTTAACTTATAGGGGCCAAGTGTACAAAAATGTCTCTGAAATGTTAAATGGTCATATTTCAAAAAGGGAGAGTGTTGAATTTTAGTGTCATCAGTTAGATTTTAGTGCTGCAGCAGAACAATGCCTCACAAAACACTCCATTCATCTCTCTCCGTCATCCTGCTGAAGCAATGCAACACACGAGTTACATCAGAAACAACATCAACATCTGGTTGCATTGATTCTGCAGCACACAGAAGACGGTGCAAATGGTATAAAATGGTTTATATTTGGCTTACAGCCTGCAGGTGTTGGGGCTACCTATGATTGTGACGGGCCACTATCTGTGGGAACAGCCCAGAACTCAAAGGACGTTATCAAATCCAAATGTGCACACTGTAGCTTTCTGTCAAGGCCACACACCTCTGTTCAAACAGTGCACGGAAATACTTAAAGCCATGAAGTTTATCATGAGAATACTTGGCTTCAAACAGGCTGCAGCGTTATTTAATGCTAAGCAAATACAGGATCCAAAATGTTCAACAAAACAGTGAAATTGTCAGAAGATAGCTACACACAGAGTGACGTGTGGGAAAATTATTGTTATTGTTAATTGTACAGTTATAAAGTTAAAGGAACAAAAACGTTGATTTACCATTTTCAAGAGAATTAAGCCTTCTCCTTTTCGTCAGAGCATTTTTGGGATTCATATTAAAATAGGCATTTTAGATCATGGCTATCACATGGGCTTGTGTTTATTTTTACTGATAGGTCTTTCTTTTATTTTTTTGTATATTACCTCTTTTGTGTTTCAGTAATATATAGGAAATAGAGCAAAATGTCCAAAATGTCCTTTTGCCACATTTTCTTTTAAAATGTATAAACATTTGTTAAATTTTTCAACTTTTCTGCTGCTGTGTTTTTACATAACCGTTGTGACGTTCTGTGAAGCTGCACCACTGGTTGACTCCAATTGATTATCGATTCAGCACAGGGGACTTTGTAAGGTTACATATTTGTGAAAGATTACAACACATTGACAGGAGGCGGTGGTGGCTGGGTGGGTGTGGGTGGGTGGGTGGGTGAGTGGGTGGGTCTAAAGGTAGCAGGTAGAGGGTAGTGTATGTTTAAACTTTCATTATTAGGGATTAAGTTTAAATTAAACCAGCTCATTCAGGTGTGTGCAGAACATCTCTACTGCAAGTCCCATTATGCAAGCATTAAAATTGGTCAATTTATATTTTAAATGTTTATATATTGCTTCTAAATGCTAAATGGCAGTCATAAAGTTCAGTGCTGCCAGCTTGATAGTGTTAATTTTTGAATTTTAGTGAGAAGCTACATCAAAGACTATAAACCAGAGCTAATCTCTTCTGAACTCTCATTACTCCTCTCAGAGAACTGGCAACCCAGAGAAGCTGTGAAAGGTTAATTAACTTTGGATAGATTTTTTTGTGATTGATGCATCGGTGATGATCCTAGTCCATGTCCCTCTCTGTTTTGTTGGTCCTTTTTTTCCTCAACCTGCAACCTAACACCAGCCTGTCACACACACACACACACTCACCTCCTGCCGCCCATAAGTGAGAGTGAGAGTGAGGGGCAGTAAGCACATGTTGCTGTGAATGGAATACCAACCATGCTTGGAGGGTAAATATGCAGCACTGTGGAGTTATTTTGGACATATAGCTCTACTGGTGTAGAGCCGATTCATATGCACAACAATGTTTCAGCCAAACCACATTCATTGTTAAATCTATTCTCCTGTCCATAGGTGAGGGTTAGGGTTAGGGTTAGATTTTAAAATTGTATGTTTTGGCATCATGTTTATGACATATTTTGAATTTGTCTTGTAATACAACCTCATTTAGTGCCACCTGAAGTCCACAAACAGGTAGCTAAAGTCGATTGAAGACTCACCTGGATGTCCCTCTCCTACGGACTCCGACGTGAACATGAAAGAGCCATCGTCCAGATGATCACTCATTTTTTCTAAAGGACCAGGTACTCAGCGTAACTCAGCACACACAGGGAGAAAAGGTTCCTCAGTTCCCACCAACAAGCAGTCCAGAGAGCTCTGAAAGCTGCTTTATATTCCTGCTGGTTCTCTTTAAGAAAGAAATGAAGAAAGGGGGGCAAACAGCCCTGCAGCCAATACAAAGTCTATCCTACAAAACTCCACGTCTGTGTCCACATGGTCCAATATATATGGCTAAGAGAACACACGCACGCACTCACACACACGCATACACACTGTCACTCTCACACACACACACACACATACACATATGTCATGTGAATCCATGGGACAGTCCATTTCAGGGGGGTGGGTGATGGGAGGGCATTTCAGCTCATGGAAACTACTTGTTAACCCCTCGTGTACAGTGTGATGCTGCAGTGAGTGTTTACAGACACGAACTCTGCTTTGACAACACTACTTTAGGGTGTGATGCTTCTTGGGTGGGAGTGGGAACATCTTAAACAGCAGGAGGGGAACCCCCCACCCCCCACTCCGCATCACACCGGTGGGACAGCTCTGTCTGCTGGGACTTGGCCAGGTTGGGGCAACCTATGGGCAGAGGGAGAGAGAAAAAAGTGGTTGTTGTGAACTGCTAAAATGATGCAATTGCTGGTTCTCCTGTTTACGCCATGCACTGAGTAGCTAGTTTGTTCAACAGTGTGACATGTGCACAAAGCACATGCGCTAGAGAGGAAACAAAACAATGACATGCATGTGAAATATGAAGTGCTGCAACAATTTGTTGAAATGAATGAAAATGAACAGGAACCAAACATTTGATCGTTAATTTTCTGATTATCTTATGGCGAGAAATCCTAAGTAAGTGCACCCAGTCAATAAGCTAGTATTGTGTAAGATCAAACGAAGGAACTCAAAGTAATCTGAGTCTAATATTTGTGTGAATGTGAATGTGAAATCCTTACATGCAAAGAAATCAACTGTAACTTCAAAATAAATGCAGTGGTAGTGATAGTTTCCATGTCACATCAGGCAATATCAGGCAGTAGACATTTAAAGTAGCATAAAAGTATAAAAAGTATTCCAAATCTGTGCTTCAGTACAGCACTATGTAATGAGTTACTTTCCATTACTGCCGGTAACCGGTAATTCAGTTTAGAACAGACAGTCACCTGTTGTCTAAATGCTCTTTTCCATCCAAGTGTCTGCCTCAGGCTGTTGTCTCTGTGCACAACTGCAGAAAATCTTGAGCCATTTGCTGAGAGTAGATCAAATAATGAAGATGTATCTCTCAGATATCTGGTGGCCCTTCAGGTGATTCACTGTGCCTGTCCTTTTTGCAGAAAACCAGGGACTGTGCAAGTGATGCTCACGGGCGCACGCACACACACAAACACACACACTGTGTGTGCATGCACAGACATACACCTGGAGTAACAATGGGACTGTCAACCACACAGACACTGACTCTGTACCTTTTCATTTGGTGTACAGGCTCTGCAGACAGACAGAGATAAACAAATCTCTCTTTATTGTAGTTTAAACAGTGCAGAGGAACAAACCCTTTCTGTCCGTCTCTCTCTTTCTCTCTCTCTCTCTCTCTCTCTCTCTCTCTCTCTCTCTCTCTCTCTCATCTGGCTCTAATTTCAGTTGGTGTTGAGTTGGCCTCGTGAAATGAGAGGAGAATTTTAACTAGCTATCTGTAGTGAATAAAATACCACTCTTCCTGACTACTTTAAGGCTAATTTAAAGCAGACTTGACCAGAAAACCAAAAAAGTACCATCTACATTAAACATAGAGCCTCAATAAGCAGGGAATATACAACCTCTTTTTTCTTCCCAATTTTATGGAAAGTCTGAAATGGCTACGTACCAACTCATTCAGACGGTTCAAAAAAGCACAGAGGGCCTGCAGGTTGATGCAGCTGCAGCATGTGCATTGTCGACCTGAAGTAGATAGAGCTTGTATTGTTATGCAACATTATGAAGTACAAATTTAGTAGCAGATTTAGTGTCGGTGTTGTTTGGAGGAATGGGTGAGAATTACAAACAGCTGTGTTAACATAAAGATAAAATACAAGCCAGCAGATCTAACCTGCAGGGGCAGGAGCTGCATGCTGGGAGTCGTATTAAAGCTGTGATATAAATGGTTTACTAAAGCTAATGGATAAAGAGTTCAAACAGGTAACATAAGCATTGCAACTGGTATCTAAAAGGAATCGTAAAAAGCTCTGGTATAGTGGTAGGCTATGGATGCAAATTTGACCAAATCTAAACAGCACAAAAAATCCTGCAATATTTTGATTTGCGGCAGAGCTGATGCCTGCAGGGGGCAGAGACACTTAAATGAAACCAACACAAACTAGATTAAACCAAAGAAGGCATGAACGTCCTGCTCGATGCCGAACAGAACAAAGAGCCAGTCTGACGGCACAGCGAGCGACCTCTGGATGATACACCTCTGTTTGTTTTGGCCTGGCAGGAGTCTGTGTGTCAGGATGAAAACACAGCAAACCATCTGACGAAGAGAGAGACCGACTTCTCTCCGACTCTGTGTGGGTTGCCTCTAAACACCTGTTAATGACTGACCAGGAAAAGGGATTTTTTCAACACTAACAAGCTGGTTCTGGTTATGTTGTCAGATAACGGCTGTTAGTTTGACGTGTCAACATGAAGGGAGTGAATGTGTGCTGGGGACTGATTGGATCTTAAATCGACTGGAAATAATAATAAAAATATGACGTAGATTGGACATACATGTAGGAAAATACTAATAATCCACATATTATCATAAAAGTGTAACATGTTGACTTCTACCTTATCGGTGCTCTACATGAGATTAACACAGTGAAGGGTCTTAAGGTCCTCTGACCTCTGTGTGCACAAGTTATCACACATATGGAGGTCAGACCATCAGGAAAAACAATGCAATCATGAACAAGGTCATTGGTATCGCCAATGAGTAGTCCGTATGACCGAGTATTAATGAATGTCACTTCCTTTTGTTCTGTATTTGACTACATCAGTGTAGTGACTGTGACAATTATTCATTTGTTCTGATTTGTAGAGCAAATCTGCCACATGGTTTTCTTCCTCTTTAGCTGTACCTGAATGAAAATTAAACTAGCAGGGCACAGACTTCTGCCAAGACCAATGATGTCTTGATGTCAATGATGTTTTTTTCCATGATAAACTATCATACTGCATGTTCCTCCAAGGCCCGTGTTTTATTGGGTGCCAATTGTTTCTGTACTAACAATACTTTTTGCATACTCCTGCTGATAAGCAAGCTCTTGCTCACAGGGTATCTATCAGACAGGGTTTATTTTCCACCAATTTTTAAATTTCAGCTGTGTTTTGTTTGAACTATTTTGTGGCTCCGAAACCCAAATTTGATCCACATCAAGTGTTTTTTGATTGTCTGTCTTTAAATTATCTTAACTGTACACATAAAGAGATTTTTTGAATAAACTGACTCAGATGAAGAGTTACTTGCAATTACAACAGATGTGCAGTTAGATCCATATTGACAAGCTTGAAACTCAAGACAGAGTTGCGCTAACTACTACTACTAAAATTCACAGAATTATTCTATGTAATTCTGTGAATGGATTATTGAGTTTAGTAGGTCAGGGTGAAGAAGTGGATTTTATGAAACCTTCCGGGGAAACACCATTGATAAAGTTAAAAGTTAAAATCCCTCTAAGACTTAGGCCCAGATGAAGAGTAAAATGGTAGCACAGGAAAGTTGTTATTTTAAGTGGTTCATGTTATGCAAGCAGTACAGTTAGAATAAGTAAAAAGAAATCCTCCTACAGAGAGTCTGACAGTAGACATCATCATATAGAAAAATAACAAATAACAATCACAAATGTGGCCTCATGACAGTGTCTCCTCCTTCTGTCTGATTGGCCACACGAAATGTGTGTCACATTGACCCTCATTGCTTGTCAGGTTAAAAGCTGGGGTCAGGGTTTTGGGGTCACTTTAAGGTTTGAGAAGTCAGTCAGACTCAAACTCGACAGAACAGGATGAGATAAATGAACCCTGGCACCCTCAGGGGCTGTTAACACCTGTTTGTCTTTCCCTCGGGTTCAGGGACACACAGTTTACGTCGGCAGCTCGTCCCTTCTCGTGCGGTTGCCAGCCAGTTTCATCTGGATGGCGGTCAGAGCAGGCAGAATAAGTTGGATCTCGCCAGTTGTGAGCTTTTATTGCATTGGTTGAGAGATTTGCGGAGCGTGTAAAGCTTGTTATGTAAGGATATACACATCAATAAAGAGGAGATAGTGAACACAGACAACAGAATTGGGGCATTTTTATCTATTATCAGTGTTATTGTTCTGTGTTGTCACAAGCTTTTACAACCTTGGTGTTCAGGGTGAATTCTTACTGTGCTCATGTTTTTTTTGTTTTTTTTGCTTCAAAGCTGATCACAGGTGGGATTTTGGTTTTATTGGTTTTATGTACAATAAATTCAAGTTTTTCAAACAAAGTCTATCTCTGTCATCAAACAGCTGTGCAAGAGCAGGTCTCTTGTTTCAAATGAAGTCAGACAGTAATTGCTATGGTGCTCCCTGTCCTTCTTTTACCACTGCCCACTTTGCCCTCTGATTGGCCATCACTCGCCCACTAAGAGTTTGACATATCCACCAATACTGGTGTTTGAGAGCACTACACAGGAGGTGGGGTGCAAATCATCATCTGTGATTGGCTGCTGGTCCCACACACTCCCCACCAGAGGATCACTGGGCCAAGATTTGTGTGTATGTTTGCATTGTGTGTATACGCATGCATGCCAGTGTGTTATGAAAGAAATAGGTAAAAAAAAAAACAGCCTTACCGAGTCAAGGCCGAACCTCACTTGAGCCTCACAAAGCTTCACTTTATTGTGAAATTTAGGGGGAGAAAAACGATTCAATAGCAATCTATTGCACTTCATAGTAGATGACCAGGCTGGCAACAACAAAACCGAGCATCCCGGCAGGCTCCACCACACACACACAAAAACACACAGCCCTGCATATGGCTAAGCAGAACAGCCAGAGGGAGTGCAGCAGCTGGGCTTGTGGACGGTCATCCTATCCCATCTCTATTCCAGCCCATTTTGGACCCTCAGCACATTCCTGTGTGAAGCTGCCACCAATGAGTGAAATATTACCACAACACAATTCTAGCAACTCACTTTCATCATGTGTATCACACACACACACACACACAAGAAAACATGTTTCTGTGACTGTCAGTAACGCCTTGTAGAAAAGGGTTAATGGAAAACAATGAAAATCTGACAAGGAGTCAGAGAGAGACAGAGAGAGAGAGAGAGAGAGAGAGTGTCTGTGTGTGTGTGTGTGTGTGTGTGTGCGCGCGCGTGCATGCATGTGCACACCTTCACACGCTCTTCAACGCACCTTGAATCCCCTTTACTCTGCACTCAGTTGGACTCAGTCAGTTATCAGTGTTTCTTCCAATAAAGCAGCTATCTCTCCTGGTGACAGCTGTAAAAAAAAATGGAGACAGGATATTTTTGAAGACAGACTTTATCTATAAATAGACATGTAACCCTGAAAAAAAATCAGTCTTCTTAGACTATGGATCAAGCGCAGAGCGCTTTTTTTTTGAGAGACCGAAATAAAAGTTGTTTTCATATCAAGACAACCTTATTTGCGTAACCAGGGTTTGACAAAGCATTACAACCAACATTCAGTGTAATACAGTCCAACAACATCACTATTAAGATTTTCAGTGTTCATTTTTTTTTTCTCTCTCTGACAGTCTGAAGACTTTTGGGCTGTCACATTGCTCAGTGTAGCAGAGTTTAATGCTGACAAGTCCTTTCATCACTGAGCACTCTGCTAATGGTTTGGTTTACAAGTCCTAGTGACAGTAATGTGGTATTAGTCATATTATGTACTAACAGAAAATTATCTATTGAATGAATGAATAATTTCCACTGGGTTCCAGCTTCTTAGATGTGAGGATATGTCACAGTGAAGTGAATATATTTGGGTTTTAGACTGGGCAAGTAACCTTGGTTTCAGAAAAATTATAATGGCCACTACATATGACATATTATTGTATGGATAGACTACACACTGAGGTCTGTCTGAATGCTCCCTCCCCAGCCATGGACCTCACTGCACGTCACCGTACAGCACAGACTTGAGGTTATAATGTTATAAGATGGGATGCTCAGTGGACGAGCGGTTATAACACGTCCCATGTTGGTATGCCTGACCCACTGATCGCTAGTTCGACCCATGACCAAGATGATCCTTATAGCTTTTTTATTTTTACCATGTATGAAATTAGCCCAGAGCACTGAGAATGTAACTGTTATGTGAGAAAATGCAAAACCATGATGCTAAGAAGTGCTAACAACACAACTTAGTACTTCTATAAACAAACTGAAACTTCATTTAATTTAATATCGTTTGTATTTAGCACTCAATTGCTGCGTAGCCTATAGTGTCAACCAGACAGGCTTGTTGAATCTCGGACCGAACAACGACCACGGGCAAAACAAAAAGGAAAAATAAAGCCAGAGGCAACACTGGTTTTGAGACAGTTAACTGTTTAATCAAGTTCATAAGCTGTGTGGTGTGTGCGAATGACTATGGCGGAGTGTGTCCGACGGCGGGTCTGGGAGGTGGGGGGTCGATTAGTCGACTAATCGCCATAAATGACGACTACTGGTCGACCAAGAAAATCTTTGGTCGGGGGCAGCCCTAGTATGCACACAGAGACCGCCATCCTGTGGATCCTGGCAATCATGAAGACCCCCACGACACAGCAAGAAACAAGCAAAAGGCCTGCCATCCTGCCAGGAGAGACCGAGCTGGAGGAGGTCATGATCGAGAGGTTTCCGGCCGACGTGACGGACCAGTCTGCTGCTTGTGCAGATGTCCTACCTGATGACAAACAGGCATGGAAAGAATTTCTCAGGAAATTCTTGCCACCTTTCACCTGTGTTGATTTGCCCACCTGTGCCATGTTTCTCCTCTTGTATTTAACCTCAGTGTTCTCCCTTCGTCTGCGTTGCTTCTAATGTTCTGAGTCAGTTCCATGTTGCCCACCCTTGCTTTCTTTTGTGTTTCCCTGTGAATTTTTATATTTCAAGTATTGAACTTTGTTATTTTCAGTTACTTTGTATTCCTCGTTTTCCCCTGTCCAGGACTTAGGCCAGTCGACCCTTTTTGTTGATTTGTTCTTTTCTGTTGGACTTTGAAGCCCTTTTGTTCACCCTTTTTTAATAAATATCTCTTGTTAAGTTTCACTGAGTTGTCTGCATTTTGGTCTGCTTCCCCCCACCCTGACTTCCTGTTGATCCTGGCAATCATCTTTCTTTGAAGTTCTGAAACCTACAAAAAATACCAAAAACTAAACAATCAAATTGAATAATAAAAATGTTTAATTAAAAGAATTTAATTTTGATTTCTGAATGAACTTATCCTAAAGTTACTCTAAAATTCTGTTTGTAATTACTCATGGTTGTGGTATGTTCTATTTGAAACTTACAAATAGAAAATACCACAGCCATACAGTATATGTAACATGAAAAATCACATTATTCAGATTCAACCACAAACGCCCCATTGGTTTGCAATGTCACTAACCTGCAGCAGGGGTCAGTCTTGCTATGAGTTCAGACAGCTGGAGTGTGATGTGAATATTTGAGAAATTAAGGCAAGTTCAAATCTGCCTGATTAAAACAATCAGGAGACAGAAACACATTGTATGTATTTTATATTACAGATGATATTTACGATATTTACAATTCTTAAAAGTGTGACACAGTTATAGAATTTCATGTTGGAGATGTTGTTATATCGCTCTTTGATGAAAGCTCCACTCTGCACCAAGCTGATCCTGGTACTGAGGACCCAGCTCAACGAGAGCCTTGTTTCACACCAGTGTGTGAGAAAATTCCTGTCATGTTACGTTCACAATAAGCAAAGCTTTTGCTCTGATTGGACCGGTCAGAGTTTAGAAGGCTTAAGGGGCTAGTTGAAAACATCAGATTCCTCCACATTAGCAGCAAGTCACAGTCTGGTGAGTATGGCTTTTTTACATTTTTCAGCATATTTACATTGTCAAATGTTCATTTGAAAAAAATGTTTAAGTTCATTTTATTGGTGTTTTCCCTTTGTCAATAAGTAGAATTGAAAGATTTTGTTAATGTAATCAAATTTGTAATACGTGTTAAGGTTTCACATGGGAGAACCTGAACAATAATATGAAACTTCTGGAAAAGCTCTGTGTTTGCGGTTCTTAAGAAACGATGGATAAATATATTGATCGTCAGATACAATAATAAGCTAAAGAAACCAACAAAGTGTGCATGCATGCAACTGTTTCTTGCACACAAAGCCAAACAAATATATGTGATTTGACTGATGGTCAAGCCAACTTAATCTTGTTAAAAAATTCCTAGAGGAGAAACGTTAATCTTTTCAAATGTTTTCTCTGTAGGTGGCCTGTGGAGCAAGTCCGGGGCCATGGTGACTGTGACCACGGTCTTGAAGTGTTTGGGCCTATTTATTGTAGACTTCATCAGCTCCATCACAGACTGGTTCCAGACCAAACCAGTATGGGCCAAACAAGAAGTGCTGGAGGATACAGAACTGAAGACCACTGGAGGGAGTGAGTCAGACAACAGAAAAAAAAACATCTATTCACTTTGCAGACACTGTGCACTTGTATGCTGCAGAGTTCCCAAGTCATTTTTAATATGAAATTCCCTCTGTGTGCTAAATATCTTAGAATTGAGTTGGATTAACAAATGACATTAATAAAGACTTTAGATAAAGGTGAACTCTTTCCAAAAGGCTAATCAAACTCCAGGATTTGGTGCCTGACATTATTGACAGCACACAAATCAATCTGTGGATGTTTTTATTTGTCACTTTTAGTCCACGAGCGACACAAGGCCAAAACTTTGTGGGAGAAAACTGGAGCTGTGGTCATGGTTGTACGTCGACCTGGATGATTATTGTGCAGAGAGGTATGACATCACATTGCCCATATGTGTTTTAGTAATGAGAACGCACTACTGTGAGTGCACTGTTGAACTCTGTGTCCTCTCTCTCTATAGGAAGCTGCTGAGCTGTCCTCTCTCAAGTCCCAGCTGCAGGATCTTGATGTCCCTCTTTTTGCTGTGGTCAAAGAAAACCTTGGCAAGGAGCTGGACTGCTTCAAGAAGTACTTCTCTGGGAAAGTCTACTTGGATCAGCAGGTCAGCTTTCACAAAAACCTTCCCCTGCACATGCCTTTAAGATATTAAGTGAAACACAGAGGGTTACATAATTTAAGCCAATAAGCTGCTTTTATCTTATTCTCATAGAGAAATTTCTACGGCCCAGAGCAGCGATGGATGTTTCTCTCCATGTTTCTGCGTATTGGTGTGTGGAGGAACCTCTGGCGGTCTTATCGGAGGGGCTTCAGGGGAAATCTAAGAGGTGAAGGACTTATCCTGGGCGGAGTCTTCGTCATTGGGCCTGGAGATCAGGTGGGCTGAATAAACATTTTCTGGCAAGTGTATCTGGAGGTTTTTCATGGGTTATGATCATGATATTTTTGCCTCTCAGGGTATTCTACTGGAACACCGCGAGAAGGAGTTTGGGGATAAAGTGAATATGCTGGCAGTACTCAGAACAGCCCGCAAAATGCATGACGACATGGCAAGATAGATCCCAACATGTGAATGAATGGACTACTGGTTTAAGTGCTGATGTGTCATCATGTTTCCATGTACATGTCTTTTGGTCTAGGCCTGGATCTACAGCTCCATACAGCCTGCTAACATGTTATACTCTGCTCATATTGCAACTGCATAAAGCATGTCTTAATTGCCTGGCCTTGTTGTGTTATGCAATACCACAACTGTGTGGTAGCCTATACTTACACTGTCTATGAACCCACTGTCAGTGTCTTCATATCTGGCCTTTGCTTGTGTGGTGGACTTTTGTGTGTTTTAATGAAGATCTGTTTCTAAACTCTGCTGAGAGAACAGCTCTGATGCCAGCATACACAAACCCAACACTTTCAACAGGCCAGATATTGGCTTGGACATGATGGAAAATAAACGACTGAAGTGCTTTTTGTGTGTGTACGTGTTTGACAGCTCACAATAAAACTATACAATACACCAAACGTGCTCACAAAAGGTTATTTACCTGAGTATGTGTCTTGTTTTGTTTTGTCTCGCTCCTCACTTTGTCCTGACAAAACTTCTTCCACCGCCATCTTGGCTCGATTAGTTTCCCCTGCTCTCCCTCTATCTCTGGATCGTCTAGCACGCCTGCGCAAAAACCTGTTTACAAAACGCCTGAGTGAAGCAGAACAGCTCCTAGTTTCATTGATTCTGGTGAGTGCGCCTTTATTACTTAACTATTACAGTAACTTTCAAACACAGGGGCACCTTATAAACAGGTTCACCTGCTTCAGCGGGCCGTGTTAGCTCCAAGCTCAGACTTCACCGGTAGCGACGTAGCCGCTAATATATCGACCGTTTGCCATCATGTTGTTATGGCAGCAACTTGGTCCGACACTGAGCCCATGATGCTTTTTATTATGTAACAAACCAGCACCAGCACAAGGCCGCAAATCCTAACACGTCCTAGTGCTATTCGTTTCAAGTGCTGTCTTCTGTAGGACCAGAAGTGAATGACATTGACTGTGCGTTCAAAGTATCAAGGTCATCATCTTATCTGACCTCAAGCGGGCTGGGGCTGGTGCATTTGTTTTCCCCACCTACTCTCTTCATGTGGGGGCAAATAACAGGTAGCGACACAAGATTAACATGAAAAAATTAAAATAATCTCACAACCAACTCTAGATATTTGTTGTGTGGAGTGGATAACACTATTACAAACAATTAGCCTACCTTAAAAACAACAACAAAACTATAAACCATTAACTAAATCATCAGAAGTAGGCTATACCGTAGTTCATAATTCAGATTGTTGTGTTCACGTATGGTTGCAGGTAGTTAGGATGCTCCATTAATAGCAGGAATAATAATTATGCACAAAATAAATAGTTTATCTCTAAGTTACTTCATTCAAAGTTTAGTGAAAGTGCTGACAGTTGACAGTCTGTCAACGGTAGAGTTGTTTGTAAGTGACCTCACACAGTTTGCAGTTGTTTCATCTATGCTAAGCAACTGTAGGCAATGTTTTTTATTTAACATCTTAATCCTCAATGGTGATTACTAAAACTAGCTATTGAAATAATCAAGTGGTGTAAAAACAACCATTGGAGTATGAAAATACATTAAAATGGAAAATTCTCCATTCAAAATTTTAATGTACTCAGGCATTTTATTAAATATAGTAGAGAAAAAATATGAACTTAGATGTCATGTTTTCCCCTCTGAAAGTGTGGATTGGTATAAATTTGCTAAAATTGGAAATATTCAAAGAAAGTACATTTAAAACTACATGATCATCCCTCCTGGCATCTTAGACATCAATACACCAAATCTTTTGTTAAAAGATCTTTAATTAGATGTGATGTGTCAAATGTGGTGCAACAATACATCATGTTTGGTTGGACCAGTGTTGTAAGCTCTCAACTTTCACCGCCTGCTATCATGCTGATGTGTCTAGACACTTCCTTGTGTCGCAGGCGTGGTGGTGTCTTGCTGTTGGCAGCAGTTGTTGTCGGACCTCAAATGCATGTAGATGACTTTTGAGCTGAGTCTCAGGAGGAAACTTACTTCTTCTTCACCCTTTGGAAACAGACACAAGTCAGTATATTACTTTTTTTTTTTTACTTTCTCGGACAGAAGTTAGATTTGATCCTTTTAACTTAAACTTCTATTGTCTCTGCAAATCTGGTTATTTTATATTTGCTGTGCATGCATTTTTTTTTGCATATTGTAACATTTGTGTTTTATGTGTATTTTGTGTGTTTACCACAAACAGCGACGGTTTAGGATTTAAGAATAGAAAGTCTAATTTGCAAGTCAAGAACTGTCATACCCCAGGGAGATGATTAAGATAAGAGCTGTTTTATATTCCTTCCACTTTCAATGTGCTGCAGGGTGAATAATAAATTCCTGTACTAAGTATAAATAAAACTGTCTGACTGGTATAATGACGGGTATAACCTCTCAGTAGGGCAGTGTTCACATTGAAATAAGACACCAAAACATCTCAGTTATCTGTGAATTCAAAGGTTCATGAATTCAGAGGTGGCATGTTGTGTTTTTAAACTTCTCCATAGCAGCACGACTGGTGTGACATTCACAGAAAGGACTTGTGTTTCTTTCTTTCAGTGAAGTCTTGAAGGTCTGTGTAGTCAGAGGGGTCCAGATGCTGGCTCTGTCCAGATGTTCCCCAGCTTTGAGGACTCTTTCCCTGCGCTGCTCTCTGGGGAGCGCTACCCTGAGCAGCGAGTCCTCCACCACAGCCAGTGCTCAGTTTCTAAGAACCCAGACTGCTCTGTTTCACCAAAGCAAAGCCAAAGACAGTCCTGATCCAAACAAACCGGCTTCAGGCAAGGACTTATTTGAGCGCCCGCACAGTTAGCTGCTCGCCTTCACAACCCTAACTCCAAGCTTGTTGTAGAAACAGAGTTAGTCGTGTTTCCCTGCTTTCCGTTCCCTTTGTGCTGAGTTGACTCAAGACCGTCATGGCACTGAAAAACTGAAAATAGACACAGTAGATGAGTCATTTAATGATTTTATGCTTGAAGCATTGCGAAACATTGCAATAAGAGTTCTGAACGAAGTTTCAGCCATTGTTTCATCACATGAGATCTGAAACAATTTAAACTCATGGCAGAATTTCAGGTGCTTAATTGGCAGATTAATAAAAGGAAATGCAGGAAATCTTATTTGTAAGAAGTGCTGCACAAAAAAGACATTTTAAAAGATGAACAAATTGCAGCCTCAAGTAAAAAACCGGCAGATAATTGATGGAAGGAAAACCTTTTCGGCAAAAGAAAAACAAATCTCAGATTGACTCACTGAGAATCACAGCAAGTTTAGAGAAGAGAGAGTATGTCATGCTGATAAAAAGCACCACAGTGATAGATTTATATAAAACATTGTTCAAACACAAACTTTCTTAGTCGGGGCTTGTTGCTGGCTCAGCCTCAGGCAGATTTGAGGTCTCTGTGTGCTATGATGACTAAGAGAGAAACTGCTCTGCAAATATCAATTAGTGTGCAGCACGAGCTGCAATAGGCAACATGAAAGAAAACTGTGAATGTGAAGTTTTATTGCACGTTTTTCACACTGGTAAACACATTTCTTTGCTCATTTTCTGCCTGTTTGTTTCAGTGTTGTCCTCTGGGTCTGGGCTGGAGGGGGAGCTGCTAGGGATGGGGATGTGGTCTCTGGGTCTCGGTGCTGTCGGAGCCGCACTAGCCGGCATCTTCCTGGCCAACACCGATCTGTGTCTGTCTAAAGCTGACAATGCGCAGCTGGAGCACCTTGAAGAAGCTGAACTGCGCTCCACCATAGATGGTAGGCTGGCTCTCTGAATAAGCCTGTTTTTCTTAACACCAGCAGTCGTTAAACCCATTAGGATGAGAATTAACGTTACATCAGCAGCAATAGGCCATTAGCAGTTTTCTTTACCGATGCATGCTGGCATGCATTGTACATGTAGTGAATGAGGTTTTGTGTAGCGTTTAAGGCAAAGCTGCTTTCTCCAATCTGCTGGTATTACAGATTAGATCATAGCTCAAGGTCGAGTTATAGCGATATTCCAAACAAGCATATCCAACATATCTAGTATGTGCCACGTGACCATGAGGTTTTTAAGTTGTTTTTCTCTATTTGAAGGTCACATCTTTTATCTTCTACTCTCTGGCTCCAATGAATTCTTCCAGCAGTGAAACATAGAAAGGAGTTGAGAGTAAGTAGAACATGTCAGATTGTTGTAGAAACCGTCTCTTCTTGTTTTGTCTGCAGATGATAAGGTCGTCAGAGCGAAGAGCCTGTGGGAGAGGAACGGGGCCGTGGTCATGGCCGTACGGCGACCTGGATGATTTTTGTGCAGAGAGGTAATAGAAAATGTTTCAGAAGATGAGAAGGGAGAACATTTAGCTGGTCTTTCAGTTTATGTGAATTTAATCTCTCTCTCTCTCTCTCTCTGTAGGAGGCCTCTGAGCTGTCCTCTCTGAAGCCTCAGCTGGAAGAGCTCGGGGTCCCTCTGGTTGCCGTGGTGAAGGAGAATGTCGGCACAGAGATCCAGGACTTCAGACCGCACTTCGCTGGGGACATCTACATAGATGAAAAGGTTGGCTGTGTATGATAGCAGCAGATACTCAAGAGCTTTTATCAGTGAAGTGCTGACCCTCACGTCAGTCACTACACAACCTTGTAGCTGAAACACTCTCACTCTGGAAAGTTTTAGTTGTTTGTTTTGTCCGTCCAGATTGAACTGTAAAACCAAGTCCAAAAATCAATCATTTTCTTATTCTTTTGCTGTCTATTGCTGCTTTTGCTGCAAAGAGAAGAGGCATAAAATAATTAAATGTCAGAAAATAGTAATCCATTACTGCATGTTACATTTGTTTTGGTCTGGTTGACTAAAACTAAACTGTGTGATTGTAGAGATACTTCTACGGTCCATCGCAGAGGAAGATGGGGGGTTTAGGTTTCATTCGCCTCGGAGTTTGGCAGAACTTCATACGGGCTTGGAGGTCCGGTTACCAGGGCAACATGAACGGCGAGGGCTTCATCCTGGGAGGGGTGTTTGTCATCGGACCAGGAGACCAGGTAAGCGTAGACTCAGACACTGTGACAGAAATAAAGATTTGGCTCAACAGAGCTTTTACCAAACAGGTGTGTGTGCTATTTCTTTTACGACGTGTTGTGTTTTGCAGGGGATTCTCCTGGAACACCGTGAGAAGGAGTTTGGCGACAAGGTCGACACTGCAGATGTTTTAGAGGCTGTCAAGAAAATTGCTCCAGTAAAATAAAGTGCACTGTATTTAGACCATAGCAAGAATTAAGAAATGATAAGAATTTAAAATTTGGCACGCTGGGCTGTAATCAAGATACGTCCATCACTGAAATACTGACATTATAAGGACATTTTTGTTTGCGTTGTTTAATATCACATTTTAGTTTTGTTGCATGTTAATTTACAGTAGGTTAGAAAATGAAGCTGTGAAATGCAGGACAGAGATAATAATAATATTACAGCATTTGTTTCATGAGTGTTCCTCTTTACCTCTGAAGACACCCTTGAAATTAGTTTCTTTTGAGACGGGTAATAAAAACGGGTAGTAAGAGGCAGCATTTTCATTCAGGTACATCGGCCATTTAATTAAAGGTCACTTGAAATCTTCTTTCTAGATGTAATTCCATCTTAAAGCTGGATTTATCATTATAATAATTTTATTAACATGCATTTGTTGGTACACTTTTAATTATGCTCCTGTGTGTCATCTTTGTTTACATCTCCTGGTCAAGGCGGATAAATGAGCCTCCGACAGGGTAGACAAGTGTGTATGTGATCTGTGTGTGTGTGATAATGACAACCTGGCTCTAAACTCAGCAGCGAGAGGAGCAGGTTTGATGCTCAAACACACACCTGGTTCAGCTACTGTCACCATGTTGAGGATTGTTTGTGGCGCCTTAAGCAGGTTTTTTGTGTGTGTTCGAAATAGAGAGATATTATTTGTACCTGTACATGTGAATACCAGCTGCAGAAACTGAAAATAATAAATCAGAAAGAAGCTTATCACCACATCCTCTCCGTGCGTCCGTTTTTATTTTGCATCTTGACCATAATAGCACAATTTAGATGTTAGAGGTTGATTCTTAGTAAGAGCTAAGGTTATGTGAATGTGTCATACGTCCACCATGACAACCAATGTACTCCTGTTCTATCTCATTGTGTCCTCCATTCATAGAACATACTGTATTACTATTGGGTATTGTCCTTTAAAGACAGTATTTCATATTATATCAGAAAGTAGATGTAGCAGTAGTAGTTCCCTTTTCAGATGACATTTACACTCAAAATGGGTTTAGATCAATAAGAAATCTAAGATTATGCTGCTTGTAATAATGTAATTATTAAGGGTCAAACATTAGATATCAGACTTACTGTGCACAGGCCGTATGTCACCTTGGTCAAATTTGTGTCTGATTTCCCTAAATGTATAAAATATAATGGAGGGGTGCAACAGTGCATTTATTTATTTACTCCAAACATACTCCAGCTTATTCAAATCAGTTGAACTAAACTAAAAAGTGTGTTTCCATTTCGTCTTCTGAACACACCTACTACAGCTTCAGGAATAACAGCCACATGCTAAGACTGGAGAATGAGGGAAAGTTCTCATGTTGTATGGGAAGCTGGAGATGGGTCCAAACATGTCAGCAAAACATGTATTTCATCATGCTTAAAATCACTAATCCTGTGAATTATTTTATCTTCCAAAAACATACCACGTAACCGTTCAGATGACATTCTCAGACTAATCTTGGATTTATCTGATTGTCCTGTGTCTCTGTGGATGTTGAACAAACTCGTCATATCAGATCATTTCTTGCGGTAATATTCACTTTTTTCCCCCCTTGAGAGCAGGAGGGCGATGACTTTGTTTTGTAGTCTCACATTAAACAGGCAGATTTAGACATTAATGTTACACATTTTATTCTATTGTTCTGAGTAAAATACATTTCACATCAAGGAAATATATTTATATAACACAATACAAAATGGAGGGAGAAAACATTGTGCTCCAATCGCAAGACTACATGTTATGTGTGTAAGTCTGTATGTACATGTAACAACCAAAAACAATCATGAGTGTAACAGTAACAGAGATTGTCTTTACATTTGTGCCTTTCAGTATGGTAAATATTTGATTTTTTTTTCATGGCATGCACAATTAAAATTTAAATTAGTGAAGTTTACGATAACATTATTGTAATGTCAATAAAATTGATGCAAAACCTATGACTGTTAACTAAGATGCCAATTGGGCTTCATTTATATCTTTAATCTTGTCAACGTTTTGTCTCTGCTTTAGGGTGTTAAAACATTTGGTGTTGCACTTAACAAGGATGAGGATCACTTCCGTTTTTGTATGACAAAGCCAACGCAAAAAAAAGGAAAAGGTCCATCTGATAAAGCTGAAATGAACACTTAAAAAGCTATATAAATAGCCGTCTCATCTTTGGCTAGATCTGTGGGTGAGACATCCTATGGTGGTGTGGTACAGTCACAAGCTGAGATACATGTTTACAGAGGTGTTTGAATGCTCACTCAAACCGTCCGATTTTGTTCTTGACATTTCGGCGCCATAATACAAAAACAAAGAAAAACAAAAAGGAAAAAACAGCAGAAATGGAGCCACTTGGTTATGAGCAATGAAATCTGCCAGATAATGAATGAATTACGAATTAGCAATAATGTGATTCATTCAATGTTACCCAGCTCAATAAACAAATACAATCTTCAGTATACATTTTAAAAAGCTCATTTTAAATAGCAACACAAATCCAACTAGCTCTCTACAGCAGCACAGCAAAGGTTATATAGTGCAGTTTTACCCTCAGCAGAAAACACCCCTAACACAACAACAACAACCAGCAGCACTGAAGCAGGAAAAAAGTGTGCATGAATTACGTAGTCACTGTATATAACCAATGTTGGAATACAGCAGTGATGCTAACTCTGAAACACTGTCCTGCAGTGCATGTGGTCATGTCTCCGTGTTATGAGAGCAGGAACAGGCGGCGGCCACGGTCTGTTCACAGGGACGATACAGAGAGTTTGACTGTTGCTCCAAGGGTTAAAAGTTACATGAGCACATGAGAACAAGAAAGATGATAGTGAGTAAAAGAGCAGCTGAAACATGAGGTTCATACCAAAATGACACACGTCCATCATTTAAACATGAAACAGAGACATTCTCATCCAGAAAGTAGGACTCGTATCTAGACACAATTCAAAGATGGGAATTTCAGGTGATGAACGGTTTGAAACAAAACCACTAAATTTCAGGATCACACATGAGCACAATGATAAATGTATTTCTCTCTCTATGGAAGGTCCTTCATAATGATGCAGTAGTTATGTAGTTTCTACAGTCCTGTAACACTCAATATGTTGAAATGAATAATTATACTACCTCAGATTACAGGTGACACAAATGGCAGCCGATGCATCACAGAGATGAATCGATGTATGAGCGTACCCTGTACAAATCTTACCTTTCTTTGTGCATGAAAAATTGATTCACACATCTGTGACTGTGTTGTGTGTATCAAGTCAAGTCTGGACTGGAGGAAACACTCATCTAATCTGAGAGCTCATTAGCCCTAAAGCGCGAGGAGTTCCCGCTCATTAACACTCCTTTGTATTCCTATAATATTGTTTTCTGGTGCATGTGTACGGCCATCTGGTGGATTCACCAACACAGAGGCATGCCTTCAAGTTACAACCTCTAAAATCTCTCATGCATATGTGCTTCATACATTGTATATCATATATATTTATATATACACATATACTTATAAATATATCCAAGAAAAATATATGTATTCTTACATCAAACAGCACAAGGGGCGAGCTCAGCTGATACTTCCTGACTACAACAATGTCACCATCTAACCACAATGGTTGTGTTTTGAGAGCCAAGTCAACAATGTGAGTGAAATTGATCAAAGAAGCTCAAACTCAGCCCAACGAAACAACAAAGACTGTGCACAATTACCCGCAGCCCTGTCGTGCATATAAGTGTTTAGTATTCTGACTCTCACGCAACATTAGCTACTTTCATTTGGTGCAATGGGGCATCAGTGGCTCGAGTGCAAAAGACAGTTGTGCAGATGGCTAGCTATTCATTGCACATAGAAACCCTGCATCTCTAACTTCATCAGATTGCTGTGCTTGACAACTGAGCAGTTTTGACATCGTTCAACCTGCTCATGCAACAAGAGTGTGAACATTCAAATCAGCAAAACAGGTGTTACCAAGTTTTCACACAACAGAGTAATGTGGTCTGGTCATAGCGTTTCCTCTTAGCAACATCACGTACACACAAAACAGGACATTCTTCTCCACATAACACAAACACCAAACCACCAAAAACGCACCGTCACCGACAACAATCCAAGAACTACTCAATATGCTACTAAAGGATCGGCTGCGCTATTTCATAAAGCGATTTCAGATGATAAAAAAAAGGCCTTGAAACACAGGCTGCCACTGCCATGGCAACGGTGCATATGTATGCTTGCTTACAAAGATCACACTCAGTGTTAACTAATGTACTCTGTGGCTGTGCTCTGAGCTTCTGCAGTATAATTCCTATTGTTTTGCCACATGTACCTAGCACCTCAATATCTGGGACAGGAAGAATATGAAGGAGTGTAAGTACACTTAAAGGGAGAGTTCAAAAGAGTTACGCAGCACTAAGCAACAAGCTGCACTATTCGAGGAGGCAGAGACCAACAAAAGAGGAACCAGCGGTTGGACCATTTAGAGCTAATTAACTGGTTTCTCCAGTTCAACTGAAAAAATGTCTGTAGTAGTTTTTACAACATGACGTCTCAAAACAGAATAACGTGACGAAGACTGGGAAAGATTGTGATACATTCAGAAGCGATACACAACTTATACAAGCATTTACGAGTCATCGGAGAAATTAACCTGAATGCAGCAAGAGAAATTAGTGAGTCAAACACAAGTCAGTAACTTCATGAATTGCCACCCTACAGGCAGCTCTGACCAGAGGAAGACAGAAAACACAATAAAAAAAAAACATGGGAGTCATTTTTTTCTTTTCTAAGGAGTGCCATCTATGTACACAGGGAAATAGATGATTTTCCGTCAGTGTTTTTTTTCATCCCTTCAGTCTTTCAAATAACCGACAGCCAACTCTGTTTACCTTGGAGCAGCCCTGTGCAGTCAAATAAAAAACAAAACAAAAACAAATGCAGCGATATACAACAAAAAACAAAACAACATAAATAAATTTTGTTTTGCCCTCCCACTTTTGCTCCCAGGACAACAGACATGTGTATGTATATGTGTGTGTGTGTGTGTGTGTGAGAGTGTCATATCTTGTGTGTGCATAGACATGTGTTGGCTGGTCCTACAGGCCCTTGTTGAAGTAAACAGTGGTGGTGTGAGGACTGGTCTGTCGTATCCTCTCCTGCAGATCTGCTTCCAGCCCACTCACGCTCATAGAGCTGCGAAGAGATGATTGACTGTGATTAATCTGCTGCTACAGCTTTATTAATGCTCACAGGTATTCTCACACTCCCAATGACAGTGATGGTAATTTGACTGTTGGTACCTTTTCTGTGGAAACAGTGCACAGCACAGAGGGGTCGCGAACACCAGGCTGCAAACAAGTGGCAGAGGGCAAAGTTTCAGACATTTTGTTTATGGTTTCTTTAGCTTGCAAGTCCATACAAAACACACACACACTGCTGGTGTCATGTACTCACCACAGACCGACAAGCCCAACCTGGACTGGAGCGTTCAGGATTGGGAACCGCTACAGGGAGACAAAAAAGTCAGATAAGATAGAAGTGCAGTGTAATCTAGCAAACAAATCACCAGTGTGACATGTTTGTCTGCGAGGATCGTCCACAGACATAAGCATGCAACGGCTGTGTAATGTGAGGAATGCGGCAGGACTCTTTTCAGCATCACAAAAACACCAGCGCACCCAGTAAAATGCACTGAATGACTAAGCAAACGTCGGTATGGCCGCCGTGCTGACAGTCCGCTTACCTTCATGAAAGCTCTCTTCTCCAGAGCGTTCATTATAACAGGCGGGATGGCTGTAACAAAAATAAAACACATGACATGAGGTTGCTGCTGCTTGACAATTAAAGAAAACAAAAATAAACTGCACACCTCAGCTGCAAGAAGTTCATTCATCTCCCATGAGCTGTTAAACATTTAAGGGTGAATCGGCTGATGATCGGTTTTGACAGTGATCTTGTTTGAACTGTGGATGATTGGTGGGATGAAAAAGCTGGATGAACATCGGTTTTGTGCTACGCTGTCACTGAGATGTTTTTTTAGATGATGCTCACTCTTTTTTATCAAGGTGTCTAAGTCTTGAAGAAAAATGATCTGCTTCTTTAGCTGATAAACACCCCACCACGTTCAAAGCAGCCGGTCGCTAACTACTGTATGTCTGTCTGCTGTGAGGTGCTGAGTGCATGGAGTATACAGTGGGATTTCGAAGCAGTTCCCCTGAAAAACATTTCCTGCTGTGGCAGTGAAAGTACCGAGTGTGACCCAGAACAGTAAAGCTGTGGGGCGGACAGCTAGACAATGAGCTGAGTCTCTCTGAAAGCTCCGTAAGGCCGAGGGGATCTGCAGATTGTTATCGTAGGAATATCGATTACAGCTGCTTTGGCAAACCAGTGGATATAATCTTGACATTACCCATTGCTGGCACTGCCATGCCGATCCTCGACACCACCACCTGCACAATGGCCTGCTTGGCAGCGTTGGCGGACTCTCCTAACCTGTTCCCGTTCTCATCCGTCACAGGGATACCGTATTTCAACTCCCTGCCAAAAGCAAAAAGAAAAGTCATGCAGAGCGGTTGTAGCAGCTGTTTCGAATTCCTACAAGCCCCCGAGTGAAGAAAACTGGGGTCACTGGCTTTAACTTTAGGGATCTCACCTCTGTCTCATGAAGGGAATGTTGATGCAGTTGGCAGCAGCCACAGCAGCAAAGGGCACAAACCGGCTGGCGATTGGAGGAAGACGCTGCAAAGATGAGGTCGAATTAGAAACACACTTTGACAACTGGTGTAATTTCTTTGCGCAACGTTGCTTTGCAGATCAGTGTGTCTGTGTGCAAGTTACTACGTTTCACTTCATCTGCTTAATTCACTTGAACCACAGGCATTACCGAAGCTAGAGACTTGAGTCCCAAGGCAGTGACTACAGCTCCAGTTGTAGCACTGACGTAGGCTGCACCGAGCTGGCTGTGAGGAGACAGATAGTAGCATCAGACACATATCACACTTTAATAACCCACTTCTTCTTTCAGCAATTTCACACTTCAGAAATAGCTGACTAATGCCACAGCGCGCGAACGCTGCAGCTGACAGCCTGCTGTGTACACCAAAGAGATATTTCAGAGTTTGAGAGAGTTCATGCTATGTATGAATATGCAAAGGTAAATAAACAACAAGACAGAGGAGGACACTAACATTTGTCCTGAATAACATGCTAAATCTCTGAAAATGCATGTCCTGGAGGCAACCCTCCTGAATGCATGCAACTGATACATTTCTGCAGCACTGGTGCAGAGTGGAACGAGTGTGTGAATGACCTGCCATCAGCTGGGAGCACTGAACCTAAGGGTGCGTGGTGACATGAGGCTGAGCATGCTTAACAGTGGAACATAATACCGCTGTGAAAGAAGGGGAGAGGACAGCAGCTCCCACAGCCTCCTCACAGACACTAGTTTAGAGGGAGGACAGGAAAGATCTAGAGTGGAAGTGAGGTGAGAAGTCCTCCCTACTTCACAGTCAAGGGGGCATCTCCACTGCGGTTGGTGTAGTTGACGACGGCGTTGAAGGACTGGTTGACCCACTGCCAGAACACCACTGCTGGAGTAGTCCTGCAAAGCAGAAAGAAAACAACAGCACATTTGAGGAAGTGAAGTTTCACAGAGTGCAAAGTCAACAATTTTCAAAAAAAAAATACCCTTAAGATATTGTCAGACTTAGCAAGACATCTTCCTGTGCAATGGAGCACTTTGTTTTCTGCTACTGTGAAATAACAATCATCTGGTTGGGTTACTGTTTTAGTAGTAATAGTAATAATAATAATTGTATTTGTATCTCATTTATCTGATCAATCTGCCCTTTGTTGGGCTTTGACTAAAACACAGACACTAAACTCATAAATTACACAGGGTGTGTAATTGTTTAACATTTTAAGACAGGAGTACTAAGTTTTGTTGTATATGTATACACTCTACAGAAAACAATACTGGACATAGTTTTAAGTCTTATTGTCAAACCGGTGATTTAGATATAAAACCTACTTATGATGTTGTGTTTTTAAACACTCAATACAACCAGTTGAAGAGTAGTTTGTTTATTCTCCAGTGTTTAACCTTTCTGTGTTATGTCAACTTTACTATCTAAACAAAAGCCACAATGCAGAGAAAATACTTTAGCGCCCTCTAGTGATCATATGGCATCAATGATGACTGGTCCGATCACCAGCCAAAATAATGATGAAATTATGGAAGCCTATTGAGTTATATTAACATTAAAAAAAGTAAATACGATATTGTTAAATAAATAAAACCATGAAATCCTGAAATAATGCAAGGTTTAAAAAAAAAAATCATGACATGTCATTCCCTTCATCCAATAGCTACCTGAAATTCAACACGTCTTTGTCAATTATGACAACAGGGCAAAACTAATTAATCTCATTTACATATTTGATTCTGAAAAATCTATGACCAGATAATTTTCACTTTTTACTTCACAATTACATCAAAACTGTAATCAGTTTATTTTTTGTCAATAATCAATTTGTTGTTTCAGCACAACATTATCTCTTGGCTTTACTATCTTTTCAGCAGTCCACTGATTTATCAGTATGCAGTGCTGAGTGTTATATTTTTTTATTCTTTAAGAGGATTTTCACTCTGCGCAGGGATTAAAATCTCCATTTTTATGCATTACAGGATGCTGTATTAAGGTTTCATTGACAGCAGTTGCCATTGGAGGCCGGACTGAATCTATTCAGCATTTTCACATATTACATCTTGCTATGTCTATTGTAATGCATAAATCTTGTTACTCTTTTTTTTTGTGTGTGTTTCAAATTCAGTGAACCATACGTTAAAACGTGCCGTACCTGTAGAAGGTGAGCATGCAGCCTGTGATGGACATGTTCATTGGCACCTGAGCAGACATCCGCCCAATCACAAACATCTTCTCGCCCGTATCAGGGTGGAAGGCGGAGTCGTAGACATACTTGGCTCTCCAGAGCTCATCCTCCGTCAGGCCAGGCCTCACCACCCCAGCTCTGAAAAAGACCAAAACAGTGGAGTGGTTGAACCTTTGCTGTGTTGGTGCACTTCAAACAACCATAAAGAATAAAGAAAAAGCATCTAATTATCAGTCTTTGCAACGGACTCCAAGTCCAAACTCGAGCATCTACCTGTAGTCCTCCACGATGCCTCGGGCCTCGTCCAGAGTCTCAGAGGACAGCAGGACGGTCCTGGGATCTGTGACCATGAAGAAGTGCTTGGCGCGCCCCATGAATGTGCTCTGGTCCCATCGTGCCTCCTTGATGTTTATGCTGAGGGACAGCTCTCCAGACATCCTGCTTTTCTTTGATCAATGACACAAATTTTAATTAGTTTTTTAATTACCTGGGAGTATTTCAGTGGAACAATTGATCCTCTATCCCTTTATTTCACAAATTAAAAATTAAAAAAAGGTGATCAACAAACAAATGGGTGCTTCAAGAGACTGGGCTTTGTTTGATACTAATGAGATATAATAACTGTATTTCAGCAAAGATACAAAAACAATACCAAGAGCTGAGGTTCTTAAATGCAGAGCGTTGTAAATACTGGGAGTATAAAATTGGAAAATAAAAATAAAAAAATTAACAACTATCTGACCTCAAAAGAAAACAAAAAAGGAAAAACAGTCCAAATCTCACTAGACATTTCATGGAATTGTTTTCAATCGCAGCCCTTCAGGTGAAATTATTATAATTAAAAACCCTGGCAGCACAGTTGAGCCCTCACCTCTGCTCCATTAATAGCGCAGCTGCAGCACAGAGCTGCACTGAGGTAAAGCCCCCACCCCCACCCCCACCTCATCACTACACAGCACACAACTCAGAACATTTACACTGAGGAAAAAAGAAACCAAACACACTAATCAGGTTTTCTTTGTATCAACTTCTTTGCCTCTCAGTACTTTCAGAAAAATGAAGGACATGGGAGAGGTCAGGTGCTCTGACAAGTTATTCTGTCTGTGTCAAACACCAAATGATTTTATTGTTGTCTTGTCAAATTGTTGTATCTGGGAGTATCTAGCAGCCAGGAGGCTAATCTCAGACTTCAGATGAGGCTGTGAGAATGAGATAAAAGACTGTACCGAGGAAACAATATGAAAATGAGTTGTGTTTGTAGTGGTGTTTTCAAAGTTAATGAGACATACCACTGCTTGGCACTTCGTTAAAAAAAAATCATATGCATTATTTTCACTAATGGTTGATCTGCCAAGGAACACTGTCTCTACAAAATATAAAAACATAAAAAAACAACATAAAACATAAAAACTAAAGCCCATGCAGACTTTTTGAAATAACTAGTTGTTGTTTTTTTTAAACCAAGTAAGCTCTCACAACCCAAAGATATTCAGTTTACCATTGTGTGACAATTTAGAGCTGCAAAGATGATCAAGTAGACTGATCTGAAAGAATAATTTGTGACCTTTTCTTTTATTCATTCATTTTCTATACCGCTTATCCTGCACTAGGGTCACGGGTGAGCTGGAGCCAATCTCAGCTGACTTCGGGCAAGAGGAGACTTTTTTTTTTTTAATAATTGATTCATTGTTTCACTTTTCAAGGACAAACATTTTTGTGTTAAAAGTCTTTGAAATTTGGGAAATTTGTCCTTAAGATAGTCTAGTTGGTTAAATATAGCCTATAATTTTGATCTGACAAAATTCTGACAAAACAGAAGCAATGTTGGGATGCCATGTTATGAAAAATATACATTTTACCATTGAGATTATTTAAGTAAATAATAGTCAATTATTTGAGAAATAAGCAGATTATTTTATTGGGGAAATAATTTACAGCTGCACTCCCCAACTGAACCAGTATTTCAGTAGGTGCAGGTGAGACATGTGCATAGGTGTGTGCAAACACTAAACCATTGCAGGAATGTGTGAGTTTATTTAAGCACCATTCCTACAGTGTGTGAAGACTATGGCCACCTCCCATCTACTGACTGACTGCAGATGGATGGAGAAAATGCTTGAGCATGGGCGAGGTAACAGCTGATACACTTCATGGCTTCAAGGACACACACACACACGTATAGTATAGTATGATGCTAAAACACAAGCAACTTCTGGCTGCTGTTCAACTATGAAAATTCAGATGTAGTTTCACTTCTATCTTGGAGTACAAAGGACTGACTCGTCAGCCATTCACATTACAACAACAACAAGCAGCTGATCAGCTAAATACCGTGACAGATGGGTTTGGGACAGTCACGACACGCCACCGGTTTCTGAGCAGGAGGATGGCTAACGAAACTACTAGCCATGAAATTATCACAGAATAAAGTACAGTGTCACTCAAACACGACATTAAAGTGTCGTTTAATTCAACCAACGTCACATGTTTAGTTACGGGGGGTCAACAAATAGCTTTAAACGCAGCCAAAACAAAACACTTCTTGGGTAAATAACGTGAAACCAGTCCGCTAGCCAGGTAGTTCACAAGCTAACTAACAGGCTAGCGCTGCCTGCAGCTACCGACGCAAGGGCGGACGTCGAAACGGAGCAGCGGTTTACTTAGCCTGGTTGTGATCCAAGTTAATTAAAGATGTGGATTTAGTCAGTGTTTCACTCACCTGCTTTGCTTTCTTAGTTTTCTTGTAAATGTATGACCTCTCAATATCACCGTGCCGCCGGGTGAAGGTATGTTGCCTTTTCGTATTTTTGAAAGTGTCGTAAAGTACAGCTTCACGGCAAATGACGGGAGGTTGAAAGTAAAAGTGCACAGAAGACATGTAAACCAAAAAGATGATTTTGCAGGATGAAGCAGAAGAAATAGATATACTCATATAACACCTTTATTTAAAAAAAAGAAAAAGAAACGTTACAATTTGTCAAACAATTGAGTAAAAAGAAATTATTTTCTGCTGGAATGCATAACGCTTTTGGGAAACCAGCGCTTCCGAGGGGCTCCTGAACGCATCACCGGGCAGTAAAACAGTGGGCGGTGTTAGTCATGGAGGACATGAGGCATTGGAAACCGCTGGGCGTGGGGGAAAGGCTGCCAGGGATTGGTTGGGAAAAACAACAGAGTACAACTGAGTAAGTCGTCAGCTCCCCCAGAAGTCTTTTAAAATTTGTTAAATAAAACAGTAATCAACTACGTTTTTGAAATATAGAAAAATGTATATTTTTTATTATTATGTTTAAAACATTCAGGTAAGTCGACAGCTTTTTAAAAGAACATCTATCATCTTTCCAATTAATATGTAGCCTAGCTATTTATCTGTATGCACGTATATAGCCTACTGAATAAAACAAAAATAAAATACTCATGTAAATAAGCCCCCCTAGTGTGTGGGTTATTTTCACTTTCCACCACCTAAAGTGGCCTAACCAGTAAAAAAAAATAAAAATAAAAAAAAGGTAAAGAGTGCATTGAAACTTTTCCTTGATAATTATCATTAATTTAAAGTAAAAAATAATATTGATACTGAGCCAAAATAAACCTCGTGATTCCTGTGTGATGAGTCTGACTCATGGGTCTGACCTCTAAATGAGATAAAGATATGACATGACACTGCTGACCACCGGGTGGGGTTGTTTATCCACCTCGTGGTGTGATCAGTCCGGCAGATCCGCCGCTCACTCTTTCCACCTACATCTGGACTCTTACTGGAAATATGGACTTGGCTATAACACACGAGGTTTACCTGGGGAAGAGCTGCGATAGACCTGAGTCGGTGTTGTTACAGTAATGTTGTGTTACTGGTGTAGCCTACTTAATCATCACTGGTCCGGCGCTAATGGCTGCACAGCTGCGGGGGCTTTATGTAAAAGGCTTACACCTCTTAAGACAATAATGGTCGCCTGGAGAACAAATGAGGTGGCACTAATACTCCGGAGGTGACGCGGATCAGTCCGAGCCCATTCAGCACAAAACGGACACAACAGGTAATGATGTCGGGCTTTGTTCACTTGAGTTTGAGCGCAAACTACTGACGTTACATTTGTTTCTTAGGTTTCACGGCTGAAGGCGTCAACAAGAAGTTTATAAGACCTAATATCTGAAAGGAGACGCGTTTAAGTTTTAACAACACTGCTCGCTCTGGCAGATGTTGTGCATATAAATAATTTTTGAGCATGAATAAATTTGTGATTGGTGACAATCAAAACTAATAGGCTACACTATTATTATGTCTCGTATAGTCGCTGTCCAGGGTGCTGATAGGTAGGAAAACACTGATGAGGATCACGGAGTATTACTTCTGTTATCAGGGAACACTTTCTGATCAGGCACCGTTTTATAAAAGGTTTATAGGATGTAATTAATAAATCTATTGTTGAGTTATCAGCTTTTGGGTTGCCATACTGCGGAAATTCCTTCCTCAGGAGACACATTCGTGTCTCTTTTCATTAGGGGGACTTCTTTCCCAGGGAAAGGAAACCCAGACCATTTATAGTCCATTTATAAACTGCTTAAACTTTAAAATTTAATACTGCAGACTTGAAGGATTGTAGAACCCATGATTTATTAACGTTTATTATAATAATGACAGAATGAATTTAGCCAATTGATTAAATAAGAGACCCAAGACCCTTTATCAATGTCATAAACCTGAAGTGCATATTATCAATATGAAGTAACCTGTTATTACTGAACAGAAAGACAGCCATGTTATTATCAAAACATGTTATTTAAGCAGATCTCTCTAGTGGGCTAGAGTCTTTATTCAAACAATAGAAATGCAATAAAACAGTTCTCACATCAGCATGTCATGTGTTGTGCTCCCTGCATTTGTACTCCTTTAAATTTTGTATGTAAATCAAAATCTTTGTTGAAGTTTTAGTGGTTTTTTTTGTTGTTGTTTTTTTAGTTCACAAGATATCTATATCTGGCATTTGGTTAATACTTAATGCAGCCATTTTCCAGACGTGGTCAATCAGCCCGTTTGATAAATTACAGATCAAGGTTGAAAGACAAGCAAAGAGTCATGCTACAGGAGGATTTTTCACAACCTGGCAACTCAAAAGTTATTCCTATAAACACTGTTTGGCTCTATATGGCATTGGTAAAGGATTTTTGAACCATAAATATCATGTATTGTTCCTGTTCAAAGTTAAAGGTCATAACTGTGTCGCAACAAAAATGTTTTATTATCCCGTTTAGAACTTCTGAGCCACCATTACCCATGATGACAGCATATTTATTCTTCCCACAACAGATATCCATTTAATTAAACATGACCCTGGGGGAATCACCATGCACTGCTAACTTCTGTGCAGACAGGCCCACTGCCTCTCAGCTGCAGCAGGGGGAAACCGTCAGGAACCATGGACCTTAAGGAGCAGGACTCAGAGGCTGCTCGGGAATCCACTGGATAACATCGACTTCTACAGATACATTTAGGAGACCGTCCTGCTGGGGTAAGAAAGTCTGAAATCCAATGTCCACCTTTCACTCCTCTAGTTTATTCATCCAACTGTGTGGAGTCTGCCTATAGCTTTGAGCTTTTCTATGTCACATGATCTCCTTTGAATTCTTTTACAAAGCCTCACATATGGTCTGAAACCTGTCTCCCACCTTCTGTCCACAAATCCCAGAGTGCAACTCTTCCATTCTTGACAACAGACCCCGTATATCCTGCTGTCTGGATGACCACGGGAGGAATTACCAGACACATAGCATGGCTCACTCAGCTCACCCCTCTGGCTGGGGGGAGATGACAAACGGACCGGGGCACCCCCATTTCAACAACGGAGGCCAGGCCGGGGGTTCCCACAGCACCACGCCGCGATACATGCTGAAGAAACAGCAGCGGCACAGACGCAGGTCCTCCTCGCCGATGGGAAGGGTCATTCTCATCAACGCCCCTGTTGACGGTGAGGTCCTGACATGCTGAGAGTCCTCTGTTGCCGTGGTCCTTCATGGCAGATGGATTTGACTGTGCGTTGTGTTTTGTGTGCAGGGGGAGATGACTGTGAAGACATTCACACAGTGACCGTAGATAAGAGTCCCGACGGACGTCTGGGTTTCAGTGTCCGTGGAGGCTCCGAACATGGCCTCGGCATCTTTGTCAGCAAGGTGGAGGATGACAGCTCTGCAGGTTCGGAGGATGGGACGTGTGTTTGTGTGTTTTTCATTGCATTTGCATTGTGGGTATGTGTGTGTTATGTCATCCTGACTTCCACCTGTGTCTGCAGCGCAGGCCGGCCTGACTGTGGGCGATAAGCTGGTGGAGGTGAACGGGGTCAGCCTGGAGAGCATCACCATGAGCAGCGCTGTGAAGGTGCTGACAGGAAACAACAGGCTGAGGATGGTGGTGAGACGGGTGGGCAAGATCCCTGGTATCCGTTACTCCAAGGAGAAGACCACATGGTGAGACCAAACAAACACCTCAGGGGTGTCGCTCGAAACAGGCTTTGTCAATATGAATAAAGATGCAAGAATACACAATTAAAATTCACTTTCCAGCGACCAATTACGACCGTCTATACTTTTCTCAGTATACTATTAAGTAAAGTACAGACTGCAGCCTTGTTGATACCATCACTGACCTTTGCATGGCTCTTGTTTTATGTCGTCTTGTCACTTGACTGTAGCTCACACTGGTTATCTTTCTTTTGGGATATACTGTATCTTGGTTTCATGTAGCAGCAGCAGCAGCAGCAGCAGTGGATGGATTACCTCTGTGACCTTTATAGCTATTTGATTAACTGATACTGACAGGCCTGAGCACAGTGGAGAAGGGGAAATCAGTTTATGTAAATGTTTTCATGTGTATGTAAAATATGTCTTCCTTTGCACGTGTGTGTGTGTGTGTGTGTGTGTGTGTGTGTGTGTGTGTGTGTAGGGTGGATCTGATTCACCGGCGGATGGTGGTGGAGGAGAGCGGCCGTACGCCATCGGAGGCCAGTTCAGACAGCGCCCTCCGCAGGATTGTACATCTCTTCACCACGTCGGATGACTACTGTTTGGGTTTCAACATCAGAGGAGGCAAAGAGTTTGGACTGGGGATTTATGTTTCTAAGTATGAGCCGAGCTGAATTTGATTGAACTGGTTGATTGTTCGTGCGGTGCGGCCCAGGGTCAACCCAGCCTGTCTTCATGCATTTCCCCCTCAGGTTGGACCCAGGCGGGCTCGCAGAACAGCATGGCATCAAAATGGGCGATCAAATCCTTGCAGCTAACGGGGTGAGCTTTGATGACATCACCCACAGCAACGCAGTCGAGGTCCTGAAGAGCCACACCCATGTGATGCTGACCATCAGGGTGAGAGACAATATTACATACAAGCTGCGTTAATCAGTATTTTTTATATTAATATCAATATTTCCAACTATAGAGCACATTTAAGCCTCTTGTAACTTTATAAGGTGGTAATATGCCAATGCTGTGTTTGCAGTTTATTGGCTTCAAGTGTTAAAAAAACATCAGTTTATGCAGATCAAGTCTTATTTAACATGTGTGGTCCTGTACACATCTGTGGTGCAGCGTTGTGTGTAACTGTTAATCATTTCCTCAGGTTTAAACATAATTGATCGGGTGCTTTAAGTGGCTTGACACAATAATAAATGTTACAGCGTGTTAAACAACACCAGCTCTTCTCAGGAGGGGACAGAATGACCCTGCACAGCAGAGCAGACAGCTGGCTTACAGCCCTTGAATTCCTTATGTGTGTCCGTGTATGCATGCACGTGCGTGAGCTCGCGTCACTTAACCTGTGTCATTTTTAGATAAAGGAACTGCGTGCATGTTTGTGTCTATGAACAGGCATATGTGTGTTGCGCAGTGTGTTTGAGTGTGTGTTTGTGCGCTCTCTTAGCTCTCTAACATTGCTGCATGCTCATTTTACTCCTCTGATCTCAGGTTCCACGTGTGAAAAACAGCCAGGGAGGACGTTCATTATTCAAAGGCAGTCAGGGATCAGGTTATAATCAACAGAAAGCCTAATTTTATGTCTTCCTCCTGTCCCGTATTGGACACATTTATGAGTCACGTCATGCAAAGTGGAGCCAGGCTTAATGTTATTACAAAACTCTCACACCATAGCAGGGCATCTGAGGCGAATGTGGAGCACTGCAGATGTAGAGTGCTTTCTCTTTGACCTGAAGCTTTGTATTTTTTATCAGTCCCTTAAAACAGACTGAAAAGGTTAGCAGACACTAATTCTTGATGCAGAAAGGCTTCCTTCTTTTAAAACAGTGCCTACACCAGTGGTTTCCAAATCTTTGTAAACCACAGCACTGCACTAAAACACACATAGTCCTACATGCAGCTTTTTTTTATTTAAGTAACATAGTAAATATGGTTGTGATTAATTAATTTGCAAGCTAACAATGCTGCAAAATACAGTCTGTGATATATACACATGTAAACATTAAGTACAATATGTAGTAGGATAGAGTTAAGTGTACGATATCCCAGTAGTTTTAACTCATACTGTCCAGAAGGTGAATCCTAGTGACTTTGATGATCCATTGACATTTCCACCACCACCATAGTGCCACCATGAGGTTGACTTAAGAAGTTTTGAGTGAAATGTCTCAGTAATTAATTGATAGGTCATAAAAGAATTTGACATTTATAGATAGACATTGATGACTTTGATGATCCATAACTTCATGCAGGGTCCCAATTCAGGTCCCAATTTCCATGCATGTAGATGTGTCCCACAAGTAGCCAAATCCTAAAACATTAAACTTCAAATCTTGACCTGTCAATAAAACAAAAGGATGCTGCTTTATTTGTTGTTTTCTAGTCCGATCATGTGAACAAGTTCATGTTCTCTTTTTCTGCTTCCCTTCAACAGGAAGCTGGGAGATATCCTGCATACAAGGAGATGGTGGCAGAATACGGCTGGCTCGACAAGTGTATGTGTAAAAAAATATTGTTTGTTTATCACAAACTATGATTTTACAAGCTAAAGATGAAGAAATAAAGAGTTAATGATGATGTGACCTGGTGATGTGGAGATTTAAACCCTCATTTACATTTGCAATGCGCATGTTGGATTCTTCTCAGAAACCTCATATGGACCACTGGGCTGAAGACATCAGTAACTTGACAGGACTCAAACTCCTTGTTTCTGAAAACATGCAGGGATTAATTCAGTGTCCTCAGACCATGACCTGACATCTGGGTCAGATTCAGAGTCATTTTGGAGTTTCATTGAAAAAACAAAAGCAAAAAAAAACAAAAAACAGAAGAACTCCTGGTTCACGTTCTGTCTGTGAAAATCTGAGGATTAACAGGACACGAGGGCAGACAGGTTTTAATCCTGACAAAGCAGACTGTGTAAAATGAAGAATTGAAGCTTCCTGTGCAAATCTTATCCACTGTGGCAGCTTCTGTGTGTGAGAGTGTGTTGTTGGAGGCAGTTTCATAAGATAATGCAGTTGCACAGCATTTTTCTGAACACTCTCTAATCCCCATACTTGATTGTAATTATGGACTGTTTTCCACAGTGGCCAACGGGGGCCCTGCACCATCCTCCCAGGGTTCAGACTCC
The DNA here is from genome assembly GCF_045865225.1 of Trachurus japonicus. Lineage (NCBI taxonomy): Eukaryota > Metazoa > Chordata > Actinopteri > Carangiformes > Carangidae > Trachurus > Trachurus japonicus. The sequence continues at coordinate 17,002,932 of NC_140921.1, read as the reverse complement.
AACTCCTCTGCCTCCTCGCTGTCCTCCAGCACCCCTCTCAGCTCCCTCAGTGGTCTCTCCCAGGTCCTTTTCCCTCCAGTCTTTGGCTCAGAGATGGTCGACGTCGCCATCTCCACAGAAGATCGTTCCCGCCGTCCAAGCAGCACAGAGCGAACTGCCGACACCGCCATACAGACCGACCCGCACCCTCCAAACTTCGTGGACCACCCTTCTGCTGCCCACAACGGCTCGTACCCCGACAGGCTGGTCGCCACAGATACCACCAGCCGGACTGTAGGCGCCACGTTGCTGCTGAAGGACACAGTCATACGTGGGAAAGGGGAAGGACCCAGGGAGATGGGAGGAGCCAGGGAAGCAGGGCGGGGACGGACCAGGACGTTGTCAACTGGGGGCCAGGAAGTAGTGAAACACTCACCAAAGACGGCAGCGCTGATGGCTCTGAGCAAACCACGGAAACCCATCAGACGGTCCCAGAGCCACGTCACTGAGTCAGGTGAGACCTGCAGCCTCATCGGCGGTATGAAAAAGAAACAGTGTCTTCATTATATAATTTGGCTATAAGAGATTGACAAATTGATTCCGAAAGTGTAGGACCCTGATCAAAACATATTAATGATATGTCAAGTGTTTATGTACAAGAATGAAGCTCCTGGAGGCTGTAAGGTAATTTGTAAAGAAAACCAAACAGTTAGATACAGTAAAAGTTGAGTGAAGTAGTTCTTGATATTTAGCAGTTGGGGACCAACTATTAGCCAGTATCACTGTCAGACTTTATACACTCCTATATATCCAGGATCAGTCAGGCTGCACTCTGTATTGTGGTTGTTGATTATAGCGGCAGTATCATCCATCTCAACAGAGGAATCAACCTTTCCAAAATGAGAGCACAGTGAGTACTGCAGCCACAATCGGGTCCTGCTCTCTGGCTGATTTTTGTGACAGCACCTGCATTCGCTGTGTCATGAGATCCACTCTCTAACAGCCACCATGGATCTTCCTGCGGGGCATCAGCCAGTTTAATGACCCCGTCATCCCTCCATCACTCCAGGAAGTGCACAGGAACATCAAGACTCCACATGGCTGATTTAAGCTCCAGACAGAATTTGTCCGAGAGGCACAAAGTTAACGCAGCGTCATGATTAATCACTGCCCTTTACTCTCGCTTGTTGTACCTCTGTGAGAAATGAATAAGAACAACCATATGGAGAAATATCCTTCCAAACCTTGGCGAGGCTATTGAGTTATTAGCCTTTCCTTTTCAATTTATCCAGCTCATTCATACCTCCAGGACCTTATGGAGGCTTGAGGGCAAAGCCCGGGGCTGATTGGACATTTGTTATGTAAGCTGAAGCACTTCACTGTAATGCTCTCAATAGATGGGGGTGTGTTCAGGTTGGTGTAGCTGCAATTCATCAGTGTTACTGTGTTACTTTCCACAGTGGCAGATTTACTGCAGTGAACAGAAGGGCTGACTGGAATAGAGATGAACAGTCTAAACTCATAAAGGAGAGTGTGTATCACCCAGTGTTATTGGCTAACTGTTAAGCAAGGGGCAGTACAAAGCCTAATGAATTGTGTTTTCAACACCATACATTGATATGCAGAGTGTCCTACTCTCAGATAATCGACTTTGTATGTGTTGTGTTGATATTAACAGGGGAAAGTCTTGGATGATTCAAAACGCCATGCTAAAATCAGCCGTATTTCACAGTGTAGAAAGACTTGGCATTGAATGAACTCCCTCCTTTTTGTCCCACCTCTAGAGGACAGACAGAAGAAGAAGCGGCAGCAGAAGGAGAAGAGCTCTGCAGGGGGTAAAACTAGCCTGCAGCGCTCCAAAACCTTTGTCAACCTGTTATTCAAGAAGGACCGCAAAGAGAAGAGCAGCTCCAAGTCTCAGTCCCACCACAATGACAAAGGTGAGGCTGCAGCAGTCCCAGGACTTTGTTCAGTCGTTTCCCCGCCAAATGTTCTGCATCCTGCAAAGCAAAATCTAGACCTGTGTTTTTGACCGAGGTGCAATTTGGTGACTCAGAGGCATTTGGCATTTGAGGGTTTAATGAAGGTGTAAATTATGGTTTGATCATTTGTGGAAATTCACAATTTCACACCAGTTGTGGCCCCAAGTGGTGCTAAGTATGGAAACTTTCAGCCAAAGATGTTAGATGACTCATTAGACATGCAACACTAGAAAGATTGTGTTACATTTTCCATGGACATCTCTGTGTTAGTGAAATTAATCTTTTTTCATTTTTTTGTAGTATAATATTCATGCTGCTTAGGACTAATTAATCCTTGTGTGAAAGTGAAGATGGTCTATTGATGTTTTGTACAATCCTAAATTAGAAACAGTAATATACTATGTATGTATGAACAGGTCTGTTTAGGTGATAATCTATAGAAACAGGCACATTCAGTCATACTTTAATTCTTAATTACACTGTATGTTGATTGACAGTTGTATTTTACAACAGATGGAACGAAAAGAGGAAACTTATTTGTTTGAAGTGTAATAGGGAGATATTATGTGTTTGTCTGTCCTTTGTAGGTCTGTATATGTCCATCAGAGCTGGGTACTCAGATGTGCAGGACAAACTAAAAACACAAGTTTCAACAACCGAATATTGAAATGAACTAATTAAAAATTTGGCAATGAGATGATAAATGTTTACTTGCATCCAAGGTCATTTGGTTTGCTTTGGGCATGTTATATAAATAAGGTACCGGTAATGATGTGATGTGGGAATGAATCATCTTGAACTTGTTGTTTTCCACTGGAAGTAAGTTTGAGGCCTTTCATAAAGATTTTCTTCTTTGCGCCTTCGGTTATTGTATAACTGTGACCTTAATTCCTTAGATAAGGAGCGCGGTCGCACTTTCCAGCTCTTGACCTCCCCGAGGGAAACCCGTGCCGGGGTTAGAAGCAGCAGCCCGCAGCCCCGACCTGAGACCCTGCAGCACATGGAGGACATGGCAAAGAGGCTGCTCAGCGAGGATGAGGCGGCTGCTGTGATGAGGCACTGTCAGCGGGTGAGCTCTTGATCCCTAACACCTCAGAGAAGTGTGTGTGTGTTTTTTCCAACCACTGAATGAAAACCACCTGGACTATTTGAAGGCTTAAGTGTGCTGTATTGTTCCCTGTGTTGCTGAGTGTCCTTTAGTGATAGATGTGTCTGGCGGCGGCTGTGACAAAAGACGGATTTGGCTTGTCATTTATGATTAGCATCAAATATCAGCCGCCATCTGATCCCCTTGTCTCTCTTGGGCCATCTCACACTCTGCAGCCAATTTCAGGGGATGAAGCTCCTCTGTCGGCCCTTGCAGAAGGTATCGAGTCTACTTAGAGCACAGTATTATGACTGACCTCTTAATACAGTATTTACCACCGCTGAAAACACCGGAGTGTAGTGAGGTTATTAGAGAAAGGTGTGCGTTTAACATGCATGTAGAATATCAGAAGGCAACCCAAACCCTTAAAATCATGACAATGTTCTGCCTTGTATGAAGAAAACCAACTATAAGTACAACTGAAACAAGATGCTGTGTGCAAGATTTGTAGAAAAAATTAGTTATCTCGTTCTTATTCTTCTCTAATTGTTTCACCAATCTAATCTCTCCCTCAGTTTTTGTCCGACAACGTGATCGAGGATTTAGTACGTCCCCTTTTGGCAATTTTGGACAGGCCAGAGAAACTGCTACTTCTCCGAGAAATAAGGTGAGATACCGTACATCACGTGTTTGTACATGATAATAATGTTTGTATAGTATGCATACCCTAAGGGGTGTAAATGATGTGTCATATCCTCTGCAGAATGCTCATACCTACGGCTGAGTTGGGCCGGTTTGACAGCATGGTCATGCCCTTTGAGCTGGAGGCGTATGACATTCTCAAGAGTCGCTCCAGTAAGCAGAAGAATGTACTTAACCAGATCTTTTTCACTGACGCAGCTTCTGTTTTGCATGAAAGTGAGGGGTGTGGATTTTGGTTTCTTATGCTGTTTCTCATGTTGATATATTTCAATAAATTGTGGAAATATCACATTACGATGAAAGTGGTTATTGAGGGTTGCAAATGAATGGTAGATATAACAACAGAATACACATGCTATGCTACTGTTAACCTGCTAATTGTAAAGATTATGTCCTTTACTCACTACTTTTTATTTAATTGGAGCATCTTAATAAGTCACTTTTGTTACCTGAAAAATGTAAAGTAACTTACTGTTGTTCATGAAGCGTACTGTTGGTGCATTGTTATAATTGAAAATGACCTAGATTAATAAATTAATATTTTTGTCAGCTCATCTCCTTTGCCTTTGCCAAAGCAAAGACATTTATTTAGTTGTTTATTTCTTCTCAGTGCGTTCTCCGGCTCTCCGCTCCCCTCGCAGTGGAACCCCTCGACGTCACCTCATCACCCCAATCCCAGGTACACGACTCTGTCCTCTTCTTCTCACCTTTTCTTTTCCTTGACCTTTTCGCTCTCACTCTCTCTCTGTGTGGCTGATGGCCTTTCTCTCATCCCAGAGGAATACCTGATTGGTTTAAATCTCTCTCCTTTCCTCTCCTTCTTTCAAGCTGTTCTTACTTTTCCTCTTTCACCTCACTTCTTTCCTGCCTCTTCTCATGTCTGTAGGGTCAAAATATGCAATACACACCCCGACCTCCTATAAAACACACACACACACACACACACACACACACACACAGGAATTAAATATCTCAGGTTTCCCGTGCCTGTGCTGGAGCAGGTTTGTGTTACATCTCTGTGGCCCACAGAAAGGACCAAGACGTGCCTGCTGTGACACTCCAACAATGCGAAGATGCTCCGGGTGTTTTCCTCATTCATGCGTCATTGAGACACAATCAATACAGTCTCACTTAGGCCGACTGCAGACATCTCACTTTCTGAGGGCACAGGTTAAAAGGTCAAAGGCTCAGCATCGTGATATCAGAAGTAAGCTGACAGGGCATCACTGTGGTGTCAGTGTTTAGGAGGGTTGAGGTGTCCAACCTTAAATTGCAAGATGCAGCATTGGACATGTTTTGTCCTGTTTAGGGGTCTTATATCTGACTTCTTAATGAACCGTTGAATTATTACTCACCAAATAGTCTAGTTCAGCCTGAGGGAGGAGAAATAATATACAGTATATTATAAGAGGTTAAAGGTGCATATGTGCTGCACTAAATTTCATTTTTTTGCTGTTTCAGTTTCTATGTTTTGCAAATCAATGTTACAAGCAGCTGTTGTCTTCAGGTACTGGTCAGGTGTTTACTACAAGGTGAAGCAGTCTGACAGATGTCCCACAATCCCCCTCTTTTTGCTCCCTTCAGTATAGTGGAGGTAAATAAATCTTTTTTAGAAGTTTTTGGCATTTTCCTTCTAATTTGATAGGACAGTGAGAGAGACAGGAAAGTCTGGGGTTTGAATACAGCAAAGGGCCACATGCCAGACCAATTCTACCGCGTGTACACTTTACCAGGTGAGCCAGTGGGGCGCCCTACATCCCAGGCATTTCTATCTATTCAGTGAGAAAAATGATGAGAGAAAGAGATGTTGGAGGTCTGGTTGCATTATGGGCAATGTAGGCGTTAGGTATTGGAATTTAAATGACAACATCTCTGGTTGTGATAGGAGTGTAATCCTAAATCAGTGGAGGGCCGATCTGCTGCTTTGGCTCTAGTTAGTCTTCACTTCACAGAAGTTCCACATCTTGAAGGAATTTCTGCTTTGTTATACTGTTGTTTCACAGTTTTTGTGTTTGTCCAGACTACAGGGGCGGGTTCCACCTCCAGCCGGTCCAGGACATGCAGCGGGATCGTCAGTTGATCGAGGAGCTGGAGAGACTGCGTTTGTCCGGACAACAGTCAGGTCACCTGCCTCCGTCCCGTGCCTTCACCCCCTTGCTGGATGTACCTGTGGACAGCTACGCCTCCTCCGCGCTACGCTGCCGCTCCCTGAGCCCCTCGCCCACCCACGGCTTCCTCCTCACAGATCCACAACACAGCCCCCAACGTGGGCGCTCCCCAAGCAGAAGACAGAACGGGGACGAGGTCTCCTTGTTGTCCGTGTCCGACCGAGGAGACGCGCCTCCTGAGCGAGGGAGGTCGCCTGTGAGGAACGGCCACGGGCGAGTGAGGAGGGAGGCGAGCCCCGACAGCGTAGACGGCAGACGGAGCAGGCAGGAGGGGTTCACGGAGGTCAGCGTACGCGTTCCTTCACAGCGGAGAGCGAGGACTCCGCTGGCTGATGTATTTGAGGCCTCGAGAGACAAGAGCCCCTCCGCAGGCAGAGGGAGCAGTCAGCAGGTGAACAGACGTTTACAAAATGGTCACGAAGGTGCAAGAAGAAGAGCAGCTCCCCCGCCAGAGGAGTATAAAATCACCACTTTGACCATTTCCAAGGCCAAGCAGTCACTGGGTGAGTGCATGTGTACAGAAACACACACATTTTTAAGTTGATTAAATGGACTGTATTAACTTAATGTCATTTTAAAATATATATCTCATATTCGTCACATAACCAGCAGAGGTCAGGGCATCACTTACTACCTGACTGAAAGGGATTTGGGTCAAATGCTTTAACAGTTGTTGACCAAAAAAGAGTATATGCACTACAAGACTAGTCAGAATACAGATATCTGAGCAAACCCTCATTTCTTTTTATTACTCCCCTGTTTGTTTATAGGTATTAGTATCTCTGGTGGTATAGAGTCAAAGATCCAGCCTATGATAAAGATTGAGAAGATCTTCCCAGGAGGAGCTGCATCTACAAATGAGGCCCTGAAGGTGAGGTGTAACAGTAGATCCAAAAAGATTATACTGCACATATTATGAGATGATTGAAGTAAATCCATCATGTTGAATGTAATTATACTTTTCAAAATGGGCTTTTGTTCACCCTGATTTGAAAGCATATTAGATATCCATCCAGGCTGAGGTGCACTGTAAATACTTGTCAGACCTCTGTCCTGTGGTTATGAGTTGTTACTATATATAAGCACGTCTATGACAGAGAGGTGGAACAAGTGCAATGAGGAGTGGAGAGGAGATGAGTGGAGAGCATTCTCAAGTAGCCCATCACCTCCATTATTGATGAGGTACATGCGTGCTAGCTTGCTAATGTATTGGTAATATATTGCCTGCAGAGTAACTTAGCAGTCCTCAGTGATCTTGGCCCGGCTCACTTAAACACACACAACACACAACACACACACTTATTCACTGCAGTTAACCACAGGCTAATTCTTTAAGCTCTAGACTCAAAGACACAGCGGTCAAACAACACTTGCATTACAAAAGAAGTGTGTGTGTGTGTGTGTGTGTGTGTGTGTGTGTGTGTGTGTGTGTTTGAAAGTGTCTGAAACCAGATATATACCAGCAATAATAGGTGACACACTACTTTACAGGTTAATTAGCATGTGTTACCTAACAGCTACTGTAGCTATCAACTGACAACATCTGCCCGGCCTTCACAAAGAAAAACTTACACTGAGAGATGTTTAAACCTAAAACCGGGAAAGACAAAAACAATACTAAAAGTATGTACAACCATGACAGTGTCTCTGATTGTACAAAGCTAACTAAATGCTAATTTTGGTATGCCAACATAATAACAGTGCTAACATGCTAAACTGATTATGTTCAAGATGTCCACCATCTTAATTTAGGGAGCTACAGTAGCATTTAAACATGATCACTAGCACTAAAACTGAAAGATTGCAGCTGAACTTGAATTTCCAGTTCGCTTAACCAGTGAAGGTCTGCATGTTATTTCAAGATAATCCAATCAATAGTTTTTGAGATATTTTACTTAAGAACCACAAGCCTCTGCTTCTCGGTGGCGCTAAATGAAAAGTTAAGGGATTACCAAAGTGAATAGGGTACGTCATCTTGGAGGCATGAATCTCTGTGCCGGAATCCATCACGACCCATCAAATACATATTGGGATATTATACGGGATGGGGTTCATTAATAACTGTACCATATGTTTCATCTAATGGTTGCAGAAATGTTTGGACCAATAGGTGAACCAACCAACACATTGTTGCCAAGAGCATATGACATCTGCATGGCTGAAAACAGACAAGTTATTGGTTAGAAGCCTATAGCGTTTGTTATCTCTACCTGACACATCTAGGTATGTCAGCTCGCCTGTATCAGCTCTCTGGCTTAGCGCTATCTGCCCCTGCTCTGCAAAAGGAAGTGATACCAGGGCAGCTCAGTGTTACCATGCATCCTGTCTCCTTAGACACACAGGACAGATAATCAGTGAAGAATGTTGTTTTGTCCGTCTACATATAGATATTACATATAGTCATTGTACTTTCCTGTTCATTGGGCTCCACTTTTATCTGGATATGCATCATTTTAACTAAAGTAATTGTAATGTGTTATGTGAATTATCCAAAGTTAACGGGACCCTTATTCTGGCTCTTTTTTTTTCTTTTTTAGCTGTGAGGCTCCATGGGTATATACTGTATGGGGTGGACGAAATAATAGAAACACCTGCCTGTTTATTGCATTGCAGCCTCTAATCATTTAGTTGAATATATTTGTAATGGCCTGGTAAATGAACGAAGGGTTCACTGATCCTTTCCTGCAATCTGTAGTATTTTGTTTTTTTTACAGCAATGTTATTTTTGGATTGTGATGTCTGTTGGCTAGAAAGGAGGAAACCTCGTAAAGCGCTCCATAAATGGCTGTAAAGAGGATGGAACAGATTAGGCTGTGATTTATTTAATTCATATAAATTACTTTTCAAAAATGAAAAAGCACTTTTTAATCTCTTCTCTGGTTAAATGGGTCTAAATCTTTTGATACTGTTCTCACGGAAGACTGTGAGGTTCATCTGACACCAGACAGTCAGATGAGCCGTACGAAAACCTGTCAGAACAAACACAAGGCAGCACAGCTCTAACCTCCACCCATGCTGCCTAAATATATGTGTATAACAGAGTAATCTGATACGGAGTGAGGGGAAAAATCATCACTTTGTGTCTAATGACTGGAAAGGGAAAGGGAAAGGGAAAAAGAAGTGATTGTTGGAGATACAACAATGGCCACCGGCCTTGTGTGTATCTGTGTTGTGTTACTAACCTTCACTGAGGTTGAGCACACGAGGCAGGTGCATCCTCGGCAAACGCCAATGACATCAGAGGAAGTTCCTCTCCTCGGGGCTCCAAAGATTCACTGCTCACATCCTGCAGGAAACACCGAGCAAACACTCCTAACTATGTGTGTGTGTGTGTGGTTGTCTCAGTGTTTGTTCTTTTTTTTCAACAACCTTGTGCTGAAGGGGAAACTTTACATGTGCACTTGTAATGGCCTTCAGTGTGAATATATTAAAGTAACAGGAGAAACCCCAATTCTCTCTGGCATAAATCAAGTTCTCGCTAAGGGACACAATCACTGTAGATTTATGGAAACTGTCTATAATTTTGTTGATAGTTGCAGATTTCTACAGAGAAGGGGAAGAAATGAAGTAATCTAATCCTATCTACTGTTTTTTTGGAGTTGACATTGAGCTTTGCGTGATGAACTCACCTGTTTACCTGTGATTGCGTCTGCAGGCAGGGTATGAGCTGTTGTCTGTGGACGGTGAGAGTCTGCAGGGAGCGACCCATCAGCACGCTGTGGATGTAATTCGCCGCACATTCAGCAACAAGGCAAAAGACCCAATGGTTTTTGTGGTCAAGGTCCCTGCCAGCCCTCACCAGCACCAGCAGACCTGCTGACCAACCTCTGTGGGCCTCACAGCCAAACTGCAGCTCAGGCATGAAGGACACCAAAAAGAAGAAAACAAAACAAACACCCTACAGCTCCTATGGGAGCGAATGAACAAAAGGATTCACTTTATAAGAGAAAAAATGAGACAGGTGGAGCTCTGGTCATCGACGAGAGGAATGGATGCACAGACGGATGCATCAGTCCTGTTAAAGGCAGAGGTCTGACAGGAAGTACAAGGACATTTGTCAGAAGCAAAGGCGAAAATGCTGCAGCAGGTTTTAAAAACTGATACAGTAGCTTATTTATCAGGAAAGAGATTCTTATAAATCACTTTTGCTATGATGAAATGTATGATACTGTATTGGATTGTATGACTTTTTTTTAACATTCGTAGCACTTATAGCAAACATTTTACTGAATGCATACATTGCACATTAACTTGATGAAAAGTGAGTAATTAAGTGTTTTCTAAAGGGTCTTTTACGATAAGATCATGTGGTTCTTGAGCTGCTCCTTGGTTTAAATTGTGCCACTGTTTGACACGTGGCAACCTTGCCATGACCCCTGAGCACTGTCTGATTGTGAAGCCAGTGGTCTGCGCATTTCAGTTGGAAGATCTCAGTCCAGCAGCTGTGAGAGGCCTGCCAGAGGGAGATTACCCCAGTCTGCGTTATGAGATTTATAGATTTATACCCAGATTAAACCCCTGTATTATGTCAAAACTGATAGTTTGGGTTTAGTGGATGTCTCTGGGGATTATTACGAATTGCTGCTCAGTAATTTTTGTGCTGTATTTTTCTGGCAGAAGTGCTTGTACTGTGGAGCAGTCTGCCACTTTAGAGGCTTAATTACACCATGCTGTGGACTGAGCTTATGCAGACATGTGGAGGAGTTGGAAAAACATGTCAATGAGAAATGCAGAACATGGAGGCCGGTGGCACAGTTTGAATGAAAAGAGGCTAGAGGAGATATGAGCAGCAAGATAACTGGAACACATAGTGTGCATAGTGCCTTACTTACTGCAGATGGCCAGTGGGGAAAACACTGATGAATGCTGAACAAACTTGGTTTTAATAAATGTTAGAAAAGCTCAAGGTGAAATGTTTTAATCCAGACATGCAATTGAATTTTAAAAATGAAATTGAGTGTTTATATGCCTCTGAGATATTGCAAAGTACTTCAGACATTTGACTTTAATGCAATATATGCTCTTTCAGTAAACTTTTCTCACTATTATTGTGCTTCAAGTAAAAACAAACAAACAGGTAAATCAACAGTCACTTTCAGGTGTGACAACTTGTTCTTTAATTAAAAACACAGTCATTTGTACAAGAAATGTACACATAAAAATATACATGGACAACTACATACTTTATGAATTAATGAAGACATGACAGAAGCAAACATTAAAAAAAAACTGCACACAAAGGATGAAAGAATGCCACAAAGAAAAAAGAAAAGAAATGTGTTACGTTGCTTTGGTCTAATCACAGTGGCTACATTTTCAATAGACACTTTGTCTAAATAAAAGACAATGTCACTCTGTTATACTATTTAGTGTTTTACATATTTACACAGAAAAATGGTTATGGAACAGTAAAGAGAACTGAGATGTGTGGAAACAAAGAAAAAAACGCAAATCTTGGATGTGAAGTAGTCTGACTTGCAGCAGCTGTGCTTGCTGTTAATATGTACCTGTGCTTCACTTGTGGTGGTGAGTGAGTTAACAGTTTTGTTCCGGTGGATGTAGTTGGACGAACCCAACTTGCTCCATTCAGAGTCACTTCCCTTGGCTTAAAGTTAACAACGAATGCACAGTGCAGACTTAATATTCTATAATATCTCTTAAACCACTCTGAATGTGGTGACGTTGGGTAGCAGACTGATTTTCTGAGTGGGAAAACTTGACACTTTCTCTGTTTGCATCGGCTCTGATCTCAACTTTGTGAAGAAGTTGCTCATGCATTTATAAAGGGATGACATGCACAAAATGCTGAAAACGATGAAGACATGGATCGGTGTGATTTTTATGATACTGATAATCAAGTGAAAGATCAATCAAAATGGAGAGACAACAGGTCAAAACCAAGCCCCCAAATAAAAGCCCCCTACTGCTTTACCATGTGCTCGGTTTGGTCATCGGATAGTGTATGTTTGTGTCACACAGATTATATAATGTAAACAGATTTTCATGCATTACAGTATTAGGTGCACTGTCTATGCTGATGCCTCCATTTGTAATTGATCCGACATTTGAAATATTGGTATGTGATAGATATAGATATATGTATATATATATATATATAAGTCTTTATATTTTGTATATTAAACCCACACTTATACCAGTACTACAACAAAATATCTTCAGGTGCTATATATAAAAAAATATACAACATCTTGTCCATTATATAGATTTCCATTTAACTATTATTCCTTGATATAGACTCTGTAAAATAAAAGTTCTCAGCCCGTTACCTTTTTTTTCTATAATGACCCGCCATGCTACTGTAAGAGAACAGAGCAACCCCACAGCTGCAAATGTTAACCTCCTCCTCTTCGGTTTATGTTTAGGGCTGCCTTGAGGACATCCAGTGCTGGAGCTACTGCATCTGCAAATTACCATCTCACCACTATCTGAGCCAGCTTCTTCTGAAATCTGATATAACAAAGACATGCAGACATGCCAGTCTCACTACCTGTATAGCAAATCATGGAAGATTATAGTCTAGGGGGAGACTAGGAAGACTTTAAAAGTGTTATTTGGCTTTGGGCTGCCAAAAGCTAAATAAAGAGCACTAATGGGAAAGAAGGGGAAATAAGTGGAAACTCTGAATAAGCATGCCTACGGCTCAAACTCCAGCTTAAATCTCCCAGTGACGCGATGACCAAACTGAAAGAATATGCTCCATTTTTAGTTTCCTGATACCGGCTGCTGAGGTGCTTTTCATCGTTATAAAAATAGTTGAGTAAGAAGGAGGAGAATCAGCAGCGATATCTCCCATGCTACGCTCCGCTACCAAGTGCTACATGACTGCAAAATGTAAATGTTTACCTCAGAGCTTGTGAATGAGTCGACACATTGATCAAGTGCAACAACATGACTGTTGGTGGTCTAGATAGAAGACATGACCGGCGCTCACACATTAAGCGTTTCCTTTCAACTTTTTGGTTTCTGTGTCCTCTTCTTGGTGGAAATGAGAGAGAAAAGGATGTCCACATGTAAGCAAACCCAGAGCCAAATGTCAAAACAGGTTTGTTTAAGTTTGATGATTTGCTTCACAAGAAAGAGCAGGGACATTGTGCAAAAATAATACCATGTTTCCCCTCAGTGAGAAGATTCTTTCATTTGCCAGTGACGACTATTTATACTGCATTTCTCTGGAGCTGTAACAGTCACCATACATTCCTTTTTAAATCCACACAGCTGAGGAAACACCTCCAACACAAAACTGTCCTTTTTCCTTTTTTATAAAATGCAATGAACCTTTGAACATTATAACATAAAAACAGTGGATGATGTAATATTTGGTGTTATTTTCCCTTTAGCAGTTACTTGGAAAACCAGCGCTTTGTTGTTTGTGTGGCCAATGAACACGGTTTGAATGGTGATGGGACTGCGGTCATGAACATGCATGCTGGTGGCCAGGCGTGTAATAATCTCGTGTGCTACCAAGAAACGTGTGACTGCGCTTTGACCAGACTGCTGTGCGTAGTAGTAACATTTTTTGCTTGAAGTTCCCATCAAATGTTCAATACCCTGATTTAAACGTGGTCTAAGAAAGAAACGCTTTTTTTTTTTTTTTTTATCAACTGCGTTTGCTCCCACAGGAGATAAAGAAGTCTTTGTGCTGGCTTTGTAGTGGGACAAACCCATTAAAAGCGCCAGGGGCAGACACCTCATAATGATTTATCGGAGAACGTTTAGCAGGAAGTAGGATTTCACCTTTGGGAGATCTCCCTTTTGACAGTGACGAGTGGCGAGCGTTCACTCTGTGGTCCTGGTAAAGCCGTGTTGAAGACTCGAATGTTCGGGGTCCATCATCAACAGAGTCTGGTGTGAGTTGTGGTCCTTGTGTGTACCTGTGCACATACTGTAATACTGTAAGTGAATGTGTGTGTTTATGTTGTGTTTAGATCTCAGTGGCGGTGATTTCCTCAAAGTGGATGTCGTTGCTGCCACTGTGGACCTCATAGTCCTCCATGTCCCTGTTCTCCAGCTCCAGACTCAGCTCCCTCATCACCCGTTCAAGGTCCCGGTTTCTACGGTACATCTGGATGTAGTTCTGCTGTAGCTGTTTCTGGTAGCGGATTACCTGGATGAAGGAAAATTGGAAATGGATCAGTTTTAGAAATAAATTGTCCAACCAAAAATGACAGATGATGAAAACTTAAAGGTATATTGTGTAAGAATTACTCCCATCTAGCGGTGCGGTTGTAGATCACAAGCAACTCAGTCGTATTTTTCATGCTGCATTCACGTGAAATCGGTTGATGGGGGTGATTATTGATGAATGAAAAATGTACTTTTGAACGAAATAATCGATTTTCGTGAATAGATAACTGGAGAACTTACACAATGTACCTTTAAAGGGGATTTACATTAAATTAGTAAAACTCTTCTTCCTCCTTTTTACCTTTTCCTTCTCCTCCTGCCACACCCTCCTCTCATCCTCAAACCGTGACAGTTGCTCCTCACTCGTCCTCCTCTCGTACATTAGTTCAGCCTTTAGCCTGTCCACCTGAGAAAAGACGTCAGAAACTACACTGTTAAAGATGCTCATTATCCACAAATCGATGTGATTGCTGTATTAAATATTACATTATTCAACAATTAAGGAGTACTTTAAAGCCAGTTCCTTAAGTTGAAATATGAAATCCGTTGCTCTTGTCTCATTTTGAATGTACCTGTTGTCTGAGTCCCAACACTGCTTCTGCGTTCTGCCTCTGAGCCTTGGCCTCATCGCTCTCTCCTCCCCAGACCAGATGAGTCTCCTCCCCGTCGCGGTACATGGAGGGACTGGGCCCGCCCCTTCCTATCACGCCTCTCCCCTGCTGGTGGGACAGGCTCATGCACTGCCCCTTCATGGATCCATTTCCAGGTAGAGAGTGTCCGCTGTGACTGGACAGGGAGTCTCGGAGCCGGGAGGACTCCTCCTCCAAGCGGCCCACTTTCTCCCGGAGCAGCTCGGCTTCGCTCTTGCGCCTCTGGAGTTCGTTCTCGCAGACTTCCAGCTCCAGAGAACGCGTCCGCAGGGCCGTCTGGGCCTCCTGGGATCGCACCTGGCTGGCCTGCAGTTCGGACCGGGCTTCTCTTAGCTGAGCCTTCAGCACCACGATGTCTCCTGCCTTCTGACTGAGCTCTGACTGGATCTCCTTCAGCTGCTGCTTCAGGAGGGAGATCTCTCCTGACTTCTGACACACCTGATGGGGCAAGAGAGAGGGAGAATGAGGAAACTGTCAGATTACAAACAAACATTTTAGATTTAAAGAGGAACTATGCAAGTCGCTTTTCTGCTGTTTTGCCAACCCTCCTCCTGGTCATGTGCATTTGTACACAACGAAGCTGGCAAGAAATCAATCAATAGAGTGGTAGATAACGTTATATATCATATACAATGTTACAACGTGTATATTTGCCTAGTTTAATCTGTCATAAACGAGAGACTATGGGTTAAGGGGTGGTTTTCATCACAGAGATGCAGTAAGTGACACGCAAGTGGAAAGCAGGGAGTCGTCATTCTCCCTCGTAACAAGTTTCATTAAGGTAAAAATGTAGCATAGATAAGCTACAAATCCTGCATAGTTCCTCTTTAAAGAATTTTTTCTCCGGCCAGACTCAAAGAGGGATCACTGCCTCACACCCACCTCCCACTTGGTCTCTTCGAGCCGTGGTCCGAGCTGCGTTTGCTCCCTCTGGATGGTGGCACATCTCCTTTCCAGCGTCTCTCTGTCCTGCAGCAGAGAGGACAAGTCCTCCTGCAGCTTCTTTTTCTCTTGCTGTAGTTGAAACACCTGACGACACACAGAGACCTATCTTTACAAACTACTGCACACTATAACATATGCCAATCTAAATGAAGATATACAAACCCGAAAAACAGAATACCAAGGCTCATCGCTTAAGCTTTAGACGACATAAATAATGAAGAATCTTTGTAGCTCCTCCAGAATGACTGAGTGCACTAAATCTGAACAAACTGCTGCATTTCTTGACTAAGTGTAGCTTCAGGAAATGTTCTTCTTCCAAACAAATTAGTTGAATTTTGGAATATACGTAACTCTTTGGCTTCTGAACAATATTTCCATTTCCCCTGCATAATCTAATACATCTAAACTTTGTGAGAGGTTTCTAAAGACTTGTACCTGTAACTGCAGCACCTGCTGTGACCTCTGGGCTTTCTGAGAAGCCTGCTTCATCTTTGCGGCACAGCTCTGCCTCAGCTCCTCCATCTCTCTCTCACAGCGACGCTGCTTCTCCTCATACACCTTTCAGAATAAAAGACACGATTGAGTTTTCAGCTGTGCATCATATCAAGCTGTTTATGTGGAGGCTCGGACAGTCAGCGCGCTGAGGTGAACGTCTTCGTCTCACCTGGCAGATGGCAGCTTCGTTCTCGTCCAGATTTTCCCTCAGCTGCTGCAGCTCGAGGTCTCGTTCCCTCAGCTTCTCCTCCAGCTCCCTCACCACCGCCTCGTAGCCCTCCACCGGCGGCGGCGAATGGCCACAGGACCCGCTGTCCGACAGGGGCTGCCCGCGCCCACTTAGCGACCCCGAGCCTGTGCTCTTACTGGATGAGGAGCGTCCACTGTCTGAGTTAGTGTGGCCGTGGCTCCCACTTCCACCTGACGTGTTCCGGCCGAGGCCCGTGACGGGCTCCAGCTGGCCCCCGGAGCCGGACCCCAAACTGGAGCCCTCGCTGGGGGCCAAGCTGTAGCCTGTGCTGCTGTGAGTGGGAAGGCTGGAGAGGGAATTCCTCCCTGAATCCGACATGGAGCAGGACTGGCTGCTCCGGGCATTTCGACCGCTGCTGTAGGAGTTGCGTTTCCCTTCAGAGCCAGAACTGCTGCTCCCTCCGTTAGCGTTGGCGCCGCCGGTGCTGCTGGGTCCGGCGAGGGGCAGCAGCAGGTTGAGGCTCGCCTGGCTCTCGGACAAACTGCTGCCTCCTGGCCGCGGCGACAGGTACTGCACAGAGTGACGGTTCTTGGGAACGACAGGTTTGAACGCTGTAGGACGGATCAGCACTTTCTCCATGTTCTGAAAGTACAGAATTATAACAAAAAAAACTGCATTAGTAATTGATAAGAACTAAGCTGTGCTAATTTGAAACGGCTGAATAAAACTCATTAGTGAGGGGTGAGTGATACGCTGGCAGGTCACCCCTCAAGGCTCAGATTAGTTTAATTTGGTTTAATTGATATTCATGGCCTTCATTAAGCAATTTTCTTAATGATTTTCCCTATCATCTAAGATAGAGTGGAAAAGAAAGTGAAAGAGGAGAGGACAGAGAAAATCTGATTATAGGGCAGAGAAACAAAGAGGAGGGAGGGGAGAGCAGGAAGAGACAATGACAGAGTGGGTGAAAACTCCTTAAATGTTCTGTAAGCATTTTTCTTAACTATCTTCCTCAGGGCTCGGTAATTACGTCACTGAATGTAAGCGAGCGCTGACATTCATCAAGATGTGTCTGCAAGGTGAGTGGCTGTCAAATGATCCATCTGAGCCCGTCAGGGAAGTGATTAAGCTTCCCATTGGATCGATGGAAATAAATAGCCAATTAGGCAGCTGAGGTAATCTGCTGTAAAACACGAGCAGCACACGCTGCAGAAAGGCTCACGTCTGTGTTAATGTTTCATGAGTACAGTGAGTTTTCACAGGAGAGCAGAGAGAAAAAAAAGTCATTGCTAAGATATTTAATGCCAGTGTGTGAACTGGAGCTGTAATTAAAGAAAATGCTTTCCTGTAAATATCTCCAGGTCAGACGTCACAGTCACTTACACACCAGCTCTGGGAGGAATGTCTAAACGCTGCCTCAAATGTACTGTACGTTGTGTACAGGTTTAACAGTTTTTGATGTGGTTGAAAAGTCTGTAAGAAGTTTTTATGTGGTCTTTGAATTAAGTTATCTTTACTAAAACATGATTTCCAAGGTCCAAGATATATTTTAAAGTTTTTGAGGCATCATATAGCTCAGTAGGTTTGATTCCACCAGTTTCTCTCTCTCTCTGTCTCCTCACTTCCTGTCTCTCTACTATCCTATCCATTAAACCCCCATTAAAGGGAATATATATATATATATATTTCTTAGTACGATAAACACATCTTTGGCCTGTCTTTACCCCAGTTACTTACTGGGGATAATAACACTGGCCATAATGATGTACTGTTGGGCCTTATAGACAGTCACATACATAAAGACATATGGGTTGGAAGTATTTTTTAAACATGAACATAAAAAAATACTTAAAAAAAAGAGGAAAAACCCATCAGTGCTCACTTGTGGATAAAGTGTGTAACAACAAATCTGTTTCTAAATGACCTTAAACCTACTTACGTAAGCATTTCTGTACTTAAAATACAAATTCACGTTGGTTCTCTCTTTCGGCTCAGGGTTAAACTTAACACCCTACTCCTCTTACCTTCTCCAACTGTCCCGACACTGGGATGAGTTTGGGAGGAGGCCCTCCAATGTTGCCGTTCAGAGCCCTGTTGTCCCTTTGGTCCTCTGAGTCACTGCAGGGGCTCGTAGCTGCCACCACCAGGTTGTCGTTCCAGTCTCCAACCACCACCTCACTGTTCACATACGCAAAGTTCCCATTGGTGCCGCCACCTACTGCTCCGGCAGAGTTACCGGGCCGAGGCTGCTTTTTGGTGGGCAGAGGTGGAGGCAGGACGTGGGCCTGAGGCTGCGTTTGGTTGCTGATGACCAGCAGCTGCTCCAAGGAGCTCCCGCTGCGGAGGGTGTTATCCTGAACCCGGAAGCAGCTGGTGGCCGGCGTCGAGCGGCGTGGTTTGGTGGTGTACTCGCTGGCAGCCCGGCAGTGTCTCTCTTGGTACGTCCTGCCCGATATGAGGCTGCTGACAGAACCCATGGCTGTCCCAGAGCTACAGGGCCCACAGGGGCCAGAGCAGGGACTGGGGGGGGACTGGGACGATAACGGCCGGCACTGCTGTACGTCGAGGCCTGGATTGGGGTGGTCAGTCACGGTTAAAGGTAGTGCCTGAACCAGAGCCATGGCAGCCCGACGGCGTCAGACACACCACACACTCTGAGAGAGAGAGAGACAGAGACAGAGCAAATAAGGACAAGATTTTTTATTTATACCTTGGATGCAACAGATATGACTATTACATGTGCTCTGTTGCAGAGTTGTATCCATGCATACAGAGTTTTTCATTAAATTTTCATGAGACATAATATTTTTTTCTAACTGCAAATGACATCACGGCCAATTTTAAGGCCATTTAGTCACCTTAAATTTAATGTAGCCTGCCCAAATAATTTATTATGTCTTTTCTGACTGATTTAAATTTAACATAGTCAGTAATCAGAAGAACAACACAGAAAAAAGGCTAGCACTAGGACCCAGCAAAGGCTGCTGCACAGAGCTGCACTGTAGGGAAACCAGTGAACATCCACTAGAGCAGCGTGGATTGTGTCTGCAATGGCACACATAAAGATAAAGAGATGATATGATGAAAACTGACACCTACAAGAAAAATGTCTTTAAAATGTTTCACCAGTCTCCCTAGTGGGTATAATGACTGAACCCTGAGGAGTGAAGGTGATTCAGTTCAAAGCTTTGTCATTGATTTTTTTTAAGTTGACAGTACAAAAATGAGCAGGCAGTTTAATTTAGGACACAAGAAAAATAAAAGTGTTTAAACTCAAAGTTATTACTGATCTGACCAGTGGCTGGTATTACACAGTTAAAGCAGAAGTAAGCGATATTTTTGTGTTAATATAAGTCTTAAATAGTTATATCTTCCGACAGCAATCACTTACATAGAGTGTTTGGACTGAAACACGGGTCTGTCAGTCACTCTGCTCTGCTCTGAGCCGAGGAGAAAACATTTATCGTATCCTACAGTTTTTATCCAATGAGGAGAGAGAACGGCATGCAGGGCTGTGTGTGCAGCCAAGCAACGCCGTGAATGTGGCGACGTAGGGACGAGGACCAATAGATCCATGACGAGGGTGGGGGCTGCTAACTCCATCGGCTGACAAGACGTTATGGTGCGTTCAAGGCAACCCGTAACTCGTGTTTTTCCGACCTGTGAAGTCGTACCAGTTCGATCTGGTACGAGTTCACGGGTCGGAAGTTACAAGTGGCCGTTATAGTGACTTTCACAGGTAAAACAGGTCGGAAAAACACGAGTGGGTTGCCTGGAACGCTACAAAGTCGTAAGTCGTGACTTGAAGCTGTAATTTACGGTTTCAAAAGCCTGCCTGGAACGCAGCATTACCCAAAACGACCGGATCGCTTACTTCTGCTTTAAGTTTATAAATTGAATTTGCCATAAAACTGTATTAGTCTCTGTTATTTGTTCCCCAAAAATATTTCCAGAGACGGGCACAGCTGCTTAAGTGACCTTACAGTTGGTCTGTATGACTAAATACCTGCACGGTTAATGAGTTTCCCCATCAGCTTTAGTTTTAATTAGCAAATTTTGGATAAGAATGTGCACATGCACACAACCGTAATGAGACAGATGCTCGATATAGAACAAAATGAATAAAACCGCAAAACATAAAGAAGCAGATTTAGCTAAATAAGACAATACAACACTGTACCAAGCACAAACAGTTACTAATACGTTCAACTGACAAAAGTACAGCTGTTAGAACCTGTTTTCAGCAGACAACAGGACACAGGTGTTGCTAATAACATTAACGACGGCTCCGTTACGTTCGCGGCCTGGTACCTAGTAGCTAGTAGCTACCTACAGCGCCGTCTCTGAACCTGAAGGAGCTAAATGGAATTCAGCCATCACTCATTATGTTGTTTACAGCTGCAGTTTTCTGACTGCAGGTGCTTGAACTTAAATATGAAAACTTAATTACCGCACTTCTCGCTGACTGTTGCTAATGTGATTCCATCCATTTGTGAAAAACATTACGTGATAAATAGATTTACCGTCAGTTATGAATTACTGAGCTTCTCATCATGAATTGTATTACTGTCATCCTGTTAAAACGATCCAATATATGATGTTTAATATTTGCAATAGCTACTAAAATGTGGTATTTACTTCATGCGCAAACTTACTACATTAAAAACAACTCTCTTTGCAACAGTGAAGTCAAATTATTTATTGATTTTCCTTGGCCTGTTCTCACTCACAAAACTCATTAGCCACAGCCACTTTACAGCTGTTTACTTGACATATTTCTCCTGGGGGAGCAGCCCCCCCCAATCCCTCATTAAATACACTCTATATCTCTGGTGAAGCTGCTGCTAATTGTCAATGTCATTAATGAGGCAAGAGGAGAAAAAAGAGAATGGATTTAGTTGAAACTGAGGATGATACAGGGGGGGTGGGGAGGGGGTGAGTCACGGTCATCACCGTCTGCAGCTGCTCTGTGATTTTCCTCAATGTCCTCATGTGAACCCAGCGAGCAGGCGTCTGTGTATCACATCTAAAAGCGTTTGAAATCTAGTCACTTGGCTGTCTCATGATCACAATGCTCACACGCCTATCGAAAAAGAAACCTTTGAAGAAATGAATAATCGCCTCGCTTGGTTGCTGCACTATTTTTAGGATGAGAAACATGGATACATATTACTAACACAATAAGTGGCAGCAGCAGATTAAGTCTTCCATTTGCAGATAGCATTATCAGTGTTAGTTGCCTGCGGGGACAGAGAGGGAGAGGGGACACGCATCCTGAGCCTGTCGTGCCAAGCCCAAATCCGTCTGGCCAAGTGGAATAATCCACGCCAGCTATGGCTGCAGACAGTCTGCCAGGACTAACACAATCATACAGACTGACACTCACAGATCAACACACACAAACACACACAGAGTACATGTACGTGAACATTCGTGCAAACAAAATGGATGCGTCAAGGTGCACATCAATCATCAGAGTCCCTAATGAGGTCTATATTCTCGGAAATAAATGCAAAAAGAGACAGGAAGTTTGTTTTGTCTATTGAAACACAACTTAATCAAAGGATTAGATCAAATACAGCTTTGTTGCCACTGCCAGATTCCTCAGAAATGTCTGACACATGTCTACACCGAACAGGAGCAGCAGCAGCAGCAGGAGCGGCAGCGCTCTGTGTGTGAGTATACACAGGACATGCTCAGGCAAAGTATATTGAGTTATAGGTCACTCATGTTTTAGCAGCACTCGAGAGGCCAATACACAATCACTACGGAAGAAGATTGACTACGAAAGATTGATCCACATTTACCATAGTGACAAAAACTGCCTGTAAAGAGCATAATGATGCTTCATCAGGAGTTTCAATTGATGAAATCATTGAAATTCTAGTTCTAATGTTGTGAGGGCGTTTCAGATCTTTGGACAGCCGAAGTTCAACATCATGAATGCCTCAGATGTCTCTAAACTCACCTTTATTTATGAACTACAATAGTTTGTTTCAAGCATGGCAAAGCTTTGCAGACCAATGCATTGGATGCGAGTACACAAACCAAAAAGTAACAGTAAAGTGTTGAGGGTTTAAGTGGGAAGAAGGCATAAAGATGTGGATGGTCCCTTACATGTGAATAGAAGGGGTTGGTCGGTGTGATAATTTGATCAGTCATCAGGGTGGTGCAGTTCCTATCAGCTGACTCCACGTTGACTAAACTGTGAGCATGTCTGTACGGACTTGTCAGGGAGTGAGGGGGAGTTCAAGAAAGTAGAGACGGGCTTCATGAGTACAGATGAGTCAAGGAGATAGAGATATGTGCGGTATGTGATCACTTCCCATGCCAAAATAAATCACGCCTCACAACCTCCTTTCACCTTTTTCAACCAGCCATCCCCACTTCTTCTTTTTCTCTCCCAGCCCTGACAAGGACCTCTCAGGCAGGGATAATAGAATTAACAACCCTCTGAGACCGTCAACCGTGACCCCCTCAGCCCTAACCCTGTGACCCCCCGCTGAGTGGAGGGGAGCTGGCCTGATTCTCTCCTCCCACCCCCTGTGACCTCCAAGGGTCTGGTTTTGTTCTGGCTGCTCGGGCAACAAATCTCAAAAGCTAATTTCGCCCCTCTGATGTTGCTCACTGGTTGTTTCTTAAAAGTTTATTGAAGCCCTCCTCCTCCTCCTCCTCCTCCTCCTCCTCCTCCTTCTCTCTTGGGCTTGCATTCCTCCGACAAAGTGAAAATACCTCCACCATCTCTCCATCCGCCCTCGTTTCTTCCTCCACCTTCCTCATTACACGCATCCTCTTCTGCTGTCAGCCGCACAAGACGGGCAGAGAGAAACCAGTCATCGTCACTAAAAATAGAAAACATCTCAAGTGCCTGAAATCATTCTGATAGTCTTTCATGAGGCGTTTCTCTCGGCAAGGTATTTGAGTCGTTGTTCAAAAATAAACTGCTGTAGTGTTGCAGGCAGCTATTATGGGGTCAAACCAGGGGCACTTTACAACACATCCTGACACTCCAAAACTATTAAATGATGCTGAATGGCTGAAATGCAGCCTCTCGCTGCCTCTGAGAGGAACTGGAGATAAACCAAGCGATTGTGAGGGTTTATCCTCCACATGGCACCAACTGGCCGAGGATGAGTGAGAGCGGGGCCGACAGAAGAAAGAAGTTCCCAGGTATCTCTCTAACAAGATCCAGAAGTGGGGTCCGTGATGGGGGCATAATCCCGTTATGATAAGTCTGTTAATAATGCCAGTATTACTCAGGAGAGGAAGCCCTTTATTTCGCAGCAGCAGATCGCCCCTCACGCCATCGCCAAGCTGTTCCGGAGACTCCGCTGAGCTCAGGACAGAGTTAGGAGAGCGAGAAGAAGAAAGAAGAAAAAGAAGGGGGTTTTAGGGGCGAGGACACAAAGGCAGGGTGGGTGGGGTTGGTGGTTGGGGGTTTAGGGGAATTCCAATACCAGGTAGTCCAAAGAGAGGCTCCAAAGAGGCCTGAGCTCCTGGGAAAACCAGGCATGTATAATCCTATTTGGTCATTATTTGGAAAGCACACAGACACCAGGGTCTGAGCACCTTGAGGTCTCCTGACAAAATCAAATGTGAAGGGAGACATTGTTAAACCAACTCCTCCACTGCTCAGTACTGAGCACGCTACTGATGTCGGCTTGAGTGAGTTTTGCTTTCTCTTGTTTCTCGTGTGTGCCTCTTCCAGATATTATAATGTTTGAAGAGGCAAAACTTTGCTCTCTAGTGAGGAAGGGAAAAACAACGAGTCCTATCATGATTCAAAGAATTTCTGACTGAACATTAAGTCAAATTATAGCGAACAACCAGCAATAATCAGCAATGATCAAACAGAGACAAAGACTAAGGCAGAATCGAAGGTCTCAAGAGTCTGGACACCCACTGATGGTGAGACTGGTCCTTATATACTGTGATGGTCACGTACACGTGTTTAAACAAACAGTTCAAACTCCATCTAAAGTACAATGTATGTTTATAGAGACCAGTCATTTAAGGCAAGCACTATTTGCCTGAATCAGTTCATACAGTTTGTTCAATCAAAGCTCATTAAAATAACTGAACATCCTCCCAAATTACAAAAAATGTTTCAACAGACTGAAAAAAACCAAACGAATTTTCCATTACAATGATAAAGCATCGAGGCATTTGCACAAGTTTCGACTGATGTGAGCTAAATCTGTGAAAACCAAGCTACAGCATCCTCAGTCCTGACAAACCGGAGAGGTCACCATCAAGAGATCTAGAGTAGAGCCAACGAAGACAAAAGCACAGCGACAAATCATGAAACAAACTCATTTGCTTTCTCATTAGCAGCATACGTCCACTTCCTAATCCTCATAGTGGATGTAAGCTCTGCCCATATACCTGTTGTAAAACACAAAGTAGGGCTGAAATAGTAGTAAAGTAGTAACAAAGGAGTAGGAGAACCTGAAGTTGTGGGGAATCAAACTGAAACAATGAGCTGATGCTAAAACTCTGCGAACGTGTGGCGATTCTCTCTGGATCGATCCCTTGCACATTAGAGCCATTTGATCCCAATTAGAGGAGTTTTCAAATCCTTTTTAAGGTGACGTCTTCCTGATGAGCTGCAACTGCAATGTTTTTAGGGCCTTTGTCCTCCCTCCCCCACTTTCATCCCTCTTTTCCTCTTCCTGCTCCTTTGGCACCCATTTCCTCTCTTCCTTCCCTCTCCCTGTGCTTTATTTTTGCTCCACTGCTCCCCTGTCACTTTCTTTCCCTCCTTCATCCTCCCATCCCCCTTTGCTCACTGGTCTATGCAGCTAGATTTTCATCTGCCCCTTCTTTAACAGCAACACCGTAGCGTGACTAACCGAATGCAAAGCCAGTGCGAAGATGAGAGCAACAGGTGGAAAGTATAACATTGCCAGATCAGCGCAGGTGCTGCACGGACGAGGGCAAAAGTCTCAGTATGGGAGTGACCGTCAGAACCATTCATAAAGAAAATGCCTTTGTCTAATGTTAATGCTTCACCCTGCACAGTGGAGGAGCTCTGCTGGTCACAAAAACAGTTGTCAATGGCACCCAAACATTATAAGTTTCCAAAATAAACAGGATATCGAGGGAGTGTAATGTGCAGTTAAGAGCTTGTTCAGACCAGTGGAAATATGCCTCTGTGATATACAGAGCCTGGGTGGCCTTGATTAATCCTGAGACCAGTGATCCCAGCGGCTGCAGAGAGCGAGAAAGACACACAGAGAGCGTGAGCTAGAGAGAGAAAATCAACAGGCTAGGTGAGTCACAATAATCCTCGCCGACCGCTTACAAAAGAAAATCCACAAGTACGGGCAAGGCAGAAACATTACCGATGCACACAATAGCCTACCTCAGCAAGGCAATCAGTCCTCACCTAATCTACTCGCCCATTTATTTGTCACGCATCTACTCGCTGAAGCTCCACAATTAAACTTCAAACAGGCAAGAAAATGGTATTGTAATGAAGTCAGCCGACTCCACTGTAAAACGAGAGAAGTCTTTTAATGTTTTGCCAGAAGACCTGAGGTTATATTATGCCTCCATTCCAACACAATGACTGTCTGTCTGAGTGGCCGCTCACTGTCACCTACCCCCACATGGCTTGGCTTTAAAGTCTTACGCTGTGTGTGTGTGTGTGTGTGTTTGAGACAGCTGAATGCATACAAACCTACTCAGTCCTCATTAACCCTTCGCCTCAGTGCCAAATCTTGTTTCACTCAACCCACAGCGACATTGTCCTCTCTGGCAAAGTAACATGGTTGACATTGTAGCTCGACAAAAGTTGGGAGTTGGAGCGTTGAGGCTGCCGCGGGGCTCGGACTTTATTAAACCAGGTTTTTCTCTGGTGAAACAAAGGAAGAAATAAGGTTTCTAGAAAGTGAGTCTGTGCATGAGTAATTGGCAACAGGTCCTCTCTTCGTCCAGCTTTCTTTCTTTTTTTCTCTTTCTTTTTTCCTCCTTTCCTCTTCTTTTACAACCGACTTGCTGGTGTTGCAGACTTCAGCTTCTAGCTCTGTTTGGAGGCGTTGCCGTGGCAGCGGAGGCCATGCACAGGGTGAAATGAGATAGACGGGAAAGAGTGGGAAAAGGAAGGAAGGAAGGGAGAAAGAGAAAGAGTGAGTGAATAGGTGAATGAGGGAGTGAGTCTTGTGTGTGTGTGTGTGTGTGTGTGTGTGTGCCTGACAGTCTGACAGCGGGCAGGTTGGCTCTTTAGCATCTCAAAGCATCTGGCCTCAATTCGGACCTAAGAGGCTGCTGGAGAGTGGGGTGACTGAAGCCTAGACTCTCTCTCTTTCCCCCCTCTCTCTCTCTTTCTGCTGCACACACACACATTTAACTGCAGAGAAACTCACAAAGTCCCTGTGGGGGTTGACAGAGAGAGCAGCCAGCTATCTATTGAAATGGGAAGCAGTAGACGTCAATGACATGAAAGTAGCGACGCAGCCTTGTGAAAACACTATAGTCATTTGGGGACACAAACTGCCAGTCACATGCTTATTTATGGGTCCAGTTAGAAATGAGCTGCACACCGCCCTATTAGCTTCTCCACATGAGCACCAGCTGACTGAAACAACCCAGGTACCGAGCATATTTCGTCAAAGTTAAAAATCTCTGCCCCACAGGAACTACATTACAGTATACATCAAAGTAAAGCTGTCACCTCCGTGTTCCCATTTCATCTTAACAGCACAAGGGCTGGGAATCGAGAGGAGCAGCAGCACCGATACTAAAACGAGACTTGTTCAGTATCTTTTTTCAACATGTATCATTTAACACACAGAGTCATCCTCAAAGGAACAGCTGAGAAATGCAGTTGTTTGTTTTCTTGGACAGAGTTAGATAAAGAGATTGATGTCTGTGTGGTGGATCTGAAGCTACAGCCGACAGCTGCGTAGCGTATTTATCTTAAGGATTTACCAGCTCTACAGCTCACTAATTAACATTATATCTTGTTTGTTTAATCTGAAAAACCAAAGTGAGAAAGTGATTAATTGTAGCTGCAAGCAGGCCGGGGTGCAAGAACCTTTCCTGATCAATAATCACTGAGCGCTACACCGACACATTTCGGCTGTTATTAAGATGCTACACCCGAGAGTCGATGCTAAGTTGCTTTGCAGTCAGCTGGCGCTCGGGGGGAAACTGAAACTGAGGCAATAATAGTATGTGAAAAGGGAAAAGATGGCTGACATTCCTGGTCCCCTCCAAAACGTTGGATTTTCCAGGAGGTTTTCCAGCCACTGACAGTTATCCAGCGGCGGTCAGTGGTCAGACCCGCAGACACTGGAAATACCAAGAATGCCAGTGGTAGAGACACAGGGATTAGTCTGGCCAGTGGACTACCGTTCGCCAGGATCGATGACCGTGGACGGATACAACTTCTTATCAGCACAGAAGTGGGTCAGTTTGGGTCATAGCGTGGTGTTGACGACACTGGGGGGATATTTTGGAAACTCCTAGTGCCGAGGCTGATCTGACTTCTTCATTGTCCCGACAACACTGGAGAGAAGAGTAAAGTTTTCCCTCCTAAAGTTGCCTTCCTTCCCCCCCTGCTGCTTTGGCTGCATGAACAGTGGAGGGCCATTGTTTCAGTTTAACAGAGGGCAGAGAGCAGAGAGAAAGAGCCTGTTATCTCACACTGAAAGCAGCCACACTTTGACTGACAACGTGACCCCATAATGTGAGACAGATCGAGGCGGTGGCAGTAGTGATAGGAGGTATCACTGCAGTAGAGCGCTTTATTTACTACCAGGGAAAGTAGGCTACAATATCTGACATGGCTCAGCCCCCCCCTCCCCCTTTTTTGCAGTGATTTAAATGCAATGGTGTCACGTCTTCAGTGTGAAATCGCTGATCATGGAAAGAGGCAGAGTTTAACTCATATAATGCCACACACACACAAGCACACACACAAATACAGTGTTACTAAATGCAGCCAGGCAAATGAGTTCCACAGCAGCTATTACATAAGCAGCGACGCCTCACTGTGCCAGCCTCCATGTATAATTCACTTCCACTCATCTGAGAAAATATCTGACATGGCACAAGAAGCACATGTGCAGACGTATTCAGACATATTGTCCACGCCGCTGTAAACTCGAGAAAGATGGAAGGAGGGGAGGGGGCAGACTGGCATGGAAAACACTCATTCAGCAAACTGAAGAGAAGCCAGGCTGACTTCTAATCTCTCGCTGTCTCTCTGTTTTCCTCCCTCTCTCTCTGTCTCTCTCTCTGTCTCTCTTTCTCTCCCTCCTTCAGTGTTCCACTATGCTACTCAACTGGAGGCTTTACATAAACACCTGGCATAAGATTTAGCTCGACGGGATCACTGGAAAATAATGAAAATAATCTGAATCCAGTTCAGAATCCGCTTATCCAATCTGAATGCTTTCGAATTCCTTATCAGGAGTTAAAAAAAAAAAAAAAGAAAAGCTAACTTTGATAAAAGAAGGCTTTAAGCTGCCGACAAATATAGCATTTAATAGGGTTGGGGATTTTGCATGTGTTTGTATACATCACTTTTTTTTTTTTTTTTGCAAAATAGTGTCCAAAAAAAAGACACACAAAGGACAGTCTAAGGGAATTCATAGACACATTCAGAGAGGTGTATTTCACTGACCACATCAAGAATGAAGCCAACAATGGAGGAGTGAAGGGAGGGAAAACAGAGGTCCCACCGCCTTTTATTTGGAGCTACTTCACTATCTTTTTAACGTTGTACACATAGGCTACTCACCGATTGCACACACAGGAAGCATGAGTCAACACAGCTGGAAAGGCTTACTTACGTATGTAACCTGCAACACACGTTTACCTCATTTGTTTTGTTCAGAGCCGATGAGGTAACCCATCCTCTCCGTCTCTGACCCGTCCCCCCCCAAACTCTCGCTCTCCTCCACCTCAGAAGTTCAACTTTACGTCAGCGTTCGCGTCTCGACACCTGCCCCATTTACAGCCGCTGTCTCTGTGGAGTGAAACGTCAGTCTTAACCCCAGCTGCCAGAATCCAGCCTGGGTAATTACAGTCTTCTCCTATAGCGTGCTCTCAAATGAAACCTGAACGTGACACGGTCAAACAGGCAGCTACTACAAAGAGTTGAGTGAATAGACGGCCCCTCTAACCGCTCCGGCTATAAACATATCTGCTGACACATCACTCTCTCGGCCCATAACAAACTTGATGAAAAACTACAATATGTGGCCCGAGGCGCATGAGGAGTCTTGTAATTACACGTGTAAGGAAGACAGAGAGGAGAAACAGCGGCGGCCCGTGTCTGCCAGAGTGCTTCGTCATCAAAAGAGACGGACAGATTCCCCCTTTGGATGGAAACATATTTTATACAGGTCACACTTCTGAGATGCAGCCTAATTGTCTGCTTTGGTAGGAGTGTGTTTGCTGCCTCATGCTTTTTTCTTATCTTCGACGTGAGTGTGTGTGGAGATAGATTGAATATCACCCTCCTCCTCCTCCTCCTCCTCCTCCTCCTCTTTCTTCTCCTTCCTCCTCCAGGCCAACTGTCCAGAGGGTGGAACAGCTTTTCTACAGGCTGAAATTTCAAATCAATACCCCGACAGTCTGTAATGAGCAGATTACCCAGGGTCAGGATTAGAAAAAACCTGGACTCACACCACCAAAAAAAACTCATCATCCCACCACAACAGAACAGATCCAAGCTACTGGGCCTGTTTGTCCCCGATTGTGTCGGCCAAAAGTCTCCAGGATCATTTAGAGCCTTAACAACTTCAGGAAACTAACTTCAGCTTCAACGTCAGTCAGCTGACACTGAATCATCCAGCTGCCTTCAATCTCTGGCAAAATGACAGGAAACCAAGCTTTCCAAGGTTTCTTTTTGTCACTAGTCTCAGTGTATCCAAATCAACAACTTTGTAGCCTTCACCAGCTCACTCCTCAAACTAGTTCACAATCCTGTTTTCAGAAAAAAAGAAAAGAGAGGAATCAGTGTATCTGTGTGAATAGGCTTCTCAAACAACTTTTGTCTCAAATCTTTCCGTTACACACCTTCCATTCATGGCATTTCCTCAGTTGACACCCTCGTAAGTGGCTTCTCACTGACACTGTGCCCATGAATACAAAGTTTCCTCAGGCAAATTTGCATTCATGTAAACAAAGCCAGGCTTGAATTAAGAACAGGATGTAGAGAGAGAGCCCGAGTTTGGAGAATTTAAGATCACACACACACACACACACACATACACACAATGCAGAAACACACACACTCTCTCCTTCTCCCTCCACACTCACCCCAGTGAGAGCTCTGCATCGCTGCCTCCACTTGTCTCCGTCTCTCTTGGAAAAGAAATGTTGAAAAAAAGAAAAGAAAAGAAAAAAGAAATCACTCCAGTCTCAGATTCTCCTCGTCTCTTCTTCTCCTTCCCGCCTGTCGTCTACCTCCTCTCTTCAACGCTCCAGCTTCCTGCCGCTGCCTCTGCACCGCTCCAGGACTTCATATCCCGACACGAGGACTTTCAAATGGAAGCCCCCTTATTTTCCTGCCCTGTCCTCTCCTCCTCCTCCTCCTCTCTCTTCTCACTTCACTCCACTGTTCCTCTTCTCAGCTTTCCTTCCCTGCCGTCTGCCTTAGCACCGCCTTCCCACCTCCTCCTCCTCATTCCTCCCTCCCCTCTCTCACTTTTGTCTGCCAGCCCCCCTGCCTCTAGTTTCCCTCTTTTACCACACACACACACACACACACACACACACACACACACACACACACACACACACACACACACAACCCTCCTCTGCCTCTTTTTCTCCTCCCCCTTCTCTTTTAGCCCGAGCTTCATCCTCTCTTTCACACATATTCTCTGCATCAACACAATCCTGCGTCAGGACTTCACGTTTTTAGAAATTCAATCCACTGCTTCAGTTCGGTGTGTGTGTGTGTGTGTGTGTGTGTGTGTGTGTGTGTGTGTGAAAGCTGAATGGCCCACCGGCGTCAGGGGACACACACCTTCTCTTACCCCAGTTGTCTGCATCTGTCTTGTGGCTAAACAACAGCACTGTTAAACTCTTTTGTGCAATTATCAAAAGAAAATAACTACATCAAGTCACTGCAGAGGGAGGGAGGGAGAGATCGAGATTGAAAGGAAGGGGGCGGGTCAATTAACCCAGATGGGGTAAATTACATAACACTCTGCGTGCTCTCTCCTGCACATGAAGGTGAGCATGAGCTTTGTTCAGCAGGTGACAGGAAAGAAGGAAACAAATGAGAGGAAGGTCAAATCAAAAGGCAGCGAGGAGCCTCTGCTTGGATTTTGTGTTGAAGCTGTTTGTTTGGAGGTGAAGGTGTAAAAGCATCTGCAGCTCCAAAGGCTGAGACCATGAGAAAGTGGTCTCAGATATTTTCTTATCAGTTGATTATTTCAACAGTTAATCATTAAATCTACGGTCTGTGAAAAATACCAAACAATCACACGTTTAGGAGCCGAAGGTGATGTCTTGAAATACCTTATGTTGTCAGCAACAGTCCAAAAAGTTCATTACAGATGACATGAAACAAACAAAATCAGAATATTATGGCATTTGAGAAGGTTGAACAATAAGTTTGTTTGACATTTCCAGCCACACCAGCAGCACGGCCCGTCAATCCGTCTGTCTAAATTTGATGCTCTTCATCGTGGTGCAGAGAGGATGTAGCCCATTCACTTTAGACATCACCTGACTTTGTTGCTCTGGTGCCACATGAGGTTCAGATTTTGTGGTTTTGAGGGAAATGACTCGACACCTATGAGGCAGATTACAGACATTCATGTTCCCCTTTGAGCAGAGTCGTAATTACTTTGACGATCTTTTGACTTTTTACGTTGAGCCATCATCTATCTGGTCAAAATTTTAATTTGTCTAATACTTTGGCCTCTGAACAAACTCTGGCAAAACTTATCATTCTCCCATCATGCTTGGCTGCACTTTCTATTTAGTGCTAATTAGTGAATGTTAGCATGCTGACATGAGCCTTTAAGTCAAAGCAGCACAGTGATGAAGTGCAGCCTCATAGAAAAACTGCTTTTTTATTTATTTCATTTATTATGAGATCAATAAATTCTTCTATGATTTTTCCATTAATTCAACATTTTGATTAATTCTCTAGAGACTAAGCCATTTTAAATAAGACTCACTGCCCTGCTAGGTGGTACACAACACAAACCACTTTAGGTTTATTGTTGTATGCTGCCATGGAAAACAAGAAGGAGGACTGAGAAATGTGTGTGCGTGTCTCTTTACTGGAACTTCCCATAACCTCCCCCCGAGTCCCACGGTGGTATAACAAGTGAGAAAAGAGTTCACTTTCTGCTCTCTGACTTGGCACTTTACTTCCATTAACACAGCCCACCTCTGCATTGCTGAAAATACAACACCAGAAAGCTTTTCAGTCTTTTATATGTCTGCAGCAATGTGTGTGTGTGTGTGTTTGTGTGTCAGAGAGAGAGAGAGAGAGAGAGAGAGTCAGCAAGAGTTTCTATTTCAGCGTCTGAACAGGTAAGAATAACTTTCAAACTGAGTGCATCCATTCATTGTAACATATCAAATCCTCATATGACTCGGCACAGAGCGAGGGCTGAACGTGACGTTAACAAAAAGTAGGAAGAGAGGTTTAATCTTATTTATGAAGTGCCCTTTTAGCAGGATGAAGCCTCACACACACACACACAATGAAGACAGCCCCTCACTTCTCCTTCTGCCCACTAGGTGCTAAATTACCTGTTGAGGTCATTAACATTGTTCCATTGTTTATCATAAACCTGCATTAACAAGCTGTGAACACAAGACTGACATGACATCACTTTAAGCTGTTGTGTTTAATGTGTTTGCAAACCATTTCCTGTTTGCACATCTGGGATCAGACTCTGTTGATATTTATGTGTTACATAATTTTTTTTAATAATATGAGAACAGAGATTTTCTGAGCATTAAAATGTGCCTAAGCACAGTGTTTTCTCAGCTTGTCTCAGTGAAGACTTATTGGACTAATTGGTTAGACAAGGACATGCAAGTTTGATGGTTGTTTGTAAAAAAAAAAAAAATTAAAACATTAATAACAAGTCTATCATCAGTGCTCTGCTACTTTTTCACAACAGAAACATCGAGCTGCCGCTGCACTGCTGCAACACACATTAAGCTAGTTGTAGGGAAGTACTGTATGACCACTTCATGAATGTGGTCCCAGCTTTGAGAATTTCTATACATTTCTGTAAAAAAATGTTTCTACAGTTTATTACAGTTCTTGAGAGCTTCTGAAAACAGCTGCCACATGCTGCTGCAGGATATAACACTGATAGGAAACAGTCGGACTTCACCAAAACAGCTCATTTGCAGCCATTTAAACCAAAACAATGAGCTGAAAGATGCTAAAATATTCTGCTGAGATCAAAGGAGCTGCCGGGCCTGTGTGTTAATCGTGACAAGCGACCCTCTTTCCTATCAAACAGACACAAAAGCATTGAGTAGAACTTAAAGTGAGTCCTTTGTATTTTGAAAGTCACCTTCCTGCACAGGCAGTAAGTAGTGTTGTGGGACAGCTAATGAAGGAAGGGGACAGCTGGGCTGGGACAGGCTGAGCTGGGCTGGAGGAAAGACGGGGAACAGAGAAGACAGTAGATCTGTAATGGAGACGGAGGAAAGAAGAGAGGAAGACAGCTGCTGCTGTGTTGACCACACATTATTATCGGCCCACACATCTCACAAACACACTGCCCTTTACTGTGAGGCCCCGAGCTGGCAGGAACGATAAGGGGCTAATGTCAGGATCCAGTGTAGAACGGAAAAAACTAACTAACTGAAACTTTGTTGTTGTGGGATATCAGGTGCATGTTACAAAACTGATTCTTTATAGCGAGTTTTGTGAGAAAGAAAATTGTGTTTGCTGTGAGAGAAAATGTGATTTGTGGCAGAAGTGAGCAGACAAACGCACCTTCCCTCACTTCTCTGAGGTATTGCTGTCACCCGGCTGCCATATGGAACAACACGGGCTCAACCACAAATTCCTGACCCTTCGACCCCTCATCTCCTCCTCTACCCCACCCACCCCCACCCACCCTAGTGTCACACACTCCAACCACCATCCATCTCCAAACCCAGTCCCTGAACAGACACTTCAAAGACGGAGGCCAAGACCCCTATTTCCATAAATGTGTGTGCGGGTCTGTGACAAAGTGACCACGGCGCATCAGTCCAAACTGAGCCCACACCGAGTCACAACCATTGATCACTGTCCCCGAATGGCTCCGCCCCTCCGACAGACAGACAGGAGAGAGAAAGAACAACACCGAAAGGGAGGGAGAGAAAGGGAGAGAGAACAAGAGAGGTGGGAGGAGTGGAGAGGGACGCTTGAGTCAGCAAATGCTGAAGGTCAACGTCGTCAGAGACGGGCTTTTGTCTGCGGAGGGTGTTTTATTTTTTTTGTGTGTGGCTCTTTACCTCAGAGTGTAGTCGCCCAGCGCGCTCCTCCTGGAGGTCTGGGGGAGACGGGGAGCAGACAGGGAGCTCTCATCCCAGGACCTCGCTCCTCTCTCTGGGCGTCTTCTCCTGCGCTCTGCCTGAAGGGAAACACACAAAGTATTATGTTTAACTTGTTGACTAAAAAAACCCCCCAAAAAACACACCTATAAAAACGTATTATTTCTGGTCACTTGGGAGCAGCATCAATAAGTTATCATTGACATATCATCCCACTTTTTTTCCTCCCTCATCAACCCAGCAAACATTTGTTGTGTTTCTGGCTACCAGCAAATTCTTTCCAAAAAAAGGCTGATGTATTTTAGTCTATAGAGTTAGCCTCCCCCTCCCCCAGCAGCTATTTCTTAACTGAAAGCCGTGTTTCCAACAATCAGTGACACACAGAGGGAAAAGAGGTCTGTTTGTCCAAGGAAACTATCCTAATCCTGACTGGTGAGTTAACAGCAATCCTGAGACCTGGTACATGAGGAGACCACAGCGTCTCCTCCACAGGTCTTAAATGCTCAATAGTTTAAGTCCATCTTTATGAAACTGGCAACTGAAGCATCAAAGAATGAAACAATACCACCATGCCTATCTCAGGATGACCCCGGCTCGAACATGAAAACAAAAAAGGATGCCGCTCTCTTTTCAATACAAACTCTAATTTCCCCATTGTACAATGTGATTGTGACACTGCGATTGTGTGAGTTTGCAGGTGCTTCCTGCTTCTAAATGAGGCGCGGAGAACCGACAACTACCTCACTGCAACTCATGAAAAGGGGCTGAGGAGAGAAGCAGAGGAGGAAATTAGAAAAAAAAGACAGAGATAAAAAGGCAGCAGAGCGTCGTCATGTATCGATTTGGGTTATTCTGTAATATCCGGCTTTAGCTCAAATCATGTTTCCTGGTTTTATGGGCAGAATGAGAGTTAATCAAAACAAATTACAGCACAAAACGACAAGAAGCAATGAAGTCCTCTGTGTATTTGTTCACCACATCCACTTTACAATTATCATTCTTCCACAAAATATCCTGATTTATGATGGCTTTACAAAATCACTACAGAGTCAGGGTATTTGGTCAAAACAAAAAGCTTGTGAAGTCTGAATTAACGAGCATCAGCGTTTGTCTTCGCTTCCTCCCAAACTGCTCTCCGCACAAGGAGCTGATGAGGTAATCACTCAGCTTGTTACAGTCTGATAAGTGATACGATATAACTATTGATTTTGGTCCCATGTGTCCTGGTGCAGGGGTCAGTCGTGCCACAGCGGCTGGACCTCACTGTTGTTTTCAGGAACCATGAACAGATGCTGACTGGACCCTTTCACACACCATTGTCACAAACAGACAGACTGTAGGAAACACATTTTCCTCCTCACAAAAAGTATTGTCAAGACAAATCTTGTCAGACGCAGTTTGAGGTTGTTGTTTTGGCTGCACAGAAGAAGAAAAAACAGCTATTTGGGTCAAACTTTGATCAACAGTGGATAAAAATGTCACATGGCTCCCAAACAAATGGAGGGTATATGCATCTAAATTTTAATGATATTACCCCAGATAATTAAGGTAGAGCGAAATCTGTGCGCAGTGTACTCCCTTCGCCACCACTCTGCATACAGAAACAGAAAACAAAGAAGATTTCCCCAGCCCCATTTACTGAAAGACATCAGCCGAAGAGATGCTACAAAAGAGATCATTTCATTTGGAAAGCACAACACAATGCATAACCTTGTAAATTAAATCAATATAACCAATTTCATTCTAACAAACGGCCACATAAAAGACAATTACTGATAAATATTTAAATTTCTTCATAGCTGTTGCTTTTTAAGAAGCTGAAAAAGCCTCAATATGGAACAAAACAGGAAATGTGTCAGCAGGAAATCTCCCAAAACGTATGAATGGATTTCCATGAAACCTGGAGGTCAGTTCGGCTTCAGGCCGCGACTGATTAAAGTGGCCGACAGGATGTGGAATTTCTGCCATTAGATGATTATAGTGTCTCAGCATCAGGCATCAAATTGATGCGTGATTTGATGGCCATGTGCCTTGTAGTTGTTGTTACTGCGGACCCCAGCGAGACCCCGGTGTCATCATGTGAAGCTGAGCATGAGGTGGGGGCCGTGAGGGAGCGAGAGGGGGCGGGGGGGGGGGTTCGGGGGTAAAGACATCAGTGTGTCCTAACAAGGGACCCCCAGGAGCACAGATGGTCAAGGTCTTCCCTCATGGGGCACAGGGGTCGAGGCTGGGGGTAAAATTGGTAAGATAAGAGGATGGTGGAGGTTAATTTAGATGCCCCACCCCCACCCCCACCCCACCAAGATATCAGAGATATGGAGAACAGCTGACATTTCCAGACTGCTAGTGTGTCCAAAATCAAGGGAAGATCTTTAGACAGTTATTTGAAACTTACACACACACACACAGATACACACACATACAGACACATGTGTGAACACATAGATCTGCTTATGTTCAGCTTTACATCTTTTAATTTCCATAAAACCCATCAAAAGGCCAAAAGACACGACCTATGATGCTGTAATGATCTCTGAAGGGCTTGGAGCTCTTAACCACGTGCACACACACCCACACGCACACGTACACACACGTCACGTACACACATACCTCTCTTCTATGCACCATCTCTAATCAGCAGATGACATCTCAGCCCTGTATGATGAGCTGATGTGAACCCATAGGTGCAGATTAGAGGGAGATTATTAATCCTTTAGATCACTGGGGGATAGATTATATCAGTATAGCAGCATATGTCCTCACTGCAGGGATGACACTTTATCTCAGTACAATGACAATAGGACTCAGGGGTGCTACTCCCTCAGGATACTGCAGTATTAACTTCAGCTGAGTGTGATTAAGGTAACGCAGCCTGGGCTCCTGGTCGCCGTGGGTTCACTTTTGTTAATCGCAGTCGAGCTTCTGGTCTTATACTTAGTGGGTTATTTCAGGTTTCCACTGTGCTTCCTCATTCTGGAGGGCAATGCTGCACTGATGATGAGGGAGGACTAAAGGAGGGTGAAGGAGAAAGTAGCTGCCGTCACACAAAAGGCGTGGCTATACACCAGAGCCAAGGTGACTCCTCCAGAATGAAGCGAGAGAAATGTTTAGCCCAGTGTGAAACACGGGAGCTCACAGAGTGGACAACTTGAGTGGTGGGCACCCAGTACCACATCTCAGTGTGTCCTTATAGTCACTGTATAATGAAATGTCAATATCATGTGTATGATAATATACAGTATATGTTAATAGGAAACATTTAAATATTTAAAAGGTTTATTAATATTCCAATTATTTCCTAGTTTAATCAATTAATAGTTTTGTTTTTATACAGAAAATAACTGATATATCCAAAACAATACACACCAATGAATATAACAACCAAGGCTTCAAATGTTGTCTTTCGTCAACAGTCTAAAACCAGAAAATCTTCAGATTTTGTGAGAAATTACTCA
This sequence comes from Trachurus japonicus, assembly GCF_045865225.1. NCBI lineage: Eukaryota > Metazoa > Chordata > Actinopteri > Carangiformes > Carangidae > Trachurus > Trachurus japonicus. The sequence continues at coordinate 16,964,645 of NC_140921.1, read as the reverse complement.
AACATGGTATTGATTAAAAACTTGTTTACTTTCTGTTGACAGGGAGAAAATAAATACTTTTTAACAACCACATATGAGTGTTTGTTTTTTGGCTAATCCAGTAAATTACACACCACATGAATCATCATGAGACCTCGTCACATTGATGAAACATTTCTCAGTGCTTTTCAACATTGCCCACACTTACCAATTAGAAAACTGAAATAATCTTTTTTTTGTTTTGTTTAATTTATTGTTTCGGTTTATTTCTCAGGCTAAAAGGCAGGAAAAAAAATTATTTGTTTGCTTCTCAAAGGGCGTTTTCTCAACCACTGGTGAAACTAAAACAGACGAACTGAAGAACTGAACTCTTTCTGAGATGTAATGAATCAAACAATTAATCAATTATAATAATAATCATTAGATGAGTTGATGATTAATATAATATAATATAATATGAAATAATCACTACCAGAGATATTCAAGTGATAGCTACCACTGATGGTTGGACATCTGTATTAAATTATGGAGCCGAGGAGTCAACAGAATCAATGGGGATAGTAAAACACCTCCACCAGGAACTGAGCAGTCAGGTAATGTCATTTCTATGTATCTGTCTTTTTTATTTTCTCTATCATTAACCAAACACTCACACTGTACTCTGCACCCTGCACTTTGACGGCTGCCACTGTCGTTTTTTTTTTCAAGAAAGTGGAAAGCTGCTTTGTTGCCATAATATGCCCCGTGTGATGCTTGGCCCACTTTCCAGCCTGCTTTCATTGTGTAAGCACATATACATAAAACATGATTTGTTGCTTCAATTTCTGACTTTTATTCAGCAGGGATTTGGTGGCAGACAACATCAGAGCCATGAAAAGCAGAGCAGAGCAGCGGCGAAACGCAACTCTCCCTCTGATCCCCTGAGCGAGGGAGGGGAAGACAGAGAGAGAGAGAGAGAGAGACAGAGACAGAGAGTTGGCCACGTTACAGAGAACAAGGTTTAATCACTGACCTCTAGACTTACAACTGAAGACAAATGGCCGTGATTAATGAGGCCCATTCATCTCATTGGTAGACAAAAAAACAATGGGAACTGCATTTGGCCCGGGCCGCTCTGATAGGTCTATCTGCTGTTTGTATTAAACTCCAGTCCTCTTATTTTGCACTTAGCTTCTGATGAAGAAGCTCAGGTCTGGCTCGCTGTAGATCCTGCACCGTTCACTAGGGGGCAGTCTCTCTGAGTCGGCCCATTGTTCTCAATGACAATGCTTCAATATTCAGGCCTGAGGGGAAGCTGTTGTCACAAATAATAGCAGAAATGACTGGTTTTAATACGTCCTCTGCACAACCGTGCCCTCCAACTTTGTTTTAAATTATTCCTTAAACTACAGTATTTCTTTCACCTTCATCATCAAATTTACACCCTGAGGAAAAGCATAAAAGTACTACAAGTCTCACAAACCTCTACTTAAGTATAATAACAGAAGTAAAAGCATCTAGAGTAAAAGCATTTGTTCTACAGCATTATTATTGTGTATAATAATGTATGTATGAAGGTGAATAACATGGCATTTACCTGCTATAGGTGGAGCTGGGATGTCTACTTAACAGCTGCAGTATGGTTCAATCTAGGTGGACAAATGTGCCATTATTCATTTATTTATCTTATTCTATTTATTGTTTTAGGGCTAATCTTTGCTTTTATTGAGAAATAATTGATTATAAAGTCTTAATACGACCTCTGTAAGGTGTCACAACCAATAAAGGAGATGGAAATCTCCTTTGTGAGCTCCTATAAAAGCAGTGACATAAAATGGAAACTTAAAAATAAACTTCTACAGCATCTACGTCCTCAGTTACTTTCCACCACTGACACAGGAGAACGACCTCGGTCTCAGCGTCGGGTGGAGTTTATCTCTGCGACCGATCTTAAGAGAAGCAGCTGACGCTCACTCACAGCCGCACATGATCAACCTTCTGCTGTGAAAACCTCACCAGGAACAAAGAGCGATCTCTGCGTATTCACAGACGCCTGATGACTAATTGACTAACGAGGCTCCTCTGTGGGGGGACGAGTGAGACATCAGACAAGAATAAGCAAAAGGTGACCGCAGTGAAGAAATAAAAGAGAGTGGGGGGGGGGGGGGAATTAACACGAGAGAGACAAAGACTGTAGGAAAGTTTTCATTTGCCTTTTCAGCACTTCAACCGCAGCCGCAGCCAAAAGCTAAATCTTGGCTTTTGTCTGTCTCCAGCTCTGTCAGCCAGGCACTGCTGTTGTAACAATTTGTCTGTGCGGAGGATGTGAATCATCTCCTTTCATTCACACACACTTTGTCTCCTCTCATATTGTTTCTCCGGCTTTGGCTTCTGCTTCCATCATTTCAAACACATTATTTCTATGCACAGATTCCCTCTTTCTCAGCTCAGAGCAGGAGGAGCATAGTGTGGTGGTGGTGGTGGTGGTGGTGGTGGGGGTGCATGGGACTGTCTGACAAGAGATCTGAACATATTTCACAGAAACACAGTCGAGCACCTGTCAGCATCTGGCTGCACTAGCTGAACAGTGCATTGAAAGAGGAAATCGAAATGAGACAAACAGCGTGAGAGTCTCTGCTGCTGCTGCTGCTGCTGCTGCTGCATTTCACGCTACAGACAAGTGAAAGATTTTCATTTCTATCATGTTTCATCATCCATGACCACCACAGGCTGATCGGTGAAACACACTGAAACAACCCTGGACAGTCAAATGAAACAAATGAAACCTCACACAGACGTTCTCAGATTCTTGAGTAAATTCACCAATACAACAACGTAAAAAAGTAAAACTCCTGCAGTAAACTCCAAGTGAACAAACTAATTATCAGAGGGACCCGGTGTGATGTCGCACTGTAATATACTTTAATGTTATTGGTGGTCCGTCTATGCGTTGTAGTGTTTTAATGTTGTAGCTTAACAACTACATACAGTTTGGAGAAAAAGAAAAGAAAAGTTGTGCTACACAAATGTGTGTTTATCATTTTTTCAAAGCTGTTTTGTGAAACGTGACAAGAAACTATGTGTAGATATTCCTTTCTTTTGTTGAATAGAAACCAATGTGGTGTATTTCATGAGGTTATGTGTTATTCATGGCAAATCTTAAAGCTGCATGGGGTCGGGGACTTTACATTCAAGCCACTGCCACACGAGTTCACGCAACGTTCAAGCCTCAGCACCAGGTACCAGTATATATAGCTACCAGAGTTTTTAGTCCGAGGCCGGTGGCAACATCCTCACACTGGAGCAACGCGTTTTATGTCGACCAGCGATGATTGGTTTGCCAGAGCTTAGAAAGGGAAGCGGCTGCAGCAGAGACAGAGACGGAGTGGGCCGATGGCAGAAAAAACCTTGTAAGTGTCCAAGAAAAGTTTCTGATGTTCTAGATAAAAGAGAAACTTGGTGTTCAGCGGGAGGATTACAGCCCAGAGCAGAGGGAGGAGGAGAGAGGAAGGACTGTGGCTGTGGATTACAATTGGTGTAGCTTTCCCTCATTGGAAAGCAGTGACAGGGGAGACCGTTTGTGTAATTACTCCCACTACCAGAGGGGGGAGACAAAAATTCTGCACTGCAGGGTTAATATGAAAATTAATTAGCAACTTCAGATAAATGTAGGAAGAAAAAGTACATTTCCTTCTGAGATGTTCAAATATAAAGCGCCATGAAATGGAAATACTCAACAATATTTCACAATTGTTACTTTCCACACATGCTACGGTGGAGAGAAAACTCTTCTCCACTCGACCATAAAGTGACAAACACAGAATGAAGACAATGGCTGAATCAGACAGCAGAAAAATTAAAGAGATGATATATTTCCAAGTTCTGTCTCCGTGTGTCGCAGCAACGAGGTGGGAGTGAAAACGTGAGACTGAATAGTGAATATACTATATACTGTCTGTGTCAGTGCGAGCGTGGGGACGTCTGCCTGCATGTGTGCACGTTGTGAATGCTTGCGCTTGTGCGTGTCCATGAATGTGTGTCCTCTGCCACAGTCACATTAAGTGTGTTATTGGAGCAGGGTGAGCCGGGGGCAGAAACAGCAGAAACAAACGAGGTCCTGTGCAACCCCGAGACTGTTCCATGAATCATCCAGGAACTCATACAGTAGCTGGCCAGTGCTCGCAGCCTTCAGCTCACACATAATAACTTCCCATGCAACGTTTCCCACAGTGGGCTGATTAAAAAACATTAAATTCGTGTGGTTTTAGCAAATTTTATTAGCTATTTCCCCCCCAAAAACGAATAAATAAAAAAGGGACTTGTGTATAATATTTGTAACGTAAGAAAATAAGACCTGTTTTTGTGTAGAGGAACACTAATGTGCGAGCCAAATAACCCTGAGCAAGCACCGCTGCAATAAATAACTCATACACCAAAAACATAAATAAACTACAAAAAGAAAGTCATTTGCAGAAACACTGAACACCTCTTGTGTTTAGGTTGAAACAAGAACTATTTATTCTGCCTGTGACTCACTTAGATTATATGAATGTGTGTTTGAGTGCGTGCATCTGTGTGTGTGTGTGTGTGTGTGTGTGTGTGTGTGTGTGTGTGTGTGTGTGTGTGTGTGTGTGTGTATTCGCCCGCAGCAGGTACAATAAACAAGTGCAGTGATGTCATCAAAGTCAGCCAGGAGGGAAGCCCACAGTCAGATGTAGCTGAGTGAACACGTTTCTCCCTCTGAAACACATGGATTCACCTGCACGTGTAGCTGTATATGTACATGAAAGAACGAACACATAAGGTTAAAAAATAAAAAATAAAATATGGAAAAAGAAGTTGAGGGACATACTGTAAGAGACTTTGCACAGTTAATTGATTCGCAAGATTAAGAGGTAAAATCAAAGAGGAAAAATAATCTAACACGTAAAAATAAGTGAAGTCTCAGGCTCAAGCTAAGCGGCACGCAATTTCATCCATGTTTCACAGCATATTTATGTCACACTGACTGACTCTTAACTCCACACACACACACACACACACACACACACTGTCAGATCCGTCAGTGTGTAATGTTCTCGTACTATACAGTGCCAAAGGTCAGTGTACCCACATTTCCGTGACAGCCTGTATGCGTTTGCCCCGTGGGTGAACATACATGTGCATGTGTGTGTATAGAGCTAATGGACAATGACATCAGGACTGACATGGATGCTGAGCTGTGCTGTGCTGGGCCAGGCGGTCTAACCCAACAGCAGGGATAAACTATAAATAGACCTTCTCCTCGTCCACCTCCAGTTCTCCCCCATCCCCCCTTTTTTTCTCCCTTTCCTCCCTTTCCTCTTGTGTTATCTGCAGACCTTTTATTACCATTCACTCTCTTTCTCAGCAGCTTTTGCTCTCACGTCCCCTCTCTTTCTAACATTTGTCGCTCCCTTCATCATCTCTCATCCCTGTGTGGTCTCTCTGAATCTCAATTTCCAGTCTCTCTCTGTATCGAAGAGAAGAACAAAAACAAACAGACCAACACTCAGAATAATGGGGGAGAGTGAGGGGGGATATGGGCAGGTTACGAGGAGGGGGAGATGAAGTTATGTAAGTGAGGCTAATCCCCTCCCAACCCTGCATAGTAAATGAGACGTGATGACACTGGCCTCATTTCGTCCGTTCATCTCTGCATCCTCTGCTTGCTGCAGCTCCTCCGAACAGCCACCTTGATCTATCTATTTGATCTTTGACGGCAGGGTCGAGCTACGTTTTAAACTCCACACACACACACACACACACACACACACACACACACACAAGCAAATCCATGGTCTGCTTGACAACTAACAGGAAGTTTGAGATCCAGCAGGCGATGAGCCATTATGTAATTCACCGGTTCTATCGTGAAGACGCTCACAGAAAATCTGCATCTCGTCCTCCCACTTTACGTTTCCCCCTCAGATGATAACATCAGATATTTGAAAGCTCTCTTACATAACACAACCAGGAGAGGACATGGTTTTACTCAGTGACAATAACAGACAGCATCAAATATTCCAGATCTGTTCTTTTGTCATTGTGTCAGCATGTCTTCAAACTTTATGATGCTAAATTTTGGATTTGTTCTGGATTAAAGAGCGACTTAGCTCTTCACTCCTCCAGCCCCTCTCCTCTCCTCTCCTCTCCTCTCCTCTCCTCTCCTCTCCTCTCCTCTCCTCTCCTCTCCTCTCCTCTCAACTCCAACCCGACAGTCTGACCTCTTGTTGTTGTCTCGATCCCTAATCACAAGACAACCTGTCACCCAAATATCCTAATCTGTCGAGTTATGTGTTGCTCCAAAGGTTCAGCGGGGTCAGCAGAGTGAGCTCAACAGTCTGGTATCACAGCCTCAGTTTCAAATGAAGTGTTCAGTGCTGATTGGATAATGTTAACATGCAAAACAACAAACATAACAATTCCTTCACTAAAACTGCTGCATGATGTTTAAAGAAAATCTGTTGGTTGCAAATTACTTTATCATGAAACAATCAGTGATATAATGAACGGGTTTATCATTTACTCATTAAATGGATTTTTGTCAGGATAATGTTTTAGCTTAATTCAACTTCTGAAACGGCATTTAGAAGTTCGTGAGCATCAAACTGCACCAGTGCTGCGCTGCCCTCTCTGGTTTCACCCCGACCCTGCACCCAACACTTCTGATGGGTGGGGGTAGACGTTCCCCACCTGTAACCACCTACAACAACCTGACATTATAGTGCACTCACTCAAGTATGTCACATCACTGCAGCAAGGTGAGAGGAAGAAGATTACTGGAGGGGGAAGAGTTTAAGTACTCTTTTTTTAATTAAAATGTTTTAGTATCCTTTCTCAATATATAATAAATATCAATAAATAATATAGGCTACATAATATATAAGCACAGATATTAACAGTATGAATTTATTATGCAGGGGAAACACAAACATATCTGTCATTTCTGTGCAACGGTTTCTTATAGCTTTTCATTACCGTACTTATAAAGAACAGAAATCCCCAATAATACTAGATATAAGTTGGGTCCCATTAGCTTCATGACTAATTTTAATTTGTGAGTCAGAGGACCCTGGTACCAATGATGCCCTTTAACCCCCTTCCTCCTCCTCCTCCTCCTCCTCCTCCTCCTCCTCCTTCAATCCTCCTGCTCAGACAGGACGCTCTACTAAACTTTGACCTACTTCTGTCTGCGCTCAGAGGGAGAAAAACACCAGGACCCCAAACACAGCGAGCTTCATGCTGATCCAGCCTGTTAATAACAATATGAATATCAAAGGCTCAGTGGCACAATGCATCTTTTGAATGTCAAACCGCAGAGGGAAGCGGAGGGAGGCTTGAGGACGCGTGCATGTGTAAGAATCACACAGGATTCATTGTTTATCACTGTATGTTTAAAATTCAACTGGGCTCACACACATAAACACACACACACACACGTACTCATGCTGAGTGAGGACTTGATTTCACTTTTCTGCTGATCAGCCACAAGACAAACCCTGTCCTTCTTCTTTTTTTTTTTCTTTTTTTTTATATCCATGCCCTGTATCTCGTTTCCAAGAATTCTCACTCAGCAGATGGACACAATCCTCCATAACCAATTCTCTGCAGGATAACGCAGAGCAGACAAAGACACCGTGGCACAAAGGGAAGGCATCACCTCCAAGGATTCGGCCCCATCAGCCTGAGCCCCACAAGTCCCACAGAAAAAAAATCGAGCTGAAACCAGCGACAGCGTCAGTTTGTAAACTGCAACTTTTGTTCAAAATCTGCCAAATGTTTCATAAGTGCAGGACGGCTTCCAGGCCCAGCTGAGCCCTGGCAATCCATGTGTGACGGGACCGCTGAGAGATGGAGGGCTGGCTGGCTCGGACCGGACCGGAGGGTGGTGGGAGTTATGTTACCGAGACCACGGCTCGGCTGGGACGGCATCCCAGAGGTTCCCGGAAGAATTCTGGGAACATGGAGACCCACTCTGCATGCGTGTATGAGAAAGAGAGGGATGGAGGCATGGACAGAGAGGAGGGGGAAGACATCTGTCACCAATTATAAAAGGAGGGACTGATCCCATAGTTTCACCACTGAGAGATACAGTATGCAGAGATATGATGTAAACATTTTCTCATGGTTGAAACTTCCCACCCACCCCCCTTGATCCAGCCTTCAGTCTTCCTCTCCTCTCCGTTTCTACGAGACAAGGCGGCCACAGCTAACCCAAACCAGTCAGCTGATGCAGGAAGGAGGAGGAGGGGTCGCTGTGTGGTACGCATTCTGCTGAAGGGTCATCTGGCAGACGCATCCTCCAAGCTGGCTTCACTCCGCCGAGCAAAACACACACACACACACACACACACAGAGGGGAAGAAGCTGGCCAAGAGGGTGGAGGAAATCTAATCTATAAATCAGACACATGTCCAAACAACAGGGTGTCAACAGATCTTTGCTTATGTTATTAGCTCAGAAGGTGTAGCCGCCGCTGCTGCTGCTGCTGCTGCTGCTGCTGCTGCTGCTGCTGCTGCTGTGGCGTGCTGGGAAAAAATCGCTGATTCAATTCTGCTGAGGTGGTTGTTTTAGACAAGGCTGAGAAAGAAAGAATGCGTGCGGTGTTTGAAAAAGACAAAAACTCACATCTCAGAGGCTTCGCTGAAAATCCCAAGGAAATTACAGCTAAACCACACCAGCGGGGGGCAAATGAGCCTTTATCCCAAATCAATAATTCCTGTTTTGCTTCCCTTGCTGGCGCAAATCAGGTTTCCAATAGACGCAAATCAACAAACAGCTTAATCAATGGGTTTCACACTTGGATGGAAGGTTGAGGTGGCGGGGGGCATAAAATCTCTCCCGATTTCAAGAGAGGGGGAGAAAAATGTCTGCGAACAGAAACGATTTGAAGAGATCAGCGAGAGTTTTTTCCTACAGAGTTCAGACCGGTACCAATAAAAACATCTAATTGTTGCTGCTGCAGGTCGTCTGCAGCCATCCTTCAGCCACCGACCGGCCAGAGAGCCTCAACTCTGGAGCTAATACTTGTGTCATCCATCAATCTTGTGTTTGTGTGCATCTGTGTGTGTGTGTGTGGTCTGCTGTTTCAGCACTGGCCATTTTGGTCCTCATTCATCAACCTCCTGAAAAGTGAAGTGACGCCTTGTGACATAAGAGCCCACTTTACCTTCTCCTCAGAGAGACAGAGAGTGCTGCGCTCAGATGGATTAAAACTGTTTCTACATGCCATCCCGGTGCTCGCGCTACAGCTGCTGCACTTGTACACCGCCAAGGTTGATATCTCCTTACACAGTAACGCTGATTTTTGTAGCGCTCCAACATAATGAGGTCTTCAAGCTGCAATTTCAGCGAGTAATAGAAGTTTCTCTACAGTGTCGCCGGGGCGGTGGTGAACAAATACACAAGTGTTGAGCAAACACAGTTTGATCGGCCCACTAATGGATGTTTGGAGCAGTTGGCAGACTTCAGCACTCCTGGTTCTAATGTGTCCTGTGCCAGAGCTCTGCCCACTAATGTCCATTATACACAGACTTACTCCAATCTGCATCGATTCTGTCTCCTCTTACAGACTGTAAGGGTTTCTGGAGCCCATCTCCGCCTGCCATCTCAGCTATCAGATTCCAACAGCATTTTAATTGACCTGCAATCTACTTAGGCAAAGAAAAACATGTTGAGTCTCCTTTGACACTGCAGAAAGACAGGATAATAGGCAGGCAGTGTATAAGTTCATGGGGTATTTTATCACAACTAGTTACTGAAGTCTGTAAAAGCCAAAGGGGGCAAATAACAGGCTGAGGCTGACAACGGCTTCACGATGACAGAGTAAGAGCACAAGTGATCCACCCGAGTTTGTAGGACCACACCTTGGGCCTGACGAAAAGCCAGGACACGTCGTGTCTTGGTGCAGCACCTATGCCTCCATATCCTTTAGACTGGTTCGGTTAAAACACGGCAAAGCTCAATAAGAGCCATAGTCTCAAGCTTAAAAGGGCAGTGTATTGATTTTACACGTAAAGGTCAGCTAACATATCATGAGGGTACAAGTCGGCCTGTGAAATAGTTGTGTGATGTCTTCTGTAGCTCCCCCTCAAAAAAACAAAAAACAGATAATATCAGCAGGGTCATCTTGGTGTGGGCTTGAGAGTTTCACTCCCACAAGTGCCATAACTTTTCTACAAGTACAATACTAAATCACTGGAGTATCTCTAAAAGCCCCCACCCCACTCTGCAGAACTGACACAACCTCCCACAGCTTGATAGACGAGCTGCTTGTAACATACTCGCTCGGTTAATTGAAGTGCTGCAGTCAGGAATGCTTCATAATCATCAAAGCCGATGCTGACTTCCTTCAGTAAAAACCTCTCTCTGCAAGGATTTCTTTTTTTTCTTTCTTTTTTCTATTCATAGCAGAAATGACTGAGTTTGATTGCACTAAACAGATGCGATAATTATCATCAGTTCACAAGTGGGTGGCCTCTGCTGCAATCACTTACTCAATGAAAGGGTTTTCATTAAGTAATTGGAAAGTCAACATAATGTTCGCATCTGAAAAGCCTGGACTTAAAATGTCAGAGTGTAAACACTTGATTCATTCACTGGGCGAGATTTATGAGATTAGCAAAGAGCCTAGTAAACCTGAAATAGCTCACCTGACATTCATGTCAGAAACTCCGGGTCAGAAAAGTAAAAAATCCTGGTTTCTTCTGCTTTCAAGGCTCAGCTCGTTTTTTGCAACAGTTTCAAAACAGGGATAGATGCATTATTTATGCATCTATTTGTTTACAGAAACAATCGTCACGTGATTTTCTGATCGAGTCACACGTTGTTGGGAGTTCAGCCCTTTGACCACTCCATTTCCTAGTTGACAGCAACTGTAAGAATCTAATTAACTTATTGGGACAAGACTCATTAAAAATATCTTATTAAATGCGTTAACTTGTATTAAATAAAGAAGCCCTAGGATATCCTCAAATATTCAGTGCAAAAATGAAACTATATAGATTTGCAGCAGTTGGGCCAATTAAAAAGTTGTGAAATCTGTTGGAAAACAGCTAAAGGTCGTGTGAGGCACTCCGAACAAATGAAGACATATCTCATATGCTGCCAAAAAGCAATACCACATCTGTGACTGATTTGTGTGTCATGCTGCTTCATAAGTAAAACAATCCAGTGTTTAAAACTTAAAAAAAAGAAAAAAAATCATTTGGTTTAATATCCAATTTATTTTGGAGTTTGAAAGTCATAAAGCAGTGACACAAATATCTGAGTATCTAGACTGGATCCATATTTCAATTTTAGTTTACCTCAACTCCAATAAAATCAATAGATATATGTAACCAAAGATGGGCCCAACATGACTTTGAAAGGAGCAGGTGAATGATGACACTAGCCACAGAGACCAAAACCATTTTTTGTACCAAGCTGTAATCATGTTTATATCCGCTGTCAAGTTGGACATTTTAACATTAGAGTCCATTGTCATCGACTCACTTTTGGAATCAGACACAAATTACCTTTTTTGGGTTAGGGCTAGTAGTTTTTAGGATTTCTTTCATCTTTCTGTCTCTTGGTAAATGCACTGTGAGCACAGGAAGACTGTTCAGATGTAAACATTAAAACCTGCTCAAACTAAACTAAACACACACACTTGCTTTTAGAGGCATTGTGGTAGCAATTTGTTTCTGCTTTAACAGTGCAGACAGGTTAAAGGAGTATTTTTTCTCTAAAAGAAACTCTAAACGGACTCTGTTTTCTTCACGAGGAATGGTCTTCTGCACGACTTTGTTTATTTCTAGTCTCAGTGAAATCTCTGGAATGCAAGTCGTTGAAATTCACCAACAAGTCGACCACATACAGCGAGTGTGCTTCATGTAAATGATGAGGAAAATGAGAACTCATTTCACTCTCAGCTTTATGACTTGGACTGCTAATTCTATGCTCCGCGCTGACCTGCATGAATAAACAGACAATTTACAGCTTTAAAATAGAAAACGCACTCAGTTCATGTGTTGTATAATGTCTCAGTCAGTGACTCTGTAAAAGCTGATAGTGATGTTGTTGCTGCACTTACAGAGCAAAATGGGCCTTTACACGCAGGAAGAGAAGGGTTTCTGAAACCCAGGCAGCTACTAATTACAGTTTCATATACAGGGCAAGTCTTTGTTAGTCTGTGTGTGTACATGTGTGTGTGCGTTGAGTCTGACTGACAGCTTGTCTCCCCCCTGCTGTGCTCCTGCTCTTGTCCCGTTTTAATGGGCTGACAGCGAGAAACTCTTGACGGAAATCTCAATGACGCGCCTGCTGTTCGACACATCCACAGCCGAGGGAAGTCAGAGACAAAAAACCTGCATCTCAGAACCAACATCGCTCCCACGAACTGCGCCGGAGACATCGCCGAACTGCAGCACGACATCACACAGACCTGCTTGTCTGACAAGTAACTTTAAGACATGAAATGGCTTGCAGGAGGAGAGGAAAGACAAAACTAAGAAAACATCTCAGTTGAGCTCATGCTCGGCTCTCTCGGAGGAATTTCAGGGTCCCACGGTGCTTTTCACGTGAGATCTTGGCTCCTCTCAAACATATAGTATACCTACAGTACAGTGGTGTTTTGATAGGAGCAGTATGTGGGGGAGTTTTCTGATGTGTAAGGTATTTGGGGTCCATGTTACATCATGATGGATGGCAATGAATTAAACATGCCTTCATGCTGCTTGCACGCTTTTAATCACATCCAATCAATCCATGCCATCATCATCATCATCATCATCGCTGCAGCAAAAATTAAATGGCAGCTCGTCATCATTTCAATCCCAGATGGCTGGAGAGGCATTTTACTAATTGAACATCACAGGTGTGGATCAGATTGTGCTCTCTCTCTCTCTCTGTGCATCTCTCTCAGCTCATTTATGCTGCTTCATGTGGGATTTTCCTTCACTTATGTAAGAGTTGCTCCCAAACGCACAGATGGGCCCCTGTGTGCACATTTGTGTGTTATTTTCAGCTGAGATTATCTAATGAGCAAATTAAGCCGCCACATTTTGAACAGTAGGAGGCGTGTCTTTAATGTTTCAGCATCTTCAGAGCGAGCTGGCAGATGTGCATCAGCTGCGATTGTAGCCTCCCTCTAAAGCTGCGCTCTAGTTTTGACTCGCACACAAATTTGTTAACTCAATGAAAACATGAATGGAGGTTGGGGGAAGAAGAGCAGAGAACAGAGACTCTTTTAGGGATTAGATGCCATATCAAGAGCACATTGACCATGACTTTGGTCGTGCTCTTGCTCGGCTGCCTCACACATTGCTGCCCCCCCCCCCCCCCCTCGGGGCTTCTTGTCCTGTGAAGGAGCCATGTGATAAAATGATCCCTCAGCATCGCAGCCTCCCTCCCTCCCTCCCTCCCCCTTCTTACCCCCTCTGTCCGCCTCTTCAGCTGCTGCAATCCTCATAGTCTGACAGCTTGGTTATCACCTCCCACCACCACCAAATCCCCCCCAGCTCCCCCTTCTCTCTCTCTCTCTCTCTCTCTCTGCATGTGTCCTGCCACCCTCCTCCACCTCCCTCCATCAACCTCTCGCCTGTGCTGTGCTGTGCAGCGGTGACAGGACAGGATGATGCAGGGTCTCCCAGTGAGGTGGCGTGATGCCTGAGCACCAACTTTAACATCACAGAGCCGTTTGTGCCACTGGCCTGTGCATACATAGAGGAATATGGAGGGAGCAGCACCATTCACGAATGCATGTGCACGCATTGGATTGGTGTGCGGTTGTCTTGATGTTTGCATTCAGTCGTAGCCTTATACAAGCTGGGACGACACACAGCAGTTCAACTCATCAATCACGTGCAGGGGAGGGTGGTGTTCAGTTCACAACAGATGAGAAGGAGATGGAGAGGCGTCTCATGGCATGCTGCTGCTCCTTCAGCGTTTATATCTGCTCCTGTGGGGATTATTTATGATCCAATCAGACCCTGGACGCTTCCAGTTCAACTCAAAACTAATCCATATCGTCGCCCTATTAAAATAATGGCCTAAGTCATTTTTTGACGAAAATGAGTTTTTGCCACAAATCATCTCCTGATAATGCTGGCCACCTCTGGTAAAAAAATCTTAATCCTTAGTTGAGAGGATCATGCTTTTTATGTCCTATAAGACAATGGCCTATGTCAAGAGGGTGACTTAGGCCATTTTATTCTTGGCCTAAGTCAAAACTTTTTGATTCTTTAGGATAAAATGTCTGACTTGGGCAATTTAACGCTTGTGTGGTTTTAGCTTCCTGCATACACTGGTACTTCACTGAATTGAAATTGAACATTTTAAACTCAAACATTTCAAGTAAAATAAACATGTAACATCTAACTTATACTTATAATCCCCTATTACATGGCTTACGACTTTCATCGATTCATAAATTGCATCATTTAGTGAATCTGCAAGTCTGGTCACTTCTCCGCTGTTTTGTTAACATCCCCCCTGGTCGTGTGCATTTGTTTTCAACGAAGCCTTTGATAATCAATCAGTTGATCGATGGATTATCACATACATATTACGATTCAGTACCTGGGATGAGAATCAGTACCTCCAAGTCCAAGGCCATGGTTCTCAACCTCCAGGTTGGGGGAGAGTTTCTGCCTCAAGTGGAGGAGTTTAAGGCCCTGTCCCACTTTACCCACTTCCACTTAATTTTGACCCAAGCACTCAGTTTTGCACATTCTCGTGTAGGGGTAGTGTGTCCTAATTCTTTCAAGAGCGAGGGAAAGTGCTCCTACGTCGTCGCTATGCATCACATAGGTGATCATGTCGGCTATGCTAAGTGGTGTCCCATTGCGTAGGGTACGATCTTTACTTCTAACACTTCTCTCTTAGTGCTAGTGTTAAGGGAAGAGAAATGGGATTGGGCCTAAGTATCTTGGGGTTTTGTTCATGAGTAAGGATGGACTGCGAGATTGACAGGCAGGTCGGTGCAGCGGCTGCAGTAATGCGGTCATGGTATTGGTCTGTTGCGGTAAAGAAGGTCTTGATTTACCAGTTCATCTATGTTCCTACCCTCCAAACCGGCCAAAATGAGCCTTCTCCACAGGGTGGCGGGGTGCTCCCTTAGAGATAGGGGCCCTCATTTATGAAACTTGCGTACACCAAAAAAATGGGTGTACACCAAATTCACCGCAAGGATCGGCATTTATTAATCTGAGCGTGAGCGTACGGTACGCACAAATCTCACGCCAGCTCTGACCAGGTGTACGCACATTTGGAACCAGCGTAGAACATGCAGGAGATGTGGACCACATGTTGTTGTTGTTTATATTGATAAAAGGTTAAAAAGTAGCCAAAAAAGAGAAACGCTACAACCAAGTCCGTGTTGAAAATTTAACTCGACTTTTATTTTGAGCAACTGAGATGAATTAAAAACCACGACGTGACAGATGCTCGTTAATCAGCTGTGTAACAGAAACAGTCAATGACAGACAGACCTGTTATTGTTAGATCACACACACAAACTTCCAACATCTCCTGCACCAGAGCATGACCGGACGGCTCCTCAGTCTCTCTCTCTGCCGGACACCGGGGGGGGGGGCTCCGCTCCCTGTCCAGGTGCAGCTGATCTCCGCGGCGGAGTGTTTTTTTTTTTTCCCCCGCCACCGGGACCTGTCAGCGGGACATCGGGCCGGTGTTTCACATCCCTCCATCAGCCGAACCATGCCAGTGGTGCTGATGGTCATAAAGTCGCGTTCGCTGCAGTAATATGCCAATTGATTTCTCCTCAGTCACTTGTGTTTAGTAAACTGCAGGAGCATTTCATGAGATCGCTGGGTTTCCTGGCGTGGTCGGTGACACGTGCGTCTGCAGCCTCCATCCACCGGGATGACGCTTATCAATCACAAAATCTATCAATCTATCAATGTCCAGATATTTAATGTTGCCGCCCTCTCCCTGTTCAACGCGGTAACGTCAGTAAAGTCCGTCTTCTTGGCCGTCTTCCGTGTCTCCATGTCGTAAAAGGGGCAAGGCGACGCCTCTAAAGCAGGAATATATCGGGGCGTGACATTTAAATGACGCTCGTTTTCAGACGCCGGATTTATCACCACCACGCCGGTTCTACGCCGAAATCAGCAGCGTACACACTTTTAGTAAATCACACGTGACACTTGGCGTACACTGATATTTACACCAGAATCTACACCAGATCCTGCGCAAGTTTGATAAATGAGGGCCCAGGAGCTCTGTCACCCAAGAGGAGCTCGGAGTAGAGCCGCTGCTCCTCCACATCGAGAGGAGCCAGCTGAGGTGGCTTGGGCATCTGTATCGGATGCCCCCTGGACGCCTACCTAAAGAGGTGTTATGGCCATGCCCCCCCAGAAGGAGACCCTGAGGAAGACCCAGGACACACTGTAGTGACTATGTCACTCGGCTGGCCTGGGAACACATTGGTATCCTCCCGGAAGAGCTAGAGGAAGTGTCTGGGGAGAGGGAAGTCCAGGCCATCGAATTTCAAGTCCAAAAGATTTTGTTTACTAAGTTTTTCCTACTCTTAAACGTGCCAACCAGGTCATTTTTGACCCTAATACCACACAGGGGTTAATTTAACTCAAGGTAATTTCAGTTTTGAGTTTGTACTATGGAATGTTAGGGCAGTTTAAGTCAGGTTTAACTTTGCCTAAGTCACCCGAAAATGTTCGGAAAATTGCCTAAGTCACTTTATTCTTTAATGTTACATAATTAACACACAACGTTCTATGTATGTCAACAGTCATCCACTGTCAAGGCCTTTTTGATTGAAATGATTAATAAATATCATAGGCTCTGAATTTGGCAAAGTTTTTTGTGTTTTCCCGAAAACTTGAAAAAATGACTTAGGCCATTATTTTAATAGGGTGACGATATATTAAAGTAGGCCTTGAGAACATAAAACAAGCAGCACTGAGGTCCCTCTCTTGCCTGTGACCTTTCCAATTCCATCACATTCCCTTAATTCATCGTCTTTATCACACAAGCTGCAGAAATCAAGAGAGATCAAATGCAAGTGTGTGTGAGTGTGTGTGTGCATGTGTGTGTCTGTGTGTGCATTCACTGAAACAGCTGGATGGAGATAACACAGCAGTCCAGTCTCTCTCTCTCTCTCTCGCTCTCTTATCAGATCTGAGGTAAAACAGCTGAATCCAGTGCAAGACGAAGTGAAGGAACTGGCGGGCTGCTGGGAAAATTAAGTCACTGCATTCAAGTGGATCAGCCACAGATTATGCTCAAGTACTTTAATCACTCAGACAAGTCAAACTATCAGTAACCGAGAGCATCACGCAGACTAAGCCGAGCACAGCACACTGTAACTTCCTACTACCAAGCTCCATTTTAACATCACTGTCCACAAATCTCTGAATGATTTCCAAAAAATAAATAAATAATAAAAAATCAGCCAACATCATCAAAATAAGTTTCTCATTCTTCACCACATGGGTAAAAAAAGAAAAAGAAAAAAAAGCTCTCTAACAAACTCAATAACTTTGCTTCAACCTTTTTGTTAAAAAGCACAAAGCCACAAAACTAAACCCACTGTTGCACTGACTCACCTTAGACAAGACGTTTCCAACCAGCCCCGTGCAGCGATATTACCTCCAACAGTCGTGAACTCAATCTTTGTGCGTGTATCCGGTCGCCTTTTCTTTTCGGTGAGGACGCAACTTTTTTTTTTTTTTGCAAAGAAAAAACCCACAAAAACAAACATGGACCAGCTGAGAGAAAGAAAAAAAAAGTCGTTTCTTCTGTGTCTTTCTTTCCTTTAGTTGTACGGTCGACTCCCGTGAACACGTCCGAGACCCGCCGCCGCCGCTGCTGCTGCTGCTGCTCCGCTCGGTTCAGGACTGAGTGAGTGTTTGGTGCCGTCACCAGCAGAGCCCGGTCGGTCTGCTGCTGCTGCTGCTGCTCTGCGGGGCGGGCTGAGGGCTCACTCCCTCCCTGCTCGCTCCACTACTGGTCCACAACCACAACACAACACAACAGTGAGGTTCAGGAGCAGTAAGGACAGGAAGGGCAGGGACTCCGCGTCGGGGGGGGGGCTGCGACGAGCGGTGACACGTGGTGTTTGTAGTGGCAGAGTGATTCATTTTATCTCCTATGTGCCTTTATGTGGTTTAATATTCTGATTTATGCCTGTATATTGAATATAGAGATGGTTTTGAGTGTAGCCATCTGTTAAAAAAGGCTGAGGGAACTGGCTGCATATGGAAAGTGGCTCCTTTGGGCCCCATCCATCAGGGGCCCCCTGTTAGCCAAATGTTAATTCTGTTAGGGGTTTCCTGTTTTCTTTCTTGGCTTGAATAAAGGAAATAAAGTGGTTAAGAGTTTAGAGTAGTAGTTTAAGTAAAAGGGCCATTAGTAGGAAGTAGCCTATATATAATAGGCTACCATTAGTTTTATTTATCATTTGACTTTTGCAATGTGCGTTAAATGCATCACAGCTTCTTTTTACAGTCTATGATCACAGCTCTTGTTTCATTCATTTTGTAGGTTACTCAGCTGCACTTACAGAAGCAGATTGGTCGTACTGGATGTAGGCTACTTGCAACTGTTCAAGTTAATATTTAAGTTAAACACTGCTTAAAACACTGAAAGGTGGAAGTATCCAGCATCTGATCTGTTCTGTCAAATTTGAGAAGAATTCCTAATAAAAAATAAATAAACAACTGTTATGTAAAGTCTTCCACTGACAAAGTAAGTCCTCATAACTGGTGGTTAACCAGGTGGTTACTCCGCTCTAGCCCGCTTTGAACTCTCAGGTAGAGAGATTCCCGCCCACTGACTGCTGTCCACTTACACACCCTGGAAACACAATATGGGGTTTTCTCCTCCCTCCACAATAGACCGCCACCTGCCTGATTCATCCATGAAAGGGGAGCTGCATGAATGCTTGAATGACCTAATTTGTTTAGGGGGAATGTATGGATTGATTTCCTACAAGGTCTCAAGGTGTAAAATCCCAACCAATCAAAATCTGAGTTATCTGAGGGTCCTTATACGATGGAGAAATGGGATGCATCTTTATTACTGCCATTTCAACCAAATATCTTGGCTTGTATAATATTTCAGTCAATCAGATTATTTTAGCGCAATATTTGGTTCTTTGCATTAAAAGGTAAAAAGAAGCAGCTAAGATAAACCCTAACCCCATTTTTATTCCCAAGGCAGTTTCATTTGTTTTAGGAATTTTATAGAAGCAAAAAAAGATGTCAAGAAACATGTCAGACGAAGTCAAATCACTGACTCACTTCCCTTAAAAATACTTGGAAAAAATGACGACGGTTCAAGAAAGATGTTTTATCAGGCTCTCTGCGATTTCTTTTGCTGCTTTTAAGAAATATTTTATGAGTCTGTCTGACATTAAAGAGCTCATTAGGATGGATACATCAGTGGGGTGGCATAACGTTTTCATCGCATGTGATTTGATCAGTCACCTGCAACATTATGATCAAAACCCGCTGTAACTGTAAAGAGCTAAAATGTGAAGTAAGAAAGATTGATTTTATTTTATTTTGGAACATGGTGCAGATAAGTTGTTTAGCCTCCACCTTGTGTCTTTGATGTTTGGCCGGCAGGAGCCCCAGTCGCCGCTGAACTCCAACTGACCTCCCCTCCACTGCGCACAACATACCAATTTGTTTCCTGTACCAATGCCCAGTGCGTAACCATCAGCCCCCCCCCACACACACACACCCACCTCCGCCCTGACTCTCCTGCTGCTCCTCCTCTCTCCCCATCAGACTGTCAAGCACCTCTGCTCCTTTTCTTTTTTTCTATAATCCCACATCACCTACCTACTGTCTGTCGTTGCACCAACTGTATATGAGCTCCATCTTGTCTCTCTCTGCCATACTCAACCTCACTACCAGCCCCAACACCCCCACCCCCACCCCCACTCTACCACGCCAGCCTTTCCTTTCTCAATCCTTTTCTCCTTTAAATCGTTTCCATGGTTCATTTGAACTTCAGGCTTCGGCAGCCCGCATTGCTAATATGATTTCCAGCTGAAATGAAACGTGCAAATGTGCTGCAGCCTCTCCTTATCCCCCAGTGGGGTCTCATTGGAGTTTGCATCATTAGACTGGGGTGGGTGGAGTTTTTTTCTTCTTTCTTCTCCTTCTTCTTTTTGAACTTCAGAAGATCAAAGTTGAACATTTCTGGGCCTTGTGTTTGTCCCTCATTTTCCCAGCATCACAAAAGCCCTGTTAGCTTATTGTCTTCTTACATAATATGCAAAGTGTGTGTGTGTGTGTGTGTGTGTGTGTGTGTGTGTGTGTGTGTGTGTGTGTGTGTGTGTGTGTGTACTGCTGCAGCTGTGTGCATGCTTGCACAGATCCCTGTGTGCTCAAGTGCACACAAAGAGAGAGTCCTTGCCCTTGGCAGGATGTCACCTTTGTACGAGACTGTTTATTTCATAATAACCGAGAGTGAGTGAAAGACCCTCCCTCCCAGCCATCCCACATTGCCTTTTTTCTTTTTTTATTGGTCACGTTTTTGCCAAAATGTTGTGTTCAGCAGTTTAGTCCTGAGGATGAACACACATTCATTTTCCCCAGAGGATTACCTGTAATAACTTTGATGCTCCTCTGACCTTTCCAACAGCACCGTGATGATGTTGACATTTTGTTTTTGATTCTTTGGTTGTAAAATATCCCAGCCATTATTGGATGGATTCCCATGAAATCTTGTGCACATATTCATGTTCCCCAGTGGATGAAGAGTAATAACTTTTATGATCCCCTGACTCTAACTCCAGACATTATGTAACAACATTTGCCTCCTCACTTCAGCTGTTTGTTTCTTGTTCAGCTGCTCTAGTACAATCTAAGTGTAGCTACAATATACAGTACACACATGCTGCGATAGTCAAGTACTTCTACGCCTCCAGCAGCTCCATGAGAGCAAGCATAGGGGTCCCAGAGGGGGGGCTCTGAGAAACAACCCAACTGATACATCTCACACACAGTTTGGTGTTAACAGCTTCATAAAACAAGATGAAACAGATTAATGGAGAATTCCTCACGCTCATGCCTCTGCAGAAATAATACACTGCGAGCCTTTGTTTCCAATCCGCTTTGGTCTGTCTATCCGTAGATGTCTGTGTGAAGGCTCAAAGCCTGGATCATATGACTCACACATGCTCTGTCCCCTCAGGGTCTTCACCCACCACCAGACACTTGACCGAAGCCCCGCCCCCCAGCCTCAACATGATTCAGGGATATCAAAGAGCACCCAGCTTCTAAAATTATTCACGAGAACCTGATGACGTCCTTCTTCTAGAGTATAAGTGCATCACTTGTTTTTTTGTTTTTTTTTAACATCCCAACATAAAGCTCTCTTTACTTGTTCAACCTTTGTGTTTAGTGACTCATGCATAGTTTATGCCTCATTTGCCATGTGGATGAATTTTAGCTGTTCAATAAACAATGAAGCTCAAAGTGTGCCCATGATGAATCTCCAAAAACAAAACAACACCGTGGGATTTTGAATAATGCCATTCTCTTTGTTTAGGCCCTTTAAAAAAAAAAAGGGACTCCGGCATCTTTGTCATGTTCCCAATTAGGGCCCTCCAATCTCGTCCAGCGCTCTGTGGAGGTTTATTTACATATTTCCATAATGGCCGAATCGGGAGAGTGCAGTGTAGCATGAAACACTTTATTCCCTCGGATTCCCGCTCTGGTTTGAGCCTGCAAGCTCATCCAATATTGAATTCTTTGTCTACAAGGAGAATCAGTGTGGCTGGGAAGCAGAGAACTGGGGCAGAAAACAGCTTCATCTCTGTTTTGATACTGCTGTCTGTTCAGAGCCTCTCGCGTCTTTGCTGTCAAGGTTGGTCTTGTAAACCAATATGACAGCCCAGTTCCTATCTAATTCAGTGAAACACACACAGTCAGAGCTATAACGGCGTAAACTCACTCAAACCATGCACAGACAATGATTATTTAATACGGTTATTCTACACTTTCTCATTAGTAATGTGTCTGCGCAACAAAAATAACCACATTGATAATTTATTCACTTGCCAGCCACCTCTTTTGATCCTCTGTTTATTCTCCCTCTGATGCACTTTCATACATTTTAATCAACTGTCCCATATGTTCACCCATCCCCAGCTACAGTGGCACTGTAGCCCAACTCTGACCTCAACGAGACCCTGACATACAAGGAAGATATTATTGCTACTCATGTTAAATGCATAAATGCAACCACAACATGTTTAGAAAGACAATTGTGTACTTGTGAAATTGCTCTGACTGCATGAAAGTCACACTCTCTGTTTGCATCACTGTATGAATCAATGGATGCATTATTTCATATTTTCCAGTCAAGGTCCTCCAAACAAGACACTGTTAGCCTATATAAGCAGGACCTGAAGCTATTGTTCTCCATGGAATAAAACCGACCCTGTGGTCATATCCATGTTTCAGGAAGCCACATTCTTTTTTCTAAATTTAAACACTACTAACATATCCTGTGAATACAAAAGATCCCCACAAAGTGACATAAAATTCGACTTAAAAACATTTGGAAAATGAGGACATGTGGAATTGTTCCACATTTAAAGAAGTTCAGTCTCTAATATAATATATTTTCAAAAAGAGACATTACATTTCTAGATCTTTTATTTGTTTTGGCGCACATTTTTCTGGTTGAATACACGTAAATGATGTGACCTAATGTTGGCATTTCAACTGCAGTGACATCCCTGTAGTAGTGTGTCATACCAGAAAACCTGGAAACACTAAGGTTGGACTTTTCCTTTTGACATTCAAAATTCAGTCAGGAAGAATCATCTTAACTTCTTCTCTATCACGGTCATGAACACACTGCTCTCTTCCCATATGACATGTGTGTAACACAACCCACAGATGGATGCCATGAGGTTTTACTCACTCAGTGGATGTGAATGTAACTCTGGGGAACGTAGGGCATTGCTAAAGTTGAAGTGCCCTTTAAGTAACGCTATCTTGAAATCATCCCTATTCTTACCTCTCTGTGATGTGAATACACTCTGCGCACCGTGAGCACTAATCACAGCGGAGCAGGTTTGCAGGCCACCAGATTAACGCTAACTACCTCCTGTAGCCAACTCTGCTTCTCAGCCTCAACCTCCAGATTCACTTTTTTTTTTCAGGCTCATTTTTCTCGCTGAGCTGAAAATGGGATGCCAAGAGCAATCCTCCCTGGATTATTTAAACAGCTACTTCAAAGGGGAGCAATTATAATCCTACTTTATTGATATGGGAGGAAAAAAAACAAGTAAATGTCATAGTAACTAGAGAGAAGCTGCCACAGACATATTTGGACATGCAGAGTGTGAGCATGGGATAAGTGCTTTTAGATTTAAGGTTTAATTTCTTTATGTAGCATAACGGCAGGTTGAGTTGACTTAATCTTACTCTCTGTTCATACTAGAGACTTCACGTGCATAATATGCATACACACTGACATGATCTTGGTGGTACAGTATATTTAGGAATATATTTTACTGCACTATAGCGTAAAGAGACTATAGTGAACATAACTTCCTCAGTTCATTAGTGTCCTGAAGTTGCTGCAGTATCTCATGCAGCAGCATCTTAATCTCAGATGCTTATGCAAGATTTATTCCCCTCCCACATTTCTGCATGCATTGTGTTTTCACACACGCACAGTGCAGCACTGCATGCAGGAGAGAGTCTATGGTATTATGTGCTGTCAAGGGAGCCGTAGCCTACTGGAAGTGTTTATTCACAGATCACATACATGGCAGGCAAATAGAAAAGAAATGGCCTGACCTTTCCCTATGGAGTGCCCATAAATGTCACCAGTGTCACAATTACTCACACACACAAAATCACACGCAAGCACCCCAGCTGATGAGGCCAGTTAATGCTCACATGCACAGTAACTGTTGTTTAGTTTACAGTTTTGTATTTTCAACAAAATGAAACCATGCTGTGCTCTGATTTCTCCTGGTAGGAGTACTGAGCCTGATTAAAGCATGCATGTGTGTGTCTGTGTTAGTAGTTAGTAGTAAGTGGCAGTGAATTATGCCGCACGTGTCCCCGAGAACTCAGTGCAGATGGTTATTTTAGTCAGGCGAAGGCTGCAGGCAGCTCACTGTCATGTTGTGTAAATCTGGCTACGGGAAAATGGGTCCATCCCTGCAGGTTAATGATGAGATTACTGCACATTTGAGGAATGGTGAATGAGAACACTGGAGAAAAAAAAGAAGCTAAAGTTACGTAACATTCTGCAAAGTTGTTGTGATTTTACATACTGCAAACCCTTGTAATAAGTTTCTGCTCATTGCCATCAGTGCCGCGTGAATAACAGCATTTTGTGCCTCACTGACCTCAGTGGATTCAAAAATTTCTGACCTTTAAAATGTCTGAATCAGGACCAGATGCATTTGTCCACCGACCTTAATACATTTCTTCACTTGACTCCAATTATAAATCCATCATGCATAATTTTAGACTGTAAATACAGCTTTGCTTTTTTTTTTTCCTTTTTTACATTTTACATTTTGCACTTTTTTGGTATTTTACAGATTTCAAATGCAGGTACAACATGTGCTCCAGGGTTGTGACATGTTGGAGGTTGGACAGTGACATGTTGATAGTTGGTAACTCATTGCTTCCTGCCACAACAGGCCACCAGCATGTTTCTAATATCAGAACAAGTCAAGGACATGGCAGCAGGACGGCACAGCTCTTAAATCACCTCCACACACCTTTTCACACTGTCACATGTGTGAGGATCACGACACAAAGAGTTGGCGATTCTGTCCCTGCACTCATTCACACCACATACAGTATAATATCATACTTGTAATACTTGCAAATGTCTCTTCGCACATGCAGACAGATGCACGGCGGCGCTGAAAACAGAATGAGGGGTCTTAGTTTGAAACAGCAGCTGTGGAAATGTCTGGATTGGCTGAGGTGATGCAAACAGCGTGACTGTCTCCAGACACTCAGCAGATGTGCGTAAACACACACATATGCACACACAGCCATTCATCTAGACAGTGCGCCCAGCTAACGCCACGGTAGTTGCCATAAATGTTGTCGCAGAGTCCTTGAACCCTGAGCAACACAAGTGTGAGTCATGCGTAGCTATTTTGTTTTTCACAGCAGGCGGATGCACAAAGTGTGTTTATGTCCATCTCTCTTTCTGTATGTGTGTATTGAAATGACAGGGAGTGGAGGCTGCCTTTCAAATTAAAGACTCAGGTTCAAACCTCCTGCCAAAGTAATGCAAGAACATGTCCTGTACCTGAACCTGACCTTTGACCTGGCGCGACTCAAAACATTATGTATGCGCTGGGATCGGTAAAGTGATTTGTTAATTTAACACAAACATTTGGATAATGTGTATGCGTTCTAGCCTGACAAGCCAGACTATATCATTACAGTAAAATGTATAGTCTGGCAATGACCGGTAGACCTCGGCTCAATCCAGGGGGCGGGATGAAGGCTGTCTTTCAAACTGCCTCTGCACGCGATAGGGTAGCGCTACGACCAATCAGAGCAAAGAGCAGGATGACGTTAGCCTGACAAGCCAATTAAAATGTATGTCGTCATCGCGTTAAGCCCGCCCAACGACTCTCTAAACAGATAGAGCGCTGTGATTGGTGAACACAATCGGTGTTCGAGACTCAAAAAGTTCCTATGACTTGTTTCTAGACCCACCTACGGAGCAAATATATTTGCTGCCGCTAGGGTGCGTCTAGATTTCTAGGCTATATGCGTTCATCATTACCAGAATGTTTAGCACATATAAGGGATTTCTGCCTGATAAGTCTGAAAGGAAAGTGTTAAAGGGGAACTATATGCAAATCCGGTCGCTTATCCACTGTTTTGCTAACCCTCCTCCTGGCCATGTGCATTTGTTTTCTATATCATATACGTATTACAATGTGTATATTTGTGTGGTCTTATCTGTCATAAACAAGAGATTACGGGTGACGGGCATGTTTTTGTCGTGGTGCTGCAGAGACGAGAGCTGGGACACCGGGTTGGTAGCACTGATCTTGTAAGGTGTTCGGCCAAGAGGCACTAGGTGGAAGGTAGAGAGCCTCCATTCTCCCTCATAACAAGTTACAAGTCATTTATTTAACCATCACAATTGGTAAAAATTCTGCATAGTTCCTCTTTAAAGTAAGTCGTAGTAGCCTATGGTATCTTCAAAAGAAGCACTTTGACACCCACAAATGTATTGTTCAGATCTATGTTGGGTCAAAGTGTAAAAAACATGGTTGCTATAATCATTCAAATGTTAATCCATCTGATAACTGTTGAGACATTTCACTCAAAAACGCAAATTAACTTGACTTAACTTGAGAAAAAGTGAAGGGAAGTGAAGCGGTCATCATCTGCTTGGAAACCAGAAATATCTGCAAAATTTGTCAAACCTTCTTGTAGATGTTGAGATATTTCCATCTGGACCAAAGCAATGGACCAAAACTGGCAGCACACTGGCTCACATGGCTTTAAAGCTCATGTCAGGCCCTGAGACTTGTAGGTTATTAGATACATGGATTATTCATGAGACAATGAAACAGTCAGGGGTCGGTGGACGGCTGGAGGCGACAAAGCCATTCAGGAGCATCCTCGAAGACTGCAATGTGCATTTGAAAGTGAAGGAAAAGCACACAAGCCCGAATTTATGAATGTGGATCATTTTGTTGCATAATAAAATAAAACTGATTTTGTTCTTTGTGAATCTTTAAAGTTCAAAACTGCACTAGATGAGAGTTTCAGGATGGTTTGGAGCAAAAATAAAGTGGACTGAGAGTTAAGAGGCACAAGTGAGAGGTAGAGAAAAGGCCAGAAGAGCGAGGGATGACAGAAGAGGAGAGGAAAGTGAGTACACTACACTAATGTGGGGAGACAGGACCAGTCTGGGGAGCATCTGTTTTTAGAGTCTCTAAACTCTGCTCTCCATCCATCCTTTTCCTCCTGACCCTTTTTGTTTTTTTTATCCATTTTTTTCTTTCTTTCGCATTTTTACGATGGCATCTCTCAGAGTCCCTCTTTTATTTTGTATTTGTGTCCACGCTGTGTTTTCCCATAAAGAAAAACAAAGATCAGGAGCTTCTCTCCCTCAGGACATGGATAAGGGCGAGAGGAGACAGCGAGGTTGCAGTTCTTTCTCGACAGCCCAGGGTCAGTCAGGGCTGCTCTATTTAATGGCAAAAGGCTATAAAAATATTGAAGTGTTATTACAATGGGGGGGCTGAGAAATAATTCAAAGCATGTGTGTGTGGACCATTATTACATAAGAGATTAGCATTTGCAAAGGAAGAAGCGGGGCGGGTCTGAATGCAGAAACAAGGATTGGAAAGGAATGAGGGGAGGTTTTAGTCTCCTCGTTTATTTCTCATTGCCATTCAAGTGGGAGGAAATCTGGAGATGATTTGAGGTCAATCAACTTCAATCACACAACAGTGGTTCATGAATTTAGGAATTATTTAATAGCTGCTGGAATTCAGCCACTTGAACTCTGCTCTGTGTAAAAATGAAGGAGTTCTCGCCAAGTCATGCATACGTCCTCCAATTTTCGGTGAACAACAGCAGAGTTTCTGGTGGGACGCGCTTGTCATGCTCCTCCCACGTCCTCCACTGAACCCCACAGCTATTTTGTTCTGTTTGCCCTGGACTTGAAGGCTCCAAGTGGCCTCTCTGGACGACTACATCATTTCATCTTCATAGTACTTCACATGAGGCGGCCTGGGAGAGTGTAAAAAGAACATATTCATGTAGTTACTGAGGCCCCAGGGTCGACCCTGGGTTCATTTAACTGCAACACCAGAGAAACTTACATCAGCCGCGATCAGGAAGGAAAGAGAGAGGAGAGCTCAGGAAGGAAAGAGAAG
Organism: Trachurus japonicus; assembly: GCF_045865225.1. Classification (NCBI taxonomy): domain Eukaryota; kingdom Metazoa; phylum Chordata; class Actinopteri; order Carangiformes; family Carangidae; genus Trachurus; species Trachurus japonicus. The sequence goes on along the minus strand of NC_140921.1, from coordinate 16,936,789 downwards.
AAAAAGTCTCAGTCCAGTGCTGCACTAATATCAACCCAAGAGACTGTTTGACCTTCACTTTCAGAGCAAAAAAAAAAAAAAAGAAACATAGTAAAAACACAAGCAGCAGCAACAACCGGGGCCATTTTTCAGAAAAGTAACTCACAGCCACTCGCTCTGCTCAGTCACACATTTCTCCTCAATCCCTCCTCTAACGTTTAATGTGAGCCGCGCTAATGCAGGACCATCCCCACAGATCCCTGCTGTGATTAAGGTTGATAGCTTTTCTGCTTCCTCATAAAAATAGATGGATCTCCAGCGAAGTATGATGGTTGTTCCCATTAGCCACTTCACTAACTGCATCATTGGTTATTCGACCAGGTATTGATGATATTGCAACTGCTGCAATGCAGATCTCACAGGAACATGCATCACTGAGCCTGAAATGAAGGTAACAAGTGGATTCACAAGCACATGCGCACGCACGCACACACACACACACACACACACACACACACACACACACACACACACACACACACACACACACACACACACAGAGTCATTAATTGTTCCCTGCTGACTGGACACCTGGTACTGTTTCTATTAATCAATCACTAGAGCAGTGATACCCACACAGGTCTCTTTATTATTCTGTGCTGCAGTTTGGGGTGTGTGTGTGTATGTGTGTGTGCGTATCATTTCCTACTGGTGCTATGCTGTCGTTTTGCATGTGTGTGTGTGTGTGTGTGTGTGTGTGTGTGTGTGTGTGTGTGTCTGAACTGGGTCAAACCCCTCTGTTGCCTCTCAGATAGTCTACTGGGAGATAAACACGGAGCGATGAGCTTTAATCCAGGATTGGAGCTGGATCTCCTAACTCAATTAAACATCTCTGTCTTGCAGGACACACACACACACACACACACACACACACACACACACACACACACACACGTTAATTACATCTAACTAGGAACTCAAACTGACCCAACTAAACTAACAGTGCCCTATCTCAACCCTTCACATTTGGTTACACACATTCATGCACCATGTCACACACACAAACAGTGAGGGTATTAAAACTGATATCTCCATGTCATCTGTGCCCTACTCTGTTGTCTGTGTGTGATGTAACACCACTCTGCCACAGATTGTGTCTTTGGGTCTAATACTGTGTCCTCAACACTAATGTCACTTTGTAATAAAGTAAGCACAGCAGTGTTGTACATGGACCAGACTCTTTGAGATTATTCAGTTATTTCTTTTCTTTTCTTTTTTTATTCATCAAAACCCAGCTCAGCCTGAGGTTTACCTACTTGCTCGTTCTGGAGCTCTTGTCTCTCGTAAGGGGTTTTCATTAGCAGACTGCGTTTCACTCTCTGAATCTATGTGGCCTGAATTCCCCTTTTTGAAATATCTGCCAGTCTCTTCCCAGCGGTCTCAGTGAAAAATCAGACAGTAAAATTCAACACATGAACCTGCCTACATTCACGGTTTGCTGCAAAACACGATAAAGTTACTATTATCACCAGGCAATCCAGGACAGATACTCATAGTTTCAGCTGATTATTGTACACCAGCTAGAACAATGATTACCTTTACTCAAATACATGATCGATCATGCTATTTTTGTACTTTTACTTTCAGCAGCAAGTAAATGCAGGATGCTCTCTTGTATGACTGTTAGGTCTTGTTTTATTTTGAAGTTACTGTCTTGTCTTCCTGTTCTCTCTCTCTCATGTGATTACCTACAGTAACATGTCTCACCTGGGTTGATTTCCCACCTGTGCCTTGTTTCTCCTTATTTAACCTCAGTCTTTTCCCATTGTCTTTGTCGGATCGTCTGTGTTGTTGCCTATGTTGTCCATGTCCTGTATTCCCATGTTCCCATTATTGTGTTTTTCTCTGTGGATTCCTTTGATTACTTTTGTTCTTTTATAAAACCACCATTTTGCCTGCAAGTCCGAGGACCAGTCCTCTGCTAACATGACAATGTCATGTTGTCATGACATATCATGTTATGTTATGTTATGTTATGTTATGTTATGTTATGTTATGTTATGTTATGTTATGTTATGTTATGTTATGTTATGTTATGTTATGATATGTTATGTTATGTTATATGTTATGTTATGACATATCATGACATGTCATATCATGTCATGTTATGCTCATGTTATCTTATGTCATGTCATGTTATGTCATGACATATCACATATTACTAATGTACTATTAAGTGCTGAATGAGGTTACCACAAGAGAGATTTTGAAACAAAAATAAACACACACTGATTGAATGTGAGTGTGACAGAAGATGGCTGTCAGACCGGTGTCTCCTCCACTCACCATCACTGTTATTCAGAAACGTCAGGAGAAAAGATTATTCAGGAGAAATAATTTGACAGCGTATTGACACCAGCAACATGTGCCTCCAATGAATGGTGGGACAAAATGATGGAGAGAGTTGAGAATTGGTGCCAGTCAGCAGAAATAACACACACACATGCCTGCGCCCACACATACACACACACATAATATCTGACTCCTTCATTCACCCTAAACAAGAATGACACTGAAACACAGACAAGTGTTCCCGTCGCTGGAGCCTGAAATTGCCTTTCCTTCCTGCTGTTGATTGTGTTTCACACTCAGTGAAACAAGAGCTGGGACCCCATGACAGATTCAATGTGCGTGTGTATGTATGTGTGTGTGTGTGTGTGTGTGTGTGTGTGTGTGTGTGTATCAAGTCTTACTCATTTACGCTCACACCAGTTTGAAAGCGTTTGATATTGGGCTTGGAAGATTGAATTTATGTATGGGTGGTGTACGCACCATTCAACATTGGAGCTTTCCAGTCAGTTAACCAGCCACCTGCTTCACTTCTCCAGTTAGGGAGGTGGAGTCTCGAGGCTGAACTACGCTGCAAATAAGGTTAAACTTAATGGCAAATTAATTTATCTGCAACACTATGTCCTTACTAACAATCACTTCCTCTCTCATTAGAGGAGTTTTACTTCTATCGCCCTCCTTCTGTACTGATTGCTCCTTCACAGCCAACACACACTTAAAGAAGATTAATGGATTAAAAGTTAAATCTATGAGCAATAAAACAAAGTCCAGCATGACTTGGTGTTACCAGTTGCTCAGATGTAAACCAGTGCTTTTGTCTAAATATCACTGTCTGTAACAGGGCGGTGTTTACCTCAGTTGGTACAGCACCCGCCCCATGTGTTGAGGCTATAGTCCTCGCTGCAGGCGGCCCCGGTTCGAGTCCCGCGTCGGACGGCCCTATCCTGCATGTCATTCCCCCCATCTCTGCCTCCCATTTCCTGTCACACTCTCAACTGTCCTATCGAATAAAGGCATGAAAAGCCAAAAAATATACTTTAAATATCACTGTAACAGATGTTGCTGAGTCAGTTTAGTGGCTTTTCCCGACTTGTGCTTTTCACTGCATGCAAATGTGATATTTAAAGCTTATTCTGCTGATAACACTTATGTGCTGTTTATGCAGTACATTCCTGAGCAATAAACTCTTACTGTTGTTGATTATTTTTCATTTTTCATTAGGAAATTCTCTCTTTGTTTAGATAAAAAATGTTGGATTTGCTTCTTCCACCCCTTGCGTCACTGAGTTGTGTTGTTTTGCTATTCAATACTGCCCTGCAATTGTCACTTGTTGCTGCACCGGCTGCAAAACAACATGTCTCATTTTTGGTGCTTTCCTTATTTATTCTTAAACTCTGAGCTCTGATTGTGTGTGAAATCTTTTCCAAATACAAGACTGAGTTCCCTCATAGTGACAATGGTTGATGTAATGTTTAATTTCTTGTATTCCCTGAGGGGCATTTTCTATTCGGGCAGGAAGGTCAGAGGTTTCGGTTCTGCTATGGAACGGCGCCTCTGGAGCTGGCAGGAGCTCAGCGCCACTGTTGTTCACTGACACATTCATCAGACTGGACACTTGCTGACATGAAGGATGGATGCCAGGTTTTGTGGGTCAAGGGCGGTCTTTCACTCACCATTGCCAACCTGCAGCCTAGTTCTATTTTGCCAGATGGGGTTTGTGTTTGCCTTATAGGGAACGGTCACACAATCCAAGGAAATCATCTCAGGCTTATCTGCCATAATCTGAATGAATCTCATGAAGGAAAAATAAATCTTTAGCTGTGCCATTCAGGTTGAAACAAAGTCTTTTTCCTCACTTACTGAGAACGTATGACCCACGTCTGTGCCACAGTCCAGCCTTATTTCAAACATATAGAGAGAGGTAATCCTGCTCCTGCAGCCCAGATGTCATCCAGCAGGCAGGCAGGGAAAGCTTTAGTCAAGTAGGAAAACTCACAGTTAATAGTAATACACATCCAGGACACACAATTAGATCACATACATCTCAGATTGTTTTGTCTCCTTCAGATTATCTCCCCAGATGTCTGACCTCAGACTTTGCAGTGTGTTCATGACGACATAGAAAAAACTATTTAAAATGAATAAATGTGCTGGATTCAAAGGAAACTTACTATTTATAGACTCATTTTTACAACATTCGATCTTATAATCTAGTATATTTGCTATTGATTTGACAGTTCATAGTGGGTGAATGATGCTATGAGGATTTTCCATAAACAGACTGGCTGTGACCTCCAGTGGTGCACAGCAGAAGTGCATTTGAGGTTATTGCAAATAAAGAAATCACTAGGTGGCGCCACTGGTGTGATAATAAGGCGTCAGGGAGCGAGATCAGTGTCCAAAGGGTAAAACAGTTCAAAGCCATATAGAAAACACACACATACTTAAACACCCACACACATACACACAGAGAGAAAAACACTAATTACTGAGTAACACACAATGAACATACAAGCGCAGCATGGAGCAAAACTCCCATAGGGCCCGGTTTAAAATGAGTGCTCTCTTCTGTTTGTCTAGTTTGAAACATCAAAGGCAAACAAGATATGTGCGCCAAGCTGGAGGATGTTTACACACTATCAATATTTCCAAAGTCCAAAAGTCAAAGATCAGACACTTTGTCCCTGACACAGCAGGCAGGATATTTGTCTCAGTGGCCGTTGGTCTGTGAATCCTCTTTACATCTGCATACAGCAGATTTGTCAGGATTAGTTTAATTGTTAGATATGATGAGAAGGGAGAGGAAGAACATGAAAGAAGAAGCTAGTATCAGTGTTAGTACTCAGTTTCAAGTGAAACTGCAGTGAGCTGCAATCAAAACATCCATCTGCAGTGAAATCTCTGAAACATTTGCGAAACTCGGATGCTGTGATGAGTAAGTGTGTGTGTGTGGGTGTCTCACTGAGAATGTAGTCGTCAAGCTGATCGTCCAGGTGACTAGGACACGGCTACCTGGGTGTGTCTCTGCGTCCTCCCCAGTGGCCACAGCTCTGATTTCCTTCTCCTGTTACTTCCTCCTGCGTAAACACAAAGCCACAGGGCACTCTTTTGTTTTGAGAAATCTCCTTTTGCATTGATTCTGTTGGCTGCTGGAAATAACAGACAGAAAACATTCTCAATTTACCACTTATTGTCTTATCTCACATTTGAATTTGAGCAATAAAGCTGTGTAAATGCAAGATTGTTGATTTTAAACTCTTGTAATCAACCCAGTTCATTCACAAGGGTTCCTGGAACAAATCTCATAGTATTGCACAGGTTTACCTGGTTTATCTGCATCCTGTCTGACTTTGACAGGCATGTGTCTTGTCTCCGGAAACAGTGACAGACAGACAGTGAGCTGGTCGGGCCGTGTGGAGGAGGCAGATAAAGGTTTGATTGATATGGAAGTGTTGGGTGTGTGACAGCAGAGGCGCGTGGCTTTTCTGGTGTCAAACCGGTCCGGGAGGAGGCAAAATGCTGCTTGTTTGTATGAACCAGCAACAGTATCTGTTTGTTTTGGGGGAAAGAAAAGTGCAGTGTGACACACTTTGCTTTGTCAGTTTAACAGACAGGCTTTCCATAGTAGTGACAAGCTCTGCACACAGAAATGACACTGTACTCAGTGTTTTCATTAAATCTACACATGGAACGGATGCACACTTTTGGTTTTGTTTATCCATTTTATTTGGATGTGAGACCACAGTGAAGGACTTAAAGACGACACTGTCGCCTCGTCCCAGCTGCTAAGCTGTACTGTACTTCACCATAGGCTCCAGATCCTCTTAATTCATCCGGACTGTCAGACAACCTAATACCACATCCAGTCTGTCCGTGTGATATTTTCAAAGCAGCAAAGATTCAGGCATCAAATGGAGATTGGTGGGATGTCGGCTGGAGGTTTGATGGGCACGTGTGGGGAAAGAGTCGGTTAGAAGTTAACCTTTGGACATGAAACATGAGACGTCAAGCAGTGAGTGTATTTGGCAGTTTTGCACAATAATGGATAGATAATCACCAGGAAGCTGTTTGCCTGTTCTCCAGGTTTAATGCTTTTGTCCCCTGATACATATGACATTTGCCGTGACTGTGATTTAATCAGGTCACACTCACTTGGTTATAGGTTAGGGTTAGTTCCTTATCAAATCTTCTCGGACAAACATGAAAACACTGCTGCTGATGTGTAATGGAGAATGAAGAACAACAGAGAAACCAGGCAAAGAAGAGGAGTGGGAACTATCAGCCACACCGATATGATTCCTACACCTCCCAACACTTTCTACTCCGTCTCACTGAAGGTTACCTTGATATATGATTAATGTCTGGAAGCTAAAATCTTTTTTTTTTCCATCCTCGTCTGTCAGGGCCCTTTCATCTATCTCTCCTGGGATGGTATTTATCAAATATCTACAGCCTGGATTCATAAGAAAGAAAGAAAAGTGCATTGAAATCCTTTTTCCCCTCAAAGATCTAAATCTAATCCAGAAATAGAGCAGATGTTTTAATCCTGGATTAAGTTACTTGACAGGAAATGTCTATTAGATGGAGCGCTACACAAAGAGCAACAAGACAGCTTTGAGTTCATTAATGATTAGAGACATTAGAGTTAGAGCCCTGTACTTTTAGCCAATGAAGCAGAATTACTTTTTTAATTAACTTGCCTCTCCATTTGAGCGTATTATTTCATATAGTCAGTTTATTATTTATTTGAGAGTTGAAGTATTTAAAAAAAGACTATGTTTGATTATATTTAATCATATATTCTGCTTTAGGATGACATTTCAGAATACACCTAAAATGCACTATATCCTTTACAGGTGAACTTAATTTGACCTTCTCAAAATTTTTGAATGTACGTATATGTCCAACTGTTCAGTGTTTCAGTAGTTATAACATAACATGCTGTTCTCTAAGGAGGTGTCTGATCCCTTAATCCACCACTAAATGTTCTGGTTCAATGACAGTTTGTATTTATACAGTCCTCTTCATCGTGCTGTTCACAAGTTCACATCACAAGACCAAGATGACACAAACAAGTTGCCACTGGGCTCAGAGTGTCACAGAGAGTCATCGGCAGGTTGCAACAGAGACACAGAGAGACTGGAAGAGTCATAGAAAGACAGAGAAGAGGACGTCCTCTGGTCACATGACAAATGGATTTAGACACTGGCCTTTTCTTTTTGTGCAGTATACCCACCACTGTTGTTATCTTTTGTTTCAATACATTGTTTGAGATGAAGAAATTACCATCCTATACTTCTACTTAAATGACCTACTGTACTTCCATGATATAATATCACTGTAGCATGAACTTTTTACATTTTCCATAAATTTCTACGGTGGCCGTGAGGGGGTTGCCAACACAACACATTAAGGAAAGCGCACTGCAAACTCCACAACACAACACAACACAACACATTAAGAAAAACGCGCTGCAAACTCCACTACAGTCAAAAATCCCTAACTTTTTATGAGTTGTGTATGTATAATGAAAATTGAGTTGGGGTAAACTAAAAGGATTAAACCAAATGAGCTTTGGGAATGTTTTGCTGAAAACTGAACCTCCCAGGCTGAGTGTTATCTCACCTCCTTCACTCTTATCTCAACTCCACATCTAATCTTCACTAGCTACAACCTACATAATGTTATTGGTACAGTTTGATGGAAACAGGCCTGTTATCTCAGATGGTAATCTCCGCAGAGAGTTTCATCAATTCACAGAAAAGATTTAACAAACCCTGCACGACAAAGCCACTCTACACAACCGTTTGGCTTGTGTTGCATTTGTCTGTTCATTTTTTTTTTTTATCTTGGTCAATAAAGTCCTTCTTATTCTCCCTGTTTTCAGAAGCCTGATGAGGTGAAATTATCCATGAATTCACAAAACAACAGGACGGACTGCTGCTGTCCTATTTTAGCATATCAGTAATTTGTAATAAGAACTACCCTCGAAGTACAGCTGATGGGGAAAATAGGCACAGCAGCATTTATTTTATTATTTTATCCACACATTTACGTGAGTGAAATGAAAATATTCTAATCTGCCACTCATGAGGTAGAACAAGCTCTTCCTGCTGACCCTGATTAAACAGAGGCAGCCTTACGTAAATAACACACAACCCGTGACACTTTGTTAATCACCTGTCAAGGTGTACGCACTGCAGGTATCTGGCACTATTACAAATCACCCCTTGGCTGTGCTTATGTGCCCTGTCTATGGGTGTTTTGTTGTGCTGCTGATAATATAAGCAGCGTATTATTGTCTGAGAGCTGGGTGTTGCCCTCTCACCCAGGAACATGACGGAAAAGGTGGATGATGGAAAAATCTGTGGGTGTTATGTGCAGTGACTGTGGCATTTGTGAAAGATCAGCTCAAAAGGCTCAGATTTAAAGTAAGAATGGTTGCTCTTTAGAAAAAGCTGCATTGATTGAGGTGGCATTTTCTTCTTAAATGTCGTCACAGGATTCAGCACGTCTGCTGTATGTTTGGGTTGTTTTTTTTTTCCTGTTGGATCTGAACCAGTGCTGGCACATCAACCTCCCGGCAACATTTTCCATACCAGTCTGTGCCGTGCTGCAGGAACTTGGGCCTGCTTCCAGTAACGATGCAGACGCCTCCTTTTTCCTGAGTATTTGACAACATTTACCACCTGATACAGTTTGCTCTGCCTCCTTTTATAACATGCCACGGCTCTGGTCCAATAACCTGACAGGGGAAAGACTTGTTTCATCTACCTATTGTTGTGAAATGTGAGAGGCCAACTGCAAACACACACAAGCAATAATGAGAAGAGGAAGAGGTTGAAGTACAAAGTTTTATTTTAAAGTCATGTTTGAAATGTTTGAAGGAACCCACTTCCCTGTTGTTTTTTTGTGTTAGCTGAGTAAAAGAATTTGATTTGCTGTGCGCACAAGCCTGGTGTAACATGCAAATAGAGATCAAGACTAACGTGGACATTACAGTGACAGAAAAGCTCAATGGTTCCTAATTAATAGGCTAGAATGAATAGGTTAATTGGAGTATTTTATATCCCATCAATAGGTTATGAATATTAAATTCTGTGGTACTGGCACAGCCTCTGCATGCTTTTGGTTACAGTGCTTCCATTTATTACATTTTGTGCAACACAGGCAAATTGTAACCCTCCTATTAGACAGTTGGGTGTCTCACAAGTGGCACTTTAACAGCAACATTGACAATAAGTCACAATGTACAAAATTACAAAATAAATACGCTTCTCTTTTTTTTAAATGCTATTATTCTGGTTTTACAATAAAATAGGCTTACAATGCAAAACAGAAACCTTGGCACTTTTCATTAATATAAGGATGAGTCATCTGTGTTGTTTCCTTCACTTAAAGAAAAAAAAACAGCAGTGTTGAAACATAAGTCATGCAGCAAGTGTGAGAGAAAGGTTGAATATATACGTGTGGTTTGGTCTAACAAGTTTGCATCAAACGGAGGCAGGGATGCTGTCTGCACACAAAGAGCCGCTGTCTGAAGAACAATCTCTGCTCGGTGAATCACTGCTGCCGACACTTTTGTTATTCCAGTTGTAAGGAAGCAGAGCTGCACTTCAGGTGCACAGACCCTCGCGCTGTAGCCCTTATCCAGCCTCTCTCTCTCTCTCTCTCCTCTGCGGTCGCTGTGCGCTAACGATGGTGAATCTAATTTCATTGCTCATTAGAAGAACATCTTTGCAGCCAGTTCAACCGTCTGACGCCAGTCGGGAGGTGGTGTCCCCGGGAACAGAATTAAAAGAGGCTCAAACTGACCTGTGCTCATCAGACCTGCAAATGAGGACAAGAGAGAGAGAGAGAGAGAGAGAGGAAGGGAGAAATATTCAAGTGTCAGCGCTGTGTCTCCACTGTAGCCTCCCGTTTGGGTGTTTGCTTTAAAAGCAGCCACGCCATCAGAGACTCAACCACAGTATTTACATATCGGCAACACTCATTACAAGTATTTTTTGCAGGAATCTAGGGTGAAAGCCTGACAATTAAAAGCCCTGCTGCTGTGTTCACCATGTCTTGTGGTTTGTAATGGGGTCAAGGGGCTTTAATGAAGGCTTTTAACGTGTGAAGTGTGCAGCTACGTCCTTCTCCTTTCATGCCTTTGATCAGTGCCACTGAGCAGAAAGCTTAGCTCTTCAAGCTCTGAGCTTTGCCAACCACAGCAGCAGCAGCAGCAGCACATTCAGCCCAGCATCTCACACCCTGACATCATAGCCTGGTTAGATTCAATCAAATGTGGGATTATCCAAACGTGCCACGCTCAGCTTCATGTGCTGCCTATAATCATATGGATGGTGTACACTCCAGTTTTGATGTATATTAATAATTTACCAAATCCTACGTGTGAGTGAATGGGAAAATAATTGGGAGCTTGAGAGTGTAAGGTAGCTTTGTCTCTGGGGAGATCTCCAACTCGCCGTCTCTTCTCTCCCTCTTCCTGCAATAAGGTCAGACTTGTCATAAGACAAGTGTTTAATTAATGCTGCCCTTAGAGGAACAACAGAGTGAGCTGCAGCATGAGCAAGGCAAATAAATGCCAAATATGCTCTGTTTCCATCCAGCCTCTTATTTGTGAGGATATTCTGCTTTTCTCTGGCTTTTAATGAATTTTAAATGGAATATCTTTTAAGTTTTGGTCTGGTGGTCAAACAAAACAAGCCACAAATGCATGACCTTGGACTCTGAGAAGCCAGAATTTCAAACATTTTAATCCATGAGCATGAAGCTCCTCTGGCACTCTGATTATAACAAACGAGGCCTTGCCGTTTTGATGCCTACCATGGCTGGGTCGCTCGCAAAAATGAATGCTGTTGTCAGACTGTTAATTTGTGTGAGCGAGGCCGACTACAGCAGATGTTTTCATTTGAGCTTCCCTGTTCTGCTTCTGAACTTTTCGACAAATTATAAACAACCCAGCAGTCAGAGCAACACACTGTTAGAATACCAGTGGTTTAAATCTAGTCAAAGTGAGATAAGACTTTGCTGTCAGTGTTTCTCTATGAATCCACTCTCTAAAAATGGATGCGCTCCCTTTGCACTCTCACTCCATGATCCATTTCTTTGAGTGCCTGTTTGGCGAAAAGCCTGTGTAGGAGATGTGTTCGTAAGACATAAAAGCTATTCACCTTAGACACTGTTCTCCTGTGCCTCGCCGTCAGTCATTCTGACACGGTGCCACTCAGCTGTGGATTCGGGCTCAGCTGAGACACAATCGATGATTCCCCTCTAATCCACTTGAGCAAAACAAGGTCCAGTGATCTTCGCTGCTGCAGCTCTTCACACCGAGGAAACATCCAATCAAAAAGCTCCGCTGGTCACAGCATTAAATCCCATAGTAGTGTCCGATAAAGCTCCAGAAACACTTTAAAAACTGGCGGTTAAAGTGCATTAAAAATAATACTGTCATCAGGCTCTCAATTAACATTTGGTGAAATAATCACTATTTAACATTTCTGCTATAATGTAATAATGTTTAAGTTAGATCACATTCATTAATATTTTATGAATTTCATATATGATATGGCTCCTTCAATGTTCATGTTTAACAGCCACTTGTGTCCCAACAATTTCAACCATGTATGATGGACTGAATGAAGCTCAACAGAGACTTTCTTTTGGGGTCTATGTACATTAATACTTATTGTGTTTGCAAATTTTTAGTACTGAATAAATGATGTAACTAACAACGAAAGTGTTAATTGTGGCAGTATATCAGTTTGATACAAATATAATAAGGATTGTTTGGATGTGTGATTAATCAATAATTCCATAATATCCATTATGTAATTAATCATAAAGTCATGTTATGGGTTAATAGATTTGGTCCAAATTCTGGTTAATAGTAATATTAAATAAGGATTAGTTCACCATTTCTCAGTGATGGCTGGTGTAAAGTGTTATGAGTTACTATTTTATGTTTGTAAAGTCTGTGAAAACCAAATTCCCACGCTCACCAGATCCGTCCCCTCAATATTTAAAATGTGTGAATGTTATGTTTTAAAAATGCATAGGCCATCTGTGCACTTGTCAGTGCAAACAAACTTTGGCTAGCTGCCCTCCAGTCTGAACGGAGCCAAATATGGCCACCCCACAGCAGAAGTCTTCACATGTATTTATATTCCCACAGGGCTCTGCTCCTCTTCGGAGTCTGTGTATCTGAGCTCTGTGCAGCAGAGATCTTTCTGTGGCTCAGATCTCAGCCCTCATACCAGGATCAGACTACCGCTTGACTGCACATGTCCATCTGGGCAGTGTTGAGGTGAGGTAGATCATATCTTTTTCCATTTCATGCTCGGCCCTTCACTGGAAACCTGTGTTGGGAAATTTGGGAATTAAGGTTGACATAAAGCCCGTAGGTTCAAAGGAGCAGGAATGTCACAATGTACAAAAATCCAAACTAAAGAATGTAGATAAGACTCTTCCTCGATCCTTTAGTCCACAACAACAATGAGTCATATGACAGGCACTTCAACACAGGGTAAAAACACAGCAGCTCTCCCACCACAGGGGGAGTTTCATCTCTCTACACTGAGCTCTCGTCCGGCCTGGGCAGCAGCTGAGTGTGTTTCCTCTTCTCTAAAATCCTGTTGAGCTCCTCAGCGAAGGAGTAGCAGAGCGGTGACGTGTTTTCAGGTTCGCTCTGCCTCAGCAGCACGTAGCTGTTTCCGTTCATCCTTCGCAGGACGCTGGGCAGCGTGGCCGACAGCCCGTTGGGGAAGTCGCACTCCGGGGATGGGAGTTGCGGCATGGGAGGGAGAGGAGGGGCCGGGGGAGGAGTGTCCTTGTTGGGTGACGGGTGACCCTCGCCGGGGACAATCTGGAGGAAGCCTCCGTCCTCTACGTCGCCTTTGTGCTGCTTTGAGACTCCGTTACAGATGCCGTTGCCGTTACAGTGGTTTGATATCGTCTTCAGCTCCATGTGGGAGGAGCTTCTGTGCTGCTTCTTGTTCCTGTTGTGCTTTTTATTGATCGGGTAGGCGGACGCTGCCGCACGCAACGAGTACTTCCCTCTGTTGCCCACACGCAGGCAGAAGCCCACGTAGACGAGGACCACGGTGAGGACCACGCAGAGGCCTCCGAGGATGGTGATGAGGGACAGGTACATGGCCTCCATGTTCCTGGGGGAGAGCAGCTCTGAGCGGGGGAGGAGGGGGGCCGGAGGCGGAGGCAGGGGTCTCTCTGAGGACGGATGCTCAGTGGGAGTCGGTTCAGTGGCGAAGAGATCGTAAGGGTCTTCTTCAGTCGGCTCAACCGGTGGCGGAGGGGGCAGGTCCAGGCTGATGGTGACATTGTACGTGACCATGGCGACCTTGATGTCGTTCTCGACGGCGTAGCAGGTGTACAGACCGCTCTGGTCCTGCCGCGCCTCGATGATCAGCAGGCCGTCGGTGCCGGTTCTGAAGCCCGAGTTGAGGCCGTAGCCCTGCAGCTCGCCGCCGTCCAGCGTCCAGAGGGGGGTGGCCAGGTTGGAGCTGAGCTCACACTGTAGCAGCACGTCATCACCCACCCGCACAGAGCGACTACGCTGGACCACGTCTGTAACACACATTAATGCAGTGAGAAAGTGATTTCAAATGAGGATTAGGAGAAAACTCACAACTTAAGACTCTGAGTCATTTTATATGTTAATTGCTTAACACCTCCTAAATTTATCAAAGGCTGTCCAAAGTTAATGAAGCATAAACTCCCATTAGAGATCTTTTAATTCCAGCCATCACATTACCTTGTACAGCGAGAGAACAACGAGGGGGCAGAAGATGCTACATTTTATCAGCCTGAAACTGTGAAGTGAGAGAAGGCAGTTGCCTGCCTTGAATATCAAACGGATTTCTCTCCAGAGATGGTAAAAATGTGATTAAAGAAGGGAGGAGAGAATTTTGCCAACAGTGTGCATAATCAACTTTCAAAGACGCCTTCGTAACATCTCATGACACCTTTGCATCGTTCGAGTACTTTCTAACATTCTCTATTTTTAATATCCCTTTCATCATTCACTGTTCCAAAAGTAAACTTTTTTTAGGCTGCAGCACCTAACAGCAGATGAGACTCATGCGTACCATCTTGTGTGTTCTCACATCCCCTGCTGCCATGCTGGATGTCCTGGATTAAAGAGGATCTGCGGAGGGGGAGAAAACATAACAATAAGGGCATTAGTGCAAAGAATAAACATTTGCTTTATAGCAAGTTGAATATTTTTGTTCCCTATTTCACACTGTATTCTGATCTATTCACGTCTCATATAATCTATTCCTTATATAATCTCTTTTGACTGAGTAAGCATTGCTGTGCAGGTTAATCAGTGCAGGTTAGGTACACACCTGCATGCTGTGTTTACCATCACAGCCAACATTACGCAACAGTTCTGGGAGCTGACTCTCTGACAGGGCTCCGTGACACTTGAGGTTACTCAAATCAAACACAAAAGGGCGTTTGTAGCATTTTCATCACCTGATCAAATCCCTCTCTCACTCACACACACACACGCACAAACACACACATGCATCATCCAGCGCCCACCTGTTCGCATGTGACATTACGTCCACGCACTGGACTCCGTCCCAGGCACAGTGAGGGTCCCTGGCAAAGATGCAGTCATAGCAGGAAGCGTATCTGTGGCAGTTCGAGAGCGGCAGCTGCACCACGCCTGATCCAGAACCCACGTACACACTCATCTGGGGGAGGAGAGACGACGTAAATACCCTCGGATGGACATTACTCATATGTGTGTGTGTGTGTGTGTGTGTGTGTGTGTGTGTGTGTGTGTGTGTGTGTGTGTGTGCATCTGATGGTCAGACAACACTACCTGTTCTGCAGATATCAGTAGGTTCTCAACAGGCTGTGGCTCCTCAAAGAGTTGCAGCTCCTCGATAATGTGCAGTTGACCCTCGACCTCTACGGCTTTGTGTAACCAGCCTTCATCTGAGCAACAGCGACAGAGAGGAGAAACATGGCTTTAATATACTTTTTTTTTCATCAGCCAGTCAAGGCACGTCACTCTGTTTTAGCTTGATTTCCTACTGTTTGGACAGTCATTGATTTTATTCACATCAGTATGCGATTTAAATGAATTTCAGCTATCTGGCTGAAGATAATCAATTCCCTTTTTTATACCTCGTGTCAAGCATCTAAGATAAGGAGTTTTGTTCAGGCAACAAACTAAAGTCCTGTCATCCTTTTCATGTTGTTTTTATTGCATTTTCTTTCTTGCAATTTTGATTCTTTGAAAAGGTTTTGGCAGCTGACGTAAAAAAAAACCTCCTTGAATACATCAACAACCTGATAAGACTGATAGAGACAAATAACAGTGACACAATGTTGTGCAGCTGCTGGAAGACAAGAAATATGTCAACAAGTATAAGCTAAATATTAATCAACATCCAACAACAACAAGACTCCAGGATGTGATGGTACTTGGACTAGAAATAGTCCAAGACGTGTAATATGTGAACTGAATTCATACACACCTGTGCCCATGTATAACACATGGTATTCTTGTCCATCTACGCCTTGCATCATGTGCACGGCCATGTGTGTGTAGTCTGTGGTTCTCCTGAACAAAATAGGCCGTCTGTCTGAGGGTTGGACCTGCTGGGACATCAGAGGATGCCTCCTGACAAAGTTCAGCACATCATCAGGCAGAGAGGTGGAGGCGTTGATGCCTCTGGCCCTCAGAGCATCGGTTATACACTGCAGGGAAAGAAGCCAAGGAGAGGGGATGATGAGCAAGTAACAAGGCATGATGTGGGCTGCAGGAGAACGAGAGAGACATTTTTGGCTCATTTGTAATTGGGTTCCTGTAAATAGGAGCGGATAGCGAAGGGGAGAGAGGATGTCATGAGGCTTAGTGAGCTGGTCTGCGGGGTAAATCACAGGATCAGGAGGAAAACACGGAGCCTGTGGAAGACTGTGTCTGGGTAAACCCGCGTTTTCACTTCCACAACAATGACTGTGTGAGCTCAGCAGCCAACTTGTGCTGACATGCGGGCGACTCAGCTCCCTCTGCACCTGACTAAGGGAACAACTTCCCCTCTCTCTTTGTGCCATCCAAATGACTTGGGCCAACTCCCCTAAGAGGCTTTCACGCTCCCAAGCTAAAACCTTTGACCGCTTCTCCTCTTCATTTACTAGCAAAGTTGAAATTAAGTCCCACAAAGTGTTGAAGTGACACTGCAGTGGATAATGTCTGCTGCTCGTGCTAACGATGCCACAGCCCTGGCTGCCACGCTAAGCCACTGTCTCCAAAGCTACAGGCTGGAGTTAATCGCCATGGAAATGGGTTTCAGTGACATAAGCTGGTTGTGTTTTGAGCCTCGTGCTTGAGGCTGCCACTCTTCTTCTCTATCATCTCTGCTCCATCATTACCTCGGAGGCTGAAGAGGCAGGATACTTTTTTCCCTGGGCCTCATCTTGTGCAGTGACCTGGCTGTGTGCATGTGCATGTGTGTGTTTACCGTTCCAGGTCGTAGGTCAGGGATCTTTCCAGTGTATTCCTTCCACTTAGAGTCGGAGTTGTGGTTCTCCATGTAGGGTCCTTGAAAGGCCTGTTGGACTTCAGACAGAGAAAAGCGACACACAGCAGACGCCTTCACGTTTTTCCTAAAGACATCAAAGCGCACACACACACACACACACACACACACACACGGACACACACAGTGAGAAAAACCAGAGCACAGGCCATGAACAATAACAGCAGTAAACCCAGTGTTGCCATAGAGACAGCAGTACAAGTACAGTAGATCAGTGGCTCACCTAGCTGAAATGATGGAAACAGACATATAGGAGGATGTATAGGGGGTTAGGGTGGGGGTGCTGAGCTTTGACAGAGATTGTATGCAGATGAACAGGATGATCAGATGTCGTGCATCTCTGTGACACTCAGAGGGAGAGAGAGAGAAACAGAAAGGCTTCATAGAGACAGAAGAGGTGGAGCTGAAGAGGACACGAAGATGCTCGAGAAGATAATCTCTGTTTGTTTATGTTTTCTCCATCACACAACATTTGTGCTTGGGCATAACATACACTTTTTAGCTGATGTATCAAGTTGGAGCATGTTTCAACCGAGTTTCTACAAAAGGCCATAAAAGTTATAAGCCCAAAATTTTCATGCTAGAACTATCTATAGTTGACATTTTTGTTTTGGACATTTAGAGTTTGCTGCTCCCTCGCTGGATTCACATTGATGACCTGAGGGATTCACAGGAAAATGCATCTAATCCACAATGTTATCTCACTGACGGAGAGCCTAATTATTACCTGTTCAGTCTTTTTATACGGCGTCAGAGCCGCATTAAGTTTCTGCTGATTCAATCCAGCATTTCCTATTTGCACTACTTCATTAAAAGCATTTACTGTAGCATGGCTTTTATTGTGAGACAGTCAGGAAATGTGTTGAAATCAAATCTCATTTACAATTGTCATCAAAACAATACTGTATGCATGTGTTTGGTTGCGATGCCAACAGACTTCACCAGTTGCTCTTGTGTTTCTTACAAAGTCGCTGCTTGATGATTGTTTGCTGTGGTATTAAATCTCACTTGTAGTTACCATGGTAACAAGAGGGACTGCTAAATAAACCAAGACTGGAATATTAGGGATTACAACTTTAACATCTTTTTTTTAACTGGATCTAAATTTACATCTTTAATTAATATTCTGTCCTCAAACTGCTGCAAATCTCCTCCACCCAACTTTTTTTTTTCACATGGTTTGGATTAAAAAAAAGTTCTTGCTTTATCTCTCCCGGCTCTTTCATCTTGTCCCTTCTCGTCTTCTTCCACTGTCTCAATGTATTGATTGCTGCCTTTCATCTCTGTCCTGCTCATTTACATTTTGCATCCTCAAAGCCCCCGTCAGCCCGAGGCCTCGTCAACACAAAGAGTTTCTCACTCACCACTCCAGGCCAAAGATGCCGTAGAACAGCGTGTCCTGTGACGTGTGTCCAGGCATGACGAACACGCTGCGCAGCATGTTGAAGTGGAAGTCGTACTCGGGCAGAGAACACATCAGCCTGGCCTTGAGGAAGGACGTCCACCGTTTCTGGAGAGTTAAACGGCCTCCTCGGTCCCCCTGAGGGAAGAGAGGTGAGGAGAAACAGAGGAGGAGTTCATGTTAGGTAAAGAAAAACCCACGGATAGTTTTGCACCAGAGGAATTTAACATCCTCATAAGTGCAAAAGTGGCAAGAGGAAGCAGCAAAGGTATGTTCAATAATGTTAAGCTCTCATTGCACTCCACAGGTTCGTAGAGTGTGTTTGGCCTCAGTAGGATTAAAGCACTGACTGTGGAGTTCACGTCTCACACACGTACACACAGCCCATGTAGACACATCTCAACACCCGCTCTCAATCCAAAAAAGATGCTCTGACAGGTCTACAATGGAAAAGCTTGACTCAAGGCCACAGTTCTTTCAGAAACAGTAACAACTGACATGAGCTTGCTCTTTGATTTAAACTTTTAAATGTATTCTGCCGGTGGCAAGTTGAAAATGGCACATACGTCGCCAGGAGGCAATTCGATTGAGATTAACATGAAAATAAAAAATAAAATGGAGATGTGCTGCAAAACTTTTAGGGAAGAGATCTGGTAACTGACTTCACTTCCAAATGCCAGAGGATGAGACAGCAAGGTTATTACTCTGTACAGGTGGCTCATGTGATTCTTAACTCCTTCCTGGGCAGCAGGGGGATGTAAATTATTCACATTTTAGGCAGCGGAAGATGCTAAACACTCTGTCTCTCCCCAGCAGCCATCCATTCCTCTCGCTGTGAGACACACTGACTGCAATCCATTCATCAGCTGCACAGTCTTCTCCTCTAATCACACCTGGGCCTTGTTACCAATGCATTCCCCCCGTCTAGCCCCTCATCTATTATAGTATCCTTTCTCTCACCTCTAGTTGAAAAACATTCCTGCATCACTTTTTAATCTGCTCTCACCTTACAAACCCGAGCCACCCGTGCCACCCTGCTGTGGCTGTAGGTCGTCGTCTGCTCCTGGCTCCTCTCGGTGAAGAAGAAGTAGATCTTGTCATCATCGCCTGTGCTGCTGCCCAAGCTCTCCTTCACAAGTGCGGAGCCAACAAACTCTGCCTCTGCATGGGGGAGAACAAGATGCATTGACTCATACTGTGAATAAACAAAGTCTTTGACAAATAAATGCCAAGTAATTACCCACTGAAAGAGATCTCCTCCGATGGAGTCTCGTCTAGTTTGGCTGCTTGACATGAGCCCATGACACTGATTGTAACAGCTGGCCTGTAACATATACTGCTCAAAAAACTGAACCTGCGTCATCAAAACATAAAATAGTGACAACTAGATAAAAGGTTGTTGCTTCGAAGGGGCTGTTTGTAGATTTTCTCTGCTACTAAATGTGGTTTCTTGCCAGCAGCCTGTGGTGCCGTTTGTGGCTCGACAAGAGCTTCAGTAATTGTTGCATTTACAAGGAAAAACTGAGTAGCTTCCAGAAAGTGGCAAGATGAGCTGGCTGGGGCTGTCGGTGAGCATGCTAACTTCAGTAGAGAAGAAGATTTGATATCTTTCGTGTAGTTTTCCACCCTTGGGGACAGCTCTTGGTGAGTAGACGCATTAAGTTTGATGCTGAACTCCCAACCTTTGTTCTCAGCTGAGATGTAAGCAGCGATAATGCTAATGTGAGCTTTGTAGCAATATAAAAAAGGGAGCAGTTGGCAATCTGTAATAGGAAGGGAGAGGTTTGGCTTTGGAGGGATATATTAACTTGTCTACAGTTACGCTAGCAGCTCTGTGAGGCTGCTTCAGGCACAGCAGCAAACTGGGACTTATAAACAGGATCGTCTATGCAAGTAAATCTAAGCCATACTGCTTTAAGAATAAGCCGAGCAATCAGAAGCAGGTTTAATGACAGTGAAAATAATGCATTATTGATCCAGCCCTGCAGATGTTTGCTGACTTGGAGGCTTAACCTGTGGTCAGCTGGTTGACAGGCTGGAGCTCTGACCACTAGGACCACACTGCCACCAAACGGCTTTTATCATTCCAAGAGATTAACTCACCATTCAGCCAGCGAGTGGGAGCATCCTCTGTCTTCAGCGTGGGAGACGGAGAGTTGCGGCGGATATCTGGAAAGCTCCTGAACTCAAACCGAGAGGCTGTGTACATCTGCTGGTCTGGAAGAAGACAAATGTATCTGGTCACTGCTGTGGTTGAGTGAAACTCTGGAAATTACCTTTAATTGTTGAAGGGCCTTACCGATGATGAGGGCAGTGTAGCCTGTTGTCGGCCCATAGGGACATTTCTCTTTTCCCTCCTCTGGCTGAGATGACATCACAAACCTTTCCTCCTCCTACGCAGGACAAAAAAATTCATGAATATTTAATGAGGAAGACGATTATTAAGCATCATATGTATTTAAAAGCACTGGAAGGATTGTTATTTGCTGTGCATGGACGTACTATATATGCACAGAGTGGTTTGAAGGCATGAGTCCCACACATGTAGAGATGAGTTGAGTTAAATCTCTGGAGGAAACGGATGTGATTGAAACACTCGGTCTGGAAGAGAAAGAGAAAACCGGAAAAAAAAAAAACATTTCACAGTGAGGGAGCGATTATGAATACAGGAGAGAACCTAACACAGAAAGATGAAACAGAAAGACTGAGAGAGATGGAAAAACTAAATGCCTACCTTATTGTCTTTTCCCTTGAGCAGGCACTGCCGTTTTTGCTCGGGAGAGGCCTCCCACTCAATCTAAAAAACAGAAAACGAAGAGTTGGATGGTTTCACATCACTACCTTGCATAAATCCTGTCAAAGTGCCACACATCTGACAGCAGATTAATAGAGAATAATATTATTTTGGCTTGAATAATTCATACTTTCAAAATTTTGCCATCACACCATCTGAATTCACAGTGCTGTTGTATAGCAGCATGTTTTTTCTCTTATGTAACAGAAAGTTGACTTAATATATTTGTATTTACAGCAGGATATGGAAGAGTGGTTGCGAGTGAGTGTTACACACACACACACACACACACATCAGCAATTACATCTTATGACAGACACCACTGCTGTATTAACATAAGTAGCATAACAGCTTAACGTCAGCTTGTCACCAGGTAACAAACATAACAAGCATAGCAAGCTTCTACAGCGACTTAAAGAAACGTCCTGCAACGTGCAACTTACTGAGGGCTGGACTCGGTCACAGCGAAACTACAACATGCTTTAACGACATGGAAAGAGGACAAGGACAAACAATAGTTTTAAGGTTACATCCCTAAAAATTCAATAGCAGCTAAAAGGGTGACACCTGTCTGTTGTTACTGGTCAGAATGTGTTTTCTAATATCAAGTTATGTTTGAGATACACGATACATGATTACTGTAAAAAGCCATACCTTCTTTATATTTCTCAAAAAATACCAGCTGAAACCAGCATGGCAATTGGTGAATAATTTCCATAAATAGCCAATTATTGGATATAACATGAAAAAAAACCCTAAGGATTATTGCTTTAATGTTGGCAATATGAAAGCAAAAAGGGCTAAATGTCTAAATGTACAGTATGCTCAGAGGGTTTTCAGAAGAGAAGAGAAGAGAAGAGAAGAGAAGAGAAGAGAAGAGAAGAGAAGAGAAGAGAAGAGAAATGTGTGTACAGTGATAAAGGAGACATTTAGAATTTAGCACTTGGCACAGTTTTTAAGTTTTAACTTAACAAGTAGGGTAAATACTGCGAGTATTAGGTTGAGGAACATAGTATGCTAATTACAGCATTAATTAGGATTTATTTCCGTCTCCCCATGTCTCAGTAGTTGGATGATATGAACATGAATTCTGAATATATAGTTAACTATGTCTTCATTTGCATTCTACAACTTTTGAGGCAACAATTTTTCATTCTGGGGTAAATGTATGTATTCCCCTGCAACCCTGTGTGTGTGTGTGTGTGTGTGTGTGTGTGTGTGTGTGTGTGTGTGTAGTAACATTATTTCTAACAGAGTTGCTCACAGTTGCACCACTGGAGCCTCTTGCTGCATAAACTTATTCAAGATATGGTGGCTGAGGCACTGAACATGCAGCGACATAGAAACAAAGAAACTCACAGTGAGAGCAGAGCTGGATGAGATGTCAGAGGCATTGAGAGCGAATACAGCCCCTCGGGCCCCGACGTAGAGACGCTCGCCATCAGCCTCCAGCAGCATGGTGCTGTAGTTGACGGCAGAGGACTGGAAACGCCTGCAACCCTGGAGACCTGAGAGAGGAGAGGAGAGGAGAGGAGAGGAGAGGAGAGGAGAGGAGAGGAGAGGAGAGCAGAGGCTGTTAATGAAGGTGACCTTTTGTAGCCTCTTGACAGCTCCTGTTACATCTGTTTATGCAAAACAGCTCCAAGTGTCCTTAGAAAACACATCATAGACATCTACCACACGTGCTCTCAAGAGGCTGAATCGCTGCAATAAAAGATTGGTGAAATTTTAGATGCAACACACCACACACAACCTGATTCAACCCTCTTTTGCTGTTACATTTGCTCAGATACAGCGTGTCCACTGCTGCTATTGATTACAATCTGCCTCTAAGGGAACAACTGTGGGTTAATAAATAACATTTTTCATGGAGAAGCCTTGCCTTTTCTCATTTCAATGGTCTCAAATACCCCAGGAATAGACTTGTTTATCCTCTTCGGCCCCACTGAACTGATTGGTGAGCATCCAAATACATACTGCTTCTGTTGTTATCTGAATTTTTATGCGATAACGTGAACAAAACAAAGAAGTCCGCACTAATGGAAATCGGCGTACACTAACATCTCCCCCTCAAAGCCTTTAGAAAGCCTCTGAACGTCCATCATGATGCAGCATAGATTAACATCTTTTTCAATCAAACCTGAGAGTCTGAGAATGAAAGAAAGAGAGAAATCTATTCATCTTCTGTGATGGGTTTCTCAGTATGTGACTGTTGAACATCAGTGCAGCGTGGTACAATGGCCTTGCTCTTTGATTCTGACTTTAAAATCTGCTGGGAAAAAAATGCTATTAAGCTTCATTGAACTGTGGATGCACAGAAATTCTCTTTATGTGACTCCAGAGTTGCTTGTGATCGCAGTTATTTGCACAGTAATAACATGTATGACACCTTATCAGCAGCTCATATTTGATTAGGCTTGATGATAGACAATTAATTGATGATTAACCTGTTTTGATAGTTAATTATATACAGCTGTATAACGGCAGGTTCTTGCCAAACACAAACACACTAGGTTGATTGGTGACTCTTAATTGCGTACAAGTGTGAATGTGAGTGTGTCTGCATTGTCTGTCTCTCTGTGATGAGGCGGTATAGCTAACGTGTGGTTGGATGAATTGTGGCAGGTTTCAATGCCACAAATTTGTTGATCCCTGCATCACAAACAAAGTTTTTTTTTTCTTTTTTCTCTGATATACTCTGTATATATCACTGGCAAAAACAATATTACATCTCCACTATGGACAGTAAAAGCCACAGGATTATGTTCATCCCCCACAGCTTTGCTGAGGAAGAAGAAGGTAATGAAAAGAAGCACAACACAACATCAGATTTCAGAGATCCACTTCTGCCTAATGTGGGTTTCTGTGCTTTGTGCATCTGCGCCACGTCCAGTTTTCCAGGCTGTATTGGGATGCCTCGGTCTGACAGGAGTCAGGACAAGATACTAATGAGGGTTAGTCATACTAACACTGAGCACAGAATACACACTGTATAACATGCACACACACAGAAACACGAACAAAACATATCACAAAGTCGCTTGCTGCAGTCGTCACATGGCAGAGAGTTACGCAAGTTCTATCAGGACTCTACTTAGCTTGGGTAAACATGACACCACTGTCAACACACACACACACACACACACATACATCAGAGGCAACCTTTAGGCATGTCATAACCACAACAATAGGTCCACAAGACAATTGGGCTGTTGTAATAAAAGAGTGTTGTTAAAAATAACAGCAGAGTTGTTCCAGTATGACTAATGGTGAGCAGGTTTTACTATACTCTGGGGCGGGGTGGGGTTTTGACAGCAACTAAACCATTCAAACTTGTAAGTGAGCCACTTCTCATGTCTGATGATTAGTACAGAAGCTCAACAGACTTCCTGCATCCCCAGCCAACCCACTTCCCCCCTGAAGACTGCATGGTTATCAAGTAAGCTGTCATTAAGATTTCTATCAGCTGCTGCAAAACCACAATCCACTCTGCTCACCTCCACAGCAGCAGTAGCTCTCATCCCACACTGCTCCTGGCTGAGCAGGTGTCTACTTTTTTTTGTCCTTCTCATTCTCTGCAGGAGGAGGAAGAGTATTACCTGTGAGGGACAATAACTTTTCCTATGTGATTTGAATGTCTCATTGTGGGCGATGATGACAATGCATTATAATGGAGACACGCCCAAATTTCCTCAGTGTAATCCGAGCATTAGGATACACAATATCCTCTGTGTGGGTGACAGCGGGAGCCAGGTAACTGAAAACAACCTGCCTGAGAGAATGACGCAGCAGAGGGAGATTTATGTGAGCAATATTAACTATATATGACAATCCTAAGGCACATTTTAGCCTCAGCTTACAAGATCATGCGTGAAAAGACACTTTGATTTATTCTATAAGGGGGGAAGAAACGAGTGAAATAGGCCGGCAGAGAAACCCAGAGGATGTTATTTACTGAGCAAACACTTGGAGGGACCTCAGCTGACGGGTACAGAACACAGTGTTCAGGGACACACACACACATACACGTACTTTCAGTCGCTGAACCTCCAGGCGTTGGACTGTGACGTGACAGCCTCTCACACAAATTCACACCCGAGCGTCAGGCCTGTTCACGGTTCAGATATTCTGACGTGCGAGCGGGCCAAGCAGAATAAACAAAGTTTAAATCCACTGACTGGAACTGATGTCAAAGTGCGGCCGGCTAATTTAATACCTCACAGGTTAATGAGAAGGTATTTTAGTTTTCAGTTCTGCCTCTTTTGAACAGCCTGCTCTATGTCTGTTGTCGGCCTTTAGCCAGAAACCGTCATATCAATGACCCTTAAAGACCTCCTGCCTGCAAATTTTTTCACCTTGTCTAAAAGCAGGAAAAAGTGACATTGCAACAAGGAGAGAAAACACACGTGTGTTTTTTCTCAAAAGCATGCATGTGCAACATCAGTACCCCACACAGGTTTGAAGACTTTGCCTTTAGGTTGCTAAGAAACACAGAGATGAAAGGGATTAGTGGTAAGTTTGCATATCTTTCTCAAACTTAAGAAACAAAGACGAGCGGTAAAAGCAAGGCGAGGGAATTAAAAGAGGGCAGTGCAACTGTGGAAAGTATAAACTAATGAGGAGAAACAGAGCTTAAGTGCAAAGTTAAGCTCTGTGAATAGGAGAGGAGGGGGAGTGGATGAGAGAGTGATGGGGTGGCAGGCCAGCAGATGAGTGTAGGAGGACCTGTGGGTTGCAGCACAAAGTGATGAGTTGCAGAAACCGCGATAGAGGTATCAGGAGAGGTTCACAGCGAGAGGAGTAACAGTGGGATAAAAAAAGATGGGTGAAGGCAGGGTGCAAGCAGGTGATGTGTTGTGAGAAAGACAACTGTTTAGAGAAGGAGAAGAGGGGAGGAGGGGTATTGCTCTACAAGTACAGAGCATTAGCCAATTTGGCTGCAAGTCAAACCTGAGAGACGTGAGAAAATTTCTTCCACACTTCTTTGCGTCAACAAATAAAGTCCAGGATCAGATAACAGTGCCGCTACACACACACGCACTCTCTCTCTCTCTTCCCCACACATGCACAAAGGAAAAATACCATACACGACCATCTTGCACCATACTACAACGGTTGTCATGGTTACGGAGCTTCTCAACTACCTACACTGGTGTCAGTCTCCCTGGATGCTCTGCAGGGATCCTAGTGTAAGCACTTCCCTCATCTGCCTCTGTCTCCGTGGCACCTCAGGCTACATGCCATCACTCACACTCGATAAATAAATGATGGTCGTGGTTTATATTTAAGAAAAGCAGCATGGTTATCAGAAGTGGCAGTCGTAAGAATTACCAGAGGCAGGTAAATAAGACAGAGAGGAATGGGTAGAAAGTGGAGGGCCACAAGAGAAGTTAGGTGCTGAGAGGAGAGGGGAGGAGAGGAAATAAAAGAAACTACGAACCACACAAAGTAACAAAAAAAAGGCAATAGCTGCAATATTACAAAGAGAGAAAACGTGTGGGGATATCGTCTATATCAAAAAACTTGACAGCTCCAGTGTTAGTTTGCATGTAAAACACTTATTTGATTTTGAAGTCATCCTAAGGTGTCCAGCTACCAAACAGTTCAGAGAAGGATTGTTGAGTGCGTTGCACCAGAGGCTGGTGTCCGTGTGCGTTTTTCTGTGCTTACCGCTGCTCAACACGGTGACGCGTGGAGTCACATCCAGATCCAGCGGCGCTTTGAACGGGTAGCTGGGAGCCGCGCACACACAGCAGCTCAGCAGCAGAAGCTGCAGCGCAGGGGATCGAGCTGCCTGCATCACAGCTGAGCGTCTCATGGGACAAACACTCTCCAACCAGGGTATACACACACGCAAAGACACTCACACAAACATATTCACCTTGCGACACGCATACACCCCCTGCAAACGCACACACACACACACACACACACACACAAACACACCCACTCACTCTGACAAACACTGGCAGGCAAGCAGGCAGCCTCTTTCACCGTGCTGTAGAGAGGACTGAAGAAACCTGAAAAGATAAAAACACAAAACCAGCACTGTTAGAAGTCACGTCTACACAAGGAGAAACATGAAATACTGCGCATGTGGGCGTTCCTACCGAAGATATGACACCTTTAAAAGTCAGAGGAGAAGTTAAAAAGAGGAGGGAAGCAGCTGAAGTTCAACGGCGGTGCTCAAACATAAATAAGCTGATGTGAAGGATTTCACAAGGATGATGACAGAGATGTGAAAGAGACACAAAGAGACACAAAGTGCATCTGCTCTACAATGTACCGGCCGCTTTTGCAGACTAATGGTGTTCTGTGACACTGGGCTGTCTCTCAGTGTTGTTAAAGTCTGTAGAGTGTGAGCAGCAGCTGCCTAGTCTAAACACAAGACTGAAAATATCATTAACCAAACAATGGCTGTCAAACAGAGCTACGTGCTGATATCACGGGCAAACACTTGAGGATTAGACAGCGATGTGGAGCAATCCAGATCGATAAGGTGTGAAACCGTTTCAAACTGCAAGACGAACCTGAGACGAGCAAAATCCAGGAGGGGAGAGAGACTGTGAAATATGATAATCTCTAAGATGTGTGTGTGTTGTGATGTGAATGCCAATGTTGTTCCCGCAGAACAAGACCCTCTTTTGGAGGAGTGAGGGGAGAGATGGTGAGAGGAGGGAAGAGATGAGTGTGTGTGTGTCACTAGTGCAGAAACCAATCTTATCTAGATTTATTTGGGGGAATGGTGACATCTCTCTTTCTTTTCTCTCTCTTGTCACTCGCTCTTTAAAAACTCCACTTCTGTCTATAAAATGCTTTCCCAGTCCAAATGTAAACGGTCACGGTGGCTTTCCATTACACAAAACATGCTGCTAGAACCCTAAAGAACGTCTTCTCTCTCTCTCTCTCTCTCTCTCTCTCACACACACGGATGCAAAAAAAAAAAAAAGGGAGCAAAAAGTGGAGCCATTAGCACAAGTGTTTGTATGGCTGCACAAGTCCCAGCAGTGCCTCAGGGCTGACACCATGACAACGGCTGGCTGGAGCGCTGCGTAATGTTACAGTCATTCAGCAGCATGCAGGTGTGGATAAAAGAGATACTCTTCTGACTGTAGTCACACTAAGACTCAGTACTGCACATACTGTACTGTAGACACTGTGGCATTGTCACACACTAGGATTAGTAAGACTTGAGTAATGGACTGAGTTACATGAAGTTACATCTCAGATAAATTTCCGATCTTCATTCTTTCAGCTAATTTCCTTATGAAATGAAATCAACAGAAAGACATGAAAACTACAGTAGTTTCATGTAAACATACCATTGAGCATTTAAATAGTAAAGGCTGTTAGTGATGTCTGAAAACCAAAGCATTAAGACACTAAAAGCAAATGGATCCCATGAATGTTCAAGAAATTTTTTGTTTTATAAATACCTTGGACTGGACTAGTGTAGATGTATTTGCATTAAAAGCTTAACTTTGCAGCAGTTGCTAAATAGAGTCCTTTTCAACACCTGCTGTCATTAACTGCAGTCATTTCCTCGACAGAAGAGGTTTGACATGAAAATAAAGTCAACAAAATCTTCACAGTGATTTTAGGAGTCTGAAAATGTATGTTTCTACAACTGCACCGGAGAGAAATTAAACCATTAGGCTAGACGGTTGGAAATCAATCTGAATTTGGAAATGTTAAGTGCTTGTAACAGGTAGTGAAAAAGCACCTTGTGGTCTTCCAGGTGTGGAGAAAAATTTACAACCGAGCGCCTAAAACTGAGGATAACCACACAGCGAAAGCGAGGCTGATTTAATGAGTTCCTGGAATGCAGCCGTTTGGGAGATATTACTTTTTCTCACTTCTTTTAAGGTGGTAGAGGAGGTGCACCGAGGGGCTCTTTACAAGTCATTTATCTGACTTGTGCACACCAAATCACTCAAATGGGCTGTCAGGGTCTAAATCAGTCAGCCACAGTAGACCTGACGTGGTCTCATAATCCTGGGAGGAAGATGAGTCTATTCAGATGGAAATGTTTCACAGGAATGTGACAGAAAAAGGAAGAAAATGTGAAAGAGCCGAGAGAGAGAGAAGGGAGGTAAAATAGTGTGTGAAAGTCCAGCAGCGCAGAGGGAAGAGCCAGTAATTGTGACATTCTCAATTCTCTGTCATCTATAATCCATTACTCCTGACTTGTTCTGAGCACCGCCGGCCCCCTAAATGCAGAAGCTTTCAATTGTTAATTGGGCGTTGAGCGCACCAGTTGAAATTTTGAGAAAATATAGAAAGAGAGATGTACCCAGAGGAAATCAGGATGACTCCACCACTCTGCACCTAATCTGTCTTCCTCCTGATCTCGCTGCTAGCTCTCAGTCCCATGACATTCATTCAGGGAAATGGATTTTATCAGGCAATTATAAAGTGTCTATAAACCTGCCTGAATAGAAGAGATCGGCGTGTCCTGGTGGTGACAGCTCCATCAACAGACAACACTTGTCCCAAAGGACTCAAAACTCTGTTTAGTCTAACAAATGGTGGAGAAGATTACAGTCAAAGGCATTGAGCTGCGCTTCAACTGAGAGATGGACTGCTATAAAACACACTCATTTCACAGAAATACAAAAGAAAGCAAAGTCAACTGAAGTCTGTTTGTCCCCAGTACTGTACTAGGCCTACAGTGTAAAGTCGCTTTGTGGTCGTAACACTGGGCTCTGTAAACTGACTTCTCACACTAGAATCACTGTGTAGCGACTAGCGCGAGTGCATTATTTAAGTGTTGTGTACCATTACTCACAGCAAATGCTTTACACAACTTATTTGTGTTATTTGTTAGGAACTTCCCAGTCTGTGGCTGGTTCACTCTGGGTTTAACAACAATGTAAATAGCGTCTTAAGTGTAAATTTCATGATATTTGAGGATCTGGAGAGAGGTTTAGTCGCTCACATCACACAGATCACATTCAAGAACCCCAGACTTGAGTGATAACAACAACAAAACTCAAGTCAAGTCTTTATCAGAAATCAGCAAAATGAAACTTTTCCAGGACTGACAGAATAGAGATATGAGTTTTCAAAAAATACAAAATAATCAATAGTTATCAATTGATATCGCCACTAAAATAATAATAGAATAGAAACCGTGGTCTTTTCTTCAGACTTAACAATGAGCTTCCTGTTTTTGTTAAGATTTATCATGTAGCCTACTGTGCCCTAACCCTAACCCCCAATGAGAGGCTGCAGCAGAATATTGAGTAACTATTCTGAAACTAAAAGCAGTGGCGAAGAAAACACGCCACTGCTTTTAATTTGATTAGGAATAGAGCAAACATTTGATGAAGGCACGAGTTGAAAACCAGTCTGCCTATCCTTTGAAGAACAGAGTGAAAACAATACGAAGAGAAGATCAAGGATCCTCTCCCCTCCATGTAACAATACTGTACCTTGTGTGTTAAATAGCCACATCTTTGTAGGTCTGTCCTCCCTCTTACCATAGGCTACCTAACACAGCCATGCATTTTTAAAGGCTGAACAGGCAGATAAGTGGCTTCACTCCATGGGTTTCCTCTATGGGCCTAATGATTCTATCACAGCTAGAAAGACCATCAGTTTGGACAGTGGATGGCTGATTATCCATCTTTCACGGATCAATCCTGCTCTTAATGCACCTTGGGCACCCATCAAGGTGTTGTTTACAGCTCATTCACTGTGATCAGATCAGAGCAGCACCTTTCTATTTGTTCTCATTTCCAATTCACATCCCTGTTGAGATAGCTGACGGACCGAAAGTCTACTCCACCATTGCAGCCACCAGATGACTTACAACGCAGTAATGCAGTCAAGTGAAGCAACAAGGCACACACTGGGTCACTGGGAGCTTTTAGTGCAGCAGTTTACACATGTTTATCAGCTGATTAATATACAGTATCTCACCTGCGTGAGCTGAGCTGGCAAAGGTTAGTAAATAGCTACCACACATTAAAGCAGGCCATTTTTAAAAGGACAATAGCCTACAAATACAACAGAAAACTGTAGCCTAAGTCTATATTAGACCATTAGAGCCTACATTGTATTGTATTGTATATTTTTAGGATATTAAAAATACAAGTCGACGACACTGAGTTATACAACTATCTCTGTATAAAGCCAATGCAGAAAACCACAGACAATTAAATGAACTCACAACACGTGAAGGTGTTTTATCTGTGGTCTGTGTCTAAGCTGCGGTCGTGTAATGTTTTAGCGTCTTACCTGAATTCCCGTAGCCTACTAATTCCTCGAAGAGACGGACGTGTACGTTTCCTTGAGCACGAGACGATTCACCTGGACTGGACTGGACTTTCACCGGCGCATGCACACACACTCCTGCACACTGAACATACAGATACACACAGCGCGCGCTCACTCAGCAGCAGCAGCGCCGACTCCCCTCCGTCACAGGTGGCCCGCCCTCCCACAGTGCCCACTGCCCACTTCTTCTCCTCTTCCTCTGAGTCAGGTGTTCACACCATCACTCCCTTGGTCATGAGCTCGGTGTTTACGGTTCCTCGTCAGTTGTCTTACCTTTATTTCTCCAGGTGTACTCCAGCCTGTGCAGGGACAGTTACAGATACAATGTGTCGAAGTGTTGAAGGTGCATAAATGTAACCTGTCTGTTCACTGCTGCAGGGTGGCTTCACACTGACACCTAGCGTCCATAGAGGGAACTGCATCCACTTATCAATTCGAGCAAACCATTCAAATTTGTACTAAAAAGCTCATTTTACACTAAAAATTACTCTGTATTATATAATGTTTTTAGCATGTTTTCATTCAGTTCTACATAATCTGATTGATCATAAATTGGTTGGAAATGTACACTGTTGAAGTAGACTATGAAATATGTCAGATCATCCATCCTTCTATTATTTATCTAGCCTGGTCGCGCCCACACTAGTGACGTTGGAAAGTCGTGCCAACCAGGCTATTATTTATCCATCTATTATTAAAAACTCTCACTGTTTTAGAGTTTATATTGTGAATCTTTGTTGGGTTTCTGCTTCTACCAAAATTTCAAAGTCATCACACACACTGGAAAAGTGCTGGAAAAGTGGTGTAAAGTTGGTAAATCCGAGCTTTTTCATGATCAATTTTCAAGCGATTTTTGTTAAAGTTGTTTTTTGATAACACTTAGGCCTAATTGTAAGAACTAAACTGGTAAAATAAAAATAAAAACAATCAAATGCAATGTTTTGGTCTTACTCATCAAAAGTAACACTCAAAAACTCTAATCTGCTCAGTGTGGTTTGATTAGATTTGATTGACAGTGGCCTGCAAACATGAACACACCACCCACCAACTGAGATCAGATATATGATTCATATATTTATTGATTTGGATTGTAGAATTATACAACATTGCACGTCCTTAAAAAAAAGGCTAAGGAATAAAAGGTAGCACTACATAATACGGCCCGCGACTTACAGCGTACCTACCGCTCTCTTGCCGTAGGTTGCCGCTTATTTCACACAAGTACTGAGTAACTGCAGCTCACTTTCCCCCCTGTTTCCCCCGTGCATTTACAGTGTAACTAGGCTGCGTCTTAGCGCGTAACTTACATCCTGCTTCACACCAACTTCCACAGAAGTACAGGGTAACTCTCGCTGTTTTACAGTTTAACTAGGCTGCGTCTTGGCACGTAACTCCTGTCATACTTTACACCAAATTACACAGTAACTCTCGCTCACTCCGCCACTAATTACCCCGCATTTTACAGTATAACTAGGCTGTGTCTTAGAGCGTAACTCCCGTACAATTACGTCCTACTTTCCCCGGACTTACAGTGTAACTCCTGCCAGGTACATTAGAAATTAAATAGTCTACTGTACAATATGAGCACAGTTGCAATCCATGTTTTCCAAAAGTGTCAGCAGCGACATTTCACCTCTATTTCAGAGATTTATTATTCATTATTTAATTGTATGGTTTGGAATAGGTGAGAAATGGGTATAGAGTGTGGACATTTTCCAATACAGTAACAGGCTGGCTGGTAGCAAACTTACCTCTCTAAAATGCACATCTATGAAAGTCTAGTTCTGTCATCCAAGGGCAAAACACAAACTATACAGTAATACATCCACAATAATGAGTCATTCGGAGAGTTAGAAAATGTTTTTATTATTTATTAACCAGAAAACACATGACACATCCACATCCATGATCATTCATAAACTTTAAGTACAGTAAGTACCCTACTGTAAGTGAGCACTGTTACCCCTCCTTAGTCTGCACCTACATAGTAGCTGTCATGCACCTACACACTACTTGTCTTAGAGTTACCCAGTAAGTAGAGGGTAACGGGCTGTATTATAAAGTAATGGCTGTTACTCCCTCCTTAGTCTGCACCTATACAGTAGCTGTCATGCACCTACACACTACTTGTCTTAGAGTTACCCAGTAAGTAGAGGGTAACGGGCTGTATTATAAAGTAATGGCTGTTACTCCCTCCTTACGCTGCACCTATACAGTAGCTGTCATGCACCTACACACTACTTGTCTTAGAGTTACCCAGTAAGTAGAGGGTAACGGGCTGTATTATAAAGTAATGGCTGTTACTCCCTCCTTAGTCTGCACCTATACAGTAGCTGTCATGCACCTACACACTACTTGTCTTAGAGTTACCCAGTAAGTAGAGGGTAACGGGCTGTATTATAAAGTAATGGCTGTTACTCCCTCCTTACGCTGCACCTATACAGTAGCTGTCATGCACCTACACACTACTTGTCTTAGAGTTACCCAGTAAGTAGAGGGTAACGGGCTGTATTATAAAGTAATGGCTGTTACTCCCTCCTTACGCTGCACCTATACAGTAGCTGTCATGCACCTACACACTACTTGTCTTAGAGTTACCCAGTAAGTAGAGGGTAACGGGCTGTATTATAAAGTAATGGCTGTTACTCCCTCCTTAGTCTGCACCTATACAGTAGCTGTCATGCACCTACACACTACTTGTCTTAGAGTTACCCAGTAAGTAGAGGGTAACGGGCTGTATTATAAAGTAATGGCTGTTACTCCCTCCTTACGCTGCACCTATACAGTAGCTGTCATGCACCTACACACTACTTGTCTTAGAGTTACCCAGTAAGTAGAGGGTAACGGGCTGTATTATAAAGTAATGGCTGTTACTCCTTCCTTACGCTGCACCTATACAGTAGCTGTCATGCACCTACACACTACTTGTCTTAGAGTTACCCAGTAAGTAGAGGGTAACGGGCTGTATTATAAAGTAATGGCTGTTACTCCCTCCTTACGCTGCACCTACACAGTAGCTGTCATGCACCTACACACTATTTGTCTTAGAGTTACCCAGTAACTAGAGGGTAACGGGCTGTATTATAAAGTATTCTTTGTTATTCCCTCCTTAGAGTGCAAATACACTGTAATTGTCCTGCAACTACAATGTAGTTATCCTGGAGTTACCCAGTAACTACAAGGTAGCGGGCTGTATTATAAAGTATTCTTTGTTATTCCCTCCTTAGTGTGCAAATACACTGTAATTGTCCTGCAACTACACTGTAGTTGTCCTGGGGTTACCCAGTACCTTCTACTACAGCTGTAACTACTGTCTAAGTAGAACCAGTAAGTTAGAACACAGTTTGTTTCACGAGATAACATCATCTGAAAGTACAGTAATACAAAGACAAAACTAACTGAAGTGTCCCTGACATCATAAAATAACAGATTTCTACTGGCTTTTGTTATTTACATTAAAGTTCAGTTTTGTTCCTTCTGTTATAAACTGTTTCATTTAGTTTTGATCCATCTGTCTGATCCTTCTAGGTCTAAAATAGTCAGTCAAGTCAGTTTCATTTGACAAAATGTACTTTCTAAGTTAGAAGAGTCAAGTTGAAATGATCGTTGTGATACTACTATCACACCGGAGTGTGACACTCAGTAATGGAGAATGGATGGGCTCCTCCATAAAAGGTGATCTTGATCTTGATCCAGCTCCTTGGGTCAAGGCAGAGATCAGGGTCATGGGTGGCGTGCCATCTCCCTCGTCAGGTACCATTTTCATGGCATCTCAAAAACCTCACCTGTGTAGAAACATAATTATATATTGTATCATCAACTTCATCACATAAATGCATCACTGTAAAACAAAGTGAGAAAATTAATAACTTTGAACGGTACAGTTTTTCTCATCATGGAATACTTAATCCCGGTTTTACCTTTCACATCATAAATCATTAGCCTTTTAAACCATAACTTGTGATTTTTTAGCATATTTATCAATTACAAATTATACATATTTTTTTCTTTAACTATTGAGTAAATATTTTAACCATTTAAAAATCTTCAATTTTACAAAATCAATGCTATGACCATACTGTTTCACAACTGTAGGCTGCACCAGTACATTATTGTTACTCTTGACTGTATTCATCATACCAGTCATTACCAACAGTAACGTTAGCTAATGGAGCTAATGTGTACAGTACTAACACAAATACAGTTCCCGGTTAGCGTGGTTCAGGGGAAAACACACACTATTATCTTTAGCACAAGCTAACATTGCTAGCTGCGTTAGCATAGCTACTTAACTCACCAAGAGGTTGATAACGCGGTCAAACTGCCGTCGCACAGGTCCTCGGTTCATCCCTCTCGTCTCCCGGGGTGTTTGCTCTGTGTTTATATCAACATATCACATCGTAGACATTGCATCATTTCCCTCATTTCTCCACTTCGTCTCCTCCTGTCGTCCCTGCGGCGGTGTCAACAAGCTCCGTCCTCGCTGTGAGGTGGGACTTTCTACCTTCTCAACAGGCAACCAATGGCA
The DNA here is from genome assembly GCF_045865225.1 of Trachurus japonicus. Taxonomy (NCBI): domain Eukaryota; kingdom Metazoa; phylum Chordata; class Actinopteri; order Carangiformes; family Carangidae; genus Trachurus; species Trachurus japonicus. Next base: position 16,900,877 of record NC_140921.1, on the reverse strand, counting down.
AGTGAGCAGCTTCTGGTCTGACCAATGACAGATGGTCAAATCTGAGAGACTGTGGTAGTCAAATAGGATGAAATAAGTTGTCAATCACAGTCTCTCAGATTTGACCATCTGTCATTGGTCAGACCAGAAGCTGCTCACTTGCCATTGGTTGCCTGTTGAGAAGGTAGAAAGTCCCACCTCACAGCGAGGACGGAGCTTGTTGACACCGCCGCAGGGACGACAGGAGGAGACGAAGTGGAGAAATGAGGGAAATGATGCAATGTCTACGATGTGATATGTTGATATAAACACAGAGCAAACACCCCGGGAGACGTGAGGGATGAACCCAGGACCTGTGCGACGGCAGTTTGACCGCGTTATCAACCTCTTGGTGAGTGTAGCCGCTGGAGGGAGGCGGGGTTATAAATTCGGACAGGCAGATTTAAGGAGGCCCTAATCAGGCAGAAAGGCAGCTGTCTGTCTGAAGTCCTCACCGGCTGATTTGCTGCAGGCTGGTGAGGAGGATTGTGTGAGGGCACTGCCGATCGTAAGTTTTTAGAGTTTTCAGACCATACTGAGAATTGGCAAATTGTGAATATATGTAGAGGCACACGACATTAGTACATTTGTGTGGTTGTGTGTTTCAAGTTGTTAGGTGCCGTTCCTGTATGTTAAACTGCACAACAAGTGCCCAGCGCATACACTGAAACACGGAGCAGGTTGGGCTCCTGGGTAGGAATGAGCTGGTGAACAGGAGGTATGTTGATTTCTAGGCATAATAAAGTGTCCACTGTTTCCCCAGCATATGTGTGTGTGAATATGTTGATGCTGACCATATTGCATTTTTGTTGTCACTGAAACAGTTACAGGAGGGAAGCGAGCCAACAAGGGTCGGTCAGATCAGTGTGTGTGCACCCTGTGACAGTCGTATGGTAACATAATTAATTTTATTCCATGTGTTGTCTGTATTGTAATATTGCATGATGGATGTTTTATAGCTTGTATGTTGCATGGCTTGCTTGCTAAATGTTTGTTTGTGAGCAGTATTTGTTTTGTGTTGTAGGTGCATGAGGAGCAGCTGTGCATGGCCTGACTGCTGTTCCTTTTTCCTCTTCTTTGTGGTTTGGTTGATGTGTTCAGTTGAGCAGCTACCGCGGAGCAGGATTGTGCTCCTTGATGGCCTCGTGTTAAGTTACACAGAGCGGAGCTGTTCAGCTGAGCCGTCATTTGTTTTGTTTGTTTGTTTGTTTTTGTTTTGTTTTGTTTGTTTTACCACTCTCCCACCTATTGACCATGTTAAGTCGGCTTCCATCTCCAAGTGTGCTCAGTCTGCCTTAACTCGAGGGGCTTAGGGGTTTGCTGTGTATACCGGCAGGAGTTGCATTTGAGCGTGTGCAGTGTCTGGTTGCTCTATAGAGGTGCCGTGTTATAGTAACTGCCAGGTGCGTGTGTGTAATGTTATAAATCACTGTTTTGTCTATCCCCTCTCTCACTCGCAGTAAGCCCGAGGGAGCCAGGCCGGCTGTATCCTGATCATTAGAGGAGATGTTTTAATCATTATTGCTCCTTTTACATGTGCCAATAAATAAATAGATTTGAATATAACTTTTGTATAAATAAAGAAACAAGTGTTGTTTTAAAACTTTATACTGGAGTTCTGGCTCATCTTTGAACCAAGGGTAACATTTTGGCGTTGTTGGCAGGATTGGCACAAAATATTTTGGTGAGCAATAATTAACCATTGATAGTGGAAAAAAGTGTGGGAGGTGGTTTTGTGTTTTGTTTTTTGTTTTTTGAAGGGGAAAGGAACAGCAGTTGAAGAGGACAAAGCTTCGTGTCTGAGAGCGACCACCTGCAACAGCCATGTCCCAAGACGAGGAACTGGCAAGACTCAGGGAGGAGCTACAAAACCTGAAATTGGAAAATCAGAGACTCAGAGAACCAGTAGATCAAGGTAATGGGGCTCGCAGCGAGGGTGGCCAGCGGAGGGAGGTTGTGTACATCCCCCGTGAACGAAAATGCCCCAATTTCTCTGGAAAGACTGGACCTGGGTCCTTGTCTATTGAAGACTGGCTGGAGGAAGTGGAGTGCTGCACTAGAGGCCGTCATATGTCTGAAGTAGAAAAGGCACTTTTCATGTATGATCATTTAGAGGGGGAGGCTCGGTCTGAAATCAAATTTAGGCCACAAACAGACCGAGAAAATCCAAATGTATTGATCAATGTTCTTACAGAATTGTATTCATGTTCCAATTCTTATGTTTCATTACAATATCAGTTCTTTGACCGCAGACAAAAAGAAGGTGAATCTCTACAAGAATACTCATTAGGATTGTTGTCTATCAGGGACAAAATACTGAAAACTGACTCTGCTGCTATGCCTAATTCTGACCAGGTGCTACGAGACCAGTTTTGTGAGGGCGTACGTGACCACATGCTGCGCAGGGAGCTGAAAAAGCTTGTGCGCCAGACCCCCACGTTGTCACTCCTTGACCTGCGGAAGGAGGCCATTCGCTGGGTTGAGGAGGGACAGCCACAAAGGGAGAGGTACACTCGACAAACACCTCATTCTCATGAAACACAAGCCATTGTAACAAGTGAAGGTGCTAGTGCTCGACAATCTGAGCTTTCAGAACTTAAAGATATTGTAATGAAACAGCAGGATATTGTGATGAAACAGCAGGAACAATTGGATATGTTGGCCAAAACCTTAGGGGCACACAGTGATTACAACAGGGGGGTGCAGAGGCCTAGGCAGAGCTCTCGGTTCAGGCGTTCTCCAGATGGGCAGCCCATCTGTATTCGTTGTAATCAGGCAGGTCATATAGCTCGTTACTGTAAAAACAATGGCCAGGAGAGACCAGTTAGAGCGGTCCCTGATAGAGAGGAGACAGAGCAACAAAAAAACTAGAACCCCCCAGTGTGAAGAGCCACATGCTGGAGGTGGGGGCAATGGGCTCAAAAATAAAACAGGAAGAGCGTACCATGACATTTAACAAATTGGTTGGTTCCTGCCCAGTGGTAATGGTAAATATGGGGGATGTCGAAGTCCCCTGCCTGCTTGATACAGGATCAATGGTGTCCACTATCACAGAAAGTTTTTTTGATGAACACTTTAATGCTTCTGGTAAATGCAAAGTGGGCAATTGTCAATGGCTTGGCCTTAAAGCTGCTAATGGGCTTGATATCCCATATGTAGGTTATGTAACGCTAACAGTAAATGTCTATGGGACACCGATTTCAAATTGTGGTGTTCTAGTGGTAAAAGATCCCCCCACCTCTAGTGGCCAGCAACAAAAAAAGGGTCTTCCTGGAGTTTTGGGTATGAACATTGTTAGAGATTTTTATTACATATTGCTTGAACAACATGGGTTGGGACTTTTTCATACACCTCAGATTGAGTCAGCTCATCCAGCATGGAAACTTGCCCTAAGGTACTGTGAAAAAAGAGAAGCAATTGTCAATTCTACCGAGGTCTATAAGGTCAGAGTTCAGGGTAACGCACCAGTGCAGGTGGCTGCAGGTACATTAACTATGGTCCCTGTCACTTGCCCACAGATTCCATCTGCAAGTAGGGTGGAGTTTTTACTGGAGCCCCTTGGTCAAGAGGAGGGTACCCTTCCTGATGGGTTATTAGTTTCCCCAGCTTTAGTTCAGGCAGAACGGGGTTTACTGTATGCACCTGTCACAAATGTGGGGACGAGGGATGTCTGGGTCACACCACGCAGATTAATTGGGTCTGTAGAAGTAGTCACCACGGCTCCCATTAGCCCTAGGCCTAAAGTCGAATTATCTTTTGATGAGTTATCACATGAGTATGTTGCTCAGGTTTCCTCACAGGAGGCTTATGACATGGCTGACCAAAAGGCAGAATTCTCTGTTCCAAGTTTTTCAAATCTGTCAGAAGGTGATGTAATCCAAGCTAAACGACTGTTGTACACTTATCAATCCATATTTTCTAAGGGGGAGGGGGGATGTGGGGTGTTCTAAGTTGATTGAACATGAAATTCCAGTGCTGGATTCAGCCCCAGTCCGCCAACCATATCGTAGGATACCTCCGGCCCAGTATGAGGTTGTGAAAGCCCACATTCAGCAGTTGGTAGATAGTAAAATTGTCAGGGAGAGTAGCAGCCCCTACTCATCGCCAATCGTGATAGTGCAGAAGAAGGACGGAAACATCAGGCTTTGCGTAGACTATCGTCAACTTAACGCTAAAACCCGTAAAGACGCATTCCCGCTGCCCAGAATTGACGAGTCTTTGGATGCCCTTACAGGAGCTCGATGGTTTTCTACCTTGGACCTCGCCAGCGGGTATAATCAGGTAGAAGTTGCAGAACATGACAGGAAGAAAACTGCATTCTGTACTCCCTTTGGCTTGTTTGAATTTAACAGGATGCCGTTTGGATTATGCAACGCGCCGGCGACCTTTCAACGGCTGATGGAGCGATTGTTTGGGGATCAGCGCCACCAGTCCGTCCTGTTGTACTTGGATGATGTCATCGTGTTTTCTTCCACTATTCAGCAGCACCTGGAGAGACTCGAGTTGGTCTTCAAACGCCTACAAGAGCAGGATTTAAAAGTAAACCTGTCCAAATGTCATTTCTTTCAGGAACAGGTGCGATACCTGGGGCACGTGGTGTCACAAGAGGGGGTTGCCACAGACCCTGAGAAAATTGCAGCGGTGCGAGATTGGAGGAGGCCCACCTACCTGAATGAGCTCAGATCGTTTCTCGGCTTTACGGGCTACTACCGGAGGTATGTGAAGGGATATTCCAAGCTGGCAGCACCACTTAACCATCTAGTCAGCCTACTGAGTCCCCGCAAGGGTAAGACCCCGAAAATCCCACTGTTGTCCCGATGGGACGAGAACTGTGATCAAGCATTTCAGGCCCTACGGGAGAGGCTCTGTACAGCCCCAGTATTGGCTTTTGCAGATTTTGACAAGTCTTTTATCCTGGAGGTAGACGCCAGCCACCAAGGACTGGGGGCGGTCCTATCACAGGAGCACAATGGTAAGATCAGACCAGTTGCTTATGCGAGTCGCAGCCTGAAGAAAACAGAACGGAATATGGAAAATTATAGTTCCATGAAGCTAGAATTTTTAGCCCTCAAGTGGGCAGTCTGCGACAAGTTCAGAGAATACCTCCTGGGAAACACTTTCATTGTGTACACAGATAATAATCCCCTTTGTCATCTGCAGACTGCGAAGTTGGGAGCCATGGAGCAGCGTTGGGCATCAGAGTTGGCATCCTTCAATTTTACGCTCAAATACCGGCCTGGGCGTTCCAACTCTAATGCTGATGCACTGTCCCGGCTGCCATTGGAGAGAGCTTCACCTGGCACAGCAATTCCCAGGCAGCTCATGACAGGTATTGGAGTACCACAAGCATCAGTGCAGGCCATGTGCAGCGAGGTGACGACCCTCCCCAGCCATTCTCGTCCTGACCTCGCCTCATTGCAAGCTGTAGACCCCGTGATTGGACCTGTTTTGAGACTCTGGCAGAAGGGCCGCCCTCCGGAGGCTGTGGAGAAGGAGAGTCTAGGTAAGGAGAGCAGGGAGCTGGTCCAGAAGTGGCATCGTCTGTTGGAGAAAGAGGGATGTCTGTACCGCCTTACCTACTCCTCGGATGGAAACAAGGAAGTCCACCAGTTGCTGTTGCCGCAGAGCCTACAGAAGGAAGTTTTCACCCAACTACATGATGCCCATGGTCACCAGGGGGTCGATCGGACCACCGACCTAGTGCGGAGCCGTTGTTTCTGGCCGGGGATGTTGAAGGACGTGGAGCAGTGGTGCAAGGAATGCCAGCGTTGCATTGTGGCTAAAGCAGTAAGACCGAAGGTGAGAACGTACATGGGCACACTCCAGGCCTCCAGCCCCAATGAGATACTAGCCATGGACTTTACCTTGTTGGAGCTGTCGAGTGATGGGAGGGAGAATGTCCTGGTTTTAACCGATGTCTTCACCAAGTACACCCTGGCCATCCCGACGAGAGACCAGCGTGCTAGCACTGTGGCTGACGTGCTGGTGCGAAATTGGTTCCATCTGCTGGGTGTGCCGGCTCGCCTGCATTCAGACCAAGGGAGGAACTTCGAAAGTCACATCATCCAGCAGCTATGTAAGTTATACGGCATTAAGAAGAGTCGCACCACTGCATACCATCCAGAGGGCAATGGTCAATGTGAACGGTTCAATAGGACGCTGCATGATCTGCTGCGCACGCTTCCCCCGGACCAGAAGAGGCGGTGGCCCCAGTACCTCTCGAAGTTGACCTACGCCTATAACACCACTGTCCACCAGGCTACAGGGGTGAGTCCTTACTTCCTTATGTTTGGCCGTCAGCCACAGTTACCTGTCGATCTTCTACTGGGCACCAGCAGTGAAGAACCCAGTGGAGGCTCAGTGGAGGAGTGGATCCGAGAACATCAGGATACCCTGAATGAGGCATACAGCAGAGTGAGAGGACGCCTGCGGGAACGACTGGAGCGCAGAAATCTCAAGCACCATGCAGTAATCCGGGATGCAGGGTTCCAAGAAGGTGAGCTGGTGTACCTGAAAAACCATCAAGTGAGAGGGCGAAATAAGATTCAGGATACTTGGGACTCATGCCTTTACCGGGTAGTCAGGTGTCCAGGGGGCTTGGGGAATGTTTATTCTGTTGTTCCCATAGACCAGGACTACCCGGTTAAACAGGTACATCGGGCCGAGATGAGGGCTGCTGGTGCAGGAGGAGTGCCAGAGACAGTGGCCAGGGTGTCAAGTTCGGAGGAGTCCGAGGATTCAGAGGAGGACGATGGTGACCTGGAGTCAGTGAGTGGAGCATCCTTATGTGTCATGATGGATAACTATGATTTCAGTGTCCAGGACTCCGCTACTGTAAGCCGGATAAACGGGCCGCCCTTGGACTCATCAGGTCTGGACATTGTCCCCCGCAGGGAGGTGGCCGAGCCTTCCTATAGGCGTACCACCCGTGCCACAGCAGGACAGCACTCAAATCCTTACCATCTTCCCCAATCCACCGGCGCACAGAGAGCACCGTCCGTGGTGTGAGTATGGTGGCTGCGAAATCTCTAACAAATAGGTTATTATAGTGTAGTAAATCGTCGGGACGACGATTTTTTTCCTTGGGGGGGTAGAATGTAGCCGCTGGAGGGAGGCGGGGTTATAAATTCGGACAGGCAGATTTAAGGAGGCCCTAATCAGGCAGAAAGGCAGCTGTCTGTCTGAAGTCCTCACCGGCTGATTTGCTGCAGGCTGGTGAGGAGGATTGTGTGAGGGCACTGCCGATCGTAAGTTTTTAGAGTTTTCAGACCATACTGAGAATTGGCAAATTGTGAATATATGTAGAGGCACACGACATTAGTACATTTGTGTGGTTGTGTGTTTCAAGTTGTTAGGTGCCGTTCCTGTATGTTAAACTGCACAACAAGTGCCCAGCGCATACACTGAAACACGGAGCAGGTTGGGCTCCTGGGTAGGAATGAGCTGGTGAACAGGAGGTATGTTGATTTCTAGGCATAATAAAGTGTCCACTGTTTCCCCAGCATATGTGTGTGTGAATATGTTGATGCTGACCATATTGCATTTTTGTTGTCACTGAAACAGTTACAGGAGGGAAGCGAGCCAACAAGGGTCGGTCAGATCAGTGTGTGTGCACCCTGTGACAGTCGTATGGTAACATAATTAATTTTATTCCATGTGTTGTCTGTATTGTAATATTGCATGATGGATGTTTTATAGCTTGTATGTTGCATGGCTTGCTTGCTAAATGTTTGTTTGTGAGCAGTATTTGTTTTGTGTTGTAGGTGCATGAGGAGCAGCTGTGCATGGCCTGACTGCTGTTCCTTTTTCCTCTTCTTTGTGGTTTGGTTGATGTGTTCAGTTGAGCAGCTACCGCGGAGCAGGATTGTGCTCCTTGATGGCCTCGTGTTAAGTTACACAGAGCGGAGCTGTTCAGCTGAGCCGTCATTTGTTTTGTTTGTTTGTTTGTTTTTGTTTTGTTTTGTTTGTTTTACCACTCTCCCACCTATTGACCATGTTAAGTCGGCTTCCATCTCCAAGTGTGCTCAGTCTGCCTTAACTCGAGGGGCTTAGGGGTTTGCTGTGTATACCGGCAGGAGTTGCATTTGAGCGTGTGCAGTGTCTGGTTGCTCTATAGAGGTGCCGTGTTATAGTAACTGCCAGGTGCGTGTGTGTAATGTTATAAATCACTGTTTTGTCTATCCCCTCTCTCACTCGCAGTAAGCCCGAGGGAGCCAGGCCGGCTGTATCCTGATCATTAGAGGAGATGTTTTAATCATTATTGCTCCTTTTACATGTGCCAATAAATAAATAGATTTGAATATAACTTTTGTATAAATAAAGAAACAAGTGTTGTTTTAAAACTTTATACTGGAGTTCTGGCTCATCTTTGAACCAAGGGTAACATGAGTTAAGTAGCTATGCTAACGCAGCTAGCAATGTTAGCTTGTGCTAAAGATAATAGTGTGTGTTTTCCCCTGAACCACGCTAACCGGGAACTGTATTTGTGTTAGTACTGTACACATTAGCTCCATTAGCTAACGTTACTGTTGGTAATGACTGGTATGATGAATACAGTCAAGAGTAACAATAATGTACTGGTGCAGCCTACAGTTGTGAAACAGTATGGTCATAGCATTGATTTTGTAAAATTGAAGATTTTTGAATGGTTAAAATATTTACTCAATAGTTAAAGAAAAAAATATGTATAATTTGTAATTGATTAATATGCTTAAAAATCACAAGTTATGGTTTAAAAGGCTAATGATTTATGATGTGAAAGGTAAAACCGGGATTAAGTATTCCATGATGAGAAAAACTGTACCGTTCAAAGTTATTAATTTTCTCACTTTGTTTTACAGTGATGCATTTATGTGATGAAGTTGATGATACAATATATAATTATGTTTCTACACAGGTGAGGTTTTTGAGATGCCATGAAAATGGTACCTGACGAGGGAGATGGCACGCCACCCATGACCCTGATCTCTGCCTTGACCCAAGGAGCTGGATCAAGATCAAGATCACCTTTTATGGAGGAGCCCATCCATTCTCCATTACTGAGTGTCACACTCCGGTGTGATAGTAGTATCACAACGATCATTTCAACTTGACTCTTCTAACTTAGAAAGTACATTTTGTCAAATGAAACTGACTTGACTGACTATTTTAGACCTAGAAGGACCAGACAGATGGATCAAAACTAAATGAAACAGTTTATAACAGAAGGAACAAAACTGAACTTTAATGTAAATAACAAAAGCCAGTAGAAATCTGTTATTTTATGATGTCAGGGACACTTCAGTTAGTTTTGTCTTTGTATTACTGTACTTTCAGATGATGTTATCTCGTGAAACAAACTGTGTTCTAACTTACTGGTTCTACTTAGACAGTAGTTACAGCTGTAGTAGAAGGTACTGGGTAACTCCAGGACAACTACAGTGTAGTTGCAGGACAATTACAGTGTATTTGCACACTAAGGAGGGAATAACAAAGAATACTTTATAATACAGCCCGCTACTTTGTAGGTACTGGGTAACTCCGGGACAACTACATTGTAGTTGCAGGACAATTACAGTGTATTTGCACTCTAAGGAGGGAATAACAAAGAATACTTTATAATACAGCCCGTTACCCTCTACTTACTGGGTAACTCTAAGACAAGTAGTGTGTAGGTGCATGACAGCTACTGTGTAGGTGCAGACTAAGGAGGGAGTAACAGCCATTACTTTATAATACAGCCCGTTACCCTCTACTTACTGGGTAACTCTAAGACAAGTAGTGTGTAGGTGCATGACAGCTACTGTATAGGTGCAGCGTAAGGAGGGAGTAACAGCCATTACTTTATAATACAGCCCGTTACCCTCTACTTACTGGGTAACTCTAAGACAAGTAGTGTGTAGGTGCATGACAGCTACTGTATAGGTGCAGACTAAGGAGGGAGTAACAGCCATTACTTTATAATACAGCCCGTTACCCTCTACTTACTGGGTAACTCTAAGACAAGTAGTGTGTAGGTGCATGACAGCTACTGTATAGGTGCAGACTAAGGAGGGAGTAACAGCCATTACTTTATAATACAGCCCGTTACCCTCTACTTACTGGGTAACTCTAAGACAAGTAGTGTGTAGGTGCATGACAGCTACTGTATAGGTGCAGCGTAAGGAGGGAGTAACAGCCATTACTTTATAATACAGCCCGTTACCCTCTACTTACTGGGTAACTCTAAGACAAGTAGTGTGTAGGTGCATGACAGCTACTGTATAGGTGCAGACTAGGGAGGGGTAACAGTGCTCACTTACAGTAGGGTACTTACTGTACTTAAAGTTTATGAATGATCGTGGATGTGGATGTGTCATGTGTTTTCTGGTTAATAAATAATAAAAACATTTTCTAACTCTCCGAATGACTCATTATTGTGGATGTATTACTGTATAGTTTGTGTTTTGCCCTTGGATGACAGAACTAGACTTTCATAGATGTGCATTTTAGAGAGGTAAGTTTGCTACCAGCCAGCCTGTTACTGTATTGGAAAATGTCCACACTCTATACCCAATTCTCACCTATTCCAAACCATACAATTAAATAATGAATAATAAATCTCTGAAATAGAGGTGAAATGTCGCTGCTGACACTTTTGGAAAACATGGATTGCAACTGTGCTCATATTGTACAGTAGACTATTTAATTTCTAATGTACCTGGCAGGAGTTACACTGTAAGTCCGGGGAAAGTAGGACGTAATTGTACGGGAGTTACGCTCTAAGACACAGCCTAGTTATACTGTAAAATGCGGGGTAATTAGTGGCGGAGTGAGCGAGAGTTACTGTGTAATTTGGTGTAAAGTATGACAGGAGTTACGTGCCAAGACGCAGCCTAGTTAAACTGTAAAACAGCGAGAGTTACCCTGTACTTCTGTGGAAGTTGGTGTGAAGCAGGATGTAAGTTACGCGCTAAGACGCAGCCTAGTTACACTGTAAATGCACGGGGGAAACAGGGGGGAAAGTGAGCTGCAGTTACTCAGTACTTGTGTGAAATAAGCGGCAACCTACGCGGCAAGAGAGCGGTAGGTACGCTGTAAGTCGCGGGCCGTATTATGTAGTGCTACCGAATAAAACAATCTTATCCAATATAGGCTCTTAAATTATTCATTCAGGAGAGTTTTAAAGTCAGAGATGGTTGTGACATTTAAACTACAGATGTCACTGTAGCTTTTGCTTTACATTGCTTCCTCATTAAAACACTTTTCAGTTGCTCGTGGAAGACTCACATTGCCCGAATTCAGGCATGCAGACATAATTGCACCTGCAGCTCCCTCATCTGTTTCCCCACCTCCCTTCTTCCTCCTCTCCAGACCTTCGGGCAAAAATATTATGTTTTGCATTTCTAGACTGGGAGAGATTCATAGTGAGGCTGATCTTATATCCCAGTGAATGTCGAGGTTGGATATGTATGCAGGAGCTCAACACTTAATGAAGGAGCCTGTGAGGAAAGCTGGTTCCATCACTCTCTCCTGTTCCTATCCCCAGAGATATACAAACCCAATGAAATAACATGCCCAGAGGGTCTATACTTGGGATTTCAGTCATTATATTGCACAAAGCAACAGTAACAACATAAATCAGTTCAGTATCTTTGTGCACACACCCTGGGTCTTAACCATTTCATGGAAACAAAGTGTGCAGCAGAGATTAATGAGAGCTCTGATTCTGAAAAGACACAACAGCAGCTATCTATTAGGCCTATTCCACGTTAAGACTGCTTCTCTCATTTATAGGCTACGCAACGTTTAATTCATTATTCATCAATGCAGTTAGTCATGTTTGTTGGGCAGTGTTGATGTTGAATTCAGCATTTTATGTCATGTCCCTACTGCAATCCAGCAGGGGGGTTTGTGCTATAGCTCCATTAACCCCACAGATCTCACAAAGGGACACAACACAAGAACTTCACCAGAGCAAATGGTGGAAGGGAGGAAGCGTCACGGCCGTGGGTTACCATAGCAACAGTGGTACCTGAGGAAGGAGTGGTAATGGTTCCTATGTGGTAATACAGACATATGTTGTGGTTACATCACAAGATGCAGTACTTTCTCCCAGTGTGTTGTAGCTAATAATAACAATAATCCAGGACTGGGATCGGCCTCACTCTGCCTGTTATTCTGCTACAGAGATCTGCAGAGACCTGTAGTGCACACAGCATGCAGCAGGACTTACAGTCTATTGAAATTCTGGTCATGAATTTCTTTTTTTTTCCTTTCCATACATATATCTAGATGTAAATGTAGTGTGTGTTATATCAGGAAGCACAACCTAATCATAGTAAACGGAGTAGCTCTATGGATGGTAATCTGAGTCTGTCACTATGGTCCAGTTTACATTTTCCCATTCTTATGCCTTTTCTGTGACATTTTGTACATCATGGTCAATCAAATCAAATCCAATCAAATGAAATCCAAATCACTTTATTTTTCCATTAGGAACTTCATAGCAAAGAGCATCGGTGCAGTTGCGGATACACACAACACAATGGCAACACCTGAGAGACAGGTGATGTCACACATATTTACTCAACCGACAGGCACAGCAAGCACAGCACAACAATCAGTAAAAATTGTAATAAACACTGCAACAACAAAAAAGCTTTAAAAAAGTGAAAAGTTAAGAATGTTATGGCAGGAGTTAGATGTTAGGGAGTCGAATTGAGGTGGGAATAAAAACCAGATGAGGATGAATCCAACTCGTTGTCCTTTACTCCAGTTAAGGCTGAGATATTGTCTCAACTTTTGGACCTATTTCCATGAAATATGGTGGGGACAGATTGGGCTGTCCATGATGACCAGAGTATGAATCCAAACAAATCTGGTGACATCTAGCACCATCATCTGGTCAAAATTTCCATTTGCCCTTTGCAACCAAACATGAGCATGTACAAGACTGTTCAGTGCTAATTATGGCAAACATTAGTAAACATGAAACTCAGCCTCTCACAGAGCCGCTAATATGGCTGGAGATTCTCAGTCTTTGTTCAAACAGAGATTTATTTATCCTGCAGGAGATGGAGCACAGATGATTATGAATTTACTAAATGCCGGGACTGAGTGTAAAATATATAGAGTAATGTGTGTGTTCACACGTAACCTTATGAACTTACTAAATCGATATGCATGACGACTCAGACATTGACCCTGAGGATAATTTCTTAAATGATGTAAACAGTGATTGTTGCTACTATACGGAAAATCAGTTTAAAAATAAAGTCAATTTAAAAAACGGAGTGTCTATCATACACTTCAATAGCAGGAGTTTATATGCTAATTTTCAAGACATAAAAGAATACCTGAGTCAATTCATTACACCCTTTAGTGTGGTAGCAATATCAGAGACATGGCTTACTCAGGATAAGGGGATAGATTTTGAATTAGAGGGGTATGAATTTAATTGTATTAATAGAGTCAATAAAAGAGGAGGGGGGGTAGCGATATTTGTGGATAGAAGGTTAAAATATAAGATTATTAAAAATATGACTATTGCTATCGATGATGTGTGTGAATGTATATCTGTGGAGATTGTCATGGGGAAAAGCAAAAACATTACTGTCAGTTGTGTCTATAGAGCTCAGAAATCCAGCACCAGTTTCTTTGATTGTTTCATAGGTAATGATAGGACAGGCACTGGTAGAAAAGATGCAGTGGAAGCCTTCAACAATTTTTTTGTGAATGTAGGGCCTAAACTGGCAAGTGAAATAAAACCTCCACTGGGGGGAGGCATTGAAAAATATTTCAGTGAAAGAAACCCAGCCACAATTTTTCTGCGAAATACAGACGAAAACGAAATAATGGACATTGTTCGTAATTTCAAGAACAAAACATCGCAAGACTGTAATGGAATTGACATGAATTTAATTAAGCAAGTGATCGATACTATTGTGGACCCTTTAATATATATATGTAATCTCTCATTTAAATCAGGCTGTTTTCCTGACAAAATGAAAGTGGCTAAAGTAATTCCACTATACAAATCTGAGGAAAAAAACCTGTACACAAATTATAGGCCAGTATCAATGCTTCCACAATTCTCTAAAATACTGGAGAAACTTTTTGTGGTTAGGTTGGACAGCTTCATCGATAAACACATGTTGCTCATGGAAAGTCAGTATGGCTTCAGAGCAGGCAGATCAACAGCAATGGCATTGATGGAACTGGTTGAGGAGTTAACAAGTGCAATAGATGATAAGAAGTATGCAGTGGGTGTTTTTATAGATTTAAAGAAAGCGTTTGATACTATTGACCATGCAATTTTATTACAGAAACTGGAGAGATATGGGATCAGAGGGGTAGGGTTAAATTGGTTAAAAAGTTACATTGAAAAGAGACAGCAATTTGTACAGATGGGTGTCACGAAGTCTACTCTTGCAGAAATTGTATGTGGTGTACTGCAAGGGTCAATAATCGGACCAAAATTATTTATTTTATATATCAATGATATATGCAATGTCTCAAATATGTTTAACTGTGTGGTTTTTGCTGATGATACGAATGTCTTCTGTGCTGGGAAGAACCTCCATCAACTTTTGAAGGTTGTCTCGGGAGAGCTAGAAAAGCTCAAGTTGTGGTTTGATGTTAACAAATTATCTTTGAATATTAAAAAAACCAGATATATGATTTTTGGAAAGCGGGATAAACAACTAGATATACAGACGGAAGTAGAAATTGACGGAGTTAAGCTTGAAAGAGTATATGAGAATATATTTTTAGGTGTGATCATTGACCACAACTTGTGCTGGAAGCCTCACATTAAATATGTTAGGTCCAAGCTTTCACGCACAATAGGTATTTTATGTAAGACAAGACATATACTTAATTATAAATCGTTATACTCACTGTACTGTACTCTTGTTCTTCCTTATCTGACCTATTGTGCCGAAGTTTGGGGTAACACATATAAAAGCACCTTACACACGATATGTGTCATGCAGAAGCGTGCAATAAGAATAGTGCATAATGTGGGGTACCATGAACATACCAATGTATTGTTTTTAAAATCAAGAGCATTGAAATTTAGAGATCTAGTGGACTGCAAAACTGCACAATTTTTGTATAAAGCAAAGCACAATCTACTTCCAAGAAAAATCCAAAAAATGTTTGGGGAAAGAGAGGGAGGGTACAACCTAAGAGGGAGAGGGAAGTTAAAGCAACCTTTTGCTCGTACCACGTTGAAAAGTATGTGCATATCTGTCTGTGGAGTGAAACTTTGGAATAGCTTAAAGATAGTAAAAATGTTGCCCATATAAAAACAATGTTTAAAAATAATATTTTTGAAAAGTACAGAAGTGAAAATGTAGAGAGCAACAAAGGGAAATAATTAACTTAATTTTGCAACAAACACGAAGTTTTCTTGTTTGTTTGATTCGGACTGTTTTTTAGCATATAGGATTGATATGGGATGTGTAATGTAACCTAGGAAATTTAGACCTGTTTTGTTTTTGAGTTGTGAAGGTTTGTGGATATAGGATGGTCGGTGGGGGACGTACTGTGTAGGTATATGTATGTATGTGTGTGACGTGTATGTATATGCGCCATTCCGATCAGACTGCTTATGGTTTTTAATAATGAAATGAGAAATTAGGGTGCGGCAGCTATAAGCTTTGCTTCAGCCGCAACCCTTTTCGACCAGCTGTATAGTATTTGTTACTACCTTGAATTTGTTCTGTTGAAATTTTGATGCTGTGATCGAAATAAACACTCATTCATTCATTCATTCATTCATGATTACAGATAAAAGACAAATACATGCACAGTACTTAGTACAGAAATTAGTTTGTTGTTTCCTTCTGAGGCTGTCATCGTCTTCCATTCCTAATTCATGCTGATGCTGTTTAGATTGTAAATTGTTCATTTTCTGTTGGGACCATGCTGTTTGTTCTTATTTGGAGAGACTGGGATGCTTAAAAGGAAATGAAGTTTTTATTGTGCAACGTTCTGTAATTATTTAGTCTTGGGACAGTGGGATAAAGAACAGAACATCCGTTAATGTCTTTAATCCCCTGCATACTTTCCAACAAGGACAGAAAACAATATCCACTGATAATGTGTTGGAAAATGTTGGCTTTGGCAGAAGAATAATTAACATGTTTGTACTGATACTGCAAAGAAAAAAGGGGAATATCCGCATACTGGATTAAAGCTCCCATTTATTGGATAGCCTACTTGCTTGCAACGTTTCGCCCGATGTGGTCTTCCTCAGGCAAATGGCATGACAAGTGGCAGCCTATACTAGGCTGAAGGCCTGATGACACCACACCTGTTATTAGTTGGATGGGCTGGTGGGCCAATTATAGGCCACTTAGTGTGCCCAGAGATCAAAAGTAGGCCTACAATAAATGTTAACAAACACAATACACAATATACATAGACACACAAGTGTTTAAAAGATGTAGGCTACACAAAAACATGAGATTATAGTCAACAATAAAACAAATGCATAAAGTCTAAAGAACACTATTATGGAGATCTTTAGACAACAGTAGGCTAGGCCTACTGATACTGCACACATAGTGCACATAGGCAGGACAGTGTTCCGTTGTCGAGGACAAACTCCCTACACGAATAGCCTACGATATTCCTAAACGCACATTTTTATGTCCAATTGGGCCTCTCAACCACACGAACACGGCGATTTCACCCACATAAACGGAGATATTTTTAAAAGGATAAAAAAAAAAAGTGGAGAAATAAAAAAATATCCGATTGAGTGGATCCGTGTAGCGATCTGTGCGTACTTCTGGCACGACACCAGGGCTCTGGGTGAGAGCCTTTTACTGGATTCAGATCAATCCTTCCTGACAGCCACTTTCATAGACATACATGTAGCTATATGTATATGGCTACTCTGAGCAGGTTTGCCGTAAGTTACCATGGTAACTCACCTCGGCAATAGAATCCAGCTTCGTTTCCGGCTACGGCTACTACACGTTTCTGCTTTGCCCGTGACGTCAGAAGGCTGAAGTCAGTTGGAAGGTTTGTCCTGTGACGTCACACTCTCTGTCCTTTGATCTCTTTGCCTCCTTCACCAGTTTGACTCATTTTGTCTTTAGCATTTCGAAGCAAGCAGTGTTTCCCAAATTGCTGAAAAGTTCAGACAAGAAAGTTGACCCCTATTGATTCGTGGCTGATTGAAGAGCCACACAGTCAATACTCAAGTGAAAGACTGAGATCAAGATTTTATAAAAACTGAAAAGTTGCAGCGATGACTAGAACTCTGAGCCAAGGTGATGCACCCAGATTTCTGGAGACAACATCTGGAGCTGCCGCCATTGACCAGCAAATTAAATCTAAACTAGTAAAATCTTTATTCTCTGGTGCTGAAGTTGTCATGGGGGACTATGTGCCAAACAAATGTGCTTCTTGTCCCTGTGCATTGACAACACAACAGCCACAAGATTTGGTCCTGGAGGACATAGAAGATGTAGATTTTGCTGACCTTGACCGTGACGAAGTCAAAGACAATGAAATCACTGAAGATACAAGAGACCAGAGCGAGTGTCAAGTCATAGGTAATTCTACTTCTGCCACATCTGTGACACATGAGCCAAAACATGAAATACTTGTCACAACTATCATTGCGACACTGTTTGTGGAAAACGGCGTTGCAGACATCTGGACAAAAGACATCTTGATCACCAACACCAAACGGCTGGTCGAACAAACACTGCAGGGACTCACTTTGAGAGAAGACTACAACCCGAACAGGAAGGAAATCAGGAAGATCTCTAAGATTCTCATCAAGGACCTGAAAAAAATATATGGTGGGAAACTGAAACTCAGGTCTGCAATCCTGTCAGAAATGTCCAAGGTGGAAAAACTCATCACCGGACATTTGCAGGTGCACATCACAGACCACTCTGATGGGGTTGAGTATGAGGAACCTCAATGGAAAGAGTTTATCCAAATATGTTTGCGTCCAGTTATCTTTCACACCGTCGTGCTCATCCTGGCCCTCATCTTTCTGTAAACTTCTGACAGTGGCCCAGTTCACACTGTTGCCTGTCCACTGTCAGAAGTTTACACAGGGCCACACAAGGATTCAGTTCCGCCTACGGCCTTGGCAACAACAAAGCCAGAGCTAGAACTGAACTTCCCGCTCCGGTTTTTCCCGCTCTCCCACATTTAAAAAAATCTATCTATCTATCTATCTATCTATCTATCTATCTATCTATCTATCTATCTATCTATCTATCTATCTATCTATCTATCTATCTGTCGATCTATCTATCTATCTATCTATCTATCTATCTATCTATCTATCTATCTATCTATCTATCTGTCGATCTATCTATCTATCTATCTATCTATCTATCTATCTATCTATCTATCTATCTATCTATATCTCTCTCTGTCTGTCTGTCAATAAAAAAAAAATCATATTGTTTTCTATGAATGAATTTACTATATTCTGATCTAAAATTAAACATGACCTGACTTATTCATGACATGTAATACCTTCTATCTATCTATCATCTCTCTTTGTACTGATACTGCACACATAGGCATATAAAGTATACTGTAAATACAGTAAAATACATCTTGGCACTGTGTTTTGGTTCATAGTTGTGTCTTACTGTAATGATATCACAGCAAAAAAACAAAAAAACAAACAAAAAAACAAAGGGGCCCAGATGTGGAACTCTGTCAGGGTAAGAATTGAGTTACGTAAGAAAAGGGTGATTTGGTTTTGCTGAGGATGTAGTTCCAGTGGAAGCAAGAGAGAGGAGTGGGGAGTATGGATAGTGTGTGGGGAAGGAGGGGGAACATGGCTGGAGGATTCAGCTATAGTAGTAGAGAAGCAGAATAAAGGACTGGTGGGTAGACCTAATAGCTCATACTGCGCATTTCTTCCTTTTCTTTTTTATTCATCTTTCCTGTCATATTTTGATTCCCCACCTCTCCTACAGCTTTGAAAGGGCAAATGTGATTGGGATTGGTGTGCTATTACTTTTCTCGACAGAATAGACACACACAGGATATTTACTGTAAGTTGGAAGCCCAAGTTTGACAAATAAGCCTGTGGCACTGCTGAGGTGTTATGGAAACCCAGGTTTCTGCATTTTTGGGTCTAGACGTGCCAAGCCATTCCTGAACCAGAGATCACGTCAGAGTTGTCTTACCTGGGCTAAGGAGAATAAGAACTGGACTATTGCCCAGTGGTCCAAAGTCCTCTTTTCAGAAGTTTTGCATTACATGATTTGGAAACCAAGGACCCAGAGTCCGGAAGAAGGCAAGGCAAGTTTATTTGTATAGCCTAAAAAGTAACACCTCAGCAGTGCCACAGGCTGTTTGTCTCCATGCCACCCTGAATTGATGCAGAAATTGAAGCAAAAGGAGCCCCAACCAAGTACTGAGGTGCATGTAAATGGATATACTTTCCAGAAGACCAACAATTCTGTATTAACAATCTTTTTTTTTTTTTTTTTTTAAATCGGCCATGATTTGATTTTTTTGAGATCCTGAATTTTGGGTTGTAAGCCATAATCATTGCAATCAAATGAAATAAAGACATGGGATATTTCAGTGTGTGTGGAATGGATCTATATCATGTATTAGTTTCACTTTTTGAATTGAACTATTAAAATAAATGAACTTTTCCATGATATTCTAATTTTTTTTAGATGTACCTGTAGTTAAAATGATTGAAAACATTATAAATGATAAGACAGTTATTGTAATTCAAATCATATAATAGTATACAACTGCAGAAGAAAATGCAATAGGCACTTATTTTGCACAAGTGTCAGCTCTGAAATGTGAGTAAGCATGCTCTTGAGTGTGCATAGACTTTGTCCTTCTTAACTAAGAACAAATCCCAAATAAGAAAACATTGGTGAATGTCAAAATCTGCTTGAAAACCTTATAAGTGGGTTTTAGTAAGAATACATTTCTTCCTAAGAACGGTTCATGAATGAGGCCCACTGTTCCCCACTTGCTCTCACTACAGAGACCCAGTCCGTATTTGAATTTTTGCTAAGCTTTACCTTCTGTCCAGCAGAGGGCAGCAAATTATGTTGTTAAAATGAAGCTGCAGCTCAAACCTGCATTTGTAGTCAGTAACACCAAGACCATATCAATGTAGTACAAAGTATTTTATTGTAAATGTTTGAAATACTACAGTACAGTTGTGGTTATAGTTCTGACAAAAGGGCTAAAGGAAAAAAAGTAACAAAAATAAATACCTCTGCATCGACAGATTTGTGATGAGTTGAGTTTTGGGAACATTTAGGAATGTGTCCAGCTTTTTTATTTATTTTTTGCTTTTAAGATGTGGTTTGACGTAGAAATTCCTCACTGACTTTACAATATAATGTGTCACCTCTGAGTGGTTAAAAAGTAAAGATTTTTCTGGTATTAGGCTTGTCTTTTACATTGTCATGGAATGGCTGTAATAAAATATTAAAATTCATACTGCATGACCCCTTCTTGAGCAAAGGCCTCTTAAGAGTTTCAAAGTCCATTTTCAAAACAACATAATTCCTACAGTAACGTTTCACTAGTCTGTGAGACAGAGATACATGTATACACAGTATTTATTCATGTGCCAATGCAGGAAAACAGACTGGATTTCTGTGTATGATAGACCACAGAATGAACAGCAATAGATAAATCAAAAGCTTCATCACCATTTTACACAGCTGCGACTTTACAGGTTTATAGTTGAGATCAAAATGAAGTCCAAGTTTGAAAATAGGCGTGGTTTACCTCATGAGTACTTGTGACATAATGCAGTCCTGACTACTGAGTGCTCATGGGTCCATGTCGCAGCTGGTGTGATCCCATTACAAGGTTTTCTATTTGTTTAGCCAGAGTGGTGGTTACATGTGAAACTTTTACCTCCAGTGCAGTTATACAGAGGCACAGTCACTCAGCATCGATGACGAGAAACAAGCCCCGAAAGATTGTCATGGTAACAGCATTTCAAAAACATCATCACCATAGTCATCCATCCATTCACCTCATACAATGAAGAGCCCAAAGTATGTTAGAAAATAACAAATAGTCCAGAAAGGAAATTGTAAAAGACTGTTGAAAAGTGTAAAAATTACTCTCTAGAAATAAAAATACTGCTCGTTCCATTTACATCCCAACTTTTGAGTTTCTGTCACTTTAGAAATAGTAGTTCAGACACTAATTACAAAAACAACAAAACGGTGGAATAAAGGAAACACAATGCCATTAGTGTCGGAAGTAAAAAGTACACTGTGTGGCCTGGAAAAATAAGTGAGACAGTCCTTCTGTGGTAGATACAGAAAAAGTGCCAGAAAGAGTTCATAGCTGATCCTTCATATTGTTTGGTCTGTCCTTATCTCTTCATTTCAGCAGTGTCCTTCTTCTCCAGTCTGTTAAAGCCGGTGTGCATCTGTATGTGTGTGTGGTGTGTGTGGTGTGTGTATGTGCATGTGCGCGCACGCCTGTGTGTGTGTGTGTGTGTGTTTCGGAGAGTTCTGGCAGACTGGAATGTGCAGGAATCTTTGTTTTACGCCAGGGTCCTCTGTCTTGGCTTTATTCTGGGGTAGAGCTGTTAGTGACAACAAGAAGACATGTCAACATGGAAATTAATAAATTATTAATTATCATTATCAAACTTTCACTGACTCCTGACTTACCCCTAGGAGATTGCGAGGAATGTAACCCTCGGTGTCGCCCATGCGTGCCCACCACCATTCGATCTCATCTTCATCTTCTCTGCGGACAATGGTCATGCAGTCTCCCTCGCGGAATGACAGCTCATCTGGGTTTTCACCAGTGTAGTCCCACAGACCATAGACCACACCCCTGTTCATGATGCCCATCTTCTCTTGCACACCTGAGGGTAGACCATTTAAAATGACACCGGTCAGCACAGGAGCTGTTCAGAGTATGGTAGTGCCTTGTCATATGAAAAAATAAAAGGATGCAATAATATGAAAATGTAAAGAAACAGTACGCATAACATTTAACATAAAACAGCTTTCACTGACCATAGAGGAACTGAGAGCACTGGCTGTAGCCCTCCTCCATCTCTTCACATTTATCAGCTGCAGTCTGCATGTCACTGTAAGTCATAGCAAACACTGCAGCACCAGACTCCACCAGGAACTTGCACACTTGCACATTGTTGCAGGATGCGGCACAGTGAAGAGGCGTCCTGTGTGCGAGGGTGGGTGAGAAAGAAAAATAAAGTGGAAAGATAAGACATCGGGAAAATAAATCATATTACAAATATACATCGACATTCAGATTTCTGTTGCCAGCCTGTTAATACTGTAGGAGAATATTCTATCATGTAGATTAACAATAACTACAGAGGTTGAATTTACCATCCATCGCTGTCGGCAGCATTGACATTGACACCAAACTGAACCAGAAACTTGACGATCTCTGTATGTCCAGCACAGACGGCATTGTGTAGAGCTGTGATGCCTTCATCGTTAGGCTGACTGGGATCCTCTACCTGTGATTGAGAAATTACAAGACAGACGCAGTGAGTTTCACTTTAGCATCTGCAAATGATCTCAATCTGATGACTAATTTTAGCTCAAAAACACAGCAGAAAAAAAGATGCCAGAGAAATGTTTCTTACTTCGTAGATGATCCTCTGGACCAGGTCAAACTCTCCCTCCAGAGAAGAGTCCAGCAGCAGAGCTAGCGGGTTGAACTTCACTCTCATGCTGTGATCGATGCGTTCAGATCCAGGCTTGCGCAAGTTGGTCCTCTTTCCCTGGACGCACAGTCATAATTTTGAATCACACAAATGATCTTTAAACAGCCTTTACAACACAAAGAAAGAAAAAAATCTAAGATGTGAGACGACTAGAGCCTCATCCTGTGTCCACTCGCTGTTGTGCTCAGGCTGGACTGAGAGAAGAGGAGGAACTTGTTTTTCCAGGTCTAATGCTAATCCAGTTTCCCAGCACAAGCAGTAAGACACAAGTTCATTTCTCTAAAACCTTTATGCAACCTGATTAGGAACAATTGCCCTCCAGTCAAGTAAATATGCTTTCTTTAGTTTTTAAAGGGGTCTTAAATGGGAAAGAGGTGGGAGTTTAAATGGGTCATAAATCTGAAATCTCATTGGTTTGCCCCTTTGGGGTAAAACATGCCACCGCACCGCACCATAAAAACTGCTTAAGGAGTTACGCTAAAGCTTAACAGCAAGAAAATATAAACTGGTGTTTATTTTCAACACAGATTGCATCTAAGTAAATAGGGGAAAGTAGGGTGGCTATCCGCTTAGTGTAAGCTGAATAGGGCCCATTTTCTCCAGAAACAATAGCGGTATTTGATAAGGATCATTTAATTATATAACATTGGCCCAGGTCACTGCTGCTGAACAGCAGAATGTGCATTAACTGTAACTCATGACCTGCAACTGTGGAACTAATAAACAAACATGTGAGGGGTTTTAACACATGGAGCATGAAAGTGAACAACTGAGACCCACATAATAATTGTGGGTTCATAAAGGGGATTCATACCGGTGGCAGAGTGACCTGGCCAGTGACCTCGGGTGCTTTCATGTTAAAGGTGTCTTCTCCCAAGCTGTCCTGCTCTGCTCCACTGGGGTACGGCGGTGGTGGGTACGGAGGAAACTCTTCCAGGAAGCCTTCTGGAGGCGGAGGGGGCAGGTTGGGCATCGTGTCCTCCAAGCCAGCAGAGGGTGGAGGTGGGAAAAGAGCATCACTTGGTCTGGGGGCTGGGTGGGATGGAGGAGGAGGGGGGATAATGTCTTCAGTCTCCTGGATGGCGCAAGGTGGTTTAGTGTGTTCGACAGGGGCTGGATAGGAGACGTTAGCACCCGGGACATGAGGAGTGACCTGTCCTCTGTCCAGAGCCTGTCCCGCCTCTGACGGATGGTTCTCAGCGCCGCTCAGAGGACCTGGGACATGTGGCCCCACAGATCCCTCTGTCGCCTTCTCTGCTTCGCCGGCGTAGGTGGGAGTGGTTGGTGTGGTCACGGTGGTCTCCATAGCTGCCAGTGTGGTTTTCTGATAGAGGAGTTTCTGAATATTGGGCCCCGCGGGACCCTCTGGTTCAGTGATGGAGCTCCGTTTCTTCAAGGGCCTCGGGGCGTTGTAGAGCTTCTTTCTCAGAGCTTCTAGGTCACCTTCACTCTGATGTCTGTAGGGGTTGGAAATGAAGGGAAGCAGTTTGGTGGGGCTGAGGGGCCGGGGGATACGCTCCGTTTCTGGTTGGGGGCCCTCAGATGAGCTGGGCCCCACGTGAATAGATCCATTGTGGTCAACCTCAGATTCTGGAGCAGGGGAGCGGCGATCCAGGTAAGGGTTCTCTGGATGCAGAGAGCTTCCACCGGGGATCACTGGTTTACCGTACACTATAAACATGGACAGTACGCAAGTGTTAAGACTGCAACAGCCACAGAAATACAATCTTGAGTTACTTGATGTCACATTTGAGGGGTTTAAAATAAACAACTTCATATCTGGTCATTTATCATCATCGCTTACTGTGTAGCCTACTTAGCCAAAATTCACTGATCCTCATCCTGCTGCCCTCAATATTTGACTTGTTCATAAAGCGAGACTGATTTGCAAAAGTTTTACAACAAATTCTAAATACACAGCCACAACAACAGTAGTTTTTGAGCCTGCTTCAATGTGACATGTTACTATATATAAACTGATACAAATTACGGGCATAATCAAGATTTTACAGTGTACATTACAAGAAAGGGCAGGATAAACATTTGTTCCGTTTCATTTCCACACTTCTAGTCAGAGGCAGCAGGTACGGTTGCCTGTGATTCGATTTGTTAAAGGAAGATGTAACAGATGGCTTCGCCTCTCTAGCTGCTCGGCTGGTCAGTGGCGTGTGAATATTTTATTGCTGAAGAAAACGGCAGCAGGCATGATTTACCGTACAGTGAATGCATCTTGAGTAACGCGTGATGCTGCTACTTTTTCTCTTACTCTAACGTCACCAAGTGTAGATATGATATAACATGTTGTTGTTTTTTACTCAGCATTAGTCCTAAGATTTAAGATTGTTATGACACAGCATCCTCTCAGGAGTTTAACTTAGCTTAAGCAGTGAGTTACACATACACAAGTGCTTCTACAATCAAGTCAACATCACTGCTCAAACACTGATTTAAGAACATACACCTAGATAATCTTACCACTGATAAATCCGTTGCTGCGGCTCTGGCTCCTGTTGAGAGTGCCCTGCAGACCAGGCTGGAAGGGTTTGCCTGAGCCAGGTTGCTGTGTGTACATGGAGTATATGGAGCTGGCTGCTAAGGTCTGGGGTTTACTCAGGCTGGCGTCTTTGGAGGAGGGCAGCTCCGGGGTGAAAGGCCGCACCGTGGCTGCAGGTGGGGTGTCCTGCTTGGAGGGCAGGGGGAGTGTCTGGCTCTGTGAGGGTGTGAGGGGGCCGCGGCTCTGGGCGGCCTGGGGTTGCTGGCTGTGAGGCTTAGTTTTAGGGAAGGTGCCTGTGTTGAAGCCCGCTTTGCCATAGGGCACAACACCAGGGCCTTTGGGTTTGGTGGGGACGGGAGGAGGCACTTTGACTGGCGCCTTGGGTGCCGACTGGAGAGATGAGGAGAGAGAGATAGCACATTAAATGCAAGGGAATATTCTTCTGGTTATAAACAAATCTGAATAATTTAGTCATGGGGACGTTAAAGCAGAAGTAAGCATTCCGGTCGTTTTGGCTAACTTCTTGTCAGCCGATGGAGTTAGCAGTCCCCAAATATTCAGCTTACTTCTGCTTTAAGCATGAAACTGTTCTCACCTGAGCGTCCCGAACCAGGTCATCGCTGCTCTGGTTCTTGCGGAGGGAGGTGGTGGGAGCCTCTGTCGGCTCAAACATGGAGAATGGACGCACCTTCCTGTCCCTCTTCATCTCCGCCTCATCTATTCAAAGAGCACAGCAATCAGTTTGATCTTATGTTCAAGACACAGTATGACTCTATGAAAGGACAGAACAAAAGCCCCTTTGAAAATATTTGTTCTGCCTTATTGTCAATAACTGATTTCACAGTTACAGGAAATAGATTTCAGTACAGTTTAGGTGGAAATTCTCTATGTGCATGTGTTGTTTGCATGCATATGTATTTCTCTTACCCTGCTCTGCGTTAGAGTTGGAGTGAGAGGTCATTCGTGGCAGTGTTGAGGAAGGACCATGACCATTGGAGTTGGACTCTGGACCCGAGGAGCTCCAGTCCGCCAGCTTAGATGGCTGAAGGCCTGGGAGACCCGCAGGAGAGGAGGGAGTGAAGGAGGGAGGAAGAGGGAGGGAGGGGATGTTTATATATCAACATGTATCACAGGATTTAAGTTGAAATCAAGAAACAAAGCAAAGCACCAATACTCACAGGTGAAACAAACTTCATTATCTGTCCACAATGATAAAACGTACACAGAGCAATGTGCTTTGCAGAGTCACACTGTCACACTCTTTTGCAACATTTCGTCTCCCTCTCTACTCATCATTTGTTTTTTTTGGTTGACTGACTAAGATCAAGCCAGTGGCCATGCATGTCCACAGACTAGCAACAAGCACGATCAGCATCACATCAAAGATGATAAAAACACGATGATTTCCATCGCAGCACTTGCAGACTGTATTCAGACGCTCTCTCAAGAGGTGCTGCACAAACACACAAACAAACACACATTTCCCGAACAAGACCTGATTGGTTGGGTCAGGATCCACAGTGTCAGTTCAGTTCAGCTGAAGGTTATGTGTTTGTTCCAACTGACCCATTTAAAGCAGCAGAAAAAGAACCGAGGAGAAAGCTCGATAAACACTTTCACAAACAGAAGCAGAACAAGCAAAGGAGGACCAAAGATCCAGCAAAGAAATGATGAAAATTTTCTATTTTATCATTTTCAGTGAGGATAACTTTCTTGAAAAACAAACACATCAAAACAAAAGCCATCGCGAATGACACACGCACGCACACAAACACAAGTGTGTACCTTTTCTCTTAGCCCGCAGCTCTTTCAGAGGCTTAAGCAAGAACATGGCTTCTGAGGAAGATGCATTTAAAAAGACAAGAAAAACAAAGTAGCCTTAGAGCTCCAAATCGCCCGTCACTCCAGACATGCTTTTGGCTAGGCCCAACCAGGGGGCCCCCCCGAGGGGCCGTGCAGAGACCGGCACAACCCTCAGGAGCCTGCCCCGGTACTATGCACAACGTTCCCGTTCTAGAGGAGCTGGGAATGACTGTACAAGAGCAGATCCCCCAGCATCCCCGCCCATCCCTATCTCTCTTCTTTCCATACTGCACATCAACGCAGCATGCAGAAATAATTGTGTGCAACATCATGACAGACTGGGAAAAACCTGTTACTGTTACTTCTTGTATGCAGGATAGCTTTAAATAGGAAAACATGGGCTGGCAGGGAAAGGAGAAAGGCAACAAGGGAGGGGAATCCCTTCTGCTATTGCTTTTGTAATGACTAATTTTGGTGTTTGATCATTCATTTTTAATAACTTGAAGTGCACTTCTGGCCCACCATCCACTGGGGGACTGATTTAGGGCAAGGAGAGCAAGTCAGTGATGAAGCGCATGAGAAAGAATTACTGCATACAGGATGGCACAGAACATCCTTACATGGGATACGATGCTCTGCATCAGTGCTTTACCCAGACTTCCTTCCCCTCCATTATACTGCACACATGCTACCTCGGTGCAACCACAGCTTATTCTAGTCACACAAAAAAGTTAGTCAGAAAAATCAATTTTTAGATCAGTGGTCTAAAAAGTTTTGGATCAGGGAGTGATCCTCTGAAAGATGCTGAGCTATGTTACATATTTCTTTTCAGTCTGGTTACAACAACAGGCATCGATTTTAAACGCCTGCTAATTTGACCATGGATAAATAACACCCTTACTCACATCCGGGACTGGTGCAGTGTGAGCTCATACGGAGAATGACACAAAGAGACACACATCAATGAAAACACTGCTTCAAAAACTGGTTCACTCACTGCAAACTCTGAGCTGAACAATACTAGGTCACAACACACCATCCAGCGGGTAACTAGCTACCTTCTGAGCTCAGAGTGACATCACAACCAGCAGCTGTCCCAGACTCCTCAGCTCCTGCTGGAGGCAGGACAGTCAAAAAACAAACACAAAACACACCCAGCTCCATGATGACATACACAAAGAAGAACAGTGGTTGAGGATTTCCAGTAGCTTAGGACTCATTACACACATACTTAATTATTTGTCATCTGAAAATTTAGACTTCAAACTTTTTAACTGCTGCAGAGCAAGCTGCTGCAAACTCAGCCATCTGCAAGATTTAGCTGACTAAATATAATATGTGAAACAATAGAAGGGACAAAGTAAAGGCCTGCGGCCAAGTCAGCGCCAGCAGAGATCTGAGTCATTGTCAGGAAGGAAAGGGCCTGAGTCAAGAGAGGCTTTGGCCGGCGTGTTGTCTGTGGATGCTCACCTGCTCCGGCCTTGGTCTGTGGGTCGTGGGCTGGCAGGGTGGCAGTGCCGTCAGGGTAAGCTGGTTTTACAAGCAGGTCATGTCTCACTGGGCCGCGGGGCATGGTGGACGACTGGATGTATGGGCCGACCGCTGCCACACGAGATGGACCTGACTGCTGTCCGGCCTGCCCATCGGAGGGCTGCTGAAGAGACAAAAAAACAAAGAAGATGCTGTTAGAGTGGCAAAGGTCAGCGAGAGTAATTTGCATTATCTTGTGTTATGGTAGGCGGTGAGGGAGGCACATAAATGACTGAATGGTAACCAAAACTTTATCTGATGTTTTGGTAATGACACAAAAATCTGTTGAGATTCAGATGGGTCATATAAAGCATGCAAAAATGATTGTTTATACTGAGAAACGAATTTACAGCGCTACAAATCTATGACAGCCCTGTAACAAAATGGATTAAAAATGGTGAGACAACTTAATTATTCTCAGATCCTTGTCACTAAAGAAGCGAAAGTATAAACTGTGGCTGAGGGTGGTGCCAGGACAGTGTTCAAAGACTCTTTAATTGTGAAACTTTTGGGTGGTGCTAGTAGAACAGTCATTACAGTGGGGCACTTATGAGAATGGCGTGGAGGACAACTGGGGACTGGAGACACATACTAGTGATGCTTGATGCTTGAAGTAATAACAATTCATTCTCTGAGGACATTAAATGTCAATATATGCAACAAACTGGCAATCCACCCAACAATAACCGTTATACTACTTATATTAATATTTTCCTATTAAACAAAATGTTCCAATGACAGACTATCATTGCCATCCTCTGAGCCCTACACACTGAACGTTACATCAGTTACTGAGTAAAGAGCTCAACTGTGGACAGCTTGACGTTACAAGACAGCAGAGGAAAGTGAATGCCTTTATGCTTTCACTTCAAACTTAGATTAAGTACTTAAACTAGTTTTCAAGACCTTTCAACCTTTTAATGGGAAAGATTTTCAAGATAAAGCCCCAAGACAAAAGTTTATTTTACAGCTGATAATAATATAACAACCTGTTTCTTCAAAACACAATGAACATGGGTCACACTGCTTATTAAATGAAGCAAAGAAAAAGCAACTGATGGAATCTGGAGTCAAAATCAAGAGATTAGATCAGACAGAAGAGAGACACGTGTTAGCTCCAATTCTAGTTTAATTACCTGAAGATGAGTGTCTTTTGAAGCCCTCTCTTTACCAGGGTAGCCATTCTTGAGAAAACAAAAGCACAAACATGCAAAAGCAGTTCAAAATACCAAATATTCCCCCTTTTTCCAACCTAATTGCAGCGTTTTCTTTTCTAACTATTTCCTGAAGTGTGACTGAGACGATGCAGGACCGCTGTGCTGGGCTGGCAGCTCTCAGACTACCTCTCTTCAGTCAGTGTGGTTATACGTGCTTGTTGGCTGATGTCAGTCGGACACTTGCTGTTTGGTTGGAGGAGAGAGCAGCTTGGTTGGAGTGTGTCTTTGTGGTGGTGTGAAAAAGGCCGGCTCATTATGATTCCAGGCAGGGTGTGGGTAAATCACCTCTCCTCACTAAGGCCTATTCAGGCCTTCATCTCCAAAACACGCGTATACTCATGCAAACACAAACACACATCCATCTTTCTCTGTGCTGTTCCTTATTTATTATGTATGTTGAGAGGACATCAAAAGAGGACTTGAGCATCTATAAAGTTAGATTAAGGTACAAGTTGTTCATTTATCTAAACGGCTTTGAGCAGATATCCAGATGGCTATGTTCAGTCTCCATCATAACATTTATTATTTATGTTCTAACTTAGAGGCCACTTTAGATCTTGTACAATTAATTTGCTCAGTGCATATTGCATGCTGCATAAGATGACTTTTTTGTATCTTCAACACATAAAAACATTTTTTGATTTCATAGTCATTTTTGCTTTGTATTCCAAAATCAAATAATCATCATCAGCATCAAATAACGGACAACAATATATAGGGTTAACTAGTTGAATGTTAATTTGGTTGAAAGACAGAAAGTTAATGTTGAAGGCCAATGAAACACCAAAATTATGTCTGAGACAAAAATCAAGCTGATCGTTAAAATGATTATTAGTAAGATAATTGTGTAAAGGATAGAGTAAAATAACTAATGTAATCTCAGAAGATGAAAAATAATTGATAATTCAAAATCATCCATCATTCAATTGGGATGATTATGTTTTCAAACACCCCCACCCTCCCTCCTCTCATATGCTTGCTCTCCCTACACAAGTTATTCCACCTCAGGCAGTGAACGTGTTAATTTTTCTTCCTCACGGACTGATTCATAGAAGCGTCTGTTGACTCTTATTTACAGTCCCATGGCAACCTGCATTCAAAACAACTCCTGGAAAGGGCAAAGAGGAGTGGAGGAGCAGGGAGACACCAGGCAGGGAGCTCAGAGCCAAACCCTCTACGCCCATTAGGGCTAGAACGAAGACTGGATTCAGCCTGCTAATTATTATTACCCCTACATACTATAATTAGCAGTAGTAAATGGTTAATAGTTTTGCATTTATTTTAAACTAAAATGTGTTTTGAAAAGCCTGTGAGATAGTTGTTTGTCTTTGAGTAAACTGGTTATTTGCCCTTTCCTGTTTCTGTCAAGAGTGCTGCCAGAAAAGATAACATCTCCCCTGACATTCCTGAGTGTCTGCGATGTCAGCCCGCGCTCATTACTCCTCTCTCATCCTCAGGATTTGTTTGCGCCAAATGGGACTGAAAACACAGCTGAGTGAAGAAGTGGGAGTGTAAAAATCAGATGCAACTCTGTGACATGATCAAAACAATGATCAATCCCCACCAGCTATCTCAGACAAGACAGATCAAAGAATGGAAAAAGACGGATAAGGGCTGACTTCTTCAAATAAGGAGGTCGCTAGAATTTCCCACACAGAGGATAACAAGTTTCAGGAGCCTTACGTTGGTTTGGTTGAGCTCTGACAGCTGGGGCATCTGAGGCTTCCAGGGATAAAGAAAGATACAGAAAGCCTTTATCATATGGCCACTAGAGGGAGCTCTGATCAAAACCATTTCCATCACTTAACAGATATGAATAACACTCTCCTCACTTATTTGTGAGTCAGAGTAACATGTAAAGCTAAGAATGCCTTTCACAGAATATGTACAATGAAAAGTGGGGGGTTTTAATGGTGTTGTACTTGATTATACTTACGGGCAAGTTCTCTTTTTGTTGCAGTGCTGCCTTCTTCTTCCACAGCCGATCTCGCAGCTCGCTGATGCGTTTGTCCATGGAAGCCACCTCTAGGTTGCGTTTGTTCAGACTTTCTCTCTGCTGCTGCAACTTAGAGTTCTGGTCCTGGTTGAGCTTATTCCTCAGCTGAGCGCCAAGAACAGACAAAGCAATGAGGATAAACATAACAGATCAACAAGGTCGTTAGTTTAAAAAAAGAATATCTGTGGACATCCATTTTGACTTGCTGTTGTGTTTTGTTTATAGCTTTGTTTCTGTATACCTGCAGCTCTTTGTACAGGCGATCTAGTTCAGCCACAGAGCTCTGATTGTCATGGAAGTTGTCCATTTTGCCATTTTTGAGCAACTCCAGTTGTCTGCTGAGCTCCTCCACCTTGGATGCAGCCATCACAAGTTCCCTCTGCTTTTGCTGAAACAGGTTGTTCATCTGCTCTATCTCCTCGACTTGGAGAGGAAAAACAACAGGCAGAGAGCAGGTGTGTGAATATGATGGAGGCATGGGAAAGAAAGAAAAGGTACAAGGAGAAATAATCTGTTGCATCCATTCATGGATTCGCGAGCTCACCCAGCTTGCCGTTGCTGAGCCGTTTCTGCTCCACCTGGCCCTTGAGAGCCCGGACCTTCTTGAGCCGAGTCTCTTGGTTTTCAATGTTCTCTCTGAGGCGCTGCAGCTTCTCCTGCTCAGAGGCCTGCTGCTGCTGACGCTGCTCCTGCTGCTTCAAGTAGCGCAGCCGCTGCTCCTGCAGATGGATGAGAGGAGAGAGGCAGAAGCAAAGTTTTAAAAAAAAAAACATGATTTAAGAAATACTTAAGTAATTCATGTAGAGTAGACGCTCCTCGGCAACATACTGATCTGCGTACTAAGATGTTTAGGGGCTAGCAGAACAGCAAGGTTATTGTTGTTTTTAGAATATTATTTCTTCCTGCTTCCGTTTTTATAAGCAGAAATGCTTTTCATGTCAACATGCCTGGTTGAATATGGGTTAAGAAAACACTGCGCGTCCCTAAACAGCACTTTCAAAATCACTCATCACTTGTGAGTGGTGGTGCAGGTTGCTATAAACGTGACAGAGCTCTCCCAAACAGGTTCCTTGATGAAGACAATACAGTCTCTATTTGTAAGTGTTCAAATTATGTGTGCTCATGCTGATGGCTGTTTGTTTACTCCACTTCTGTGTAGGTGTGCATGCCTCAGGTTACATTCCCTGAATTGCCGTGTTATCCTCAAGCATACGCAGAGTCTGGATCTGAATACTAAAGTGGCTCAGGGGCACAGGTTGCAGCCTGGAGCAAAGCAAAGACCCGTACAGTTTGTTTGTTATCTTAATGAAGTCTGCCTGGATCAGCAGGAGAGAAACATTTCAAGATGTCTTTGCAATGACCAAAAAGTTATTATAATGATCACATTAAATAAAAATACCAGTTTTCTGTCATACCAGCAATACAATACCTTTCTTGCTGTCACTAATAAATCCTGAGCAAACTGAGAAACAAGTCCCAAGCAAGAGAATAGAGATCTTCAGATGCCAGTAGGTCCAATGCAGTGAGATTTCGAGGCAGGGAGCTCTCTCAGGCTTCTCAAATTATAAACATTTCACCTGCAGCCATTCACAACTCATCTCACCTGTCTATCATAACACTTTAAATCTCCTCCATCCTCATTCCTTTAAGTGCACTAGACTTGTTTTAGTACCTTTTTGTTCACCATCTCCCCACTTTCTACAAATAATCTTGTCTTTAATCTTGCTCCTCTGGTCCAGCTTTTACTTTCATCTCCACCACTTAATCCCTTCACCCCCTGTATCCACCCATCTCTCCACCGGTCCCACTCTCTGCTTTCATCTTCCACTTCTTCTTCACACACCTTGGAAGCGAGGAGCTGTTGTTGAGCGTCTATCTGCTGCTGCTGTCTGGCAGCCATCTCTTGTAGCTCGGCCAGCGTCATGTCCATTCGGGGGGTCGCCACCTACAGTAGGTAGGGATGAATAGAGGAACAAAGGAAGTCAGTACATGTACATATGAATGCTCTTTTTCAGTCCACAATCTGAGGGACCTATTGACTTCTTAATTCAATGAAATCAGACAAAAGAAACTAATGTTAGCTTTTTTGTGATTCCAGGAATTGTAGAGAATATTATTTTTAACTAAAGGAGACATTCTCAACTTAACATCATGTCCTTGTAATGATACACTGATTAATTCCTAATTAGCATTTATACCGCAGGCTGTTTCTGTATTGAATTAATTAGTACTCCTTTGCAAATCATCAAGTTGGCTTGTAGTTAAGAACAAAGAAACATCTTAGTAGATATATGACGCACAGGGTGGTAATTATGTACCCATGACAATGTCTTAGTTACTATGCATTAAAAGATTTGCCATCTGCAATCATCCATGAAAGCCATGAAAACTCTATTTATAGAGTAATACTAATAAGATGCAGGAAAAGGCAGGTATAAATAAGAACATTTCCATGTTTAAAGTATCTAAATACTAAACAAATAAATCCACTAACTGAGATCAAAGATATAAATAAGTCCCCTTTTTTCAGTTTTCAGTTATTATTTGTATTTCCTGAAATTATTTTCAGGAAACTAACAACTGACAAACAAACATGTTTTCTTCTACTGGCCGTATTTCAAATTACCTTAAAATAAGAGGAAAAATGAGAAAGAAAGAAAAACAAGATATAGAAACTTACCCCATTCTCCATCCTTCTGTCTGGCGGACCCTTCACTCCATTCCTCTTTGGCTCTGAGCCTCTTGAGCTTCCTGTATAACCATCACAATAAGGGAACTCCATCAGACGTCACTAACTACTACAGAGGTTTACCAAAGGTGACTGCTTCAGTTTAGCACTACCCACGAAAAACAGCTAACTGAGTAAACTATTGGCCTTTACAGACAGCTGTGAAGAATGACTGGAACTTCCTCTTGTCTTTTCAGTGCTACTGTCTCTGACATACAAGTGACATACTTAGGTGTACAGGTTTCTCTGGAGGGCAGCTGAGAGTGTACCTAGCTCTTAGCTCCTCTGGGAAACAACTGGGATCAGTGCTCTTTGTGACTTGCAATAATCTCAGGATTTAACCTAATACATAACCGTCTGTGGGTGGGTCTCACCACTGTGTGTGTATGTGCTCGTCTGTGTACATGAATGCACTTATATCCAACCATGCTACTGCCATTTGCCAGCTGAGGGGGATGGGGAGGGGGGGTCTGGCAATCCAGATCCCATCCTTAAAGCCTTGGCCTATGACCAAAGCCCTTTAGCTTGCATAATAGTTTTAGATGACCCTTGACATACTGTATGCATGTTAAATACATTCACTGGTTAAGTGTCAGTCTGAACATATGATCACGCTAAGGTACAAGTGACTGCAAGCCTCAAGGCCATATCCATACTACCACCTTTTAAGATGTCAACGTGAGATTACTCAATTCACCAGAGAGCGACTTTTGTCCTCTGACCCGGTCAGAGAAAATAAGCATACACAGAATCAGCAAAGTGTGAACATTTAATTGACACAGAAACACGTTTATCCATCCATCGCAGAAATACAGTATCAGAAAAAAGGTAAAACAGAACGGTGTTGCAAACACTGAGTAGAGCTAAGCTAACAGTGTGGGAAAACAAGAGCAGGCTAAGATAACAGGAAGGGAAAACAGCCATCTAATCCCTGGGCCAGACTCAAGCTGTGAGGGGTAAAAGGGCTTAGTTACACAACTGGGGGCTGAGAGGATAGCACAAGACCAAAATACTAGAGTTTTCTGTGTTCCCAAGAAAACTGAAAAGTAACAGGATTATGACGACGTGGCTTGGAGACCCTGCCTCTCACTTGGCCTACAACAGTACAGCTAAATAAGGATTGTTCAAGGACTTGAGGCCTGCCTTATAGTACCAGTTCAAAAGCTCTCCAGACTACACGTGCACATGTTCAGATGCTGCAGGTACAGTATCACTGGAGTTAATAACACTGGTGTTGAATGTCTTTTCTCTAGGGACAGATATCATCCAAGCTGTGTCTTTTATGTGAGCGAAGAGAATACAGCTTCTGCTTCATTATCTGCTGGACAAGATGGACACTCACCTGATTCCCTGCTAGGGGCTCGGTTGTGACGCAGAAAGAAGCGCACCTCTGCCCTGTGCTGACCCCAGCGTTGGAGCACATCCAGCATCCTCTCTCCGTCACCTACAGCTCGCTCTGCAGATGACATACATTAAAAAAAACACATCACTCAGAGGGAAAAATACACACCTATAACTCAATATTGACAGAAAATAATTAAGTTCGCCAAAGTTAAATCATGTGTCTTTAGCAATGTAGGCCAAGTGTGCATAAGATTTGCATTGTGAATCCTGTCCCACTAGCCTGACCTACATTGAAAAGAGGTTCATCTGCATCTAGTTGATCTGTCTGAGTAACGACCTTGAGGAAAACAACTGTGATGAGTTGTCAATTATTCTGGCTGGTACGAAAGAGCTCTTCATCAACTCCTCAGACATTTTCTTCAACCTACTTAGGACCATTTCATTACACAAATGGACTGACACATCACTGCCAAGTAGAGGTCAATGAAAATACTCTCTTGTAATGGCATTACTGCAAAACAAATGGGGAAGTTTTATACAGATTATTAACAGCTTAAATCTAAATTTGATGCAAAATGTCACTGCTGTGTTTTCAAAGAAGAGTCAACAGAAGCCTGCAGCGAGGCAGCAGTACAAGACTTCTTCTTTTCAGCATTTGGCAGCCTCTTCTCACACTACTTATGGACATACTCAAACACAATAATTGGCACTTCATTCACTCTTATGGCGGCATCGCCATGGAAACGGCGACAAAGCCTGGCTCCTTGAGCTGTGATTCTGAATGCTTCCTGACTCTTGGGCGCCGTTCTGACCTGACATTAACATGCGTCTTCGCTGATCTGATCACAAATAGACAGCTCTTAGCACGTCGGCTCACACCTGGCATTAAAATGCATCCCAAGCGAGCACTTGTGACTGGATCTCACTTCTGTGCGATATGCAAATAAACACATATGCGTTGTTGTTTTTAGCCAATTTGGCAGACAGGCCATTTGTCAACGTGTTTCTAAAAGAGAGAGGTAGAAAAAGGGGCTGTGTGAAACACTGCACTGTTCACAGCTCTAAAATGAAATGAGGTTTAGCCACTCAAAGTAATAATATAGTTATGTTTTTGATGGTAAATTGTAGCGGGACTAATCAGACTGTGGCAGAGGACATCACTTGAGTAAGAGGTTGTTCATCGCCCTGAAGTAAAAGCTGTGAAGTTGTGATCGGATCTTTGAATCTTTTGAAACTGATGTTAAAGCTACGTCTGAACAGGGCCTTCCAGGTGGGGATAATGGGAAAAGTATGAAATCTCACCCTCATCTCCCACCTGGATGATATGGGGGATGTCTGGGTGCTTGTGTTTGTTACGGGGATTATGGGCTCTGCTTCATTTGCATCGCAGAGCCAAAGAGATAAGCCCTTCAAAAAGAAATAACCAAGCAGTTGACCACACAGCTAATTTCCATGTATAGCCTACTTCAGAAAAGCAATTTGCCTCTAATTAAAGGAAGAAGACAAACAAGTGTCTCCACACCAACTCCTGTCCCTTGGGATACAGCCATACTGCACAAACAAAACAGAGTGCGACTGATATAATCTTCGGCACAACGCTGGATAAACTGGCACCGTCACTCACCAGATCCGCGCCACATCTCAGACAGGTGGCAGTCCGTCTCCCCCGGCTCCTTGCACAAGTCGACCACATCCCGGCACAGCGTCTCCGGGGTAACAGGGACCTCAGTAAAATGCTGGTCATTGTTACTGAGGTATACTGTCAGGAACATCTGGAGACAACAGGGGGGGAGGGAGAGAGAGGCAGAAAGCCGGGCAGATTAGATAGGGCTGTTAAATAGAAACACAAGATAATGAATCCTTGCCTCAGGAAATGCAGAAAGAAAAACGCTAAATACATACAGAATAATTCTCTGTAAACGGTGTCTTGTTTTTGCTCTTGCTCAGTGTGTGTGTGTTTGTGTGATTCGAGTGCTTTACTGATAGCAGTATTCATTTCCCAACTCTCATTCCTCCGTGTCAACAGAGAAATCAGAGACAGGCTCATAGACTTCCATTTCACCCCACACCATTTAACTGCTAACTAGTGCTGTCACCACGGAGAGATCCCTCAATCCAAGACACACACACACACACACACACACACACACTGACACACACAGACACACACAGACACACACACACTATTGCTGCTAAGCACTCTGACGGAGCAGACCTCTGAGGACTCCAGAGAAGCTGGATTTGTATGTCAGTGTGTGACTGGCAGATAGTAGAGACTGGCTCAGGACTATCTAAAAAAGAAAATGGACAATCTCAATGAAGCTGTCACTGATAGAAGAGGCATGTGAAAGCCTTCAGCTTGGCAGAAAAATAAATAAATAAACACACTGAAACTGAGCAGGAAATTAAGCTGTCAGACACCGTGTATCCTGAAACTGGTATCCCCGTTCGATTCTGTATGACACAAAATCTCTCTTTATTGTTACAATTCAAATTGGGAGACCAGTTTAGAGGTTAAAACAAAAGTAGGCTGTGTTAAACTAAAAGCTTTGGCAGTCAATTCAAAATACAGTATGTTTATCTGAGAGGATTGTCTTGTCATATTCTGCATGTGACACTCCCAAACATCTATAAAAACATTTTGAATTGCACCCTTGTGGTTGTATGTCGCTACTAATGAGCCAAGTTGCAGGAAATATGGGCAACACCAGAGGTGTTTTGAAGATGACCTTTGACTAATTGGATATAAAATGTCATCACTTGATCATTTTATCCTCTTAGACATTTGCGTTAAGTTGTGTCATAATTAGCTTATGTTCTGTATGTTTTGTAAGGTCACAGTGACCTTGATCTTTGACCATCAAAGTCTAATCAGTTAAATCCCAGAGTCGAAGCGCTTTTACAGCTGGAATATGTTTCAAATGTGATTGGATCAGTTAGGAGCGACGACTTTGATAAGGCCATCATAAAACCAGCGTTATAACCCAGGTGCACAACTTGAAGTTATTAAACCCTTTTGTTCCAGTGACGGGTTATAGCACAGGATAATGTCTTCAAAGAGACTTCAATATTGTCCTAACAGAAAAGCAACAGCCCTGATGCCTACAATGGCCTGTATAAAGTGTATAATTGTGAGAACAGTGCTGTTGCTTGTGTCCTACACCTTCAGGTTATTCAGTCAGGTTTTTTCTATTCTCAGCACGCCGCTATGACCGGCGGTGCCTATAGGGGCCACGGTGGGAACATCAGGTCAGCAGGGTCACGAGCACAAAGGGGTTGGGGGTCGAGCACACAGAGCAGCTGCAGCCATAGAGCAGAGACAAAAGTATTCGGGGTTGCTTTTGAACTGTGGGGTGAAACCAAGCAAAAGTACAACAGCCTTAAGATAAGTGGCTTTATCCTCACTCTTCTTCTCCAAATGAGACTTTACAGAGTGATTGGGCAGGTGACATGTTTCCTCTGAAGATCTCCTTAGCAACATGTACAAACAGAGAGGTTTTTTTTTGTTGTTGTTGTTTTTCACATTGATGAGGTGAAGGTGGAAATGAGGGGTAGTGGTCTGACTCAGAGGGCCTGACTCATCCGGTTTGTTCCATAGGGATGCAAATAAAAGATTCCCATCAATAGAGCGAATGAGTAGTGAGTCATCCTCGTCACAAATCTTCAGTACGGCAAAGTCTGTAAACAGATCATTGCTGGTATTATTCACCACCGGCCATGGAAGAGTTAACGGCTCTGTGGAGGAGGAGGAGGAGGACCACCCCCAGAGAACCAAGCTTGTCCTTTCCTGTCTGCTAATTAGAATAGTTTCAGTAATTGTAGTGGTATGTTAGTTCAGAAATCAAATGCAATCAGCTGGCATAATAAATGACACTGTCAGAGCTGGTAATTAAAAGAAAAACCCCAACTGGCAGCAATTTCATGTAGTCTGCTGCATTTAGCTACGGTTTCCAAAGAAGCCATTCAGAGATGAGTGCAGAGCAGCTGACATCATCACAACTTCCCGGCAATGTAGGACATTCAAATGACCCTGTTAATATTTGGAGAGTGAAAGGGAGACAACAGAGTGAGGGGTTGGTGTGGAGGCTGGGACTTAGACCAGAGAGAGTGAGAAGACAGAAACACTGATAGGAGGAGAAAGGAGTCTTGGGGGGGTGGCAATGCCTACACCGAAAGCAAATTCTCCTCGGCACTAAAGTTAATGATCCAGGGCCACCACCGGCCAGTCCCTCAGTCTAGATGAGTTAGCACTCTGCCGCTGACCTTCATCCACCTAATGCCTGCCACTGCTCATGGGCTATGATAGAGCACACACATGACTCATGCTATACCGTATATAGACATAATTAATTAAGCTGGACAACTTTCATACATAGTTTTTGCATGTTAAAATTTCATATGGAATATCATTATTGCTTTGG
This sequence comes from Trachurus japonicus, assembly GCF_045865225.1. Lineage (NCBI taxonomy): Eukaryota > Metazoa > Chordata > Actinopteri > Carangiformes > Carangidae > Trachurus > Trachurus japonicus. The sequence continues at coordinate 16,860,657 of NC_140921.1, read as the reverse complement.
GAGCATTATAAGACGTAAAATGGCAATATGTAACATATTAAGTTACATCTAGTTTGTTTTTTTCTATCTCCCATTACTGTACTAATTTCCTCAACACTGTTAATGATGATTCACACTTAAGGCTGTCTGAATAAATACAGAAGAAGCTGGCGTTGTCTGAACATGACAGATCCTGTTTGGCTTTCCATTATCAGCTGAGCAGTGCGTGTGTAAACCAGACGACCTCGCGTGTAATTCTTCATGCACAAGGAAATACTGTCATAAAGCCAATATTGGATATAGTCTTGTAGTGATCAGAATACAGTATTTGACTTCCTTCATTATGCCCAACTCTTCTACAAAGCCATCTACCGGTCTTATGAAGGGGAAAAACAGCCCTAAGAGGTCTACCTAGACACAGAGGTGAGAAGAGTGGGCCGACTACGTGCTGCAGCTCAGCCAGACAACTTGAGAGTTCATTAAATATTCATAGATACAACAGCCGGTAAAATTAAATGGCTCAATAACAATCTGATAGACCTGTTTGTTTCATAACAGACAAACAGCAGCAGCAACTACAGCTTAAGTAGAAACTATCACCTTGTGTAGCCTTACACACTGTGGGAGCTGAGCAGTACCAGTTTTGGTTTCTATATGACAAAGTTTGATAAAAATGTGCTCCACTTGCCTTCTGTTTGTCAGAGTCTGTGACAGGAGCGACTGCTGAATTGCACTTCCTTCGTACCTGAGACGGGGCAAAAGGATAGCCGTGGGGATGGGCCGCCTCTGCTGCTCTATTATAGCAATAGATTTCTAATTCCATCATGGCATCAGCTAAGTCAGAGCTGTCTCTGAGGGTTTTGCAGTGGTGTGACAGCTCAGGACTGCAAACTGACAATTATAGGTAGTGTAAAGAACTGTGGCTGTACACTGCATTCTGCACTGTAGATGTTCTCAAAGCAGAGCAGCTATAAGGCTAGGTCATTGGGGCTATAGCTCAGGGATTAAGTTAATCCGCTATATAAAAATATAGCCTTTCAACAGACTACTGGCTCAGTATTACAATAGTAATCTTAAATTCAATATCCTGCAGCTAGGCCACAGCTACTACGCCTTAAGATGAAGAGAGCTATCCTTCAGGGTAACCGAGGTCCAACTGTATAGAAATGTTCATTCTTCTAAGCAGATTTCACCGTCCAGTAACTGGTCTGAAAGTTTTAAATCCATAAAATTAGGAACTGTATAGTGACTTGGTTTGAACAAAAACCTACACAGTCTTGGGGGTCAGTGGTGCATGGTTAAGACCCTCTACTCTGGACACAAAGACACAGACAGGAGTGTGTGTGTGTCTCAGAGATGAAAGGCTATAATACATCAAACCCCTCAGACAAAAGATACACTGTAAAAAGAACACATCTGAAGGGGAGATGAGTGACTGCAGCTGGCAGCACTTATTTGACCTGCCCTGCTGAAAAGGGCCAAGAGGTTGTGAAAGACTGACTGAAAAAAACAACAAAGAGATATACTGTAAGTTAACATCTGTTCTGGGTTACTGTATCAATGATTCTGTCCTAGGTGAAGTAAAATAAGCCGCAGTGCCTGTAGGGAGGTGCTGGGCAATTTTTTTTAGATACTTTATACTATATATATCTGCTGACTCCCCATAAAATGCTAATTTGGCTCTAAACTGTAGAATTTGGATCCCTCTCCGATCAGAGCCACAGAGACCCTAAAGCATGGAAACAGGCTTTTCAAGCCGTTCCAGTTGTTTAGAGAGAGGACACTGAGATGACTTTAGTTGAAAGATCAACACTGTACCCATAACCAATTACAGGAAGGAATGCTGTGTTGATGTGTGTGGCACTCCCACTGATTATTCTGATAGCGTATATGTGCACTGCAGCAACTGAGCGGTTCACAATAAACGGCGCAGGAAACTGTTGTCTTGACGCAACGTTTTTCAAAATCAAAATCAAGTTAGATGGAAAGTCCTTTGATGATGTGATTCTAAACGGTCCTAACAGCAAATCGATTCCCGCCCCCCGTCCCACCTTGAAAATTCACTCTCTCCTTGTGAGGGTCAAATCTACTCCATTAGTGTCTCAAGAACATCATCCAAATACAATTGGTCGCATATTGAGTTAAGAGTGATCAGAACTGTCAGCCACTGCAGTTTCACATTTCCAAGAATAGACATATGACAGGAGATTGTACTGTAATGGAATTACTCTGCAACATCAGAGTAACTAGAAAATGAAAGTCAAACCCGTCACGGAGAATCCACAGCAGTGCAACTAAACACGATAACAGTGCATCAGAGATCAATCCTTATCTTAACTTTGGTGTTTTGAAAAAATCCAATTCCCTATCCTTGCTGAGTAACCGATTATCAAATAAACCCTTTTTAATTCATATTTTTTAAGGCTGAAATGTCCTATTTTGTCGGTTTTTACTGGAACCGCAACTGTATTGTTTTCATTACTTATTAAGCTTAAGACCTGGTTTATGTCAATTGCTTTTTCAAAATATAAATATAGAAAAAGAGAAATCAAACCTCAAATTGTAAAACTCCAGAAGTGAAATCTAATTTTTTGTCTGTCTAAAACACAGAATATCCACATACTGACACTGAAAGACCTAACCACCAAATATCATTACTCAGTTGTCAGAAATATACATTTTGTGGTCGCACTGATACAGTAACAATTACAACACCATTTCAAAGAAGATGTGTCAACTCTTGAGATTCTTGATGTAAACTGCACAAAAAAATTTGAAGATGTGTACTGTCGATTTGAGTACATTGATTTGTAAAAGATGGCCCTTCATGTCAAGTTCAGGGCTAAGGAGGAAAACATTTACTTTTTTCACACTGCCAAAGAATTGCATGAGTCTCTTTAGTCTGGTATAATATAGGCTATCTATACTTGTAGGAGCCATATTTGCGCTTTTATTTTTGGTGTTTGTACTTGGCGGGTTTTATTGTTGTAACCTCCGTTGACACCGGAAGTGGCGTCACGCGCTTCCGGGTCGCGGGGGTATTTAGGGCCAGGACAATTAGTGCCAGGTGTGCTGGTCGAAGGCATACAGTTTTGACCGTGTCTTTATGAGCTTTCGTGTCCCATCCGCCAAGGAGGTATTGTGTATTTTGTTATAATAAATGTGTGTTTTAGCACAAACCCTCGCCTTGGGCACCTTTTGTTGTTAGCTGCACTAGCACGCGTCCGAACACTGGAGACCAGCAACCGTGCCCCTCTTATAGGGAAAAGAAGGGCACGTACAAAAGTCAAAACTGTCTTCACTGAAGAACAAACGCCGTTCGTGTTGCGAGGGATCAGGCCTGAGCCGCGCCACACCACCGAGCCAGGTCGCTGCCGTCACCGGAGCCATAGGGGCTGCAGGATGTCGGAGCCAGCGGAGCGAGTGGAGAGCTGGCCGTCAGCAGAGCTGCGGGAGCTGCCTGCCGTGGCCGTAGCCATAGGGGCTGCGGGTCACCGTCAACGGAGCTGCCGGAGCTGCCGGCTGCCACCGCAGCTATTGGGGCTGCGGATCTGCACTTGCAGCGGGGCGGTGGAGCGGCGCGGCGGCAACAGAGCGGCTGCGGCGCGGAGCAGTGAAGCTGCGGGTCGTCCCCGGAGCCATAGGGGCTGCGGGTCGTCACCGCGGAGCAGTTGGAGCTGGAGCTGCCGGTCTGCACCGTGGCCATTGGGGCCACCAGCCGAAGCTGCCGTTCATCACGTAGCCATAGGGGCTGCGGGTCGTCGTCAGCGGAAGCTGCTGGAGCTGCCGGTCTGCCACCGGAGCCATTGGGGCTGCGGGTTGCCATCCCGCCACCACAGCTTATTGACTGAATATTGATTATTACTGTTTGCTTGTTGTATGGCTCCTGTTATGTATGTATGTTTATAAATTGCCCTGGTTGCTCCCAGAAGCAATTTGGGGCCCGGTGTGTAGGAGCCATATTTGCGCTTTTATTTTTGGTGTTTGTACTTGGCGGGTTTTATTGTTGTAACCTCCGTTGACACCGGAAGTGGCGTCACGCGCTTCCGGGTCGCGGGGGTATTTAGGGCCAGGACAATTAGTGCCAGGTGTGCTGGTCGAAGGCATACAGTTTTGACCGTGTCTTTATGAGCTTTCGTGTCCCATCCGCCAAGGAGGTATTGTGTATTTTGTTATAATAAATGTGTGTTTTAGCACAAACCCTCGCCTTGGGCACCTTTTGTTGTTAGCTGCACTAGCACGCGTCCGAACACTGGAGACCAGCAACCGTGCCCCTCTTATAGGGAAAAGAAGGGCACGTACAATACAGTTTAGCTGTGTGCTGCTGTGGTCCCAGGTAGACCAGGGGTAGTATAAATGAAAAACATGAATGTTAAAATCAATTGTCCTGATTAAGCAGGTAAAATATGTACAATTATTCTGATGACTTGATAAAGTACAATGGGGCTAACTGCCACTGACTCACAACATCTGACACAGTGCCTTGAGGGACAACTGGGACAGTGGACTGTGCGACACAGGGCGACGGCAACAGAGGGTAATGGGGCAATATCTTTGACCATGCCTGAAGGGTCTCACCTTAGGGCTGCCAGGCCTTCTGTCCACACACACTTTCAATTACAGATATTGCTGTGGTAAGCAAATGAGTCAACTAGGTCTTGTTGAGGGAGTCACCTCTGAATCTGATTATGGCGAGTTTGTAAGACACTGCAGCAGCATCTTTCGCTCTGCGTGCGTGTCTCCCTGCCACAGCTTCAAGAGTTGACACAGTTCCAGCAAAGCAGTCCTTCAAAAAGGCAAGGCAGCAGAAAAAAATCCCTGATGGCTTTATGCAATATTCCTCTTCGTCTCTCATTTACTCTCTCCCACTTTCTCCATGCTGCAATGGGGGGGGGCGAGGCAGAAAAGGTCAGGGGTAACGAATAGCACGACAGCATATGGAATCAAACACACAGTCGCCTCATTCAGCTGCAACATTCAGTTAAAAAAAACAGAAAAACAAGCAGCTTTTACACAGTGAAGTTGCAGCAAGCTGTGACTCTTACATCAGGACAAGCTCTCCTCTCTGTCTGCATTGCAGTACTTAGCCTATCACTTCATAATCGGCACTCTCGAAATACTCCTCCATTCCTGGTCTACGTGATGAGACAGTTCCTACTTGGTGCTTATCTGAGAGATAAGGGAAATGGGAGTCAAAATTAAGCAGAAGGGAGAGGATGTGTCCCTTTTTTTCTGAGCCATATGGACGAGTGGAGGAAGTCATTCAGAGAAACAACAAGGCCGTCACAACCTGGAGATAATACAGACTTAAACAACCTACAAGTGCTGTAAAAATAAATGACTGAAAACAGCATTCACAGAATTGTTAACACAAATAGCCTCTTGTGTAGGAATTTGCTGTATGCAAAATCACCTTTTATCAACTCTTCTCAGCTCCGGAGGGAAGCTAACAGCCAAGAGGTAGCGATCCGAAATGTGGCAGACGCACTAATTGGCTTCCAAAAAAAATGCAGACTGAATGATGCCTTTGTGGTGTTTAATCTGTCATATGCAAAATAGTCTGTGGTGAAACAGCAGAGTGAATGGATGGAGGAGGCTGGAATTTATTTTGAGGGGGGGGAACATTAGCCACATTTGGGGCCAGCAAAACACAGGTCTAAATTTAGTTTACGCACAATAGTTGTATATTCCCATAAGTCCATGGACAGATGGAGCACTCGCACAGCAGCAGCAAGCACGGGACGTCTCGTAACATCCCATCGCATCACATGTTTTTGCCCATTCAACGCCTTATTTCCAATACATACACACAAACAAAACATCACAATGTCATCACAAGGGACACGGGCAACAAACAGAGATGACGACGTGATTTTAATAGTGCATGAAGGCTAAAGTTCATTCAACGTGGAGTTAGTATTTTATTAACTCTAACCTGAGAAAGGAACTTTTCTCTCCCTCTCTTTTATTCATCACTTCTCACGACGGACAGAGTGCAACTCTACACTGATGCATATCATTAACAGAACCTAAATGATATGTTGTCACAATGTCCTCACTCTGTGAAAAGGGGGTGTTCCTGAATTTACACTTGTTTCATGTGTCATTATTCTTTTCACATGGATTCCTCACAGATCCGAATCACTGAGCTTTTTTTTTTAAGCTGAGTAAGTTGATACCTGCTAGGGTGGCTCTGGTGTGCTTCCACTCAGAAACCAGGCTAATGTTATGCTTGTGTTGTGGCACTGGTGTGCTGCACAGTCTCACTGACTATGCCTTATGGGAAAATTATCCAATTTGTTTATGATCCCAATGAATTGTTGAATAAATTTGCCTTGTGACCAAATGTTAAAGTACACTTATGATATTATTAAATAGATAAACAACTTGTATGCTTACAATATCAATATCATTATATTCAGCCAATACAGTCATCCTGACAACCCCTTCTTCGTCAGACAAAAGTCAAAACAGTGCCCTTGAATGTTCTTGTGTAGCACTGATGTGACTGTCTGCTTACGTAACCACCACATACTCTCCCACAGAGTAAACACAAAGACGGTGGCGACCACGAAGAAAGCCTACTCAGGTTTCTGTTGACACACACAGCAAAATCAGACTTCTCAAAGCGTTAGCTTATTTCCCCCGCATTATAACACCGCCACAGAGCCGAGCAACCGTGAGATCCTATGTGGTGTAACCAAGACATTGTACAAAGTGTGTGCAGGCAAAATTCAATAATGCAGGTCAGGTGCACAAAAAGTTTATCAGCTTGGAAATCTACACAGCAAGCAACTCACATCATGGGAGAGGAATGAGGAAGTGATATGGGATTTGTATCTGCAACATTTGAAATCCAAACTCACGCAGAAGCTTTTTCCTGACTGATGTCAACACGTTTTGCTTCCCTGTTTGGTTTCTCTTCTTTTCAGCTGTCAGAGCAGTCTGCTGGCCCTACTTTATCTTGACATAAAGTACACCAACATGAAACATGGGCTAATAAACTAGCACATGATTCAAGATTAAATTTGGCAGATCGGTGGAACAAAAACTGGTTTAAGCGGCGACAAGAGTAAGTCAGGGGGTGAATGAGTTATAACATGCTATGGTTCAATAAAGGGTAAGCATCCCTTATCAGGATGCTGCCACAGCACAGGCACACACACAGTGTGTTCTCAACAACACAGTGTTAAAGAGTCGCTGTGGCTCATTGTGTTCGGGAAACAGTGACCCCCTATTTACCATCCCCAGCTAGCAATTACGACACGACATTCTCACTACCCCCACGAGCCCCTGGCCTGTACAAGCAGGGTCATGGGCTACGGGTGTAATTTCTAAGACAATACCTCACATCAGACACAGTAAAATAGAGGCCATTTTGTGTTTATCAGGCAAATGCCAGAAGCTGTATCCCATTCAAACACACACACTGAGATATATTCAGAGGTTGGGGGGTACAGGGGGGAGTTACCATGGTGTCATGTGGCGGGTAAAGAAAATAGACCTTGTATGAAAACATGTAAGGGTGGTATTGTTGTCAACAAGAACTGAGCTTGGTGATAACAAATGGCAAATGTCAGTAGCAGACTGAGGTCATGCACTAGACAGGAGTTATCCAAATATGACTCATTTGATAAGATGATTAATTCACTGATCAAGCTGTTTTACTGGAAGCACAGGTCTGAGCTGAGAAGGGAAATATTAGTCTCGCCTGAGCATACTGACTGAAAGGATTACACTTCATTTTTTTTAATCTGCTAATATCAGTGAGGCCATAGCATAACTGTGGGAGATTTCACATATTTGTTCAAAAAAGACAAGGGTCCAGAATTAATCACAGAAGCTGAAGCAAAAAAAACCAAAACAAACTATAAAAAATAGTAAAATGAAATATCGAAACTAAATATCCTGGCAACTATTGCTGAAATGTCTCTGGTTTTGAAATGATTAGTTGCTCAAGTGATTAGCCGATCAACAACAAAAAAATTGACTGACAACTATTTTGAGAAAATAGATTAATCATTTGCCAAACATTCTCTGGTCTCCAGCTCTAAACTGTGAGGATTTGCTGCTTTACTCTGTGGTGTATAATCATAAAGTGCAGAGAGTGAAAGTGCACACAGCAACAATATGTCACATCGGGACTCTGGGAATTGTCAAAGGTCCACACTTACATGACATTATTGAATTAATGTTTGATCAAAAAAGCAGTTGCTAACTTCATGATGAGGATATTTGCATGATTCTCCCATGAAGTTGTATAAGCTTTTTTTTTTTTTTTTTAACTCATGGTAACTTATTACCACTGTAACCATTACTATTCTGGACTTGTTTCCTTTACTCACAAGAGAGCAGTCCAACAGCTCATAAGTAAATTAGATTTTTCTTATCAAAACTGTCACTATTTCTGTGTATTGAGAAGGTTATTTCTCTAATAGTCAGCACATGCAGGCGCACTGCTGTCCAGCTCTCTCTGCACAGATCAAAGAAGTGCTGAGAGATAGAGGCTTGCTCTGCAGCAAAAGCAGTGGACCTCTGATGATGATGATGAAGAAAATGATGATCGTGATGGTGATGGCAGGAGTCCAGAGCTGATGTTGGCATAGCACCAGCAAGACTTGGCAGGTGCCTCATGCTTGTTGTGTGTCCCGAGATTGAACGATTGATGTATTTATGCGAACAATGCGTAGAAATTAACTGAGTTAATCCAAAGTTAAGTTACTGGTGTCTGGTGAATCTTAACTGTCCCACTACCGGATATATTGATATAACAAGACATTTTGACGCAGGGCCAGACTCCCGTGTATTCATGGAATAATATGCCTGAAAGCAAACAAATGATGTAACCTACAGTATAATCACATGCTCCGATTAAACACACAGCTGCCACAGCTAATAAACTTCACAACACGAGCCTGTGTTGCCATAGTAATCACACAAAGTAGCAACCGCATCAACTTGCCACGTCAATTTAAATGTCCAGGTAAATCGCAGTGTTGTATCACTGCGGGCTTGGAGGGGCGATATAATGTCGAGAAACAGCTACAAGAATCCACGGGACAATGTTGCAGTGTGTACACAAATAAAAACAGAAACTCACCGGCATCATTTTAGCTTCGTACCGCATCTAGCTAACCAACACTGCATGAATCCCCTCGGGCAGTTTACGACGAAAGCGACGGGACTGGCGATCACTTTAATCCCAGAACCTAAACCCGCGACGGGCAAGGCTACTTTCTCCTGCCTGGGGGTCCCGTCCTGCGTTAAAAAAGACACACGTTATTATTTTTTTTAAACCAACATTAAAAAACAAAAAAACAAAAAACAAAAAATACAAATGCAGCTACGTGTGTCCCGTCGACCTGTTGCAACAAATAACAAGGCCTTCAAGACAAAAGTTTCCGTTGTAGTTGTGCTCGAGCATCGCTTTAGAACTTTGTGACGTCTCGTCGCGAGCGCGCAGCACTGCTGTAAAAAACTCATAAACCAGGGGCAAACTAACAACAGAGGGGGAAACAACTTAATAGGTAGCGTGCAGGTAATATTTGCTATTTTTGTAGGTTTTTACTTACCCAAGAAGGCGATTGAGAATGAGCCCGAAACCCCGTTGAGTGACAGTGTTGCTCGGCGGCTCGCAGCCTATCCCAGAGTGACGTATCGAGAGGAAACTCATTCCTCTTTGGAATTCAAGCTCCGCCCCCTCCTGCTCCCACAGCGGAAAACACCCCCACCACCGGCCAGACCTGTCCGGTGTAAACACCAAACACCAAGCAATACGCTCTCTGCACCCACCTGTTGGATGTTAAATCTCATTTTTCTTAAAAGTATCACCACATGGCGACACTACACAGGCGTAAAACACTACTCCCGACGAAACAGTGAACTTAGGGTAAAGGTGGGAATTAACCTGAGTTGAATCTGAGCAACGTAAGAAGCTTCACTCTGATCATTTTTCAGAAGCTGAAAGCTGAAGTTGAAGAGGTTAGAGGTATCTGACAAACAATAACATAAGTGGAGGGTAGCTACTTCAGCAAAAGTACTATAAATAAAAATCAATTGCATGTAAAAAAAAAAAAAAAATCAGTATATTAGAATTAAAAGTAGCCTACTAAACACAGAATATGCCCCCTGTGACCAGGCCATATTAACTGATTATGATTATGTGTGCATAAAATTGTTAGTAGCATTTTATTGATGTAGTTGGTCGAGATGAAGCTACTTTTGTAGGGCTACAAGATGGCAACTATAATATTTTCTGCGCAGTAGAATTATCTCCTTATTATTGCAATTATTAATCAGCTTTTTAAAATATTTGGCTTCTTTGCATTCAACATGACTGCTAATCGACTTTCTGTTTGACTACATGTTTGTTGTAGTCAAACAGACTATTGTTTGCATTTTGAAAGTTCTCATTACATATGCAAAACTATATCTGCCAAAACATTTTCAATTTACAAGTTCCATAAAATGAAATAATGAGTGAGTTAAATAATTTGATATGGTGAAAGGTGAGTGGATGCTTGCTGGTGGCAACTCCGCTGTCATGAAAAGGGACATTGTGAAACTATATCATTGGGAAGAGTACAGTTGTGGAATAAAAACAAAGAACAAATGAATTATAAAATTATGTATACACACATAGTGCAATGCAGGGTGAGGACACACACTCAAATAATACAGGGGTGCAACACAGGTGATTAACAAACAACAGCACAGTACAAACAAGACTCAAAATAGGTGAACAGAGAAAAAAGAACAAAACAAAAACATTGAGCTTTTTTCTCTCCCTCTGTGTGTGTGTGTGTGTGTGTGTGTGTGTGTGTGTGTGTGTATGTGTGTGTGTGTGTGTGTGTGTGTGTGTGTGTGTGTGTGTGTGTGTGTGTGTGTGTGTGTGTGTGTCTGTGCTTGATTTCTTATGTGAGATGTTTCGACTAGGAGAGAGTACAGTAGTCGTATAGAATGAGAGAGAAGAAGAGAAGAAGGGATGGAAGAGAGAGAGGGGGGGTACATAATTAAAAATAAGTAGGCATGTAGTATTGTATCCATAACCCTAAGACCCCCATAAAATTATTATTTTAAAAAAAATAATTATAATTAATTATTAAAAATAATTAATTATTTTATAATAACTTAACTTTATCTCATTTACTACATGATTTCAGAATGTATTCCATTGTTTGACTTAGGAGTGATCTCTCTGTCTGGACATAGACGATCCTAAAGGGGAAAAAAAGAGTGGGGCGCTTCAACTACAACTCCCAGAATTCCCATTCGACGGCGAGCGAGAGGCTCAAACACGCAGGACGCAGCACATTTTTCGCACGTTGGTTGGTCGTACCTCCCTTGAGCGTACGCAGCTCGCCGCTGTGCAGGTGCTTTGCATAAGGGAGCTCCTTTGCTTTCGTCTTAACAACAGTGCCAGACGCTACCTGAAGTCATGGCCGACCAGGTGGCCGCCATGTGTGATCAGCTCATCAAAGCTGTGAATGTGATGATGGATGCGGAGTCAAACCAGATTTACCGACTGGAGGCCCTGAAGGTAGCATCGTTATGGAGGTTGCTAGCTTAGCCGCTATCTAGCCGAGCTTGTCATCTATTCACCGCTGCTGTGAGAGAAGCATTAAGTCCCCGCTAGCCTTGATAATAATAATAATAAAAAAGGGTAGCAGTCATCAGCAGAGTTAGCGTAACAGTGTCGCTCTTTTACAGTCCAGTAAGGTTTGTAAACAAAGCTAAATACGCAGGGATGATGGCCAGATGCTGTGTGAGCTAGCCGGTATGCCATGACTAACACCTCACCACCACCTCACTGCCGACTCACCCTCATTCATTCATTCATTCATTCATAGAAATGGCAGCATTGGCTTTATGGCTGTGGTGTGACAGAAAGCACTCTGTTTAATTAGTCTAGCTAACATTGTGTTGCTGTATTTACTCCTGGTTTTGTTAGCTGGTAAGTTAGCTGCATGCTATTAAAGTAGTTATTGGAGTGTTACTGAGGCAGCTGTTGGGTAACACAGAAGTAACACAGTATTAGGTTGGTTTATATGTGTTTTATTTAAAATTTTACACTTTTTTTGTAACATAACATACTTTTTTTTTTTTAATTATCGTTGCACCACAGTTTTGTGAGGAGTTTAAAGAGACAAACTCCTTCTGTGTCCCATGTGCTTTACAACTGGCCGATAAAGCCCAACCAGCTGTGGTGAGACACTTTGGTTTGCAAATCCTGGAGCACGTCATCAAGTGAGTGAGACATAATAATCGATCAAGTATAACAAAGACTGACATGTTAGAGCTGCATATTTTAAAAGGAGCTTGCTTTTCCTGTAGGTTCAGATGGAACAACATGCCACAGCAAGAGAAGGTCCAGCTGAAGGAGTGTGCCATGCAGCTGTTATCAAATGTAAGTGGCACTTTAACACACTCTTATGTAACACAGAGTTTGCATCTCTGTCATAAACACATATCTGATATTTCTTTTGCATCTCATCAGGGTACCCGTCCTATCCTGGAGGAGGAGAGCCATATCAAAGATGCCCTGTCACGCATCACAGTAGAAATGATAAAGAGAGAATGGCCTCAGCATTGGCCAGATATGCTGAAAGAGATGGGAGTTCTCACTAGCCAGGGGGTGAGTAACTGTTTCCGGGAGTAACACAGAGCATCTCTCATGCCTTTTGAATACGATTATGTAATAACTTACATGCAAATAAGTACTGTTATGTCAACTTACTATTTTGCTATTTTATCTGTGAAAACAAAAGATACAGCTCTTCAATCCTGTTGTTACAGACTTTTATAAAAGCGAAATCTAATTGAATGAAGTATTGCTAAAATTGACTTTGGCCTTTCATAGGAGGCACAGACGGAGGTGGTGATGTTGATCCTGTTGAGGCTGGCGGAGGATGTGATCACCTTCCAGACGTTGCCCACCCAGCGACGCAGAGACATCCAGCAGACACTCACCCAAAACATGGAAAACATCTTCAGTTTCATGATGGCAATTTTGCAAGTTCATGTCGAGGATTACCGCAAACTGGTCAGTGGACTCTTTTATATAACTTTTAATTTTGTAGAAATACTTCACATTAGGATACGTTTATTTAGCATTATCACAATTTGTATCTATTGATTATTTATGTTGCTCAGCTGAAAAGCAAAATCTGACTGTGAATGTTTTCTCTTTATTCAGAAAGGGGCACCCGGACATGAGCTGAAGGTGATGAAACATCACTGGATCTTTACTCTGTAATGAACCTCTTATAACCTGGATTATTTCAGTCTTACTATTTTCTCTCATTCCTTGTACTCTCTCATTTCTCCATGCTCAGGCCAGAGGTCACAGTCGAGTCGCAGTGGCTACACTAAATACACTTGCCGGCTACATAGACTGGGTGTCTCTGGTGCACATCACCTCTGGAAACTGCCATCTACTGGAGATATTATGTTCACTACTGAGCGAGCCCGAGCTGCAGCTGGAGGCAGCAGAGTGTCTGCTCATTGCCATCAGCCGGAAGGTGAGTCACAGGGAAAGTACATGTAGAATAGCCATGGTGAGGCCACAGTGTCTGCCCCGGAGCTTATTTTTCAGCCCCATTTCTTTCTCATGTTAACCGTATTTGTCACATGGTTACCACTGCATACCATCTTAAAAACATCATCCCTGAAAGAAGTGGTGCCGATTCAGATCAATAGTGCTACCATATGGTCATTCAAAACACACTTCTTCCTTTGATCTGAATTCCTAAACAAATATACAAATTTTAAGTTTGCTTGTGTTTTATATGATCATAATAAGCAGCGTGTCATTCTGCCACAGGGCAAGCTGGAGGATAGGAAGCCATTCATGCTGCTGTTTGATGATGTGGCCATTCACTACATCCTGTCTGCAGCCCAGTAAGTACAACTCCTTCTCCACATCATTCTATCAATACAAGACTATCTATCTATCTATCTATCTATCTATCTATCTATCTATCTATCTATCTATCTATCTATCTATCTATCTATCTATCTATCATTTTCACTTTTATTGACTGGTTTGTGTGTGTGTCTGATCACAGGTCGGCAGATGGACCAGCGATATGTAAAAAATCCTCTCAGTCACAGTAAGTCGTTTGAGCACAAAAACATTGTAATAAGAGTTATTAAGCAGTATATTCACTCTGTCCAGATGTGACTTATAGCTCTGTGTGTGTATACGTGCAGAGTGGGGGATGTAATGGAGCGACGCTACATCTTCCTGAAGAGGCTGTGTCAGGTCCTGTGTGCTCTGGGAGGACAGCTCTACTCATTAGTGGTGAGTTTGTCCACACGTTGAAGTCACACATGGGGTTTTATCTTCCGCACAAGCACGTTTTAGCAAGTTTATGATCAATCACTGTGATATCATGTTCTCTCTAAAGGGGTCAGAGGTGGAGGTTGAAGTACCTGCAAATCTCAACAAGTACCTGCAAGCCTTGTTGGCCTTCACTACACATTCCAGTCAGGTGAGATGTCCAGTCCTTTTATTAAAGACTGCATCTGGAACATGAATCCCTCCATCTTTGACTCTCTCCTCTCGTGGACCCCATTCCCCCGTTCTTGTAGTTTTTGAAGTCCTCCACTCTGTCTACCTGGGGAGCTTTGTTCAGACACGAGACTCTGTCAAAGGATGCGGTTGTCGTGGAGATGGCCACCAAATACCTTAGAGCATGTATGACCAACCTAGTCAAGGTAAGACGTGATGTTTGTGCTGCTGTGGCCACGTATGATCAGACAGCGTGTTACTAGACGTTTTCTTTATTCTGTCTCCCTCTCTTCAGACCGGGTTTCCATCTAGAGACGACAGCCCGAGTTGTGAATACTCCCGCGTAGACTTTGACAGCGACGAGGACTTCAACTCATTCTTTAATTGTAAGTATTACGGATTCAGCGTCACTGTTACTAACTTTCAGTGTTTTGTCCCGTTGTGTATTTCATGGTGTGTTTTCATGCTTCACAGCTTTTCGAGCGCAGCAGGGAGAGGTGCTGAGGAGCGCATGTCGCATCGTTCCTCTTGATGCCTTTCAGATAGCAGCAGAATGGTTACAGTATCAGATTACCAGCCCTATTGATATGGGCGATACCACATGTAAGTGTTTGTCTTCAAAATAATTCGTTTCAGGCCAGGTTCAGACTACACAATATTTTTTTCAGATTAAACGATCACAGTGGTATAAATTCTTGCCGTGTCTCGGTCGGGAGAATGACAACACTACAAGTATGACCACGACCAATCACCGATCACGATAAATCACGACCCTGCGCGAGTTCATAGGCCATCGGGGGCATCACAACAAACTGTCAATCATGGTTACTATAGCGCTGTGTGATGCGAGTGGAGTTTTGCTCAGACACGAAAAAGAAAAGGAAGAAAAAACGATCGTGGAGCCGTTCTGGGTCTGGTGAAGAAGACAGTATGGACTGTCTGTCCTTCACAGAGAACATGAGGTACATTTATTAACAAATGTGTACGCTTCTCAAAACCATTAACTTATATTGCGCACATGAAGAGTCAGAGTGCTATGTCATTCTATTGACTAACGTCGTAGGAGATTAGGCGAAGAAATTCAAAAAATTCTGACATGCTAGACTTTCTGTCGGGCCGTTGTGGAGCATCGTAGACGTCACGCTACACGTCCGTTTTCCGTTCCCGACATTCATAATCGGGCCCAACATTAGAAATTTGTCTGCCACGACAAAATCGTGTGAAAATTGGCCTGAAATCGCGTAGTCTAATCCTGCCTTTACTGAATCTGTGTCTTCCTTTTTGCATCAGAGCAACCTTAGTGGAAAAAAATCTAGTTTGATTATTGTCAGGAATTTTAAATGCAACTTGTTTTGTCTAACTTCTCCTCCTCACTAGCTAAGACTGCAGAAGGACTCTGCTCCCTCTTGTCTCCATCTGTCGTCCAGTGGGATGCAATGACCATCTTCATGGAGTGCATGGTCGCGCAGATTATTAAAAGTCTGGAAAAGGAGGTAAAAGGATCAGTTTTCAGTGGTGGTACAAGTAAAACTGTATGAGGAATTAAAGCTGACTGACTGATGTGAGGTCTCTGTGTCCTCCTTTCCTGTATAGAAGCTGCCCATTGACCAGAGCATGGAGCTGCTGCAGGCCGTGCTGAACTACGACACCAAAGACCCACTCATCTTGTCCTGTGTGCTCACCAACGTCTCTGCCCTCTTCCCTTTTGTCACACACAGACCTCACTTCCTGACACAAGTCCTATACAAGGTCAGCTTAGTCATCATTGGTTGCCACATGTAACGTATGTCTACTATACATGTATTATTAGCGTATATACTTATAGGCACATAGAAATTCGTAATGGGAATAATAAATGATTTCATGATTGTTATATGTGGAGATTTGGGGACTTGGACGTGGATATTTAAGTTTTTCTCTTTTGATTTCTCTGCAGCTGTTTAAAGCCATCACATTTGAGATTGGTCAGGACAGTAAGGTGAGTTGCTCTCTGGGAAATATATTAGCACTTCTCCTTATTCTTTTCATTCAAGACTAGAAAAAATATATTCTCCTACTGACATCCTCAGGCACCTCGGACCAGAGCTGTAAAGAATGTGAGGAGGCACGCCTGCTTTTCCATCCTTAAAATTTGCCGGGATTACTCAGAGTTCATCTTGGTAAATGCCCTTTCATCCCTGTTTAAATATAATGATGTTTTTTCGTGCAACCACATTGCCAATGATTACATATTTAAGACGGCTGTATGAATGATAAAGATGACTGTTTTCCCCCTCTCTCCAGCCTTGTTTCGACATGTTTTACAATCACGTGAAGAAGGTGTTCTCGAGTGACGCCACGTTGACTCACATGGAGAAATGTTCGCTGATGGAAGCGCTGGTGCTGATCAGTAACCAGTTCAAAGACTTTGCGAAGCAGAAGGCTTTTCTGGACGAACTGATGGCGTCCGTGGTGGCAGAATGGACCTCGGACGAGATGAGGCAGTGCGTTTGAATTCATTTTATTCCTATAAAAACTGCACACGACGGATATTAATGTAATGACAAAGTAGTGACCGTTATGACTTGTTTGTGTTTCAGTGTGCTGTGGGACCCTGCCGTCTTCCTGTCTTTTGTTGGAGCAGATCAGATGGTCACCGAGCAGAGTGCAGAAACGGACATGACGGGCCTGAACAGAGGACGGGTAAGTGTATATAGGTGTAAACTCTTGTATGTCCCAGCTGAGTTTCTGTCAGCAGGCTTTTTCAGATGACGAAGACAAGCTGCAGGTGGGAAATAAACTAAACACATGTCAATCACAGTGCTCAGAATTTGAAATGCTTATAACACTGCTGGGCATAGATGCATTTCCAATAGGTCCACCTTAGGTCCAGCATCTCTTATCAAGCTTATTTCTGTTGTTTTTGTTCCTGTCAGTGACCTGCCAGACAGAATGCGTCAGTCATCATCTTTTTGTATCAACCCCCAAAAGCTCACACTTTCAATTCTGAGCCACTTTTTTTTTGGGCTTGGACTTGGAGTTAATGTTTTATTCATAAGAGCAGGAGTTTACAGTCGTGCTAGCAGCTCTGTGAGACTATATTTAGGCACAGGGGAGTGGTACCTTTCCATCTAAGTTTTGTGTGTTAGCATGCGAGCATTTGCTAGTTTGCGGTAAGCACAACCTGCTGAGGCTGGTGGAAATGTCCATGGTTCTGCAGCAGGTGTTGTTTCGGTCATAAGTTGTTAAACAGGTTGTCCATGCTTTCTCTTTCTGTTCTCTTTCTCTAGTTGAGCTTTTCTTTGTACGCCATGTTGGGGGTGGTGAAACGAGCACGCTGGCCTGCAGACCTGGAGGAAGCCAAGGCGGGGGGCTTTGTGGTGGGTTACACCCCTGCCGGAGCCCCCATCTACAGAAACCCCTGCACGGCCCAGTTTCTGGCCCTGCTGCCCAACCTGTTGGCTCTCATCAGGTACACCAGAGCGTTGTCACTGCTTTACGTCCTTATTACCCCCACATCAGGGCATTTCTCACATGATGCTATAGTTTTGAGTGAACAAAGCTTGATTTTTAGGATGCACATGTACGTGGGTTATTGCTGTAAAACCACTAGGTTTAACAGTGTGGGAATAATAGTTCTAATCAATTATATTGTTTGTTTTTGACTGCAGGACTCACAACAGTCTGTACATGCCAGAGAACATGGCTCGTCTGAGTGAGACCTTCTCTAAGGCCCATGAGGTGATGGATGCAGAGAAAAATGTGGTTCTCGGTAAGAGGAGCCTTCTGCACTCACTTCCCTCGCAAAACATCAACACCTAGGGAAAAAACAAAACAGTGGTTAAATCTTCTCAACATGTGTCTTCTCTAGGTCTCTCTCAGCACATCTTGGATATTTATGACTCTCCAGTGTACAGAACCAACCTGGAGCGCATGCAGGGATTTTTCACCACATTGTATGACAACTGGTGAGAATTGATTTTACTTTTGCCTCCAAACTTTTTAAAGCTTTATTTACACCCCGCATGCTGTCATAGGTGAGATTCTACCTCCTCTTCTGCTCTTTACCTCTGTAGTTTCCATGTCCTGGGGAACGCAGGTCTGTCACTGCAGCAGGAGTTCTACACCATCGAGAGGTTGGCTCAGGAAATCGCTGGCTCTGCCTTTGTCTCCCTCGACCATGTGCCCGACCACAGACTTCGCCCTATGATTCATATCCTTATTTGCTTTAGCTCCATTTTATTTATCTTTAAAAAAATATATATATTGCAGTCATTTGGTAATGTGTACACAATCTTTTTGTAGATCCAATGAGAATGACTTTTATTTATCCTGAAAGGGAACTTTATTTGTCCGTCAGCTCATCTACCATTTGCAGAAGAATTAAAAAGCCTAATGGCTGTAGGTATTAACGATCTTCTCCGTACGTACCCTACGTAATGTATACTGCGCTACGTCAACAAATCTGAGCTCTTAACACTGAATTTCCTTAACCTGTGTACGGGTGTTTTTGAGGCTGCTGGTGCAGTCATGTCCTCCGGAGTACCACGAGAGTCTGCTCTGCCCCCTGCTGGGCCCTCTGTTCTCTTACATGCAGCAGGTCAGGATCCCCACGTTTCCCCATTCTGTAATATCTCATCATGAATCGCACCGTTAAACGCACTTCATTCACTTAGTCACAGTTGCCAAAAAGTCTTGTCCTTGTTTCTGCTTCATACTACAGAGGCTCAGCAGCAAATGGCAGGTCATCAACCAGCGGACCTCCGTTAAGTAAGTTATGAGATAGTGTTTCTGTCTGCCTCTATGGTAACTAACTATAAACCCTCTGTTGAATATAGTTTAATTCTTTAATGTGTTTTTTTTTTTTTGTAGTGGCGAGGAGGAGGAGGAGGTGGTGTGTCAGGATAGCCAGGTGACGCAGGAGATGCTGGAGGAGCAGCTGGTGCGTCTGGTCACCAGGGAAGTGCTGGATCTTCTCAGTAAGTGGCGGCATCTCTGGTAACTGCTCTCGTTGTAGCTTCTGTGTGGCAAACAGCTGTTGTCTTCCAAAGAGCATGCTGTATTATTGGTGTTTGGTCAAGCATCAGATTAAAAGGTAAGAATTTCGCTGGGAAAGAAGTGTTTAAACAAGCATGAGTGCACTTGTCATTTGTTGGCACACGTGTTAATTCAAAATAATACATTTATTGCAAATGTGAGTTTGTTAGTCCGATTAAGTTCAAGTTGTTTTCTGATGGTAGTATAATGTCCCTGTGCACGCTGACTGTAAATCAAGGTGCTCAGGGCTTATTCCTTAATTCTGCTAATGCACTTTAGGCATGTGATGAGGTTGTGTTTCTGCCAGCCACACAAGCTAAAAATGGTTTCAGCCCACATTAGGAAAGTGCAAAATACCAGCCATGGCTCCCTAGATAAAGCTAAGACACCACATTATCGTGGTAGATAAGATCCTGTTCCCTCCAGTTTGATCCGTCTTGGTGACTCTAAATCTCTTGCCTGTGTTTATCAGTGAGGGTAGTGCTGAAAATAAGATTTACTCCAAAATCAACAACTCACTGAATGTCGAAAAATGTTTTTGTAAATTACTATGAATGGCATTGAGGTTTTTTTTTTATTATTGTAAAATGAATCCCTTATCAAGTCAAGATATGTTTCACGTACATGGAAAATGAGAGTGTATAAAGAGAGAGCACTAAAAAATGTGAGGTGTGGGATTTTCACGACAGAGCACACAACTGCCTGATCAGCTTTTCCCAGGTCAGGTTTTTATGGGGCCATAACACTTCTTTCTTCCCCTCTAGCTGTGAGCTGTATTTCCAGAAAAGTGCCTGAACCAGCAGCAAACCGAGAGGAAGCAGAAGGTAAGAGCTGAACGGTGAAAATGTGAATCAATAGGTGGATTAGGTGGAGTCTGTTTTTCCTCTGAGAACTTGTCTCATTGTTTTTGTCTGAAATGTTCTCATACAGAGGAAGACATGATGATGGAGTCGGCGCAGACGGCGGCGACTGCCCACGCCACGGAGGAGCTGACCGAGCTGGGGAAATGTCTGTTGAAACACGAAGTGAGTCTGAGGCGCATCACAGAACAACCAGAGGACGGTAATACTCACACACTGAGAGCTGGATATAAACTCCTCTTTTTGTTTTTACCCAGAGCATCTACATGAACCTGTTGACTCTGTCCTTCACCTCACTGTCATGGAAGGACACCACCAACTGTCACCGCACTGCTTCCATGGTCTGTTGGACTCTTCTGCGGCAGGTAGTACACTCGGTGCAGAAAACATTTACATTTTCTTTAAATTATCACATTTTCCTTTTCAAAAAATAAGGCTGGTTATAACAGTCCCCGAAAAGCTGCAAAGGAGCATCCATCATCCTTTGCAATAGTATTGTTAGAGCCATTTGCACATTATAAACAAAGCGATAATTAAGACTGTGTGGTATTTAATTGATTTGTATTTTAAGATAATAAACAGTTCCATAGTTTATTGCAGAGTGCTAAAACAACTGCAGTTTTCTCATTGGTTAAGATATATAATGTGACGTTTATGTGTTTTGTTTAGTGAAGCTATAGAGCCAAGAGAGCACACTAGTTTTTGACCGTGTTTTCACAGGATTATTGTTTTTGTCATCTTTCTGCACAGTTTTTGATTTGTAACAGAGAGAAAAGTTTTACAGTAAACCTTTTGAACGAAGAACACAGACTGTGGAGTTTGATTTTAAAGCACGAGTCAGCTACAGGCTTGGGCTCTACAGCTTTAGTAGGCATAGATGGGGAAAATAGACAGGGCCACACTAACAAGTATTGTTGTTATTATCATTATTTAGTTACCATTGATTTTAATGGGATCTTTTGAGAATGTAAGTGGATGTATTTGAGTATTTCAAACACAACAACAATATTCCCAACACAGATATTTCAGGCCTAACTAATCAGACCAAACCTTTTCTCTCTTTTTTTTTTTTCCCATTTTGCCACTCAAACCTTCCTCACTACTGATGCACATCCCTCTTCTGTGTTTTTAAAAATGTTCCTCCGACTTTGTCTAACAGGTCGTAGGTGGTAATCTTCTTCCTGAGGCGGTCACATGGTTCTACACCAGTGTTCTTCGGGCCCTTCAGGTTCACGGGCAACACGAAGTCTGCAACTCGACCCTCACCCAGCTGGCCATGCTCATCTATGAGAACCTGGTGAGGCGAATTACAACCATTTTTGCCACATCTGCTGTTTATTTCTACCTTTGTTTTTTTCCTCTCTGAGTTTCTTTCACTCCTAATCACCTTCAACTATCTACTATCTTTCCCATGTAAATTTCTATGTATGTTCAGATGTTTTAAATTTAGGGATATAATCTGTTCTCAAATTTTAGTTAATTCCAGTGAATACAACGCTTAAAAAAAATCTCCTTTATTGTCTTTCCTTCTGTTTTAGCGGCCTCGCTACACGGAGCTGAGGACAGTAATGACCCAGATCCCAAACATCAATACTGACGCTCTGGACCAGTATGATCACAGGCTCCTGGATCCTAATGCCCAGAAAGTTGGAGACAAAAAGAGGAAAGACCAGTTCAAGAAGCTGATTGCGGGAACTGTTGGGGTAATGCCACATTTAGTCACTAGAGGGCAGCGCTCCTCTATCACATCACTGTGCAGACAGACATTACAAGTGACCAGAGACACCGGCCTTAATAGTGCAAGTCATTACTCAGCAGTGTGATTCTGGCTGTGTTGTAAATCTTCTGTGCAGGGCAGCAAAAGAAAAAAAAAGCAAAGCAGCAGCTCAACAGGGCTGTACAGTCTAATGAAATTCTTTCTGGTAGATCAGGGATGGCTCTGTTTAACCTCGCCTCTCTTTGTCCCCTGCCAACAGAAAGCTCTGTGCCAGCAGTTCAGGAAGGAGGTTCATATCCGGAATCTTCCATCGCTCTTTAAAAAGCCGAAGCCGGACAAGGATGTACTGAACAGTGAAGCGCTGGGTCTGGCAGCTCTCTTCGCTCCAGAGAATAGCGCCCTGTAGGACCACGCGGCGGTTCTAACGGACTCCATACTGACTGAAGACAGGAGTTGTGTGTGTACAAACCGGGGTTTCCCCTCCCGACACCGTCATCCAGCTGGAGCAGTGTGGCACCACCAAACATATCTCTTAACACCCCAGTTTTTCACTCGGTCATTTTGTATTTACTCACATTGTGCTGTGGACACCGCTCGAACTAATGTCATCATGTATTTCCACAAGTCATTTGTACAAGCAAGATTCACACACACACAATCCTTTTTTTTAAACCCATTTCACAGCTCTGTTCTATTTCCTTACTTACGCCTTTTCACAGAGGTTGTAGGAAATATGTCAATTTAAAGAATGCTCTGTGTCAGATTTTGTAAAGCAACAAGCTAACAATAATATTTGCTCCACAACAGAAGCTCTGCAGAGCTAAAAGGAAAAAAAATACTTTGAAATAGGTCGATACTGTGTTCTGTCATTTCCGATTGGGCCGTTTAAGGGGCAATATTTGCTCATGGCCCAGTATCAGACATTGGGAGTGTCATAGGCTAGAATTAGGGAATCAAACCAAGAACCCAGCTGTGGTTTGATATACTATAACTGCTAGAAATTGGAGTTGAATGATATCCAAACAAGCGAAGCCAGTATACCCAGTAGCTGCAGGAATGGCCTGTTAGAAAGCGCTGTGTGTGTGTGTCGTGTGGCTTGCGTGAGGTGGAGACCTTTTGTACTTAACAGGAAAAAAAAACATAGTGTTGGCAGATATGTGGTGTGACCATGCTGCTGCTGTCAAGTCCTGGGTCGAAAAGGGAAAGAAAAAAAAAGAGGAAAAAATCTAGAAGAACTTCTGGTGCACATATTTCTCTCTATTCACCGTAATTTCCCTGACTGGACAGGCTTGAATGCAGATTGTGATTCTCAAGCATGTGCTAATGGTACCTCAGGTGCTCGCTCCTTACGATGGAGCAAAGATACTTTATGAAAACAAACCCTAAGGAAAAAAAAACAGATTGATTGTGTTATCATGAATGGTTACTGTAGATTTTAATATGAACAACAGTTTTCTGTTCGGCACATTTCACACAGTTTTGCCAGATCTTCATTTTGTGCCAAAACACTCACAGTGGACGTGACAAACATGATCAGACAATCGTCTGAGAAGCAAAACCCAACAACATGTAACTGATAATTATATTTAAGGGTGGACTCAACTAATGTGTAGCGTAATCCAAGTGTTTCTGTTGTTTCCTAGCTGTTCAGTTGGTGATATAATTCTATGTGGTCTCTTTTGTGTTGCCAAGATGAACCAGCACTACATTCCTTTATTGTCCAATGGATTATTTTTGGGAATAGTTTATTGGATGTATATTGCTCTTATGGAGCCATCATGGTTGAGAAAGATTTGTTTTTTTTAATTATGTGTTTTCTATATTTAGACCAAAATAAATGACGTATTTTGGCTCGGAGTGAGACCCCTTCAAATGCACACACATGGGTCTGCATTTCAGACGCTGGTTCACTATGTTCAACAAGGAAAAGGAACTTCAATGAAATAAAGTTTTTCCTGTCAACTGTTCTCCCTGTCTTTGGGAAGATTGCTCACATTTGGGAATTTTTAATGTGTTCAACACTAAAATGTTCTGTACAAAGAAGAAAATAGGCTTTTCAAAAGTGCAGTGTGGTTTATATTTTTGTTGTTTTTAAATAAAAGCATAAATTCATTTTGTCTTAAATTCATCTTTTGGTTTCCTACCTAGAATAATGCAGAAATAACTTTTTAATTATTTACAAAACATTCAACTATTTATTTGGGCCTTATTATTTTATTTAATGTTGTTTTACATGTACATAAAAAAAAACATTTTGGAACATTGTTAATAGTCTGGGTACAATAAAATCCTTAAAGGAAAATGACAGCTATATGGAAAATAAATTGGTTTTGGTTAATATTTGATACATGTTTATTTTAATAATAATGACTTTATTCATATTGTGCTTTTCTTAATAAAGTTACCAAGTGTTTTACAAGAAACAAGTCAAACCAATGTCAGAAAAACCCACAGAAAATATGAATAAATACATATTACATTCAAATAATACAAAAAGTACTATAGGTGAAAAGAGGTAACAAAATAAGTAAAAATGATATTTATATATAAAACATGTATGTGGCATTATTAAAGGCTAAAACAAAGAAATGTGTTTTAAGGAGAGATTTAAAGGAAGTTTAAGAGTTATAGGACTGATCTGAGCCAAAATGGTGAATGTCTGGTCTCTCCCGGTCACAAGCCACGGATGGAGGCCTGGCGGCTGATAACATGAATAAAGTGAGAAACCATGAGAAAATAATTATGTTTGTACATGTTTGTTGATCTGTGATTGATAGAAGTAATCTGATATTAGTAATGAACCTGAGCCGATAAAAACGAAACTGAATCACATGTTTGACTCGATAATCAAAGGTTACTGTAGGTCGGCATTCCTAGCAGCAAACTTAATATAATTGGAGAGGTCACCAAGAAGATTGTATTGATTTGTTGGAGGAATGTACGGAGGTAAATGGGAGGTACCTCTTTCAATCATTGTTGAGTTTGAACATTTTCCAGGTTTTCATGTGTGAAAAATAACCAGTCACAGGGATACTATATGGACTTCAGAGATACATGCACTTGGGTGTTATTGGCACAGGAATGATAAGACACACTGTGATTCACACCGATCTGACAAAGCGGGCCAGGAGCAGAACCTTGGGGAACACGGTACCCCACCCTAACTCAGCCATTGAAAAAAATGTAGTTACTAAGGGCAACAGAGAAGTTTCTGTTTGAGAGGTAATATTGTAATATTAGGGCTGAGCCCTTAATGCCTACCTCTCTCTCCAGACGATGTAGAAAGATACTGTGATCCACCATGTCAAATGCTAAATCTATAACTAAAAGTGAGGAGAAACCATTGTCAGCAGCCAACACTAAATCATTTGTAACCTCAACAAGGACTGTACTGTGGTGTGCTCTAATAACCAGATTGTAAACTATTAAAAAAGATTATTATTTTTAATTAAAGATGTAAATTGAAATGAGATTACCGTAGTTTCTCATGAACCTTGGATAAAAAAAATTACAATTTGGATGAAGGGCCCAGATTAAGCTTTTTAAGAAGGGGATGAACAAAGGCATGTTTAAAACAGTCTGGGGAAAGAGCCAGAGGGCAATATAACTGTTAACAACATTGCTAATAACAGGACTAACAGTGGGAAATACATCCTTGAGCAGTGGATATAATATCTAACAAGCAGGAGGATAAGTTCATATGAAAAGACTATCCTCAAATGCAGTGAAATGATTTCAAAACAGGTAAAAGAGGTGGAATTTGCATGAGAATTACAGAGTACAAGCATCTGGTTGAATGTAGGACGCTGACCTTTTATTTATTCATTTATTTTCCAGACAGACAGACAGACAGACAGACAGACAGACAGCAGGTTTCAGAGAAGTGAGGATCAGTAATAACAGAAACTGTGGTTGTTGCAAATAATCAGTGAAGAGAAATGGGTCGATCTTACATCCTTGATGGCATTTGCACATGGTTTCTGAGCGCATCATGTTCTTTATAGCCATGTTTACCTTTCATTGGTGTCCTACCTGTCTGCATTGTCTTTTAAGATCCCTAATGTGATTGTTCTATCAGGGGGAGCTGTTGAATTTTGGTTTAAAAATTAGTTATAAGGTTAGGGATGGATTAACATTGGTCATTACATGAATCCAACTTTGCTGTCGGTGAATATTTACAAAGGCTCAATGTCTAAATAACTGACAGATCTATAGACATGTCTCGCTCATACTTCAAAACAAATTGTGCAATGGGCATTTCCATCATTCAGACTAACATCACCTCATGTTTTTGTCTGTTTCTTTTTATTATTGATTGTTATAGAGCGTCACTGCCAACTGCATATGCAAGCTTGCTATTTGATAATGGTATTACTACCTTCGCTGACTCCATTTTCACCCATAGTATAGGTTATACTACCTCTGATTTAAAAAAAATGTAATAAATTAGACAGCTATCATGACCACTTTTTTTATTATAATATACTTATTATACTTTTTTAAATTAATCCAATTCTAGATCAAATTCTATCCTGTATTTATGATTAGTGCTTATTAGTTGTGATTCACAGGTGTCCCAAACCTAATTATAGTCATCCCTTTATAATCATATATAACAATAATTTAAAGGTACATTAAACTGAATTAAATTGGTGAAGGGGTGAATTTCACAAAAGCAATTTCAACAGAGCATCCCGAGATAAATCAGTCCTCCGAGTCGCTGGAGGGCGCTACAGCTCTGTTCGCCGTTTGCCAACTACCGTAAAACACTGCGCTGGGAGGAAGCGCAACGAAGAAGAGCGCTGTCTAATCATGGCTGCTTTAAACCTTTACCGATGGCAAGTTGTTTTTCAGTTTTTATGAAAAATATCGGAAGTGAATCAATAAATGCCTGTGGGTTTGATACTGACAGCAAAGTGTCAGTCCAGAGCTCCTCGGACTTTACATGTCATTGAGAAAACAAGCCGGTGTTTTAAGGCTGCAGCGGTCCAGCTGACAGCAGAGCTACGTCTGTAGGTTGGTACTGTGGAGACCTGCATCATTCTGCCCTCGTATGTTCATTTACTCCGTCGTTACACGTAGCTTATACATGTTTTGTGGCAGCCTACGTGTACTCTTCTGGAGTATTTCTATTTTTATTATTATTAACCTATTTGAAACCTCGACTGCACTGCTTTTATTTCAAAGCTGTATGTAGTTTATCACAGGTTTCACGTACTAAATAGGCCTAGATATGGCCAGCTAAAGTTTTATCATCCACTATACTAAGTATTTGCTTGACCTAAACAAGATTTAACATGAAATGCTGCTTGCACCATGCATCATTATTATTGATCCTATAATCTTCCTATAGGCTTTTTTTGTTTTGCTTCTTTTTTTTCTTTTTCTTTTAATGTTTGGGGTAGTTGCCTTCCTACAATCAAAAACGTATTTTACTGATTTAAACAGGTCTGCTTCCAGTATTTCTCTATATTTGCAGCATTTATTTGATCCGCTTCTTCTAACCATATTCTCAGTGCTATTTCCATACAAGCGATACCTGATATTCCTCTTTTAATTCAAAGGCATAGGCTATGTCAAACAGGTAAACTGTATTTTGCATCAGACTATGTTTTATTGTGATTCTGACTGAATGGGCACTGACATAATTTGATATATGATTCCTATATGATGGGCTATATAATAAAAGTATAATGGGATTTTTTTAAAATCTATTTTCAAACTTTAAATTGTCAGTGCCTGATTTAAAAACAATTCAAGTATTAAATAAGACCAATATAATAATTTGTTGTGCCCCTGCTATAATCCTTCCTCTTCATGTATGTGCTAATATTGAAGAATTTGTTTTCTACTGTGAAAACAAAACTAAAAGCCTGCGCCCACCTTCAGTATGCTGTGTCCCACCCACACTGCACAGTGTCTCAAGATTCTAGTTCACCAATGCTTTCAACTACAACAGAGGATGGTCTTTTATGTTTGTCCTTAATGATGGGGGACTGTGACAACGTTTCCAAATTTAAATCCAAATATACAGTCTCTGCCACTGATTTCTGTCCACTAATCCTCATTTTCCGTCATGTCTTCCAGGCTCCAGTGCCCAGCCATCCAGCAGCACCATGCTCCTCCTGCCTCGCCATTCACTGCCTCCCGACTTCTCTTATCAATGTGGCTTTTGATGAGATTTACAAATACACAACATTTGCACTTTCAGGCCCTAACAAGAATTAATCAAAACTGACAATTTTTCTTTATCATACATAGAACAGTGCATAAACCAACTGATGTTACTCTTTAAATGATAAATATTTTTAATTTAGTGACTAACACAAGGCAATTAATGAATAAACTGTTGGCCTATTTGTTAATATATTTTGATGGTTTTCTTTCTATTTGGGTGATTCTTTTGTGAGGCAATATGATTTATTGTTATCCTTTGGTTCGGCAAAGAAAGAATGAATTGAGTGTCTACAAATATATTGACCACATGGACATATTTTTGCATTGCATTACGAAAAGCCTTATAAGTAAAATATCTACATAGTTGACATGAATAGATCTGTGGTTTCCCTTGATTTCCCATCTTTGTGAAATTGCCCTTACTCTGTCATGGTTCGCAGGGGGTCA
This sequence comes from Trachurus japonicus, assembly GCF_045865225.1. Taxonomy (NCBI): domain Eukaryota; kingdom Metazoa; phylum Chordata; class Actinopteri; order Carangiformes; family Carangidae; genus Trachurus; species Trachurus japonicus. The sequence continues at coordinate 16,831,949 of NC_140921.1, read as the reverse complement.
ATAGTCGTTTCAGTTGCTGCCACAGTTGATTTTCCCAAATGGCTGAAGAAGTTCCTACTTTACTACCTTTGTTTCTGCTGCAAAGAAGCATCCCTGCAGCCCAAGACTTTGCCACCACCAAGCCGTCATGGTGAGGGATAGTGTGCTTTTGTTAATGAGCAGTGTTTGCTTTACACTAAATTTATACATTTTGTATAATCAGCCTGGAGCTTCTTTAAAATTTGCAGAAGGCCTCGTGTGGGCATCTCACTCAAGTGCCCCTTCCACACAAATCCATAGGCACTGCACAAAGCAGCAGTAGCCTATTTGATATCCCTGTTTCAAATTCAATGTCCGAAGATTTTGTCATATCATTCCCCTACCTGATACTTTTGACATCCCTCTGTCATGGTTTAGAATATTTATATGGCTTTGGATGTAGTTTTTGCCAGGAAGTTTTCTCACCTGACCCTGCAGTAAGTAGATTACTTGTCACACCTTGATTACACAGGTGACCTCCATTAATCTTAATTGGCAAAGAAGGTTATTGCTTTGATATGTAAATAGAGTGTATATCCCTTTTTATGCTGAATTTTTGTTCATATTTTTTAGAGCAAATTTTAATGTTAGGTTTTAAGTATTTTTGTGTGTGTTGAGTTCAGATTAGGGAAAAACCTTTTAAGGTCACATTCACTGTAAGTGTAGTCAAACAGTAACACTGAATCTACCTTCCTCTGAGCCTGTAAGTATTTTATTTTATTTTATGATTTATCAACAGGATTAGGATGAATCTTAATTAGGCTATGCTGTATTATGATCAAATATAGGTCACACCTGCTGTGCTTGATGTTTTATCATATAACATGATTATTGTTATAGTCTGTGAGAGGTCACTGTATGTCGAAACAGTGCTTTATTTCTCTTATATATATATATATATATATATATTAAGCGTTAGATTGATAGCTTTGATTTGATGTATTTCACTTTGTGACTGAATTAACACACTTCGGCTTGTTTTTCACTAGCAGCGCCAGCTTCACGGCAGCTTAGCAACGCGGTTGCCCCGCAACACACAAGTTTCTGGTCATAGTGGTGATTTTCTGCTCGGACGTTTATATTTCAGCCAACAGATAGGGAACAGGTGTGCGTGTTTAGTCGGCGTAATTTACCCCCGCGCTGCAGGTGAAGTCGGTCAGCGACGGAAACCGGGACACTCCGCCACCTCGAAGCAACTTGTTGGGTGTTAAAGATGTTTGTTTTGTTGTGTATTTTCGTCTGCGCTTCGGCCGCAACCACTGGGAAAGTGATGACCGGCCAGCCTCGAGAAGTTCCAGTAAACAACACGAAGGTTTTGGCAGCAGCTCGGTTTGCTGTGGGTGAATTCAACAGAGCCAACGCAGAGGAGCAGCCTGCCTACAAAATTGTGAACATAACATCGGCCAAAATCCAGGTATGGCTCCTTATTAGAGTGACATAGCTAAGTATCATTTATTTAAAACCACAAACGGAACTTAACAATAAGTCTTATTTCTTGTAGGTGGTCGCGGGAATAAACTACATCCTGGACGTGCAGCTGGGGCGTACAGGGTGTAAGGACGGTGACACAGTGGCTGACGGTGAACTGTGTGGTTTCGACTCTGAATACAAGGCAAGTTCAACGTTTTAGACGGTGCAGAAAGCGCCATACTATGATAAATAAGGTCACCCACGTGTGTCCTGGGAGTGATAAATGCAATTGCGCACCTTACTTTTCTGTCCCAGGTCATTTTGTCAATGTGGAAATGTGTTTAAAGGATGCCTTAATGTGCCATTTATTTCAGGAGCTTCAGTGCAACTTCATCGTTACAGAAATTCCTTGGGAAGATTTACGTGTACTCACTAAAAAGAACTGTCACCCACATAATAATGCTTGATATACTGATTTATTCCTGTTGTTGATGATGATGCCAAGTAAACAATTATCACTGAATTGTGTTTTTTAGCTTGTGTTGATCTCAAATTTCAGAATTTACACACCCTGATAATACCATGTTCATAAAACTGTGATTTCCATTGACCACTTGTTCTAACACTGAGTTGAATAAGTTCAGTGACCTGCACTCATGCTGCATTGTATAGGGCAAAAAAATGGCATAATTATTCCAGTGAGTGACCAGGGCAGCTTTACTGTGCCTCATCTCTCAGTGTGTGTCCTGGCAGCTGTAAGGCTCTGGTTGCGTGTCAAGCTTGGTCAGACACATGGCTGCTAAACGGAGACGAGGCTACACCTCTCTACTCCACAACTCCAGTCTCCAGAAGGGCTCTGTATGGAGGATTACAGGCATTTTCAGATTACTGCTCAGCAAGACTGAACGGTCTGCTGCTCTGACCCCCTTTTTAACAGGGGAAATAAACAGCTCACTGATGATGTGCCAATAAAGACACACACAGCATAGGGGGGAAATTATCAAATGCTGCATGAGGATGTGTCAGTGGGTATAGTTTGTTTGGGGCAGCAGTGGTGTCTGCAGATTTTTTTTTTTTCCTACAATTACCAAGGGGGTTTCTGTTTAACCCATATTTTGATGTAACTCTTTTGAGACAGAATTTAAAAAAAGCTAGATCAGTGACTGATTAAAAATGTGTCCAAATAAGCGATATTAAGTGGTGTGCCTGCAAAGGGGAGCTACATCTGTTTGGCTTTGATTACAGTAAACAGCAGAATGGATAAGTGGTACACCCACACCCACACCCACCCAGCCCATAATGTCTCTAATCATGGATGTCTTAATCAAACTGAGCAAAACATAAAGAATTGGCTGGCACTGTGGATTAGGTAGCAGGGGTTAGGAATGTGGGGGAAGGGGGATACTCCTTAATGTGGGATGACTAACATGGACAGTCCGGTGCCAGGAGTATGCCCTGTCCATCTGCCATTCCACTCACCCACCCACCCACTGACACACTAACAGGTGCGTGCATGCGGATACACGTGTGTTTTCTGTGCACACGCTCAAATACTCCACCCTGCACTCTGGCCCTACCCCTGTCCTCACTTAGCCTGGGCAGCAGATGGTGAGGGGTAAGGGTTGTAGCCCCCCCCACCCACCCTCCTTCCCACTCCAAGCCACCAGCCCATCACCCCCTATTTTTTTCCCCCCACGAACACCACCCCACCCCTCTTTGTGTTGTTGAAGAGCCTGAGTGTTGAAAGGCGAGCCCCAGCTTGTCCCCCCCCCCACCCCCCCCACAAATCCTTGGCTGACTGCCATTGGCGGGACTCAGTCAGGTGTCCTAATGCTTCAGTTAGGGGAGGAAACGCTGGTTAATCTGCCCATCGCGTGCCACCGGCCATGGCCTGGCCTCTTTGTGTCTGGCACCCCTCTGATCAGTCCCTCCACCCCTTCATCTGTCTTTCCCCCGTCTTTTCCAACCCAGTTTCTCTACCCCAAGACGGTGTCATCCTTTCTTAAGGATCAACCCCTCTTCCTTTTCGGGATGTGTGTTGTTAACTAACATTTGATACAGGATAAATCCAATTGTTTGGACAGTCTTCTTCCATCATTGTTGATGGATCTGACTAGTTTATCGTCCCGTTCAGTCATTAAACCCTTCCTCATTTTGTGCTGACTCATCACAGGTATTCCGCATACTAGCAGATGCCCTGCATAGAGAAAATATAACTTCTCTCTCTGCTACTTCTCACCTACAGCACCTAGTCTGGCATGTCGGTGTGTACCAGATTCAACTCCAACCATTACTTGATTTTGCCGGTCATCTTCCTCATGATAACTGCCCTTTTCCTCAACTTTTAATTATCAAACATAACAGCAAAGTTATGTAGGACAGTTGTTTTCTAAAAGTTGCATCTAATGGAATACTTAAAGAGATAAGTTAATAAATATAGCGTTCCTGTACTGTATTAGAAGGGACTGAAAACTAAATGATTCATCTCTTGTTTATCTTCATAATATTTTCTTGTCTTCTCTTGTCTTTAATGTGCTTTCACCTACCTCATTATACACAGGCAGCATCACCTCGTACTCCCGGAAGGTGCACCTCTGATTAGGATGAATGATGCTTAGATGCAACTTGGAGGAGGTTGATGCGATGAGGTTGCGTAACCAGAGTGGGGTCATTACCATCTGACCCCCGCTGACCTTCTTTTTCATTGACCCCTGGGTTTGGTCACTGCTTCAGAGCACAGGCAGGAGTATAAGGTCAGAGTTCAAAGTATCCTCAGCTGTGCTGTCATGGAAACAGCAGCATTTGCTCTTCCCCTCACCAGTTTTAATCCAAGGATAGTGGGCCATTTGAAATCATATTTTCATTTGCTGTTATTTTGTCTCACCTTTGGGGTTTTTGGTAGTTACTCAGTTAAAGCACTCAAAGGAAATGCTTTTTATGAAGCTACAACTGAACATAAGATATTATTCTTTGTGGACACATCTCATTTGTAAATATTGAAATACAGATAAATGTAATGGCTGCTTTTGCGGTAATCCTACCACCTGGGTTGTTCTCAAGAAAATGTCGGTGCCAAATTGTCCTCTTTTACTTTTGTTTTGAGATGTTACATTTTCCCAATTAGTTATTTTGCTTTTACTTGCTCTTTTTGTGTTTGACATACTGCGCTGGGTTTTACACCACATGTTTTATGTGGCACAAAGCATAGATCCCCCATCTTCGGTGCTGTGACCAAAGCTTCAGAGTCCGCCATTGTGGTCAATCGAAACACACCCGTGGTTTGTTTTTCCACTTCCTGTTTGTGACCGTTGCGAAGGGTTTCCTTGCAATCAGTGCTGTGGCAGAGGGAGGAGGGAAATCAATACTTTCAATGTAACGTGTGGCCAATGGAATAACGGAGTGATTTATGTAGGAATGGCTGCTCCCCTGAATCAGATGGGATTTGTGTTTGGTGGCCGGATGAGTGCAGGGGAGGAGGGGTGGTGGCACAGCGACCCAGAGCAAGGGGAACTATAAAAGGTTAAAAAAAAGAAAGAAGAAAAAAAAAGTGTGCTTCGCTGCTGTTGATCGTGGCACCGCTCCTCTCTTCCCGCTGTCCTCCCCTCTCTTTTCATCTCTCAAACACACCATGCTCTCTGACTGTCCCGCTTAATCTTAGTGCTGTAGTATTATGAGACTAAAGACCGACGGGACACGCACACCACACACACACAGACAAACACACACACACACACACACACACACACACACACACACACACACACACACCAGGAGTTTAGCAGGTTGTGGACCACCAGCCAGAAACAGCATATGTCCCTCTCCTCTCCAGATTAATGAGAGCATGTTAATATTACCATACAGTCAGAGAGGAGGAGATAGGGGCAAGGGGTAGGGAGGGGTGTGAGATGAAAGGTAGAGAGAGAGTGTAAGAGCCTTGCAGACAGACTAAGATTCAGAGGCAAGCACGAGGCAAGAGGAATGAGAGCAAGTCTGCGAGGGAAGGAGGGACAGAGCAAGTCTTGGAAAGAGACAGAAAGATGGAAGTGTGGAGGCGGGAAAGAGCGAGAGAAGCGAGGACATAACAACCATAGAAAAATGTGTGTGTGTGTGTATGTGTGTGTGTGTGTGTGTGTGTGTTTGCTTTATTGCAGTGGCCCCACCTACCCCTCCATCCTGTTAAGGAGGCACAGTCCTAAGGAGGAGGGGTAGGATCCCCTCCCTCAACCACAGACACACACACATACTCTCTCTCTGGCTCATACACACACTGTGCTCCGCGAGGGAGCAGTCGCTGAAGAGCTCTGGATAGACCATGCGAGGTTCTGCAGGTGTCCCACCCTTCTCTCATCACACTGATGCTTTAGTAGGTACTGTTTCAATTTGTTTCTCTCTCCTTTCTGCCACTCATCCTCATTTTCCCTCAGTTTTCTTTGCTTTGCGCTTTACTCCGTCTCCGTTCGAAGATTTCCTCTTCTCATGTGTCAGAGTAATCTGTGAGCCTCTGCTGCTAATGTGTATGTGTTTGTGTGAGACTGCATGTGCGTTTGTGTGTCACTGAATGCATGCTTGTATGGTTGTTTACAAGCTCTACTGTAGCCGCAGGTCTGATAACTTTAGCAGAGTGGATTCTGTTATCTCCATGTGTTTCAGCTCAATATTATTTTATTATCCTGTAATGCCTTTTTGAAAACTAATTTTATAGGGGTCATGGCTTTGGCTGCTTGTTGCATTATTTAGTCTGGCATTTTATTATTTTTTATTGGCGTTCAACTCTTAAGGATAGAGGGAGACAAAGCGCATTATGTATGCCTTGTGTACACCCTCTATATGCGTATTCATGATGTTTGGGTAGCGGCTTTCAGTCACATCAACTCTAGTATGGCTGCATCTTTGCTATAATTGTGTGTTTTATTTTTTATTTTTCTTTCGGGATGCGATTGTGGTGATGGTGGGTGTGAAAGAGCTGGAGATGTGCAAATTGTGATTTTTGGGAGTAGTTTTGTCGTCTAAATGGTTTTCACATTGGACAAGATTCTTTGAACTGTAACACACAAAAAAACTAGTGGTCAGTTGAGTTGTGGCATATTTTTTTCTTTTCCTCATAAAAAGTTGATTTGTAGGTCACATAAAGTCTCAATTTTTCAAACGTAAAGCAGATGATGTGCTTTATTATCGAAATAAGCGAGATGGCTGCAAAAAATGGCTAATAATCCGACAACGTGGAGTGTGTGTGTGTGTGTGTGTGTTGTGTGTCTATGTCTATGTCTATGTGAGAGCAAGAGTGAGCACATGTCCTGCATGTAACGTGCTGTATTGGCAAACACCCAATACACCCTTTTTCTGTTCACACTAGAGATGGAGGTACAGTGGAAAGCAGCACTCCTCTAATATGTATGAAACAATATTAACCAGGGACATTTTATTTCTATGTGCAACAGAATCTTGAGTTCAGTATTTATTATAACTCTACATTTGAACATATGTTATTTGAAATATTGAGTTTTAGCGTGATTTTACCGGGATGACTAAGCTAAAATGTGCATATTATTTTTCTGGGGCTTAGTCAAACCGTTAATTTGAAAATTTGAGAAATGAATGAGACATTTGGATCACTTTTGCTGATTTGTTTGTGACACAATTATAACCATACACTCTGCAAATGCTCAAGTTTTCGGGATAGCCCCCCTCATATCTGTCCAGGTCACTACATCCTTGTTTGGCAATCAAGTTGGTGACCATTTGTTCAAACAGAACTGACAAATAACCTCCAAATCCATCCTGCAAATCTGTACCTCCCACAATATGTCCCCCTCATCCCTTTCTTTTGCTCATCCTTGAGGTTAAAGCAGTGTTTTCTTCCCCCTTTTTTAGGCTTGTATTGACCTGTTAATAGTATTATCCACAGAGCGTGTGGCGGGGCCAGGGTCACATCCCTCTAGGGTTTGGATGGTCAGCCCTCTGGCCACAGTTTGGTCAGAGAGCGACCAATAGGACCAAAGCTGTGGTCATCCCTCAATCTAGCTCTTTTCACGGCAGAGGTCACACGAGTCAAAGGGTAATAAGTTTAACCCCTCGAGGGGTGAGGAGTCAGAGGTCACAAACAAGGCTATAGGGAGAAGGTTTGCATCATCAATCAGTGGCACTCCTGGTTATATCTGTGCATATCGATGACATATACTCGTTTCTGCCAATCTCATTTGCATGATTCGCCAAGCACAAAGG